>NC_090447.1:414504396-415958563 GCF_031143425.1 Pleurodeles waltl
CTCCTGGAATGTAGAATTCTAGACATGCACGTGCCTGTCGAGAATTCTACAACACAACACTTAGTTTCCTATTAAAGGGTATAACTTCCAAGCAAGTCTCATAAAATGTCCATCCATACTGGAAGAGTCTATCGAGAGTCTTAATTATTATTTTGTCGTACACATTGTAAGAAACTGGATTATAATTTGAGTGGCTAACTGCCCACATCAAAGACCAATCCCAACTCGAATGAGGGTAAAACCTCAAAGTAAATAAAGTAACCTGATCTCAGGCCCCTGATACCTATGGCTAAGGGCAGACAGGCTTAACTTAGAGAAATGAGTAAAGCATTTATGGAGTATCAAAAGAATAATCATTTCAAAATGCAAAACAATAAAAATCTGAAACTGAATTGGATAAATTAAGTAAAATTTTAAACAATAAACAAAATGACACCAAAATGACAAAAAATTTAATAGGAGGAACCGACTATATGATTTTTAACATTTTAAGTAGAAATAGCATTAAAATCTGCTAAGAGCCAATGGTAGCCATCGTAGACTGGGACTTAGGTACAATTTCAGGCCGATTACTATCCCAAACAGCTTTGTCATGGTCAAAGATTTTACATTCTGACTTTTGGGCTGATTTATATTAAATCCAGATGCAACTACTCATCTGTATTGTTACGATTGTTGTTTGGACATGGCATTCTTTTTTTCTTTAGTTGTAAATGCTTATCTAAACCTCTGTAGAGTACAGATGAATGGTATTTTAGTCTCCACTGTTACCTATTTTTGGAGATCAGATCATATATTTAACAAGAGCAAGTAGAGGAAAAACACAAATTCGAAAGATTGAGTAAGAGAAAGATGGAACTCTGTCACAGAGGCATAAAGCAGGATCCTTCAAGACAGGGTGTGTGTTGTAGTGGAATAAGGACATGGGGTGGATTTAAGGCTGTGTAGTTTTGGTATTCAGCACACTGGAATTTGATTGCACTGACCACCAGCTTCGGAGCAGAGTTTTGGGAACCTGCACTCTTTATTTTACAAATTAAGTACTGCGTAAACCACAGCACCAGTGAACATGTGGATGTGGTTTAAGAGTGGTAGCTCAATAGGTAGAGCCCTATCCAGAGTTCTGCATAGTTAGATACTTGCACCAGACTCGACTTTCCATTCTTCCTCGATCAGTAAAATGAACGCCTTTTTGAGTTGGTTAATAAAATGTTTGTGCATGTCGAAAGAAAATTTGCTTCATTCTTGAGTAGTTATTATCACAGTGAGATAAATGTATTTTCAAGTTTTATTCCTACACACGTTAGAAAGCAATGTCATTTGACCGAACAAGATTCATTTTGACCGTCTCACTCCTAGAGTGGTGTCTGTAAGCGGTATTTTGCAAACTATATGAAGTATTTCTGATTTAATAGGTACTATGTTGCAAACTGTATGAAGCATTTCTGTTTTCATAGGTAATGTCTTTGGATATCATTCTGAAGTGGGTTTTGAACTAATAAAACAGTATAATGCAGAGATTGATTTAAGCCAGAAACAGGTGAGGAAAGTGTGCTTAATTACAGCCAAGTCCCTAAATGAATTAATCATTTGCAAAGGATAATCAGTATTAATCAGGCATACCAATTTCCCAATTACGTACGCCCTCAGACTGATGTTGAGCAGCATCTGGATACTAAAGAAACCATCTATATTGAACTGCGCTTGCGTTATTGTGTGACACATGGGTGCTATCACGTGTCTATTCTGCATAATATTTTTCATGTTCATTGTGCAGGCTACGCTTAATTTTATAATTCAGTCTTCATTGCATGGACATTGTGTGTTTTGCAATTGTGATAATCCAAATGTATGCTGCAGACGTCCTTTCAACCCTGCCATAAATATATTTAGCGACGGGGCAAGAGAATGAAGTCTTTCACTGAATACACAAGAGTGAAACAACCATGATTCAGATAATGAATGAGTGTTTGAGGTCATACCATTACAAACTAGCACATGGCCCGCAAGCAGATTAGTCAGATACTGACTGTGGTTTGCATTTGGCAGGGCTGGGTACTCTTCCCCATATTTTATAATTAGCCCAAGAAGAAACTTAAATTATGTTCGCACAATTTGAATATTTTGAGGAATTTCACATGACACTTCTTGTGCAAAACTGCAGAAATTACACCATTATGCCATATTGCGTACTGATGCTGCTTTTTGCAGGAGTACGGGAACCACACAAACAACCAGAATTCAATTACCTGTGGTTCACGCGTGGTTTTGCATCCTACAACGGAGCACTAAGGCCCAGATTTACAAAAAAGTGGCACAGTGTGTTGCTGCTACACAATTTGCAGTGCTTTTGTAATGCAGAGATGTGCCGTATTTACAAAAATACGCCCACCCCTGTGTTTCCCCCTGCGCTAAATTTAGCTGCCAGCATCAACACAAGCATCATTGCACCATAGTGCCAGAGTGTCTGCATTGAGGGTGTTGTGTAGCCATTTTAGTTATAGCTTCATACATGTTATTTTAGCAAACAAGGCCTGCCGCTGTGCACTTTAACCTAGATATATTTTATTTTGCTTTGTTTATTATTTTAGCAATAGCCACATTTGCGGTCCTGTTGTATTTCTCTCTATCTAGCTGTTCTCTGCCTAGGCCAGCACTGCGTTCTTAAACAAGACATTTATTTCACTCCATGCTTTTCTCAAGGCTGCAGTAAGATAGGTTGCCAGTACATGCTTCATCTCTAGTGTTCATAGAAACATATACATCCTTACGTAGGGACATTTTCTCAGAACATCGGCAGTTTTGTTATAAAAACACATCTCTGTCCCATACATGTTAGAGGGAGATTCCAGCCAGATGACCACGACTGTATGCTGACCGCTGAGTGCTTTGCTGCAGCTGCGTATGTAGACTACAGGCCTCTTGCTCAGGTATGAGGGATGATGGTTTCCAAGGGTAACCTGAAGGGCAAAAATAGAGCTTAACGTGCTGTGCTCTAACATAGCCTAGGTAGGAATTATTTTAACGAAATTAGTGACAATATGGTAGCCTTATTTTTATGCTTCACTCTCCTTGTCACAATTCTAACCCTGTCATGCTTTATCGTCCTGGTTATTGCGGTACATGCTTGATTATCTAAGATGCAGTTGCTTCATTAAAACCTTATTGAAACATATACTGCCTCTGATTATCTTTGTATATGTGAGACTAATGTAAATGAGAGAAACGGATGCGATCTGAGTGACCACGATTTCGCTGCGGAATCTATTGTGTCATGTGCTTGGCTGACCAATCATCCCTGCTCTTGGGTAGAGATGAGGCACTGGTAGTTAGCCAGAGCAAAACCTGGATTAGGTCAACAGGTGTCACTTGTAGTGGGTTGGACTCAAACCTCCATAGCGCAAGTGATTCTGCCGTCCAAATCCAGTAGTCTCATTAGAATAATGAGAGCCTATGCGACAAGGGTAAAGATTGTTTATGTGCAGGAAGGTGTCCCTCCGTGCACACAACCAATCTACAATGGCGATTTGGCACTTCTATGTGTGCTTTAGAATGCAGCACACATAGAAAAAGCAAAAACGAGGAGGTATAAAAGTATTCCTCCTTGTTGCGCCATGCTAATGCTACCCCTGGGATGGCGTTTGTTTTTGGCACTGCCACAGATTTTCAATTTCTCGTACATCTGCGGCAGCGTCAAAAGCAGTGGGTGTTGCATTGAAATGCCCATAGCATCACCCACTGCGTGCCCCTCTGACACAGAAAACTGCATCGGAGGGGCCCATATTTATGAGGAGGCGTTAAGCTGCAAAAAGTAGCTCCACCAGAGCATCACTAAGGGCCAGATTTACAAGGCCCTTGCACCTCTTAGTGACAAGCTATAGACATTTTTTCTACGCTAATGTGGCGTTAAGGAGGCCGTTCTCCTTTGCCATAATTACAAATTCATGCAATGCATGCATTGCACTACTTTGTAACCCCTTGTGTCACATTAAGCCTGCGCAAAGCATAATGTATGCAAGGGGGAGCATTCCCACACAGGGAGGCCAGTAAAAATGGCACTGTGAATTTACAACATTTCACCGTGCCATTTTCAGGGCCATTTTTAGCATAATTTTTAACACCTGTATAAGACAGGCATTAAAATGACACGCCCATTACTTTCAATGGGCCTCCCTTTACTTTGCAGGATTAGCGCCACAGTTTATGGTGCCTATCCTGCAAAGTACCACAATATATATTGTCCTAATGTGTGCCATGGTGCTCTGTATTGTAAATACGGTGCACAGGTGGTGTCATTAGAGGATGCAGGAGGGTGCAAGAAAAGTGGTGCATCAATGCTGATGCGCCACTTGCTTGTAAATGTGGTCTTAAAAGTTGGATTCACATGTTGCATAACTACATACAATTACGTGTCATTTTCTCAAAAATATGCATTCTTACGAAAAAGCAAATTACTCACATTTCACACACCCATTTATAATCTGAATTTAACTGATACAATGGATTTTGTGAACAAATATAGAATTTTTCCTCCATCAGTTGCTTCACAAATATTCGTACTGCGTCCTTGAACGAGAATGCTGTTGTGCTTACCTTTACTTCCATCAGGGTCCACAATGTACTGAATAGTTTGTATGCCTAGAACTGATTCAAGCTAGAATTTCTGAACCCTGCATGAAGATTGATTGAGTAGGGATCAGAAGTACTGCTTGTACCATAACTATCCCATTCTTGTATTTTTCCACTGACATATTTTGCCAAAGAAAAGATGCCTACAAAAGAGACAAAGCGTGCCGATTTAGTTTTCATTAATATTGCATCCACATGTTATGCCTCATTCCTAAACCTGGGAATAATTTCCTTTATGACAATGTAATCTAATATTATCTTTGACATTTTGTTTTACAGAAGTGACATATAATGCTGAGATTATGCATTGCCTAAATGAGATTTCTGTTTTGGTAAAATCCTATCAAAGGAGCACTGAAACAATGGTACCGAATGTGAATGCAGGCACAGATATAATAATGTAGTCCAAGTTTGAATTTTTACCCAAGTGGACCATCCAGATAATTGTTTTATGCAAAATGCACCTTTAAAAATGTGTTTTACAGGGGCAAGTGCTATGTAGACTGTGAGATTACTGTACATACATTATCAACTTCCTCTTGCTGTTGTGAAGACTCTTCCCTGTTCTTTGTTCAGCCCTCGATCGTTTTGGATTTGGATTTTGGGGAAAGCATCAGCCATACTTTGGCCCTCATTACAACCCTGGCGGTGAATCCCACTTGCCGCCGTGCTGAAGGCCGCCAACATACCGTGGCCGCAGCAGAAATCCGCTACAGGTATTACGACCCACATCTCATAATCCGCCTCTATGCAGACACCCACACAAGTCCGCCACACCAAAGGCCAGTGATAAACTGGCGATAGCAAAACCCACACTGCCACGGTAACAAGAATACGCCCACACTATCACGACCCATGAATCAACGCAGCTGTCTTTTAACTGCGGTAATCCATTGGCGATACACACCGCCGCACTCAAAATACACACACACTTAAAAAACACAACCACATTGGACAATTCTAAATACACACGCCTGATTCACATACACACACCACACCCACACACTCACAACACTATAAACCACACACCCACATTACCCACACCCCCTAACAACTACATTTTTGTGAAGAAGCAGAGAGAGAGAATGGCAAACACAACACCAGCATCTACAAGAACACAACACCATCACTCATACAACATACACGCACCTCAAACAACACACCCCAACACAACACATCACACAGCACAACAAACATCACCTCACACATTACCCAAACCACATCATGGCACCTCAAAGATACCCCAGGTATTCTGAGGAGGAGCTCAGGGTCATGGTGGAGGAAATCATCCGGGTAGAGCCACAGCTTTTCGGAGCACAGGTGCAGCACACCTCCATTTCTAGAAAGATGGAGCTATGGCGGAGACTCGTCGACAGGGTCAACGCAGTGGGACAGCATACAAGAACACAAGATGACATCAGGAAGAGGTGCAACGACCTACGGGGGAAGGTGCGTTCTGTGGTATCTAGACACTAGGTAGCAGTACAGAGGACTGGCGGTGGACCCCCACCTCCTCCCCCACAACTAACAACATGGGAGGAGCAAGTGTACTGGACTCTGGTAAGTCATATCTTCACTACTACATCCCCCACCCCACCTGCATGCCATCACATACCCCCACCCTCACCTTCATCCCCATCACCCCAACACCTCACATATGCCCCACCATCACAACCCACCCATCCCAATACCAAGCCCTGCATGCAACACCTATGCATGGACCCCCATCACCAAAGCATGTCCAGTACAGATACCCACCCAGACCCCAAAATCGCGAATCACACAAGGGCAAACACAATAATGCAAGCACGGGAGTGGAGAGTAACTCACCCATTGCACAAGATGGCACACACAGATACAATAACTATGCATTTACATCCCAACAGGACCCATACCCAACGTCACCGGACAGGAGGTGCCAGACATATCCAGACCCCCAACAGAAGAGACCCACAGTGATGACAGCAGCTCTGCACGCCTTGATCAAGATGACCAGCCCGGTCCATCAGGGACCTCTGGACAGTCGGTACCCCTGCCACTGTCACAAACCACCACAGAGCCTCCCCCCTCAGAAAACACCACCCAGCAGGCCCATCCCTCTGTCCCCAGGACACGTCAATCAGCAGTGTGTCCACCACTACAGGGAACCCAAGCAAACTCACCAACCCAAGACAATCAGGGACCTGGGGTCGGTGGCAGTGGGCACACGGTTCAGGGGACAGAGGCACAGGACAACAGGGAAACTGGGAGGACTGCTGTGCGACAGGGGGAGGCCAGGCCCAGGGAACCGACTCTCCACGAGGCACTCTCAGACATCATGTGAGCATACCATCATTCCCAGGAGACCATTGGAACGGTACTGGCCAAGTTTCAGGAGACCCAGCAGCTGCAGGAGGAACACTACCTGGAGATCAGGGAGGACTTGAAGTCCATCAACACCACCCTGGTCACCATTGCAGGGGTGTTGGACCAACACTATGAGGGGCACAGTGCCACACAAACGGGCCCCTGACACTAGCCTGAACGATGAACAGCCCTCCACTTCTGCCGGCGCCAGTGGACAGGAGGTCCTGCCAGAGGACCAACAGGCCACCAGCACCCCAGCCCCTGCAGAAGGAGAACCACCCTGCAAAAGGTCCCTGAGATCCAGGAACAAAACAGAGAACATTGCCAAGAACCCCGCCAGGAAAAAACACTCTCCTGATTGTCACCCTTTTGTCCCACTTCATCACCCTCACACCTTTGAACTGACATTACTCCACTTCCTATGCCCCCTTGGACAATGCACCTGTGGGAGCAAGAGACTGGACTCTACCATGGACATTCCTCCACCATCACCCCAGCCCATTGCACACACCCCTCCACTTATTTGCACAGAAATAAACACCCTTGAATCACAAATCAATCTGGAGAAAGTCTGTACTTTCACAAATGTGTAATTGCAACCTCTCAGAAATATGGCAATGTCAATGTTCATGTTCACATACCAATGTTACACAGTTGTTGGGCAGCAGTAAACATATCAGAGGGCACAAAGTTGGAGCCATATCTGTGAAATGGAAAGGCAAAGTGACATGTAAGGGTCCATACACAGAGGTAAAAAGGCAGATTTATGCAATGCCCTACAGTAGTATGATATGTGAGAAGCAGTGCCTTCCTCTTACCTGTGTCGCACTGGAAGTATTGCATAATTATGTTGTTTCAGTTGTCTATATCTTCTTCTTCTGCCTCCTCTTCTTCACTGTCCACAGGCTCCACAGCTGCCACAAGACCAGCATCAAGCCCATCCTCCTGCAGAAAAGGCACCTGGCATCACAAAGCCAGGTTGTGCAACATACAGCATGCCACGATTATCTGGCACACCTTCTTCGGTGAGTAGTACAGGGAGCCACCTATCAGATGGAGGCACCGGAATCTGACCTTCAGGAGGCTGAACGTGCGCTCTATTATCCTCCTAGTTCACCCATCCTCTGCCCTTGTCCTGGGATTCCCCACTGGGGTCAGTAACCATGACAGGTTGGGGTAACCAGAGTCACCTGCAAATATCGAGGGACAACTGTTAGACATCCTCCAACCCATAGGGACTCTCCCATACCCAGACACCTATGTCAACTGTATTGGGACTTTAGGCTCACCTATTAGCCACAACCGGTGCCTCTGGAGTTGCCCCATCATGTAAGGGATGCTGCTATTCCTTAAAAATGTAAGTGTCATTCTCTGAGCCAGGATACTTGGCATTCATATGGGAGATGTACTGGTCTGCCAAACACACCACCTGCACATTCATAGAATGGTAGCTTTTGCGGTTTCTGTACACCTGTTCATTCCTGTGGGGGGGGGACAAATGCCAAATGTGTACCATCAATGGCACCAATGATGTTGGGGATATGTCCCAGGGCATAGAAGTCACCTTTCACTGTGGGCAGATCGTCCACCTGAGGGAACATGATGTAGCTGCGCATGTGTTTCAGCAGGGCAGACAACACTCTGGACAACACGTTAGAGAACATTGGCTGTGACATCCCTGATGCCATGGCCACTGTTTCAAAGGAACCACTGGCCAGGAACTGGTGTATTGACAGGACCTGCACTAGAGGGGGGATTCCTGTGGGATGGCGGATAGCTGACATCAGGTCTGGCTCCAACTGGGCACAAAGGTCCTGGATTGTGGCACGATCAAGTCTGTAGGTGATATGGTTTTGTGTCTGCCTTCCATTGTCGACAGGTCCACCAGGGGTCTGTATACCGGAGGATGACGCCATCTCATCACCTGCCCCAGCGGACATGCCCTGTGGAGGAGAAGGGTGAGCAGAGGGCCATACACCACATAGTTTCACAAGGCTGTTTAGCACAATTGTGATATAATCGGTGTGTGGCTTTGTCTGTCTGTATTCCTGGCCAAAAGTGCTGTGAGGCAGTTAGTTGGCCTGCGATGTGGCCCCCTGAAATGACGGCTGCCTGACCTGTAAGGAGGGACAAGAGGAAATGAGGTAACTGTGCTGGCGTTGTGCAATGTCGCGGAAGGTGGTCGAAGACCGCGGTGCAATTCAGCCTTAGTTATCATTGGGCCCTATGAGTTCGAGGAGCCAATGACGATGTACGCCGGTGGTGACGGTATGCACCGCCGCAGACATGACCGCCATTTTCTATCTGTTCACTCACTTGATACCTGACCTTCAACAGGAGAGGACCTACACTGCAAGTGCTGCTGTGACCTGAGTCTGGAAGCGACAATGGCTGCAGTGTCTGGGGAAAGGGCCCCTGCCTTCACTGTGTAGGAGTTGAAGAAACTGGTGAATGGGGTCCTCCCCCAGTACACGCTACTCTACAGTTCTCCAGAGCAACAGGTGAGTAAACTGTGTGCATGGTGGATGGCACATGAATGTATGGAGTGTCGTGGATGGAAGAGGGGGGGGCACAGGCCAGCATATGAGGATGGTGAGTGTATGTTTTTCTGGGCCAGGGTGGGAGGTTTGTGGGCAATGAGTAAGAAGGCCTGGACGGGGAGTAACATCCAATCTTACTTCACTATTCCTCTAGGTCAGCACCCACCAGAAGAAGGGGATTTGGCGTGCCATCTCCAAAGAAGTGCGGACCCTGGGGGTCTACCATAGACCCACTGCCGTAAAAGTTGGGAGGACCTGTGCCACTGGAGCAAGAAGATGGTGGAGGCCCAGCTGGGGATGGCCTCCCAATGTGGAAGGGGTGCCCGTTGCACCATGACGCCCCTGATGTACCGGATCCTGGCGGTGGCATATCCTGAGTTGGATGGGCGCTTGAGGGCACCACAGCAGCCAAAAGGGGGTGAGTACAGTCTCATTCAGCTGACTCTGCGTGCTTTATGGGGTTTCTGGTTGGGGGAAGTGGGCTGTGGGTTCCCCTAGGCCAGGGCAGATGCGCCATGGTAGATCCATTGTTTTGCAGGCTCAGTGCAACTCCAACCCCAAAAGTGGTAGTGGCCCTCTACACCTAGTCAGGCTCCTGTGGGTTCCAGGTGTGCATCAAATGGGCCTAGGCAGAGTCCCCCATGGGCATGTACTTTTCCCCTGCACTGTTAGTGCATGGCCTAGTGCATAGGGCTGCTCCCTGTGTGTTGTGTCCGCCAACAGTAGTGGTGTTGCAGGCATTCACTGTGTGTCTCTTCTGTCTTTTCCCCCTTTTTGTTATGTCACCCTGTCCTTGTTTGCATTAGCATCATCTGGCAGAGGAGCATTGGCACCGGAGACGGAGGGAGCTGCAACCCACATGGCCCTGGAGGGTGAATTTACGGAGTCTGAAGGCACCAGTGGCTCGGAGGGCGAGGGGAGCTCCACGACGGGGACAGGAGCAGACACCAGCGACAGCCACTCCTCCTCTGATGGGAGCTCCCTTGGGGTGGCGGGCATCTCTGTGCCCACTGCAACAACAGGTACAGCTGCCAAGCCCCCTACCAGCACTGCCCTCCGAGCAGCCCCTCATCAAGTTTTCCGTGCCCGCTCACCCAGGAGGGTGGGCATCTCCTTCGCCCCAGGCACCTCAGCCCCTGTCCCAGTCAGTCCTGATGCCCTCAGTGAGGAGGCCATTGACCTCCTGAAATCCTTCACTGTTGGGCAATAAACCATTCTGAATGCCATCCAGGGTGTCGAGAGGCATTTGCAGCAAACAAATGCATACCTGGAGGGCATTCATTCTGGCATGGCAGCCCAACAGAAAGCATTTCAGGCTCTGGCCTCGGGACTGATGGCAGCCATTGTCCCTGTGTCCAACCTCCTCCCTCCAACTTCCACTACCCAGACCCAATTCCCTCTACCTCAGCCTATCACAAGCACACCATCAGACCAGCATGCACACTCATCAACACACAACAGTGGACATGGCAGACAGAAGCACCACACATCCCACAGGCACTCACACAAGCACCAGACCCATGCAGACACACCAACATCCACTGCCTCCACTATGTCCCCCTCCTCCTCGTCCTTCACCTCTCTCCCAGTCTCATCTCCACTCATACCTGCATGCACTACATCATCAGCCACTGCCTCCGTCACCACATGCCCATCAACACACACCGCTCACGTGCACTCACCACCCCCACTACCATGCACACATCCCCTGTGTCCTCTCCCAGTGTGTCTGTGAGCCCTCCTCCCAAATTACACAAACGCAGGCACACACCAACTCAACAGCCATCCATCTCACAACAGCCTCCAACCCATGCACCTTCACCCAAATTCAGCAGACGTACACCTCCTACAACCACTATCTCTTCCTCCACTCCGAAACCCCCTCCATCTTCCCATCCCAGTGAGTCTAAAAAACGTTTCCTAGCTAACATTGACCTCTTCCCTACACCTCCCCCCGTCCTTCCCCTAGGGCCAGGATGTCCAGGTCCCAGCCCAGCACCTCAGCCACCAAATCCTCCAGCACTTTGGTCGCAGCAAGTCCTATAACATTGTGGGCGGCACCCATCAGGGCTGCCAGTGTGCCACCTAGCGAGGCCACGGATCAGCCCATTCTGCCACCTGCCAAGGTGAAGAAGGGGCCCACATGCCGTAGGGAAAAGCCGCACCAACCACCCAGCAAGGCCTCCTCCAAGTCAAAAGGGGACAGTGCCAAGGGCCTAGCAGCGACATCCAAGGTGGGGAAGGGACACAAGGCTAAGGGGAAGACAGCACAGGGCACAGACCATCCGGCTGAGGAACTGGTGTCACCCCTTCTGGCAAACAGAACAGCAACCTGTATGGCAGAGGACACCACCACCTACACCGCCACCTGCACATCTGCTGCCTCAGTAACAGTCCCCAGCATCATCCCCAGTGGGCAGCCGTCCAAAGGCTGCAGGAGACGTCCTGGTGTCTCCCTCCACAGGTGCTGACACATGCACCACCAGCAGCATCTCCGCCACAGACACCGCCGCAACCACTGCCACCAGCCCCGCAACATGCACAGACAGTTCCACCACAGCCGACATGGCAAACATTCCCAGTGGACAGCCGTCTAGGGCTACAGGAGACATCCTGGACCCTTCACAGCGTACATGAGGCACCACACCCAGCACTGTTAGTACCAGCAGGTGGCAGGCAAAGTCGCAGCAGGGTGGAGTGTGTCTCTGACTCCATGGAGTATCATGCTACCTGTTCCCAGGCAATCTCGTGACACACACACCCAGGTGAGGGAATGGGACCTGCCACACTGCATGTGCAGCACTCTGGGAACCAAGCCTCCTCCAGAACCAGTGGAGAAAAGCATCCACTACCCCAGTCCTTGGCAGGATGAAGCACTCTAGGCACCAAGCCCCCTCCAGAACCAGTGGAGAAAAGCATCCACTACTCCAGTCCTTGGCAGGATGAAGCACTCTGGGCACAAAGTCCCCTCCAGAACCAGTGGAACATGTCACCTACTTGAGAGACTGAGGCTTTGCACTCACCAGGACCAAGAAGTGGGCAAACCACCCACTTGAGAGACTTGAGAGACTGTGGCTTTGCACTCCCCAGGACCAATCAGTGGGCAAACCACCCACTTGAGAGAAGTGAGAGACTGTGGCTTTGCGCTCCCCAGGACCAATCAGTGGGCAAACCACCCACTTCAGAGACTTGAGAGACTGTGGCTTTGCACTCCCCAAGACCAATCAGTGGGCATGGAGCCCCCTCGTGCAGCAGTGGTGTCGTCCCTTCAAGTGGCTGAGGTGCCTCCTCCCTTTCCCCATGAGGTACATGTTCATTTTCGAGCTGATGCCCCAGCGGTGTTCTCTCCGTTTAGAGTCAGGTATCATGTGTGGGCTTCGCCCATGCATTTTGGGACCACTGGTCCACGGAAAATGATTGGAACACTATCCTGACTTGTGTAGTTGCTGTAAATATTGGGATATAATGATCTTTTTCAGAGCTGTTTCCATATCTGAATTGTCGATGATTACACTTGTTACAATCATTTCATTTTGTCCTTGCGTTCTTCCATGGGGTGATGGGGTGTATATGTAATGTTGATGCATGTATTTGTGTGTATTTTGTTGTGGGTGAGGGTGGGGGTGTTGTGTGTTGCGTGTGTGTGTCACTCTCTCTTTACTCCCCCCTCCCCTGTGTGCTAGGTGCAGTATTCACCGTGGTCGTCTCCGCCGTCTTTGCTGCTCCTGGTAGAAGAGGAGGTAAGCCAACATTGGTAGCACCTGACGTTCGGACTCCATGGAGTCCTGTTTCCTCGTTGGGTGTCGAAAGGTGAGTGATTTCCCTTACAAAGACTGTTTCTGCCGTGCTTTTGATGGCGTTGGTACCGCCCCGGAAAAGGTGGCGGATAGTCCTGTTGTAATACAGTGGGCCGTACATTGTCTTCCGCCTGTCTGTTGGCGGTTACCGCCGCAGTGTTTGTTCCTACCGCCGTGGTGGTCGGAGTGTTAAAGTGGCTGTCTGTGATGGCAGTTTCCGCCATGGTCGTGATTCCATTTTTTTTCCACCAGCCTGTTGATGGTATTACCGGCGCTTTCAAACTGACCGCCAGGGTTCTAATGAGGGCCTAAGTCTGCAATCTCCAATGCATCTTTCCCTTTGGTATTCTTGTATTCTATGTTCAGTGCAGTGCTTTGCAAAATGTTTTTATTGGAGGAAGAGTAGGTATCACTATGCTGACTGATATGAATTTTGGAGTAGTGTTGCAGCCAGGCCCATTTGGGATTAAGGGATCAACATGTAAGGGAAAAAAAGATTTTTAGGAGTGAAGACCTTAGGATAAATATATTTCCACCTTTTCTTCATGGTTTTGTAACGTTTCCTGAAATATCACAATGCTGTGATGGTTTAATCTTCAGGCCTAGTTTGCTGTAGGCTATTGTACTATATGTATTTTGTCTCCTATTCACTACTGCTGTGCTAGAGATATATATATATATATTTATTTATTATTTTAAGGGCTTATAGTATTTTTTGTCTGCATGTGTCTGATGGTGGCTAAGGTGGGGTGCCCCTAAAGTCAATGCCCCTGAAACCAGACCTTTTCTTTATTTATCAACTGTCTTAATACCCATGTGTTTGCCCACCATTTAGCGTGAGAGCTTGTATATGAGGGAAATGGTTGATTAGTGTGCTTTTCTGCAACTTTTCAAAGTTGTTTGCTGGTCTAATTGTTGCCTAGGGCTGATTGAGTTACTGACAAGTTTAAAGTTTATTTTAATCATTTTGTAAAGTTTTCGTGTTGTTATGCTGTTATTATTTTGGTTGACTTGTTTTCTACATTTTTCTTCAAGCTTTATCGGTGGCATGTATAGGTCCATGGATGGGCATGGGCACATTTTGAGTATATATTTGTGAAATTCATTTTCTGGAATGATAAAAGTTTTTGTTATGAAGGAAGGTCCTCCATTCAAGGTAGGACATCTATTTTCTCTATGTCTCCTTCATTGCTTTCTATGCGGTCAACCACCATTTTGTGAAAATGGTGTCTTCTTAAGGATTTTGGGTCTCTGAACGAGACATATTTGGGGATCAAGCCCAGAATAAATTTGACTTTTATTGCCTTTTCCTTCTAATTCAATCCTGCATACTGCTAAACAATACTAAATTATAAGTTAAACTTTAACACAGTCACACAAAAAAAGTTGTACATACGTCTTGGTTGGGACCCCAAAAAACCTTAAAATGATACAGGGTAGAGAGATGGAGTCAGAGGTAGGCATTGGCACAGAGGGAGAGAGGTTTAGATGGAGAAATAGGATAGATGGAGCCAAAAGGGAGAGAACATAGAAAGCACATCTACTTCCCCAGGGGGACCTTGGAAGGTGGGGCTCTGGGTAATTACCCACTTTGCCCATGCCTTAAAAGTTTCTGTGTGGAACCAGCATATGTTTGAATCAAAGTAAGACATTTTGTTTTTGGTCTCCACACCTGCTTCTTTCTTGCCATGTGGTTGAGGACTATTTTATGAAACTAGTATGTGCCTCACCTGTAGCCATTTTGTCTTTGTTCTCAATGACACCATCTTTGCTTGTGATGTGGTTGATCACCATTTTGTGGAACCAGTGCATGTGCATCTTATTGCTAATCATTTAATCCCACTAACAAAAATCTTTTGCTAATTGCATTGCTCGCTTTGGCCCATTTTTTGTTGATTCTTAATATGGATTTCCTGATGTATTTATTCTTGCTTGTGGCTGTTTGTAGTAGTCTGTGGGTCATGGTTGTTGTTGTTTAAAAAAATCATTTTTTGCCAGTCTCCCACTGGCATCTGCTAAGATGTGCAATGCAGCATACCTGATGCACCCTCTTCTGGGTTGGAGGGGGACATTAGGATGAGGATTATCACTAAATCAACAAAGATACCACCACCACCAAAACCAAGTCAGATCTCTCTCTGTGCTGCAGTGACTGCTGTCATGGCTGAGACCTTTGAAACTAAAAGTGAAATTGTGACCTGGCCGGCCCAAAAACGTCTCTAACAGCGTCATCCGACTCCGTGTCGGGCAAGACCGACACGTCAGTTCCGCGTTCCCATGTTGCCATGGCACCGCTCTCCGCGTCGATGACGCGTTTCCCTGTTTCCAGGGAAACGCTCGAGGACTTCCGGCCATCGGGAGAGAAAAGGAGAAGGTACGCGAACAGCGAGGAGAGGGAGTTGAAGGAGCGAACGAGTACGAGCCGAATTCAGGAGCAGAGGAGCGGAGCGACGAGACAGGCGAGGAAGCAGCCGAAGCAGGAGAAGAGGAAAAGCGGACCGCACACGGAGAAAGACCGTAGCAAGAAAACCGAGGAGCCAGCCACGACCCCGGAGGGTCGTGGCTTGCAAAGGTACAGTCCCTCCTGGGGACAAGAGAATTTAAACCTAAAAAGACACTGGGGAAGGGAATTGGGGAGTTGGGAGAGGTAAAAAGGGAAGGGGCACAGGTTGAGCAATAAAAGGGGAGACTGGCTATCTTGCGCAATCTGGGAGCACGGTGTGTTCACTAAACCCCGTCACCACGATCTTTTATCCCGTGCACTGGTACCTCGGTACACTATCCCTATTCCCCTACATCCCTTTCCCCTTTTTTATAGGAAGAGTAACCCCAGAAACACCCCGTCACTCACCTTGGCATTCTTCTGTTTTCTTGCCGGTAACCCACTGGAGCCACCCGAGTTCCCCAGAATTCACCGACCTAGGAAAGAAGAAGAGGAAGAAGAAAAACAGAGTTACAAGAAGAGAAGAACCACAGCCCAAAGACCCCTAGTGTAGACTGTAATCTTTTTTTAACCAAAGAAAAGTAAAAGGAGAAAACAAATAAAAACCCTTTACTTACCGTACTTTCCGATCTCAGTCTGGTTTATACCGTTCAGCCTGCCACAGAAATATTCTATGTTGGAAATTGGGTTACTGATTGATGGGGTGAAACCCTGCTCGAGAACCAGTCACAATCCCTGTCAGGGTGAAGCACAAGTAAACCTCATATTAACCTGTACTTATTGCTTTGGTAGCTTCGTACAAAAGTAGAAATGCTTAACTTAAAGGTAATGTGTGAAGTATTTATGCAGAACTTCAAACACTAATGAAGTGAAAATACAAGACCAGAAAATAAAATTGAATAAATAATTTAATATCAAAACAATAACAATCCAGTCAGTTGAACTACAGATATGCATTTTTTAAGACTTAAGTGAAAATAGCACCAAAAAGCACAAAGGCCCTCATTTTGACCTCGGCGGTCTTTTGGAAAGACCGCTGAGGTACCGCTGCGCTGAAGACTGCCAGTGCCGGCAGTTTTCCACGCAGCGTATTGTGACTGCTGGCAGCCCTCTGTCCTGTTTCAGACGGAGAGCCGCCAGCAGCCATACTGGCGGTCGGGTGGGAAGTGGAGGCTGCTCCACCTCCACCGCCCGTCATCAGAACACCTCCCACCAAATCACGTCCCATGATTCAGTGTGGTGGTGTTCTGGTGATAGGGTGCTGGTGGCAGAGCAGCCCCCCAAGGATCTCGTCCCCTCCCGGAGGATCACCAGAACAGGTAAGGTGATCGTCCTTTAGGGGAGGGGGGTGTTGTGTCATGTGAGCGTGCATGGGGGTGTGAGTGTGAGTGTGTAGAGGGGTTGTGTGAGTGCGTGTATGCATGCGGGGTTTTGTGTGTTTGGAAATGTGTGCATGTCTCTCTGTATGTTTGACTGTGAGTATGTGTGTGTATGTCTGTATGTACGTGTGCGTGTATGAATGTGTGTGTCTGCTGGCATGTTTGTTAGTATGTGTGGTGGTGGTATCTGTGTGCATGAAGGGTGGTGTGTGTCGATGTGGGGGGGTGTGGGGAGTGAGGTACTACCACCTTTGGGGAGTTGTGGAGGGTCAGGGATGTGGGGGGAGGACTCAGGGTGGGGGAGGGGGCAGGGAGACACCTATCAGTGCCAGGGAAGGAATTCCCTGGCACTGATAGTGCCTACCGCCATGGATTTCATGGCGGTTCCAAACCACACGAAATCCATGGCGGTATGCAGGGTCATGATACCACCGGCGGTCTTGTGATGGCCGCCGGGCTAGAGACCGAAGTCTCCAGCCCAGCGGTCGTCACCGCCCTGGCGGTCAGAGTGGATAAGTGGCGGATGACCATGGCGGTAACAGCCATGGTCATAATTACATTCTTTTTTCGCCGGCCTGTTGGCTGTTTAACCGCCACTTCTCCCCCGTCCGCCAGGGTCGTAATGAGGGCCAAAGTGCCACTTGTGGCCCTGTAGTGATGCAAGACCAAGTGAAAGCCACAAGTTCAGGCCGACTGCGGTGGAGCTCAGGCTGGATATTGGATCTAGGTTAGTCGCACTGAAAGAGTTACCTTCAAAGTCCAGAACAGAGAGTTCTGTTCTCTGTGGAAGGGCTGTGAGGAGCAGGGAGAGGGTTATGGATGGCTGTTGATGTAGCACAAAGAACAGGAGGGCATTGCAAACGGTCAACGCTATAGCATGAACTTCCTGTTAGCATCATGTGCAGTCATTGCTGGAGCTTTGCACTGCTGGAACTTCCGTTGGTAGGTGGCACGAGCAGCATGGTCTTAGCATGAACTAGCCTGTTTGCACTTATGAAGAGCCCAAAAACATCAGGGGGCATATTTATACTCCGTTTGCGCCGAATTAGCGTCGTTTTTTTAGACGCAAATTCGGCGCAAAACTAACGCCATATTTATACTTTGGCGTTAGACGCGTCTAGCGCCAAAGTATGAGGAAAGAGCGTCATTTTTTTGCGTGAACGCCTTCCTTGCGTTAATGAGATGCAAGGTAGGCGTTCCCGTCTAAAAAAATGACTGCGCCGCAAATGCGTCGTATTTATACTCCCGGGCAAAAATGACGCCCGGGAGTGGGTGGGGCAAAAAACCCCGCATTTTCGCCGGATTTTAGCGCCTGGGTCAGGGCAGGCGTTAAGGGACCTGTGGGCTCAAAATGAGCCCACAGCTGCCCTCCCATGCCCCCAGGGACCCCCCCTGCCACCCTTGCCCACCCCAGGAGGACACCCAAGGATGGAGGGACCCACCCCAGGGACATTCAGGTAAGTTCAGGTAAGTATAATTTTATTTTTTTTTAATTTTTTTTTTGGGCATAGGGGGGCCTGATTTGTGCCCCCCTACATGCCTCAATGCCCAATGACCATGCCCAGGGGACATAAGTCCCCTGGGCATGGCCATTGGGCAAGGGGGCATGACTCCTGTCTTTACTAAGACAGGAGTCATGTAAATGGCGTCTGGGCGTCGTTAAAAATTGCGCAAATCGGGTGGAGGTGATTTTTTGCGTCAACCTGACTTGCATCATTTTTAAGACTCCCTAGCGCCATTTTTCCCAACGCCGGCGCTGCCTGGTGTACGTGGTTTTTTTCCACGCACACCAGGCAGCGCCGGTCTGCTTGCGCCGGCTAACGCCATTCAATAAATACGGCGCCCGCATGGCGCTTCAGAATGGCGTTAGCCGGCGCAAAACTTTTTGACGCTAAACTGCGTTAGCGCAGTTTAGCGTCAAAAAGTATAAATACGGGCCCAGGTGAGCTCAACTGAGGCCACGTCAAGGGTGCAGGACCTGCCGGCATAGCTTAGTGGTCAGGAACTCATTCCAGCAGAGACCAGCAGGGCTCAGGTAGGTCCAGTCGCAGATCCAGTCAACAGGCCAGATGGGCAGTTGAAGGGGGCCTCTGGAGCTTGTTATATTTCTGTAGATAAGTACAAGAGGTCAGCTGGCTGACCATTGGTGTCACTTCAGCCTGGGATGAAGGCTGCAGGTTCAGTTTTTCTTCTCAGCAAGCAAGGCAACAAAGCAGCAGAGTTGCAGGGTAGCAGAGTGGAAATCCTTTTGAAATCAAAGCAGCACAGCAATCCTTGACCCGAGGGTAGGTCGCTCCCCCTGCCGCTGCAGCTCCACCAGCCCAGGCTCCTGACAGCTCCCAGCAAGACCTGCTAAAAACAGTAAGTACTCCCCCCGCCCAGCTCCTCGCCCAGCCCTGCGCTACTCACCTCTCTTCTCCTATACCTCTGTCTTCTGCCTTCTGCTCTCTCCTCCAGCCTCTCTCCGCACCTCTGCTGTCCTTCTTCCCTTCGCTCTCTGCTCCTCTTCTGCAGCCCTCTTGTGCTTGTTCTGCTCACCTCGGCCCGCTCCTCTTCCTCACCGCGTTCTCTTCCTGCTTCTTTCTTCTTCTTTGGTCTTCTTCTGTGTTCTTCATCTGTGTTCTTCATCTGTGTTCTTCTTTCTCCTCTGCACCCCGACCTGCGTGTTCTTTCTTCTTTCTTCATCTGTGTTCTTCATCTGTGTTTCCTCTTTCTCCTCTGCACCCCGACCTGCGTATTCTTTCTTCTTTCTTCTTCTGTGTTCTTCATCTGTGTTCTTCATCTGTGTTCTTCTTTCTCCTCTGCACCCCGACCTGCGTGTTCTTTCTTCTTTCTTCATCTGTGTTCTTCATCTGTGTTCTTCTTTCTTCCCTGCACCCCGTCCTGCGTGTTCTCTCTTCTTCTTTGTCCTTCTTCTGTGTTCTTCATCTGTGTTCTTCATCTGTGTTTCTTCTTTCTCCTCTGCACCCCGACCTGCGTGTTCTCTCTTCTTCTTTGTCCTTCTTCTGTGTTCTTCATCTGTGTTCTTCATCTGTGTTTCTTCTTTCTCCTCTGCACCCCGACCTGCGTGTTCTCTCTTCTTTCTTCATCTGTGTTCTTCATCTGTGTTTCTTCTTTCTCCTCTGCACCCGACCAGCGTGTTCTTTCTTCTTTCTTCTTCTGTGTTCTTCATCTGTGTTTCTTCTTTATCCTCTGCACCCCGACCTGCATGTTCTTTCTTCTTTCTTCATCTGTGTTCTTCTTTCTTCTCTGCACCCCGTCCTGCGTGTTTTCTCTTCTTCTTTGTCCTTCTTCTGTGTTCTTCATCGGTGTTCTTCATCTGTGTTTCTTCTTTCTCCTCTGCACACCGACCTGCGTGTTCTCTCTTCTTTCTTCATCTGTGTTCTTCATCTGTGTTTCTTCTTTCTCCTCTGCACCCCGACCTGCGTGTTCTTTCTTCTTTCTTCATCTGTGTTCTTCATCTGTGTTCTTCTTTCTTCCCCGCACCCCGTCCTGCGTGTTCTCTCTCCTTCTTTGTCCTTCTTCTGTGTTCTTCATCTGTGTTCTTCATCTGTGTTTCTTCTTTCTCCTCTACACCCCGACCTGCGTGTTCTCTCTTCTTCTTTGTCCTTCTTCTGTGTTCTTCATCTGTGTTCTTCATCTGTGTTTCTTCTTTCTCCTCTGCACCCCGACCTGCGTGTTCTCTCTTCTTTCCTCATCGGTGTTTCTTCTTTCTCCTCTGCACCCCGACCTGCGTGTTCTTTCTTCCTTCTTCTTCTGTGTTCTTCATCTGTGTTCTTCTTTCTCCTCTGCACCCTGACCTGCGTGTTCTTTCTTCTTTCTTCATCTGTGTTCTTCATCTGTGTTCTTCTTTCTTCCCTGCACCCCGTCCTGCGTGTTCTCTCTTCTTCTTTGTCCTTCTTCTGTGTTCTTCATCTGTGTTCTTCATCTGTGTTTCTTCTTTCTCCTCTGCACCCCGACCTGCGTGTTCTCTCTTCTTCTTTGTCCTTCTTCTGTGTTCTTCATCTGTGTTTCTTCTTTCTCCTCTGCACCCCGACCTGCGTGTTCTCTCTTCTTTCTTCATCTGTGTTCTTCATCTGTGTTTCTTCTTTCTCCTCTGCACCCCGACCTGCGTGTTCTTTCTTCTTTCTTCATCTGTGTTCTTCATCTGTGTTCTTCTTTCTTCTCTGCACCCCGTCCTGCGTGTTCTTCTCCTCCTCTGTACTTTTCTCTGCGTGTTCCTTCTTTTCCTCTGTGGTCCCCCCCCGTCTTCTGGACGCTTCCCCTCTGCTTCTCAGGTCTGTCCTCTTCTGCCTGACTCCTCTTCTTGACTCTGCTCTCGTCTCTCTGGACTCTTCTCCTCTTCTTCTTGACTCCTCTCCCTTCTCTCTTGACTCTTCTTCTGTGTTCTTCTTCTCCTCTTCTTCTTTACCCTTCTTCTTGACTCTTCTCTCTTCTGTTCTTGACTCTTCTCTCTTCTGTTCTTCACTCTTCTGTTCCTGACTCTTCTCTCCTCTCCTCTTCTGTTCTTCCTTACTACCCTCCAACTCTGTTCTTCCTTACTCCCATCCACCTCTGTAACCCCCCTCCCCTCTATTTTCTCCCCTCCCCTCTACCTGACCCCCCCACCCTCCACTTTCCCGCCGCCACCTCCTGCTTGGCCCCGTCCCCGCTCCCATTCGTCGCCCCCCTCCCGCCCCCCACCCCCAGCTGACCCCTCCTCCCTCTTATGGCGGCCACTGCGCGGGCGCGCCAAAGGAAAGCCCGTCTGCGCCCGTCCGCGCCTGGACAGCGCCCAGCACCACGACCCCTGGCCCCCAGCACTCCCAAACCCCGCAGCACCGCTACGACCCCAACACCCTCCACGCCCTCAACCCGGGGTGCTCCAGCACCTGCTTCCTAGCCATCCCGAAATGCACCCACGGACCCTTCGCATGCCACACCTGCAAACTCACCTTCCACCGCGAAACCACCCCGGCCGCCAGCCCACGCGACAACAACCACCTCAAATGCATCCTGATCAACGCACGCTCCATCCACAAGCACGCCATTGAACTATGGGACCTCCAGGACTCCACCGCACCGGACGTCGCCTTCATCACTGAGACCTGGATGAACGCCTCTTCGGCCCCCGACATCGCCAAAGCCATCCCCGACGGCTACAAGATCACCAGGAGAGACCGCACCAACCAAGTCGGTGGAGGAATTGCCATTGTCTTCAAGGACTCCATCAACGTCACCACCTCCACGGAAGACACCCCCCTCGCCGCCAAACACCTGCACTTCCAGATCCACACAGACCCCAGGACCACCCTCAGATGAACTCTCATCTACAGACCCCCAGGACCTCGCGCCCTCTTCAGCGACTCTATCACTGACTTCATCTCCCCGCACGCCCTTGCCTTGCCGGACTACATCCTCCTCGGTGACCTCAACTTCCACCTGGAACAGAACAACGACCCGAACACCACCGCCCATGCTCGACAACCTCGCCAACCTTGGTCTCAAGCAACTGGTGAACACTCCCACCCACATCGCCGGACACACGCTCGACCCCATCTTCTCAGCCAGCAACCACGTATCCTTCAGCCACTCCTCCATAATACACTGGACCGACCACAGATGTGTCCACTTCACCTTCCGACGCGAGACTCGCCACCTCCGCACACAATCCATCCCACGCCGACATTGGAACAAAATCCCTGCGGAACAGCTTCTCTCCACTCTCAGCGACAATCAACCCACCTTCTCCACCGACCCCAACGACGCAGCCCTCAGCCTCACGCACTGGATCACCAACTGCGCAGACAACCTCGCTCCCCTCAGACGCCTCCCAAGACAGACCAACACCAAGAAACCTCTCTGGTTCACAGACACCCTCAAGGAATCTAAAAAAAACTGCTGCACCCTCGAGAAAGCCTGGCGCAAGGACCACACCGCAGATAACATGTCTGCCCTCAAGAACGCTACCCGCGAACACCCCCAACTGATCCGCGCCACCAAAATAAATTCCTTCACAGACAGACTGGACAAGAACACTCACAACAGCAAAGAACTCTTCAACATTGTCAAAGAGCTCTCCAACCCTAACTCCAACGCCAACACCATCACGCCCTCACAAGACCTCTGCAACTCCCTCGCCACCTTCTTCCATCGTAAGATCACCGACCTACATGACAGCTTCGGACACCAGACCCAGCCAACCACCACAGAACCTACAACCCCAGCCATCACCCTCAACGCCTGGACTCACATCAACACGTAGGAGACCAAAGCCACCATGAACTCCATCCACTCCGGTGCCCCCTCGGACCCCTGCCCACACTTCATCTTCAACAAAGCCGACGACATCATCGCCCCGCATCTCCAGACCATCATCAACAGCTCGTTTGCTTCGCCCACCTTCCCCGAGAGCTGGAAATACACAGAAGTCAACGCCCTACTGAAGAAACCTACAGCGGACCCCAACGACCTGAAGAACTTCCGCCCCATATCGCTCCTCCCCTTCCCTGCCAAAGTCATAGAGAAGACCGTCAACAAGCAACTTACCAACTTCCTGGAAGACAACAACCTACTCGACCCCTCTCAGTCTGGATTCCGAGCCAATCACAGCACAGAAACCGCCCTCATCTCAGTCACAGACGACATCAGAACTCGGATGGACAACGGAGAAACAGTCGCCCTCATCCTCCTCGACCTCTCGGCTGCCTTCGACACCGTCTGCCACCGAACCCTAATATCCCGTCTTCGCTCCAGCGGGATCCAAGGACAGGCCCTGGACTGGATCATCTCCTTCCTCTCCAACCGCTCCCAAATAGTCTACCTCCCACCTTTCCGCTCAGACCCCACCGAGATCATCTGCGGCGTCCCACAAGGCTCCTCGCTCAGCCCGACTCTCTTCAATGTCTACATGAGCCCCCTCGCCGACATCGTACGCAAACACAACATCAACATCACCTCCTACACCGACGACACTCAGCTGATACTTTCCCTCACCAAGGACCCCACCAGCGCCAAGACCAACCTGCAAGATGGAATGAAAGACGTCGCAGAATGGATGAAACTCAGCCGTCTGAAACTGAACTCAGACAAAACGGAAGTCCTCATCCTCGGAAACACCCCGTCTGCCTGGGACAACTCCTGGTGGTCCACGGCCCTTGGCACTGCACCAACCCCCTCAGACCACGCACGCAACCTCGGATTCATCCTGGACCCACTTCTCACCATGACCAAACAAGTCAACGCTGTATCATCCTCCTGCTTCCTCACCCTCCGCATGCTCCGAAAGATCTTCCGTTGGATCCCCGCCGACACCAGAAAGACCGTGACCCACGCCCTCATCACGAGCCGCCTGGACTACGGCAATACCCTATACGCAGGAACCACCGATAAACTCCAGAAACGTCTGCAGCAAATTCAAAACGCCTCCGCCCGCCTCGTCCTCGACATACCCCGCTACAGCCACATCTCCGCCCACCTGAGGCACCTGCACTGGCTTCCCGTCAACAAAAGGATCAGCTTCCGGCTCCTCACCCACGCACACAAAGCCCTCCACAACAAGGGACCCGAATACCTCAACCGTCGCCTCAGTTTCTACACGCCCACCCGTCAACTTCGCTCCGCCAACCTCACACTCGCCGCCATCCCTCGCATCCACCGCACCACAGCAGGTGGGAAATCCTTCTCCTACCTGGCGGCCAAGACATGGAATTCCCTCCCCACCAACCTCAGGACCACCCAGGACCACCTCGCATTCCGGAGGCAACTCAAGACCTGGCTCTAAGAGCAGCAGTAACCCCTTCCCCCTAGCGCCTTGAGACCATCACGGGTGAGTAGCGTGCTTTATAAATGTTTTTGATTTGATTTGATTTGATCCTTCTTCTGTAGCATTCACAGGTCCATAAGTATATTGAAGATTTGGGGGTCTGAGGTCCAATATTTATACCTTGTTCCCACTTTGAAGTAGGATAAGGTTCTAGTTGTTTCCATCCCCCAGAGGTGATTGGAATTGCCTGTCTCCCTGCTCTTACCCCAGATTGTCTGTGGTCGCAATAGACTAGTGTCAAACACTTTGTGACAGTGCCCAGACAGGGTCATTGTAATGTGTAAGTGAGGTAGGTGAAAGCTCCTCCCCCTCATTAACTCTGAGTGGCCCAGCCTGCCAGCACCTAGCTTCCATTTGTATCACTGCCTTGGAGAAATACACAAAGACCAAATGGCAACAACACCCAGTTATGTGAACCCAGGATACAGGCAGTAGACCCTAAATGGTTCGGACAAGAAAATGCCAACTTTCTGATTACAATTCCATAGACACCAAACTTGACATTTCTACCTGCTCATAATTGAATGTTATCACTAGTTAAAAATTTATTAAGGAACCCAATGTTGTCTTATGGGAGATGTAGGCCTTGCAGTAGCGAACAACTACTTTGACTTTTTCACTACCAGGACATGTAAGACTTAAAAGCACATGTTCAATGCTTTAAATACTCTGTACCTTCTCCTCTCAGCTGTGTAGGGCCTTCCTTATGCGTGACATATATGTATTGAAAAGGAAGGTTTGAATGTGGCAAACGATTTATTGAGCAGGTAAAAAAGGGCAGTTCAAAACTGCACACACAGGCTGCCATGTCAGGCCTGAGACATGTTTGAAGAGTTACTTAAGTAGGTGGCACAATCTGTGCTGTAGGCGCGCTAGTAGCATTTTATGTACAGACCCACTGTACATGTGCTACCACTTTATAAGGGACTTACACGTAAATGAAATACATAATTTCTACCATGTTTAGAGGAGGAAGCATAAGGACTTTAGCACTGGTCAGCAGTGGTAAAGTGTGCAGAGTCCTAAAAGCCAACAAACGTGGGTTCAGAAAACAGGAGGGTGAAGGCAAAATGTTTGTGAATGCCCATTGTACAAAGGAAGGAGTCTAACATTCCAGCAAAAACAAATCTTTCCAGTAAACTTAACAACAACAAGAGATTGTGACACCTGATCTTCCAGGGGTAGGGGCAGAGCATGGCTTTTTATGGTTGCTGAACAGCAGGAAGTTGTGACTGCTCTTCCATTGGATCATCCATTTTCACCATTTTGTCTCTGCAAAAGAAAGACCATTCCTAATCTTCTTCAAGACTTCTTGAGATGTTGATGACATGGAATAGAAACCTGAGTCCCCCACCAAAAACAAAGAAGAGGTTCCAGAAAGCCTAGCTGGAAGTGAAGAAGATGGACTAGTGATTGGTCATTTTGAGAGTGGCACAGAGGAGATATGATCACTTCTATTACACCTGCTACAAGTCCTGTAGTACCACTAACACCACTTGTTTCTATTTTATTGGCTCTTGGTTGTTGAAAGGCTTCTCTTCCTGCATAGTCCTTGAGCTCCACCACAGCATAGCTTTCAAGGTGGTTAAGCTCAAACTCCATGCTTGTGGATAGAGTTACAGGTGGACAAATTCAGGCTTAACTTAGAGGCAAAGTGTAAATTATTTATGCAGCACAAAAACTGTAATAAAGTAAGAACACTACGCAAGAAAAACCCCAAGCCAATTTAGAAAATCAGAGTACATTTTAATAAATAAAATGAGACCTGAATGACAAAAAAGCCAGTAGAACCAGGCCAGAGATACTCAATTTCAAAGTTTTAGCAAGATATTGCACTAAAAAAGCACAAAGCGCCACTTGCAATGACCGGTTTGTTCTAGACGTGGGAAAGTCACATGTTCTGGCTGACTGCGATGGAGTGGTGGCCAAATACAGGGACCAGCATAGTCCTGCTGAAAAAGTTGCCTTCTCAAATTCCATTGGGAAGAGCTTCATTCGATGTGGAGGAGGTCGAAAGGAGCAGGAAGAGCATTGCAGATGTTGTTGCTTTAGAGCAATTAGCAGGATGGGTCGTGCAGATTTTTGTTGCTATATTATGAAGAGCCAGCTGGGAATTGCAGGTGGTCATTGCTGGAGCTTCACATCACTCTTGGCTGTCATTGCGGTAGCGCAAAGTGCTAGCTTGCGCTGCTAGTCATCGCTGGGGGTAGCTGTAGTGCAAAGAGCCATGGTGTTAGAAATTGGGTTTCTAGTGGGAAGAGGTATGCACACTACCCATGCAGGAACCACAATACGAATGGCACGGAGCAGGTAGACTCACCTTAAGAGGCAATGTTTAAAGTAATTGTACAACACTTCAAACACTTCAAACAGTAAAACACCACACAAAAAGACACAACGGCTGGCTAGATATATAGAGCTTAATTTTATAAGTAGAACAAGACCCATATGACAAACATCCAAAAGGTAGAAGTTGAAATATGAATTTTTAAAGATTAAACTGTAAATAGACCTTAAAATAATAAATCATCAACCTGGGCCATCTGGTCACGCTAGACCGGTGATATCCAGAGTTCAGGCCGACTACCATAGAGTGTTGGTTGTGGGTCAGATACAGATCTAGACAAGTCCAGCCGAAGTTTTACCTTCTTAAAGTTGAGTCAAGAATGCCATTGGTGGGAGGGAAAGGTGCTGGGAGCAAGCAGAGTGTCCCTTGTGGCGGTCTGTGGTGGCAAAGATTCAGCCAGGCATTTTGGGAAGGCAGGCAGGAGCTCCGGTTGATTTCAGGAGCTACAAAACCACTTTCAAGGTCCCAGGACTGGAGGAGATTCTCTTGGGGCTCAGGAGCTGGTTGAAGATGGGTCCAGCAGCTCAGATAAGTTGTAAGTATTTTGTGCCCCTGAGAATTCAAAAGAGCAGGTGCAAGTCAGCAAGCCCCTGGAGTCACTCTGGCTCTGCGGTGGAGAGATTCAGGTTCAGGCCTTCTCATTACCATGCAAGGAGATTAGCACACAGTAGGCCAGCAAAGCAGAGCTGTAGTCCAGTAGAGTCCAGCAGAATACAGCAGATTGGCATTCCTTTCTGCAGCACGGCAGTCCTTCTTCCTGACAGAGTATCCACAGGTCTTGAAGTGCAGTGATTTGGTAGGGTCAGAAGTCCAGTTCTTATACCCAGTGGTGACATTGAAGTGGGGGAGACTTCAAAGAGAGGCCTTTGTAGGGCACAACGTCCCTGCCCTTCCTGCCCTGGCTCCAGACACTCTGTAGAGGGTTATGCAGCCCTTTGTGATGGTTTTGGACCCAGTGCATTCAGGTGTGTCAACCCCACCCACCCATCCTGCCCAGGATGGGCCACCAACATGCAGATGGCTACTCAGTCACACCTAAGCTCCCTTTGTGTGTGGCTGTCTGGAAGGAATGTATAAGAGCTCAGCTACCATCCACCCAGTTGTCTATTTATAGACATGCAGAAGGCACTAGATGATTTGAAGTAAGAAAATGACACATTTGTGAAAGTGGCATCTCTAGAATTACAATTTAAAATCCTATTTCATCATAAATTGAGATTTTAAATTGTGATTGAAGACACCAAACTTTGGGGCCCCATCTCTTCCCAACTGGGAATTACACTAATAAAATGCAATAAGGTAATCCAAATGTTAACCTATGGGAAACATAGGCCTTGCAGTAGTGAAAAAGCAATTTAGGAGTTTTTGACTACCTGGACATGTAAGACCTAAAAGTACATGTCCCAACATTTTAAGTACACTGCTTCCTGCTCTTCGCACTGTCCAGGGCCTCCCTTAGGAGTGACTTATATGTATTAAAAAGGAAGGGTTGGGTCTGGAAAGAGGGTTAGCTTGTCAAGTCAACATGGCAGTTTAAAACTGCCCACACCGGATCTGCAATGACAAGCCTGAGTCTTGTTCAAAGGGCTACTTGTGTGGGTGGCACAGTCAGTGCTGCAGGTCCACTAGTAGCATTTTATTTACTGGGTCTGGGCACAGGTAGTGTACTTTACTAGGGACTTATAAGTAAATGAAATATGCCAAATGTGGATAAACCATTTATGACATGTTTTAGGGAAGAGCACATGCACTTTAGCACTTATTAGCAGTGGTAAAGTGCCAAAAAGTGCTAAAACCAGCAACAATGTATTCAGCAAAAATGGGAGGAGGAAGGCAAGACGTTTGGGGATGACTCAGTAGAAAGTGCAAGGTCCAGCACAAGGTCACTGAAGCTTTACGCTCATCGTCATTGCTGGTGGCAGAATCTTGGCATGCAGGCAAGGAGAATCGTTTGGATGGTGAAGAGCCCAAAATTTCAGGATTTTACTCTTCTTTTCAGGAGGAGCTCAATCACTCCCAACCAAGAGTCCAGAACCTGGGGAGGCATCTCTTGAGGATCAGAAACTCACTCAAGCAGAGACCAGCAGGGCTCAAGTAGGTCCAGTTGCAGGTTTAGGCAGGTCCAGTGCAGCAAGTCAGCTGGGCAGTCGTAGGGAGGCCTCTGGAGCTTTTTGTGTTCCTGTAGCTCAGACAAGAGGTCAGCCAACTGATCTTTGGAGTCTCTCAGAAGGCGTGGGATGATCTGTCCAATCTTCCTTCTCATAGAGCAGGGCAGTCCTCAAAGATCAAGGAAGAATTCTGAGGACCAAGGCAGTCTATACACAGCCGGGAAGGCCTTTGGGAGCAGCAGTGCAGACATTCCTCTTGGGAGCAAGGCAAGCATCAAGCAGCAGGGTAGTCTTTTGGGGAGCAAGGTAGTCCTTCTCTAATGTCCACAGGTCTGAAAGTGTACTGAAGAAAGGCTCTGGAGGTCCAATAATTATACCTGGTGCCATTCTACGAAGTGAGGCGGATTTCCTATACTACCCCCACATCTGGTTCTGTAATGTTCTTTCCATCACCTGTCCAGGCTCCATGAAGCCTGGGGTGACAAAAGCCTGGTGTAGGTTCCTTTGTGTGTGCAGGAGGCAAAGCCCAATGAAATGCAATTAGAGAAGGGAACACCTCCGCCCCAGCCTTTCTGGCAGGATGGTCCATCCTGCCAACATCTAGTCTCCTTGACTCACTGTCTGGGAGGAATACACAATGCTCTGCAGGAGAGCAATTCACAGAATTCACAGTCATGTGACCCAGGACACTGGCAAAAGACACAAATGGTTAGCAGATGGAGATGATTATGCAGGCTATGACGTTTCAGAAATACAACAAAGTACAGTAGTGGCTAAGGCTATGATCAACAGCTATCATACAAGGAAGTTGGCTGAAAAGTTTCAGACACATAAAACAGAAAGCTATGAGTAAGTGGAGACTGTGGGGAGATTACTGGCACACTGTACATGACAATGAGAGGTGGGCAGGGGCATTGACAATATAGAAAAGAGTGATGGCAGCATAGCTACATAACCAGCTATTATAGTCAAGGTGTTTGAGGAGTACTAAGGGAGTAATATCAGGAAAATAGTTTTGCCCCTTCTCCCAGACAGAATACCTTCTAGAGGAAGTAAAAAATGATCTACTCAATACAAATGAGGAAAACTCACTAGATTCTGACTGTTAGAAATTAGGTCTTTGGTTGGCAGTCAGGTTACCCCCTGTCCAAGCAAGTACCCTCACTCAGCAGAACCAAAGGGCAGCAAGGCAGCAGGGCAACAGCACGGCATCAGTCCTTTGCAGAAAAGCAGTCAGGTGAGTCCTTTGGGCAGCCAGGCAGTTCCTCTTGGCAGGTTGCAGGGTTCTGGTTCAGGGTTTCTTCTCCAGTGGTATCTTGTCCAGAAGTGTCTGAGTTGGAAGGGTCAGAGGCCCTGTTTAAATACCCAAATGTGCCTTTGAAGTGGGGGAGACTTCAAAGAGTGGCTTAGAAGTGCATCAGGTCCCCTTTCACTTCCATCCTGTCTGCAGTAGGGGGGTTGGCAGTCAAGTGTGTGAGGGCAGGCCACTGGCCTTTCAAATGTAAGTGTCAGGCCCTCCACCCTCCCAGCCCAGGAAGACCCATTCAGTATGCAGATGTGTGCAGGTGTGACTGAGCATCCTGTGTTTTGGGTTGGCTGAGTGAAATGCACAAGGGAGCTGTCAAGTAACCTAGCCAGACGTGGATTGTAAGGCACAGAAGGATTTAAGTGCACAGAAATGCTCACTTTCTAAAAGTGGCATTTCTAAAATAGTAATATTAAATCCAACTTCGCAAGTCAGCAGAATTTTGTATTACCATTCTGGCCATACTACATATGACCTTGTTACTCCTTTCAGATCAGAATCTACCACTCAAAGAGTATATGAGGGTAGCCCTAATGTTATCCTATGAAAGGAGCAGGCCTAACAGCAGTGTAAAAAACAAATGTAGTTTTACACTACCCGGACATATCAAATGCACGGGTACATGTCCTGCCTTTTATCTACATAGCACTCTGCCGTAGGGTTTACCTAGGCCCTACCTAAGGGGTGACATATATGTAGAAGAAGGGAGTTTAAGGCTTGGCAAGTACTTTTAAATGCCAAGTCGAAGAGGCAATGATACTGCACACACAAGTCTTGCAATGGCAGGCTGGAGGCATGGTTAAGGGGCTACTTAGGCTGGTTGCACAATCAGTGCTGCAGGCCCACTAGTAGCATTTAATCAACAGACCCTGGGCCTGTGTAGTGCACTTTACTGGGGACTTACAAGTAGAATTAAATAAGCCAATTGGATATTAACCAATGTCACTATGTTTTAAGGGAGAGAGCATCTGCACTTTAGCACTGGTTAGCAGAGGTCGAGTACACAGAGTCCTAAAACCAGCCAAAACAGTGTCCAAGAAGTGGAAGGAGGCAGGCAGGCAAAAGTTAGGGGTGACCAACCTAAGGCTGTCAGGTCTAACACTGACATTATGGTGGAGGAAGTTGTACGTGCTCTGAAATCACTGGCTTCCAGTAAAGCTACAGGTCCTGATAAAATACCAATAGACTTCCATAAAGTATACATTTGTTTGAATTTTGAGTAAAGATGGATACTTGGAGAGCAAACCAGTATACAATTGTACAGGTTACCGGTATCTAATTTGCAATTGCTCATTTGTCCTTCTTAGGCACAAACCTGCACTCTCAGACTGGAAGGTTTGCCACTGAGAACTTAGAAAATGTCCTGTCTCTCTTAAAAAACTAGAGTAATGTGTCAGCATTGATCAATAGAAATAGGGCCTCCTTACGAGTTTGGCGGTCTTTTGGCAAGATCACCACCATATTAAGAGTCACACAGTAAAGTCTGCCCAAAAACAGCCACATTTCGGAAACCGTCTGGACACTGGAGGACAGAAAAGAGGCGGTCCCACCATCAACCCCGCCAGCCTGACAGACATCCTCCCATCAGATTACGATCCACAGATCACAACAGCGGTTCCTCTAAGCAGAAAACCATTAGCGGTGCGAACTGCAGCGGTCTCAACTCACATCAGTCAAAACACCACACCAAATTGGAAAGTTTGAATACCCCACACCTGATACACATCCACAAACCTGACACACCTACTCACTGCACTATATAACACACCCCAATTCAGCCCACAGTCCTTTGCAAACACAACACCACACACAACCACAGACAACCAACATTCCAGAGAGTTTAATATAGCAAGAATAGGCACCCATTTTCACTTCACTATGCACACATCAAACACCTGCACAACATACAAAACAAACACATTGGTATCACACACAATCCACAACACCCGTCACCTACTCACATCACCTACACTTCACCATTTACCTAAATCTGCACCCATTCACTTTGAACACAGACACATCGCCTTCACAATCACTATCATGTCCCCACAAAAACACCCACTTTTCCCTGATGAGTTGAGGGTCATGGTGGAAAAAATTGTAAGGGTAAAGCTCCACCTGATCGGAGCACAGGTCCAACAAACATCTATTGCCAGGAAAATTGAGTTGTGGTAAAGGATAGTCAACAGGGTCCGTTGTGTAGGCAGTTATCCACGCACAAGGGAGGACAACAGGAGGAGGTGGAATGACCTCAGAGGGAAGGTACGGTCCATGGTATTCAGGGACTAGCTACCAGTACTGAAGACTGGTGGTAGGACACCCCCCCCCCCACACTAAGTTCACCTCTTGGGAGGAATAGGTCTTGAACATTCTGCATCCTGAGGGCCTGACAGGAATACCTGGGGGAGTGGAGTCTGGTAAGTACCAACAACATTCATGTAAAAAAATTGTGTGCTCCCTCACCACCTATACCCACCCTAATTTACACACCATCAACTACAACTATCTCCTAATCACCTAATATCCCTCCCTGGCATCCCACATGTCCACTAAACTCATATGGCCCAGCAGCGCTTGCAATTGGCACATTGCATACTGGCTAATTATAGCACTACCACTCCCAGAATGCAATATCCCAACAGTTTCAACACCAGTATACTGCACCAAATACAACTTGTCATGCATGTTAAACCAATATCTTATCTAACCCATCTTGATTGTTCTAGTGTGGTACCGTACATGGCAATTACAGCAATGCAAAGGCTCACTCACACTAGACTCAAAAGCAAAACACAGCTATAGTTGAGTGCCCATATATAATGGCCACAGATTAAAGATCCCAAGCTAGAAATATACTCACCTGGTTTGGAAAGTCAGACACATGCACATGCAGTACATCCAGATACAGGTAAATGTCGATTGTTAACTCACATACTGTGTTCCTAGAAGGACACTGATGTGCATTTTACAGCTCTTATTTGTGACATTTATCATGCTAGGCAGTTTACTAGGTAACAGAGGTGAACAGCCATGTCAATAATCAGACAATATCAGATGCCATCAGCAGTACAATCACTACCAACATAGTTTATTAGTGTAAAACATGGTGTATGGAATTGAAGTTACAGAGTTTCATGTTGTACTAAGTAACATTGTGCAACAGCTGTCATTGTAATTGCTGGGGATCATGTTAGGGCACTGTCTGCATCTCACACAACTGCTACAATACCCCCATTTGAACTGGAGCTCTGTGTTTCACTCCCTCCACAGGTAACCTTGACATTGTCACCATGGAGAGGATACCAGAGATTGTCACTACCCCTCTGGATGAAAACCCTAGTGAGGACAACACCCCTGGATTTCTGGACACTGACAAAGAACCTGGCCCATCTGGGACACCTGGTCAGTCAACTGTCAGCCTCACCTTGCCGACATCAACTCCTCCCAGCCCTGTTGCATCTACATCACAGGCAATCATTTGCCCCTTAACCTGTGTCCCAAGGAATGCTGCATTAATTGTGTGCCCCACAGTACAGGTTCCTGAGACTCACCTTGCCACCCCTGACAATGATGGACCTGCCACCACTGGGATTGGGCACACTGTGCCAGGGGCACAGGTTTGTGGGGGCAGGGTGTGTGGAAGGGATGCTGTGGGCAAGAGAATGTGGTCTCAAACTGACACTACTGCTCAGGAAACGATCTCCTAAGTCTTGGGAGCCTACCAAAGTTCCCAAGGGATGATGGGCCAAGTTATCAACATATTGGGGGAAATCCAAAAGCTGCAGAGGGACAACCACCAGGAAGTCATGCAGCAGCAGGCACAAAATGCCCACTTGGCTTCCATAGCAGGGGTTCTGAGAGGCATGGATACCACACTGAGTAGGTTTTCTGCCCAACATCTGGCCCCTTCCACTAGCAATGATATACCAGGCCCTTCGAAATCTGCAGCTGCTAGTAGAACGGAGGCCCTACCAAGAGAACGACATGCGTTGGACACCCCACCCTCTGTAGCTGATCCACTTCCCCCGCAAACGTGCACTTTCACAGAGACATCCAGCAGGAGCAGATGCCAAGACAAAACCCACTGCCAGGAAGTAAACCTCTCCTGAGTTCCCCTTGTGTGCCACAGTTACACCCTGTTGACTGTTCTGTAACCGATCTCCATTTTCCTATGGCGCAAGGACAATGGACATGTTTTTCCAAACCGTGTAGCAGCTTCCCTGTTAATTTCATCCACCATGACTGAACCTATCACTATTTTTTGGTGTGTGTGTGTTTTACGTCATATATTTTGTTTTAATTTCCACAATAAATCACACTTAAACGCAGGTCCTGTGGATGTCTCATTTATCATCCATGTACAATAGTTATGCATGCCAACTCTAGTCTGTTCAAGTCGCTCTGTATTGTACACCCATTGTTATGGACCTCATATGTTGAGTCCATCAGCAGGATACTCATTACAATAGGACTGTAACAGGACAGATTCCAAAAAAGTTGTAAACTACAACTACACACAATCAGTGATAGATATGCTAACAGCACAAAAAGCATGACTGAGAATAGCATGAGAATGTCTGCTAAGGTGCAACACAATGCTAATCTACACAATACAGAAGGTAGGGTCATGTAACTCTACCAGCAAGGCCAGAGGCCCACAGATTGGTTCTTTGTATCACCTGGTAAAGCCTTATCACATACTCATACCATAGCTTCCAAATATACATATCCCATGGTACAGACAGAGATCGGTACTGATCTACCCAGTCCTGGAACATTTCACTTAAATTGGCCACATACCAGTAGGCTTGTCATTCCTCTGGGTCAGTCCACAGTGACATGCACATTGTCTGCAAAGTAGGAACACACTGACAGCTAGGTGGTTCAAGGTAGATTACATACAACTGTTAACATTGTGATGGGAGAGGCTATGGTGCAACATTTACACATGAGTCAGACAGATATCCAGACACAAATGACAGCATTTGACAACCTCCAGTAGCCTACAGGTGAACTTGATGGGAAAACACTTTTCCACCCCAGTGGCTTGACAGTCTAACAATGTTAGTCACACTCCACGTAATCAAGACTTATAGAACCTGGTATCAACCATGTCCACTTCTCATGGCTGTCTGCAATTCCCATCTGCTTCTGACAATGTCTGTCATTTGCCAAGGTTAATGAGCCAAACAGGATGTAGGTAAATCTGTGATTTTAAGAGAAGAGGGATGGGGCATAGCAGTATACACTCCTCTAATTAGAGATGTCATGTCCACAAGTGTAACTTTGCATCTGCTATAACAATACATAATACTGTAGACCACTCTGTTCTGTACACAATACATATTTTCAGTTTGCATACACAACTCACTCATAGGCATTGGAGCTATCAACAACCCCACAGATGATGGAAGAAAGGAGGTGACATGCTATCCATCTACTTCAGGTTGCAAATTTGAACTACAACATTATGTCTACTTCACATACCTTTTAGTCAGTTATGGTACTGATTGATGAGATCTGCTCTAGAGTCTCCTGTTTCATCTTCCTCTAGCTCTTGGCTCTAGCTCTTCATCACTTGGCAAATCTGCATTTCCACCCACAGGTTCTGCTGGCTCCCCCTCATCTGGTATAATAGTATCTGTAGCCTCAGGGTAAGATTGTGGAGCATGCAGCAGGCAACTATTTTCTGACATACCTTATTGGGAGAGTACAGGAGGGATCCTCCTGATCTGTTCAAGCACCTAAATCATGCCTTCAGGAGCCCAAAAGTCAGCTCAGTGACAAGCCTTGTCCTCCCAAGGGCCTCATTGGAGTGGACTTGCCCTGGCGTGGTTGGGTACCTCACCGGCGTCAACAACAAAGCACTGTTTGGATAGCCAGAGTCACCTATGAACAAATTGGTAGAACAACACACACATGTATGTGGGTCATGCAACATCTTAATGGCAGGAGTCATACACTGCAAACATACATTTCAGTTGTATCTTACCAACCAACCAGGCCATCTCTGTGTGGAGTCGTGTTCAGCAGTGGGACATTGCTGTTCCTCATGATGAAGGATTCATGGACTGATCCTGGATACTTAGCACTGACTTGGGAAATGTACTGGTCTGCCAGAAACACCACTTGAACATTTATGTAGTGGTAGTTTTTCCTGGTCCTATACACTTGTTCATTTACACTGGGTGGGGAACCAAGGCTATATTGTTACCATCTATGGCTTTAACCACATGTGAAATGTGTCCCATAGCAGAAAACTCTGCCAAGTCCGCACATTGGGGAAACCTGATGTGGCTGTCCAGGTGTTTCAGGAATGCACACAGTACATCCCTCAAAACCAGACTGAACATGGGCTGAGACATTCCTGCAGTTAGGGCCACTGTATTCTGAAATGACCCAGTCACCAGGAAGTGTAGCACTGACAAGACTTGAACGATGGGAGGTATGTTATAGGGAGTGTGATTGGCAGGCATCAGATCTGGCTCCTATTGATCACAAAGATCCATGATAGTATGATGACTCAGCCGATATGTCTGGATACAATGTCTCTTCTCCATGGTGTGTAGGTCTACTAGTGGATGGTACACTGGTGGTTGTCATCCTCTCCTCATGGCAGGATAACAATGTGAAAAATTATCAACATAGTATGTGACATGCAGCATGCAGATTTCTTGTAAAGTCTGATAAACAACTCACACATATTTTCTGTCGAGGTTGGTTAAAAACTCTGATATCAACAGTACAGCACATAGCTAGGCACCCGATGACACCTTCCTTCGTGCACATTCCACCAAAGAACTATTGAACTACATATACAGATTCATGAATGTAAGTCCAACCGATTTGATATGTCTTACACATTTTGCTGCACATTATCTACATTTTCAAAGCACATAGGAACGTCCGAGTAGGTGTACATTGCTATCACCACATGTCTACCAGTAACACAGCATTTACTACACACATGCACAAATTGACAACTAAACATGAAGGCAGTACTTACAGATGTACTGCACAATATGGGGTATCGTTTATGACACAGATTATAATGCTCTTCCATACAGGAAATGTGCTTAAAATGGCAGCTGCCTGACCTACTGTATTGGACATATGGAAATGACCTCAGTTCACCAGCGGAAGTCGTCATGGCGGTAGGCAGTCACAACCACTGTGGAAATTGCCATTGGAAGACATTGCTGTCTTTTGCGGGCTTGGGCCAATGGTGATGTCTGCCAGTGGTGATGGTAATGTACATGGCAGACGTGACCGCCATCTTATGCAGTATTGCTAACTTGACCCCTGACACTGCTGCCAGCAATATCTCCACTATCTGAGATGCTGTAAACTGCCTCTGGGAGCTATCATGCCACATCCTGCAGGTGATAGGGCCCCAGCCTTCACCCCTGAAGAGCCGGATAAGCTTGTGGAGGAGGTCCTATCCCTGTATGAACAGCTATATAGTGCACCAGAGGAGCAGGTGAGTCTAATGCAATACCAATGTGTGATAGGTGTGGTGTATGGTGGTTTACCCGAAATGTTAAGTAGTGAAGGTGTTGATGCATGTATATGATAATTTGTAAATGAGTATGAGTTGAGAGGATGGAAAGGTTTGCCTACTTCCTGTCACTGAAGTGTACTGTCCAGTACTATTGGTATGGGCTATGTGTACATGACTTTCTCCTTTTGTCAGTGTTATCCATGCAGGTCAACGTCCTTCAGAAGAAGGGATTTTGGCATGCCATCACTAAGCAAGTGCAGATCCTGAGGGTCCACAGCGGGCAGAGCACCCACTGTAGGAAGCAGTGGGAGGACCTGAGATGCTGGGCCCGGATGGCTGCAGAGGCGGAGCTGGGGGCATCTCCCAGCACTTCCACCCCCATCTCCCCAAGACACATAAACACCCACACTCACCCACCCAACAGACACCCACAAGCATACCTTGCACAAACATGCACTCAAAACATCCACTCCAACACCCCTTATAACCACTTCCTCTCCCTCCACACCCAAACCCTTTTGCTATGACCGCCCCCATGTGTCTAAGAAAGCTTTCCTTTCAGAGTTTGCCCTTTTCCCTACTCCTTTTCCACCCCTTGATGCACCTAAATGTTCAGTGTCCCTCCCCCGGTCTGGCCTTTCTACCTCCAAGGTCTCCCCTGCCCCTCCTGTGAGTTCCCATGCTGCTCCCCCTGCTAAGAAGTCTACCCTTCCACCTTAAAGCCAGCCCCCTATAAACCTAATCCAGACCCAAACTCCCCTCCCAAGTCTTTGCCATGCATTTCTTTCCCTAGTATGGAGTTGTTCCTGGCTGACACTAGTTGTGTGTATATATGTGTGTGTGTTTTGCTTGGGCTATCTGTGTTGTTTATGCAGTATGTGTGATTGTGTCCAGTGTTTTTGTCCAAAGGTGGTTGGGTCTGTGTCATGGACATTTGTGTGTTGAAGGGATTAGTTGTGTTGGCGTTGTGTGTTGTTGGTGTTGTGATGTGTTTGTTGGTGTGTTGTAGCTTTGTGTGCATTGAGTGTGTGAGCGTTATATGCATGAAATGTTGGACATGGAGTTCTTTGTGTATTTGGATGTGTATTTTGCGTATTCATGTTACCTTGTGAAGTCTGTGTGATGTGTCTTTGGGTTGTGTCTCCTGTGTGTCCCTGCCAAGTAATTGTAGTTGAGTGAGGATGTGTTGTTTTGTGACGTGTGTGAGTGTGGGCCTGTGCAGTGTTTCCGTGCTTACCTGTGTGTGTTTGTGACATTTGTACGTGTGTGTGTTTGGTGGCAGTGGCATGTTTGTTATGTATATGCAAGTGTGTGTGTGGCTGTCTGTGAGTGTGCGTGTTGTTGTGCAGTTCCAAGTGAGTGTTGCCCTCACACCCCTTTCTCGAATGTGTGGTGTTCAACTTTTTTTGCTTATGCACGGTCATCCCCAATCTTTTTTCATCCTGCCTCCTATTTTTTCTGACCTGTTGCTGTTGGGTTTTGAATTCTGATCACTTTACCACTGCTAACCAGTGCTAAAGTGCATATGCTCTCTATGTAAATTGTATGGTTAATTGGTTTATCCATGATTGGTATATTTGATTTACTAGTAAGTTCCTAGTAATGTGCACGAGAGGTGCCCAGGGCCTGTAAACCAAATGCTACTAGTGGGCCTGCAGCACTGGTTGTGCCACTCACCTTAGTAGCCCTGTAATCATGTCTCAGACCTGCCACTGCAGTGTCTGTGTGTGCAGTTTTAACTGTAAGGTCGACTTGGCAAGTGTACCCACTTGCCAGGCCTAAACCTTCCCTTTTCTTACATGTAAGCACCTCTAAGGTAGGCCCTAGGTAGCCCCAAAGACAGGGTCCAGTGTATGGTTAAGGTGGGACATATCGTAATGTGTTTTATATGTCCTGACAGTGAAATACTGTTGAATTTGTTTTTCACTGTTGCAAGGGCTATCCCTCTCATAGGTTAACATGGGGGCTACATTTAAATCTGATTAAAGCGTTGATTCCCTTTGGCAGCGGATAGACATGTGGAGTTTGGGGTCTCTGAGCTCACAATTTAAAAATACATCCCCCGGTGTGTGTCTGGGGCCTGACCTGATAAGGCAGGATTTCACAAACAAGAGAGACTTTTCTTTGAAGTAGGCCTACTTCAAAGGGCAAAATGGGTATAAGGAGGGCACCCAAAACAACAGACTTTAGAACACTTCCGGTAACCAAGAGGAACCCCTGCCTGGAGAAGAGCTGGCGAGTTGAGGAAGAAGAGCTGTCCTGCCTGTGACTGTGCTTTGTGGAGCCCTCCTGCAGTTGCTGCTTCTGCCTGTGCTAGAGGACAAAGACTGGACTTTGTGTTGCCTTTCTTTTTTGTAAAGAACCCTCCAAGGCCTTGATTTAGAGCTTGCCTCCTGGTGTTTGAAGTCTCAGGGACAACAAAGACTTCTCTCTGCCAGCACCTGGAGTATCTGGAGAGACTCCTACTCTGCCAAGTGGTGCCCCTGTAAGGAGAAGTTGGCAGCCCAAGATTGAGAAATCCACACACAGACCGCCGCGAGGGGAAAACATTGACGCAACTCAGATCTGCGGATGAAAAATCGACGCGCCGCTGGCTTGGCGGCTGAAAATCAACACTCGCCTGCAATGCGACTGGAAGATCGATGCCTGCGGCTGGAGAAACGACATGCAGCATCGCAGACGGAGGCCGGTGAGATCTCAACCCACACTGCATGGTTTTTGGATCATTGCGCGGCTGAATTTCTGATGCAAACACCGCTGGGTGTGCAAAGACGACGCAAGGCCTGCCCGGACCCGAGAGTGCTGACCTGATCAATGTATCACTCTCCTGCGGAGAGAAGAAATTACGCACACAGACCCGACTAAAGGAGAAACGATGCAAGATCTCGCTTGTGAGTGAAATCAACGCATCGCAAGCCCTTTTGGACACACACTCGCCTGTGAGGGGTTATTTTGGACGCACCCAAGGTACATTTTCATGCTAACAGTGTTAGCATTGTGTTTAAAATTACATGAAGACTTTCTTTGCATTTTCGTTAATAACTTGACTTGTATATTGTGGATTTTTGTCATTTTGGTCTTGTTTTGTTTAGATAAATATTCCCTATTTTTCTAAACCTGTGTTGTGTCATTTTGTAGTGTTTTCATTAAGTTACTGTCTGTGTTGGTACAAATACTTTACACCTAGCACTCTGAAGTTAAGCCTACTGCTCGTGTCAAGCTACCAAGGGGCTAAGCAGGGGATCGCTGAGGGTGATTCTCTTTTACCCTGACTAGAGTGAGAGTCCTTGCTTGGACGGGGTAACCTGACTGCCAACCAAGGACCCCATTTCTAGATGTAGTGTGAGTGTGTATGAAAATTGACAATATAGAACAATGATAGGTAAGAGTGTGTACTTATGGGTACTGTTTTCGTCGTCGTTGCAGGTTGTGTAGTTGTTGGGCAAGCAGGAGCAGCTGGTAGACATGTAGGTCAGGTTCCATGGCAGCTCCGGACGAGTATGGCTTCCCGATGCTGAGTGTCTCCTTTTCTACAGTTAGTTTCTGCCTGGGTTCCTGTGGTGGTGCAACCGTAGCCAAAATCTTAGCGTTGTGCAACGTCGTAATCTGTCCGGCGGAAACATAGGTCCTCATTTAGAACTTGCCAGTTCGGCCCACCATGCCGGCAGTGGCGGCTAAAGCCGCCAGCCGGAATGACGGGCCGAACTGCCATAGAAAGAACATGGTGGTAGCCGTTACCCACCGCCATGCTCCTGCCGCTGAGCTACCCTGCGGATAATGTTTCCAATGCCGCCAGCCTTTTCCTGGCGGGATATCCCGTCCAGGAAAAGGCTGGTAGAGGGGGTGCCCCGGGGCAGCCCTGGGGGCCCCTGCACTGCCCATGCACTTTGCATGGGCAGTGCAGGGGCCCAGGTGAAGGCACCCGTCGCGCATGTCACTGCCCGATTTACGGGCAGTGACATGCGCGACGGGTGCTGCTGCACAACAACATTGGTGGTGGCTCTATGTTGCGACCGTGTTCCCCGCCAGGCCGGCGGGCGGCCTGCTGGGGAGTTCATTTTACAGCCGGTAGGTTTTCAAGGAGGCTGGCCGTCAATGGAAAGACCACCAGCCCGAACATGGTGGGAATTCCTGCTGTGTTCGTAATGAGGCCCATAGTCTCCGCCAGCCTGCAGGTGACTACTGTTGTTCGTGGTAGCTAGACCTCACTGGCGGTGCCAGTGGTGCTTTAGCTGTATTCTGTTGGGAATACCGAAATGGTCATAATATGGCAATCTTCTCTGCCAGCCTGTTGGCGGTGCGACCACCACCAGCAACATGGCATTCCTTTGACCGCCAAACTCAAAATGAGGCCAATAAACCTGTTATTCTGCTCCAGACCTTTTCCCTAGTCAAAGCTTTACCAATCTGCACAAAATTCTTAGCTGTGAGCTTTTGCCTCCTGTGTCAGAGACTTTGGATTTCTACACAACCGGAGTCTGCTTTTTCAGCTTTATCTTTGATACAATAGCCTGAAAGAATACCAAACCCCATAGATGACCACTGACCCAGACTAGCTGTACTTGTGAGTCAGATTCAGTTTTACTAATGGCATGCTGATATGTTGTCATAGGCCTTGATTCTGAGTGACCCAATGGAGATGCCATATTTATTGTACCTGGTAAAATCTGATATCACAGGATTTGGCCTTTAAAGTGCATGATAGATATCACCTATTACAAATTTAGGCCCAGATTTATACTTTTTGATGCAAAACTGCGCTAATGCAGTTTTGCATGAAAAAGTAAAGCGCTGACATGCGCCATTCTATAGCACTATCTAGGCGCAATATTTAAGGAATGGCACCAACTGGTGCTAAGCTTAGGCTAGCGGCACAAAAAAAGATGCTAGGCAGGTGGGGGTGAAGGTATGGGAAAAGGAAATTGTGCTTCAGAAAATGATGGTAGCCAGCCCACCATCATTTTCTGATGAGAAAATGATGGTAACCAGCCCACCATCATTTTCTGATGCACAACCACCCAAAAATGACTTCTGTCTTAGTAAAGACAGGAGTCATGCTCACCACCCCAATGGCCAGCACAGGGGACCAGTGTCCCCTGAGCATGGTCATTACACCCAGTGCCTGGCAGGGGGCCCTATGTAAGGGCCTCTAATGGCACTTTAATACAATTTAAAAAATACTTACCTTACTAACCTGGGATGGGGTCCCCCGTCCTCTGATGTCCCTTTGGTGTGGGTGGGGGTGTTCCTGGGGCTTGGAGTGGGAACTTGTGGACCCATTCCATGGTGTTTGGCCATGAAAATAGGTCCAAAGGTCCCCTAATGCCTGGTCTGACCCAAGCATTAAATAATGGTGCTAAGCAGGCATAGCGTCATTATTTAATCTGCCTCCCACTTGTGCGCCATTTTTGCATGGGGGGGATAAATATAGCGCTAAGAGCTTGGATTCAGTTTTTGAATGGGAATGGTGACCTTGCATCTCGTTGAAACAAGGTGGGTTCATGCATCAAAAAAATGGTGCTAACTTCAATACTTTGATGCTAGACGTGTAGAGCTTACAACCAGTGCATATGTGGACATGGAATTATTGATTATGAGTGGTAGGTCAGCGGGTGAAGCTCGATCCAGAAACCTGCATGGCTACAGACCTCTACCAGATTCAAATTTCCAATCTTCCTGCATCAATAAAATGAACTGAGATGGGATATAACAACATTCATGTGCAACCCTAAAGACAATGGGTCATATTTATACTCCGTTTGCGCCGAATTTGCGTCGTTTTTTTCGACGCAAATTCGACGCAAAACTAACCCCATATTTATACTTTGGCGGTAGACGCGTCTAGTGCCAAAGTTCATGGAGTTAGCGTCATTTTTTTGCGTGAACACCTTCCTTGCGTTAATGATATGCAAGGTAGGCGTTCCCGTCTTAAAAAATGACTCCGATGCTATTGCGTCGGATTTATACTCCTGGGCAAAAATGACGCCCGGGAGTGGGCGGGTCTAAAAAACCTGCATTAGCGCCGGATTTTAGCGCCTGGGTCAGGGCAGGCGTTAAGGGACCCACCCCAGGGACATTAAGGTAAGTCCAGGTAGGTATTTTTTTTTTGAAAAAAATTGTGGCATAGGGGGGCCTGATTTGTGCCCCCCTACATGCCACTATGCCCAATGACCATGCCCAGGGGACAGAAGTCCCCTGGTCATGGCCATTGGGCAAGGGGGCATGACTCCTGTCTTTGCTAAGACAGGAGTCATTTCAATGGGGGATGGGCGTCGTAAAAAAATGGCACAAATCGGGTTGTGGCGATTTTTTTGCCTCAGCCTGACTTGCACCATTTGTGGACGCCCATACGCCATTTTCCCCCTACGCCGGCGCTGCCTGGTGTACGTCGTTTTTTTTAACGCACACCAGACAGCGCCGGCGGCTAACGCCGGCTAACGTCATTCAATAAATACGGCGCCCGCATGGCGCTTCAGAATGGCGTTAGCCGGTGCTAATTTTTTTGACGCAAAACTGCGTTGGCGCAGTTTTGCGTCAAAAAGTATAAATATGGGCCAATGTACTTTATACTTAACAAATAATTATTATTAAAGTGAGCTAACTGTATTTTCGCACTGTATTCCTCCACACATGTTGTAAAACCTGTGTCATTTCACAGGACAATATTCATTTAATTCCCTTCACTACAGGAACAACGGAGAAATCAGTGATGTCTTTAAGGAGTATGCTCTAAAGGGTAAAAACTATTTCTGATCTCATAGGTAATGTATTTGGATATCATTCTGCAGTGGGGTTTGAGCTAACAGAACAGCATAATGCACAGATTGAATTAAGCCAGAAACAGGTGAAGAAAGTGTGCTTAATTATAGGCAAATCCCTAAATGAATTAATCATTTGTAAAGGATAATCAGTATTAATCAGACATACCAATTACCCAATTACACACGCCCCCAGACTGCTGTAAAGCAGCATCTGGGTACTAAAGAAATCAGCTGTATTGAACTACGCTTGCATTATTGCGTGACACATGGGTGTTATCAAACTTCTATATTCTGCATTTGATTTTTAATGCACATTGTGCATGCTACACTTAATCTTATAACTCAGTCTTCATGACATGAACATGATGTGCTTTACAATTATGATAATCAAAAATTATTCTGCAGACGCCATTTCAGCCCTGCTGCAAACATATTTAGTGAGAGGGGCTAGAGAATTAAGGGCCGAATTTAAGAAAAGTGGCGCTGCATCCAATGCAGTGCCACTTTTCTTGCACCCCTTAGCGCCCCACAACACCACCATGTGTGCGCCATATTTAAAATACGGAACTAGCATCAACATTTTGGATGCTAGTTTGGCCCTTTGCAAGATAAGCGCCAAAAAGTTTGATGCTTATCTAGCAAAGCACATTGAGGCCCATTGAAAACAATGGTGTTCCTCCTTTTAACGCCTGCTCTGTGCAGGCGTTAAAAATGCCCCTAGAAATGCTGCAAAGAAATCTTTTAGATTTCATTGCACCATTTTTGCCGGCCCCCTAACGGTGGAATGCCCCCCCCTTGCATACATTATACCTGGCGCAGGTATAATGTGGCACAAGGGGTTACAAAGTGGCACAATGTATGCATTGCGCCACTTTGTAAATATGGTGTGGCGTTTTTGCCATAATATCACCATGTTAGCGTAACACAAATGATGCTAATGTGGCAATAGATGGCGCTAGGCCCTTTTTAAATTCGGCCTAAGTCTTTCACTGAAAACACAAGAGCTAAGCAACCATAATTTAGACAATGAATATTGAAAGGCCATAAAATTAAAGACTGTATGAGGTCATAGAGTTACATGCTAACACATGGGTTCAGTTCCCTGTAGAGAACAAAGTCCAAGACTGACTGTGGTTGCATTTGACAGGGCTGTGTACTTCTTCCCTTGCTTTATAATTAGACCAAAGAGAAATTTTAATTATGCTGCCTGTTAGAAATTGGGTTTTTGGTTGGCAGTCAGGTTACCCTCTGTCCAAGCAAGAACCCTCACTCTAGTCTGGGTAAGTCACACACAATCCAAAATTATCCTGTGCCCACCCTCTGGTAGCTTGGCACAAGCAGTCAGGCTTAACCTAGAAGGCAATGTGTAAAGTATTTGTGCAATAAATCATACAATAACACAATATAGCACCACAAAAATACACCACACAGTGTTTAGAAAAATATATAATATTTATCAGGATAATTGTAGGTCAAAACTAATAAAGATGCAATGTGAAATTGTAGAGATATCACTGAAAAGTGATATAAAGTGTCTTAAGTCTTTAAAAAGCTAACAAAGTCTCTTTCAAGCACAAAGTACCTGGTTTAAAGTGGAAAATCTCCACAAAGGGCCGCAGAAGAAGAGATACGTGGAAAAATGGTGTGTGCGTTGATTTCTCCTCTGCACACACGGACTTGCGTCGTTATTTTTCACGCGGGGAAGTCGTGCGTCGTTTTCCGGCACGCGGACAGTCTCTTTCTGTGGGTCGCGGGATTACCAGATGTCCCGGGGTCTGTACGTGGATTCTTCGGCTTGTGTGCGTCGTTCCGGGAGGCTGTGCAGGGAATTCTCGGTCTCACAGCAGGTGTTGCGTCGATTTCCCTCTGGAAGTCGGGCGGCATTGTCCTTGCGAGGCCGTGCGTCAAAGTTTCGGTCGCCCCGGAGGTGTCACATCAATCAGCGTCGTTGTGTGGCGATTTTCTCGCCGCGGAGCAAGATGTGCGTCGAAAAGTTCGGCGCACGAAGGGGCATATTTATACTCTGTTTGCGCCGAAATTGCGTCGTTTTTTTTGACGCAATTTCGACGCAAAACTAACTCCATATTTATACTTTGGCGTTAGAGGCGTCTAGCGCCAAAGTCCATGGAGTTAGCGTCATTTTTTAGCGTGGACACCTACTTTGCGTTAATTACATGCAAGGTAGGCGTTCCCGTCTAAAAAATCGACTCCGAGGCATGTGCGTCGGATTTATACTCTCGGGCAAAAATCACGCCCGGGAGTGGGCGGGTAAAAAAAAATGACGTACGCCCGCTTTTGCGCCGTTTTTTAGCGCCTGCAAAAGGCAGGCGTTAAGGGACCGGTGGGCTCTGAAGGAGCCCAGAGGTGCCCTCCCATGCCCCCAGGGACACCCCCTGTCACCCTTGCCCACCCCAGGAGGACACCCAAGGCTGGAGGGACTCATCCCAGGGACATTAAGGTAAGTTCAGGTAAGTTTTTTTTCTTTCTTTTTTTGTGGCATAGGGGGGCCTGATTTGTGCCCCCCTACATGCCACTATGCCCAATGACCATGCCCAGGGGACAGAAGTCCCCTGGGCATGGCCATTGGGCAAGGGGGCATGACTCCTGTCTTTGCTAAGACAGGAGTCATTTCTATGGGGGTTGGGAGTGAAAAAAAGTGGCGCAAATCGGGTTGAGGCGAAAAAATTGCCTCAACCTGACTTGCCCCATTTCTTGACGCCCAAGCTCCATATCCCCCTACGCCGGCGCTGCCTGGTGTATGTCGTTTTTGTTTAACGCACACCAGACGGCGACGGCGGCTAACGCCGGCTAACGTCATTCAATAAATACGGCGCCCGCATGGCGCTTCAGAATGGCGTTAGCCGGCGCTAATTTTTTTGACGCAAAACTGCGTTGGCGCAGTTTTGCGTCAAAAAGTATAAATATGGGCCGAAGAGTCCAAATGAAAAAGAGAAGTCTTTTTGGTCCTGAGACTTCAGGGAACAGGAGGCAAGCACTATCCAAGCCCTTGGAAAGCACTTTTACAGCCAGACAAGAGTTCAGCAAGGCAGCAGGGCAACAGCAAGGCAGCAGTCCTTTGTAGAAAGCAGTCAGGTGAGTCCTTTAGGCAGCCAGGCAGTTTTTCTTGGCAGGATGCAGGTTCTGGTTCAGGTTTCTTCTCCAGCAAGTGTCTGATGAGGTAGGGCAGAGGCCCTGTTTTATACCCAAATGTGCCTTTGAAGTGGGGGAGAATTCAAAGAGTGGCTAAGAAGTGCACAAGGTCCCCTTTCAGTTCAATCCTGTCTGCCAGGGTCCCAGTAGGGAGTGTGGCAGTTCTTTGTGTGAGAGCAGGTCCTCCACCCTCCCAGCCCAGGTAGACCCATTCAAAATGCAGATGTATGCAAGTGAGGCTGAGTACCCTGTGTTTGGGGTGTGTCTGAGTAAATGCACAAGGAGCTGTCAACCAAGACCAGCCAGACGTGAATTGTAAGGCACAGAAAGATTTAAGTGCAAAGAAATGCTCACTTTCTAAAAGTGGCATTTCTAGAAAGGAAATATCAAATCCAACTTCACCAGTCAGCAGGACTTGGTATCACCATTCTGGCCATACTAAATATGACCTTCCTCCTCCTTTCAGATCAGCAGCTACCACTTCAATACTGTATGAGGGCAGCCCCAATGTTAGCCTATGAAGGGAGCAGGCCTCACAGTAGTGCAAAAACGAATTTAGGAGTTTTACGCTACCAGGACATGTAAACTAAACAGGTACATGTCCTGCCTTTCCCCCACACAGCACCCTGCTCTAGGGGTTACCTAGGGCACACATTAGAGGTGACTTATATGTGGAGAAAGGGGAGGTTTAGGCTTGGCAACTACCTTTAAATGCCAAGTCGAGGAGACAGTGAAACTGCACACACAGGCCTTGCAATGGCAGGCCTGGGACAAGGTAAAGGGGCTACTTAAGTGGGTGGCACAGCCAGTGCTGCAGGCCCACTAGTAGCATTTAATCTACAGGCCCTAGGCACATAGAGTGCACATTACTAGGGACTTATAAGTAAATTAAATAGTCAAATCAGGTATGATCCAAGGTTACCATGTTTAAAGGGAGAGAGCATATGCACTTTAGCACTGGTTAGCAGTGATAAAGTGCGCAGAGTCTAAAAGCCAGCAAAAACAGTGTCCAAAAAGTGGAGGGAGGCAGGCAAAAAGTTAGGGGTGACCACCCTAAGGCTGTCAGATCTAACACTGCCATAATTCCCATATTTTGAGGAAGTTCTTTTTACACTTCTTATGCAAAATTTCTGACATTAAACCATTAAGCCACATCATGTATAAATGCCTTCCGTGCAAAATTATTATGGAGGGGCACAAGAGAGCACGAGCAACACAAAACAACCATAAGGTGAGCGGCTGTTGTTTCCACTATTTTGAATCCTAAAATGGCACTATTTTGATAATATAGCCTTAAATTGTGGATTTGCAATTTGCGTAATTACGTGTAATTTCATGTTATTTCCTAACAGTTTGCATTATTACACAAAAGTAAACTACGCAAATTTAACACACCCTTATTTACATTCTGAGTTTAATGGATATATTGGATGTGGTGAAATAGGATAGAATTATTCTTCCATTCATTGTGGCACACATACCCGAACTGCATCCTTCAATTACAACAGTGTTGTGCTTACCGTTGCTAGCATAGGTGTATTAATAAAAAGTATTAATGAGTGTTCATGTATTCTGAATAAGGGGTTTCTGTAGAAAATATAATAATGTAGAAAAATAATGCACGCATTTGAAAATGTGATTGCGAAGAGTGGCCATCAATGTTTACAAAGTGTACTTATTAGTAGTTTAAAATTGTGAAATGATGAATGTAGGTTTGATTAATGTAGTAATATGTCATATTAAAGATTATGCATTATGTTCTAGCTTTATTAATTGTAGGCCTTAATTTAGCAAAGGTATTGGCCTAGTTGCAAGGCCTCATGTCAAAGCTGTTTTTCTTAACGTATAATAAATGGCTGTCCTAGAGAGTTAAACTGTGATTTTCCATTTTGCATTGTTTAAATGTTCTCATAACTAAAGATTCTCATGAAAACCAACTGCTAGAAGATGCAGTTCTTCCTAATGTAACCTTTTGTGTGTAATGTGGGTGAGACTGACTTTCTCAGGAGAAGAACAATGGAAATACTGACTGGAGTGGAAGCTGCAACAATATTGTTACCTGATGAGCTGGATGATGAGGATATTGCAGGATAGCCAATCAACGACATGTGAACGGAGTAATGGTAGAATTAATAGATTTTGAGTTTTCGTTTTATTGGACAAAGTGTGAACATGGGATTAAGTGACAAATGGGGATTTGGGACGTAGCTTTACTAGTTTTGATTTAACGACATTGCACTGAGAAGCGGAGCATTCTACATTCGCCATTGCTCAGTCTTGCCCATTTTGTGTCTTGACAAGAGACGTGCTTAACTTTAATGCTTAAAAACTTAGGCCCATATTCATACTTTTTTAGTTCCGCATTTGTGTCATTTTCTTAAGCGAAAGCAGCGCAAACTTACAAAATACAATTCTATTTTGTACGTTTGTGCTGAGTTTGCATCACAAAACAAATCAAACACGGCGCTAAAAAAGTATAAATATGGACGTTAGCGTTTTCTGAACTTTTATACTGAATCCTGATTGCCTTGATGATCGACTGATGTCCTGAGGATGAAGCCTGACTCTGCTTCCTGATCCGCACTGAGGATAGTTATTATGAATTAGACCATTGATTATTATGCATATTTTCTTTTCCTTTCTAGGTACCAACTGCACTGTTTTGAAAGAGCCATAGTTAGACGTTTTTTCCAAATTGGTGTTGCTAAATTGTTTTGTATGAAGCCCAACATGCTGATGCTAATCTGATGTTAGTTAAGGATCCTCACTAATTAATTTGTACTAATAGGGAATAACGCATGATGAATTTTCTCTGCTGAATTCGAATGTATGTAATCACTTTAAAGCAGTTGACTTTGCTATTAATTTGTACCATAACCTTAGAATGTGTTGTAATTCAAGCTTTGATCAGATTATGTTTCTTCCGTCGCTTTGGACAGCAAGTATTGTTTCTGTATGTGTTTCATTTGATTTTGAGATTAATCTAGATGACCTTAGCATTGTTAATATAGGGAAATAAATATTCTTACTTTTATCAAAAGGTGTAGTTATTCATGACTGAAAGGTCAAGGTGCACTACAATGACTGACTCTATTGATTATTACTGACATTGATTGGTGTTGATTATTGATATTGTGTATTTATTATTGATCTGCGTATACTGGAGCTATGGTAAGAACATCTTAGTTGTGAGTCAAAACGTTCATTGATCTATTTGCGTCCCCTTGTAAGTTTACTTCTTAAGGTCAGACGAGCTAACAGAGATGGTAGCAGAGGTAATGGTTAGTCCCCTTCAGAGCTTATCATAGACGTACAGTACAGGGTAACGGATGTTAACAGTGTTGGTAAAGAGAGGTGAATGTTTGTCTCCTTAAGAGCCCATGATAGATGTCCAGAGATAGTAACAGAGGTGAAGGTTCATTATTATTGAGATTTGGATTTGTTTTTTCAAGGATGCAAATTGGAGAGAAAATGATGTTCCCTTAAGCCCAGAAATGACTTTCCAAGAATCCTGGATCCTGCTTATGGTTGTTTGAGGATGTTCTCAGTGTTCTAGTGATAGTGTGAATGAAGTACGTTGCGCTTGCATGGCTTATGCAAATCGCAGGTGAATTGTGGGGTTTGTGAGGGTTTAGGGAGTTTGCGTACTCCAAATGAAGTTATAGAAGGAGTGTGCGTACTCCGCAGTGTGAGAGTGGGGAAGTCGTCAAACTTCACATGTGTGTAGCGCTTGTTGCTCAAAAAGTGTCCACATGGTTGTTGATGTACGGACCCTGCATGGTCTAAGACTCTGGAGTATATTGAAAAGTGTATGAGACACTTGGTTTTATGTTGTAATCTGTCTGGTTTAGTAGGTTGATTGGGCGTGGTCAGTGTGAGTCAAACTGAGTGAAAGAAAATTTTTACTGAGATTTGGTGAGTCCTATGTGCACCAGGACAGACCCATTGATCAGTTGAGAGTGAAATTTACGGGTCGAATTTTGCTTGCGAATCTGGGAGACCGAGAAAGAAGGAGTTAGAGCGAGAGACGTCAGTGAAAAACCCATAAGGTTTCTGAAGCGATTTTGTTACCTTTCCTGTAGTGAACCAGCAGATTTGTTTTTTGTTCTTTGATTAGTGCTCACAATTTTTGCATTAGTTTGTGTGAATCTGAGTTTGGGCGGACAAGCCGCAAGACTTTGTCAGCCACATTACGTGTGAGTGTGACCTCATTGGAGCCGCGCTGGGATAGGTCAGTTAGTGAGAAGGGTCACGCACGGATTGGCAGTCGTCCGTGAGAGGTAATTGGTTAAGAAAGTACGTGAAAGGAACCTTGGGATTAAAAGTCACTTTTTGTTTTTATTTTAAATAACAAAAAGGTCAAAAAGATGACATTTTTCAAAACTTTCAAGAGTGCTGTAAGGGGAGATACGTATATTACAACGAGTATAGGTAAGGCTACACTGCCAGAAAATACACCAGCTTACATTGTAATGGAAGAGAAGGGTGTTGCGCCATGTCTTTGGCTAAAACAATGGTGCAGTTTAACAGAGAAGGATGGGAACTTAGCATTTCCTACAAATGGGATGTTCAATTTGAGGGTTTTGGAGCATTTAAGGATGCTGCTATATAAATTGTAGCCCTTTCCGAGACCAGGACAGTTTGAGGCAGTAGCGATTTGGGAGCTAGTAGCCAGACAGCAACAGCACCAGAAATTCGAGAGAAGGATGAGAAAGGCAGAAAAGACTTTAACAGAGGCTAGATGGGACAGTGATCAGAGAGTTTGGAGGATGGAGACTTTGCACAGAATTAAGTTGTTTCCGTCAAATTACACAGGACAATGAGAAGGAAGGAAGGAAAGCTACTAGGAAAACTAACAGAAGTCGTCCGAAAGTAGGGAGGCTAGAAAGTCTTCAACAGTGGAGGAAGAATCAGATGATGATGAGTTTATTACACAGTTATTGAGAAAATCCCCACCACCTTATACAGCACATGAGAGTGGTCCAAATACGAGTGCTGATCTGACATCTCCGACACAGGGTAATGAGACAATGAGTCTGATGCAGGTTAATGCTAGCCTGACACAGAATGGGATGCAGAGTGGTCTTAGGGCCTCATTCTGAGGCCGGCGGGCGGCAGTCGCCGCCCGCCTGGCGGGAACCGCCATATGGCCGCTCCGCGGTCGAAAGACCGCGGAGGCCATTCTGGCTTTCCCGCTGGGCTGGCGGGCGACCGCCAGAAGGCCGCCCGCCAGCCCAGCGGGAAACCCCTTCCCACGAGGAAGCCGGCTCCGAATGGAGCCGGCGGAGTGGGAAGGGTGCGACGGGTGCAGTAGCACCCGTCGCGAATTTCAGTGTCTGTTAAGCAGACACTGAAATTCAAAGTGGGGCCCTCTTACGGCATTGGGCACTGCAGGGGCCCCCAGGGGCCCCACGACACCCCTCACCGCCATCCTGTTCCTGGCAGTCGGAACCGCCAGGAACAGGATGGCGGTGAGGGGGTCGGAATCCCCCATGGCGGCGCAGCAAGCTGCGCCGCCATGGGGGATTCCTCAGGGCAGCGGAAAACCGGCGGGACACCGCCGGTTTTCCTGTTCTGACCGCGGCCATACCGCCGCGGTCAGAATGCCCTGCGGAGCACCGCCAGCCTGTTGGCGGTGCTCCCGCCGACCCCCGGGGTCGGAATGACCCCCTTAATGTGCCTACTGTTTCTGTAGTGCAAAATCAGATGCAATCGCCACAGGTTCAGAGAATTTGTCTGGATGTGCCCATCATGGAAACAACTTCAAATTTAATGGTGCCTACGGAACAGATTTACCAGAGACCGATGTTGGTTCAGACTGAACCAACTCTACTTTGACTGCCCCAAGTGGACCACAGGTAATGCCAAGACTTACTCCAGTAACAGGGGCACAGTCAGATATGTCTCTGATGATGAATCAGAATATGGGAGTTACGGACAGTGCAGACCCCGAATGTAGTAACATTTCATTGCAAGGATTTACAGTTTAGCAGTTGACTGAAGCTGAATACCCCACAGATTACTCCTAAGGGAGAGTGCTTGAAGTATGCTATGTGCATGAGAAAGTAGAAGACTTGGCAGAGAAGTACGGCATAGAAACAGAGAAATTAAGCATTTGAAAAGGAGTTACAGATTAGATTTTGAGGCTAAAGATTTTGAACACATGAGATCTGCCGGAGTGAAGGCACACTTTAAAGAATTGCTTCAAACTGCCCAGACTTGGGGACCATTAGACAAATGGGATGGCAGATGGGTAAAGAATAGAGACAAGAGAAAAAGGGATTCTGTGGAGCTGACTAAAAATGTGCAACAGTATAAAGATCCAGTGAAAAGTTTACCAATGAGAGACATTCCAGGAGGAAATGTTGTTCGTGTCCCGTGGAGCAGAGGTGACATTCTATCATTTACAAATGATTATCCAAGATTGAGAGAGAAGCCAGTGGAGTGGTATCAGCAGACAGACAGGTTTGTGAAACTTGCCAAGTGCCTGTGGGAAGACTTGAACACATTACTAGAGATAGTGGTTCTAACTGATCTGTGGATTGAGTGTAATAGAAGTGTAGATTGGCCAACAAGCGAACCGGAGGGAGACAAGAATACAAGTGCACCATCTCCTCAGGCAATGAAATATTACTATAAGGTGATTGAATTTTTGAAAATGAAAATTTCGCCCAAGAATGTTGATTGGCAGAGGACAGACAGGATAGCTCATGAACCAAAGGAGTCAATACATGCATATTATAAGAGATTGTTGCAAGCGTTCAAGCATTATAGTTATACAGAAACAATTGAGGCAAGAGACATATTCCATTTTGTGTTCAGATTAGTGGAAGGATTGAGACCTGAATTTAGCCAGATTATTAAGAGTCATTTGATTTGCTGGCAAGCAAAGCCGATTGAGGAGGTGTTGTAGTATGCAAAATACTGTAGTGATGAGATCAAGTTGAAGCAGAAAAAGTTGAAAGAGAAGGCACTGGTGATGCAGATCAAAGCAGCGCAAACAGGAGTGCAAGGGAATTTTCTGTAGCATTTACCGTAGCAGCAGCAGGGAAATATGATGTTTCATCCTCAAATTAGAGGTAGAGGTCCTGGAGGAAATATGACTTGTGGTCTAGACTTAGCTACTGTAGGGGTCCAGAATGATGTGCAGGGAATGAAGAAGTTATTGCAATGTCATGTTTGTGGAGCCTTTGGACATTGGAAACGGGAGTGTCCAATGATGGTGCACGGAGGTGTCGTTCAGCAGAGTAATGACCTCACTTCATTCCAGAACGTGAGAGGACTGAGAATGAGAGGTCCTAATCCAAATTTTCAGAATAATGTGAATCAAGTGCAGAATTTTCAGCCTATGCAGCAGGAGCAAATGCCACATGTACAAATTATACAGTTGCAGCCAGTGCAACAGAAGGTTCCTGGTACCTAGACAGCAAATTCAAATTCAAATACCTCAAGCCCTGATAGAACAGCAACAGATGATGCTTTCTTAACAGGTCACAGGTCAAAGACTCAACCAAAATAAGAACACAGTGCACAGTGCACCAATTCCCATTACACATTACACAGTGAGAAAGGAATAAATGATAATTGGATGAGCGACAGTTCAGATGAGGAGCCATGTGTGCTTGCAACCTCCTTAGAAGTAGATCAAGGAGGTCCCTATGTGAAGGGAAAGGTTATGGGTCACAGAGTTTCATTCTTGGTTGACACAGGAGCTACACGCTCTATAGAGAAAAGTGCAGAAGTTCCAAATTTGCCCCTTTCAGGTAGAACAGTTCAGATTGTAGGATTAGCGAATCAATATTTGACCAACCCGATTACAGAACCGTTTCAGGTTAAAATTGACAACTTTCAGGGATTTCACAAATTCGTAGTCTGCGTTTCTAGTCCGGTATTCCTACTGGGAATAGACTTGCTGTATAAAAAGAAATGTTCAATAAATTGTTAAAATGAGGGAATTGAGATTCAGACAAATAGTGATGATGAAGATGACTAAGCCCCAGAGATAGAGGGTGAGACTACAAATGAGGAGTACCCTCTGATTGAATTTTTCCCGATGTTCACAATGAAAGAGCTTCATCATGATTTGCAGGGAACAGTTAAGAAGAAAGTGTGGCAATTGACAGGAAAAGAAGTAGGTCTGATAAAGGGGGTTGAGCCAGTTAAAGTTACTGTAAAACCAAATGCAGTTTTTCCTCAACTTCTGCAGTTCCACATGCTGCAAGATAATTGCAGCTTTTGTAAAGCATGGGGTTTTGAAGGAAGTATTGAGCAGTCCATGTAATTCACCGATAATAGATTTGCAAAAGCCCTGTGGGAAAGTTCGAATTGTCCAGGATTTGAGAAAAAGAAATAAGATTGTGGTCAAATGTTGTCCTGTGGTGCCAAATCCAACTGTGATAATGTTTTAGATTCCATGTGATGCTGAGTGGTTCACTGTCATTGATTTGTCACAATCCTTCTTTTCTTAGCCTCTTCATGCATGAGGATAGTCAATTTCTCTTTTGCATCAATTTTCTGGATCAAGTTTACTGCTGGTGCAGAATTCCTCAAGGGTTTTCAGAGTGACCTTCCATATTCAATCATATTTTGACAAATAATTTTGAGTCGTTGGAATTGCCTTTCCAATTGACCTTGGTGCAGTACATTGATGACTTGCTGACTGCGTCCAAAACAAGGAACGAGTGCAAGTATGATACAATTGCTCTGTTGAACCATTTGGGAAAGAATGGCCACAAAGTGTCTCCACTTAAATTGCAATACTGTCAGAAAGTAGTGAAATACTTGGGTCACCAGATTGAGAAGGGATCAAGAAAGGTATCCAGATGAAGGATTACAGCCATATTGCAGATAAATCCCCTGATCATACAGAGAGATGTCAGGATGTTTTTAGGGATGGTAGGCTATTGTTGCCAATGGATTAAAAAAAAATCAGTCATTTCGAGACCATTGCAGAAGCTGACTCATAAGGAAGTCACTGATCCTATAGTGTTAGACCAGGCTGGAATGAAAGCGTTCACTAAATTGAGAGAGAGTTTGTGCAAGGCCCCAGCTTTGGGTAAGCCTGATTACATGAAACCTTTCATATTGTTTTGTCATGAGTGTGATGCGTGTCCTTTGTCTGTCTTGACACAGGTCCACGGAGGTGTAAACCGCCCAGTAGCATATTTTTCAGCTACTTTGGACCCAGTTGCAGCAGCCTTACCAGGTTTATTGCACGATGTTGCAGCAGTGGGTCAGAGCCTAACATAGTGTGAAGGCCTTGTGATGGGATATCCCCTGACTAATGGTCCCTCACTCTACTGAGATTCTACTTACAAGGAGGAAAACCCAATATTTGACTGGTTCGAGGTTGACCAGATATGAAACGAGTATTCTAGGGTCACCAAATTTGTAATTGAAAAGATGTACAGTGCTGAACCCGGCAACCTTACTTCCAAATGAAAATGTTGAAATTGAGCAAGTAGAAGATGTTGAGCCTGATTATCTTGAAGTAACTGACCTGTGCATAAAATCGAGACCTGACATAAGAGATACCCAATTGGAAGAAAATGACCAAATTATCTTTGTTGATGGTTCTTGTCTGAGAGACAATGCAGGGACACTGAGAGCAGGATATGCTGTGTGCACAGTTACTAGTATTTTGGGAGCTTCTTGGCTTTGAGGAGTATTCTGCTCAAGTGGCAGAACTGGTCACCCTTGATAGAGCGTGCAATGTTTCTCCACAGCTAAAAGTCACAATCTACATGGATAGCCAGTAAGGATTTGGATCAGTCCATGATTTTGGCCAGTTGTGGTCACAGAGAGGTTTCATTACCTTCTCTGGTTTAACAGTGAGAAATGGTGAAAGGATTATAGAAATGTTCATGCTATTCATATGCCTGAAAAGATTGCCGTGGTTAAATGCAGTGCACATCTGAAGTCACAGGACTTTGTATCATTGGGAAATGGATATGCAGATTATGGGCCAGATGTAGCAAAGTATTTGCACGTCGCAAACGGCGAAAATCGCTGTTTGAGAGGTGCAAATGCCTCTTTGCTATGCAGAAATGCATATTGCGAGTCGGTACCGACTCGCAATATGCATTTCCGAATCACAAATAGGAAGGGGTGTTCCCTTCCTATTTGCGAGTCTGAGTGGTATGCAATACCATTTGCGACCGCGTACGCGGTCGCAAATGGCATCGCAGTTACCATCCACTTCAAGTGGATGGTAACCCACTCGCAAATTGGAAGGGGTCCCCATGGGACCCCTTCCAGTTTGTGACTGGACCCACAAATATTTTTTCAGGGCAGGGAGTGGTCCAAGGGACCACTCCCTGCCCTGAAAAAATACCGAAACTAAAGGTTTCGTTTTTTTTTAAAGTGCAGCTCATTTTCCTGTAAGATAAACGGGCTACACTTAAAAAAAAAAAAACAGCTTTATTTAAAAGCAGTCACGAACATGGAGGTCTGCTGACGACAGCAGGCCTCCATGTTTGCGAGTGCCTATACTCGCTATGGGGCTGCAATTTGCGACCCACCTCATGAATATTCATGAGGTGGGTCATTGCGACCCCATAGCGAGTTGCAGTCGGTGTCTGAGACACCGTACTGCATACCAATTTGCGAGGTGCAAAGTGCGAGTCGCATGGACTCGCACTTTGCACCTCGCAAATTTTAAATTTGCTACATCTGGCCCCAAGTCACAAGGTTTTGTGCATTGAACTGTATATCATTCAAAGACAAGTGGGAACTGTTATCTGAAGAAGACAAAACCTGTCCAAGCTATCCGTTGAAAGTTATTGGCACCTTGGAGGAATTGAAAATGTTTCAGAATAATGCTGGCAGGGAGGAAAAACGTTCATGGAGCAAAATGAAATGTGTGCAAAGACAAGATGAATTGTGGGTTTCAGAGGAAGGTCAATTGGTTTTGCCAAATAGTCTTTTGTCTCAAATAACAAGGTACTATGATGGTCAAGCACATATTGGGAGGGATGCAATGATTCGATTGGTCAAACATGATTGCTTTAACCCAAGGTTTAGACAGGTTGCTGAAGCAGTTTGCCATTTTTGTGTTATCTGCCAACAATTAAGCACGGGAAAAGGGACCTTGATTAATTTGAGCCACATTGGACGAGTAGGAGGTCCACTCAGCAGAATACAGATGGATTTTATTGAGATGGCTGTGTGTGTAGGTTTGAGATATGTGTTGATGATTATTTGCATTTTTAGTCACTGGATTGAAGCGTACCCTACACGTAGAAACGATAGTCTCACTGTAGCGAAACTACTGCTTAGGGAACTGATACCACGTTTCTGGTTTCCGATCTCTTTAGAATCAGATAGGAGAAGTCACTTCAACAATGAAGTAATTAAATTACTGTGTTTAGTATTAAACATTGAGCAGAAGTTGCTTTGTAGTTGTCGCTCTGAAACTTCAGGACTAGTGGAACAGATGAATGGTGCCTTGAAGTCAAGAGTTGCAAAGATGTGTGTGTCCCCAAATTTGAATTGCCCTGACGCATTGCCTTTAGTATTGATGACAAGGAGAAACACTCACTTCCAACAGGAAGACAGGATTGACGTCGCATGAGATCCTTATGGGTTGAGCCATGAGGTTGCCAGTGCAAGGGACTTGTCAGCATTACAGATGATATGGTGTTGGACTACTGCAAAGGTCAGGCTGATGTGGTTCATTCTTTCTCTCAGCATGTGAAAGCCACCACACTGCCACCGATCCATGACCCAGGACACAATCTGAGAGCTGGAGACTGGGTTGTGGTCTGGAAACATGTGAGGAAAACCTTTTTGGGGCTTCGTTGGAAGGGACCATATCAGGTAGTTCTGACAACTACCACAGCTGTGAAGTGCTCTGGAATTCCAAACTGGATTCATGCGAGTCATTCAAAGAAAGTGGCATGTCCACTGGATCATGAAGAAGAAGAATTGTTGAGAGTACCAACAACAGTGAAACCAGTCTCAGGGCCAGAAAAAGAACAAAGGGGAACTGAGACCGGATCTGAACCTGTTGAGGACGGTTCAATCACTCCTATGAGAGACGAAGGAGAAGACCTTCAGGAGGGTGACGGAGAGCCTCTCTCGATTGAGGCAGCAGGAGAGCCTAGTCAGAGGAGGGCTTTCCCAGAAGCAGGCGATCTTGGGAGACAAACAGAGCAATTGCCAGACCCAGAGAGGAAAGGAGTTGAGGTGTATCAAAGCCATTGTGATCTGACTCCACCTGAACCGATTGCAGGTCCATCAAGAGAAAACACTGCATCACAAGGAGAAGGTTCAAGTTCAACTCTGAAGAGAACACTGACAGAAGGTCCACTGAAAGGAGATAAGTGGCCGGAGTCTCAAGTAGAAAGAGAAAAGGAAATAGTTGTTGAGGCAACAATCGAGGAAGAACTAGATACAACAAGAAAAGAAGATCTAAGTGAAGGAGAATTGAATAGTGATCGAAAATTGAAAAGAAAGAGAATAGCAAGTCGAAGATACGCAGGTCCTGAATGGGCATATGAAACTACAAGTGAGTGGCACCAAGAATTTTTTGTCTTGTTTTGATAGAGACATTCCGGGTCAGTATTTTGCCACTTGAAGGAAGCTGATGAACTGAACTGTTGACACAATCTGAGAGAAAAGTTTTGAGAAAGAGAATGTTGAAGGTAACCAGAAGAGACATTGATAATCTGATTTGCATTCTGAAACCTGATTTTTGACAAGCTGCTTACCGGTTTTGACAAGGGATCCTGGAAGTGAGACTGAAAGCTGTAAATAACCGCTGAAAGAAGAGTTGTCTATTTTTGATTTTTTGCTGCAGTTTGTTTCCTAAATTTTCTTCTGCTTTCTGATTCTTTACAGATCATGAGTAACATTAGCCAGCACGGTAGGAATACTATGTGCTGTAAATATATGAGTATTGGTTTGGCGAGTGTGTGTGGGATATTGTTTAGGGTATTGATTGTGGGTATGTCTGTTCTTGATAAGAGTGAAGCCAACCATACTTCTGCTCTTGAGACAACTACTGCAATAACGGCAATAGAGAAGTTTAGGTTAGATGAGAAGTATTTGCATGGGGATACTAATGCGCAAGAAGAACTTTCTTCTAATGTCTTATATCGCTTATTGAGCGAGTATGTTGAGATGATGGATGCGAGGAATTGTTATGTGTGTACGCAGATTCCTTCATCAGTTGAGGAAGGAGTTACATATCATAGCTTGCCATTAACCTATGGAATAAGTTGTAGTCTGCTACTAACAAGATTTTATAACCACGAGTATATTCAGTACTTTTAGTCAAACTATGATATGGTGTTTTTCTTTGTCCCTATAATTAGGTATTGGAGTACAGTAGCTAGGGATAATGACATAGTAATAGTTAGAGGTTTCTTCGAACCTACATTGACGTTTGGCACAGCTTATGAGCACAGGAATAATCTGACATGCTTGATTACACCTTTAGAGAAAAGCTTCTTAGATCACACAGATGACAGGTGAAAAGCATTGAAAGAGAAGTTAGAAAAATGCTTAGAGAAAAAGACTTGCAAGAATTATTATGCTTATAGTGCAATTAAAACACAAGGGAAATTAGCTATAGATGTGCAACATGAAGGGAAACTTTGTATATTCAGGCACAAATCATGCACTGACACTTTATTTGTGGGAACCAGTGTATGTAGACATGTGTTTTTGTTTCAGAGTAAATGGATGTTTATGTTGAATGGACAGGACCCGGCGATTCTCGGAATTTATTATATCTTTGGTCTCAATGCTTATTACCGTCTTCCAAGAGGATGGTATGGGACATGTTATTTGGGGATAGTTTTCCCAAAGATTTATCAAGTGGATGATTTAAAGAAGTTTCCAAAAGTGACTGAATTACATTATATGAGACAGAAGAGGGAGTCCTCTTCTGGTATAGTGGGAGATGTATTTGGAGCAGTGATTCCTTCAGTGGGGGTCATCCTGAATTCAATAAAGATCTGAAAGTTGTCTACTATTGTGGATAACATGTTGACATATTTTTCAGTGGCCATACTCCTGATAGATACTGAGTTAGCTGCTGATAGAGCTATGACTCTTCTGAATCATCTTGCTTTAGACATTATTTTAGTGAAGGATGGTGTAGTCTGTAGAATTATTAATTCTAGGCATTGTTGTTCGTATATTCCTGATAATAGTAGAGAAATTAGAGGCTTACTTACTAATATGACTAATGAAAGTGCTTATTTGAAAAACTTGAAAGATCCAGGTGTTTTATAAATGTTGGCAAAGGTTTTGCTTCAGTGGGAAATTGGCTCAGCAACATTTGGAATGAGATTCTATTGCAAATCTTGCAGGGGATATTAATTATTGTAGTTTGTCTAATTGGAATATGGGAATTGTATAAATTAGGCAAAAGGATTAAATTGAAGAGGTCAAAGAATAATCAGAGGAAGGAAGAAAAGAAAGGGGAACATTTTTTATAGGGAAAATTTAAAAGGGAACAAAAGTATGAGGCGATAGAATTGATAGACTTTTAGCTGATGCGAACATTTGTGGGTGGTAGTTGGTGTGATGACACATTTAGTCATCATAGGAGGGATTGCTAGCACAGGTGTATCAATAAAAATTATTAATGAGTGTTCATGTATTCTGAATAAGGGGTTTGTGTAGAAAATATAATAATGTAGAAAAATAATGCACACATTTGAATATGTGATTATGAAGAGTGGCCGCCAATGTTCACAAAGTGTACTTATTAGTAGTTTATTGTAGTGAAATGTTGAATATATGTTTGACTAATGTAGTACTATGTCAGAATTAAAGGTTATGCATTATGTTCTAGCTTTATTAATTGTAGGCCTTAACTTAGCGAAGGTCTTGGCCTAATTTCAAGGCCTCATGTCAAAGCTGTATTTCTTATAGCATAATAAATTGCTGTCCTAGAGAGTTAAACTGTGATTTTCCATGTTGCATGGTTTAAATGTGCTCATAACTAAAGGTTCTCATGAGAACTGACTGCTAGAAGATGCTGTTATTGCTAATGAAACATTTTGTGTGTAATGAGTGTGAGAATTACTTTCTCAGGAGGAGAACAATGGAAATACTGACTGGAGTGGAAGCTGCAACAATATTGTTACCTGATGATGAGGATATTGCAGGACAACAAATCAATGACAGGTGATCAGATTAATGGTAGAATTGATAGATTTGGAGTTTTTGTTTTATTGGACAAAGTGTGAAGATTTGATTAAGTGACCAATGGGGATTTGGGAAGTAGTTTTACTAGTTTTGATTTAACGACATTGCATTGAGAAGAGTGGAGCATTCTACATTTGCCATTGCTCATTCTTATCCATTTTGCGTCCTGACAAGAGACATGCTTAACTCTAATGCTTAAAGACTTAGGCCCTCATTATGACATTGGCGGTAATTACGGCTTACCGCCGTGCTGACAGACGCCAACTTACCGCCACGCTGGCGAATATCCGTTCACCATATTATGACACACACACAAAAATCCGACAGAATGCAGCCACATACACAAATCCGCCAGACCAAAGGTCAGTGATAAACTGGCAGTCCCAAAACTCACACTGTTAGGCCAACAGAACAACCCCCATCACATTATGACCCACGAATCACCACGGCGGACATTCAACGGCGGTAAACCATTGGCGGTACATACTGCGTCGCTCACAATGGACACCCACATACAAAACCACACCACATTGGCCAATTCAAACAACACACACCTAACACCTATACACACACCACACCCACACACCCTCACCACTACAAAACACACACACACATTACACACAACCCTTTACCAACAACTATTGCCACCACAAGACTGAGAAGTAGAGCACAGAGACAACTAGACACACACACACCACACACACCCATAAACCCCTCATGCATTTCACATCACTCCACCACATTACCCAACACACCCTCACCAACACACATCACACAACACCCATGGCACCACAAAGGCACCCCCGTTTCACTGAGGAGGAGTTAAGGGTCATGGTGCATGAAATTGTCAGGGTAGAGCCACATCTCTTTGGAGCACTGGTGCAGCAGATATCAATAGCAAGGAAGATGGAGCTATGGAGGATAATCGTGGACAGGGTCTACGCCGTTGGACAGCATCCAAGAATAAGGGATGACATCAGGAAGAGGTGGAACGACCTACGGGGGAAGGTATGTTCCATTGCAGTAGGACACCAACTCGCCAAACAGAGGACTGGCAGTGGACCCCCACTTCATCCCCAACAATTCACAGTATGGGAGGAGCAAGTCTTGTCATTATTGCATCCAGAGGAACTCGCAGGAGTTGGAGAAGAAGGACTGGACACTGGTAAGTCTACTTTTAACAATTATCACCCCTCATACCTGCATGCCATCACACACCCTCACCCTCACTCCCATCACTCCACTACATCCCACACACTCCACCATCACATCTCACTAATCCCAGTGCCAAGCCCTGCATGCTGTACCAATGCATGGACAACCTTCCCAGAACTGCATGAACACTCATCACCAAAGCATGCACAGCATAGGGAAACTAACATAACCGCAATACACCAACGTACACAAGCAAATGCTGGTAGGGGAACAACAACCATACAGGGGAAGCTACAGAAGTACAAATGTCAGACACCTGAAGCATAATACATCATTTACATCTCCACAGGTACCCCAGCCAATATCACTGGAGAGGAGGTGCCACCACTATCCAGTCCCCCAACAGACGAGGCCCACAGTGATGACAGTAACTCTGGACTTCAGGATCTGGACGATCTACCTGGCCAATCAGGGACCATTGGACAGCCGGTCACCCAAGCCCAGTCACAGACCACCACAGAGCCTCCCCCATCAGGATCCAACACCACAGCACCCACCCAGTGTACCCACACCTCTGTCCCCAGGACACGTCAATCAGCAGTGTGCCCACCTGTACAGGGACCCCAGGCCACACCTCACACACAAGACAATCAGGGACCTGGAGTCAGTGGCAGTAGGCACACCATTCAGGGGACAGAGGCACATAACAACTGGGACACTGGGAGGACTGCTGTGCACCAGGGGGAGGACAGGAGCAGGGAACCGACTCTCCAGGATGCACTCTCTGAGATCCTGGGAGCCTGTCAACATTCCCAGGACACGATGGGCCAGATCCTAGACAAAGTGCAGGAAAACAGGCGGCTGCAGGAGGGACAGTATCAAGGGATCGGGGAGGACTTACAGGCCAGTAACAACACCCTGATCTCCATAGCAGGGGTGCTGGCAGACATGGCCAACATCATGAGGGAGGCAGCAGCATACTAGCGGGCCCCTGCCACTAGCCAGTCACCTGAACAGCCCTCCACTTCCGCTGCTGCTATTGGCCAGGAGGCTCCGCCACAGGACCAACAGGCCACCAGCAACCCTCCCCCTGCAGAAGGTGAACCACCCTGCAAACTTTCCTTGCAAACCAGACAGAAGCCGGAGACACTTGCCAAGACCACTGCCAGGAAATTAGACTCTCCTGGTTGTCCCCCTTGTGTCCCACTCAGTCACCTTGTTCACCTTGAACTGCCATTGCTCCCCTTCCTATGTCCCCATGGACACAGCACCCATGCTACAAACAGACTGGGACAATACCCTGGACTTTCCTCCATCATCATCCCATTCCACTGCACTTTCCCCTCTATAGTTTAGCACAACAGTAAACACCCTTGGATAAAATTTGACTACTAATATTTAATGTATTGCAAATTTGTATTGATTGAAAAGCCACTACCATTGCAAATGAACTGTAAGTAGTATGAGCATATAATTAATGAGCTGGCTGTTGAGATCACACCAGGAGAATGTTTTCATATCACCCACAACTGCAAAAGGAATATCCATAGGTAACAGTAGGTAGGGCAAAGAAGTGTGTGATGCTAGCTTGCCAATGCCACACAGGATACACCAATACTCATAGAAATGTGAAGTTGCACCAACTCACCTCTGTGCCATTGGAAGTACTGACGTGTCACTGATGTTCTGTTGTCCACATCCTCATTCGCTGTCTCCTCATCCTCACTGTCCTCAGGGTCTACTGCTGCCACAGGGGCATCTCCAGTCTCCTCCTCCTGCAGAAAAGGTACATGGTGTATGAGGGCCAGGTTGTGCAATTTGCAGCATGCCACTACTATATGGCAGACCTTCTTGGGTGAGTAGCACAGGGATCCACCTGTCAGATGGAGGCACCTGAACCTGGCCTTCAATGATCCTTCTGGTTCACCCATGTGCCTCATTGTAACGTTCTTCTGCCCTTGTCCTTGCATTCCTCAGAGGGGTCAGCAGCCACGATAGGTTGGGGTAACCAGAGTCACCTGCAAATATTGAGGGACAACATTTAGCCACACACTATCCTATATCTTAAGATTCCTGAACATCTGTTCATTGTGCGGGGGGGCAAATGCAATATGTGTTCCGTCAATCGCCCCAATTATATTTGGGATATGTCCCATTGCATAAAACCCGGCCTTCACAGTGGCCAAGTCCTCAACCTGGGAGAAAGCAATGTGGCTGCACATGTATTTTATCAGGGTAGGCAAGACTCTTGCTTGAACGATTGAGACCATTGGCTGTGACATACCTTCTGTCAAGCCCACTGTCATTTGGAAAGAACCAGTTGCCAGGAAATGGAGCACTGATAGAACTTGCACAAGAGGGACAATCCCAGTGGGATGACGGATAGCTGATATCAGGTCAGGTTCAAATTGGGCACACAGCTCTGTGATTGTGGCCCTGTCCAGTCTATAGATAAGTATTATGTGCTTGTCCTCCAGTGTAGCCAAGTCCACCAGGGGTCTGTACACTGGGGTATGTCTCCATCTCCTATTCATCAGCAGTGGTAGGTCTCTAAGGGACACAAGAGTGAGCAGGCTGTCACAAACTGAACAATGGAGCCACATCAACAGTCCACATTGTGCAAACATGTTATGGGACAGTGTAATTTATAAAGTATGTGCCTATTGATTCTGTGATGCTGCAATTACTGATAGGCCTGTTCACCCCCCCTGAAATGGTGACCGCCTGTCCTGTATGGATGGACATGTGGAAGTGAGGCAATGCTGCTGACGTTGTGCGCCATGGCGGTGGGTGGTCATGAAACGCCATGCAATTCCTCATTAATTAATATTGGGCCCTATGGGGTACAGTGGCCAATGGGGATGTACGCCAGCGGTGACGGTATGCTCCGCAGTGGATGTGACCCCCATTTTCTATCTGATACCTCACTTCCTACCTGACCTTCCATAGGAGAGGACCTACACTGCATGTGCTGCTGTGACCTGTGTCTGGAACCTACCATGGCCCTGTGACCGGGGAAAGGGCCCCAGCCTTTACTTCAGAGGAGTTGGAGAGACTGGTGGATGGGGTCCTACCCCAGTACGGCCTGCTGTATGGGCCTCCAGACCAACAGGTGAGTACACTGTGGGCACAATGCAGGTGGCATGAAGGCATGGGGTTGTGTGTGAAGGCCTCGTGTAAGGGGGGGTGGATGTCCTCTTTGCAGAGTACATGTTGTGGGCTGGGCTATGTGTATGCTAATGGTGTTCTCCTGTGTGTATTGCCTCTGCAGGTCAGCGCCCATCAAAAGAAGGGAATTTGGCGTGCAATGGCCAAGGAGGTGTGGACCCTGGGCGTCTATGGCAGGTGGAGCACCCACTGTCGGAAATGGTGGGAGGACCTGAGATGCTGGGCACGGAAGACCGCAGAGGCCCTGCTGGGGATGGCCTCCCAATGAGGAAGGGGTGCCCGTCGGACCCTCACGTCCTGCATACTGGCGGTGGCCTACCCTGAACTGGATGGGCACTTGAGGGCATCCCAGCAGCCACAAGCTGGTGGGGTGGTATCCGGGTGGTGGTTGTGGTCCTTGGGTGTCCCTAGGGCAGGCCAGACATAGCAGCATAGGTCCTCTGGCGGCTAAGGGTTTGAATGTAAAATGCTGCTTACCTAGCTTGTTACTATTCACTTCTGGGCTGGGCTGTGTGGGTACCAAGTATGCTGCAGTTAGTGGTGTGCCCCTTCTCATTCCTTGCTGACTAGCCATTTCACTGGTAGTGCCATGCATAGTGCGTAGGCCTGTTCCCTGTGGGTGAGGGTGCTGTGTACGCCAACGGTGGTGTTGGTGCAGTCATTGACCTTGTGTATCCTTTGTCTTTCTCCCACCTTTCTTGTTTTGTCATCCTGTCCTTATGTGCATTAGCATCATCTGGCAGAGGAGCAGAGGCAATGGCGACAGAGGGAGCTGCATCCCACAGGACCCTGGAGGCAGAGTCCACCGACGCTGAGGGCACCAGTGAGACGGAGAGTGAGTGGAGCACCACGGCGGAGACTGGAGGGGACAACACAGACTCAGATACCTCCTCCGATGTGAGCTCCCTAGGGGTGGCGGACACCTCTGTGATCACCCCAGCTTCAGGTACAGCTTCCACCCCCATACCAGCACCGCCCTCCCAGTAGCCCCTCAGCGAGATGCCCGTGCCCGCTCACCCTGGAGGGTGGGCATTTCATTTGCCCCAGGCACCTCAGGCCCTGCCTCAGTGAGCCCTGCTGCCCTGAGTGAGGAGGCTATTGACCTACTGAGATCCATCTCTGTAGGGCAATCAGACATTGTGAATACCAGTCAGGGGCTGGCATACCAGATGCAGCACTGCAATGCATTCCTGGAAGGCATTCACGGTGGATTGGCGGCCCAACAGAGATCGATTCAGTCTTTGGCCTCCTCTCTGATGGCAGCCACTGTCCCTGTTTCAGCCGTCTTCTCTCCAACTTCCACTTCACAGTCCTATTCTCCTCAACCCCAACCCATCCCAATCACACATACAGACAAGCATGCATACAAGACAACACCCAAGATTAGCATACGCAAACACAAACACCACACTTCATCCCACAGGCACTCACACAAACACCATTCAGCTGCAGACACGACAACATCCACTGTCTCTACTGTCTCCCCCTCCTCCTCCTCCCCCACCTCCCACCCAGTTATGTCTACACTCACATCTGCATGACTACATCAATATCCCCTACCAGCATCATCACCACACCAAGCAAAACACACCTCATTGGCAGACATCTCCACAACATCCATGCATGCATCCCCTGTGTCCTCTCCCACCGTGTCTGTCCCCCCAAAGGACACAAACACCAGCACTCAGACACCCAGCAGCCATCCACCTCACAACAGCATACAGCCCATGCACTGCACCAAAATCTAGCAGATATACACCTCCGATGGCCACTCCCTCATCCTCCACTCCCATTACTTCTCTCTTTCCCCACCCCAAAATACCTAAAAAGCTTTTCCTTTCCACGAGTGACCTCTTCCCTACCCCTCCCCCTGTCCTGAACGTATGGGCAGGGTAGCAAGGACCCAGTCCAGCACCTCAGCCAAACAGTCCACAGGGACAGTGATAGCACCACCTAGTTGTGGTGGTAGGGATACCGGACCAACAATACTGAAGGGGAAGGAGGCAGCACAACCTGGGATGAAAGGGAAGAGTTCAGCACCAGCTGTGAAGCAGGGCAAGGAGCCTGCACCAGCTGCGAAGAAGGGGAAGGAGCCTGCACCAGCGGCGAAGAAGGGGAAGGAGCCTGCACCAGATGGAAAGAATGGGAAGGAGCCTGCACCAGCTGGTAAGAAGGGGAAGGAACCTGCACCAGCTGGAAAGAAGAGGAAGGAGCCTGCACCAGCAGGCAGAGGAGGGAAAAGCCCATTCACCCTTGCCAGGAAGGGTAAGGGATCCCCAACTCATGACCAGGAGGAGAGGAGGCACTCCACACCAGCGGAAGCTGTCAGCCAAACACTGCCCCCACCAGCAGTTGTCACAAGGCCCCCACTGCCAGCCGTGGTTGTTCAGCCATCGCAGAGTACAGCCTCCCCAACCACCACCACAGTGCAGCCATCACAGAATGCAGGGGCTGACCAGGAGACTCCCCAAACCACCACCACAATGCGGCCATCACAGAGTGTAGGGGCTGACCAGGAGCCTCACCATACCACCACCACAGTGCAGCCATCACAGAATGCAGGGGCTGACCAGGAGCCTTCCCAAACCACCACCACAGTGCAGCCATCACAGAGTGCAGGGGCTGACCAGGAGCCTCCCCAAACCACCACCACAGTGCAGCCATCACCACCGGCGGATGCCATGTAGTTCACCCTCCAGGGGTTACTTTGCCGGCTGCCCCCTCCACAACCAGTGAGCAAGTCAACCACTTGAGAGACTGTGGCCTTGCACTCCCCAGGACAAAGCAATGGGCATGCTGCCCCCTCCAGAACCAGTGGGGTATTCACCCACTTGAGAGACTGTGGCCTTTCACTCCCCAGGACAAACCAATGGGCATGTTGCCCCCTCCAGAACCAGTGGGCAAGATACCCGCTCCAGAGACTGTGCCTTGCACTCCCCAGGACAAAGCAATGGGCATGTTGCCCCCTCCAGAACCAGTGGGAAAGACACCCACTCCAGAGACTGTGGCCTTGCACTCCCCAGGACAAAGCAATGGGCATGTTGCCCCCTCCAGAACCCACGGGAAAGACACCCACTCCAGAGACTGTGGCCTTTCTCAATGTTGTCATTGACTCATTCCTTGCTTGCCACATGGTCATCTACCATTTTGTGGAAAATGTCTGTGTCTGATTATTAATCATTATATTCCACTTTGAAAAGCCATTTGCTAAGGGTAGTGATAATTATGGAGCTTTAGGAGCCTACACTTTTTCATATTTTGTTGTTTTTCAATAAATATATTTTCTTTTATATGTATCCTTTCTTGTGGCTATTTGTAGTAGTCTGTAGGTCATGGTTGTTGTCTTTTATTAATTTAATCAATTTTCGCAGCCTCCCACTAGCATCAAGCATTCATTCTTGTTGAAAAGTGAGTTATTGGTAGGGGCAAGTATGAACCTATCCCTGGCAATAAGGCCACTAATCAAATGTAAGTTCAGTAAAGTTCTCATTAAATTAGCCCCTTGCTCAATCCTTTGCAGCTGTAACTGAGCAGGCAGGCCTAACTTAGGAGACAAGAGGGTTAAGCATTCAAAAACATCAATACACTAAATAATTGGACACAACACACAATAAAAAAAACACACCAATTCATAGGAATATGTTATATTTTTATGAGGACATAGACACCAAAATGACAAAAATCCAATGTAGGGAACCGGAGATATGAATTTTTAAATAATAAATACTTTCTAGTACTTAGCAACACAAAGCTCCAACTTTACCAAATTCCTCCAAACTTCTCTAATCTTCAGGAGGTGTTTCCTCAAGTCCTCCTTGGAGGTACAAAGGGTCCAAAACACAAATCCAAGGGTGTGGAATCTCCTGGATAGTCCTTGGAAAGTTGGACCACAATTCCCACAATGGACTTGACCAAAGCCTTAAAAGTCAACTGGGTGCACTCAAGGCTGGGGACCCTTGCTGGAGATGATGCAGGTGAATCTCTGTTAGCCTGTAGCTGCAGGAGGTCCACTCCTGAGTCCTTCTTGAAGCAAGGCACCATCCCCAGGGCTGTAGTACTAGATTGTGTAGCAGATGCAGTTCACTCAGCAGTGCAGGCCCAGGGTGTAGATCCAGATTCCAGCAGTACAGTCCTTCTTCCTCTTGTAATTTCAAGCAGCAGACCTGAAAGACTATGCACCTCTCACATATTTATTCCCAGCTCCTGGGCATCAGGAAGGGGGACATCCCTGACCAATAGAATGCTGGGTGACACCCAGATGCGTGACCACTTCCTCCAAAGTGTGGCATACTCGTGTCCCAGAAAGCACCATTCTTCCAAAATCCATAATGGCTGAAATTTCAGCAGAGCATTTAGAGCTGACTAAACCAACCCTCCGTGTGGCTCAGTTCCATAGATCTCCTGCTCCTAACATCTGCAAATTCCTTCCTTAAGCCTGCTATCTGGCTGAGGCGTCCAGAAGGTGATCTGGCATTCTCTGCCTGTCCTGCTCTCTTTTGAGGCTTGATGTTTTATTACTCCTCGCCCTCCCCCTGCTCTGGCATTCCTGTGTAGCTGCACAGCTGCCCTTGACCAGATAGCCTCTACCCTGGACACCACTTATCACCTAATCAAAGCAGCTCTGCTAATCCTGTTAGCACTGACCAATCAGAGGGGAGCTTCAGAAGGTTGAATTTTGCCATACAGAAAGAAAAGCTATATAACTTCTTTTCTGTACAAGTGATGATAAATTCATCCAAAATTCATCAATGTCAAAATGCTGGATTTATCAAACCAAATCTCTTAAGTCCTTGAATGACTTCTCCATGATTTCCTTCCTATATTTACAATAAAATACAATATTGCAATGATAGCCTATGGAGCCCAGTATCTACAATGGGGGAAAATGAAATGATCAATGTTTTCCTCTCCAGGGTTTATAAAACATCTTTTATAGGGCCCCTTCTTATAGTTACAAACTACCCTACCCCTGGAACACCTAGGGGAGACCTTGGGGGTACCTAATATGTGAAAATAAGATAGATCATCATATTTAAAGTGCCCATTGCACCAAAGTCGAATTGGGCAACCATTTCCATTTAAATGCAGTCTGCAGAGTCAGGCTGCATTTAAAAATGACCGAAACCCTCCAGCAATGCCCACATGCAAGGGGCAGAAATTCTGCTGGGTCTCTACCCCCATGTGCTTTTATGTACTAGGGTCTTGTAGGTAGTTGGCAACCCTTTGCCATATTATTTACTAGGGACTTCTAGGGGCTGTCATGCAAATGGTATGATTTTAACTTTTAAAGACAGGCTTCAAGGCAGGCCTGTATTTAAATGGACAGAAAGCACACAGCAGTGCACACATGCAAGTGTAGAAATTCTGCTTGGCATCTAATCTCCATGCCCTATTATATAATAGGGGTTTATAGGCAGATTGTACCCTCTTGCCCTACTATATACTAGGAAATTACAGAGTCTGTCAGGCCAATTGGAAAAGTACCCTAATACCTAGTGTGTGTTTTAACATAGCACTAGCCTGGTTCTGGCTAACAGAGCCCAGGACACAATCAGAGTCAGTTACCATCAGCACCAGTCAGGAGCAAAAAATGGGGGTGAACAGGGTAAAAAGATGACATTGCAATACCTTCTTTTGCCAAGGTGCACGATGCAGCATACCTGATACACCCTCTTATAGGTAGGAGGACAGGGAAGAGGATCATCCCTAGATTAACAACAGTGTCACCACCCCCAAAACAAAAGGAGATCTCTCTTAAAGCTTCAGTCACTGCAATCATGACTTAGTCCATTGAGTCCAAAATTGAATTATTCCAGCAATCCCAATCCTTCCAATAAACTCAACAGCAAGAAGAGTGTGCTACATCTGATATTTCAGAGGTGAGAGCAGAGCAGGGCATTGAGGCTGCTGCACAGCAGTAAGTTGTGGTTGGTTTTCCATTGGACACATTATTTTCGCCATCGTGTCCGAGTAAAAGAAAGTCTATTCCCAATCTTCTTCAAACCCCTTTCTGATATTGGTGACACAGAGTGGGACCCTGAGTCATGCCACCCAACACAAGGGAAAAGGAAGGTTGCAGAAACCTGAGATGAAAGCGAGGAAGATGGACTAGTGATTGTTCATGTTCAGAGTGGTGGAGAGGAGTTGCAATCACTTTTAATCCACTTGCTCTGAATCCTGAAGTACCACTACCTGCTTCCATCTTTTCAAAATTATAGAAACCTGAACCAACCACCATTCCTACTGCAGTTGAAGCCTATCCAAGGGAAAGGGAAACACAACCACCTTCCCACAACAAGTTAACCTGGCTTTGGTTCTATAAGAAATGTCGGGCCAGATGTACTAAAACGCAATTTTAGATTTCCTTAATAGCGACTTCATAGAAATCACTATTTAGGAAATGCAAAATGCTATGCACAAAGATACTAATTTCCTAATAGTGATTCCTACAAAGTAGGAATCTCTATTAGGAATTTGCAAATAAGAAACCCCAAGTCATTTGAGATAATAATAGGAAATCGCTGTTTGGGAAATGAAAAACCAAGGATGGCTTTGGGCAAAAGCCCCCCCCCCCTTGGTGCACTCTAAAAATAATGGTGCACATGCAGAGCATACATATGCCCCAGTGGTATGTGTGTGCTCTATTGCACTTTAAAAAAAGCATGATGGGGTGCTTTTTTTTAAATTGCACATGGTTACAATCGACTTGAAGTCAATAGTAATTACATTTCTTAAATGCTCATTTTGCATTTAGGAAATGCTTTGTTCAAGTGCTGAGAAATCACAAATATGAAATCCCTATTTGCAATTTCCTGTTTACAGAGTCGCAAAATATGATTTCTACAGGGTAGAGATCACATTTGGCGATTCCCTAAAGTGTACAAAGAGATCAGACTTCTTCAGGGAATCTGACATCCTAATCACAAGATTAGTGGAAAGAGGCTACCCAAAAAGACTTGTGAAAAGAGCAAGGAAACGAGCATGGTACAACCACAGAGAAGCACTTTTAGAACCCAAACAATTGAAACAAGATTGCAATAGACTAGTATGTGTTAACGGTCAGTAACAACATCAAAATAATCTTACACCATTGGGAAATTAATTAAGGAATATCTCCATACACAAGAAGCACCTCTATGCTCCTTCAAGAAAGGTAGAAACCCGAAAGATACCCTTACTTGTGCACTACTACCACAGGTACCCAAAAGAAAGGTTAACACCCTATGGGATTTACCAGCTGTAGTAGAACACTACAAATGTGGCAATTGTGCGGCATGCAAGATGACTTTTAATACTAAAGAATTCTGAAACAAAGACTTTACACTCACCTTACCCACATTCACCAATTACAACACACAGGATGTAATCTATGCAATCTGGTGCCCCTGCAGGTTACTATATATCGAACAAACTGCACAGAAGGCCAAATGCAGAATCCTGCAACACAAAAGCAGGATAAAATGCAAAACAATGGGTGCACCGCTAGTGGAACAGTACGATACACTACAACACAAATGCAATGACATAAAATGGCAAATAGTGGAAAAAAATCTCCTTGGGACCATTGTCAGGGCATAAAGAGTATATCTTAACAAAGCGAGAACTATTTTGGATAGAAAAATGTGGAACAATTAAAGGGGAATTGAACACTATAGAAGATTGGCGTCATGCCTCCCTCTGATTTCACTGATACATTTATCCTATTTGCTCCTGGCCTTTGCCACCTACTGAACTTAAGAGTGGCGTCATGCCTCCCCCAAGTTCCACTGACACACTTATCCTATCTGCTCCTGGCCTTGCCGCCGACTGATCTGGCTTCCACCTGCCCCAATTCCCCAATGAAGGTCTTGTGTCACTTCAGTTGACACAGTCCTTGGCCCCATAGACACGTACACCCTTTTGACCTATTTGACCTATCTGCACACAGTATAGATAATTCGTCCATTCCTGTACTACATTCAGATGTGCGTGTTCAAAATTAAAAACAATAATTATTAATATATATTGATATATTTTAATTCTTGTCCGCTGACATTAGCTCAGGGCCAACACATCATACAATACAGACTCATTTGTAACCTCATACACGGATCACCCCGGGGGCTCTATTCCCACCCGTATTCATAACCACTCAGTTAGGTTCCATTCCCACTTAAACAATGCGATTCTCGGACGAACGTTTCTAAATTATGCCTCCACTCAGTCCAGTACACTACTGGATTCCATTCCCGCACACGCACTCGAGCGGCGGACCAGAAAGGGACTCTCCACTTTCCTGTTCCAACCAACTGATTAACCCTTGATTAGAGCATGCGCGATTCCATACGCGTATTGCCAGCGGACCAGAAAGATAACTTTTCCCGCTCTGGTTCCAGCGCCGGCAGCGCTGTTCGCTCTGCTGCCGTTAAACTACACCAAATTGTCAACCCTGATTGGTTCCCTTATGAACCAATGACAGGAGTGGTTGGTCGCTCCAAAATGGATGACATTCTCCACATAAGCTGACATGTCGGACGAGCGTGCAGCTTGCATTAAACAAAAAATTCCCAACTACATGAGTCAACGTGCGGTGCTAGAAGAATTACCCCGGCTACACGAGTAGACTGCCTGGATTTTACTCACGAGTAAGTGCAGATATATACAGCCTTATTATGCTGCCACACTCCTCACACCTATACTTAAGTCTGCCTTTATATATTTTTTAGATATCGTAAGCCCCAGCCCACATCTCTTGATGGGCTCACAGTGTTTGAATGTATCATACAGAACAATGCTCTTACCGGGTGGACATCCCTAGACCGTAATTCAATGATGCCTTCGGTCCTTATTACACTACCTAACATGTAAGTAGTCATTGACTACCTATGAATATACCTACTACGATACATTGTCAAACGGAATACTATACTGAATATCATTCTCCCATTAGGAAGATGCATAAAACCACAAGATCCTAATCCTATTCTGGATTTCTTAGGTGACTGCTGCAGCCCCGCCCACATATTTATCCATTGATACTGATCAATATGGCCTATATTAATTTGGATATTTATACTATCCCTAGGTGCTACCGACCTGACATTATTATCAGTCGTGATGATGACTCATCATTGATTTATCTCTACATTTGGGGTTGAAACTTCGACATATCTTTGAATGTGGATTATAAACTATAAAGAAATGTTATGTGACTTCAGGGCTTCCTGGATTGATGGAGCCGTTAGAAGTCCATATTGTTCTTAAAACCACTTTCTGTATATATTGTATATATCACCTTCACTTATCCGCACAATATTCCCTTTCACTGTTTTTAATTAGGAGCACCTATCTTAGAAAAAATATAGCTATTTTTCCTACAATAAAACGTAAAAGAAAAAGCATAATACAGCAATAAATCATTATTGATGCTACATAAATTGTATATGTACTATTACTTAGCTATTAGACCACTGTGGAAGTCTAGGTATACTTCCCCCTTGCTTTGACCACTAATTTACTTTAATTTACTACCCTGGTCGAAAGGGTTAGAGGGCACTTGCCTCATTGTCTTCACATAACATGAATCTTAGGCTGCAAAAAGTGATTGTGTCTTTCGAAGAGTACATTTGTGCTACTGTACTAATTCCATGCTACAAAAAATAGCTAGCTACTTTCATTTATTTTGCTGCACTAGTTAACGCCATTTAAAATAATTAAATCACCAGGAAAGTGAGTGAACCAGAAGATGAAACACTACAATGACGAGGGCTGTTGTCAACATCTGGAGTGCACTGTAGTGGCTCAGAGTCCAGAAGCAGGAAGCAACTGGAGCAGCAGTCCCCACCCCTAGCAACACAATTTCCAATCCATGGCACCTCTGCTACTAAGTCAACACCTAGAGCATCACAGTGGATTGGTTTATGAAGATTACAGAACTTAAATCAAGCGAGGTCAATCAAGAAACTCAGATACAGCAAAGTCAACAACTACAGCAACAGAGAAGATGGCACAAGACTATGTGGTTGATCAAACAGAAGTCTACATGGATCAATAACAGTTAGGAGCGCACCTGCCTGACATCCCAGCTATTAATCTGCCCCATTGCATCATGGTAGATGTAGTATCTTCAAAAAACGAACTCCATTAATTTTTAAATATTTCACCTTTAAGTTGGTACAGCCTTTACTGTGCATCTCTGGACACATGTGTTTCTGGGTTAGTCCCTTCTTCAGCAGAGAACATATTTGCGGGGTGCTGGGAATGCTGCCATAAATCACCCGGTTTCAGTACCTCTTCCCTGGCATGCTGGTGCCTGCTCCAGAGCTCGTCAGCCCAGTAGCTCAAGGGAGCCTTTAAAGTCACAAACAGTTAGGAGCGCACCTGCCTGACATCCCAGCTATTAATCTGCCCCATTGCATCATGGTAGATGTAGTATCTTCAAAAAACGAACTCCATTAATTTTTAAATATTTCACCTTTAAGTTGGTACAGCCTTTACTGTGCATCTCTGGACACATGTGTTTCTGGGTTAGTCCCTTCTTCAGCAGAGAACATATTTGCGGGGTGCTGGGAATGCTGCCATAAATCACCCGGTTTCAGTACCTCTTCCCTGGCATGCTGGTGCCTGCTCCAGAGCTCGTCAGCCCAGTAGCTCAAGGGAGCCTTTAAAGTCACAAACAGTTAGGAGCGCACCTGCCTGACATCCCAGCTATTAATCTGCCCCATTGCATCATGGTAGATGTAGTATCTTCAAAAAACGAACTCCATTAATTTTTAAATATTTCACCTTTAAGTTGGTACAGCCTTTACTGTGCATCTCTGGACACGTGTTTCTGGGTTAGTCCCTTCTTCAGCAGAGAACATATTTGCGGGGTGCTGGGAATGCTGCCATAAATCACCCGGTTTCAGTACCTCTTCCCTGGCATGCTGGTGCCTGCTGCAGAGCTCGTCAGCCCAGTAGCTCAAGGGACCTTTAAAGTCACAAACAGTTAGGAGCGCACCTGCCTGACATCCCAGCTATTAATCTGCCCCATTGCATCATGGTAGATGTAGTATCTTCAAAAAACGAACTCCATTAATTTTTAAATATTTCACCTTTAAGTTGGTACAGCCTTTACTGTGCATCTCTGGACACATGTGTTTCTGGGTTAGTCCCTTCTTCAGCAGAGAACATATTTGCGGGGTGCTGGGAATGCTGCCATAAATCACCCGGTTTCAGTACCTCTTCCCTGGCATGCTGGTGCCTGCTCCAGAGCTCGTCAGCCCAGTAGCTCAAGGGAGCCTTTAAAGTCACAAACAGTTAGGAGCGCACCTGCCTGACATCCCAGCTATTAATCTGCCCCATTGCATCATGGTAGATGTAGTATCTTCAAAAAACGAACTCCATTAATTTTTAAATATTTCACCTTTAAGTTGGTACAGCCTTTACTGTGCATCTCTGGACACATGTGTTTCTGGGTTAGTCCCTTCTTCAGCAGAGAACATATTTGCGGGGTGCTGGGAATGCTGCCATAAATCACCCGGTTTCAGTACCTCTTCCCTGGCATGCTGGTGCCTGCTCCAGAGCTCGTCAGCCCAGTAGCTCAAGGGAGCCTTTAAAGTCACAAACAGGAGCGCACCTGCCTGACATCCCAGCTATTAATCTGCCCCATTGCATCATGGTAGATGTAGTATCTTCAAAAAACGAACTCCATTAATTTTTAAATATTTCACCTTTAAGTTGGTACAGCCTTTACTGTGCATCTCTGGACACATGTGTTTCTGGGTTAGTCCCTTCTTCAGCAGAGAACATATTTGCGGGGTGCTGGGAATGCTGCCATAAATCACCCGGTTTCAGTACCTCTTCCCTGACATGCTGGTGCCTGCTCCAGAGCTCGTCAGCCCAGTAGCTCAAGGGAGCCTTTAAAGTCACAAACAGTTAGGAGCGCACCTGCCTGACATCCCAGCTATTAATCTGCCCCATTGCATCATGGTAGATGTAGTATCTTCAAAAAACGAACTCCATTAATTTTTAAATATTTCACCTTTAAGTTGGTACAGCCTTTACTGTGCATCTCTGGACACATGTGTTTCTGGGTTAGTCCCTTCTTCAGCAGAGAACATATTTGCGGGGTGCTGGGAATGCTGCCATAAATCACCCGGTTTCAGTACCTCTTCCCTGGCATGCTGGTGCCTGCTCCAGAGCTCGTCAGCCCAGTAGCTCAAGGGAGCCTTTAAAGTCACAAACAGTTAGGAGCGCACCTGCCTGACATCCCAGCTATTAATCTGCCCCATTGCATCATGGTAGATGTAGTATCTTCAAAAAACGAACTCCATTAATTTTTAAATATTTCACCTTTAAGTTGGTACAGCCTTTACTGTGCATCTCTGGACACATGTGTTTCTGGGTTAGTCCCTTCTTCAGCAGAGAACATATTTGCTTGGTGCTGGGAATGCTGCCATAAATCACCCGGCTTCAGTACCTCTTCCCTGGCATGCTGGTGCCTGCTCCAGAGCTCGTCAGCCCAGTAGCTCAAGGGAGCCTTTAAAGTCACAAACAGTTAGGAGCGCACCTGCCTGACATCCCAGCTATTAATCTGCCCCATTGCATCATGGTAGATGTAGTATCTTCAAAAAACGAACTCCATTAATTTTTAAATATTTCACCTTTAAGTTGGTACAGCCTTTACTGTGCATCTCTGGACACATGTGTTTCTGGGTTAGTCCCTTATTCAGCAGAGAACATATTTGCGGGGTGCTGGGAATGCTGCCATAAATCACCCGGTTTCAGTACCTCTTCCCTGGCATGCTGGTGCCTGCTCCAGAGCTCGTCAGCCCAGTAGCTCAAGGGAGCCTTTAAAGTCACAAACAGTTAGGAGCGCACCTGCCTGACATCCCAGCTATTAATCTGCCCCATTGCTTCATGGTAGATGTAGTATCTTCAAAAAACGAACTCCATTAATTTTTAAATATGGATCAATAGATATTGATCTTTGGCATGCACAAAGCAACAGTGGTTATAGTTCAGCAGACTAGCAGTAAAGTATCTAGCATGTCCTGTAACTATTTTATTTTCACAGTGGGTTTTCAGTGCAGCTTGTACAGTTGTCATGGGTAGAAGGACTGCTCTTGTTTTTCAAAACATGGAGAGATAGATGATGATCAAAATGAGTAAACCTTTCAACCCTAAAAATGATAAGGCTCCAAAAGACACGAGAGTGCATGAGGGTAATTTCTCTGTCATCATAAGTGTGAGGAGTGATAATCCTCCAGATGACCTCACTGAAAATGAAGAAGAGCTCTAGAATGAAAAACATAGCATAACACAACATACATGTTTGCTGCATTAATTTTATTTTTTATTTTTGGTGTTCTAATGTGAATCAACTTCAATGGACAAGTGTGCAAAGAACAGATACATCATCAAGGATGATGCAGTGGGTTTGGGCTTGGCCTGGTGACTGAAGGGTGAAAGGTGGCAAAGAAAGGAGACTAATTCAACCTTACAATAAATCATGCACTTTACCTTCAGAAACACTCTCTAAGTCTGAAATGGATGCTAACATTTCCTGAAAGAACTAAGGGGTATATTTATACTCCATTTGACCTGAATTTGTGTCATTTTTTTGTGCAAATTCAGTGCAAAACTAACTCCATATTTATGTTTTGACCTTAGTCTAACGTCAAAATATTGGAGTTTGCACCATTTTTTAGATGTGTGAACCTATATTGCGTCAATGAGATGCAAGTTAGACATTCCCTTCTAAAAAATGGTGCTAACCCCATAGCCCCATATTTATCCCCCCATGCTAAAATGACATGCGGGTGGGAGGAGGGGCTAAATAATGATGCAAAGCTTGCTTTGCACCTTTATTTACCGCCTGGGTCAGACCAGGCGTTTGGGGACCTGTGGACCCATTTCCATGGTTAGACACCATGTAAATGGGTCCACAGGTGCCTTCCTCAAGCCCCAGGAACACCCACACCAGAGGGACACCGGAGGATGGGGGACCCCATCCCAAGTAAGTAGGGTAAGTATAGTTAAGTATTTTTGTTTTACTTAAAGTGTCATTGGTGGCCCAACTTGGGGTCCCCTGCATGGTACAGGGTGCAATGGTCATACCCAGGGGACACTGGTCCCCTATGCTGGCCAGTGAGGTGGTGTCGGCATGACTCCTGTCTTTTCTAAGACAGGAGTCATGTGGTATGGAAGGTTTTGCATCCGAAAATGACGCTAGGCTGGTTAGAGGCATTTTCTTTGCCTCTAACCAGCCTGATGTCATTTTTTGGTGCAAAACCTCCTTCTCCCATGCCGCCACCTCCACCAGGCTAACTTCATTTTTTTTTTATGCTAGCCCACTCTCTACACTGGCTTGCACCATTCCATAAATATGGCATCCAATAGCACTCAGGAATGGCGCAAGCCGGTGCTAAACATTTTGATGCAAAACTGCGTTAGTGCAGTTTTGCATCAAAAAGTATCAATATGCCCCTAAATGCCTCCTTTGTCTAACTTTTCATTCTCATTCTCGACTGTCAGTGATGAGTCAAAGTAGCGACCGTCCTACATTTATATGTTGAGTCCATGAGAAAAGAGATTCATAGATAGACTGATACATAAATATCACATTCGGAACATGTAACTTGCATGATTGAATGTCAAATACATATCCATGTGATAGATAAGAGGAAAATTAACGATGATCATTATAACTGAATCCTTACATACGTATCTGGGAGGGTTATCAGATTGACCTTTTGTTAACTGTACTCTAGCATGTCTAGGTTCTTTTGACACATCTCAGTTTATCTTGACTACCCTTTCAACAGGTGTACAAAAGTGGATTATTTTCTCACCTCAAGAAATAAAACTTCTTGTCAGAGTGAATTTTCAAAGTAATTAAATGAACTTGTGTTTAGTCCCCTTGTAGGTATGGCATAGAGTAGACAAGCTAAATTTAAAGCAATGTGTTAAGTATGTTTGAACTACTAAGGCAGTCAATGCACTAAGCAATAAAAATAGCAAACTGTATTAGAAAACTAATATTACATTTATTAAACAAAATGACATAAAAACAACAGAAATCCTGGCAAACTGGAGACATGAATCTTTAAATAGTTAAGTACAAGTAGAGCCAAGAAGCACTAATCACCCATAATTATCCATGAAAGCAGTAGACTGGGGCCTATCTGCAACTTGAGGCCAAACGCGATGGAGTTCTGGTCCGACATACCAAGTGGATTGGCCCTGGTGAGAGCCTGGAAGTCAAAAAGTTTGGGAAAGGGTTCTAAGTCCAATTTCAGAAATTTGGGTTTGTTACTATATTTTAAGAAAAGCATTGTAATCTTTTCTTAGTCCCAGTGCAGAAGAAGGATATACTTCTAAGGTCCCTAGCACCAGAAAGGAAGGTACTTAAAGACTCCCAGGATGTCGGGCAGAGGCCAGCAGCAAAGTCCAGACCTGGTCCAGTTGCCACAGAGAACATGTTTTTGACACAATTTGAAAATGCCAAACTTAAACTTTGTTCTACTAAAGAAAAATAAAACCCTCACACCCGCCAACACACCTCTTTTCATTCCTTCCACTGACCCATCCAGTCATTGTCAATAACTGATTATTCACCATCATCAAGCATCAACTTCTAGACAATCTAGGCTTCCCAGATATACAGCAGAAATGTTCAGTGATGATTGGGAGCATAAAGTGTTGGGGATGACTTATGAGAGATAATCAACCATTGTAGTCCAAATTGCTTCAAACATCAGGTGTTCGGTCTTGACATTACTGATCAAACATTCTATTGCTATTATGCCCCATAATCACCCATACCACTGGCTAATTGATGGAGGGTTTTGCTTCCTCTACTACCACAGTTTTATAGCTAGTTCTGTCACTCTTAGACATCTCAAACGTATTGCTTTGTCTTTAAGTGTTCTGTATGTAAATTCAGGGAGACTCAGCCCCTGCAGGAACAGGGTTGATGTGAAAGGTAAGGGACAGTCAAGTATTTTGTGTACAGCCTAAGTTACCCCCTTCCAAAAGAATTGTATTTGTGGGTATTTCCACCAAATGGGAATAAAAGATTCCCTCTGACAGCATTGCCTCTAGCAAAGAGGGCTAGATGATGGGAATATTTTATGAAGTCTTGTAGATAGTAGGTGTCAGATGTAGAGCAGTTTGTAGTGTATTTCATTCATTTAATGGAGATAGAGTATCTATGTATATCTGTCCATAGTCTATTCCAATCTTTATCAGAGATCTCCACATTCAAAATCCTGTCCCATTTGCCTTTGTAAGCCCACTCAGAAAGTGGTTTACTGTTTGCCAAGGTAGTGCATAGTTTAGATATGAGTCTTATCAATGTCATCAGTAAGACCAATATTTTTTCAAACAAAGTTTTATCTTGTGTTGCAGACAGCTTACTGTTGCAATGTAGTGCCCAATATCTCAACTTCACTGAGCATAATTGAGTGGTCTAAGGTAGTTTGAAGTCTGATTTTCATTGTATGAAAGACTTAATTGCACCAATGGAACATATCTGCTATGTACCTAAAGTCTCCCTGTTTCAATCCAGCAAATGGCTCCAACTCCAGTGCTGGGATGACATTTTGGTTATCATAAGTTAGAGAATATGGGGGTGGGCATGTATTCAAGGTTTCATTCTTATTGACAGTGTTCCATATTTGAAGTGTGTTGAACGGTGTACTGAGATGAGCACTATGTGGTCTTGATGTCTTAAAGAACCAAACTACTTCTTGCAGTGGTCGTTTGATAACCTCTCTCTCTTTCCATATGAAGCCAGCATGTACTACCTCCTCTCTGGACCACTTCACTACAATTTGCTGCACTGCTGCATAATAACAAAGTTTACCATTAGGTAATTCTATACCACCTTTTATTTACTTTGTTGTAACAGTTTGAAGGGAATCTGTGGTTTAGAATTGCACCAGACAAATGTATTTATAGCATTTTGCAGAGAGTGAAAGAAGGATTTATCTAATAGGACGAGGAGGGCTTGAAACAGAAAAAGGGCTCCAGGTAAGATATTGATTTTTAGTTCATTGATTTGTCCCATCCAGGATAGGAAAGGAGGAGCCAATTTGGGCAGTTCTTGTTTAATCTTTCAATTGCGCAGTTAGTTGGACCTGTAAAGGTCCTGGCCTTGGGTGTCAGGTTGACTACCAAATTCTTAACCAGGGTAGATGTCCAATGGAGTGGGAATCTGGTTTCCAGATCATCTACTTCTTCTCTTGGACAGTTAATGTTGAATACCTTCAATTTGACCATGTTTATTTTATATTCCGTTAAAGTTCTTTAATTGGGTAAGAGTGTGCCCCAGGAAGCTAGTGGGACCCACTAATGTAAGTATGAGGCTGTCAGCAAAGAGGACTAGTTTACGTTATTTCACCCCAAAGTTTATCCCTTTATTATCCTCTGGTGATCTGAGATGAGTCACCAAGTGCTCGATGTTAGAGCAAACAACAAGGGAGACAGGGGGCACTGTTGTTTTGTGCCTCCTGTCAGCTAAAAAAGCTGAGATACCAGACCATTAAGAGCCATTCTTGCTTTAGAGGTGTGATAGCCAATATCATAGAGATAAAGTGGGGATATGTGCCAGCTGGCTGTAGTACTAATCTCAAGAAGTGCCACTTTACTCAGGCAAAGGCCTTGTCAGCATCCACAGTGACAAGGAGGGACAGAACATTTTTCTTCACAAGCTTCTCAGTCAAATGTATTGGTCTATGAATGCTATCATGGGTCTGTGGGCCCTTGACAAAGCCTGACTGATTGGGATGTATAATTCCTGGAAGTAAATCAGCCAATCTAGATGCCAGAATGTTTAATATAGTTTGGCAGCTGCATTCAATAATGCAACTGGTCAATAGCAATCACAACTTCTTGTGGCTTTATCTGTTTTATTTTAACTGAGCTACAGCTTCTGTCATGGAAGGAACCACTTAGCACTTAGCCCTCAGCATTGAATGGATTGAATAGTGGTGTTAACTTGAGTAGTGCAGGGTGGTTTTACAAAATGCATAGGGTGTAGCTATTTACGCTCGTGCTTTGCTGACTCTCTGTTGATTCATTTTGTTTTTTACTTCTTCCTCTAATATCGTAGCTTTTACTTTATTGACATATGTACTCAGAATTTTAGTGAGCTGAGCTTCATTAATATAGGGGGATGTTTGTCATCTTATAAACGTTCTCATTGAAGAACTGAAATTCTCTCCATTTATCAGGTTCCATCTTTATAATTGTTGTAGGAAAGTACCATCTTGCCTGGCATGTTATACCCATATTTCACTGTATATATGTTGTTTTAGTGTATGTGTCACTGGGACCCTGCCAGCCAGGGCCCCAGTGCTCATAAGTGTGCCCTGTATGTGTTCCCTGTGTAATGACTAACTGTCTCACTGAGGCTCTGCTAACCAGAACCTCAGTGGTTATGCTTTCTCTGCTTTCCAAATTGTCACTAACAGGCTAGTGACCAATTTCACCAATTCACATTGGCATACTGGTATACCCACATAATTCAATAATATATGCTACTGAGGTACCCAGGGTATTGGGGTTCCAGGAGATCCCTATGGGCTGCAGCATTTCTTTTGCCACCCATAGGGAGATCTGACAATTCTTACACAGGCCTGCCAGTGGAGCCTGAGTGAAATAACGTCCACGTTATTTCACAACCATTTACCACTGCACTTAAGTAACTTATAAGTCACCTATATGTCTAACCTTCACCCGGTGAAGGCTGGGTGCAAAGTTACTTAGTGTGAGGGCACCCTGGTACTAGCCAAGGTGCCCCCACATCGTTCAGGGCAAATTCCCCGGACTTTGTGAGTGCGGGGACACCATTACACGCGTGCACTATACATAGGTCACTACCTATGTATGGCGTCACAATGGTAACTCCGAACATGGTCATGTAACATGTCTAAGATCATGGAATTGTCACCCAATGCCAATCTGGCATTGGGGAGACAATTCCATGATCCCCCGGGTCTCTAGCACAGAAACCGGGTACTGCCAATCTGCCTTTCCGGGGTCTCCACTGCAGCTGCTGCCAACCCCTCAGACAGGCAGCCCTGGCCCAGGAAGGCAGAACAAAGGATTTCCTCTGAGAGAGGGTGTGACACCCTCTCCCTTTGTGAATAGGTGTGAAGGCTGGGGAGGAGAAGCCTACCCCAGCCTCTGGAAATGCTTTGATGGGCACAGATGCTGCCCATCTCTGCATAAGCCAGACTACACCGGTTTGTCATGGAAGGAACCACTTAGCACTTAGCCCTCAGCATTGAATGGATTGAATAGTGGTGTTAACTTGAGTAGTGCAGGGTGGTTTTACAAAATGCATAGGGTGTAGCTATTTACGCTCGTGCTTTGCTGACTCTCTGTTGATTCATTTTGTTTTTTACTTCTTCCTCTAATATCGTAGCTTTTACTTTATTGACATATGTACTCAGAATTTTAGTGAGCTGAGCTTCATTAATATAGGGGGATGTTTGTCATCTTATAAACGTTCTCATTGAAGAACTGAAATTCTCTCCATTTATCAGGTTCCATCTTTATAATTGTTGTAGGAAAGTACCATCTTGCCTGGCATGTTATACCCATATTTCACTGTATATATGTTGTTTTAGTGTATGTGTCACTGGGACCCTGCCAGCCAGGGCCCCAGTGCTCATAAGTGTGCCCTGTATGTGTTCCCTGTGTAATGACTAACTGTCTCACTGAGGCTCTGCTAACCAGAACCTCAGTGGTTATGCTTTCTCTGCTTTCCAAATTGTCACTAACAGGCTAGTGACCAATTTCACCAATTCACATTGGCATACTGGTATACCCACATAATTCAATAATATATGCTACTGAGGTACCCAGGGTATTGGGGTTCCAGGAGATCCCTATGGGCTGCAGCATTTCTTTTGCCACCCATAGGGAGATCTGACAATTCTTACACAGGCCTGCCAGTGGAGCCTGAGTGAAATAACGTCCACGTTATTTCACAACCATTTACCACTGCACTTAAGTAACTTATAAGTCACCTATATGTCTAACCTTCACCCGGTGAAGGCTGGGTGCAAAGTTACTTAGTGTGAGGGCACCCTGGTACTAGCCAAGGTGCCCCCACATCGTTCAGGGCAAATTCCCCGGACTTTGTGAGTGCGGGGACACCATTACACGCGTGCACTATACATAGGTCACTACCTATGTATGGCGTCACAATGGTAACTCCGAACATGGTCATGTAACATGTCTAAGATCATGGAATTGTCACCCAATGCCAATCTGGCATTGGGGAGACAATTCCATGATCCCCCGGGTCTCTAGCACAGAAACCGGGTACTGCCAATCTGCCTTTCCGGGGTCTCCACTGCAGCTGCTGCCAACCCCTCAGACAGGCAGCCCTGGCCCAGGAAGGCAGAACAAAGGATTTCCTCTGAGAGAGGGTGTGACACCCTCTCCCTTTGTGAATAGGTGTGAAGGCTGGGGAGGAGAAGCCTACCCCAGCCTCTGGAAATGCTTTGATGGGCACAGATGCTGCCCATCTCTGCATAAGCCAGACTACACCGGTTTAGGGATCCCCCAGCCCTGCTCTGGTGCGAAACTGGACAAAGGAAAGGGGAGTGACCACTCCCCTGACCTGCACCTCCCAGGGGTGGTGCCCAGAGCTCCTCCAGTGTGCCCCAGACCTCTGCCCTCTTGGAAACAGAGGTGTTGCTGGCACACTGGACTGCTCTGAGTGGCCAGTGCCTTCAGGTGACGTCAGAGACTCCTTCTGAAAGGCTCTTACCTTTCTTACTAGCCTATCCTCCTTCCTAGGTAGCCAAACCTCCTTTTCTGGCTAGTTAGGGTCTCTGCTTTGGGGAATTCTTCAGATAATGAATGCAAGAGCTCACCAGAGTTCCTCTACATCTCCCTCTTCACCTTCTGCCAAAGGATCGACCGCTGACTGCTCAGGACGCCTGCAAAACCACAAAAAAGTAGTCAGACAACTACTAGCAACCTTGTATCGCGTCATCCTGCCGGCTTTCTCGACTGTTTCCAGGTGGTGCATGCTCTGGGGGTAGCCTGCCTCCTTCTTGCACCACGAGCTCTGAAGAAATCTCCCGTGGGTCGACGGAATCTTCCCCCTGCAACCGCAGGCAACAAAAGACTTCATTACCGGTCCTCTGGGTCCCCTCTCAGCATGACAAGCATGGTTTCTGGAACTCAGCAACTCTGTCCAAGTGACTCCCACAGTCCAGTGACTCTTCAGTCCAAGTTTGGTGGAGGTAAGTCCTTGCCTCCCCACGCTAGACTGCATTGCTGGGTATCGCGTGATTTGCAGCTGCTCCGGCTCCTGTGCACTCTTCCAGGATTTGCTTCATGCACAGCCAAGCCTGGGTCCCCAACACTCTAACCTGCAGTGCACAACCTTCTGAGTTGTCCTTCGGCGTCGTGGGACTCCCTTTTGTGACTTCACGTGGACTCTGGTTCACTCTTCTTCCAAGTGCCTGTTCCAGTACTTCTGCGGGTGCTGCCTGCTTCTGTGAGGGCTCCCTGACTTGCTGGGCGCCCCCTTTGTCTCCTCATCCAAGTGGCAACATCCTGGTCCCTCCTGGGCCACAGCATCATCCAAAAACCCTAACCGTGAGCCTTGCAGCTAGCAAGGGTTGTTTGTGGTCTTTCTGCATGGGAATACCTCTGCAAGCTTCTTCACAATGTGGGACATCTATCCTCCAAAGGAGAAGTTCCTAGTTCTCTTCGTTCTTGCAGAACACAAAGCTTCTTCCATCTGGTGGCAGCTTCCTTGCACCCTCAGCTGGCATTTCCTGGGCATCTGCCCACTCTCGACATTGTCACGACTCTTGGACTTGGTCCCCTTGTCTTACAGGTACTCAGGTTTGGAAATCCACTGTTGTTGCTTTGCTGGTGTTGGGTTTCCTTGCAGAATCCCCCTATCACGACTTCTGTGCTCTTTGGGGGTTGTAGGTGCACTTTACACCTACCTTACAGGGTCTTGGGGAGGGCTATTTTTCTAACCCTCACTGTTTTCTTACAGTCCCAGCGACCCTCTACGAGATGACATAGGTTTGGGGTCCATATGTTATTCGCATTCCACTTTTGGAGTATATGGTTTGTGTTGCCCCTATACCTATGTGCTCCTATTGCAATCTATTGTAACTATACACTGTTTGCATTACTTCCTTTTGCTATTACTGCATATTTTTGGTATTGTGTACATATATCTTGTGTATATTTGGCATCCTCATACTGAGGGTACTCACTGAGATACTTTTGGCATATTGTCATAAAAATAAAGTACCTTTATTTTTAGTATATCTGTGTATTGTGTTTTCTTATGATATTGTGCATATGACACCAGTGGTATAGGAGGAGCTTTGCATGTCTCCTAGTTCAGCCTAAGCTGCTCTGCTATAGCTACCTTCTATCAGCCTAAGCTGCTAGAAACACCTCTTCTACACTAATAAGGGATAACTGGACCTGGTACAGAGTGTACGTACCCCTTGGTACCCACTACAAGCCAGGCCAGCCTCCTACAATTGTCAAGAACCCTCAGACTTGCTATGTAATAACAGCAAAAGGAGTGCTGGAAAAGAAGTATCTGCAGTGGAAAAGGCAATGTCCTTCTTGGAAGAAAGTTTGTCGATTTGTGCTACACACGTTGCGAAGTAAAGGCGGAAGAAAGGAATTCAAGATGGCTGACAAGGAGTGCAAACGTTAAGTTGTCGTTCTAGTGTTGCACTCAGTTTCGTTGCTATGATACACGCGCGCCTCTAGAGAAGCTTTGCACTTCAACTGTGACCTGACAGGAATCCAGATGTGTTGAGAGAGCGCTTGTTTTGAGGTAAATGTTTTCTGAGGCAAAATTGGTTTCGCATGCATTTCACAGACTATTCAAGTTAACTACAGAAAATATTTACTAGTTTAGAAGCAGAGGCAGTGACAGGAAGTTTTCACCGCTTGTAAAAGAATTCCAGCTGGAATTTTTTCTGGTGAACATTCAAAGAATATTAAGATATTATCAACCAGAGTTCAAAACGTTTTACTGGAGAATATTTACACGACGAATCTCAAGAAGCATACAGATTATTATTAACAGAAAAGATAAATATAAAACAGACAACCAGAAATATAATTTTCACGCATTATTCTATCATACTAGACTTTTATCTATATATATATATATATATATATATATATATATATATATATATATATATATATAGCAACTATTCAAAAGTATTTAAGAATGTGCAATCAAACAAACTCAAAATATGTGTCAGCACGAAGGTTGGGAAGTAAGCTAATCTTCACTTAGAAATAAACTGAGAACAAATTCTAAAGAAATAATTTACTATTAATTTCTATTATTCAACATCCAACAGTAATAGAGAAAGAGAGAGAGGCAACATCCTCAGAGAACTCAGGGTAAGAGAGTGTGAAATAATAGTTAATGACATTTATCATTAGTAAATGTAAATGAATGATGTTTTTACAATAGTGTGTCCCTTGTAATTGTAATTGTAATTTTGCAGGAGCTGTTATCCACTTAAAATAAGAAGCAAATGGCAGACTGAGTGTTAGAAGAAACACCATCTCTGAGGCAGTCTCTCAAAATCTCATTCCCCTTTCCCCTTCCAGGGTGCTCAAAACTGAGATTCTATTTCGTTGCAAGTAGTCTGGGTTGGGACTGAGGATTTATCTTCTGCTCCTTAGGAAATTGAATCAAGGTACTCTGACAGGGTGAAGTGCCCTCCCTATTATTACTGGGAAGTTATATTACCGCCTGAGCAGAATGGCCGAAGCAATTGATATAAAGTCACTAGCTACCATTTTAGAAGGGTTGCAGAAACAGTTAAACAAAATAATAGAAGAGACAGTACAGATAAAACAAAGAATAAATGAGTTAGGCAATACTTCCAAATCTAGTGACTCAGCATTTTCAGAGACCCCAGTACTTCACAGTGCACAGGTATATCTACACAACTAATTCATGCTTTTTCTCCCATAATTCCTCTGGAACAACCTGAACGTTCTGGTGAAGATCTAAATAAAACACATTTTTTTTTAACTCAATGCTCATTGCATTTTCTATGTAGACCCATTCTTTTTTTCGAAGACCAATCCAAAGTGGCATTTATATTGTCTTATCTGACACGTGACGCAGCTGAATGGTCCATGCCAATTGTTTCCAGAAATGATCTAGTTTTATATAATTGTAAACATTTCAAAGAAGAGTTTTTAAGAATATTTGATTGTCGAACTGCAACTCAGGCTACAGACAATGAGCTTTTTTAAATAAAGCAATTAAATAAAGATTTAGAAGCTTATCTAGCTCATTTCAATAAACTCATAGTAGAAACCAACTGACTAGAGTCAAAAAGGGCTGCAATATTCTATTGTGGGTTAAAAGATTAATTGAAGGATGCATTGGCACAAGTTCCAAATCGACTCACTGAAATTTCAGAATTAATTGTTCTCGTATTACAAATTGACCATTGGTTAACAGAACAAAGAGCTGAAAAGAGGAGCGATTACTGGCCCCTCACACCGAGATTTGATCGAGTAAAGAATGATCATATGTGAGTCGGAGAAGGAGTAACAGTGGAAGAACCAATGCAAATTAGTTCAATACGAGGACCACTATCTAAAGAAGAAAAGCGAAGAACAAATCAACTGTGTTTATTTTGTGGTGCATCTGAGCATTTCATTAAAGAATGTCCTGAGAAACTGTTGCGTAGGATCTCATTATTCTAATGAGACTACTGGATTTTGAGCAGCAAGATCGTCCACAGTGTGCTAGACTGAGTCTGACCCACAGTGGGTGACACCTGTCGCTCTAAATCTGGGTTTTGCTCCGGCTAACTAGCAGTGCCTCATCTCTCCCAAAAGGTAGAGATGATTGGGCAGCCGAGCGCATGACATATCATACTTCTCAGGGAAGTCGTGGTCACTCAGGTCGATCCAGTTCTCTCATTCACAATTCGGTCTCATATATAAATGACAATGAAAGCAGTATACGTTTTAAAGACTGGTTTAATAAAATGACTGCATTTTAGATAGCAAAGAGCGAGCTGCAATAACCAGAATGACACAACATGACAATATTAAAATGGTGATGATGAGAGTGAAGCATAAGAATAACGCTATCATATTGCCACTAGAATCGATGGACTATTTTCTATCTGAGTCTTAATTTAAGCACAGCATGTTAAGCTCTAATCCTGCCCTTCATGTTCCCCCGGGAGGACATCGACCCTCATACCTGGGCAAAGGGCTGTAGTCTGCGTTAGCATCTGCAGCGAAGCATTCAGCAATCAGCATACAGTTGTGGTTCCCTGGCTGGAATCTCCTTCTTAACATGTAATGGGACTAGGAAGTGTTTTTATAATAACACAGCTAATGTTCTAAGAAAATGTCCCTACGTAAGGATATGTATTTTCTACGAATGTTGGAGACTAACCTTCTACCACGTTCACCGGCAATGTACCAAGCTGTAGCCTTGACTGAAGCACAAAGTGATCAAGAATGTCTTCTTTCAGAACACAGTGCTGGGTTAAGCAAAACAGTTAGATAGAAGAAATTAAAACAAGACCGTAAAACTGGTTATTGTAAAAATAACAATGCAAAGCCGAATAAAACATATCTAGGTCAAAGTGCACAGCGGCCTAGTGTATTAAACTAAGGTGCATGGAGCTATAACTAAAATGGCTACACAACAAAACCAAAGACAGAACAGTCAGGAAATGGGCAGCTTCATCAGTAGGGGGAGTTGCCCTGATGAAAGCAAAAACCAAGACAACTCCCTCGGAACAACGAGTGGCAAATACTTTATAGACGGCAGCCCCATATTTGGTACAAACTGTGTCAGTCAAGACTCATGAGAAGGAAATTCAAGGAGTATCTGTTATGATTGATTCTGAAGCTACAGGTAATTTTTGTGACATCAAATATGCTCGTAAGCTGGGAATTCGATTTCTCAAGAAAACTGCTTTGGAAGTAGTAAGAGCAGTAAATGGCACCAGTCTCTCTTCAGGCCCAATTACTCATGAGACTGAACCGATTCAATTACAAGGTTTAGGTGGGCATCAAGAACAGATACTTTTTATTTTAATTGATGCTCCGCAATGTCAATAAATTTTGGGTCTACCCTGGCTTACTGAGCAAGGTCCTCAAATTGATTGGAGTAAAAGAACAGTAGAAATTAACTCTTCCTATTGTAAAGAGAATTGTTTTAATATTTAAGTAGGAACGTTCACAAAGTCACAGGTGGCCTGTTTATCATCACATTCTCAAATGATCTGTGCTCTTGAAATAACAGAAATTCTGAAACAATATGAAGATTTGATTACCGTTTTTGACAAAAAAGAGGCTGAGAAGTTGCTACCACATCAACCATATGACTGTAAAACTGAATTAGAGCCAGGAGCAATACTGCCATGTAGTCAAATATATGCATTAACAGAAGCAGAGAATCAACATTTGAAAGAGTATTTAGATCAATATTTAGCCAATGGTTTAATTTGCCCTTCTCAATCGCCAGTCTCCTCCCCACTGTTTTTCATACCCAGGAAGGATGGGGGACTCAGACGTTGTATTGATTATCGAGTCCTCAATAAAGTTACTATCAAGAACCGATATCCGTTGCCTTTGGTGTCAGTTCCTCTAGATCAAGTAAAAAATGCTAAAGTTTACACCAAATTAGATCTGCAAAGCTTATTACATTTGATACGAGTTGCATCTGGAGATGAATGGAAAACAGCCATCTGAACTTGTTATGGATTGTTTGAATACCAAGTGATGCCATATGGATTATGTAACGCTCCTGCGGCCTTTCAGCATTTTGTAAATTATATGTTATGATAATTTCTTGATAGAATTGCCGTGGTATATATAGATGATATCTTGATTTTTTCTGACAATCTAAAGGAACATGCTTCACATGTTTGATCCATCCTCATGAGAATACAAGAGCACAATCAATATGTGAAATTGGAAAATTGTGCATTCCATGTAGAACGAGTTGAGTTCCTTGTATTAATTTTGTCACCAGAAGGAGTCACTATGGATCCAGCTAAAATAAAGACAGTTCGAGATTGGACTCCTCCTTGCAATGTTAAAGATATCCAAAGTTTCTTGTGATTTACCAAATTCTATCGAAGATTCATATCCAATTTTTCTCAAAAAGTCACTCTCATCACTCGTTTTTTTAAAAACGGAGTGAGGTATGAGTGGACAAAAGAAGCAGATGATGCTTTTACATTTTTGAAAGACTCCTTCACCACGGCTCCAATATTACTATACCCCAATCCAGATGAACCTTATTATGTGGAAGCAGATGCCTCGGACATCGCTAATGGAGGTATTCTTTCTCAGCATCATAAAGATACAGGGCAATTGCTTCCAGTTGCCTTTTTCTCTCGAAAATTAACTCCGCCAGAGGTAAACTATTCTATTGCTGATAAGTAGCTTTTGGCGGTCAAGGAGACCTTTCATGAATGGAGACATTATATTTTGTGAGCTAAGCATGAAGTAACTGTTTACACTGACCACAGAAATTTACAGTTTTTGAAATCAGCTCGTACATTAACAGCAAGACAATTGTGTTGGTCCCTTTATTTGGCGGATTTTGATTTTGTCATCACCTTTCAACCTGGAAAAGCTAATGGCAAGGCAGATGCTCTGTCACAAATTGATGTCAATGCATCTAAAGAACCTCCAGAAAAAGGTCTGATCATTCCAAAAGAGAAGGTTATATTAACCATTCATCATGCAGAATTGACCAAAGAAATTCAAGAAACATTAACTCCAGAAAAGATGTTGGAGTGGTCCAAAGAAGCTCCAGAAAATGTGGTTGAGGATGCATTACCATATTATAAAGATGCATTGCATATACCAACTTTAGAATTACAAGAAAACGTTCTTTAGGCTTGGCATGATGATCAACTGGCTGGACATAAAGGGGTTCAAAAGACTCAAGATTTGATACAGCAATATTTTTGGTAGCCACAAAAGAAGACTCAGATAAGACAATATGTGTCAACTTGCGAAAGGTGTAAAAAAGGAAAATCCAACAGAACATCTCCACAAGGTCTTTTAAGACCGTTACCCACAGTACCCCATCCTTGGCATACTGTCACTATGGACGTCATTGTAGATCTCCTTAGTAGTCAAGGTTTTAATACTATCTTAGATTTTGTGGACACTTTCACCAAGATGGCACATTTCATTCCTTTAAAAGGTATTCCTCGAGCCCCACAAGTTGCCCAGTTGTTTACACAACATATAGTATGAGCTCATGGGATTCCAAAAATTCTTGTTTCTGACAGGGGATCCCAATTTGTTTCCCACTTTTGGAAGTCTTTTTCTAAGCGATTAGGAATTGAGTCATGTTTCTCTACCAGTTATCATCCGGAAACAGAGGGCAAACAGAGAGAGTGAATCAAGAGTTAGAACAATATTTTTAAGACTCTATTTATTTGATCAAGACAAGAAATGGCCGGAGTTGGTTTGGGCAGCTGAATTTGCTTATAAAAATGCTGTGCATTCCACCACTGGGTTCACTCCTTTTTATCTAAATCAAGGAAGATATCCCAATGTAATTTTAGGTACAGAAGATAACACAGTTCCCGAAGTAGACAAAATAATAAAGAGATTGCAGAGCACCTTAGCTAGCGCTAGAAAAAACATAAATCGAGCAAACAACCCATTTAAAGCTCAGGCAGATAAAAAAAGAAGAGCGAGTCCAATTTTTACAAGACGGGACAGAGTCTGGTTATCCACACTACATTTACATATCAAAGGAAACCCAAAATTTCAGCCACGATTCATTGGTCCATTTAAGGTAGACAAGATGATCAATCCCGTGGCAGTTAAGTTGCAGTTGACATCATATCTAAAAATACATCCAGTCTTCCATGTTTCATTGCTAAAGATCAGTCCTCCAAATTTGCATTGAAGCACTCCTACAAATCCTATCAAGAATACCTCTGCTCATGGTTATGAGGTCAATCACATTTTAGATTCCAGGATAAGAAAGGGCAAGTTATACTATTTAATTGACTGGAAAGGTTATGGTCCGGCAGAACGATCCTGGGAACCTCATGACAATGTGGCTGCTTCAAGATTAATAAATAACTTCCACAGAATGTATCCAAACAAACCTAAATTGGAGAACTGTTTACTAGGACGAGGATGGCTAGAAACAGAAAAAGGGCCCCAAGTAAGTTATTGATGTTTAGTTCATTAATATGACCCATCCAGGATAGGAAAGGAGGAGCCCATTTGTGCAGGTCTTGTTTAATCTCTCAATTGCGCAGGTAGTTGGACCTGTAAAGGTCCTGGGCTTGGGTATCAGGTCGACTACCAAATTCTTAACCATGGTAGATGTCCAATAAAGTGGGAATCTGGTTTCCAGATCATCGACTTCTTCTCTAGGACAGTTAATGTTGAAAACCTTCAATTTGAGCATGTTTATTTTATATCCTGTTAAAGTTTATTTATTGGGTAAGTGTGTGCCCCAGGAAGCTACTGGGACTCACTAATGTAAGTATGAGGTTGTCAGTAAAGAGGACTAGTTTATGTAATTCTACCCTAAAGTTTATCCCTTTCAATATCCTCTGGTGATCTGATATGAGTCACCAAGTGCTCGATGTTAGACCAAACAACAAGGGAGACAGGGGACACCACTGTTTTGTGCCTCTTGTCAGCTAAAAAAACTGAGACACCAGACCATTAAGAGCCATTCTTGCTTTAGAGGCATCATAGTCAATATCATAGAGATAAAGTGGGGGCACGTGCCAGCTGGCTGTAGTACCAATCTTAAGAAGTGCCACTTTACTCAGCAAAGGCCTTGTCAGCATCCACAGTGACAAGGAGGGACAGAACCTTTTTCTTCACGAACTTCTCAGTTAAATGTATTGGTCTATGAATGCTATCAGGGGTCTCTGGGCCCTTGACAAAGCCCGACTGATTGGGATTTATAATTCCTGGAAGTTAATCAGCCAATGTAGATGCCAGAATTTTTAATATAGTTTGGCATCTGCATTCAATAATGCAACTGGTCATTTGCAATCACAACTTCTAGTGGGTTTAACCTGTTTTATTTTAACTGAGGTACAGCTTCTGTCATGGAAGGAGTCACTTAGCCCTCAGCACTTAATGATTGAATAGTGGTGTTAACTTGAGTACTGCAGGGTGGTTTTATAAAATGCTTTGGTGTAGCTATCCTGACTTGTGCTTTACTGACTCTCTGTTCTTTAATTTTGTTTTTTACTTCTTCCTCTAATATCGTAGCTTCTATTTGTTTGACATATGTACTCGAAATTTTAGTGAACTGAGCTTCATTAGTATAGGGGGATGTTTGTCAGCTTATAAAAGTTCTCATTGAAGAACTGAAATTCTCTCCATTTATCAGGTCCCGTCTTTATAATTGCCAAGAACCCTCAGACTTGCCATGTAATAACAGCAAAAGGAGTGCTGGTAAAGAAGTATCCGCAGTGGAAAAGGCAATGTCCTTCTTGGAAGAAAGTTTGTCGAGTCGTGCTCCACACGTTGCAAATTAAATGCGGAAGAAAGGAATTCAGGATGGCCGACGAGCAGTTAAAACGTTAAAGTTGTCGTTCTAGTGTTGCACTCAGTTTCATTGCTATGATATGCGCGCGCTGCTAGAGAAGCTTCGCTTTTCAACTGTGATCTGACAGGAATCCAGATGTGTTGAGACAGCGCTCGTTTTGAGATAAAAGTTTTCTGAGGTGAAATTGGCTTTGCATGTATTTCACAGACTATTCAGGTTAACTACAGATAATATTTACTAGTTTAGAAGCAGAGGCAGTGACAGAAAGTTTTCGCAGTTTGTAAAAGAATTATGGCTGGAATTGTTTCTGGTGAACATCCAAAGAATATAAAGATATTTTCAACCAGAGTTCAAAACATTTTACTGGAGAATATTTCACGATGAATTTCAAGAAGCGTACAGAATAATATTAACAGAAAAGATAAATATAAAACAGACAACAGGAAATATAATTTACACACATTATTCTATCATACTAGACCTTTATCTAAATATATATATATATATATATATATATATATATATATATATATATATATATATATATATATAGCAACTATTCAAAAGTATTTAAGAACGTGCAATCAAACAAACTCAAAATATATGTCAGTACAAAGGTTGGGAAGCAAGCTAATCTTCACTTAGAAAAAACAGAGAACAAATTCTAAGGAAATCATTTACTATTAATTTCTATTATTCAACATCCAACAGTAATAGAGAAAGAGAGAAAGGCAACATCCTCAGAGAACTCGGGGTAAGAGAGTGTAAAATAATAGTTTATTAAATTTATCATTAGTCTATGTAAATGAATGATGTAGTTACAATAGTGTTTTCCTTGTAATTGTAATTTTGCAGGAGCTGTTATCCAGTTAAAATAAGAAGTGAATTGCAGACTGAGTATTAGAAGTAACACCATCTCTGAGGCAGTCTCTCAAAATCCCATTCTTCTTTCCCCCTCCAGGGTGCTCAAAACGGAGATTCTATTTCATTGCAAGTAGTCTGGGTTGTGACTGAGGATTTATCTTCTTAGGAAATCGAAGCAAGGTACTCTGACAATAATCATAGCTTCTGTTAATATCAATTCTTTAATAGAAGAGTTTGCTACCTTTAGTCTGAGAAGGTAGGCAAGGCGAGGCCAATCCTATTGTGCATCTTGTCTGAGTGCCTTTTCAAGTGAAGAAGAGTAAGTTCCAGTTTGTTGACTAGAATAACTTTGAGTTTACCCTTTAGCATTGTTAACTGTTGCATAAGTGGTAATATAGGGGTGGGTAAAAATTGTGTTATTATTCAAGAGGGGCGCTGTAACAGAGTTATTCTGAACCTGGATGCAACCACAGGGGTGGGGCCGACACCTGAGTACCCCAGGGCACTGCTGAAGGTGAAACGAAGTGGAGCATGCACGCCAACCCGGATAGCCGGGATTTGAAAATGATGCAGGAGCCTCAAAACAAGGGGGGACAGAGAGAGCGGCAGATGGAGGGACGTGGAAAACAAGGCATCATCAGAAGGAGAGAGGATAGAGAGAACGACGGAGAAACCAGAAGCGGGGAGAGGAGGAACTTGCGAAGGAGAAACTGAAAGGTAAGCGGCCATCAAGATAGGAGTGAGGCGACCCGCAAGAGGAAACAAAGAAACCCGCCACATCCCTGGAGGGACGTGGCTCATGCAGGTACGTGCCTGCATACAAAATCCTACTAATTATTTGTGGAAGTGAGGAGGAGGGGAAGACGGGCAGAATTACATTAGTAGTAAGGGGATAGCAGAACAAGATTTGAGCTGTATCCATCACAATATCTAAGAGGTGTCATTTGTCTGTATGGGTTCTTCCTTTTCCACTTACTTCTTCTGTTTCTGATCTTCCTTTTTTTCCCCTCCCCCCTTTATAAAAAGACAGCACATAAGCAAGAAAACAACATTCAATGTACCTTTTCCTTTCCCATCTGTTCCCTGTTCTTTCTTGGACACATCCTGCAGTGGGAACTCCTTTCAATGAGACCCTGGGAAGATACCTAAAAGGAGAAAAGAGAAGGAATAATGAAAAGACAGTCATAGAAACAGCTCACAAGAACTGAAAGAATAGAAAGAAACAGAGAGACACAAAAGAGAAACAGTTAAACAGGAAATCTGTGAACTAAGACTTATATTGACAAATACAAACAAAATAAAATCAATTCCAATACCCTTCTATCATAAACAGATGTTGGACCTATTCTTTTGCATACGCTCTGATACGACACCTATGAACCAACCCACGACAATTGGTGTCAGAAGTGGGCTATTAGAAGTCCTTTGTGATAATAATGTCTGAAAGATGGATGAAAAACCATCTTTAGAAGATATGATACAACAACTGGCTAAGGGTCAGCGACACTTACAGATGGTTTGGGAGGAACAACAACGAGAGGCCTGGAACGACCTTGAGACTCTACAACATGCCTTAAAGAGCCAAGCCACCATAATAGCCAATAATCAATTGGTACACGAAACAGCGCTTCAGACATTAACAGACATAGGGGGTCATTACAACATTGGGGTAAAAGCCGCTTACTGCCGTGCAGAAGAGCGCCAATACACTGCCGCGGAATTCCGCCAAAGCTATTATGACACACATCTCGGAATCTGCCGAAATTCAGACACCTACAGAAGTCCCCCACTCCAAAGGTCAATGATAATCTGGCGATAACAAATCCTCCACCGTCACGCCAACAGAAACACGCCCATGCTATTACGACCCACGGCTCCATGTGGTGGTCTTTCAACTGCGGTATTCCATTGGCGGTACACACCGCTGCGCTCAAAATACACACACATCTAAAAAAAAACACCACATTGGACAATTTGAAATTCACACACCTGATACACATACAAACAACACTCCCACACACCCAACACAATATAAAACACACACCCACATCACCCACAAACCCCTACGACCCAAAATCAGAGACGAAGGCGACAGAGAGAGAGCACAGCAATAGAGAACCCCACCACACAGAGGCACAAAACACCATCACCCACACAACATCCACGCACAAAATTCCACACACCACTACACATCACCACACTCATCACCACATACACCACCCAACACATCACCTACACCACCCCATGGCATGCCAAAAACACCCCAGGTTTTCTGAGGAGGAGCTCAGGGTTATGGTGGAGGAATTTGTACGGGTAGAGCCACAGCTATTTGGATCACAGGTGCAGCACACCTCTATAGCCAGGAAGATGGAGCTATGGCGAAGAATCGTCGACAGGGTAAACGCAGTGGGACAGCACCCAAGAAATCGGGAGGACATCAGGAAGGGGTGGAACGACCTACGGGGGAAGGTGCGTTAAGTGGTCTCCAGGCACAACATCGCGATTCAGCAGAGGACGGCAGACCCCCACCTCCTCCCCCACAACTAACAACATGGGAGGAGCAGGTCTTGACCATTATGCATCCAGAGGGCCTCGGAGGAGTCAGTGGAGGAATGGATACTGGTAAGTCAAATCTCAACTATCATATCCCCCACCCTACCTGCATGCTATCACACACCCCCACCCTCACCCCCTCCCCTATCACTCCAACTCCTCACTAATGTACTAATAACACAAACCACACATCCCAACACCAAGCCCTGCATGACACAACTAAGCATGGACACCCATCACTAAAGCATGCCAACTGCACATATCCATAACACCCCCGAACCATCAACACACAAGCCCCCACACAGGAATGCTTGCACTGGGGTACATGCACACCCACCCATTGCACACCATGACACACACAGATGCAATAATCATGCTTTTATACCCCTGCAGGACCACTACGTAATGTCACCAGACAGAAGGGTCCAGACATGTCCACTCCACCCCCAGAAGAGGCCCACAGTGATGACAGCAGCTCTGGCCAATTGGATCCAGATGACCAGCCCGGACCATCGTGGGCCTCGGGAAAGTCGGTTCCCCTCACACAGGCACAGCCCACACTGACCTTCCACCTTCTGGTAACAGCAGCACAGCACCCACCCAGCGGGCCCATACCTCCGTCCCCAGGACACGTCAATCAGCTGTGTGTCCACCACTACAGGGAAACCAGAATAACCCACCACCCAACAACAACAGGGACCTGGGGGCAGTGGTAGTGGGCACATGGTCCAGGGGACGGAGGCACAGGAACACAGGGGAACTGGGAGGGCTGCCGTGCGACAGGGGGCGGACAGGCCAAGGGAACCCACTCTCCACGATGCCCTCTCCTCCATCATGGGAGCATACCACCACTCCCAGGAGACGATGGCAACGGTCCTGGCCAAGTTTCAGGAGACCCAGCGCATGCAGGAGGAACAGTATTTGGGGTTCAGGGAGGAGCTCAGAACCATCAGCTCCGCCCTGGGCACCATCGTAGCGGTGCTGAAGGACATACAAAAGACCATGAGGGACACCGTGGCACTCCAAAGGGCCCCTGACACTAGCCTGGACGATGAAGTGCCCACCGCCTCCGCCAGCGCTAGTTGACAGAACGCCCCGCCACAGGACCACCACACCAGCACCCCACCCCCTGCAGACGGAGAACCACCCCGCAAGCGGTCCCTGAGATCCAGGAACAGGACAGAGCAAGATGGCAATACCCCCGCCAGGAAATGAGACCACCCTGATTGTCCTCCCACTGTCCCACTTTGTTACCCTGTCCAGATTGGAACTGCCCCAGCTCCACTTCCTATGCCCATATGGGCAATGCACCTGTGGGACTAATAGACTGGACTCTCCCATGGACATTCCTCCACCATCACCCATCACCATTTTGCCACCCCCTCCAATAATTAGCACATCAATAAACACCCTTGAACCACAAAACAATCTGGAGTCAGTCTGTGATTTTGAAAATGTGTATTAGCTATGACAGTGACAAAATCCGTTCTCAATAGTAATGTCAACATACCTATGTCACACATCACAAGTCCATGAAGGATGCAAGCAGATGACACACGTTGGTAACCACACCTGTGAAACCGTAATGGAAATGTATCACTCAGTTAGCAGATACTACTTCAAATTGATAGACAGGATAGAGGTAGAAGTGTGAAAGTGAATGTAATAGTAAAAAAAAAATTCTCACCTGTGTGTCACTGGAAATATTGCTGTATGACAGAGTCCCTGTTGTCAATGTCTTCTTCCTCTGCTTCCTCCTCATCACTGTCCACAGGCTCCACAGCTGCCACAACACCGTCCTCTGGACCATCCTCCTGCAGAAAAGGCACCTGGCGTCGCAAAGCAAGATTATGAAGCATCGAGCAGGCAATGATGATCTGGCACACCTTCCTTGGTGAGTAGAATAGGGAACCACCTGTCATATGGAGGCACCTGAACCTGGCCCTCAGGAGGCCGAAAGTGCGTTCGATCACCCTCCTAGTCCGCCCATGGGCCTCATTGTAGCGTTCCTCTGCCCTGGTCCTGGGATTCCTCACTGGGGTCAATAGCCATGACAGGTTGGGGTAACCAGAGTCCCCTAATAGCCACACACGGTGCCTCTGGAGTTGACCCATCACATACGGGATGCTGCTATTCCGCAGGATGTAGGCGTCATGCACTGAGCCAGGGAACATAGCATTTACCTGCGAGATGTACTGGTCTGCCAAACATACCATCTGTACATTCATCGAATGATAACTCTTCCTGTTCCTGTACACCTGTTCACTCCTGTTGGGGGGGACCAAAGCCACATGGGTCCCATCAATGGCACCTATGATGTTAGGGATATGTCCCAGGGCATAGAAGTCACCTTTAACTGTAGACAAATTCTCCACCTGAGGGAAAACGATGTAGCTCCTAACGTGTTTCAGCAGGGCAGATAACACTCTGGACAACACGTTGGAAAACATAGGCTGGGACATCCCTGATTCCATGGCCACTGTTGTTTGAAATTACCCACTTGCTAGGAAATGGAGCTCTAATAACACCTGCACTTGAGGGGGGATTCCTGTGGGATGGCGGATTGGTGACATCAGGTCTGGCTCCAACTGGGTACACAGTTCCTGGATTGTGGGACGGTCAAACCTGTAGGTGATGATTAAATGTCGCTCCTCCTTTGTTAACAGGTCCACCAGCGGTCGGTACACCGGAGGATTCCGCCATCTCCTCACATGTCCCAGCTGACGGTGCCTATGAAGGACAACAGCGACCACAGAGTCAACAAATTCTGAGGTATGTACCCACAGCTACACAGAACACGACACTAAATACAATATCCTTCCTGTATGTGTGTTGAGTGTAGGCCTAGGTATGTGTGACGCAGTTGTAAATGAAGCCATGTGGGCCCCTGAAATGGCAGATGCCTGACCTCTAAAGTGGGACAATGGGATGTGAGGTAACTGCGCTGGAGTTGTACACCGTCGCGGTAGGCGGTCAAAGACTGCGCGCAATGCTGCATTGGTTAACATTGGAACCTATGGGTCCCAGGAGCCAATGACGAAGTGTGCCGGCGGTGATGATACGCACCGTGGCGGACGTCACCACCGCGGACGTGACCGCCATTTTCTATCTGTTCAATCACTCGATACCTGATCTTCGACAGGAGAGGACCTACACTGCAAGTGCTGCTGTGACCTCGGTCTGGAAGAGACAATGGCTGGTGCGTCTGGGGAAAGGGCCCCTGCCTTCACTTCACAGGAGTTGGAGAAGCTCTTGGACGGGGTCCTCCCCCAGTACACGCTACTCTACGGTCCTCCAGACCAACAGGTAAGTACACAGGGAGCACGTTGTATGGGCTATGCCGGGGTGGAGAGGGCTGGATGTCAGTAGGAAGGGGGCAGAGTCCTGCGAGCATGAAGAGGTGTGATTGCATGTGCCACATGGCAAGGGCAGGGATGTGGGCCACTCACTTCGACGGTGCTGTTGCTAATAACTTCTCGCCTTCCCCTGTACATGTCATGTAGGTCAGCGCCCACCAGAAGAAGGATATTTGGCGTGCCATCGCCAAGGATGTCCGGACCCTGGGGGTCCACCAGAGACGAAGCACCCACTGCCGTAAAAGATGGGAGGACATTCGCCGCTGGAGCAAGAAGACGGCGGAGGCCCAGCTAGGGATGGCCTCCCAATGTGGGAGGGGTGCCCGTCAAATCATGCAAGAAGACGGCGGAGGCTCAGCTGGGGATGGCCTCCCAATGTGGGAGGGGTGCCCGTCGAATCATGACTCCCCTGATGTTCCGGATCCTGGAGGTGGCCTACCCTGAGTCGGATGGGCACATGAGGGCATCACAGCAGACACAAGGGGGTGAGTACACTCACATTCTCATGACTTAGCATGCAGTGGAGGGGTCTGGGTGGGTGAGGAGGGCTGTGGGTTTCCCTAGGCCAAGGCGAGTTACGTAGGCTAGGCCCCTCCGTAATCCAGGTCATGTGCCACTCCACCCCACCTCTGTAGAGTGCCAAGTACAGGTATACATGCCCCTGTGTCATCTATGTGGGTAGATGGCTCTCATAGCCATGTAGGCCATATCCCAGGAACTGCATCTGTAGAGGCCAAGAGCACGGCGTAGTGCAGTGGGCTGCTGTGTCTGTATTGTCCGCCAACGGTAGCAGTAAGCCATGCACTCAACCTGTCTTTCTTCTGTTTCCCCACCCCTTTTTGTGCTCTCCCTGTTCTTTTGTGCATCAGCATCATCAGGCGGAGGTACAGTGGCACCGGAGCATGAGGGGGCTGCATCCCACATGGCCATGGAGGGCCACACCACGGACACAGAATACACCAGTGGAATGGAGGGCAAGGGGAGCTTCACGTCGGTCACCGGATCAGCAAACAGCGACACAGACTTGTCCTCCAATGGGAGCTCCCTTGTGGTGGCGGCACCATCTGTGCCCCCCACTTCTACAGGTACAGCCGCCACCCCCCCTACCAGCACGCCCTCCCAGCAGCCCCTCAGCCTTCGCTCCGTGCCCGCTCATCCAGGAGGGTGGGCATCACCTTCGCCCCAGGCACCTCAGCCTCTGCCCCTGTCACCCCTGCTGCCCTCAGTGAGGAGGCCATTGACCTCCTCAGGTCACTCACTGTTGGGCAGTCTACCATTGTGAATGCCATCCAGGGTGTAAAAAGGGAGTTGCAACACACTAATGCATTCCTGGAGGGCATTCATTCTGGTCAGGCTGCCCATCATCGAACCCTGAAATCTCTGGCCTCAGCACTGATGGCAGCCATTGTCCCTGTGTCTAGGCTCCCCCCTCCAACTTCCTCCACCCAGAACCAATCCCCTGTACCCCAGCCTATCCCAAGCACACCATCAGACCAGCCTGCACACACCTCAACACACAAGGGCAGCTCAGGCAAACAGGCACCACACATCCGACAGGCAATTACACAATCATCACCCACATACAGACACAGCAACATTCACTGCCTCCACTGTGCACCCCTCCTCGTCGTCTCCCTCCTCCCTACCAGTCTTGTCTACACTCTCACCTGCATGCACTACCACTACAGCCACTAGGACTCGCACCAGAACACCCAGCACCACACCCCGCTCACCTGCACTCACCACCCCCACTACCATTTACACATCCCCTGTGTCCTCTCCCAGTGTGTCTGTGACGCCCCCTCCCAAAGTACACAAACGCGGACACCCACACACACAACATTCATCCACCTCATGACAGCCTCCAGAACCTGCACCTGCACCCAAATCATCTAAAGTTACACCTCCTACAACCACCTCCTCTTCCTCCACTCCCAGACCCCCTCCAGCTACCCATCCCAGTGTTCGTCAGAAACTTTTCCTAAGCAACCTTGACCTCTGTCCCACCACCCCCACCCCTCCAATTCATAGGTCCCGTACTAGCACCTCAGCCAAAAAAAGTCTGGTACCAGTGGTGCGTGTTAGAGTTATGTGGAGTGCACCGGCCACCAGGCAGCCAGTGTGACATGGAGCCAAAGCACTGCCAGTCCACCCCCTGTAAAGCACCAGAAGTTGGACAGTGCCCGACGGGAGAGGGTGAAGCCTCCTGCTGGCAAAGCTGCCCACAAGGGTCCCGGGGGGAGTGTCGAGTCAGCTGTGACCCCTCCCAAGGTGGTGAAGGGGCAGAAGAAGTCTCCAACGTCTGGTAAGAGCAGCACGGCGGAGAAGGCCGCCATCCTCCCCGCTGGCCAGGACGCCACCGCCAGCCCCATCGTCACTGGTCAGGAGACCACCGCCAGAGTCAGTGCCCTGGAGGGCATCACTATTGTCACTGGTCAGGAGACCACCGCCAGAGTCAGGGCCCTGGAGGGCAGCACTATCGTCACTGGTCCGGAGACCACCGCCAGAGTCAGTGCCCTGGAGGGCAGCACTATTGTCACTGGTCAGGAGACCACCGCCAGAGTCAGTGCCCTGGAGGGCAGCACTATCGTCACTGGTCAGGAGACCACCGCCAGAGTCAGTGCCCTGGAGGGCAGCACTATCGTCACTGGTCAGGAGACCACTGCCAGAGTCAGTGCCCTAGAGGGCAGCACTATTGTCACTGGTCCGGAGACCACCACCAGAGTCAGTGCCCTGGAGGGCAGCACTATCGTCACTTGTCAGGAGACCACCGCCAGTGTCAGTGCCCTGGAGGGCCCCGGCAGCCACAGCCCCACTGGGCACTGAGGGACCGTCATGCCACACACCGCTGAACAGGTCACAGACAGCAAAGTCAAGCACTGCTGAACAGGGCAAGCACCGCTGAACAGGGCAAAGACCGCCATGTCAAGCACCGCTGAACAGGTCAGAAACTGCAAAGTCAAGCACCGCTGAACAGGGTAAGGACCGCCATGGCAAGCACCGCTGAACAGGTCGGAAACTACAAAGTCAAGCACCGCTGAACAGGGCAAGCACCGCCAACTCAAGCATCGTTAGCCCATGTGCGGCTGGGACAGTGACGGAACTGGGACCGTCACGAGGAGCGTGATGCACTCTGGGCACCAGTCCCCCTCCAGAACCAGTGGAGAACTGCATCCACTACCTGAATCCTTCACAGGATGAAGCACTCTGGGCACCAGTCCCCATCCAGAACCAGTGGAGAACTGCATCCACTACCTGAATCCTTCACAGGATGAAGCACTCTGGGCACCAGTCCCCCTCCAGAACCAGTGGAGAACTGCATCCACTTGAGAGACTGTGGCTTTGCACTCCCCAGGATGGTACAGTGGGCAACCCACCCACTGTAGAGACTTGAGGGACTGTGGCTTTGCACTCCCCAGGATTGATCAGTGGGCAAACCACCCACTGTAGAGACTTGAGAGACTGTGGCTTTGCACTCCCCAGGATGGTACAGTGGGCAACCCACCCACTGTAGAGACTTGAGAGACTGTGGCTTTGCACTCCCAAGGATTGATCAGTGGGCAAACCACCCACTGTAGAGACTTGAGAGACTGTGGCTTTGCACTCCCCAGGATTGATCAGTGGGCAAACCACCCACTGTAGAGACTTGAGAGACTGTGGCTTTGCACTCCCCAAGATGGTGCAGTGGGCAACCCACCCACTGTAGAGACTTGAGAGACTGTGGCTTTGCACTCCCCAGGATACTTCAATGGGCATGGAGCCCCGTCGTGGATCTGGCTTTGCACTCATCTGGCTGAGGTGCCCCCCCTTCCCTTCCCCCTGAGGTGCCTGTTGTATTTCTATCTGATGCCCCAGCAGTTTTCTCTCCGTTTCTGGACAGGTATCGTGTGTGGCCCTCACCCATGCATTTTGGGCCCAGTGGTCGATGGACATTGAATTGTGCATACCTGCACTACTAATCGTGATGTATATATTTGGAATGTATATATATTTCTGTATATATGAGCTTACTGGATTTTTATACATTACAACAGTTATACTGATTCCCTTTTGTGTTTGCATTCTTCCGGGGGGGTTGTGAGTTGTTACTGTGATGTTTGGATATGCATTGGTGTGTGTGTTGTAGTGGGTGAGGTTCGTGGTGGGGGTGTGGGTGTTGCGTGTGTGTCCCCCTGACTTTTGCCTCCCCCCTCTCCTATGTCGTAGGTGCAGTACTCATCGTTGTCTTCGGCGCTGCCGTTGCTGATGTTCATAGAGGAGCAGGAAGACAAGCGTAGGGAGTATTTGGAGTTCGGGCTCCATGGTGCCCTCCTTCCTCGTGGAGTGTGTTATGGTGAGTGTTTTCCCTTTGCAAAAGCTTTTTCTGCCGTGTTTTTATCCACCATGGATCCGCCCCGGAAAAGGTGGCGGATTGGCCTATTGTAATACTGTGGGCAGTACATTGTCTCCCGCCTGTCTGTTGGCGGTGACCGCCGCGCTGCTTGTCTGTACCGCTGTGGTGGTCGGAGTGTTAAAGTGGCTGTCTATGTTGGCGGTTTCTGCCACGGTCATAATTCCCTTTTTTTTTCCTCCGGCCTGTTTGCGGTATTACCGCAGCTTTAACACCGTCCGCCAGGGTTGTAATGACCACCATAATCGCTACCAGTCACGTACATCCCAATGTCCCTAGTTTTGTATTACAATCAATCAATCAATCAATCGATTTGTAAAGCGCGCTACATACCCGTGAGGGTTTCAAGGCGCTGGGGGGGGGGGAGGGTGCTGCTACTGCTCGAAGAGCCATGTCTTGAGGAGTTTTCTGAAGGAAAGAAGGTCCTGGGTCTGTCGTGGATCCGACGGGAGGGTGTTCCAGATCTCGGAGGCGAGGTATGAGAATGATCAGCCACCAGAAGATTTGCGTGGATGCAGGAGATGGAGGCGAGGGCGAAGTTTGCAGAGCGGAGATGCCGGGTGGGGGTGTAGAATCTGTTGTTCAGGTATGTTGGTCCGGTGTTGTGGAGTGCCTTGTGTGCGTGGGTGAGGAGCTTGATTGTGATCCACTTGTTGACGGGGAGCCAGTGAAGGTCTCTTAGTTGGGGGGTGATGTGGCAGTGGCGAGGGATGTTGAGGATGAGTCGGGCGGAGGAGTTTTGGATGCGTTGGAGGCGTTGTAGGAGTTTGGATGGGATACCGGTGTAGAGGGCGTTGCCGTAGTCGAGTCTGCTGCTGACGAGGGCCTGGGTTACTGTTTTTCTTGTTTCTGTAGGGATCCATTTGTAAACTCTGCGAAGCATGTGGAGGGTGTTGTAGCAGGAGGAGGAGATGGCGCTGACCTGCTTTGACATGGAGAGTGAGGAGTCGAGGGTGAAGCCGAGGTTTTGTGTGCTGTCGGAGGGTGTCGGTGGGGGACCCAGCGTGGTTGGCCACCATGAGTTGTCCCAGTCGGAGGGAGTGCGCCCAAGGATGAGGACCTCTGTTTTGTCCGAGTTCAGTTTTAGCTGGCTGTCTCTCATACAGTCAGCGATGGCTTTTAGTCCCTCGTGGAGGTTGGTTTTGGCAGTGTGCGGGTCCTTGGTGAGGGAGAGGATGAGTTGGGTGTCATTGGCGTAGGAGAAGATGTTGAGGTTGTGCTGATGGGCCACTTGTGCGAGGGGGGCCATGTAGATGTTGAACAGCGTCGGGCTGAGGGATGAGCCCTGGGGTACGCCGCAGATGATGTTGAAGGCTTTGAATTGGTACGGGGGAGGCGGACTCTTTGGGTTCTGCCGGCGAGGAAGTAGGTGGTCCATTCGAGTGACTGGCCCTGGATTCCTGCTGCGTGGATGCAGGATTTTAGGGTGTGGTGACAGACGGTGTCAAAGGCGGCTGATAGGTCTAGGAGGATGAGGGCTGATGTTTCTCCATTGTCGAGGTGGCTTCTGATGTCATTTGTGGTGGCGAGGAGGGCAGTTTCAGGGCTGTGGTTGCATCTGAAGCGGGACTGGGAGGGGTCGAGGATGTTGTTGTCTTTGAGGTACCGAGTGAGCTGAGTGTTGACGATTTTCTCAATGCCCTTTGCCGGGAAAGGGAGCAGAGAGATGGGCCTGAAGTTTTTCAGGTCCTTGGGGTCCGCCTTTGGTTTCTTGAGAAGGGATTTGATTTCGGCATGTTTCCAGCTTTCCGGGAATCTTGCAGTTTCGAAGGAGATGTTGATGGCTTTCCATAGGTGTGGTGTAATGGCTGTGTCTGCTTTGTTAAAGATGTGGTGTGGGCAGGGGTCGGATGGTGATCCAGAGTGGATGGAGTTCCTGGTCTTGCGGGTTTCGTTGTCGCTGATGCTGGTCCAGGAGGTCAGTCGGCTGGAGGGGGTGGAGTTCGTGGTGGGTGGCGTAGGAGCGTCCGGGGTGTGAGGGGGAGTTGAAGATGTCGTGGATGTCCGTGATTTTTCAGTGGAATGCAGTTACTAGGGCGTCGCATAGTTCTTGGGAGGGGGTGATGTCGTTGACTGTGGCGTTTGGGTTGGAGAGTTCTTTTACGATGCTGAAAAGTTCTTTGCAGTCGTGGGCTTTGTTTTCTAGGCGGGTTTTGAAGGAGGATCTTTTTGCTAGCTTGATGATTTGGTGGTGTTTGCGTGTGGCATCCTTGAGTGCCGTGTGGTTGTCTGGAGTGCGTTCGAGCAGCCATATTTGCTTGAGTTTTCGGCAGTGGCGTTTGGAGGCTTGGAGGTCATTGGTGAACCCGGTGGCTTTTTTGTTGATGTGGTTGTTGGAGGGTTTTCTGAGTGGAGCAAGGCGGTCGGCGCAGTTGTTGGTCCATAGCTTGAGGTTGTGTGCGGCGATGTCAGGGTTGGTGGGGTTGACGGGCGGTTTCTGGGCTAGGGCGTTGGTTAGTTGAAGTTTGGTGACTTTGCCCCATCGTCGGCGGGGTGGTTGTTCGGTGAGGTGGTGTTCTGTCTGTTTCTTGACGGTGAAGTGGATGCAGTGGTGGTCAGTCCAGTAGAGTTCGGTGGTATGGTTGAAGGTGACGTGGTTGCTTATGGAGAAGATGGGGTCGAGGGTGTGTCCGGCTGTGTGGGTGGGAGTGTTGACGAGCTGTGTGAAGCCGAGGTTGGTGAGGTTTTCGGTCAGGGTGGTGGAGTTGGTGTCATTGTTGTTTTTGAGGTGAAAGTGCAGGTCCCCGAGGAGGATGTAGTCCTTGGAGGCGAGTGCGTGGGTGTTGGCCAGGTCGGCGATGGCGTTGCAGAAAGGTGCCCTGGGTCCTGGGGGTCTATAGATGAGTGTTCCTCTGAGCGTGGTATTGTGGTCGGTGTGGACTTGGAAGTGAAGGAGTTCGGCGGCACTGAAGGAGTCGTCCAGGGTGTTTTTGAATTTGAGGGTGGCTTTGTGGACGATTGCTATGCCTCCTCCGGTTCTGTTGGTGCGGTCTTGGCGAGCGACTTTGTATCTGTTCGTACAAAAGTTTCAAGAAGGAGAGAACCCTGATGCCTTTTACTTTGAAAGTGTGGCTGCGCGACCAATTGGCCTCAGGATAGGTGGGGACATTGTGTAGCTCCTTTGCTGACAGTAACATTACAGCCCACCTACCAGGCGTAAATCCCAGAGGAACGACACCATACCCAGAGATAAAGAAGGCTATTTTGGAGAGGGTGGGATTCGATACAGAATATGACCATATAAAATTTAGGAAGACAAAGTGTATTCCTATGGAAAATATGAACCAACCCTCGACAGGCGCAATATGTTCTCAAGTAATAAACACAATCCTTGTTTGGGTGAACCACAAAAGTCACTAAATAAACCGGTCCTTAACATTCTGGTAGCCTGGCACAAACACTAGGCTTACCTTAGGGGCAATACAAGAAAAGTCCTAAAGTTTTTTAAATGTTTAGTAAAAATAGCACCAAGAAGCACAATGCGCCACTCACGGTTATCTGGTCTTGCTTTACTAGGTCAGAGTCAAAAGTTCAGGTGGATGACAATGGAACTGAGTTTGGTTACAGGTACCAGATTTGTTGCAATGGAAAGCTTACCTTTTAACTTGATTCAGTTCATCGCGAGGAGACTTAGTCGAAGATTCACGTTGGCAGGGGACCTCAAGAAGAATTGTTGTTGACAAAAAGAGCTGGTTGCCAGTTGAAGCTTCGTATCGGTGGGAAACATGGGTGGGGTCATTGCTGACATGAAGAGCACTGTGCGGGTGAAGTCTGGAGTCTGTAGCTGAGAAGGTCACATCAGCAGTCGTATGGAGGACCCACATCGGGCGTGGTGAAGTTCGCTAATGTTCGTGAGGACACCGGGGATGGTTCTTTTTTACAAAAGAGACCAGAACCTCAGGATTTTTCCTTAGAGTCCAGTTCTTGCAATCTGTAAATTGGAGAAGTACTGTCTGAGACCAGGCAATGGCTGGGGAATTTCTTGGGGGTCAGGACTCACTCCAGCAGAGACTGACAGCAGGGTTCAGGCAGATCCAAATGGTGCTGGTCAGCTGGACAGTTGCAGGAGGGAGCTCTGGAAGCTTGTGTCCCTGTAACTCAAACTGGAGGTCAGCTAACTGATCCTTGGAGTCTCCTAAGGGATCCTGGGATTATGGCAAGCAGGTCTAGTCTTTCTTCAGGTTTCGGACAGCAGTTCAGTCCTTGTTCTGAGTCTCCCCGGGTCCAGGAGTGTTCTGATGAAAGGTTCTGAGGGTACCACTTTTATACATATTGCTAGCCTGTGTTTGTCGGTCACCACCTTTGTCTAACCTAACCTTAGTTCTGGTCAGTTCTTTCCCTGGGTTTGGCTCCAGTCTTTCGAGGGAGACAAAGGGTAGCAGGTCCAAATGTTGGCTGCATTTGTCAGTGACAGAGCAGGAATCTTCAGAAGATATGAAGTGATTGGGTACAGCTCTCGAGCTACTCTTTAAATCTCTGGATGGGCTCAGTACAACCCTCAGGCCATCCAGCTTAGGAGAGGAACACCCTTCCCCACACCCAAGGCTCTTTTGTCCCTTGTCTAGAAGGAATACACATCACACCACAGGAGAGACGTTAACAGTCATGTGACCCTGGACCCTGGCAGAAATGCACATTTGGTTTAGGCAGAAAACATCCAAATTCGTGAAAGTGGCATTTTCAGAATGGTAATTTAAAATTGGACTTTATCATTAAGGAGGGTTTTAAATTACAATTCAAATGAGTGGAAAAATAATTTCTCTCTCTGTTCCCAACTGTATTAAGTATAATAAAATAGCCCACTATTATTCGATGGGAGAGCCAGCCTTGCTACTGTGAAAAACAAGTTTGAGGGGTTTCACTCCTGGCACAGGTAAAAGCTAAATACACATTTTCTACTTCTTAAATGCAGCACACCCTGCCTTTGAGCCTTTAGGCCATACTTTAAAGGCGACTTATAAAATTTTTAAAGAAAGATTTAGACCTGGCAAAAGGTTTATTTTGCCAAATGGAAATGGCATTTTAAAATTGTACAACGAGCTGCAGTGGCAGGCCTTAGACATGTTTTATAGCGTTACTTTAGTGGGTGCCCCAATGAGCACTGCAGCCCACTTGTAAAGTTTCATTTGCAGGCCCTGGGCACTTGTAGTACCATTTACTAGGGATTTATAAGTAAACTAAATGTGACTATTAAGTGTACATTAAATATACAATGTTTGGAAGAGAGAGCAGAAGCCCTCTACCACTAGTTAGCAGGAGTAAGGTGTACAGAATACTAAGGGCAACAAAAATGGACTCAGCAAAATATAGGGTAGTGAAGGGAAAGATTTAAGGAATACCACACAAAAGATGAACATTTCCAATAGGATGCATTCATATTGTTGTACTGCAGAGTGTATCCCTAACTCCAATAGCTGTATTATGGCTATGCAATGTTTCTTTATATTCGCCACGGTGAAGATAATCTTCTCGCGCAATGCGGCCTTAAATGCATCCTAAAGTGTGGTTGAGGACATATCTGTGGGATCAATGGTCAAAAAATACTCATCTATTCATTCCACTTTTTTTTGTCTGAGGTAGGGATACTGTTATAAAGATGGGTACAGTGCCATCTCAAAGAGTGGCTTCTCCACAAGCTCAAATCTATACACAAGGTGATGTGTGCATCACCTGATATAGGGATCTGGTCAATCTCATGTTTGGCTACCATGGGGAATAGGACATTAATCACTATGCTATCGAACATGTGATGTATATGTGATTAAAAGGATATACTTGTAGTTCTCCCAGGCCATTTACACCATATGTCAAATAAACCCATGGAGTAGAGGTGAGATTTTAAGTGTTAGGAAAGGGTACTGGTATCTCCTCTGTGGGGGCCAGATATATACTTCAAACTGTCCCTTACCATTTTAAATTCCATCTGACTGTAAGCTTACCTATGGCAAATCCTGCTAATCATTTAGAAAAGTCAATCAGTAATTTATCCTGGCCTTTGTTTGGACCATATACTGTGAGCAATGTAACAAGTGAATCCCCCCCCCCCTCCAATTGTAAGTATGTTTTATCCTTCTTTGTTCGTATTTGTGTTCTCCACTTGGAAATGGGTATTCTTGTGGGAAAAGATGGCCACACCATTGTATTTTGCAGAGGCTGAGGAGTATAATGCCATGGGACAGATGTATGTTTCATCCTGTGTGGGCACTTCTCATCAGGCGTCTGTCCTGCAAGCATAGAGGGGAACGCACACAACAGTGGCATACATATTGCCAGCATCTAATGCCAACTACTGAGTCACTTGACATTGAATGAGACAATAATTGCCATTTGTGGGATATGAACGTATACACATTGATGGTGAGTATTGCACAGTGGTGGGCTTTCCTATTTGAGATGAAGGTCATTAATTAGCATTGACTTAATGTAAAAAACAATAACAGATCATCTTGTGAATAATTTCATAGTGAGCCGATGGGTAAAACAAGTAATAAAATTTTAAACAATACCAAGTACCATAAACGGCTGTGAAACTGACAAATTGTCATTTTGTGACCCCTCACAAGAGACCACTTAGATGTAATATGAGTCAAGGGAAAAGGATTGGTTCCTCAAGATCAAAGTGTATTTCAGGACCATGGTTCTACCCCACACATGATACACCTTGGGAGGTAAAGTGATGGTTCGCTGAACACCCCCTCTCTCCCAGGCCACCCTGTTTTTCCCCAGCATCATGGCTCTCCCCAAGCTCCCCATACATTGGATCAATTAATCTATCCCAAGTTTCAGTGAAGCCAAGAGGGAGACAAATATCCCTGTGACAAAGGGCTCTAGGTAATACATGTCTGTGTTCTATGAAAGGCCTTGAATGTGTATGTTCTTTCTACTGAAGCAATTTTAAAGTTCTTCACATTTGTTTAGGGCTAGAGCTGCTGCATTTGTCATCTTCTCCAGCTCTTCTACCATGTTTTGAGTAGAAGCTTCCTAGCTATCCATTTTGACTTCAAGATCCATAGTTTGGTTCCTAGAGATTGAATTTCTGATTCCCATATATCCAATTTAAGTAGCAGCTCATAATGCAGTGTTTGGAGACCTTTTTTCAGCTTATATTTTTTATCATCTTTAAGGTCCTTTTGCAGATTTGACAGACTATAGATGAGGTCCACTTTCATGAGTGTCACCATGTCATGTGTCGGGTGCCTGCAGCTTTTCCTGTAGTGATGTTTGAGGAGTCACAAGTGTCAGGAAGACTTGCAGATCTTTCAATGCAGACATGTTAAGTGGCATTCACTCTTGAAAGGTATGGGACAGGTTAGAAGAATGGCCACTATAAAGTTATACTCAAGCCATAAATAGCCTTCCCAGAAGCAGGATGGCACATTGGAAAATAGGGACGTTACCTGGAACATTTTACTTGTTTACCTAGTTCTAGCCACTGAAGATCAAGTCATCATAAGGGGCTTTGGCCTCAGTCCAGACCTCCCACCATGAGGAGGACAGCCTGCACAGCCAGGTACAGCAAAAAGGAGACCAGTGGCTCTCAATAGTTTGCTTAGTCAGTGATTCCCCCCATGCACTTTCCATGTGTAAAGTAACTTCCTCCAGTTTTGTCTTCCCTGTCATCAATTAAGCCACCAACCCTAACACTGAGAGTGTTGTGTGCTCAACAAAATTGCACTCTATGCTGCTCTGGTCACCATTATATCTGCACCAGAGTGAGGTTGATCCATGTGATGGAGTTCACCTCAGAATACACTTCTGCCATGGGGAGTTTGGTGTCCAGATTTCTGCACTACATGCTATACTATGCTATTATGCTGTGCTGTTGGAGTTCAATAATCACGGGGGAACTTGCAGCCCCTAGCTCTTCCACAAGGCCATACAATGCTTAGTGTATTTCAGATGTTAATCTCCCCCGAGTCAAATCACCACATCCCCTGAGCTCATTTCCTCCAGACATTCAAGAGCGGACCTCCCAGGGTGCCTCACTGCAGTTGTCAGTTGACATAAAGCTCATACCATCCTCTATAGAAGCAGCAGAGGAGTTCTTCCCAGGGGCCTCATCCACACAGACTCCTAGACCTCAGTCCAGCCAGAATTGGATTCTCGTTTTTGTCCAGTCCTTCAGGGTTCCTCCTACGTCACACAGCAGGTTCAGTCCACTTCTGACCCTTCGCAGGTCTAGAAAGTGTTCTCAGGAGGGTGCCTTATGTTGCCACTTTTATGGTTGGCACTAGCTAGTGGACAGGTGTGACTCCTTTCTCCTCCCTAACCATTGGTGTTAAAGTCCCTGGGGGCAACAATTTGTCAGCAGTTTCTGTTTGCCCTACTGCAAACAATCCCAAAGTGCCCCTCACTCTCAAGGTTTATGATGGAGAAACCCATTTGACTATATCATAGAACATTAATTGAGCTAACAGCGTGGCATGAATTTTCAACCACTAATGGCACATGATAATGGATCCAGTGGCGCTGCCCTTTCTGTATTGGTCTTGTCCTACTGAATGAACTCACAACAAGAGTCCCACTTTTATGACCAGGGCTTTGGTTATGCTTAAGTTTGGCTTAAGATGGCTTGACAGTAAAAGGAACGTAGAAGACAGATCAGCATAAGAGACTGAATAAGAATAAACTAAGGAAGAAGTTGTGGGTGAAATGTGGCAGCAATGGGATGGGACAGCATGGGAGGTGGTAGGTATATGTGGGCAGTGAGCGCTAGGTGATACACCTCCTCTACTCATTGATTTAAAATAGCCAAGAGTCAAAGACAGAAACATAGTAAGGTGGATAACTTAAAGAGGATTGTGCACCAAGCTTAGGCACAAGAAAGGCATACCCAAAAAAAGAAATGCAGCAGTTGTCACTCTGAAAAAACTTGACTTCCGACTCATCCCAGCAGCCACTTACTCCTCCTGTCCCTCCTCCTCCTCAGGTTGATGTTCTCTCTGGCCCTCCACCTGTTTGGTATCTGTTTCTGCAAGCTCTCGAATAAAACAAAAGGCACTTATTCAAAAATATATCTCCTAATCTCAGTATTTGCACAAGTTAAAAATATACTTAACAAATCTTAAGTTATCATACCTAATAAATCTGTGAAAAGCTGAAGACTTGCTGATTGACAAGACAACTGGATTGAAGGTACACCAAACTGTCCTCTCCCTCGCCGAATCCCTCCCCAGCTAGGTAATGTAAACAATAATATATTTTTCTCCTTCAGAAAGGAATCTGCTGTAGCAGACTCCTTTTTCCCAGATGCTTTTTTCTCCACCTATCCACTATTTCCTACTACCCTTTCCCTCCTCCTCACAATGTCCATACCCTACCTTTCAACCCCTTACTGCTGTTCTTCCTAAGCATATTATCTCATATTCAGTTCTATCTTTTGCTGCACAGCACTCTACTACTACTCTGTGAAGCAGACCTTTAGAAAAATAATGTAATGAAATAAATAAATATTACTAGCCAGTGTTTCACTTTAAAACATTTACTTTTACATTTATAAATCAAAACTTCAATTACATAGAAGCTTGCATAAATGGAGAAATGGCTAAGAAAGGATTAGGAAAACAAAGATTAAAGGAAGGAAAATGGAACAGAGATCAGAAATACAGTAGGGGAAAGGGAAAGGTTGCTGTCACAGTAAGAAAAGAGTGAATAAAGAAGAGGACTAACAAAAGAGACAGGAGGAAATAGCCTAGGGAATCTTAAGGGTATGTAAGAGGAAACACAAGGAGGTGGGGGAGTTAACAGACACCAAAGACGAAAAAGGGGAACTTAGTAGAAATTCAAGTAAAATAGAAAAACCATAAAATACAAAAGGTCCTGCTGCATAACGGATGAATTCATTGTTAAGTACATATAGAATAATATAGCTTACCAGAACCAGGGAATGTCCTCTGGTGTGGTGGAGAGTGTGGTGGCATTACTCCCCTGAGGCCTGGCCCTGGCTTTGACGGCTCTGATCATCCCCTTCTTTGGTTGTCCAGAAAGGAGGACAGGAAGAGTAGGCACTGTTTATGGTGCATTGTAGGTGTGATCACTTGTTAAATCTAAGAAGAATAAATAAAAAATATTTACCGGCACAGGAAGTGTCCTCTGGCATGGTGAAGGCTATGGTGGCTTTAGTCCTCTGAAGGTTGACCATCTTGGTTCTCATCATCCTCTTTTTTGGTAGCCCTCAAAGGAGGAAAGAAAGAGAAGACACTGACTAGCAGTACAATCTACAATTATAATGAGCAATTGTACTAATTAGGAGACAAACAAATCTATTGTTTGACCTACTAGTGCTATTCCCCCTTTAACCGCCATCCTAAAAAAAAGTTCCCTGCCCTCAAAATATGTTTAACTTAAATGATATTGTTACTTTACTACCATCATGCATTTGTGTCAATGTTCACAATAAAACTATCCTCAGGGTTGCAACGCTTGCACTGCACATCACAGCAATAGAGACTGTGCAGCAAGATACACCTCATCAAATAGTTCCAGGGTTCTAAGCAAATCAAGATAAGTTTATCAAAACATACATATATTAACCCTTATATATGTATATTAATCATATGTATATACATATATAGATCACTTTAAAAAATGCTGCACTCCTGAAGGCTTCCTCTTTTAACATTCCATTTATTGAAGAATCATCATGAAGTTTTCTTTTGTCGTTTGAGCTGCTGTGTTGAAACTTTCAGGTTTGGAGAAATTTGAGTTTAAAAAATGTAGATATCTAAGGACACGGATCCTCCATGGATCCAACTGCCCCGTGCTGATATCTGACTGGCTGCCAAGACTTCAACAAGGAAGTGTTGGCAGCCATCTTGGCACTTGGCTTCAGCCAACTCCCATAAAAAAGTGAAACAAAAGAAAATGGGCAAGGGTAGGGTCACCTTGACCCCCTGGCCTTGGTTTAAGGGGTCTCTCACCGACCCCACCAAGGCTTAAAAGCATTTTCTTTAAATGACAGGAAAATCTGTAGATCCAGGTACGCAGATTTTCCTGACATTTTATTTTGTTTCTGGGTAGGCCAGGTCCTTGTGACATTGAGGGATTAAAAGAGGAGGGGGACGCACATGCCCCCCCCTAACCAGGGCTTTTAATTTCCCCAGGGACTGCAACCTCCTGGGGTGATATCAGAGAAATATGTGGGAGTGGGGGACCCCTGTGCCCAAGTGTCCACCACCTCCTTGGGGCAACACAATAATTTGAATTGGGAGAGGCCCATATGGTCTCCCCACAACCCCAGGGACCGCCACCTCCCTGGGGCTAACTTTTAATTACGTGCAAAGGGGATTTACAGCCCCACCACAGCCCTGGAGACCACCACCTCACCAGGGCAAATTTCAAATGCTGGAAGGGGCCACCCACCCCCTCAACGAGACAATAATGGCCCTAGGGACTGCCATCCCCATGGTCAGCTCCTGACATGTCCCTGGGTGCCCACCCCGGGACATAGCTGCTTGCTCTGACTTGGCAGGAACTTTGACAGCTCTTGCCAAGTCAGAGCAAACACTCCAGTTCCAGCAAGTAAGATCTGTCAAACACCTCTTGTTTGCTGGAAGCTAAGGTTTCCTTTGTTTCCCTGCCCATAGACATGCAGACAAGGAAACTGAGAAAACAGCTGCTTTTACAAACAGGGAGATGCATCTTTATCAGCTCCCTGTGTGCAAAAGCAGTGCCGGCTCCCACAGGAGGCAAAGAGCTGGCTGGGAGAATGGGGGCCTTCATGCTCCCCCCACAGTCCCATTGCACACTGGGTGCCCTGAGGGCCACCCAGGACTGATGGTTGGGCCTCGGGTTCTCCAGGGCCATGATCGGCTGGGGCAGGTGGGCCGCACAGCCCCCCTCCCTCCAAAAAAACAGAAATCTAATAAGGCCAGGCCACAGGGTATGGGGTTCCCATAGCAGAAATTGGCAAAAGGAGGGGTGCCGTGCAGCCACCTCCCTAAAAATATAAATGAATAAGGCTGAGCCCCACAGGATAGAGACCCTGGTGCTGAAATCGGCAAAGGAGAGGGGGGGCCCATGGCCACCCTCCATTTAATGAAGGCCAGGCCTTGGGGGATGGCAGGGGATTTAACCGGTTCGACACCATGGATGTAATGGTTACGTCCATGGCTGCGCCCGTGTGGCGCCATGGACGTAACCATTACGTCCTGGGACCGGCCCTTGGGGGAAGCGCTAGCGCTCCCCCCGAGGGCCGTTCCCCTACACCCCCAGGCCAGGGCTGAAAGGGGAATCCCTTCCCCTCCCACCCCACCCCCACCTGACGTCAGCGCGCGATTGCGCGCTGACATCATGAAAGGGTGAAAGATGCGCTGGAAGCCATTTGCTTCCAGCGCGTCTAAGAAGAAGGTGAGTTTTCACCTCCGAGCAGGGATGGGGGGATGCCTCTTTGAGCATTCCTGCTGCCCGATCGCAATGCGATCGGGCAGCAGGAATGCCCACCCAACACCAGGGATTTGTGTATATGTGTGTGTTTGTTTTTAGTGTGGGAGAGCAACACCTTGGGCAAGGCCCGCTCCCCTTAGGGGGCCAATGCATTTTTCGTCGTTTCCGCCCCACTTGGGGGCAGATTGGCCTTATTTTTAAGCCGATCTGCCCCCAAGGGGGGCAGAAATCCACTAGACACCAGGGATTTTATTGTTGTTTTTTATTTTTTTTGTGTTGGGGGCGGCCCCTTGGCCAAGGGTCGCCCCCAGGGGCCCATATGTATTATTGGGCAGTTCTGCCCCCATTGGGGGCAGATAGGCCTATTTTTTTTAGGCCTTTCTGCCCCCAAGGGGGGCAGAATCTCAATAGAGCCAGGGATACTATATGTGTGTATGTGTGGTTTGTGTAGGGAGTGGCCCCTTAGGCAAGGGTCGCTCCCCTTTGGGGGCCAATGTATTTATTGCCGTTTCTGCCCCCCTTGGGGGCAGATTGGCCTTATTTTTAGGCCGATCTGCCCCCAAGGGGGGCAGAAAGCCACTAGACACCAGGGATTTTATTGTTGTTTTTTCTTTTGTGTTGGGGGATGGCCCCTTGGGCGAGGGTCACCCCCATGGGCACAAATGCATTATTGGGCAGTTCTGCACCCCTTGGGGGTAGATAGGCTAATTTTGTTTAGGCCTCTCTGCCCCCCAAGGGGGGGCAGAATCCCAATAGTACCAGGGATAATGTATGTGTGTATGCTTTGTGTGGGGGGTGGCCCTTTGGGCAAGGGTCGCCCCCCAGAGGGGGATATGTAATCTGGGTGATTTCTGCCCCCCCTTGGGGGCAGATCGGCCTATTTCTTTTTTTAAGGTGCATCTGCCCCCAAGGGGGGCAGAATCCACTTAGTGCCAGGGATCATGTGTTTGCTTTGTGTGGGGGGGTTGGCCCCTTGGGCAAGGGTTGCCCCCAAAGGGGCCAATATATTCTATGGCATTTCTGCCCCCCTTGGGGGCAGATTGGCCTATTTTGTTTAGGCCCATCTTCCCCCAAGCAGAGAACACTAGACACAAGGGAAAATTTTAAAATGGTTGGTTGCGGAATGTTTGTCAACTGGCGAAGTATTTGCTTTTATGATAATAACAGTTTTTCTCCCTTTTGTTCTAGTTCAAAGCTTTTGCTGACTTTGCTGTGGCTTGTTGCAGTTTTGGCAGTAGTTGTCCTGCGGTTTGCGTAGTTGCATGTTTTAGGTAAGTAAATAAATTTACTCCAAGTGAGTACTGTTGCCATGCATGAATGACATGGTTGTAGGTGGTGTACTGAATGCAGGATTGTGTGTGAATTGTCCTTAGATTTATGCACAATGATTATTGTGTTGTCTTATGTCTAATTTGCTTTTTTTTCTTTCTCTTTTTAGTGGGATATCATTGGTGATTGCTGTGGCTGTGCAGAGTAGTTGCTGATGAGTAGTATAGTTTTTGAGTTTATAACTCTTAATGATAAAGCTACACTTTGTTACTTATCTTACGCAGTGCTGGTTGTTGGTGGTGTATTTGTCCAGTTAATTTTAGTAGGAAGGATCATGGCTAACAGTAGGATGACCGCTCAGCAGGTTGTTAGTGCGCTTTTTGAGTCATCTTCTGACCATGATTATGAGACTGACTCTGCATCTGAGGCAGAGGAGGAAGTGCAAGATTCTGGAAGTGAATTTTCTGTCAGAGAGGAATCATCTGATGATGAAGCCACTCTCAGTGCTGATGACGGGCCTGTTTTAGAGGAGGACACTGATGTGCTGATGGTGCAGGAGCCAGCGGCTGAAAGGCTTCCCATTGGAAGACCTGACACGTGGGTTGCACCAAACATGGATCAGCCACAGTTGCCTGCGTTTACTGGTTTTCCAGGGTGTCAAGTTTTGCCCGTCAACTTTTTTGAGTTGTTTATGGACATTATATTTTTGGAAGAGATTTGAGCAGACTAATTTGTATGCAGAGCAGTTTTTGAGGGACAACGCTGCCAGACTTAGGCCACACTCTAGAGCTAGCCGGTGCATTCCCACAAATCTGGAAGGGTTGAAAAAGTTCTTGGGTTTAACTGTTTTGATGGGGCTTATAAGGAAGCCATCGCTGTCTTAATTTTGGTATACTAGTCCCTTGATGGCAACTGCTATATTTCCTGCCATCATGAGTTGTAACTGGTATGAGCTTCTTCTTCGGATGTTGCATTTTGTAGATAATGCTTTAGCCTTGCCACAAGATCACCCTGATTCTGACTGTCTTTTTAAGATCAGACCTGTCTTTGATCATTTGGTAGATCGGTTTTCAGAGATCTATGTTCCAGGCACAGAAATATCTGTAAATGAGTCTTTGGTCCTGTTCAAGGGTCGTTTGGTTTTTAGGCAGTACACTCCTAGCAAGAGGGCACGGTATGGAATTAAACTGTATATGCTGTCTGAAAGTAGTACAGGATATGTTTATAATTTCCGGGTCTACACTGCTATGGATTCCAATATTGACCCCCCTGGTTGTCCACCCACTTTTGGAGTTAGTGAGAAAATTGTGTGGGAACTTGGTAGAGGCCTGTTTAACAAAGGTCACCATTTATATGTAGATAACTTCTAACTGGGGTTCAGTTGATCAAGAAGTTGTTCAGAGTGGACACTGTTGCTTGTGGCACAATCCGCTCTAATCGGAAAGGCTATCCAAGAGAGCTTGTCTGTAAAAAACTTGAGAAGGGACAGTGCAGTGCCTTGTGGAATGATGAGCTGCTAGCTCTGACATTTTTTAGACAAGAGGGATGTATACATGCTAAGTACTATCCATGATGAGAGTACTTCGCCTGTGGCTGTTTGGGGTCAGGTTGTCGAAGTGCGCAAACCTGTGTGCATCTTAGACTATAATAAGCACATGGGTGGTGTTGATAGAGTAGATCAGAGGTTGGAACCTTACACTGCTGCTCGTAAGTCTTTTGTTTGATAAAAGAAATTAGCGGTTCACTTGTTCCACTTGGCAACTTTTAATGCTTTTGTTGTGTTCAAGGATAGTTCTCCAGAGTCAAGGATGACATTTGTGAAATTTCAGGAGTCTATCTTAGCTAGTCTTGTTGTGCTGGAACAGGCAAGAGTTCCTAGAGAAGCAGTGGTGGAGGATGTGGCTAGACTGAAAGATCATCACTTTGGTGAGCACATTCCTCCCACGGCCCAAAAAAACTTTCCTGCTAAGAGATGTAGAGTCTGTGCTCGAAGAGGTATCAGGAAGGAGACTAGGATGTACTGCCCTGATTGTCCTTCAAAGCCTGGGCTGTGTGTGGGTGGCTGTTTCGGGAGCTACCACACACAGAATTATTGGGAAATTCCGTGAGCGTAAACTGCTGTTTAGTCCAGGGAGGTGTGGCTTGTGTGGATCCCCCAACATTTCTTACCCAGACTCCTCTGCAAACCTAAAAATTTGGTTAAAAAATCATATTTTCCTGACTTTTCTTTGTACGATCACCGCTCCAGCACAAAATTCCTACTCCCCAGCGTTCCCCTCAGTCTCCCAAGTAAAATGACACCTCACTTGTGTGGGTCCCGAAAGCAGATTCAGCCTAAAGATGTATAAAAGAAGAATATGTGCTTATCAACACACTGTGCTATCCCCTCAATCTCTACAAGTTTTTGGCCTTTTTCTGTTGCAGGCACCTGGCCCATCCACACAAGTGAGGTACCATTTTTATCAGGAGACTTGGGGGAACGTTAGGTGGAAGGAAATGTGTGGCTCCTCTCAGTTTCCAGAACTTTCTGTCACCGAAATGTGAGGAAAAGGTGTTTTTTTAGCCAAATTTTGAGGTTTGCAAAGGATTCTGGGTAACAGAACCTGGTGAGAGCCCCACAAGTCACCCCATCTTGGATTTCCCTAGGTCTCTAGTTTTCAAAACTGCACAGGTTTGGTAGGTTTCCCTTGGTGCCGGCTGAGCTAGAGGCCAAAATCCACAGCTAGGCACTTTGTAAAAAACAGCTCTGTTTTCTTTCTGAAAATGTGATGTGTCCACGTCATGTTTTGGGGAATATCCTGTGGCAGGCGCTAGGCCTACCCACACAAGTGAGGTACCATTTGTATCGGGAGACTTGGGGGAACGCTGGGTGGAAGGAAATTTGTGGCTCCTCTCAGATTCCAGAACTTTCTGTCACCGAAATGACAGGAAAAAGTGTTTTTTTGGCCAACTTTTGAGGTTTGCAAAGGATTCTGGGTAACAAAACCTGGTCAGAGCACCACAAGTCACCCCATCTTGGATTCCCCTAGGTGTCTAGTTTTTAAAAATGCACAGGTTTGCTAGGTTTCCCCAGGTGCCGGCTGAGCTAGAGGCCAAAATCCACAGCTAAGCCCTTTGTGAAAAACAGCTCTGTTTTCTTTCTGAAAATGTGATGTGTCCACGTCGTCTTTTGGGGCATATTCTGTCGCGGGCGCTAGGCCTACCCACACAAGTGAGGTACCACTTTTATCGGGAGACTTGGGGGAACGTTAGGTGGAAGGAAATGTGTGGCTCCTCTCAGTTTCCAGAACTTTCTGTCACCGAAATGTGAGGAAAAGGTGTTTTTTTAGCCAAATTTTGAGGTTTGCAAAGGATTCTGGGTAACAGAACCTGGTGAGAGCCCCACAAGTCACCCCATCTTGGATTTCCCTAGGTCTCTAGTTTTCAAAACTGCACAGGTTTGGTAGGTTTCCCTTGGTGCCGGCTGAGCTAGAGGCCAAAATCCACAGCTAGGCACTTTGTAAAAAACAGCTCTGTTTTCTTTCTGAAAATGTGATGTGTCCACGTCATGTTTTGGGGAATATCCTGTGGCAGGCGCTAGGCCTACCCACACAAGTGAGGTACCATTTGTATCGGGAGACTTGGGGGAACGCTGGGTGGAAGGAAATTTGTGGCTTCTCTCAGATTCCAGAACTTTCTGTCACCGAAATGACAGGAAAAAGTGTTTTTTTGGCCAACTTTTGAGGTTTGCAAAGGATTCTGGGTAACAAAACCTGGTCAGAGCACCACAAGTCACCCCATCTTGGATTCCCCTAGGTGTCTAGTTTTTAAAAATGCACAGGTTTGCTAGGTTTCCCCAGGTGCCGGCTGAGCTAGAGGCCAAAATCCACAGCTAAGCCCTTTGTGAAAAACAGCTCTGTTTTCTTTCTGAAAATGTGATGTGTCCACGTCGTCTTTTGGGGCATATTCTGTCGCGGGCGCTAGGCCTACCCACACAAGTGAGGTACCACTTTTATCGGGAGACTTGGGGGAACGCTGGGTTGAAGGAAATTTGTGGCTCCTCTCAGATTCCAGAACTTTCTGTCACAGAAATGACAGGAAAAAGTGTTTTTATAGCCAAATTTTGATGTTTGCAAAGGATTCTGGGTAACAGAACCTGGTCCGAGCCCCACGGGTCACCCCATCTTGAATTCCCCTAGGTGTCTAGTTTTCAAAAATGCGCAGGTTTGCTAGGTTTAACCAGGTGCCGGCTGAGCTAGAGGCCAAAATCCACAGCTAGGCACTTTGTAAAAAACAGCTGTTTTCTTTCTGAAAATGTGATGTGTCCACGTCGTGTTTTGGGGCATATCCTGTTGCGAACTCTAGGCCTACCCACACAAGTGAGGTACCATTTTTATCGGGAGACTTGGGGGAACGCTGGGTTGAAGGAAATTTGTGGCTCCTCTCAGATTCCAGAACTTTCTGTCACCGAAATGACAGGAAAAAGTGTTTTTTTGGCCACATTTTGAGGTTTGCAAAGGATTCTGGGTAACAGAACCTGGTCAGAGCCCCACAGGTCACCCCATCTTGGATTCCGCTAGGTGTCTAGTTTTAAAAAATGTGCAAGTTTGCTAGGTTTCCTCAGGTGCCGGCTGAGCTAGAGGCCAAAATCCACAACTATGCACTTTATAAAAAACAGCTCTGTTTTCTTTCTGAAAATGTGATGTGTCTACGTCATGTTTTGGGGCATATCCTGTCGCAGGCGCTAGGCCTACCCACACAAGTGAGGTACCATTTTTATCGGGAGACTTGGGGGAACGCTGGGTGGAAGGAAATTTGTGGCTCCTCTCAGATTCCAGAACTTTCTGTCACCGAAATGACAGGAAAAAGTGTTTTTTTGGCCACATTTTGAGGCTTGCAAAGGATTCTGGGTAACAGAACTTGGTCAGAGCCCCACAAGTCACCCCATCTTGGATTCCCCTAGGTGTCTAGTTTTTAAAAATGCGCAGGTTTGCTAGGTTTCCCCAGGTGTCGGCTGAGCTAGAGGCCAAAATCCACAGCAAAGCCCTTTGTGAAAAACAGCTCTGTTTTCTTTCTGAAAATGTGATGTGTCTACGTCATGTTTTGGGGCATATCCTGTCGCAGGCGCTAGGCCTACCCACACAAGTGAGGTACCATTTTTATCGGGAGACTTGGGGGAACGCTGGGTGGAAGGAAATTTGTGGCTCCTCTCAGATTCCAGAACTTTCTGTCACCGAAATGACAGGAAAAAGTGTTTTTTTGGCCAAATTTTGAGGTTTGCAAAGGATTCTGGGTAACAGAACATGGTCAGAGCCCCACAAGTCACCCCATCTTGGATTCCCCTAGGTGTCTAGTTTTTAAAAATGCGCAGGTTTGCTAGGTTTCCCCAGGTGTCGGCTGAGCTAGAGGCCAAAATCCACAGCAAAGCCCTTTGTGAAAAACAGCTCTGTTTTCTTTCTGAAAATGTGATGTGTCCACGTCCTATTTTGGGGCATATTCTGTCGCGGGCGCTAGGCCTACCCACACAAGTGAGGTACCACTTTTATCGGGAGACTTGAGGGAACGCTGGGTTGAAGGAAATTTGTGGCTCCTCTCAGATTCCAGAACTTTCTGTAACTGAAATGACAGGAAAAAGTGTTTTTTTGGCCAAATTTTGAGGTTTGCAAAGGATTATGGGTAACAGAACCTGGTCAGAGCCCCACAGGTTACCCATCTTGGATTCCCCTAGGTGTCTAGTTTTAAAAAATGTGCAAGTTTGCTAGTTTTCCTCAGGTGCCGGCTGAGCTAGAGGCCAAAATCCACAGCTATGCACTTTATAAAAAACAGCTCTGTTTTCTTACTGAAAATGTGATGTGTCCACGTCGTGTTTTGGGGCATATCCTGTCGCGGGCGCTAGGCCTACCCACACAAGTGAGGTACCATTTTTATTGGGAGACTTGGGGGAACGCTGGGTGGAAGGAAATTTGTGGCTCCTCTCAGATCCCAGAACTTTCTGTCACCGAAATGACAGGAAAAAATGTTTTTTTGCCCAAATTTTGAGGTTTGCAAAGGATTCTGGGTAACAGAACCTGGTCAGAGCCCCACAAGTCCCCCCCCCATCTTGGATTCCCCCAGGTGTCTAGTTTTAAAGAATGTGCAGGTTTGCTAGGTTTCCTCAGGTGCCGGCTGAGCTAGAGGCCAAACTCCACAGCTATGCACTTTGTAAAAAACAGCTCTGTTTTCTTTCTGAAAATGTGATGTGTCCACGTTGTGTTTTGGGGCATATCCTGTCGCGGGCGCTAGGCCTACCCACACAAGTGAGGTACCATTTTGATCGGGAGACTTGAGGGAACGCTGGGTGGATGGAAATTTGTGGCTCCTCTCAGATTCCAGAACTTTCTGTCACCGAAATGACAGGAAAAAGTGTTTTTTTGACCAAATTTTGGGGTTTGCAAAGGATTCTGGGTAACAGAACCTGGTCAGAGCCCCACAAGTCACCCCATCTTGAATTCCCCATTGTGTCTAGTTTTCAAAAATGCACAGGTTTGCTAGGTTTCCCCAGGTGCCGGCTGAGCTAGAGGCCAAAATCCACAGCTAGGCACTTTGTAAAAAACATCTCTGTTTTCTTTCTGAAAATGTGATGTGTCCACTTCGTGTTGTGGGGCATATCTTGTCGCGGGCGCTAGGCCTACCCACACAAGTGAGGTGCCATTTTTATTGGGAGACTTGGGGGAATGCTGGGTGGAAGGAAATTTGTGGCTCCTCTCGGATTGCAGAACTTTCTGTCACCGAAATAACAGGAAAAAGTGTTTTTTGGGCCAAATTTTGAGGTTTGCAAAGGATTATGGGTAACAGAACCTGGTCAGAGCCCCACAGGTCACCCATCTTGCATTCCCCTACGTGTCTAGTTTTTAAAAATGTGCAAGTTTGCTAGTTTTCCTCAGGTGCCGGCTGAGCTAGAGGCCAAAATCCACAGCTATGCACTTTGTAAAAAACAGCTCTGTTTTCTTTCTGAAAATGTGATGTGTCCACGTCGTGTTTTGGGGCATATCCTGTCGTGGGCGCTAGGCCTACCCACACAAGTGAGGTACCATTTGTTATTGGGAGACTTGGGGTAACGCTGGGTGGAAGGAAATTTGTGGCTCCTCTCAGATCCCAGAACTTTCTGTCAACGAAATGACAGGAAAAAGTGTTTTTTTGCCCAAATTTTGAGGTTTGAAAAGGATTCTGGGTAACCGAACCTGCTCAGAGCCCCACAAGTCCCCCCCATCTTGAATTTCCCTGGGTGTCTAGTTTTCAAAAATGCACAGGTTTGCTAGGTTTCCCCAGGTGCCGGCTGAGCTAGAGGCCAAAATCCACAGCTAGGCACTATGTAAAAAAACATCTCTGTTTTCTTTCTGAAAATGTGATGTGTCCACTTTGTGTTGTGGGGCATATCTTGTCGTGGGCGCTAGGCCTACCCACACAAGTGAGGTACCATTTTTATTGGGAGACTTGGGGGAATGCTGGGTGGAAGGAAATTTGTGGCTCCTCTCGGATTCCAGAACTTTCTGTCACCAAAATGACAGGAAAAAGTGTTTTTTTTTGCCACATTTTGAGGTTTGCAAAGGATTCTGGGTAACAGAACCTGGTCAGAGCCCCACAAGTCACCCCATCTTGGATTCCCCTAGGTGTCTAGTTTTAAAGAATGTGCAGGTTTGCTAGGTTTCCCCAGGTGCTGGCTGAGCTAGAGGCCAAAATCCACAGCTAGGCACTTTGTAAAAAACATCTCGGTTTTCTTTCTGAAAATGTGATATGTCCACTTCGTGTTGTGGGGCATAGCTTGTCGCGGGCGCTAGGCCTACCCACACAAGTGAGGTACCATTTTTATTGGGAGACTTGGGGGAATGCTGGGTGGAAGGAAATTTGTGGCTCCTCTCAGATTCCAGAACTTTCTGTCACCGAAATAACAGGATAAAGTGGGTTTTTTGCCACATTTTGAGGTTTGCAAAGGATTCTGGGTAACAGAACCTGGTCAGAGCCCCACAAGTCACCCCATCTTGGATTCCCCTAGGTATCTAGTTTTTAAAAATGCGCAGGTTTGCTAGGTTTCCCCAGGTGCCGGCTGAGCTAGACGCTAAAATCCACAGCTAAGCCCTTTGTAAAAAACAGCTCTGTTTTCTTTCTGAAAATGTGATGTGTCCACGTCGTGTTTTGGGGTATATTCTGTCGCGGGCGCTAGGCCTACCCACACAAGTGAGGTACCACTTTTATCGGGAGACTTGGGGGAACGCTGGGTGTAAGGAAATGTGTGGCTCCTCTCAGATTTCAGAACTTTCTGTCACCGAAATGACAGGAAAAAGTGTTTTTTGGCCAGATTTTGAGGTTTGCAAAGGATTCTGGGTAACAGAACCTGGTCAGAACCCCACAGGTCACCCCATCTTGGATTCCCCTAGGTGTCTAGTTTTAAAAAATGTGCAAGTTTGCTAGGTTTCCTAAGGTGCCGGCTGAGCTAGAGGCCAAAATCCACAGCTATGCACTTTGTAAAAAACAGCTCTGTTTTCTTTCTGAAAATGTGATGTGTCCACGTCGTGTTTTGGGGCATATCCTGTCGCTGTCGCTAGGCCTACCCACACAAGTGAGGTACCATTTTTATTGGGAGACTTGGGGGAATGCTGGGTGGAAGGAAATTTGTGGCTCCTCTCAGATCCCAGAACTTTCTGTCACCGAAATGACAGGAAAAAGTGTTTTTTTGCCCAAATTTTGAGGTTTGCAAAGGATTCTGGGTAACAGAACCTGGTCAGAGCCCCACAAGTCACCCCATCTTGAATTCCCCTGGGTGTCTAGTTTTCAAAAATGCACAGGTTTGCTAGGTTTCCCCAGGTGCCTGCTGAGCTAGAGGCCAAAATCCACAGCTAGGCACTTTGTAAAAAACATCTCTGTTTTCTTTCTGAAAATGTGATGTGTCCACTTCGTGTTGTGGGGCATATCTTGTCGCGGGCGCTAGGCCTACCCACACAAGTGAGGTGCCATTTTTATTGGGAGACTTGGGGGAATGCTGGGTGGAAGGAAATTTGTGGCTCCTCTCGGATTGCAGAACTTTCTGTCACCGAAATAACAGGAAAAAGTGTTTTTTGGGCCAAATTTTGAGGTTTGCAAAGGATTATGGGTAACAGAACCTGGTCAGAGCCCCACAGGTCACCCATCTTGCGTTCCCCTACGTGTCTAGTTTTTAAAAATGTGCAAGTTTGCTAGTTTTCCTCAGGTGCCGGCTGAGCTAGAGGCCAAAATCCACAGCTATGCACTTTGTAAAAAACAGCTCTGTTTTCTTTCTGAAAATGTGATGTGTCCACGTCGTGTTTTGGGGCATATCCTGTCGCGGGCGCTAGGCCTACCCACACAAGTGAGGTACCATTTGTTATTGGGAGACTTGGGGTAACGCTGGGTGGAAGGAAATTTGTGGCTCCTCTCAGATCCCAGAACTTTCTGTCAACGAAATGACAGGAAAAAGTGTTTTTTTGCCCAAATTTTGAGGTTTGAAAAGGATTCTGGGTAACCGAACCTGGTCAGAGCCCCACAAGTCCCCCCCATCTTGAATTCCCCTGGGTGTCTAGTTTTCAAAAATGCACAGGTTTGCTAGGTTTCCCCAGGTGCCGGCTGAGCTAGAGGCCAAAATCCACAGCTAGGCACTATGTAAAAAACATCTCTGTTTTCTTTCTGAAAATGTGATGTGTCCACTTCGTGTTGTGGGGCATAGCTTGTCGCGGGCGCTAGGCCTACCCACACAAGTGAGGTACCATTTTTATTGGGAGACTTGGGGGAATGCTGGGTGGAAGGAAATTTGTGGCTCCTCTCAGATTCCAGAACTTTCTGTCACCGAAATAACAGGATAAAATGGGTTTTTTGCCACATTTTGAGGTTTGCAAAGGATTCTGGGTAACAGAACCTGGTCAGAGCCCCACAAGTCACCCCATCTTGGATTCCCCTAGGTATCTAGTTTTTAAAAATGCGCAGGTTTGCTAGGTTTCCCCAGGTGCCGGATGAGCTAGACGCTAAAATCCACAGCTAAGCCCTTTGTAAAAAACAGCTCTGTTTTCTTTCTGAAAATGTGATGTGTCCACGTCGTGTTTTGGGGTATATTCTGTCGCGGGCGCTAGGCCTACCCACACAAGTGAGGTACCACTTTTATCGGGAGACTTGGGGGAACGCTGGGTGTAAGGAAATGTGTGGCTCCTCTCAGATTCCAGAACTTTCTGTCACCGAAATGACAGGAAAAAGTGTTTTTTGGCCAGATTTTGAGGTTTGCAAAGGATTCTGGGTAACAGAACCTGGTCAGAACCCCACAGGTCACCCCATCTTGGATTCCCCTAGGTGTCTAGTTTTAAAAAATGTGCAAGTTTGCTAGGTTTCCTCAGGTGCCGGCTGAGCTAGAGGCCAAAATCCACAGCTATGCACTTTGTAAAAAACAGCTCTGTTTTCTTTCTGAAAATGTGATGTGTCCACTTCGTGTTGTGGGGCATATCTTGTCGCGGGCGCTAGGCCTACCCACACAAGTGAGGTGCCATTTTTATTGGGAGACTTGGGGGAATGCTGGGTGGAAGGAAATTTGTGGCTCCTCTCGGATTGCAGAACTTTCTGTCACCGAAATAACAGATAAAAGTGTTTTTTGGGCCAAATTTTGAGGTTTGCAAAGGATTATGGGTAACAGAACCTGGTCAGAGCCCCACAGGTCACCCATCTTGCGTTCCCCTACGTGTCTAGTTTTTAAAAATGTGCAAGTTTGCTAGTTTTCCTCAGGTGCCGGCTGAGCTAGAGGCCAAAATCCACAGCTATGCACTTTGTAAAAAACAGCTCTGTTTTCTTTCTGAAAATGTGATGTGTCCACGTCGTGTTTTGGGGCATATCCTGTCGCGGGCGCTAGGCCTACCCACACAAGTGAGGTACCATTTGTTATTGGGAGACTTGGGGTAACGCTGGGTGGAAGGAAATTTGTGGCTCCTCTCAGATCCCAGAACTTTCTGTCAACGAAATGACAGGAAAAAGTGTTTTTTTGCCCAAATTTTGAGGTTTGAAAAGGATTCTGGGTAACCGAACCTGGTCAGAGCCCCACAAGTCCCCCCCATCTTGAATTCCCCTGGGTGTCTAGTTTTCAAAAATGCACAGGTTTGCTAGGTTTCCCCAGGTGCCGGCTGAGCTAGAGGCCAAAATCCACAGCTAGGCACTATGTAAAAAACATCTCTGTTTTCTTTCTGAAAATGTGATGTGTCCACTTCGTGTTGTGGGGCATAGCTTGTCGCGGGCGCTAGGCCTACCCACACAAGTGAGGTACCATTTTTATTGGGAGACTTGGGGGAATGCTGGGTGGAAGGAAATTTGTGGCTCCTCTCAGATTCCAGAACTTTCTGTCACCGAAATAACAGGATAAAATGGGTTTTTTGCCACATTTTGAGGTTTGCAAAGGATTCTGGGTAACAGAACCTGGTCAGAGCCCCACAAGTCACCCCATCTTGGATTCCCCTAGGTATCTAGTTTTTAAAAATGCGCAGGTTTGCTAGGTTTCCCCAGGTGCCGGATGAGCTAGACGCTAAAATCCACAGCTAAGCCCTTTGTAAAAAACAGCTCTGTTTTCTTTCTGAAAATGTGATGTGTCCACGTCGTGTTTTGGGGTATATTCTGTCGCGGGCGCTAGGCCTACCCACACAAGTGAGGTACCACTTTTATCGGGAGACTTGGGGGAACGCTGGGTGTAAGGAAATGTGTGGCTCCTCTCAGATTCCAGAACTTTCTGTCACCGAAATGACAGGAAAAAGTGTTTTTTGGCCAGATTTTGAGGTTTGCAAAGGATTCTGGGTAACAGAACCTGGTCAGAACCCCACAGGTCACCCCATCTTGGATTCCCCTAGGTGTCTAGTTTTAAAAAATGTGCAAGTTTGCTAGGTTTCCTCAGGTGCCGGCTGAGCTAGAGGCCAAAATCCACAGCTATGCACTTTGTAAAAAACGGCTCTGTTTTCTTTCTGAAAATGTGATGTGTCCACGTCGTGTTTTGGGGCATATCCTGTCGCTGTCGCTAGGCCTACCCACACAAGTGAGGTAATATTTTTATTGGGAGACTTGGGGGAATGCTGGGTGGAAGGAAATTTGTGGCTCCTCTCAGATCCCAGAACTTTCTGTCACCGAAATGACAGGAAAAAGTGTTTTTTTGCCCAAATTTTGAGGTTTGCAAAGGATTCTGGGTAACAGAACCTGGTCAGAGCCCCACAAGTCCCCCCAATCTTGCATTCCCCTGGGTGTCTAGTTTTCAAAAATGCACAGGTTTGCTAGGTTTCCCCAGGTGCCGGCTGAGCTAGAGGCCAAAATCCACAGCTAGGCACGTTGTAAAAAACATCTCTGTTTTCTTTCTGAAAATGTGATGTGTCCACTTTGTGTTGTGGGGCACATCTTGTCGCGGGAGCTAGGCCTACCCACACAAGTGAGGTACCATTTTTATTGGGAGACTTGGGGGAATGCTGGGTGGAAGGAAATTTGTGGCTCCTCTCGGATTCCAGAACTTTCTGTCACCGAAATAACAGGAAAAAGTGTTTTTTTTTTGCCACATTTTGAGGTTTGCAAAGGATTCTGGGTAACAGAACCTGGTCAGAGCCCCACAAGTCACCCCATCTTGGATTCCCCAAGGTGTCTAGTTTTTAAAAATGTGCAAGTTTGCTAGTTTTCCTCAGGTGCCGGCTGAGCTAGAGGCCAAAATCCACAGCTATGCACTTTGTAAAAAACAGCTCTGTTTTCTTTCTGAAAATGTGATGTGTCCACGTCGTGTTTTGGGGCATATCCTGTCGCGGGCGCTAGGCCTACCCACACAAGTGAGGTGCCATTTTTATTGGGAGACTTGGGGGAATGCTGGGTGGAAGGAAATTTGTGGCTCCTCTCGGATTGCAGAACTTTCTGTCACCGAAATAACAGGAAAAAGTGTTTTTTGGGCCAAATTTTGAGGTTTGCAAAGGATTATGGGTAACAGAACCTGGTCAGAGCCCCACAGGTCACCCATCTTGCATTCCCCTACGTGTCTAGTTTTTAAAAATGTGCAAGTTTGCTAGTTTTCCTCAGGTGCCGGCTGAGCTAGAGGCCAAAATCCACAGCTATGCACTTTGTAAAAAACAGCTCTGTTTTCTTTCTGAAAATGTGATGTGTCCACGTCGTGTTTTGGGGCATATCCTGTCGCGGGCGCTAGGCCTACCCACACAAGTGAGGTACCATTTTTATCGGGAGACTTGGGGGAACGCTGGGTGGATGGAAATTTGTGGCTCCTCTCAGATTCCAGAACTTTCTGTCACCGAAATGACAGGAAAAAGTGTTTTTATGGCCAAATTTTGAGGTTTGCAAAGGATTCTGGGTAACAGAACCTGGTCAGAGCCCCACTAGTCACCCCATCTTGGATTTCCCTAGGTCTCTAGTTTTCAAAACTGCACAGGTTTGGTAGGTTTCCCCTGGTGCCGGCTGAGCTGGAGGCCAAAATCCACAGCTAGGCACTTTGTAAAAAACAGCTCTGTTTTCTTTCTGAAAATGTGATGTGTCCATGTCGTGTTTTGGGGAATATCCTGTCGCAGGCGCTAGTCCTACCCACACAAGTGAGGTACCATTTGTATCGTGAGACTTGGGGGAACGCTGGGTGGAAGTAAATTTGTGGCTCCTCTCAGATTCTAGAACTTTCTGTCACAGAAATGACAGGAAAAAGTGTTTTTATGGCCAAATTTTGATGTTTGCAAAGGATTCTGGGTAACAGAACCTGGTCCGAGCCCCACGGGTCACCCCATCTTGAATTCCCCTAGGTGTCTAGTTTTCAAAAATGCGCAGGTTTGCTAGGTTTCCCCAGGTGCCGGCTGAGTTAGAGGCCAAAATCCACAGCTAGCCACTTTGTAAAAAACAGCTGTTTTCTTTCTGAAAATGTGATGTGTCCACGTTGTGTTTTGGGGCATATCCTGTCGCGGGCGCTAGGCCTACCCACACAAGTGAGGTACCATTTTTATCGGGAGACTTGGGGGAACGCTGGGTGGAAGGAAATTTGTGGCTCCTCTCAGATTCCAGAACTTTCTGTCACCGAAATGACAGGAAAAGTGTTTTTTTGGCCAAATTGTGAGGTTTGCAAAGGATTCTGGGTAACAAAACCTGATCAGAGCCCCACAAGTCACCCCATCTTGGATTCCCCTAGGTGTCTAGTTTTTAAAAATGTGCAGGTTTGCTAGGTTTCCCCAGGTGCCGGCTGAGCTAGAGGCCAAAATCCACAGCTAAGCCCTTTGTGAAAAACAGCTCTGTTTTCTTTCTGAAAATGTGATGTGTCCACGTCGTCTTTTGGGGCATATTCTGTCGCGGGCGCTAGGCCTACCCACACAAGTGAGGTACCACTTTTATCGGGAGACTTGGGGGAACGCTGGGTTGAAGGAAATTTGTGGCTCCTCTCAGATTCCAGAACTTTCTGTCACAGAAATGACAGGAAAAAGTGTTTTGATGGTCAAATTTTGATGTTTGCAAAGGATTCTGGGTAACAAAACCTGATCAGAGCCCCACAAGTCACCCCATCTTGGATTCCCCTAGGTGTCTAGTTTTTAAAAATGCGCAGGTTTGCTAGGTTTCCCCAGGTGCCGGCTGAGCTAGAGGCCAAAATCCACAGCTAAGCCCTTTGTGAAAAACAGCTCTGTTTTCTTTCTGAAAATGTGATGTGTCCACGTCGTCTTTTGGGGCATATTCTGTCGCGGGCGCTAGGCCTACCCACACAAGTGAGGTACCACTTTTATCGGGAGACTTGGGGGAACGCTGGGTTGAAGGAAATTTGTGGCTCCTCTCAGATTCCAGAACTTTCTGTCACAGAAATGACAGGAAAAAGTGTTTTTATGGCCAAATTTTGATGTTTGCAAAGGATTCTGGGTAACAGAACCTGGTCAGAGCCCCACGGGTCACCCCATCTTGAATTCCCCTAGGTGTCTAGTTTTCAAAAATGCGCAGGTTTGCTAGGTTTCCCCAGGTGCCGGCTGAGCTAGAGGCCAAAATCCACAGCTAGGCACTTTGTAAAAAACAGCATTTTTCTTTCTGAAAATGTGATGTGTCCACGTCGTGTTGTGGGGCATATCCTGTTGCGGGCTCTAGGCCTACTCACACAAGTGAGGTACAATTTTTATCGGGAGACTTGGGTGAACGCTGGGTGGAAGGAAATTTGTGGCTCCTCTCAGATTCCAGAACTTTCTGTCACAGAAATGACAGGAAAAAGTGTTTTTTTTGGCAAGATTTTGAGGTTTGCAAAGGATTCTGGGTAACAGAACCTGGTCAGAGCCCCACAGGTCACCCCATCTTGGATTCCCCTAGGTGTCTAGTTTTAAAAAATTTGCAAGTTTGCTAGGTTTCCTCAGGTGCCGGCTGAGCTAGAGTCCAAAATCCACAGCTATGCACTTTGTAAAAAACAGCTCTGTTTTCTTTCTGAAAATGTGATGTGTCCACGTCGTGTTTTAGGGTATATTCTATTGCGGGCGCTAGGCCTACCCACACAAGTGAGGTACCACTATTATCAGGAGACTTGGGGGAACGCTGGGTGGAAGGAAATTTGTGGCTCCTCTCAGATTCCAGAACTTTCTGTCACCGAAATGACAGGAAAAAGTGTTTTTTGGCCGACTTTTTGAGGTTTGCAAAGGATTCTGGGTAACAGAACCTGGTCAGAACCCCACATGTCACCCCATCTTGGATTCCCCTAGGAGTCTAGTTTTAAAGAATGTGCAGGTTTGCTAGGTTTCCTCAGGTGCCGGCTGAGCTAGAAGGCAAACTCCACAGCTATGCACTTTGTAAAAAACAGCTCTGTTTCCTTTCTGAAAATGTGATGTGTCCACGTTGTGTTTTGGGGCATATCCTGTCTCGGGCGCTAGGCCTACCCACACAAGTGAGGTACCATTTTTATCGGGAGACTTGGGGGAACGCTGGGTGGAAGGAAATTTGTGGCTCCTTTCAGATTCCAGAACTTTCTGTCACCGAAATGACAGGAAAAATATTTTTTTGGGCCAAATTTTGAGGTTTGCAAAGGATTCTGGGTAACAGAACCTGGTCAGGGCCCCACAAGTCCCCCCATCTTTGATTCCCCTAGGTGTCTAGTTTTAAAGAATGTGCAGGTTTGCTAGGTTTCCTCAGCTGCCGGCTGAGCTAGAGACCAAACTCCACAGCTATGCACTTTGTAAAAAACAGCTCTGTTTTCTTTCTGAAAATGTGATGTGTCCACGTTGTGTTTTGGTGTATATCCTGTCGCGGGCGCAAGGCCTATCCACACAAGTGAGGTACCATTTTTATCGGGAGACTTGGGGGAAAGCTGGGTGGAAGGAAATTTGTGGCTCCTCTCAGATTCCAGAACTTTCTTTCACCGAAATAACAGGAAAAAGTGTTTTTTTTGCCACATTTTGAGGTTTGCAAAGGATTCTGGGTAACAGAACCTGGTCAGAGCCCCACAAGTCACCCCATCTTGGATTCCCCAAGGTGTCTAGTTTTTAAAAATCCGCAGGTTTGCTAAGTTTCCCCAGGTGCCGGCTGAGCTAGAGGCCAAAATCCACAGCTAAGCCCTTTGTAAAAAACAGCTCTGTTTTCTTTCTGAAAATGTGATGTGTCCACGTCGTCTTTTGGGGCATATTCTGTCGCGTGCGCAAGGCCTACCCACACAAGTGAGGTACCATTTTTATTGGGAGACTTGGGGGAACGCTGGGTTGAAGGAAATTTGTGGCTCCTCTCAGATCCCAGAACTTTCTGTCACAGAAATTACAGGAAAAAGTGTTTTTTGGCCAAATTTTGAGGTTTGCAAAGGATTCTGGGTAACAGAACCTGGTCAGAGCCCCACACGTCCCCCCATCTTGGATTCCCCTAGGTGTCTAGTTTTAAAGAATGTGCAGGTTTGCTAGGTTTCCCCAGGTGCCGGCTGAGCTAGAGGCCAAAATCCACAGCTAGGCACTTTGTAAAAAACAGCTGTTTTCTTTCTGAAAATGTGATGTGTCCACGTCGTGTTGTGGGGCATATCCTGTTGCGGGCTCTAGGCCTACTCAAACAAGTGAGGTACCATTTTTATCGGGAGACTTGGGGGAACGCTGGGTGGAAGGAAATTTGTGGCTCCTCTCAGATTCCAGAACTTTCTGTCACCGAAATGACAGGAAAAAGTGTTTTTTGGCCGACTTTTTGAGGTTTGCAAAGGATTCTGGGTAACAGAACCTGGTCAGAGCCCCACAGGTCACCCCATCTTGGATTCCCCTAGGTGTCTAGTTTTAAAAAATTTGCAAGTTTGCTAGGTTTCCTCAGGTGCCGGCTGAGCTAGAGTCCAAAATCCACAGCTATGCACTTTGTAAAAAACAGCTCTGTTTTCTTTCTGAAAATGTGATGTGTCCACGTCGTGTTTTAGGGTATATTCTGTTGCGGGCGCTAGGCCTACCCACACAAGTGAGGTACCACTATTATCAGGAGACTTGGGGGAACGCTGGGTGGAAGGAAATTTGTGGCTCCTCTCAGATTCCAGAACTTTCTGTCACCGAAATGACAGGAAAAAGTGTTTTTTGGCCGACTTTTTGAGGTTTGCAAAGGATTCTGGGTAACAGAACCTGGTCAGAACCCCACATGTCACCCCATCTTGGATTCCCCTAGGAGTCTAGTTTTAAAGAATGTGCAGGTTTGCTAGGTTTCCTCAGGTGCCGGCTGAGCTAGAAGGCAAACTCGACAGCTATGCACTTTGTAAAAAACAGCTCTGTTTCCTTTCTGAAAATGTGATGTGTCCACGTTGTGTTTTGGGGCATATCCTGTCGCGGGCGCTAGGCCTACCCACACAAGTGAGGTACCATTTTTATCGGGAGACTTGGGGGAACGCTGGGTGGAAGGAAATTTGTGGCTCCTTTCAGATTCCAGAACTTTCTGTCACCGAAATGACAGGAAAAATATTTTTTTGGGCCAAATTTTGAGGTTTGCAAAGGATTCTGGGTAACAGAACCTGGTCAGGGCCCCACAAGTCCCCCCATCTTTGATTCCCCTAGGTGTCTAGTTTTAAAGAATGTGCAGGTTTGCTAGGTTTCCTCAGCTGCCGGCTGAGCTAGAGGCCAAACTCCACAGCTATGCACTTTGTAAAAAACAGCTCTGTTTTCTTTCTGAAAATGTGATGTGTCCAGGTTGTGTTTTGGTGTATATCCTGTCGCGGGCGCAAGGCCTATCCACACAAGTGAGGTACCATTTTTATCGGGAGACTTGGGGGAAAGCTGGGTGGAAGGAAATTTGTGGCTCCTCTCAGATTCCAGAACTTTCTTTCACCGAAATAACAGGAAAAAGTGTTTTTTTTGCCACATTTTGAGGTTTGCAAAGGATTCTGGGTAACAGAACCTGGTCAGAGCCCCACAAGTCACCCCATCTTGGATTCCCCAAGGTGTCTAGTTTTAAAAAATGCGCAGGTTTGCTAAGTTTCCCCAGGTGCCGGCTGAGCTAGAGGCCAAAATCCACAGCTAAGCCCTTTGTAAAAAACAGCTCTGTTTTCTTTCTGAAAATGTGATGTGTCCACGTCGTCTTTTGGGGCATATTCTGTCGCGTGCGCAAGGCCTACCCACACAAGTGAGGTACCATTTTTATTGGGAGACTTGGGGGAACGCTGGGTTGAAGGAAATTTGTGGCTCCTCTCAGATCCCAGAACTTTCTGTCACAGAAATTACAGGAAAAAGTGTTTTTTGGCCAAATTTTGAGGTTTGCAAAGGATTCTGGGTAACAGAACCTGGTCAGAGCCCCACACGTCCCCCCATCTTGGATTCCCCTAGGTGTCTAGTTTTAAAGAATGTGCAGGTTTGCTAGGTTTCCCCAGGTGCCGGCTGAGCTAGAGGCCAAAATCCACAGCTAGGCACTTTGTAAAAAACAGCTGTTTTCTTTCTGAAAATGTGATGTGTCCACGTCGTGTTGTGGGGCATATCCTGTTGCGGGCTCTAGGCCTACTCACACAAGTGAGGTACCATTTTTATCGGGAGACTTGGGGGAACGCTGGGTGGAAGGAAATTTGTGGCTCCTCTCAGATTCCAGAACTTTCTGTCACCGAAATGACAGGAAAAAGTGTTTTTTGGCCGACTTTTTGAGGTTTGCAAAGGATTCTGGGTAACAGAACCTGGTCAGAACCCCACATGTCACCCCATCTTGGATTCCCCTAGGAGTCTAGTTTTAAAGAATGTGCAGGTTTGCTAGGTTTCCTCAGGTGCCGGCGGAGCTAGAAGGCAAACTCCACAGCTATGCACTTTGTAAAAAACAGCTCTGTTTCCTTTCTGAAAATGTGATGTGTCCACGTTGTGTTTTGGGGCATATCCTGTCGCGGGCGCTAGGCCTACCCACACAAGTGAGGTACCATTTTTATCGGGAGACTTGGGGGAACGCTGGGTGGAAGGAAATTTGTGGCTCCTTTCAGATTCCAGAACTTTCTGTCACCGAAATGACAGGAAAAATATTTTTTTGGGCCAAATTTTGAGGTTTGCAAAGGATTCTGGGTAACAGAACCTGGTCAGGGCCCCACAAGTCCCCCCATCTTTGATTCCCCTAGGTGTCTAGTTTTAAAGAATGTGCAGGTTTGCTAGGTTTCCTCAGCTGCCGGCTGAGCTAGAGGCCAAACTCCACAGCTATGCACTTTGTAAAAAACAGCTCTGTTTTCTTTCTGAAAATGTGATGTGTCCACGTTGTGTTTTGGTGTATATCCTGTCGCGGGCGCAAGGCCTATCCACACAAGTGAGGTACCATTTTTATCGGGAGACTTGGGCGAACGCTGGGTGGAAGGAAATTTGTGGCTCCTCTCAGATTCCAGAACTTTCTTTCACCGAAATAACAGGAAAAAGTGTTTTTTTTGCCACATTTTGAGGTTTGCAAAGGATTCTGGGTAACAGAACCTGGTCAGAGCCCCACAAGTCACCCCATCTTGGATTCCCCAAGGTGTCTAGTTTTTAAAAATGCGCAGGTTTGCTAAGTTTCCCCAGGTGCCGGCTGAGCTAGAGGCCAAAATCCACAGCTAAGCCCTTTGTAAAAAACAGCTCTGTTTTCTTTCTGAAAATGTGATGTGTCCACGTCGTCTTTTGGGGCATATTCTGTCGCGTGCGCAAGGCCTACCCACACAAGTGAGGTACCATTTTTATTGGGAGACTTGGGGGAACGCTGGGTTGAAGGAAATTTGTGGCTCCTCTCAGATCCCAGAACTTTCTGTCACAGAAATTACAGGAAAAAGTGTTTTTTGGCCAAATTTTGAGGTTTGCAAAGGATTCTGGGTAACAGAACCTGGTCAGAGCCCCACACGTCCCCCCATCTTGGATTCCCCTAGGTGTCTAGTTTTAAAGAATGTGCAGGTTTGCTAGGTTTCCCCAGGTGCCGGCTGAGCTAGAGGCCAAAATCCACAGCTAAGCCCTTTGTGAAAAACAGCTCTGTTTTCTTTCTGAAAATGTGATGTGTCCACGTCGTCTTTTGGGGCATATTCTGTCGCGGGCGCTAGGCCTACCCACACAAGTGAGGTACCACTTTTATCGGGAGACTTGGGGGAACGCTGGGTTGAAGGAAATTTGTGGCTCCTCTCAGATTCCAGAACTTTCTGTCACAGAAATGACAGGAAAAAGTGTTTTTATGGCCAAATTTTGATGTTTGCAAAGGATTCTGGGTAACAGAACCTGGTCAGAGCCCCACGGGTCACCCCATCTTGAATTCCCCTAGGTGTCTAGTTTTCAAAAATGCGCAGGTTTGCTAGGTTTCCCCAGGTGCCGGCTGAGCTAGAGGCCAAAATCCACAGCTAGGCACTTTGTAAAAAACAGCATTTTTCTTTCTGAAAATGTGATGTGTCCACGTCGTGTTGTGGGGCATATCCTGTTGCGGGCTCTAGGCCTACTCACACAAGTGAGGTACAATTTTTATCGGGAGACTTGGGTGAACGCTGGGTGGAAGGAAATTTGTGGCTCCTCTCAGATTCCAGAACTTTCTGTCACAGAAATGACAGGAAAAAGTGTTTTTTTGGCAAGATTTTGAGGTTTGCAAAGGATTCTGGGTAACAGAACCTGGTCAGAGCCCCACAGGTCACCCCATCTTGGATTCCCCTAGGTGTCTAGTTTTAAAAAATTTGCAAGTTTGCTAGGTTTCCTCAGGTGCCGGCTGAGCTAGAGTCCAAAATCCACAGCTATGCACTTTGTAAAAAACAGCTCTGTTTTCTTTCTGAAAATGTGATGTGTCCACGTCGTGTTTTAGGGTATATTCTGTTGCGGGCGCTAGGCCTACCCACACAAGTGAGGTACCACTATTATCAGGAGACTTGGGGGAACGCTGGGTGGAAGGAAATTTGTGGCTCCTCTCAGATTCCAGAACTTTCTGTCACCGAAATGACAGGAAAAAGTGTTTTTTGGCCGACTTTTTGAGGTTTGCAAAGGATTCTGGGTAACAGAACCTGGTCAGAACCCCACATGTCACCCCATCTTGGATTCCCCTAGGAGTCTAGTTTTAAAGAATGTGCAGGTTTGCTAGGTTTCCTCAGGTGCCGGCTGAGCTAGAAGGCAAACTCCACAGCTATGCACTTTGTAAAAAACAGCTCTGTTTCCTTTCTGAAAATGTGATGTGTCCACGTTGTGTTTTGGGGCATATCCTGTCTCGGGCGCTAGGCCTACCCACACAAGTGAGGTACCATTTTTATCGGGAGACTTGGGGGAACGCTGGGTGGAAGGAAATTTGTGGCTCCTTTCAGATTCCAGAACTTTCTGTCACCGAAATGACAGGAAAAATATTTTTTTGGGCCAAATTTTGAGGTTTGCAAAGGATTCTGGGTAACAGAACCTGGTCAGGGCCCCACAAGTCCCCCCATCTTTGATTCCCCTAGGTGTCTAGTTTTAAAGAATGTGCAGGTTTGCTAGGTTTCCTCAGCTGCCGGCTGAGCTAGAGACCAAACTCCACAGCTATGCACTTTGTAAAAAACAGCTCTGTTTTCTTTCTGAAAATGTGATGTGTCCACGTTGTGTTTTGGTGTATATCCTGTCGCGGGCGCAAGGCCTACCCACACAAGTGAGGTACCATTTTTATTGGGAGACTTGGGGGAACGCTGGGTGGAAGGAAATTTGTGGCTCCTCTCAGATCCCCGAACTTTCTGTCACCGAAATGACAGGAAAAAGTGTTTTTTGGCCAAATTTTGAAGTTTGCAAAGGATTCTGGGTAACAGAACCTGGTCAGAGCCCCACATGTCCCCCCATCTTGGATTCCCCTAGGTGTCTAGTTTTAAAGAATGTGCAGGTTTGCTAGGTTTCCTCAGGTGCCGGCTGAGCTAGAGGCCAAACTCCACAGCTATGCACTTTGTAAAAAAACTGCTCTGTTTTCTTTCTGAAAATGTGATGTGTCCACGTTGTGTTTTGGGGCATATCCTGTCGCGGGCGCTAGGCCTACCCACACAAGTGAGGTACCATTTTTATCGGGAGATTTGGGGGAACGCTGGGTGAAAGGAAATTTGTGGCTCCTCTCAGATTCCAGAACTTTCTGTCACCGAAATGACAGGAAAAAGTGTTTTTATGGCCAAATTTTGAGGTTTGCAAAGGATTCTGGGTAACAGAACCTGGTCAGAGCCCCACAAGTCCCCCCATCTTGGATTCCCCTAGGTGTCTAGTTTTAAAGAATGTGCAGGTTTGCTAAGTTTCCTCAGCTGCCGGCTGAGCTAGAGGCCAAACTCCACAGCTATGCACTTTGTAAAAAACAGCTCTGTTTTCTTTCTGAAAATGTGATGTGTCCACGTTGTGTTTTGGGGCATATCCTGTCGCGGGCGCAAGGCCTACCCACACAAGTGATATACGATTTTTATCGGGACACTTGGGGGAACGCTGGGTGGAAGGACATTTTTGGCTCCTCTCAGATTCCAGAACTTTCTTTCACCGAAATAACAGGAAAAAGTGTTTTTTTGCCACATTTTGAGGTTTGCAAAGGATTCTGGGTAACAGAACCTGGTCAGAGCCCCACAAGTCACCCCATCTTGGATTTCCCAAGGTGTCTAGTTTTTAAAAATGCGCAGGTTTGCTAAGTTTCCCCAGGTGCCGGCTGAGCTAGAGGCCAAAATCCACAGCTAAGCCCTTTGTAAAAAACAGCTCTGTTTTCTTTCTGAAAATGTGATGTGTCCACGTCGTCTTTTGGGGCATATTCTGTCGCGGGCGCTAGGCCTACCCACACAAGTGAGGTACCATTTTTATTGGGAGACTTGGGGGAACGCTGGGTGGAAGGAAATTTGTGGCTCCTCTCAGATCCCCGAACTTTCTGTCACCGAAATGACAGGAAAAAGTATTTTTTGGCCAAATTTTGAAGTTTGCAAAGGATTCTGGGTAACAGAACCTGGTCAGAGCCCCACATGTCCCCCCATCTTGGATTCCCCTAGGTGTCTAGTTTTAAAGAATGTGCAGGTTTGCTAGGTTTCCTCAGGTGCCGGCTGAGCTAGAGGCCAAACTCCACAGCTGTGCACTTTGTAAAAAAACTGCTCTGTTTTCTTTCTGAAAATGTGATGTGTCCACGTTGTGTTTTGGGGCATATCCTGTCGCGGGCGCTAGGCCTACCCACACAAGTGAGGTACCATTTTTATCGGGAGATTTGGGGGAACGCTGGGTGAAAGGAAATTTGTGGCTCCTCTCAGATTCCAGAACTTTCTGTCACCGAAATGACAGGAAAAAGTGTTTTTATGACCAAATTTTGAGGTTTGCAAAGGATTCTGGGTAACAGAACCTGGTCAGAGCCCCACAAGTCCCCCCATCTTGAATTCCCCTAGGTGTCTAGTTTTCAAAAATGCACAGGTTTGCTAGGTTTGCCCAGGTGCCGACTGAGCTAGAGGCCAAAATCCACAGCTAGGCACTTTGTTAAAAACATCTCTGTTTTCTTTCTGAAAACGTGATGTGTCCACGTCGTGTTGTGGGGCATATCTTGTCGCGGGCGCTAGCCCTACCCACACAAGTGAGGTACCATTTTTATCGGGAGACTTGGGGGAATGCTGGGAGGAAGGAAATTTGTGGCTCCTCTCAGATTCCAGAACTTTCTGTCACCGAAATAGCAGGAAAAAGTGTTTTTTTTGCCACATTTTGAGGTTTGCAAAGGATTCTGGGTAACAGAACCTGGTCAGAGCCCCACAAGTCCCCCCATCTTAGATTCCCCTAGGTGTCTAGTTTTTAAAAATGCGCAGGTTTGCTAGGTTTCCCCAGGTGCCGGCTGAGCTAGAGGCCAAAATCCACAGCTATGCACTTTGTAAAAAAACTGCTCTGTTTTCTTTCTGAAAATGTGATGTGTCCACGTTGTGTTTTGGGCCATATCCTGTCGCGGGCGCTAGGCCTACCCACACAAGTGAGGTACCATTTTTATCGGGAGACTTGGGGGAACGCTGGGTGGAAGGAAATTTGTGGCTCCTCTCAGATTCCAGAACTTTCTGTCACCGAAATGACAGGAAAAAGTGTTTTTTTTAGCCAAATTTTGAGGTTTGCAAAGGATTCTGGTTAACAGAACCTGGTCAGAGCCCCACAAGTCCCCCCATCTTAGATTCCCCTAGGTGTCTAGTTTTTAAAAATGCGCAGGTTTGTTAGGTTTCCCCAGGTGCCGGCTGAGCTAGAGGCCAAAATCCACAGCTAAGCCCTTTTTAAAAAACAGCTCTGTTTTCTTTCTGAAAATGTGATGTGTCCACGTCGTGTTTTGGGGCATATTCTGTTGCGGGCGCTAGGCCTACCCACACAAGTGAGGTACCACTTTTATCGGGAGACTTGGCGAAACGCTGGGTGGAAGGAAATTTGTGGCTCCTCTCAGATTCCAGAACTTTCTGTCACCGAAATGACAGGAAAAAGTGTTTTTTTGGCCAAATTTTGAGGTTTGCAAAGGATTCTGGGTAACAGAACATGGTCAGAGCCCCACAGGTCACCCCATCTTGGATTCCCCTAGGTGTCTAGTTTAAAAAAATGTGCAGGTTTGCTAGGTTTCCTCAGGTGCCAGCTGAGCTAGAGGCCAAAATCCACAGCTAAGCCCTTTGTAAAAAACAGCTCTGTTTTCTTTCTGAAAATGTGATGTGTCCACGTCGTCTTTTGGGGCATATTCTGTCGCGGGCGCTAGGCCTACCCACACAAGTGAGGTACCATTTTTATTGGGAGACTTGGGGGAACGCTGTGTGGAAGGAAATTTGTGGCTCCTCTCAGATCCCAGAACTTTCTGTCACCGAAATGACAGGAAAAAGTGTTTTTTGGCCAAATTTTGAGGTTTGCAAAGGATTCTGGGTAACAGAACCTGGTCAGAGCCCCACACGTCCCCCCATCTTGGATTCCCCTAGGTGACTAGTTTTAAAGAATGTGCAGGTTTGCTAGGTTTCCTCAGCTGCCGGCTGAGCTAGAGGCCAAACTCCACAGCTATGCACTTTGTAAAAAACAGCTCTGTTTTCTTTCTGAAAATGTGATGTGTCCACGTTGTGTTTTGGGGCATATCCTGTCGCAGGCGATAGGCCTACCCACACAAGTGAGGTACCATTTTTATCAGGAGACTTGGGGGAACGCTGGGAGGAAGGAAATTTGTGGCTCCTCTCAGATTCCAGAACTTTCTGTCACCGAAATGACAGGAAAAAGTGTTTTTTTGGCCAAATTTTGAGGTTTGCAAAGGATTCTGGGTAACAGAACCTGGTCAGAGCCCCACAAGTCACCCCATCTTGGATTCCCCTAGGTGTCTAGTTTTAAAAAATGCACAGGTTTGCTAGGTTTCCCCAGCTGCCGGCTGAGCTAGAGGCCAAAATCCACAGCTAGGCACTTTGTAAAAAACATCTGTTTTCTTTCTGAAAATGTGATGTGTCCACGTCGTGTTGTGGGGCATATCTTGTCGCGGGCGCTAGGCCTACCCACACAAGTGAGGTACCATTTTTATCGGGAGACTTGGGGGAATGCTGGGTGGAAGGAAATTTGTGGCTCCTCTCAGATTCCAGAACTTTCTGTCACCGAAATTACAGGAAAAAGTGTTTTTATGGCCAAATTTTGAGGTTTGCAAAGGATTCTGGGTAACAGAACCTGGTCAGAGCCCCACAAGTCCCCTCATCTTGGATTCCTCTAGGTGTCTAGTTTTTAAAAATGCGCAGGTTTGCTAGGTTTCCCCAGGTGCCGGCTGAGCTAGAGGCCAAAATCCACAGCTAAGCCCTTTGTAAAAAACAGCTCTGTTTTCTTTCTGAAAATGTGATGTGTCCACGTCGTGTTTTGGGGTATATTCTGTCGCGGCGCCAGGCCTACCCACACAAGTGAGGTACCACTTTTATCGGGAGACTTGGGGGAACGCTGGGTGGAAGGAAATTTGTGGCTCCTCTCAGATGCCAGAACTTTCTATCACCGAAATGATAGGAAAAAGTGTTTTTTGGCCAAATTTTGAGGTTTGCAAAGGATTCTGGGTAACAGAACCTGGTCAGAACCCCACAGGTCACCCCATCTTGGATTCCCCTAGGTGTCTAGTTTTAAAAAATGTGCAAGTTTGCTAGGTTTCCTCAGGTGCTGGCTGAGCTAGAGGCCAAAATCCACAGCTATGCACTTTGTAAAAAACAGCTCTGTTTTCTGTCTGAAAATGTGGTGTCCACATCGTGTTTTGGGGCATATCCTGTCGCTGGCGATAGGCCTACCCACACAAGTGAGGTACCATTTTTATTGGGAGACTTGGGGGAACGCTGGGTGGAAGGAAATTTGTGTCTCCTCTCAGATCCCAGAACTTTCTGTCACAGAAATGACAGGAAAAAGTGTTTTTTTGGCCAAATTTTGAGGTTTGCAAAGGATTCTGGGTAACAGAACCTGGTCAGAGCCCCACAAGTCCCCCCATCTTGGTTTCCCCTAGGTGTCTAGTTTTAAAGAATGTGCAGGTTTGCTAGGTTTCCTCAGGTGCCGGCTGAGCTAGAAGCCAAACTCCACAGCTATGCACTTTGTGAAAAACAGCTCTGTTTTCTTTCTGAAAATGTGATGTGTCCACGTTGTGTTTTGGGGCATATCCTGTCGCAGGCGCTAGGCCTACCCACACAAGTGAGGTACCATTTTTATCGGGAGACTTGGGGGAACGCTGGGAGGAAGGAAATTTGTGGCTCCTCTCAGATTCCAGAACTTTCTGTCACCGAAATGACAGGAAAAAGTGTTTTTTTTTGGACAAATTTTGAGGTTTGCAAAGGATTCTGGGTAACAGAACCTGGTCAGAGCCCCACAAGTCACCCCATCTTGGATTTCCCAAGGTGTCTAGTTTTTAAAAATGCGCAGGTTTGCTAAGTTTCCCCAGGTGCCGGCTGAGCTAGAGGCCAAAATCCACAGCTAAGCCCTTTGTAAAAAACAGCTCTGTTTTCTTCATGAAAATGTGATGTGTCCACGTCGTCTTTTGGGGCATATTCTGTCGCGGGCGCTAGGCCTACCCACACAAGTGAGGTACCATTTTTATTGGGAGACTTGGGGGAACGCTGGGTGAAAGGAAATTTGTGGCTCCTCTCAGATTCCAGAACTTTCTGTCACCGAAATGACAGGAAAAAGTGTTTTTATGGCCAAATTTTGAGGTTTGCAAAGGATTCTGGGTAACAGAACCTGGTCAGAGCCCCACAAGTCCCCCCATCTTGGATTCCCCTAGGTGTCTAGTTTTAAAGAATGTGCAGGTTTGCTAGGTTTCCTCAGCTGCCGGCTGAGCTAGAGGCCAAACTCCACAGCTATGCACTTTGTAAAAAACAGCTCTGTTTTCTTTCTGAAAATGTGATGTGTCCACGTTTTGTTTTGGGGCATATCCTGTCGCAGGCGCTAGGCCTACCCACACAAGTGAGGCACCATTTTTATTGGGAGACTTGGGGGAACGCTGGGAGGAAGGAAATTTGTGGCTCCTCTCAGATTTCAGAACGTTCTGTCACCGAAATGACAGGAAAAAGTGTTTTTTTGGCCAAATTTTGAGGTTTGCAAAGGATTCTGGGTAACAGAACCTGGTCAGAGCCCCACAAGTCCCCCCATCTTGAATTCCCCTAGGTGTCTAGTTTTCAAAAATGCACAGGTTTGCTAGGTTTGCCCAGGTGCCGACTGAGCTAGAGGCCAAAATCCACAGCTAGGCACTTTGTAAAAAACATCTGTTTTCTTTCTGAAAATGTGATGTGTCCACGTCGTGTTGTGGGGCATATCTTGTCGCGGGCGCTAGGCCTACCCACACAAGTGAGGTACCATTTTTATCGGGAGACTTGGGGGAATGCTGGGTGGAAGGAAATTTGTGGCTCCTCTCAGATTCCAGAACTTTCTGTCACCGAAATTACAGGAAAAAGTGTTTTTATGGCCAAATTTTGAGGTTTGCAAAGGATTCTGGGTAACAGAACCTGGTCAGAGCCCCACAAGTCCCCCCATCTTGGATTCCTCTAGGTGTCTAGTTTTAAAAAATGCGCAGGTTTGCTTGGTTTCCCCAGGTGCCGGCTGAGCTAGAGGCCAAAATCCACAGCTAAGCCCTTTGTAAAAAACAGCTCTGTTTTCTTTCTGAAAATGTGATGTGTCCACGTCGTGTTTTGGGGTATATTCTGTCGCGGCGCCAGGCCTACCCACACAAGTGAGGTACCACTTCTATCGGGAGACTTGGGGGAACGCTGGGTGGAAGGAAATTTGTGGCTCCTCTCAGATTCCAGAACTTTCTATCACCGAAATGATAGGAAAAAGTGTTTTTTGGCCAAATTTTGAGGTTTGCAAAGGATTCTGGGTAACAGAACCTGGTCAGAACCCCACAGGTCACCCCATCTTGGATTCCCCTAGGTGTCTAGTTTTCAAAAATGTGCAAGTTTGCTAGGTTTCCTCAGGTGCTGGCTGAGCTAGAGGCCAAAATCCACAGCTATGCACTTTGTAAAAAACAGCTCTGTTTTCTTTCTGAAAATGTGGTGTCCACATCGTGTTTTGGGGCATATCCTGTCGCTGGCGATAGGCCTACCCACACAAGTGAGGTACCATTTTTATTGGGAGACTTGGGGGAACGCTGGGTGGAAGGAAATTTGTGGCTCCTCTCAGATCCCAGAACTTTCTGTCACAGAAATGACAGGAAAAAGTATTTTTTTGGCCAAATTTTGAGGTTTGCAAAGGATTCTGGGTAACAGAACCTGGTCAGAGCCCCACAAGTCCCCCCATCTTGGTTTCCCCTAGGTGTCTAGTTTTAAAGAATGTGCAGGTTTGCTAGGTTTCCTCAGGTGCCGGCTGAGCTAGAAGCCAAACTCCACAGCTATGCACTTTGTAAAAAACAGCTCTGTTTTCTTTCTGAAAATGTGATGTGTCCAAGTTGTGTTTTGGGGCATATCCTGTCGCGGGCGCTAGGCCTACCCACACAAGTGAGGTACCATTTTTATCGGGAAACTTGGGGGAACGCTGGGTGGAAGAAAATTTGTGGCTCCTCTCAGATTCCAGAACTTTCTGTCACCGAAATGACAGGAAAAATAGTTTATTTGGCCAAATTTTGAGGTTTGCAAAGGATTCTGGGTAACAGAACCTGGTCAGGGCCCCACAAGTCCCCCCATCTTTGATTCCCCTAGGTGTCTAGTTTTAAAGAATGTGCAGGTTTGCTAGGTTTCCTCAGCTGCCGGCTGAGCTAGAGGCCAAACTCCACAGCTATACACTTTGTAAAAAACAGCTCTGTTTTCTTTCTGAAAATGTGATGTGTCCACGTTGTGTTTTGGTGTATATCCTGTCGCGGGCGCAAGGCCTACCCACACAAGTGATATACGATTTTTATCGGGAGACTTGGGGGAACGCTGGGTGGAAGGAAATTTTTGGCTCCTCTCAGATTCCAGAACTTTCTTTCACCGAAATAACAGGAAAAAGTGTTTTTTTGCCACATTTTGAGGTTTGCAAAGGATTCTGGGTAACAGAAGCTGGTCAGAGCCCCACAAGTCACCCCATCTTGGATTTCCCAAGGTGTCTAGTTTTTAAAAATGCGCAGGTTTGCTAAGTTTCCCCAGGTGCCGGCTGAGCTAGAGGCCAAAATCCACAGCTAAGCCCTTTGTAAAAAACAGCTCTGTTTTCTTTCTGAAAATGTGATGTGTCCACGTCGTCTTTTGGGGCATATTCTGTCGCGGGGGCTAGGCCTACCCACACAAGTGAGGTACCATTTTTATTGGGAGACTTGGGGGAACGCTGGGTGGAAGGAAATTTGTGGCTCCTCTCAGATCCCAGAACTTTCTGTCACCGAAATGACAGGAAAAAGTGTTTATTTGGCCAAATTTTGAGGTTTGCAAAGGATTCTGGGTAACAGAACCTGGTCAGGGCCCCACAAGTCCCCCCATCTTTGATTCCCCTAGGTGTCTAGTTTTAAAGAATGTGCTTGCTAGGTTTCCTCAGCTGCCGGCTGAGCTAGAGGCCAAACTCCACAGCTATGCACTTTGTAAAAAACAGCTCTGTTTTCTTTCTGAAAAATGTGATGTGTCCACGTTGTGTTTTGGTGTATATCCTGTCGCGGGCGCAAGGCCTACCCACACAAGTGATATACGATTTTTATCGGGACACTTGGGGGAACGCTGGGTGGAAGGACAGTTTTGGCTCCTCTCAGATTCCAGAACTTTCTTTCACCGAAATAACAGGAAAAAGTGTTTTTTTGCCACATTTTGAGGTTTGCAAAGGATTCTGGGTAACAGAACCTGGTCAGAGCCCCACAAGTCACCCCATCTTGGATTTCCCAAGGTGTCTAGTTTTTGAAAATGCGCAGGTTTGCTAAGTTTCCCCAGGTGCCGGCTGAGCTAGAGGCCAAAATCCACAGCTAAGCCCTTTGTAAAAAACAGCTCTGTTTTCTTTCTGAAAATGTGATGTGTCCACGTCGTCTTTTGGGGCATATTCTGTCGCGGGCGCTAGGCCTACCCACACAAGTGAGGTACCATTTTTATTGGGAGACTTGGGGGAACGCTGGGTGGAAGGAAATTTGTGGCTCCTCTCAGATCCCCGAACTTTCTGTCACCGAAATGACAGGAAAAAGTGTTTTTTGGCCAAATTTTGAAGTTTGCAAAGGATTCTGGGTAACAGAACCTGGTCAGAGCCCCACATGTCCCCCCATCTTGGATTCCCCTAGGTGTCTAGTTTTAAAGAATGTGCAGGTTTGCTAGGTTTCCTCAGGTGCCGGCTGACCTAGAGGCCAAACTCCACAGCTATGCACTTTGTAAAAAAACTGCTCTGTTTTCTTTCTGAAAATGTGATGTGTCCACGTTGTGTTTTTGGGGCATATCCTGTCGCGGGCGCTAGGCCTACCCACACAAGTGAGGTACCATTTTTATCGGGAGATTTGGGGGAACGCTGGGTGAAAGGAAATTTGTGGCTCCTCTCAGATTCCAGAACTTTCTGTCACCGAAATGACAGGAAAAAGTGTTTTTATGGCCAAATTTTGAGGTTTGCAAAGGATTCTGGGTAACAGAACCTGGTCAGAGCCCCACAAGTCCCCCCATCTTGGATTCCCCTAGGTGTCTAGTTTTAAAGAATGTGCAGGTTTGCTAAGTTTCCTCAGCTGCCGGCTGAGCTAGAGGCCAAACTCCACAGCTATGCACTTTGTAAAAAAACAGCTCTGTTTTCTTTCTGAAAATGTGATGTGTCCACGTTGTGTTTTGGGGCATATCCTGTCGCGGGCACAAGGCCTACCCACACAAGTGATATACGATTTTTATCGGGACACTTGGGGGGAACGCTGGGTGGAAGGACATTTTTGGCTCCTCTCAGATTCCAGAACTTTCTTTCACCGAAATAACAGGAAAAAGTGTTTTTTTGCCACATTTTGAGGTTTGCAAAGAATTCTGGGGTAACAGAACCTGGTCAGAGCCCCACAAGTCACCCCATCTTGGATTTCCCAAGGTGTCTAGTTTTTAAAAATGCGCAGGTTTGCTAAGTTTCCCCAGGTGCCGGCTGAGCTAGAGGCCAAAATCCACAGCTAAGCCCTTTGTAAAAAACAGCTCTGTTTTCTTTCTGAAATGTGATGTGTCCACGTCGTCTTTTGGGGCATATTCTGTCGCGGGCGCTAGGCCTACCCACACAAGTGAGGTACCATTTTTATTGGGAGACTTGGGGGAACGCTGGGTGGAAGGAAATTTGTGGCTCCTCTCAGATCCCCGAACTTTCTGTCACCGAAATGACAGGAAAAAGTATTTTTTGGCCAAATTTTGAAGTTTGCAAAGGATTCTGGGTAACAGAACCTGGTCAGAGCCCCACATGTCCCCCCATCTTGGATTCCCCTAGGTGTCTAGTTTTAAAGAATGTGCAGGTTTGCTAGGTTTCCTCAGGTGCCGGCTGAGCTAGAGGCCAAACTCCACAGCTGTGCACTTTGTAAAAAAACTGCTCTGTTTTCTTTCTGAAAATGTGATGTGTCCACGTTGTGTTTTGGGGCATATCCTGTCGCGGGCGCTAGGCCTACCCACACAAGTGAGGTACCATTTTTATCGGGAGATTTGGGGGAACGCTGGGTGAAAGGAAATTTGTGGCTCCTCTCAGATTCCAGAACTTTCTGTCACCGAAATGACAGGAAAAAGTGTTTTTATGACCAAATTTTGAGGTTTGGAAAGGATTCTGGGTAACAGAACCTGGTCAGAGCCCCACAAGTCCCCCCATCTTGAATTCCCCTAGGTGTCTAGTTTTCAAAAATGCACAGGTTTGCTAGGTTTGCCCAGGTGCCGACTGAGCTAGAGGCCAAAATCCACAGCTAGGCACTTTGTTAAAAACATCTCTGTTTTCTTTCTGAAAACGTGATGTGTCCACGTCGTGTTGTGGGGCATATCTTGTCGCGGGCGCTAGCCCTACCCACACAAGTGAGGTACCATTTTTATCGGGAGACTTGGGGGAATGCTGGTAGGAAGGAAATTTGTGGCTCCTCTCAGATTCCAGAACTTTCTGTCACCGAAATAGCAGGAAAAAGTGTTTTTTTTGCCACATTTTGAGGTTTGCAAAGGATTCTGGGTAACAGAACCTGGTCAGAGCCCCACAAGTCCCCCCATCTTAGATTCCCCTAGGTGTCTAGTTTTTAAAAATGCGCAGGTTTGCTAGGTTTCCCCAGGTGCCGGCTGAGCTAGAGGCCAAAATCCACAGCTATGCACTTTGTAAAAAAACTGCTCTGTTTTCTTTCTGAAAATGTGATGTGTCCACGTTGTGTTTTGGGCCATATCCTGTCGCGGGCGCTAGGCCTACCCACACAAGTGAGGTACCATTTTTATCGGGAGACTTGGGGGAACGCTGGGTGGAAGGAAATTTGTGGCTCCTCTCAGATTCCAGAACTTTCTGTCACCGAAATGACAGGAAAAAGTGTTTTTTTAGCCAAATTTTGAGGTTTGCAAAGGATTCTGGTTAACAGAACCTGGTCAGAGCCCCACAAGTCCCCCCATCTTAGATTCCCCTAGGTGTCTAGTTTTTAAAAATGCGCAGGTTTGTTAGGTTTCCCCAGGTGCCGGCTGAGCTAGAGGCCAAAATCCACAGCTAAGCCCTTTTTAAAAAACAGCTCTGTTTTCTTTCTGAAAATGTGATGTGTCCACGTCGTGTTTTGGGGCATATTCTGTTGCGGGCGCTAGGCCTACCCACACAAGTGAGGTACCACTTTTATCGGGAGACTTGGCGAAACGCTGGGTGGAAGGAAATTTGTGGCTCCTCTCAGATTCCAGAACTTTCTGTCACCGAAATGACAGGAAAAAGTGTTTTTTTGGCCAAATTTTGAGGTTTGCAAAGGATTCTGGGTAACAGAACATGGTCAGAGCCCCACAGGTCACCCCATCTTGGATTCCCCTAGGTGTCTAGTTTAAAAAAATTTGCAGGTTTGCTAGGTTTCCTCAGGTGCCAGCTGAGCTAGAGGCAAAATCCACAGCTAAGCCCTTTGTAAAAAAACAGCTCTGTTTTCTTTCTGAAAATGTGATGTGTCCACGTCGTCTTTTGGGGCATATTCTGTCGCGGGCGCTAGGCCTACCCACACAAGTGAGGTACCATTTTTATTGGGAGACTTGGGGGAACGCTGTGTGGAAGGAAATTTGTGGCTCCTCTCAGATCCCAGAACTTTCTGTCACCGAAATGACAGGAAAAAGTGTTTTTTGGCCAAATTTTGAGGTTTGCAAAGGATTCTGGGTAACAGAACCTGGTCAGAGCCCCACATGTCCCCCCATCTTGGATTCCCCTAGGTGACTAGTTTTAAAGAATGTGCAGGTTTGCTAGGTTTCCTCAGCTGCCGGCTGAGCTAGAGGCCAAACTCCACAGCTATGCACTTTGTAAAAAACAGCTCTGTTTTCTTTCTGAAAATGTGATGTGTCCACGTTGTGTTTTGGGGCATATACTGTCGCAGGCGATAGGCCTACCCACACAAGTGAGGTACCATTTTTATCAGGAGACTTGGGGGAACGCTGGGAGGAAGGAAATTTGTGGCTCCTCTCAGATTCCAGAACTTTCTGTCACCGAAATGACAGGAAAAAGTGTTTTTTTGGCCAAATTTTGAGGTTTGCAAAGGATTCTGGGTAACAGAACCTGGTCAGAGCCCCACAAGTCACCCCATCTTGGATTCCCCTAGGTGTCTAGTTTTAAAAAATGCACAGGTTTGCTAGGTTTCCCCAGCTGCCGGCTGAGCTAGAGGCCAAAATCCACAGCTAAGCCCTTTGTAAAAAACAGCTCTGGTTTCTTTCTGAAAATGTGATGTGTCCACGTCGTGTTTTGGGGCATATTCTGTTGCGGGCGCTAGGCCTACCCACACAAGTGAGGTACCACTTTTATCGGGAGACTTGGCGAAACGCTGGGTGGAAGGAAATTTGTGGCTCCTCTCAGATCCCAGAACTTTCTGTCACGGAAATGACAGGAAAAAGTGTTTTTTTGGCCAAATTTTGAGGTTTGCAAAGGATTCTGGGTAACAGACCATGGTCAGAGCCCCACAGGTCACCCCATCTTGGATTCCCCTAGGTGTCTAGTTTTAAAAAATGTGCAGGTTTGCTAGGTTTCCTCAGGTGCCGGCTGAGCTAGAGGCCAAAATCCACAGCTATGCACTTTGTAAAAAACAGCTCTGTTTTCTTTCTGAAAATGTGATGTGTCCACGTCATGTTTTGGGGCATATACTGTCGCGGGCGCTAGGCCTACCCACACAAGTGAGGTATCATTTTTATTGGGAGACTTGGGGGAACGCTGGGTGGAAGGAAATTTGTGGCTCCTTTCAGATTCCATAACTTTCTGTCACCGAAATGACAGGAAAAAGTGTTTTTTTGGCCAAATTTTGAGGTTTGCAAAGGATTCTGGGTAACAGAACCTGGTCAGAGCCCCACAAGTCCCCCCATCTTAGATTCCCCTAGGTGTCTAGTTTTTAAAAATGCGCAGGTTTGCTAGGTTTCCCCAGGTGCCGGCTGAGCTAGAGGCCAAAATCCACAGCTATGCACTTTGTAAAAAAACTGCTCTGTTTTCTTTCTGAAAATGTGATGTGTCCACGTTGTGTTTTGGGCCATATCCTGTCGCGGGCGCTAGGCCTACCCACACAAGTGAGGTACCATTTTTATCGGGAGACTTGGGGGAACGCTGGGTGGAAGGAAATTTGTGGCTCCTCTCAGATTCCAGAACTTTCTGTCACCGAAATGACAGGAAAAAGTGTTTTTTTAGCCAAATTTTGAGGTTTGCAAAGGATTCTGGTTAACAGAACCTGGTCAGAGCCCCACAAGTCCCCCCATCTTAGATTCCCCTAGGTGTCTAGTTTTTAAAAATGCGCAGGTTTGTTAGGTTTCCCCAGGTGCCGGCTGAGCTAGAGGCCAAAATCCACAGCTAAGCCCTTTTTAAAAAACAGCTCTGTTTTCTTTCTGAAAATGTGATGTGTCCACGTCGTGTTTTGGGGCATATTCTGTTGTGGGCGCTAGGCCTACCCACACAAGTGAGGTACCACTTTTATCGGGAGACTTGGCGAAACGCTGGGTGGAAGGAAATTTGTGGCTCCTCTCAGATTCCAGAACTTTCTGTCACCGAAATGACAGGAAAAAGTGTTTTTTTGGCCAAATTTTGAGGTTTGCAAAGGATTCTGGGTAACAGAACATGGTCAGAGCCCCACAGGTCACCCCATCTTGGATTCCCCTAGGTGTCTAGTTTAAAAAAATTTGCAGGTTTGCTAGGTTTCCTCAGGTGCCAGCTGAGCTAGAGGCCAAAATCCACAGCTAAGCCCTTTGTAAAAAACAGCTCTGTTTTCTTTCTGAAAATGTGATGTGTCCACGTCGTCTTTTGGGGCATATTCTGTCGCGGGCGCTAGGCCTACCCACACAAGTGAGGTACCATATTTATTGGGAGACTTGGGGGAACGCTGTGTGGAAGGAAATTTGTGGCTCCTCTCAGATCCCAGAACTTTCTGTCACCGAAATGACAGGAAAAAGTGTTTTTTGGCCAAATTTTGAGGTTTGCAAAGGATTCTGGGTAACAGAACCTGGTCAGAGCCCCACACGTCCCCCCATCTTGGATTCCCCTAGGTGACTAGTTTTAAAGAATGTGCAGGTTTGCTAGGTTTCCTCAGCTGCCGGCTGAGCTAGAGGCCAAACTCCACAGCTATGCACTTTGTAAAAAACAGCTCTGTTTTCTTTCTGAAAATGTGATGTGTCCACGTTGTGTTTTGGGGCATATCCTGTCGCAGGCGATAGGCCTACCCACACAAGTGAGGTATCATTTTTATCAGGAGACTTGGGGGAACGCTGGGAGGAAGGAAATTTGTGGCTCCTCTCAGATTCCAGAACTTTCTGTCACCGAAATGACAGGAAAAAGTGTTTTTTTGGCCAAATTTTGAGGTTTGCAAAGGATTCTGGGTAACAGAACCTGGTCAGAGCCCCAAAAGTCACCCCATCTTGGATTCCCCTAGGTGTCTAGTTTTAAAAAATGCACAGGTTTGCTAGGTTTCCCCAGCTGCCGGCTGAGCTAGAGGCCAAAATCCACAGCTAAGCCCTTTGTAAAAAACAGCTCTGGTTTCTTTCTGAAAATGTGATGTGTCCACGTCGTGTTTTGGGGCATATTCTGTTGCGGGCGCTAGGCCTACCCACACAAGTGAGGTACCACTTTTATCGGGAGACTTGGCGAAACGCTGGGTGGAAGGAAATTTGTGGCTCCTCTCAGATCCCAGAACTTTCTGTCACGGAAATGACAGGAAAAAGTGTTTTTTTGGCCAAATTTTGAGGTTTGCAAAGGATTCTGGGTAACAGACCATGGTCAGAGCCCCACAGGTCACCCCATCTTGGATTCCCCTAGGTGTCTAGTTTTAAAAAATGTGCAGGTTTGCTAGGTTTCCTCAGGTGCCGGCTGAGCTAGAGGCCAAAATCCACAGCTATGCACTTTGTAAAAAACAGCTCTGTTTTCTTTCTGAAAATGTGATGTGTCCACGTCATGTTTTGGGGCATATACTGTCGCGGGCGCTAGGCCTACCCACACAAGTGAGGTATCATTTTTATTGGGAGACTTGGGGGAACGCTGGGTGGAAGGAAATTTGTGGCTCCTCTCAGATTCCATAACTTTCTGTCACCGAAATGACAGGAAAAAGTGTTTTTTTGGCCAAATTTTGAGGTTTGCAAAGGATTCTGGGTAACAGAACCTGGTCAGAGCCCCACAAGTCACCCCATCTTGGATTCCCCTCGGTGTCTAGTTTTCAAAAATGCACAGGTTTGCTAGGTTTCCCCAGGTGCCGGCTGAGCTAGAGGCAAAAATCCACAGCTATGCACTTTGTAAAAAAACTGCTCTGATTTCTTTCTGAAAATGTGATGTGTCCACGTTGTGTTTTGGGCCATATCCTGTCGCGGGCGCTAGGCCTACCCACACAAGTGAGGTACCATTTTTATCGGGAGACTTGGGGGAACGCTGGGTAGAAGGAAATTTGTGGCTCCTCTCAGATTCCAGAACTTTCTGTCACCGAAATGACAGGAAAAAGTGTTTTTTTGGCCAAATTTTGAGGTTTGCAAAGGATTCTGGGTAACAGAACCAGGTCAGAGCCCCACAAGTCCCCCCATCATGGATTCCCCTAGGTGTCTAGTTTTAAAGAATGTGCAGGTTTGCTAGGTTTCCTCAGCTGCCGGCTGAGCTAGAGGCCAAACTCCACAGCTATGCACTTTGTAAAAAACAGCTCTGTTTTCTTTCTGAAAATGTGATGTGTCCACGTTGTGTTTTGGGGCATATCCTGTCGCAGGCGCTAGGCCTACCCACACAAGTGAGGTACCATTTTTATCGGGAGACTTGGGGGAACGCTGGGAGGAAGGACATTTGTGGCTCCTCTCAGATTTCAGAACTTTCTGTCACCGAAATGACAGGAAAAATTGTTTTTTTGGCCAAATTTTGAGGTTTGCAAAGGATTCTGGTTAACAGAACCTGGTCAGAGCCCCACAAGTCCCCCCATCTTGGATTCCCCTAGGTGTCTAGTTTTTAAAAATACACAGGTTTGCTAGGTTTCTCCAGGTGCCGGCTGAGCTAGAGGCCAAAATCCACAGCTAAGCCCTTTGTAAAAAACAGCTCTGTTTTCTTTCTGAAAATGTGATGTGTCCACGTCGTGTTTTGGGGCATATTCTGTTGCGGGCGCTAGGCCTACCCACACAAGTGAGGTACCACTTTTATCGGGAGACTTCGCGAAACGCTGGGTGGAAGGAAATTTGTGGCTCCTCTCAGATCCCAGAACTTTCTGTCACGGAAATGACAGGAAAAAGTTTTTTTGGGGCCAAATTTTGAGGTTTGCAAAGGATTCTGGGTAACAGAACATGGTCAGAGCCCCACAGGTCACCCCATCTTGGATTCCCCTAGGTGTCTAGTTTTAAAAAATTTGCAGGTTTGCTAGGTTTCCTCAGGTGCCGGCTGAGCTAGAGGCAAAAATCCACAGCTATGCACTTTGTAAAAAACAGCTCTGTTTTCTTTCTGAAAATGTGATGTGTCCACGTCATGTTTTGGCGCATATACTGTCGCGGGCGCTAGGCCTACCCACACAAGTGAGGTACCATTTTTAATGGGAGACTTGGGGGAACGCTGGGTGGAAGGAAATTTGTGGCTCCTTTCAGATTCCAGAACTTTCTGTCACCGAAATGACAGGAAAAAGTGTTTTTTTGGCCAAATTTTGAGGTTTGCAAAGGATTCTGGGTAACAGAACCTGGTCAGAGCCCCACAAGTCACCCCATCTTGGATTCCCCTAGGTGTCTAGTTTTCAAAAATGCACAGGTTTGCTAGGTTTCCCCAGGTGCCGGCTGAGCTAGAGGCAAAAATCCACAGCTATGCACTTTGTAAAAAAACTGCTCTGTTTTCTTTCTGAAAATGTGATGTGTCCACGTCGTGTTTTGGGCCATATCCTGTCGCAGGCGCTAGGCCTACCCACACAAGTGAGGTACCATTTTTATCGGGAGACTTGGGGGAACGCTGGGTAGAAGGAAATTTGGGGCTCCTCTCAGATTCCAGAACTTTCTGTCACCGAAATGACAGGAAAAAGTGTTTTTTTGGCCAAATTTTGAGGTTTGCAAAGGATTCTGGGAAACAGAACCTGGTCAGAGCCCCACAAGTCCCCCCATCTTAGATTCCCCTAGGTGTCTAGTTTTAAAGAATATGCAGGTTTGCTAGGTTTCCTCAGCTGCCGGCTGAGCTAGAGGCCAAACTCCACAGCTATGCACTTTGTAAAAAACAGCTCTGTTTTCTTTCTGAAAATGTGATGTGTCCACGTTGTGTTTTGGGGCATATCCTGTCGCAGGCGCTAGGCCTACCCACACAAGTGAGGTACCATTTTTATCGAGAGACTTGGGGGAACGCTGCGAGGAAGGAAATTTGTGGCTCCTCTCAGATTCCAGAACTTTCTGTCACCGAAATGACAGGAAAAATTGTTTTTTTGGCCAAATTTTGAGGTTTGCAAAGGATTCTGGTTAACAGAACCTGGTCAGAGCCCCACAAGTCCCCCATCTTGGATTCCCCTAGGTGTCTAGTTTTTAAAAATGCACAGGTTTGCTAGGTTTCCCCAGGTGCCGGCTGAGATAGAGGCCAAAATCCACAGCTAAACCCTTTGTAAAAAACAGCTCTGTTTTCTTTCTGAAAATGTGATGTGTCCACGTCGTGTTTTGGGGCATATTCTGTTGCGGGCGCTAGGCCTACCCACACAAGTGAGGTACCACTTTTATCGGGAGACTTGGCGAAACGCTGGGTGGAAGGAAATTTGTGGCTCCTCTCAGATCCCAGAACTTTCTGTCACGGAAATGACAGGAAAAAGTTTTTTTTTGGCCAAATTTTGAGGTTTGCAAAGGATTCTGGGTAACAGAACATGGTCAGAGCCCCACAGGTCACCCCATCTTGGATTCCCCTAGGTCTCTAGTTTTAAAAAATGTGCAGGTTTGCTAGGTTTCCTCAGGTGCCGGCTGAGCTAGAGGCAAAAATCCACAGCTATGCACTTTGTAAAAAACAGCTCTGTTTTCTTTCGGAAAATGTGATGTGTCCACGTCATGTTTTGGGGCATATACTGTCGCGGGCGCTAGGCCTACCCACACAAGTGAGGTACCATTTTTATTGGGAGACTTGGGGGAACGCTGGGTGGAAGGAAATTTGTGGCTCCTTTCAGATTCCAGAACTTTCTGTCACCGAAATGACAGGAAAAAGTGTTTTTTTGGCCAAATTTTGAGGTTTGCAAAGGATTCTGGGTAACAGAACCTGGTCAGAGCCCCACAAGTCCCCCCATCTTGGATTCCCCTAGGTGTCTAGTTTTAAAGAATATGCAGGTTTGCTAGGTTTCCTCAGCTGCCGGCTGAGCTAGAGGCCAAACTCCACAGCTATGCACTTTGTAAAAAACAGCTCTGTTTTCTTTCTGAAAATGTGATGTGTCCACGTTGTGTTTTGGGGCATATCCTGTCGCAGGCGCTAGGCCTACCCACACAAGTGAGGTACCATTATTATCGAGAGACTTGGGGGAACGCTGGGAGGAAGGAAATTTGTGGCTCCTCTCAGATTCCAGAACTTTCTGTCACCGAAATGACAGGAAAAACTTTTTTTTTGGCCAAATTTTGAGGTTTGCAAAGGATTCTGGTTAACAGAACCTGGTCAGAGCCCCACAAGTCCCCCATCTTGGATTCCCCTAGGTGTCTAGTTTTTAAAAATGCACAGGTTTGCTAGGTTTCCCCAGGTGCCGGCTGAGCTAGAGGCCAAAATCCACAGCTAAGCCCTTTGTAAAAAACAGCTCTGTTTTCTTTCTGAAAATGTGATGTGTCCACGTCGTGTTTTGGGGCATATTCTGTTGCGGGCGCTAGGCCTACCCACACAAGTGAGGTACCACTTTTATCGGGAGACTTGGCGAAACGCTGGGTGGAAGGAAATTTGTGGCTCCTCTCAGATCCCAGAACTTTCTGTCACGGAAATGACAGGAAAAAGTGTTTTTTTGGCCAAATTTTGAGGTTTGCAAAGGATTCTGGGTAACAGAACATGGTCAGAGCCCCACAGGTCACCCCATCTTGGATTCCCCTAGGTGTCTAGTTTTAAAAAATTTGCAGGTTTGCTAGGTTTCCTCAGGTGCCGGCTGAGCTAGAGGCAAAAATCCACAGCTATGCACTTTGTAAAAAACAGCTCTGTTTTCTTTCTGAAAATGTGATGTGTCCACGTCATGTTTTGGGGCATATACTGTCGCGGGCGCTAGGCCTACCCACACAAGTGAGGTACCATTTTTATTGGGAGACTTGGGGGAACGCTGGGTGGAAGGAAATTTGTGGCTCCTTTCAGATTCCAGAACTTTCTGTCACCGAAATGACAGGAAAAAGTGTTTTTTTGGCCAAATTTTGAGGTTTGCAAAGGATTCTGGGTAACAGAACCTGGTCAGAGCCCCACAAGTCACCCCATCTTGGATTCCCCTAGGTGTCTAGTTTTCAAAAATGCACAGGTTTGCTAGGTTTCCCCAGGTGCCGGCTGAGCTAGAGGCAAAAATCCACAGCTATGCACTTTGTAAAAAAACTGCTCTGTTTTCTTTCTGAAAATGTGATGTGTCCACGTCGTGTTTTGGGCCATATCCTGTCGCAGGCGCTAGGCCTACCCACACAAGTGAGGTACCATTTTTATATGGAGACTTGGGGGAACGCTGGGTGGAAGGAAATTTGTGGCTCCTCTCAGATTCCAGAACTTTCTGTCACCGAAATGACAGGAAAAAGTGTTTTTTTGGACAAATTTTGAGGTTTGCAAAGGATTCTGGGTAACAGAACCTGGTCAGAGCCCCAGATGTCCCCCCATCTTGGATTCCCCTAGGTGTCTAGTTTTGAAGAATGTGCAGGTTTGCTAGGTTTCCTCAGCTGCCGGCTGAGCTAGAGGCCAAACTCCACAGCTATGTACTTTGTAAAAAACAGCTCTGTTTTCTTTCTGAAAATGTGATGTGTCCACGTTGTGTTTTGGGGCATGTCCTGTCGCAGGCGCTAGGCCTACCAACACAAGTGAGGTACCATTTTTATCGGGAGACTTGGGGGAACGCTGGGAGGAAGGAAATTTGTGGCTCCTCTCAGATTCCAGAACTTTCTGTCACTGAAATGACAGGAAAAATAGTTTTTTTGGCCAAATTTTGAGGTTTGCAAAGGATTCTGGGTAACAGAACCTGGTCAGAGCCCAACAAGTCCCCCCATCTTGAATTCCCCTAGGTGTCTAGTTTTCAAAAATGCACAGGTTTGCTAGGTTTGCCCAGGTGCCGGCTGAGCTAGAGGCCAAAATCCACAGCTAGGCACTTTGTAAAAAATATCTCTGTTTTCTTTCTGAAAATGTGATGTGTCCACGTCGTGTTGTGGGGCATATCTTGTCGCGGGCGCTAGGCCTACCCACACAAGTGAGGTACCATTTTTATCGGGAGACTTGGGGGAATGCTGGGAGGAAGGAAATTTGTGGCTCCTCTCAGATTCCAGAACTTTCTGTCACCGAAATAGCAGGAAAAAGTGTTTTTTTTGCCACATTTTGAGGTTTGCAAAGGATTCTGGGTAACAGAACCTGGTCAGAGCCCCACAAGTCCCCCCATCTTGAATTCCCCTAGGTGTCTAGTTTTCAAAAATGCACAGGTTTGCTAGGTTTGCCCAGGTGCCGACTGAGCTAGAGGCCAAAATCCACAGCTAGGCACTTTGTTAAAAACATCTCTGTTTTCTTTCTGAAAACGTGATGTGTCCACGTCGTGTTGTGGGGCATATCTTGTCGCGGGCGCTAGCCCTACCCACACAAGTGAGGTACCATTTTTATCGGGAGACTTGGGGGAATGCTGGGAGGAAGGAAATTTGTGGCTCCTCTCAGATTCCAGAACTTTCTGTCACCGAAATAGCAGGAAAAAGTGTTTTTTTTGCCACATTTTGAGGTTTGCAAAGGATTCTGGGTAACAGAACCTGGTCAGAGCCCCACAAGTCCCCCCATCTTAGATTCCCCTAGGTGTCTAGTTTTTAAAAATGCGCAGGTTTGCTAGGTTTCCCCAGGTGCCGGCTGAGCTAGAGGCCAAAATCCACAGCTATGCACTTTGTAAAAAAACTGCTCTGTTTTCTTTCTGAAAATGTGATGTGTCCACGTTGTGTTTTGGGCCATATCCTGTCGCGGGCGCTAGGCCTACCCACACAAGTGAGGTACCATTTTTATCGGGAGACTTGGGGGAACGCTGGGTGGAAGGAAATTTGTGGCTCCTCTCAGATTCCAGAACTTTCTGTCACCGAAATGACAGGAAAAAGTGTTTTTTTAGCCAAATTTTGAGGTTTGCAAAGGATTCTGGTTAACAGAACCTGGTCAGAGCCCCACAAGTCCCCCCATCTTAGATTCCCCTAGGTGTCTAGTTTTTAAAAATGCGCAGGTTTGTTAGGTTTCCCCAGGTGCCGGCTGAGCTAGAGGCCAAAATCCACAGCTAAGCCCTTTTTAAAAAACAGCTCTGTTTTCTTTCTGAAAATGTGATGTGTCCACGTCGTGTTTTGGGGCATATTCTGTTGCGGGCGCTAGGCCTACCCACACAAGTGAGGTACCACTTTTATCGGGAGACTTGGCGAAACGCTGGGTGGAAGGAAATTTGTGGCTCCTCTCAGATTCCAGAACTTTCTGTCACCGAAATGACAGGAAAAAGTGTTTTTTTGGCCAAATTTTGAGGTTTGCAAAGGATTCTGGGTAACAGAACATGGTCAGAGCCCCACAGGTCACCCCATCTTGGATTCCCCTAGGTGTCTAGTTTAAAAAAATGTGCAGGTTTGCTAGGTTTCCTCAGGTGCCAGCTGAGCTAGAGGCCAAAATCCACAGCTAAGCCCTTTGTAAAAAACAGCTCTGTTTTCTTTCTGAAAATGTGATGTGTCCACGTCGTCTTTTGGGGCATATTCTGTCGCGGGCGCTAGGCCTACCCACACAAGTGAGGTACCATTTTTATTGGGAGACTTGGGGGAACGCTGTGTGGAAGGAAATTTGTGGCTCCTCTCAGATCCCAGAACTTTCTGTCACCGAAATGACAGGAAAAAGTGTTTTTTGGCCAAATTTTGAGGTTTGCAAAGGATTCTGGGTAACAGAACCTGGTCAGAGCCCCACACGTCCCCCCATCTTGGATTCCCCTAGGTGACTAGTTTTAAAGAATGTGCAGGTTTGCTAGGTTTCCTCAGCTGCCGGCTGAGCTAGAGGCCAAACTCCACAGCTATGCACTTTGTAAAAAACAGCTCTGTTTTCTTTCTGAAAATGTGATGTGTCCACGTTGTGTTTTGGGGCATATCCTGTCGCAGGCGATAGGCCTACCCACACAAGTGAGGTACCATTTTTATCAGGAGACTTGGGGGAACGCTGGGAGGAAGGAAATTTGTGGCTCCTCTCAGATTCCAGAACTTTCTGTCACCGAAATGACAGGAAAAAGTGTTTTTTTGGCCAAATTTTGAGGTTTGCAAAGGATTCTGGGTAACAGAACCTGGTCAGAGCCCCACAAGTCACCCCATCTTGGATTCCCCTAGGTGTCTAGTTTTAAAAAATGCACAGGTTTGCTAGGTTTCCCCAGCTGCCGGCTGAGCTAGAGGCCAAAATCCACAGCTAGGCACTTTGTAAAAAACATCTGTTTTCTTTCTGAAAATGTGATGTGTCCACGTCGTGTTGTGGGGCATATCTTGTCGCGGGCGCTAGGCCTACCCACACAAGTGAGGTACCATTTTTATCGGGAGACTTGGGGGAATGCTGGGTGGAAGGAAATTTGTGGCTCCTCTCAGATTCCAGAACTTTCTGTCACCGAAATTACAGGAAAAAGTGTTTTTATGGCCAAATTTTGAGGTTTGCAAAGGATTCTGGGTAACAGAACCTGGTCAGAGCCCCACAAGTCCCCTCATCTTGGATTCCTCTAGGTGTCTAGTTTTTAAAAATGCGCAGGTTTGCTAGGTTTCCCCAGGTGCCGGCTGAGCTAGAGGCCAAAATCCACAGCTAAGCCCTTTGTAAAAAACAGCTCTGTTTTCTTTCTGAAAATGTGATGTGTCCACGTCGTGTTTTGGGGTATATTCTGTCGCGGCGCCAGGCCTACCCACACAAGTGAGGTACCACTTTTATCGGGAGACTTGGGGGAACGCTGGGTGGAAGGAAATTTGTGGCTCCTCTCAGATGCCAGAACTTTCTATCACCGAAATGATAGGAAAAAGTGTTTTTTGGCCAAATTTTGAGGTTTGCAAAGGATTCTGGGTAACAGAACCTGGTCAGAACCCCACAGGTCACCCCATCTTGGATTCCCCTAGGTGTCTAGTTTTAAAAAATGTGCAAGTTTGCTAGGTTTCCTCAGGTGCTGGCTGAGCTAGAGGCCAAAATCCACAGCTATGCACTTTGTAAAAAACAGCTCTGTTTTCTGTTTGAAAATGTGGTGTCCACATCGTGTTTTGGGGCATATCCTGTCGCTGGCGATAGGCCTACCCACACAAGTGAGGTACCATTTTTATTGGGAGACTTGGGGGAACGCTGGGTGGAAGGAAATTTGTGTCTCCTCTCAGATCCCAGAACTTTCTGTCACAGAAATGACAGGAAAAAGTGTTTTTTTGGCCAAATTTTGAGGTTTGCAAAGGATTCTGGGTAACAGAACCTGGTCAGAGCCCCACAAGTCCCCCCATCTTGGTTTCCCCTAGGTGTCTAGTTTTAAAGAATGTGCAGGTTTGCTAGGTTTCCTCAGGTGCCGGCTGAGCTAGAAGCCAAACTCCACAGCTATGCACTTTGTGAAAAACAGCTCTGTTTTCTTTCTGAAAATGTGATGTGTCCACGTTGTGTTTTGGGGCATATCCTGTCGCAGGCGCTAGGCCTACCCACACAAGTGAGGTACCATTTTTATCGGGAGACTTGGGGGAACGCTGGGAGGAAGGAAATTTGTGGCTCCTCTCAGATTCCAGAACTTTCTGTCACCGAAATGACAGGAAAAAGTGTTTTTTTTTGGACAAATTTTGAGGTTTGCAAAGGATTCTGGGTAACAGAACCTGGTCAGAGCCCCACAAGTCACCCCATCTTGGATTTCCCAAGGTGTCTAGTTTTTAAAAATGCGCAGGTTTGCTAAGTTTCCCCAGGTGCCGGCTGAGCTAGAGGCCAAAATCCACAGCTAAGCCCTTTGTAAAAAACAGCTCTGTTTTCTTCATGAAAATGTGATGTGTCCACGTCGTCTTTTGGGGCATATTCTGTCGCGGGCGCTAGGCCTACCCACACAAGTGAGGTACCATTTTTATTGGGAGACTTGGGGGAACGCTGGGTGAAAGGAAATTTGTGGCTCCTCTCAGATTCCAGAACTTTCTGTCACCGAAATGACAGGAAAAAGTGTTTTTATGGCCAAATTTTGAGGTTTGCAAAGGATTCTGGGTAACAGAACCTGGTCAGAGCCCCACAAGTCCCCCCATCTTGGATTCCCCTAGGTGTCTAGTTTTAAAGAATGTGCAGGTTTGCTAGGTTTCCTCAGCTGCCGGCTGAGCTAGAGGCCAAACTCCACAGCTATGCACTTTGTAAAAAACAGCTCTGTTTTCTTTCTGAAAATGTGATGTGTCCACGTTTTGTTTTGGGGCATATCCTGTCGCAGGCGCTAGGCCTACCCACACAAGTGAGGCACCATTTTTATTGGGAGACTTGGGGGAACGCTGGGAGGAAGGAAATTTGTGGCTCCTCTCAGATTTCAGAACGTTCTGTCACCGAAATGACAGGAAAAAGTGTTTTTTTGGCCAAATTTTGAGGTTTGCAAAGGATTCTGGGTAACAGAACCTGGTCAGAGCCCCACAAGTCCCCCCATCTTGAATTCCCCTAGGTGTCTAGTTTTCAAAAATGCACAGGTTTGCTAGGTTTGCCCAGGTGCCGACTGAGCTAGAGGCCAAAATCCACAGCTAGGCACTTTGTAAAAAACATCTGTTTTCTTTCTGAAAATGTGATGTGTCCACGTCGTGTTGTGGGGCATATCTTGTCGCGGGCGCTAGGCCTACCCACACAAGTGAGGTACCATTTTTATCGGGAGACTTGGGGGAATGCTGGGTGGAAGGAAATTTGTGGCTCCTCTCAGATTCCAGAACTTTCTGTCACCGAAATTACAGGAAAAAGTGTTTTTATGGCCAAATTTTGAGGTTTGCAAAGGATTCTGGGTAACAGAACCTGGTCAGAGCCCCACAAGTCCCCCCATCTTGGATTCCTCTAGGTGTCTAGTTTTAAAAAATGCGCAGGTTTGCTTGGTTTCCCCAGGTGCCGGCTGAGCTAGAGGCCAAAATCCACAGCTAAGCCCTTTGTAAAAAACAGCTCTGTTTTCTTTCTGAAAATGTGATGTGTCCACGTCGTGTTTTGGGGTATATTCTGTCGCGGCGCCAGGCCTACCCACACAAGTGAGGTACCACTTCTATCGGGAGACTTGGGGGAACGCTGGGTGGAAGGAAATTTGTGGCTCCTCTCAGATTCCAGAACTTTCTATCACCGAAATGATAGGAAAAAGTGTTTTTTGGCCAAATTTTGAGGTTTGCAAAGGATTCTGGGTAACAGAACCTGGTCAGAACCCCACAGGTCACCCCATCTTGGATTCCCCTAGGTGTCTAGTTTTCAAAAATGTGCAAGTTTGCTAGGTTTCCTCAGGTGCTGGCTGAGCTAGAGGCCAAAATCCACAGCTATGCACTTTGTAAAAAACAGCTCTGTTTTCTTTCTGAAAATGTGGTGTCCACATCGTGTTTTGGGGCATATCCTGTCGCTGGCGATAGGCCTACCCACACAAGTGAGGTACCATTTTTATTGGGAGACTTGGGGGAACGCTGGGTGGAAGGAAATTTGTGGCTCCTCTCAGATCCCAGAACTTTCTGTCACAGAAATGACAGGAAAAAGTATTTTTTTGGCCAAATTTTGAGGTTTGCAAAGGATTCTGGGTAACAGAACCTGGTCAGAGCCCCACAAGTCCCCCCATCTTGGTTTCCCCTAGGTGTCTAGTTTTAAAGAATGTGCAGGTTTGCTAGGTTTCCTCAGGTGCCGGCTGAGCTAGAAGCCAAACTCCACAGCTATGCACTTTGTAAAAAACAGCTCTGTTTTCTTTCTGAAAATGTGATGTGTCCAAGTTGTGTTTTGGGGCATATCCTGTCGCGGGCGCTAGGCCTACCCACACAAGTGAGGTACCATTTTTATCGGGAAACTTGGGGGAACGCTGGGTGGAAGAAAATTTGTGGCTCCTCTCAGATTCCAGAACTTTCTGTCACCGAAATGACAGGAAAAATAGTTTATTTGGCCAAATTTTGAGGTTTGCAAAGGATTCTGGGTAACAGAACCTGGTCAGGGCCCCACAAGTCCCCCCATCTTTGATTCCCCTAGGTGTCTAGTTTTAAAGAATGTGCAGGTTTGCTAGGTTTCCTCAGCTGCCGGCTGAGCTAGAGGCCAAACTCCACAGCTATACACTTTGTAAAAAACAGCTCTGTTTTCTTTCTGAAAATGTGATGTGTCCACGTTGTGTTTTGGTGTATATCCTGTCGCGGGCGCAAGGCCTACCCACACAAGTGATATACGATTTTTATCGGGAGACTTGGGGGAACGCTGGGTGGAAGGAAATTTTTGGCTCCTCTCAGATTCCAGAACTTTCTTTCACCGAAATAACAGGAAAAAGTGTTTTTTTGCCACATTTTGAGGTTTGCAAAGGATTCTGGGTAACAGAAGCTGGTCAGAGCCCCACAAGTCACCCCATCTTGGATTTCCCAAGGTGTCTAGTTTTTAAAAATGCGCAGGTTTGCTAAGTTTCCCCAGGTGCCGGCTGAGCTAGAGGCCAAAATCCACAGCTAAGCCCTTTGTAAAAAACAGCTCTGTTTTCTTTCTGAAAATGTGATGTGTCCACGTCGTCTTTTGGGGCATATTCTGTCGCGGGGGCTAGGCCTACCCACACAAGTGAGGTACCATTTTTATTGGGAGACTTGGGGGAACGCTGGGTGGAAGGAAATTTGTGGCTCCTCTCAGATCCCAGAACTTTCTGTCACCGAAATGACAGGAAAAAGTGTTTATTTGGCCAAATTTTGAGGTTTGCAAAGGATTCTGGGTAACAGAACCTGGTCAGGGCCCCACAAGTCCCCCCATCTTTGATTCCCCTAGGTGTCTAGTTTTAAAGAATGTGCAGGTTTGCTAGGTTTCCTCAGCTGCCGGCTGAGCTAGAGGCCAAACTCCACAGCTATGCACTTTGTAAAAAACAGCTCTGTTTTCTTTCTGAAAATGTGATGTGTCCACGTTGTGTTTTGGTGTATATCCTGTCGCGGGCGCAAGGCCTACCCACACAAGTGATATACGATTTTTATCGGGACACTTGGGGGAACGCTGGGTGGAAGGACAGTTTTGGCTCCTCTCAGATTCCAGAACTTTCTTTCACCGAAATAACAGGAAAAAGTGTTTTTTTGCCACATTTTGAGGTTTGCAAAGGATTCTGGGTAACAGAACCTGGTCAGAGCCCCACAAGTCACCCCATCTTGGATTTCCCAAGGTGTCTAGTTTTTGAAAATGCGCAGGTTTGCTAAGTTTCCCCAGGTGCCGGCTGAGCTAGAGGCCAAAATCCACAGCTAAGCCCTTTGTAAAAAACAGCTCTGTTTTCTTTCTGAAAATGTGATGTGTCCACGTCGTCTTTTGGGGCATATTCTGTCGCGGGCGCTAGGCCTACCCACACAAGTGAGGTACCATTTTTATTGGGAGACTTGGGGGAACGCTGGGTGGAAGGAAATTTGTGGCTCCTCTCAGATCCCCGAACTTTCTGTCACCGAAATGACAGGAAAAAGTGTTTTTTGGCCAAATTTTGAAGTTTGCAAAGGATTCTGGGTAACAGAACCTGGTCAGAGCCCCACATGTCCCCCCATCTTGGATTCCCCTAGGTGTCTAGTTTTAAAGAATGTGCAGGTTTGCTAGGTTTCCTCAGGTGCCGGCTGACCTAGAGGCCAAACTCCACAGCTATGCACTTTGTAAAAAAACTGCTCTGTTTTCTTTCTGAAAATGTGATGTGTCCACGTTGTGTTTTGGGGCATATCCTGTCGCGGGCGCTAGGCCTACCCACACAAGTGAGGTACCATTTTTATCGGGAGATTTGGGGGAACGCTGGGTGAAAGGAAATTTGTGGCTCCTCTCAGATTCCAGAACTTTCTGTCACCGAAATGACAGGAAAAAGTGTTTTTATGGCCAAATTTTGAGGTTTGCAAAGGATTCTGGGTAACAGAACCTGGTCAGAGCCCCACAAGTCCCCCCATCTTGGATTCCCCTAGGTGTCTAGTTTTAAAGAATGTGCAGGTTTGCTAAGTTTCCTCAGCTGCCGGCTGAGCTAGAGGCCAAACTCCACAGCTATGCACTTTGTAAAAAACAGCTCTGTTTTCTTTCTGAAAATGTGATGTGTCCACGTTGTGTTTTGGGGCATATCCTGTCGCGGGCGCAAGGCCTACCCACACAAGTGATATACGATTTTTATCGGGACACTTGGGGGAACGCTGGGTGGAAGGACATTTTTGGCTCCTCTCAGATTCCAGAACTTTCTTTCACCGAAATAACAGGAAAAAGTGTTTTTTTGCCACATTTTGAGGTTTGCAAAGGATTCTGGGTAACAGAACCTGGTCAGAGCCCCACAAGTCACCCCATCTTGGATTTCCCAAGGTGTCTAGTTTTTAAAAATGCGCAGGTTTGCTAAGTTTCCCCAGGTGCCGGCTGAGCTAGAGGCCAAAATCCACAGCTAAGCCCTTTGTAAAAAACAGCTCTGTTTTCTTTCTGAAAATGTGATGTGTCCACGTCGTCTTTTGGGGCATATTCTGTCGCGGGCGCTAGGCCTACCCACACAAGTGAGGTACCATTTTTATTGGGAGACTTGGGGGAACGCTGGGTGGAAGGAAATTTGTGGCTCCTCTCAGATCCCCGAACTTTCTGTCACCGAAATGACAGGAAAAAGTATTTTTTGGCCAAATTTTGAAGTTTGCAAAGGATTCTGGGTAACAGAACCTGGTCAGAGCCCCACATGTCCCCCCATCTTGGATTCCCCTAGGTGTCTAGTTTTAAAGAATGTGCAGGTTTGCTAGGTTTCCTCAGGTGCCGGCTGAGCTAGAGGCCAAACTCCACAGCTGTGCACTTTGTAAAAAAACTGCTCTGTTTTCTTTCTGAAAATGTGATGTGTCCACGTTGTGTTTTGGGGCATATCCTGTCGCGGGCGCTAGGCCTACCCACACAAGTGAGGTACCATTTTTATCGGGAGATTTGGGGGAACGCTGGGTGAAAGGAAATTTGTGGCTCCTCTCAGATTCCAGAACTTTCTGTCACCGAAATGACAGGAAAAAGTGTTTTTATGACCAAATTTTGAGGTTTGCAAAGGATTCTGGGTAACAGAACCTGGTCAGAGCCCCACAAGTCCCCCCATCTTGAATTCCCCTAGGTGTCTAGTTTTCAAAAATGCACAGGTTTGCTAGGTTTGCCCAGGTGCCGACTGAGCTAGAGGCCAAAATCCACAGCTAGGCACTTTGTTAAAAACATCTCTGTTTTCTTTCTGAAAACGTGATGTGTCCACGTCGTGTTGTGGGGCATATCTTGTCGCGGGCGCTAGCCCTACCCACACAAGTGAGGTACCATTTTTATCGGGAGACTTGGGGGAATGCTGGTAGGAAGGAAATTTGTGGCTCCTCTCAGATTCCAGAACTTTCTGTCACCGAAATAGCAGGAAAAAGTGTTTTTTTTGCCACATTTTGAGGTTTGCAAAGGATTCTGGGTAACAGAACCTGGTCAGAGCCCCACAAGTCCCCCCATCTTAGATTCCCCTAGGTGTCTAGTTTTTAAAAATGCGCAGGTTTGCTAGGTTTCCCCAGGTGCCGGCTGAGCTAGAGGCCAAAATCCACAGCTATGCACTTTGTAAAAAAACTGCTCTGTTTTCTTTCTGAAAATGTGATGTGTCCACGTTGTGTTTTGGGCCATATCCTGTCGCGGGCGCTAGGCCTACCCACACAAGTGAGGTACCATTTTTATCGGGAGACTTGGGGGAACGCTGGGTGGAAGGAAATTTGTGGCTCCTCTCAGATTCCAGAACTTTCTGTCACCGAAATGACAGGAAAAAGTGTTTTTTTAGCCAAATTTTGAGGTTTGCAAAGGATTCTGGTTAACAGAACCTGGTCAGAGCCCCACAAGTCCCCCCATCTTAGATTCCCCTAGGTGTCTAGTTTTTAAAAATGCGCAGGTTTGTTAGGTTTCCCCAGGTGCCGGCTGAGCTAGAGGCCAAAATCCACAGCTAAGCCCTTTTTAAAAAACAGCTCTGTTTTCTTTCTGAAAATGTGATGTGTCCACGTCGTGTTTTGGGGCATATTCTGTTGCGGGCGCTAGGCCTACCCACACAAGTGAGGTACCACTTTTATCGGGAGACTTGGCGAAACGCTGGGTGGAAGGAAATTTGTGGCTCCTCTCAGATTCCAGAACTTTCTGTCACCGAAATGACAGGAAAAAGTGTTTTTTTGGCCAAATTTTGAGGTTTGCAAAGGATTCTGGGTAACAGAACATGGTCAGAGCCCCACAGGTCACCCCATCTTGGATTCCCCTAGGTGTCTAGTTTAAAAAAATTTGCAGGTTTGCTAGGTTTCCTCAGGTGCCAGCTGAGCTAGAGGCCAAAATCCACAGCTAAGCCCTTTGTAAAAAACAGCTCTGTTTTCTTTCTGAAAATGTGATGTGTCCACGTCGTCTTTTGGGGCATATTCTGTCGCGGGCGCTAGGCCTACCCACACAAGTGAGGTACCATTTTTATTGGGAGACTTGGGGGAACGCTGTGTGGAAGGAAATTTGTGGCTCCTCTCAGATCCCAGAACTTTCTGTCACCGAAATGACAGGAAAAAGTGTTTTTTGGCCAAATTTTGAGGTTTGCAAAGGATTCTGGGTAACAGAACCTGGTCAGAGCCCCACATGTCCCCCCATCTTGGATTCCCCTAGGTGACTAGTTTTAAAGAATGTGCAGGTTTGCTAGGTTTCCTCAGCTGCCGGCTGAGCTAGAGGCCAAACTCCACAGCTATGCACTTTGTAAAAAACAGCTCTGTTTTCTTTCTGAAAATGTGATGTGTCCACGTTGTGTTTTGGGGCATATACTGTCGCAGGCGATAGGCCTACCCACACAAGTGAGGTACCATTTTTATCAGGAGACTTGGGGGAACGCTGGGAGGAAGGAAATTTGTGGCTCCTCTCAGATTCCAGAACTTTCTGTCACCGAAATGACAGGAAAAAGTGTTTTTTTGGCCAAATTTTGAGGTTTGCAAAGGATTCTGGGTAACAGAACCTGGTCAGAGCCCCACAAGTCACCCCATCTTGGATTCCCCTAGGTGTCTAGTTTTAAAAAATGCACAGGTTTGCTAGGTTTCCCCAGCTGCCGGCTGAGCTAGAGGCCAAAATCCACAGCTAAGCCCTTTGTAAAAAACAGCTCTGGTTTCTTTCTGAAAATGTGATGTGTCCACGTCGTGTTTTGGGGCATATTCTGTTGCGGGCGCTAGGCCTACCCACACAAGTGAGGTACCACTTTTATCGGGAGACTTGGCGAAACGCTGGGTGGAAGGAAATTTGTGGCTCCTCTCAGATCCCAGAACTTTCTGTCACGGAAATGACAGGAAAAAGTGTTTTTTTGGCCAAATTTTGAGGTTTGCAAAGGATTCTGGGTAACAGACCATGGTCAGAGCCCCACAGGTCACCCCATCTTGGATTCCCCTAGGTGTCTAGTTTTAAAAAATGTGCAGGTTTGCTAGGTTTCCTCAGGTGCCGGCTGAGCTAGAGGCCAAAATCCACAGCTATGCACTTTGTAAAAAACAGCTCTGTTTTCTTTCTGAAAATGTGATGTGTCCACGTCATGTTTTGGGGCATATACTGTCGCGGGCGCTAGGCCTACCCACACAAGTGAGGTATCATTTTTATTGGGAGACTTGGGGGAACGCTGGGTGGAAGGAAATTTGTGGCTCCTTTCAGATTCCATAACTTTCTGTCACCGAAATGACAGGAAAAAGTGTTTTTTTGGCCAAATTTTGAGGTTTGCAAAGGATTCTGGGTAACAGAACCTGGTCAGAGCCCCACAAGTCCCCCCATCTTAGATTCCCCTAGGTGTCTAGTTTTTAAAAATGCGCAGGTTTGCTAGGTTTCCCCAGGTGCCGGCTGAGCTAGAGGCCAAAATCCACAGCTATGCACTTTGTAAAAAAACTGCTCTGTTTTCTTTCTGAAAATGTGATGTGTCCACGTTGTGTTTTGGGCCATATCCTGTCGCGGGCGCTAGGCCTACCCACACAAGTGAGGTACCATTTTTATCGGGAGACTTGGGGGAACGCTGGGTGGAAGGAAATTTGTGGCTCCTCTCAGATTCCAGAACTTTCTGTCACCGAAATGACAGGAAAAAGTGTTTTTTTAGCCAAATTTTGAGGTTTGCAAAGGATTCTGGTTAACAGAACCTGGTCAGAGCCCCACAAGTCCCCCCATCTTAGATTCCCCTAGGTGTCTAGTTTTTAAAAATGCGCAGGTTTGTTAGGTTTCCCCAGGTGCCGGCTGAGCTAGAGGCCAAAATCCACAGCTAAGCCCTTTTTAAAAAACAGCTCTGTTTTCTTTCTGAAAATGTGATGTGTCCACGTCGTGTTTTGGGGCATATTCTGTTGTGGGCGCTAGGCCTACCCACACAAGTGAGGTACCACTTTTATCGGGAGACTTGGCGAAACGCTGGGTGGAAGGAAATTTGTGGCTCCTCTCAGATTCCAGAACTTTCTGTCACCGAAATGACAGGAAAAAGTGTTTTTTTGGCCAAATTTTGAGGTTTGCAAAGGATTCTGGGTAACAGAACATGGTCAGAGCCCCACAGGTCACCCCATCTTGGATTCCCCTAGGTGTCTAGTTTAAAAAAATTTGCAGGTTTGCTAGGTTTCCTCAGGTGCCAGCTGAGCTAGAGGCCAAAATCCACAGCTAAGCCCTTTGTAAAAAACAGCTCTGTTTTCTTTCTGAAAATGTGATGTGTCCACGTCGTCTTTTGGGGCATATTCTGTCGCGGGCGCTAGGCCTACCCACACAAGTGAGGTACCATATTTATTGGGAGACTTGGGGGAACGCTGTGTGGAAGGAAATTTGTGGCTCCTCTCAGATCCCAGAACTTTCTGTCACCGAAATGACAGGAAAAAGTGTTTTTTGGCCAAATTTTGAGGTTTGCAAAGGATTCTGGGTAACAGAACCTGGTCAGAGCCCCACACGTCCCCCCATCTTGGATTCCCCTAGGTGACTAGTTTTAAAGAATGTGCAGGTTTGCTAGGTTTCCTCAGCTGCCGGCTGAGCTAGAGGCCAAACTCCACAGCTATGCACTTTGTAAAAAACAGCTCTGTTTTCTTTCTGAAAATGTGATGTGTCCACGTTGTGTTTTGGGGCATATCCTGTCGCAGGCGATAGGCCTACCCACACAAGTGAGGTATCATTTTTATCAGGAGACTTGGGGGAACGCTGGGAGGAAGGAAATTTGTGGCTCCTCTCAGATTCCAGAACTTTCTGTCACCGAAATGACAGGAAAAAGTGTTTTTTTGGCCAAATTTTGAGGTTTGCAAAGGATTCTGGGTAACAGAACCTGGTCAGAGCCCCAAAAGTCACCCCATCTTGGATTCCCCTAGGTGTCTAGTTTTAAAAAATGCACAGGTTTGCTAGGTTTCCCCAGCTGCCGGCTGAGCTAGAGGCCAAAATCCACAGCTAAGCCCTTTGTAAAAAACAGCTCTGGTTTCTTTCTGAAAATGTGATGTGTCCACGTCGTGTTTTGGGGCATATTCTGTTGCGGGCGCTAGGCCTACCCACACAAGTGAGGTACCACTTTTATCGGGAGACTTGGCGAAACGCTGGGTGGAAGGAAATTTGTGGCTCCTCTCAGATCCCAGAACTTTCTGTCACGGAAATGACAGGAAAAAGTGTTTTTTTGGCCAAATTTTGAGGTTTGCAAAGGATTCTGGGTAACAGACCATGGTCAGAGCCCCACAGGTCACCCCATCTTGGATTCCCCTAGGTGTCTAGTTTTAAAAAATGTGCAGGTTTGCTAGGTTTCCTCAGGTGCCGGCTGAGCTAGAGGCCAAAATCCACAGCTATGCACTTTGTAAAAAACAGCTCTGTTTTCTTTCTGAAAATGTGATGTGTCCACGTCATGTTTTGGGGCATATACTGTCGCGGGCGCTAGGCCTACCCACACAAGTGAGGTATCATTTTTATTGGGAGACTTGGGGGAACGCTGGGTGGAAGGAAATTTGTGGCTCCTCTCAGATTCCATAACTTTCTGTCACCGAAATGACAGGAAAAAGTGTTTTTTTGGCCAAATTTTGAGGTTTGCAAAGGATTCTGGGTAACAGAACCTGGTCAGAGCCCCACAAGTCACCCCATCTTCGATTCCCCTCGGTGTCTAGTTTTCAAAAATGCACAGGTTTGCTAGGTTTCCCCAGGTGCCGGCTGAGCTAGAGGCAAAAATCCACAGCTATGCACTTTGTAAAAAAACTGCTCTGATTTCTTTCTGAAAATGTGATGTGTCCACGTTGTGTTTTGGGCCATATCCTGTCGCGGGCGCTAGGCCTACCCACACAAGTGAGGTACCATTTTTATCGGGAGACTTGGGGGAACGCTGGGTAGAAGGAAATTTGTGGCTCCTCTCAGATTCCAGAACTTTCTGTCACCGAAATGACAGGAAAAAGTGTTTTTTTGGCCAAATTTTGAGGTTTGCAAAGGATTCTGGGTAACAGAACCAGGTCAGAGCCCCACAAGTCCCCCCATCATGGATTCCCCTAGGTGTCTAGTTTTAAAGAATGTGCAGGTTTGCTAGGTTTCCTCAGCTGCCGGCTGAGCTAGAGGCCAAACTCCACAGCTATGCACTTTGTAAAAAACAGCTCTGTTTTCTTTCTGAAAATGTGATGTGTCCACGTTGTGTTTTGGGGCATATCCTGTCGCAGGCGCTAGGCCTACCCACACAAGTGAGGTACCATTTTTATCGGGAGACTTGGGGGAACGCTGGGAGGAAGGACATTTGTGGCTCCTCTCAGATTTCAGAACTTTCTGTCACCGAAATGACAGGAAAAATTGTTTTTTTGGCCAAATTTTGAGGTTTGCAAAGGATTCTGGTTAACAGAACCTGGTCAGAGCCCCACAAGTCCCCCCATCTTGGATTCCCCTAGGTGTCTAGTTTTTAAAAATACACAGGTTTGCTAGGTTTCTCCAGGTGCCGGCTGAGCTAGAGGCCAAAATCCACAGCTAAGCCCTTTGTAAAAAACAGCTCTGTTTTCTTTCTGAAAATGTGATGTGTCCACGTCGTGTTTTGGGGCATATTCTGTTGCGGGCGCTAGGCCTACCCACACAAGTGAGGTACCACTTTTATCGGGAGACTTCGCGAAACGCTGGGTGGAAGGAAATTTGTGGCTCCTCTCAGATCCCAGAACTTTCTGTCACGGAAATGACAGGAAAAAGTTTTTTTGGGGCCAAATTTTGAGGTTTGCAAAGGATTCTGGGTAACAGAACATGGTCAGAGCCCCACAGGTCACCCCATCTTGGATTCCCCTAGGTGTCTAGTTTTCAAAAATGCACAGGTTTGCTAGGTTTCCCCAGGTGCCGGCTGAGCTAGAGGCAAAAATCCACAGCTATGCACTTTGTAAAAAAACTGCTCTGATTTCTTTCTGAAAATGTGATGTGTCCACGTTGTGTTTTGGGCCATATCCTGTCGCGGGCGCTAGGCCTACCCACACAAGTGAGGTACCATTTTTATCGGGAGACTTGGGGGAACGCTGGGTAGAAGGAAATTTGTGGCTCCTCTCAGATTCCAGAACTTTCTGTCACCGAAATGACAGGAAAAAGTGTTTTTTTGGCCAAATTTTGAGGTTTGCAAAGGATTCTGGGTAACAGAACCAGGTCAGAGCCCCACAAGTCCCCCCATCATGGATTCCCCTAGGTGTCTAGTTTTAAAGAATGTGCAGGTTTGCTAGGTTTCCTCAGCTGCCGGCTGAGCTAGAGGCCAAACTCCACAGCTATGCACTTTGTAAAAAACAGCTCTGTTTTCTTTCTGAAAATGTGATGTGTCCACGTTGTGTTTTGGGGCATATCCTGTCGCAGGCGCTAGGCCTACCCACACAAGTGAGGTACCATTTTTATCGGGAGACTTGGGGGAACGCTGGGAGGAAGGACATTTGTGGCTCCTCTCAGATTTCAGAACTTTCTGTCACCGAAATGACAGGAAAAATTGTTTTTTTGGCCAAATTTTGAGGTTTGCAAAGGATTCTGGTTAACAGAACCTGGTCAGAGCCCCACAAGTCCCCCCATCTTGGATTCCCCTAGGTGTCTAGTTTTTAAAAATACACAGGTTTGCTAGGTTTCTCCAGGTGCCGGCTGAGCTAGAGGCCAAAATCCACAGCTAAGCCCTTTGTAAAAAACAGCTCTGTTTTCTTTCTGAAAATGTGATGTGTCCACGTCGTGTTTTGGGGCATATTCTGTTGCGGGCGCTAGGCCTACCCACACAAGTGAGGTACCACTTTTATCGGGAGACTTCGCGAAACGCTGGGTGGAAGGAAATTTGTGGCTCCTCTCAGATCCCAGAACTTTCTGTCACGGAAATGACAGGAAAAAGTTTTTTTGGGGCCAAATTTTGAGGTTTGCAAAGGATTCTGGGTAACAGAACATGGTCAGAGCCCCACAGGTCACCCCATCTTGGATTCCCCTAGGTGTCTAGTTTTAAAAAATTTGCAGGTTTGCTAGGTTTCCTCAGGTGCCGGCTGAGCTAGAGGCAAAAATCCACAGCTATGCACTTTGTAAAAAACAGCTCTGTTTTCTTTCTGAAAATGTGATGTGTCCACGTCATGTTTTGGCGCATATACTGTCGCGGGCGCTAGGCCTACCCACACAAGTGAGGTACCATTTTTAATGGGAGACTCGGGGGAACGCTGGGTGGAAGGAAATTTGTGGCTCCTTTCAGATTCCAGAACTTTCTGTCACCGAAATGACAGGAAAAAGTGTTTTTTTGGCCAAATTTTGAGGTTTGCAAAGGATTCTGGGTAACAGAACCTGGTCAGAGCCCCACAAGTCACCCCATCTTGGATTCCCCTAGGTGTCTAGTTTTCAAAAATGCACAGGTTTGCTAGGTTTCCCCAGGTGCCGGCTGAGCTAGAGGCAAAAATCCACAGCTATGCACTTTGTAAAAAAACTGCTCTGTTTTCTTTCTGAAAATGTGATGTGTCCACGTCGTGTTTTGGGCCATATCCTGTCGCAGGCGCTAGGCCTACCCACACAAGTGAGGTACCATTTTTATCGGGAGACTTGGGGGAACGCTGGGTAGAAGGAAATTTGGGGCTCCTCTCAGATTCCAGAACTTTCTGTCACCGAAATGACAGGAAAAAGTGTTTTTTTGGCCAAATTTTGAGGTTTGCAAAGGATTCTGGGAAACAGAACCTGGTCAGAGCCCCACAAGTCCCCCCATCTTAGATTCCCCTAGGTGTCTAGTTTTAAAGAATATGCAGGTTTGCTAGGTTTCCTCAGCTGCCGGCTGAGCTAGAGGCCAAACTCCACAGCTATGCACTTTGTAAAAAACAGCTCTGTTTTCTTTCTGAAAATGTGATGTGTCCACGTTGTGTTTTGGGGCATATCCTGTCGCAGGCGCTAGGCCTACCCACACAAGTGAGGTACCATTTTTATCGAGAGACTTGGGGGAACGCTGCGAGGAAGGAAATTTGTGGCTCCTCTCAGATTCCAGAACTTTCTGTCACCGAAATGACAGGAAAAATTGTTTTTTTGGCCAAATTTTGAGGTTTGCAAAGGATTCTGGTTAACAGAACCTGGTCAGAGCCCCACAAGTCCCCCATCTTGGATTCCCCTAGGTGTCTAGTTTTTAAAAATGCACAGGTTTGCTAGGTTTCCCCAGGTGCCGGCTGAGATAGAGGCCAAAATCCACAGCTAAACCCTTTGTAAAAAACAGCTCTGTTTTCTTTCTGAAAATGTGATGTGTCCACGTCGTGTTTTGGGGCATATTCTGTTGCGGGCGCTAGGCCTACCCACACAAGTGAGGTACCACTTTTATCGGGAGACTTGGCGAAACGCTGGGTGGAAGGAAATTTGTGGCTCCTCTCAGATCCCAGAACTTTCTGTCACGGAAATGACAGGAAAAAGTTTTTTTTTGGCCAAATTTTGAGGTTTGCAAAGGATTCTGGGTAACAGAACATGGTCAGAGCCCCACAGGTCACCCCATCTTGGATTCCCCTAGGTCTCTAGTTTTAAAAAATGTGCAGGTTTGCTAGGTTTCCTCAGGTGCCGGCTGAGCTAGAGGCAAAAATCCACAGCTATGCACTTTGTAAAAAACAGCTCTGTTTTCTTTCGGAAAATGTGATGTGTCCACGTCATGTTTTGGGGCATATACTGTCGCGGGCGCTAGGCCTACCCACACAAGTGAGGTACCATTTTTATTGGGAGACTTGGGGGAACGCTGGGTGGAAGGAAATTTGTGGCTCCTTTCAGATTCCAGAACTTTCTGTCACCGAAATGACAGGAAAAAGTGTTTTTTTGGCCAAATTTTGAGGTTTGCAAAGGATTCTGGGTAACAGAACCTGGTCAGAGCCCCACAAGTCCCCCCATCTTGGATTCCCCTAGGTGTCTAGTTTTAAAGAATATGCAGGTTTGCTAGGTTTCCTCAGCTGCCGGCTGAGCTAGAGGCCAAACTCCACAGCTATGCACTTTGTAAAAAACAGCTCTGTTTTCTTTCTGAAAATGTGATGTGTCCACGTTGTGTTTTGGGGCATATCCTGTCGCAGGCGCTAGGCCTACCCACACAAGTGAGGTACCATTATTATCGAGAGACTTGGGGGAACGCTGGGAGGAAGGAAATTTGTGGCTCCTCTCAGATTCCAGAACTTTCTGTCACCGAAATGACAGGAAAAACTTTTTTTTTGGCCAAATTTTGAGGTTTGCAAAGGATTCTGGTTAACAGAACCTGGTCAGAGCCCCACAAGTCCCCCATCTTGGATTCCCCTAGGTGTCTAGTTTTTAAAAATGCACAGGTTTGCTAGGTTTCCCCAGGTGCCGGCTGAGCTAGAGGCCAAAATCCACAGCTAAGCCCTTTGTAAAAAACAGCTCTGTTTTCTTTCTGAAAATGTGATGTGTCCACGTCGTGTTTTGGGGCATATTCTGTTGCGGGCGCTAGGCCTACCCACACAAGTGAGGTACCACTTTTATCGGGAGACTTGGCGAAACGCTGGGTGGAAGGAAATTTGTGGCTCCTCTCAGATCCCAGAACTTTCTGTCACGGAAATGACAGGAAAAAGTGTTTTTTTGGCCAAATTTTGAGGTTTGCAAAGGATTCTGGGTAACAGAACATGGTCAGAGCCCCACAGGTCACCCCATCTTGGATTCCCCTAGGTGTCTAGTTTTAAAAAATTTGCAGGTTTGCTAGGTTTCCTCAGGTGCCGGCTGAGCTAGAGGCAAAAATCCACAGCTATGCACTTTGTAAAAAACAGCTCTGTTTTCTTTCTGAAAATGTGATGTGTCCACGTCATGTTTTGGGGCATATACTGTCGCGGGCGCTAGGCCTACCCACACAAGTGAGGTACCATTTTTATTGGGAGACTTGGGGGAACGCTGGGTGGAAGGAAATTTGTGGCTCCTTTCAGATTCCAGAACTTTCTGTCACCGAAATGACAGGAAAAAGTGTTTTTTTGGCCAAATTTTGAGGTTTGCAAAGGATTCTGGGTAACAGAACCTGGTCAGAGCCCCACAAGTCACCCCATCTTGGATTCCCCTAGGTGTCTAGTTTTCAAAAATGCACAGGTTTGCTAGGTTTCCCCAGGTGCCGGCTGAGCTAGAGGCAAAAATCCACAGCTATGCACTTTGTAAAAAAACTGCTCTGTTTTCTTTCTGAAAATGTGATGTGTCCACGTCGTGTTTTGGGCCATATCCTGTCGCAGGCGCTAGGCCTACCCACACAAGTGAGGTACCATTTTTATATGGAGACTTGGGGGAACGCTGGGTGGAAGGAAATTTGTGGCTCCTCTCAGATTCCAGAACTTTCTGTCACCGAAATGACAGGAAAAAGTGTTTTTTTGGACAAATTTTGAGGTTTGCAAAGGATTCTGGGTAACAGAACCTGGTCAGAGCCCCAGATGTCCCCCCATCTTGGATTCCCCTAGGTGTCTAGTTTTGAAGAATGTGCAGGTTTGCTAGGTTTCCTCAGCTGCCGGCTGAGCTAGAGGCCAAACTCCACAGCTATGTACTTTGTAAAAAACAGCTCTGTTTTCTTTCTGAAAATGTGATGTGTCCACGTTGTGTTTTGGGGCATGTCCTGTCGCAGGCGCTAGGCCTACCAACACAAGTGAGGTACCATTTTTATCGGGAGACTTGGGGGAACGCTGGGAGGAAGGAAATTTGTGGCTCCTCTCAGATTCCAGAACTTTCTGTCACTGAAATGACAGGAAAAATAGTTTTTTTGGCCAAATTTTGAGGTTTGCAAAGGATTCTGGGTAACAGAACCTGGTCAGAGCCCAACAAGTCCCCCCATCTTGAATTCCCCTAGGTGTCTAGTTTTCAAAAATGCACAGGTTTGCTAGGTTTGCCCAGGTGCCGGCTGAGCTAGAGGCCAAAATCCACAGCTAGGCACTTTGTAAAAAATATCTCTGTTTTCTTTCTGAAAATGTGATGTGTCCACGTCGTGTTGTGGGGCATATCTTGTCGCGGGCGCTAGGCCTACCCACACAAGTGAGGTACCATTTTTATCAGGAGACTTGGGGGAATGCTGGGTGGAAGGAAATTTGTGGCTCCTCTCAGATTCCGGAACTTTCTGTCACCGAAATAACAGGAAAAAGTGTTTTTTTTGCCACATTTTAAGGTTTGCAAAGGATTCTGGGTAACAGAACCTGGTCAGAGCCCCACAAGTCACCCCATCTTGGATTCCCCTAGGTGTCTAGTTTTCAAAAATGCACAGGTTTGCTAGGTTTGCCCAGGTGCCGGCTGAGCTAGAGGCAAAAATCCACAGCTATGCACTTTGTAAAAAACTGCTCTGTTTTCTTTCTGAAAATGTGATGTGTCCACGTTGTGTTTTGGGGCATATACTGTCGCGGGCGCTAGGCCTACCCACACAAGTGAGGTACAATTTTTATCGGGAGACTTGGGGGAACGCTGGGTGGAAGGAAATTTGTGGCTCCTCTCAGATTCCAGAACTTTCTGTCACCGAAATGACAGGAAAAAGTGTTTTTTTGGCCAAATTTTGAGGTTTGCAAAGGATTCTGGGTAACAGAACCTGGTCAGAGCCCCACACGTCCCCCCATCTTGGATTCCAATAGGTGTCTAGTTTTAAAGAATGTGCAGGTTTGCTAGGTTTCCTCAGCTGCCGGCTGAGATAGAGGCCAAACTCCACAGCTATGCACTTTGTAAAAAACAGCTCTGTTTTCTTTCTGAAAATGTGATGTGTCCACGTTGTGTTTTGGGGCATATCCTGTCGCGGGCGCTAGGCCTACCCACACAAGTGAGGTACCATTTTTATCGGGAGACTTGGGGGAACGCTGGGTGGAAGGAAATTGGTGGCTCCTCTCAGATTCCAGAACTTTCTGTCACCGAAATCACAGGAAAAAGTGTTTTTTTGGCCAAATTTTGAGGTTTGCAAAGGATTCTGGGTAACAGAACCTGGTCAGAGCCCCACAAGTCACCCCATCTTGAATTCCCCTAGGTGTCTAGTTTTCAAAAATGCACAGGTTTGCTAGGTTTCCCCAGGTGCCGGCTGAGCTAGAGGCCAAAATCCACAGCTAGGCACTTTGTAAAAAACATCTCTGTTTTCTTTCTGAAAATGTGATGTGTCCACGTCGTGTTGTGGGACATATCTTGTCGCGGGCGCTAGGCCTACCCACACAAGTGAGGTACCATTTTTATCAGGAGACTTGGGGGAATGCTGGGTGGAAGGAAATTTGTGGCTCCTCTCAGATTCCGGAACTTTCTGTCACCGAAATAACAGGAAAAAGTGTTTTTTTTGCCACATTTTAAGGTTTGCAAAGGATTCTGGGTAACAGAACCTGGTCAGAGCCCCACAAGTCACCCCATCTTGGATTCCCCTAGGTGTCTAGTTTTCAAAAATGCACAGGTTTGCTAGGTTTGCCCAGGTGCCGGCTGAGCTAGAGGCAAAAATCCACAGCTATGCACTTTGTAAAAAACTGCTCTGTTTTCTTTCTGAAAATGTGATGTGTCCACGTTGTGTTTTGGGGCATATACTGTCGCGGGCGCTAGGCCTACCCACACAAGTGAGGTACAATTTTTATCGGGAGACTTGGGGGAACGCTGGGTGGAAGGAAATTTGTGGCTCCTCTCAGATTCCAGAACTTTCTGTCACCGAAATGACAGGAAAAAGTGTTTTTTGGCCAAATTTTGAGGTTTGCAAAGGATTCTGGGTAACAGAACCTGGTCCGAGCCCCACACGTCCCCCCATCTTGGATTCCCCTAGGTGTCTAGTTTTAAAGAATGTGAAGGTTTGCTAGGTTTCCTCAGCTGCCGGCTGAGATAGAGGCCAAACTCCACAGCTATGCACTTTGTAAAAAACAGCTCTGTTTTCTTTCTGAAAATGTGATGTGTCCACGTTGTGTTTTGGGGCATATCCTGTCGCGGGCGCTAGGCCTACCCACACAAGTGAGGTACCATTTTGTATCGGGAGACTTGGGGGAACGCTGGGTGGAAGGAAATTGGTGGCTCCTCTCAGATTCCAGAACTTTCTGTCGTCGAAATCACAGGAAAAAGTGTTTTTTTGGCAAAATTTTGAGGTTTGCAAAGGATTCTGGGTAACAGAACCTGGTCAGAGCCCCACAAGTCACCCCATCTTGAATTCCCCTAGGTGTCTAGTTTTCAAAAATGCACAGGTTTGCTAGGTTTCCCCAGGTGCCGGCTGAGCTAGAGGCCAAAATCCACAGCTAGGCACTTTGTAAAAAACATCTCTGTTTTCTTTCTGAAAATGTGATGTGTCCACGTCGTGTTGTGGGGCATATCTTGTCGCGGGCGCTAGGCCTACCCACACAAGTGAGGTAACATTTTTATCGGGAGACTTGGGGGAATGCTGGGTGGAAGGAAATATGTGGCTCCTCTCAGATTCCAGAACTTTCTGTCACCGAAATAACAGGAAAAAGTGTTTTTTTGCCACATTTTGAGGTTTGCAAAGGATTCTGGGTAACAGAACCTGGTCAGAGCCCCACAAGTCACCCCATCTTGGATTCCCCGAGGTGTCTAGTTTTTGAAAATGCGCAGGTTTGCTAGCTTTCCCCAGGTGCCGGCTGAGCTAGAGGCCAAAATCCACAGCTAAGCCCTTTGTAAAAAACAGCTCTGTTTTCTTTCTGAAAATGTGATGTGTACACGTCGTGTTTTGGGGCATATTCTGTCGCGGGCGCTAGGCCTTACCCACACAAGTGAGGTACCACTTTTATCGGGAGACTTGGGTGAACGCTGGGTGGAAGGAAATTTGTGGCTCCTCTCACATCCCAGAACTTTCTGTCAATGAAATGACAGGAAAAAGTATTTTTTTTGCCACATTTTGAGGTTTGCAAAGGATTCTGGGTAACAGAACCTGGTCAGAGCCCCACAGGTCACCCCATCTTGGATTCCACTAGGTGTCTAGTTTTAAAAAATGTGCAGGTTTGCTAGGTTTCCTCAGGTGCCGTCTGAGCTAGAGGCCAAAATCCACAGCTATGCACTTTGTAAAAAACTGCTCTGTTTTCTTTCTGAAAATGTGATGTGTCCACGTTCTGTTTTGGGGCATATCCTGTCGCGGGCGCTAGGCCTACCCGCACAAGTGAGGTACAATTTTTATCGGGAGACTTGGGGGAACGCTGGGTGGAAGGAAATTTGTGGCTCCTCTCAGATTCCAGAACTTTCTGTCACCGAAATGACAGGAAAAAGTGTTTTTTTGGCCAAATTTTGAGGTTTGCAAAGGATTTTGGGTAACAGACCATGGTAAGAGCCCCACAGGTCAGCCCATCTTGGATTCCCCTAGGTGTCTAGTTTCAAAAAATGTGCAGGTTTGCTAGGTTTCCTCAGGTGCCGGCTGAGCTAGAGGCAAAATCCACAGCTATGCACTTTGTAAAAAACAGCTCTGTTTTCTTTCTGAAAATGTGATGTGTCCACGTCATGTTTTGGGGCATATACTGTCGCGGGCGCTAGGCCTACCCACACAAGTGAGGTACCATTTTTATTGGGAGACTTGGGGGAACGCTGGGTGGAAGGAAATTTGTGGCTCCTTTCAGATTCCAGAACTTTCTGTAACCGAAATGACAGGAAAAAGTGTTTTTTTGGCCAAATTGTGAGGTTTGCAAAGGATTCTGGGTAAGAGAACCTGGTCAGAGCCCCTCAAGTCACCCCATCTTGGATTCCCCTAGGTGTCTAGTTTTCAAAAATGCACAGGTTTGCTAGGTTTCCCAAGGTGCCGGCTGAGCTAGAGGCAAAAATCCACAGCTATGCACTTTGTAAAAAAACTGCTCTGTTTTCTTTCTGAAAATGTGATGTGTCCACGTTGTGTTTTGGGCCATATCCTGTTGCGGGCGCTAGGCCTACCCACACAAGTGAGGTACCATTTTTATCGGGAGACTTGGGGGAACGCTGGGTAGAAGGAAATTTGTGGCTCCTCTCAGATTCCAGAACTTTCTGTCACCGAAATGACAGGAAAAAGTGTTTTTTTGGCCAAATTTTGAGGTTTGCAAAGGATTCTGGGTAACAGAACCTGGTCAGAGCCCCACAAGTCCCCCCATCTTGGATTCCCCTAGGTGTCTAGTTTTAAAGAATGTGCAGGTTTGCTAGGTTTCCTCAGCTGCCGGCTGAGCTAGAGGCCAAACTCCACAGCTATGCACTTTGTAAAAAACAGCTCTGTTTTCTTTCTGAAAATGTGATGTGTCCACGTTGTGTTTTGGGGCATATCCTGTCGCAGGCGCTAGGCCTACCCACACAAGTGAGGTACCATTTTCATCGGGAGACTTGGGGGAACGCTGGGAGGAAGGAAATTTGTGGCTCCTCTCAGATTCCAGAACTTTCTGTCACCGAAATGACAGGAAAAATTGTTTTTTTGGCCAAAGTTTGAGGTTTGCAAAGGATTCTGGTTAACAGAACCTGGTCAGAGCCCCACAAGTCCCCCCATCTTGGATTCCCCTAGGTGTCTAGTTTTTAAAAATGCGCAGGTTTGCTAGGTTTCCCCAGGTGCCGGCTGAGCTAGAGGCCAAAATCCACAGCTAAGCCCTTTGTAAAAAACAGCTCTGGTTTCTTTCTGAAAATGTGATGTGTCCACGTCGTGTTTTGGGGCATATTCTGTTGCGGGCGCTAGGCCTACCCACACAAGTGAGGTACCACTTTTATCGGGAGACTTGGCGAAATGCTGGGTGGAAGGAAATTTGTGGCTCCTCTCAGATCCCAGAACTTTCTGTCACGGAAATGACAGGAAAAAGTGTTTTTTTGGCCAAATTTTGAGGTTTGCAAAGGATTCTGGGTAACAGACCATGGTCAGAGCCCCACAGGTCACCCCATCTTGGATTCCCCTAGGTGTCTAGTTTTAAAAAATGTGCAGGTTTGCTAGGTTTCCTCAGGTGCCGGCTGAGCTAGAGGCCAAAATCCACAGCTATGCACTTTGTAAAAAACAGCTCTGTTTTCTTTCTGAAAATGTGATGTGTCCACGTCATGTTTTGGGGCATATACTGTCGCGGGCGCTAGGCCTACCCACACAAGTGAGGTACCATTTTTATTGGGAGACTTGGGGGAACGCTGGGTAGAAGGAAATTTGTGGCTCCTCTCAGATTCCAGAACTTTCTGTCACCGAAATGACAGGAAAAAGTGTTTTTTTTGGCCAAATTTTGAGGTTTGCAAAGGATTCTGGGTAACAGAACCTGGTCAGAGCCCCACAAGTCCCCCCATCTTGGATTCCCCTAGGTGTCTAGTTTTAAAGAATGTGCAGGTTTGCTAGGTTTCCTCAGCTGCCGGCTGAGCTAGAGGCCAAACTCCACAGCTATGCACTTTGTAAAAAACAGCTCTGTTTTCTTTCTGAAAATGTGATGTGTCCACGTTGTGTTTTGGGGCATATCCTGTCGCAGGCGCTAGGCCTACCCACACAAGTGAGGTACCATTTTCATCGGGAGACTTGGGGGAACGCTGGAAGGAAGGAAATTTGTGGCTCCTCTCAGATTCCAGAACTTTCTGTCACCGAAATGACAGGAAAATTTTTTTTTTGGCCAAATTTTGAGGTTTGCAAAGGATTCTGGTTAACAGAACCTGGTCAGAGCCCCACAAGTCCCCCCATCTTGGATTCCCCTAGGTGTCTAGTTTTTAAAAATGCGCAGGTTTGCTAGGTTTCCCCAGGTGCCGGCTGAGCTAGAGGCCAAAATCCACAGCTAAGCCCTTTGTAAAAAACAGCTCTGGTTTCTTTCTGAAAATGTGATGTGTCCACGTCGTGTTTTGGGGCATATTCTGTTGCGGGCGCTAGGCCTACCCACACAAGTGAGGTACCACTTTTATCGGGAGACTTGGCGAAACGCTGGGTGGAAGGAAATTTGTGGCTCCTCTCAGATCCCAGAACTTTCTGTCACGGAAATGACAGGAAAAAGTGTTTTTTTGGCCAAATTTTGAGGTTTGCAAAGGATTCTGGGTAACAGACCATGGTCAGAGCCCCACAGGTCACCCCATCTTGGATTCCCCTAGGTGTCTAGTTTTAAAAAATGTGCAGGTTTGCTAGGTTTCCTCAGGTGCCGGCTGAGCTAGAGGCCAAAATCCACAGCTATGCACTTTGTAAAAAACAGCTCTGTTTTCTTTCTGAAAATGTGATGTGTCCACGTCATGTTTTGGGGCATATACTGTCGCGGGCGCTAGGCCTACCCACACAAGTGAGGTACCATTTTTATTGGGAGACTTGGGGGAACGCTGGGTGGAAGGAAATTTGTGGCTCCTTTCAGATTCCAGAACTTTCTGTCACCGAAATGACAGGAATAAGTGTTTTTTTTGCCAAATTTTGAGGTTTGCAAAGGATTCTGGGTAACAGAACCTGGTCAGAGCCCCACAAGTCACCCCATCTTGGATTCCCCTAGGTGTCTAGTTTTCTAAAAATGCACAGGTTTCCTAGGTTTCCCCAGGTGCCGGCTGAGCTAGAGGCAAAAATCCACAGCATAGCACTTTGTAAAAAAACTGCTCTGTTTTCTTTCTGAAAATGTGATGTGTCCACGTTGTGTTTTGGGCCATATCCTGTCGCGGGCGCTAGGCCTACCCACACAAGTGAGGTACCATTTTTATCAGGAGACTTGGGGGAACGCTGGGTAGAAGGAAATTCGTGGCTCCTCTCAGATTCCAGAACTTTCTGTCACCGAAATGACAGGAAAAAGTGTTTTTTTGGCAAAATTTTGAGGTTTGCAAAGGATTCTGGGTAACAGAACCTGGTCAGAGCCCCACAAGTCCCCCCATCTTGGATTCCCCTAGGTGTCTAGTTTTAAAGAATGTGCAGGTTTGCTAGGCTTCCTCAGCTGCCGGCTGAGCTAGAGGCCAAACTCCACAGCTATGCACTTTGTAAAAAACAGCTCTGTTTTCTTTCTGAAAATGTGATGTGTCCACGTTGTGTTTTGGGGCATATCCTGTCGCAGGCGCTAGGCCTACCCACACAAGTGAGGTACCATTTTTATCGGGAGACTTGGGGGAACGCTGGGAGGAAGGAAATTTGTGGCTCCTCTCAGATTCCAGAACTTTCTGTCACCGAAATGACAGGAAAAATTATTTTTTTGGCCAAATTTTGAGGTTTGCAAAGGATTCTGGTTAACAGAACCTGGTCAGAGCCCCACAAGTCCCCCCATCTTGGATTCCCCTAGGTGTCTAGTTTTAAAAAATGCGCAGGTTTGCTAGGTTTCCCCAGGTGCCGGCTGAGCTAGAGGCCAAAATCCACAGCTAAGCCCTTTGTAAAAAACAGCTCTGTTTTCTTTCTGAAAATGTGATGTGTCCACGTTGTGTTTTGGGGCATATCCTGTCGCGGGCGCTAGGCCTACCCACACAAGTGAGGTACCATTTTTATCGGGAGACTTTGGGGAACGCTGGGTGGAAGGAAATTGGTGGCTCCTCTCAGATTCCAGAACTTTCTGTCACCGAAATCACAGGAAAAAGTGTTTTTTTTGGCCAAATTTTGAGGTTTGCAAAGGATTCTGGGTAACAGAACATGGTCAGAGCCCCACAGGTCACCCCATCTTGGATTCCCCTAGGTGTCTAGTTTTAAAAAATGTGCAGGTTTGCTAGGTTTCCTCAGCTGCCGGCTGAGATAGAGGCCAAACTCCACAGCTATGCACTTTGTAAAAAACAGCTCTGTTTTCTTTCTGAAAATGTGATGTGTCCACGTTGTGTTTTGGGGCATATCCTGTCGCGGGCGCTAGGCCTACCCACACAAGTGAGGTACCATTTTTATCGGGAGACTTGGGGGAACGCTGGGTGGAAGGAAATTGGTGGCTCCTCTCAGATTCCAGAACTTTCTGTCACCGAAATCACAGGAAAAAGTGTTTTTTTGGCCAAATTTTGAGGTTTGCAAAGGATTCTGGGTAACAGAACCTGGTCAGAGCCCCACAAGTCACCCCATCTTGAATTCCCCTAGGTGTCTAGTTTTCAAAAATGCACAGGTTTGCTAGGTTTCCCCAGGTGCCGGCTGAGCTAGAGGCCAAAATCCACAGCTAGGCACTTTGTAAAAAACATCTCTGTTTTCTTTCTGAAAATGTGATGTGTCCACGTCGTGTTGTGGGGCATATCTTGTTGCGGGCGCTAGGCCTACCCACACAAGTGAGGTACCATTTTTATCAGGAGACTTGGGGGAATGCTGGGTGGAAGGAAATTTGTGGCTCCTCTCAGATTCCGGAACTTTCTGTCACCGAAATAACAGGAAAAAGTGTTTTTTTTGCCACATTTTAAGGTTTGCAAAGGATTCTGGGTAACAGAACCTGGTCAGAGCCCCACAAGCAACCCCATCTTGGATTCCCCTAGGTGTCTAGTTTTCAAAAATGCACAGGTTTGCTAGGTTTGCCCAGGTGCCGGCTGAGCTAGAGGCAAAAATCCACAGCTATGCACTTTGTAAAAAACTGCTCTGTTTTCTTTCTGAAAATGTGATGTGTCCACGTTGTGTTTTGGGGCATATACTGTCGCGGGCGCTAGGCCTACCCACACAAGTGAGGTACAATTTTTATCGGGAGACTTGGGGGAACGCTGGGTGGAAGGAAATTTGTGGCTCCTCTCAGATTCCAGAACTTTCTGTCACCGAAATGACAGGAAAAAGTGTTTTTTTGGCCAAATTTTGAGGTTTGCAAAGGATTCTGGGTAACAGAACCTGGTCAGAGCCCCACACGTCCCCCCATCTTGGATTCCCCTAGGTGTCTAGTTTTAAAGAATGTGAAGGTTTGCTAGGTTTCCTCAGCTGCCGGCTGAGATAGAGGCCAAACTCCACAGCTATGCACTTTGTAAAAAACAGCTCTGTTTTCTTTCTGAAAATGTGATGTGTCCACGTTGTGTTTTGGGGCATATCCTGTCGCGGGCGCTAGGCCTACCCACACAAGTGAGGTACCATTTTGTATCGGGAGACTTGGGGGAACGCTGGGTGGAAGGAAATTGGTGGCTCCTCTCAGATTCCAGAACTTTCTGTCAACGAAATCACAGGAAAAAGTGTTTTTTTGGCCAAATTTTGAGGTTTGCAATGGATTCTGGGTAACAGAACCTGGTCAGAGCCCCACAAGTCACCCCATCTTGGATTCCCCGAGGTGTCTAGTTTTTAAAAATGCACAGGTTTGCTAGGTTTCCCCAGGTGCCGGCTGAGCTAGAGGCCAAAATCCACAGCTAGGCACTTTGTAAAAAACATCTCTGTTTTCTTTCTGAAAATGTGATGTGTCCACGTCGTGTTGTGGGGCATATCTTGTCGCGGGCGCTAGGCCTACCCACACAAGTGAGGTAACATTTTTATCGGGAGACTTGGGGGAATGCTGGGTGGAAGGAAATATGTGGCTCCTCTCAGATTCCAGAACTTTCTGTCACCGAAATAACAGGAAAAAGTGTTTTTTTGCCACATTTTGAGGTTTGCAAAGGATTCTGGGTAACAGAACCTGGTCAGAGCCCCACAAGTCACCCCATCTTGGATTCCCCGAGGTGTCTAGTTTTTAAAAATGCGCAGGTTTGCTAGGTTTCCCCAGGTGCCGGCTGAGCTAGAGGCCAAAATCCACAGCTAAGCCCTTTGTAAAAAACAGCTCTGGTTTCTTTCTGAAAATGTGATGTGTCCACGTCGTGTTTTGGGGCATATTCTGTCGCGGGCGCTAGGCCTTACCCACACAAGTGAGGTACCACTTTTATCGGGAGACTTGGCGAAACGCTGGGTGGAAGGAAATTTGTGGCTCCTCTCAGATCCCAGAACTTTCTGTCACGGAAATGACAGGAAAAAGTGTTTTTTTGGCCAAATTTTGAGGTTTGCAAAGGATTCTGGGTAACAGACCATGGTCAGAGCCCCACAGGTCACCCCATCTTGGATTCCCCTAGGTGTCTAGTTTTAAAAAATGTGCAGGTTTGCTAGGTTTCCTCAGGTGCCGGCTGAGCTAGAGGCCAAAATCCACAGCTATGCACTTTGTAAAAAACAGCTCTGTTTTCTTTCTGAAAATGTGATGTGTCCACGTCATGTTTTGGGGCATATACTGTCGCGGGCGCTAGGCCTACCCACACAAGTGAGGTACCATTTTTATTGGGAGACTTGGGGGAACGCTGGGTGGAAGGACATTTGTGGCTCCTTTCAGATTCCAGAACTTTCTGTCACCGAAATGACCGGAATAAGTGTTTTTTTTGCCAAATTTTGAGGTTTGCAAAGGATTCTGGGTAACAGAACCTGGTCAGAGCCCCACAAGTCACCCCATCTTGGATTCCCCTAGGTGTCTAGTTTTCTAAAAATGCACAGGTTTCCTAGGTTTCCCCAGGTGCCGGCTGAGCTAGAGGCAAAAATCCACAGCATAGCACTTTGTAAAAAAACTGCTCTGTTTTCTTTCTGAAAATGTGATGTGTCCACGTTGTGTTTTGGGCCATATCCTGTCGCGGGCGCTAGGCCTACCCACACAAGTGAGGTACCATTTTTATCAGGAGACTTGGGGGAACGCTGGGTAGAAGGAAATTTGTGGCTCCTCTCAGATTCCAGAACTTTCTGTCACCGAAATGACAGGAAAAAGTGTTTTTTTGGCCAAATTTTGAGGTTTGCAAAGGATTCTGGGTAACAGAACCTGGTCAGAGCCCCACAAGTCCCCCCATCTTGGATTCCCCTAGGTGTCTAGTTTTAAAGAATGTGCAGGTTTGCTAGGCTTCCTCAGCTGCCGGCTGAGCTAGAGGCCAAACTCCACAGCTATGCACTTTGTAAAAAACAGCTCTGTTTTCTTTCTGAAAATGTGATGTGTCCACGTTGTGTTTTGGGGCATATCCTGTCGCAGGCGCTAGGCCTACCCACACAAGTGAGGTACCATTTTTATCGGGAGACTTGGGGGAACGCTGGGAGGAAGGAAATTTGTGGCTCCTCTCAGATTCCAGAACTTTCTGTCACCGAAATGACAGGAAAAATTATTTTTTGGGCCAAATTTTGAGGTTTGCAAAGGATTCTGGTTAACAGAACCTGGTCAGAGCCCCACAAGTCCCCCCATCTTGGATTCCCCTAGGTGTCTAGTTTTAAAAAATGCGCAGGTTTGCTAGGTTTCCCCAGGTGCCGGCTGAGCTAGAGGCCAAAATCCACAGCTAAGCCCTTTGTAAAAAACAGCTCTGTTTTCTTTCTGAAAATGTGATGTGTCCACGTCGTGTTTTGGGGCATATTCTGTTGCGGACGCTAGCCCTACCCACACAAGTGAGGTACCACTTTTATCGGGAGACTTGGCGAAACGCTGGGTGGAAGGAAATTTGTGGCTCCTCTCAGATCCCAGAACTTTCTGTCACGGAAATGACAGGAAAAAGTTTTTTTTTGGCCAAATTTTGAGGTTTGCAAAGGATTCTGGGTAACAGAACATGGTCAGAGCCCCACAGGTCACCCCATCTTGGATTCCCCTAGGTGTCTAGTTTTAAAAAATGTGCAGGTTTGCTAGGTTTCCTCAGGTGCCGGCTGAGCTAGAGGCCAAAATCCACAGCTATGCACTTTGTAAAAAACAGCTCTGTTTTCTTTCTGAAAATGTGATGTGTCCATGTCATGTTTTGGGGCATATACTGTTGCGGGCGCTAGGTCTACCCACACAAGTGAGGTACCATTTTTATTGGGAGACTTGGGGGAACGCTGGGTGGAAGGAAATTTGTGGCTCCTTTCAGATTCCAGAACTTTCTGTCACCGAAATGACAGGAAAAAGTGTTTTTTTGGCCAAATTTTGAGGTTTGCAAAGGATTCTGGGTAACAGAACCTGGTCAGAGCCCCACAAGTCACCCCATCTTGGATTCCCCTAGGTGTCTAGTTTTCATAAATGCACAGGTTTGCTAGGTTTCCCCAGGTGCCGGCTGAGCTAGAGGCAAAAATCCACAGCTATGCACTTTGTAAAAAAACTGCTCTGTTTTCTTTCTGAAAATGTGATGTGTCCACGTCGTGTTTTGGGCCATATCCTGTCGCGGGCGCTAGGCCTACCCACACAAGTGAGGTACCATTTTTATCGGGAGACTTGGGGGAACGCTGGGTGGAAGGAAATTTGTGGCTCCTCTCAGATTCCAGAACTTTCTGTCACCGAAATGACAGGAAAAAGTGTTTTTTTGGCCAAATTTTGAGGTTTGCAAAGGATTCTGGGTAACAGAACCTGGTCAGAGCCCCACAAGTCCCCCCATCTTGGATTCCCCTAGGTGTCTAGTTTTAAAGAATGTGCAGGTTTGCTAGGTTTCCTCAGCTGCCGGCTGAGCTAGAGGCCAAACTCCACAGCTATGTACTTTGTAAAAAACAGCTCTGTTTTCTTTCTGAAAATGTGATGTGTCCACGTTGTGTTTTGGGGCATATCCTGTTGCAGGCGCTAGGCCTACCAACACAAGTGAGGTACCATTTTTATCGGGAGACTTGGGGGAACGCTGGGAGGAAGGAAATTTGTGGCTCCTCTCAGATTCCAGAACTTTCTGTCACCGAAATGACAGGAAAAATAGTTTTTTGGGCCAAATTTTGAGGTTTGCAAAGGATTCTGGGTAACAGAACCTGGTCAGAGCCCAACAAGTCCCCCCATCTTGAATTCCCCTAGGTGTCTAGTTTTCAAAAATGCACAGGTTTGCTAGGTTTGCCCAGGTGCCGGCTAAGCTAGAGGCCAAAATCCACAGCTAGGCACTTTGTAAAAAACATCTCTGTTTTCTTTCTGAAAATGTGATGTGTCCACGTCATGTTTTGGGGTATATACTGTCGCGGGCGCTAGGCCTACCCACACAAGTGAGGTACCATTTTTATTGGGAGACTTGGGGGAACGCTGGGTGGAAGGAAATTTGTGGCTTCTTTCAGATTCCAGAACTTTCTGTCACCGAAATGACAGGAAAAAGTGTTTTTTTGGCCAAATTTTGAGGTTTGCAAAGGATTCTGGGTAACAGAACCTGTTCAGAGCCCCACAAGTCACCCCATCTTGGATTCCCCTAGGTGTCTAGTTTTCAAAAATGCACAGGTTTGCTAGGTTTCCCCAGGTGTCGGCTGAGCTAGAGGCCAAAATCCACAGCTATGCACTTTGTAAAAAAACTGCTCTGTTTTCTTTCTGAAAATGTGATGTGTCCACGTTGTGTTTTGGGCCATATCCTGTCGCGGGCGCTAGGCCTACCCACACAAGTGAGGTAACATTTTTATCGGGAGACTTGGGAGAACGCTGGGTGGGAGGAAATTTGTGGCTCCTCTCAGATTCCAGAACTTTCTGTCACCGAAATGACAGGAAAAAGTGTTTTTTTGGACAAATTTTGAGGTTTGCAAAGGATTCTGGGTAACAGAACCTGGTCAGAGCCCCACACGTCCCCCCATCTTGGATTCCCCTAGGTGTCTAGTTTTAAAGAATTTGCAGGTTTGCTAGGTTTCCTAGGCTGCCGGCTGAGCTAGAGGCCAAACTCCACAGCTATGCACTTTGTAAAAAACAGCTCTGTTTTCTTTCTGAAAATGTGATGTGTCCACGTTGTGTTTTGGGGCATATCCTGTCTCGGGCGCTAGGCCTACCCACACAAGTGAGGTACCATTTTTATCGGGAGACTTGGGGGAACGCTGGGTGGAAGGAAATTTGTGGCTCCTCTCAGATTCCAGAACTTTCTGTTACCGAAATGACAGGAAAAAGTGTTTTTTTGGCCAAATTTTGAGGTTTGCAAAGGATTCTGGGTAACAGAACCTGGTCAGAGCCCCACAAGTCACCCCATCTTGGATTCCCCTAGGTTTCTAGTTTTCAAAAATGCACAGGTTTGCTAGGTTTCCCCAGGTGCCGGCTGAGCTAGAGGCCAAAATCCACAGCTATGCACTTTGTAAAAAAACTGCTCTGTTTTCTATCTGAAAATGTGATGTGTCCACGTTGTGTTTTGGGCCATATCCTGTCGCGGGCGCTAGGCCTACCCACACAAGTGAGGTACCATTTTTATCGGGAGACTTGGGGGAACGCTGGGTGGAAGGAAATTTGTGGCTCCTCTCAGATTCCAGAACTTTCTGTCACCGAAATGACAGGAAAAAGTGTTTTTTGTTTGCCAAATTTTGAGGTTTGCAAAGGATTCTGGGTAACAGAACCTGGTCAGAGCCCCACACGTCCCCCCATCTTGGATTCCCCTAGGTGTCTAGTTTTCAAAAATGCACAGGTTTGCTAGGTTTACCCAGGTGCCGGCTGAGCTAGAGGCCAAAATCCACAGCTAGGCACTTTGTAAAAAACATCTCTGTTTTCTTTCTGAAAATGTGATGTGTCCACGTCGTGTTGTGGGGCATATCTTGTCGCGGGCGCTAGGCCTACCCACACAAGTGAGGTACCATTTTTATCGGGAGACTTGGGGGAATGCTGGGTGGAAGGAAATTTGTGGCTCCTCTCAGATCCCGGAACTTTCTGTCACCGAAATAACAGGAAAAAGTGTTTTTTTTGCCACATTTTGAGGTTTGCAAAGGATTCTGGGTAACAGAACCTGGTCAGAGCCCCACAAGTCACCCCATCTTGGATTCCCCTAGGTGTCTAGTTTTTAAAAATGCGCTGGTTTGCAAGGTTTCCCCAGGTGCCGGCTGAGCTAGAGGCCAAAATCCACAGCTAAGCCCTTTGTATAAAACAGCTCTGTTTTCTTTCTGAAAATATGATGTGTCCATGTCGTGTTTTGGGGCATATTCTGTTGCGGGCGCTAGGCCTACCCACACAAGTGAGGTACCACTTTTATCGGGAGACTTGGGGAAACGCTGGGTGGAAGGAAATTTGTGGCTCCTCTCAGATCCCAGAACTTTCTGTCACCGAAATGACAGGAAAAAGTGTTTGTTTGGCCAAATTTTGAGGTTTGCAAAGGATTCTGGGTAACAGAACATGGTCAGAGCCCCACAGGTCACCCCATCTTGGATTCCCCTAGGTGTCTAGTTTTAAAAAATGTGCAGGTTTGCTAGGTTTCCTCAGGTGCCGGCTGAGCTAGAGGCCAAAATCCACAGCTATGCACTTTGTAAAAAACAGCTCTGTTTTCTTTCTGAAAATGTGATGTGTCCACGTCATGTTTTGGGGCATATACTGTCGCGGGCGCTAGGCCTACCCACACAAGTGAGGTACCATTTTTATTGGGAGACTTGGGGGAACGCTGGGTGGAAGGAAATTTGTGGCTCCTTTCAGATTCCAGAACTTTCTGTCACCGAAATGACAGGAAAAAGTGTTTTTTTGGCCAAATTTCGAGGTTTGCAAAGGATTCTGGGTAACAGAACCTGGTCAGAGCCCCACAAGTCACCCCATCTTGGATTCCCCTAGGTGTCTAGTTTTAAAAAATGCACAGGTTTGCTAGGTTTCCCCAGGTGCCGGCTGAGCTAGAGGCCAAAATCCACAGCTATGCACTTTGTAAAAAAACTGCTCTGTTTTCTTTCTGAAAATGTGATGTGTCAACGTTGTGTTTTGGGCCATATCCTGTCGCGGGCGCTAGGCCTACCCACACAAGTGAGGTACCATTTTTATCGGGAGACTTGGGAGAACGCTGGGTGGGAGGAAATTTGTGGCTCCTCTCAGATTCCAGAACTTTCTGTCACCGAAATGACAGGAAAAAGTGTTTTTTTGGCCAAATTTTGAGGTTTGCAAAGGATTCTGGGTAACAGAACCTGGTCAGAGCCCCACACGTCCCCCCATCTTGGATTCTCCTAGGTGTCTAGTTTTAAAGAATTTGCAGGTTTGCTAGGTTTCCTCAGCTGCCGGCTGAGCTAGAGGCCAAACTCCACAACTATGCACTTTGTAAAAAACAGCTCTGTTTTCTTTCTGAAAATGTGATGTGTCCACGTTGTGTTTTGGGGCATATCCTGTCTCGGGCGCTAGGCCTACCCACACAAGTGAGGTACCATTTTTATCGGGAGACTTGGGGGAACGCTGCGTGGAAGGAAATTTGTGGCTCCTCTCAGATTCCAGAACTTTCTGTTACCGAAATGACAGGAAAATGTGTTTTTTTGGCCAAATTTTGAGGTTTGCAAAGGATTCTGGGTAACAGAACCTGGTCAGAGCCCCACAAGTCACCCCATCTTGGATTCCCCTAGGTGTCTAGTTTTCTAAAAATGCACAGGTTTCCTAGGTTTCCCCAGGTGCCGGCTGAGCTAGAGGCAAAAATCCACAGCTATGCACTTTGTAAAAAAACTGCTCTGTTTTCTTTCTGAAAATGTGATGTGTCCACGTTGTGTTTTGGGCCATATCCTGTCGCGGGCGCTAGGCCTACCCACACAAGTGAGGTACCATTTTTATCGGGAGACTTGGGGGAACGCTGGGTAGAAGGAAATTTGTGGCTCCTCTCAGATTCCAGAACTTTCTGTCACCGAAATGACAGGAAAAAGTGTTTTTTTGGCCAAATTTTGAGGTTTGCAAAGGATTCTGGGTAACAGAACCTGGTCAGAGCCCCACAAGTCCCCCCATCTTGGATTCCCCTAGGTGTCTAGTTTTAAAGAATGTGCAGGTTTGCTAGGCTTCCTCAGCTGCCGGCTGAGCTAGAGGCCAAACTCCACAGCTATGCACTTTGTAAAAAACAGCTCTGTTTTCTTTCTGAAAATGTGATGTGTCCACGTTGTGTTTTGGGGCATATCCTGTCGCAGGCGCTAGGCCTACCCACACAAGTGAGGTACCATTTTTATCGGGAGACTTGGGAGAACGCTGGGTGGGAGGAAATTTGTGGCTCCTCTCAGATTCCAGAACTTTCTGTCACCGAAATGACAGGAAAAAGTGTTTTTTTGGACAAATTTTGAGGTTTGCAAAGGATTCTGGGTAACAGAACCTGGTCAGAGCCCCACACGTCCCCCCATCTTGGATTCCCCTAGGTGTCTAGTTTTAAAGAATTTGCAGGTTTGCTAGGTTTCCTAGGCTGCCGGCTGAGCTAGAGGCCAAACTCCACAGCTATGCACTTTGTAAAAAACAGCTCTGTTTTCTTTCTGAAAATGTGATGTGTCCACGTTGTGTTTTGGGGCATATCCTGTCTCGGGCGCTAGGCCTACCCACACAAGTGAGGTACCATTTTTATCGGGAGACTTGGGGGAACGCTGGGTGGAAGGAAATTTGTGGCTCCTCTCAGATTCCAGAACTTTCTGTTACCGAAATGACAGGAAAAAGTGTTTTTTTGGCCAAATTTTGAGGTTTGCAAAGGATTCTGGGTAACAGAACCTGGTCAGAGCCCCACAAGTCACCCCATCTTGGATTCCCCTAGGTTTCTAGTTTTCAAAAATGCACAGGTTTGCTAGGTTTCCCCAGGTGCCGGCTGAGCTAGAGGCCAAAATCCACAGCTATGCACTTTGTAAAAAAACTGCTCTGTTTTCTATCTGAAAATGTGATGTGTCCACGTTGTGTTTTGGGCCATATCCTGTCGCGGGCGCTAGGCCTACCCACACAAGTGAGGTACCATTTTTATCGGGAGACTTGGGGGAACGCTGGGTGGAAGGAAATTTGTGGCTCCTCTCAGATTCCAGAACTTTCTGTCACCGAAATGACAGGAAAAAGTGTTTTTTGTTTGCCAAATTTTGAGGTTTGCAAAGGATTCTGGGTAACAGAACCTGGTCAGAGCCCCACACGTCCCCCCATCTTGGATTCCCCTAGGTGTCTAGTTTTCAAAAATGCACAGGTTTGCTAGGTTTACCCAGGTGCCGGCTGAGCTAGAGGCCAAAATCCACAGCTAGGCACTTTGTAAAAAACATCTCTGTTTTCTTTCTGAAAATGTGATGTGTCCACGTCGTGTTGTGGGGCATATCTTGTCGCGGGCGCTAGGCCTACCCACACAAGTGAGGTACCATTTTTATCGGGAGACTTGGGGGAATGCTGGGTGGAAGGAAATTTGTGGCTCCTCTCAGATCCCGGAACTTTCTGTCACCGAAATAACAGGAAAAAGTGTTTTTTTTGCCACATTTTGAGGTTTGCAAAGGATTCTGGGTAACAGAACCTGGTCAGAGCCCCACAAGTCACCCCATCTTGGATTCCCCTAGGTGTCTAGTTTTTAAAAATGCGCTGGTTTGCAAGGTTTCCCCAGGTGCCGGCTGAGCTAGAGGCCAAAATCCACAGCTAAGCCCTTTGTATAAAACAGCTCTGTTTTCTTTCTGAAAATATGATGTGTCCATGTCGTGTTTTGGGGCATATTCTGTTGCGGGCGCTAGGCCTACCCACACAAGTGAGGTACCACTTTTATCGGGAGACTTGGGGAAACGCTGGGTGGAAGGAAATTTGTGGCTCCTCTCAGATCCCAGAACTTTCTGTCACCGAAATGACAGGAAAAAGTGTTTGTTTGGCCAAATTTTGAGGTTTGCAAAGGATTCTGGGTAACAGAACATGGTCAGAGCCCCACAGGTCACCCCATCTTGGATTCCCCTAGGTGTCTAGTTTTAAAAAATGTGCAGGTTTGCTAGGTTTCCTCAGGTGCCGGCTGAGCTAGAGGCAAAAATCCACAGCTATGCACTTTGTAAAAAACAGCTCTGTTTTCTTTCTGAAAATGTGATGTGTCCACGTCATGTTTTGGGGCATATACTGTCGCGGGCGCTAGGCCTACCCACACAAGTGAGGTACCATTTTTATTGGGAGACTTGGGGGAACGCTGGGTGGAAGGAAATTTGTGGCTCCTTTCAGATTCCAGAACTTTCTGTCACCGAAATGACAGGAAAAAGTGTTTTTTTGGCCAAATTTTGAGGTTTGCAAAGGATTCTGGGTAACAGAACCTGGTCAGAGCCCCACAAGTCACCCCATCTTGGATTCCCCTAGGTGTCTAGTTTTAAAAAATGCACAGGTTTGCTAGGTTTCCCCAGGTGCCGGCTGAGCTAGAGGCCAAAATCCACAGCTATGCACTTTGTAAAAAAACTGCTCTGTTTTCTTTCTGAAAATGTGATGTGTCAACGTTGTGTTTTGGGCCATATCCTGTCGCGGGCGCTAGGCCTACCCACACAAGTGAGGTACCATTTTTATCGGGAGACTTGGGAGAACGCTGGGTGGGAGGAAATTTGTGGCTCCTCTCAGATTCCAGAACTTTCTGTCACCGAAATGACAGGAAAAAGTGTTTTTTTGGCCAAATTTTGAGGTTTGCAAAGGATTCTGGGCAACAGAACCTGGTCAGAGCCCCACACGTCCCCCCATCTTGGATTCTCCTAGGTGTCTAGTTTTAAAGAATTTGCAGGTTTGCTAGGTTTCCTCAGCTGCCGGCTGAGCTAGAGGCCAAACTCCACAACTATGCACTTTGTAAAAAACAGCTCTGTTTTCTTTCTGAAAATGTGATGTGTCCACGTTGTGTTTTGGGGCATATCCTGTCTCGGGCGCTAGGCCTACCCACACAAGTGAGGTACCACTTTTATCGGGAGACTTGGCGAAACGCTGGGTGGAAGGAAATTTGTGGCTCCTCTCAGATCCCAGAACTTTCTGTCACGGAAATGACAGGAAAAAGTGTTTTTTTGGCCAAATTTTGAGGTTTGCAAAGGATTCTGGGTAACAGACCATGGTCAGAGCCCCACAGGTCACCCCATCTTGGATTCCCCTAGGTGTCTAGTTTTAAAAAATGTGCAGGTTTGCTAGGTTTCCTCAGGTGCCGGCTGAGCTAGAGGCCAAAATCCACAGCTATGCACTTTGTAAAAAACAGCTCTGTTTTCTTTCTGAAAATGTGATGTGTCCACGTCATGTTTTGGGGCATATACTGTCGCGGGCGCTAGGCCTACCCACACAAGTGAGGTACCATTTTTATTGGGAGACTTGGGGGAACGCTGGGTGGAAGGAAATTTGTGGCTCCTTTCAGATTCCAGAACTTTCTGTCACCGAAATGACAGGAATAAGTGTTTTTTTTGCCAAATTTTGAGGTTTGCAAAGGATTCTGGGTAACAGAACCTGGTCAGAGCCCCACAAGTCACCCCATCTTGGATTCCCCTAGGTGTCTAGTTTTCTAAAAATGCACAGGTTTCCTAGGTTTCCCCAGGTGCCGGCTGAGCTAGAGGCAAAAATCCACAGCATAGCACTTTGTAAAAAAACTGCTCTGTTTTCTTTCTGAAAATGTGATGTGTCCACGTTGTGTTTTGGGCCATATCCTGTCGCGGGCGCAAGGCCTACCCACACAAGTGAGGTACCATTTTTATCAGGAGACTTGGGGGAACGCTGGGTAGAAGGAAATTTGTGGCTCCTCTCAGATTCCAGAACTTTCTGTCACCGAAATGACAGGAAAAAGTGTTTTTTTGGCCAAATTTTGAGGTTTGCAAAGGATTCTGGGTAACAGAACCTGGTCAGAGCCCCACAAGTCCCCCCATCTTGGATTCCCCTAGGTGTCTAGTTTTAAAGAATGTGCAGGTTTGCTAGGCTTCCTCAGCTGCCGGCTGAGCTAGAGGCCAAACTCCACAGCTATGCACTTTGTAAAAAACAGCTCTGTTTTCTTTCTGAAAATGTGATGTGTCCACGTTGTGTTTTGGGGCATATCCTGTCGCAGGCGCTAGGCCTACCCACACAAGTGAGGTACCATTTTTATTGGGAGACTTGGGGGAACGCTGGGAGGAAGGAAATTTGTGGCTCCTCTCAGATTCCAGAACTTTCTGTCACCGAAATGACAGGAAAAATTATTTTTTGGGCCAAATTTTGAGGTTTGCAAAGGATTCTGGTTAACAGAACCTGGTCAGAGCCCCACAAGTCCCCCCATCTTGGATTCCCCTAGGTGTCTAGTTTTAAAAAATGCGCAGGTTTGCTAGGTTTCCCCAGGTGCCGGCTGAGCTAGAGGCCAAAATCCACAGCTAAGCCCTTTGTAAAAAACAGCTCTGTTTTCTTTCTGAAAATGTGATGTGTCCACGTCGTGTTTTGGGGCATATTCTGTTGCGGACGCTAGGCCTACCCACACAAGTGAGGTACCACTTTTATCGGGAGACTTGGCGAAACGCTGGGTGGAAGGAAATTTGTGGCTCCTCTCAGATCCCAGAACTTTCTGTCACGGAAATGACAGGAAAAAGTTTTTTTTTGGCCAAATTTTGAGGTTTGCAAAGGATTCTGGGTAACAGAACATGGTCAGAGCCCCACAGGTCACCCCATCTTGGATTCCCCGAGGTGTCTAGTTTTAAAAAATGTGCAGGTTTGCTAGGTTTCCTCAGGTGCCGGCTGAGCTAGAGGCCAAAATCCACAGCTATGCACTTTGTAAAAAACAGCTCTGTTTTCTTTCTGAAAATGTGATGTGTCCATGTCATGTTTTGGGGCATATACTGTCGCGGGCGCTAGGTCTACCCACACAAGTGAGGTACCATTTTTATTGGGAGACTTGGGGGAACGCTGGGTGGAAGGAAATTTGTGGCTCCTTTCAGATTCCAGAACTTTCTGTCACCGAAATGACAGGAAAAAGTGTTTTTTTGGCCAAATTTTGAGGTTTGCAAAGGATTCTGGGTAACAGAACCTGGTCAGAGCCCCACAAGTCACCCCATCTTGGATTCCCCTAGGTGTCTAGTTTTCATAAATGCACAGGTTTGCTAGGTTTCCCCAGGTGCCGGCTGAGCTAGAGGCAAAAATCCACAGCTATGCACTTTGTAAAAAAACTGCTCTGTTTTCTTTCTGAAAATGTGATGTGTCCACGTCGTGTTTTGGGCCATATCCTGTCGCGGGCGCTAGGCCTACCCACACAAGTGAGGTACCATTTTTATCGGGAGACTTGGGGGAACGCTGGGTGGAAGGAAATTTGTGGCTCCTCTCAGATTCCAGAACTTTCTGTCACCGAAATGACAGGAAAAAGTGTTTTTTTGGCCAAATTTTGAGGTTTGCAAAGGATTCTGGGTAACAGAACCTGGTCAGAGCCCCACAAGTCCCCCCATCTTGGATTCCCCTAGGTGTCTAGTTTTAAAGAATGTGCAGGTTTGCTAGGTTTCCTCAGCTGCCGGCTGAGCTAGAGGCCAAACTCCACAGCTATGTACTTTGTAAAAAACAGCTCTGTTTTCTTTCTGAAAATGTGATGTGTCCACGTTGTGTTTTGGGGCATATCCTGTTGCAGGCGCTAGGCCTACCAACACAAGTGAGGTACCATTTTTATCGGGAGACTTGGGGGAACGCTGGGAGGAAGGAAATTTGTGGCTCCTCTCAGATTCCAGAACTTTCTGTCACCGAAATGACAGGAAAAATAGTTTTTTGGGCCAAATTTTGAGGTTTGCAAAGGATTCTGGGTAACAGAACCTGGTCAGAGCCCAACAAGTCCCCCCATCTTGAATTCCCCTAGGTGTCTAGTTTTCAAAAATGCACAGGTTTGCTAGGTTTGCCCAGGTGCCGGCTAAGCTAGAGGCCAAAATCCACAGCTAGGCACTTTGTAAAAAACATCTCTGTTTTCTTTCTGAAAATGTGATGTGTCCACGTCATGTTTTGGGGTATATACTGTCGCGGGCGCTAGGCCTACCCACACAAGTGAGGTACCATTTTTATTGGGAGACTTGGGGGAACGCTGGGTGGAAGGAAATTTGTGGCTTCTTTCAGATTCCAGAACTTTCTGTCACCGAAATGACAGGAAAAAGTGTTTTTTTGGCCAAATTTTGAGGTTTGCAAAGGATTCTGGGTAACAGAACCTGTTCAGAGCCCCACAAGTCACCCCATCTTGGATTCCCCTAGGTGTCTAGTTTTCAAAAATGCACAGGTTTGCTAGGTTTCCCCAGGTGTCGGCTGAGCTAGAGGCCAAAATCCACAGCTATGCACTTTGTAAAAAAACTGCTCTGTTTTCTTTCTGAAAATGTGATGTGTCCACGTTGTGTTTTGGGCCATATCCTGTCGCGGGCGCTAGGCCTACCCACACAAGTGAGGTAACATTTTTATCGGGAGACTTGGGAGAACGCTGGGTGGGAGGAAATTTGTGGCTCCTCTCAGATTCCAGAACTTTCTGTCACCGAAATGACAGGAAAAAGTGTTTTTTTGGACAAATTTTGAGGTTTGCAAAGGATTCTGGGTAACAGAACCTGGTCAGAGCCCCACACGTCCCCCCATCTTGGATTCCCCTAGGTGTCTAGTTTTAAAGAATTTGCAGGTTTGCTAGGCTTCCTAGGCTGCCGGCTGAGCTAGAGGCCAAACTCCACAGCTATGCACTTTGTAAAAAACAGCTCTGTTTTCTTTCTGAAAATGTGATGTGTCCACGTTGTGTTTTGGGGCATATCCTGTCTCGGGCGCTAGGCCTACCCACACAAGTGAGGTACCATTTTTATCGGGAGACTTGGGGGAACGCTGGGTGGAAGGAAATTTGTGGCTCCTCTCAGATTCCAGAACTTTCTGTTACCGAAATGACAGGAAAAAGTGTTTTTTTGGCCAAATTTTGAGGTTTGCAAAGGATTCTGGGTAACAGAACCTGGTCAGAGCCCCACAAGTCACCCCATCTTGGATTCCCCTAGGTTTCTAGTTTTCAAAAATGCACAGGTTTGCTAGGTTTCCCCAGGTGCCGGCTGAGCTAGAGGCCAAAATCCACAGCTATGCACTTTGTAAAAAAACTGCTCTGTTTTCTATCTGAAAATGTGATGTGTCCACGTTGTGTTTTGGGCCATATCCTGTCGCGGGCGCTAGGCCTACCCACACAAGTGAGGTACCATTTTTATCGGGAGACTTGGGGGAACGCTGGGTGGAAGGAAATTTGTGGCTCCTCTCAGATTCCAGAACTTTCTGTCACCGAAATGACAGGAAAAAGTGTTTTTTGTTTGCCAAATTTTGAGGTTTGCAAAGGATTCTGGGTAACAGAACCTGGTCAGAGCCCCACACGTCCCCCCATCTTGGATTCCCCTAGGTGTCTAGTTTTCAAAAATGCACAGGTTTGCTAGGTTTACCCAGGTGCCGGCTGAGCTAGAGGCCAAAATCCACAGCTAGGCACTTTGTAAAAAACATCTCTGTTTTCTTTCTGAAAATGTGATGTGTCCACGTCGTGTTGTGGGGCATATCTTGTCGCGGGCGCTAGGCCTACCCACACAAGTGAGGTACCATTTTTATCGGGAGACTTGGGGGAATGCTGGGTGGAAGGAAATTTGTGGCTCCTCTCAGATCCCGGAACTTTCTGTCACCGAAATAACAGGAAAAAGTGTTTTTTTTGCCACATTTTGAGGTTTGCAAAGGATTCTGGGTAACAGAACCTGGTCAGAGCCCCACAAGTCACCCCATCTTGGATTCCCCTAGGTGTCTAGTTTTTAAAAATGCGCTGGTTTGCAAGGTTTCCCCAGGTGCCGGCTGAGCTAGAGGCCAAAATCCACAGCTAAGCCCTTTGTATAAAACAGCTCTGTTTTCTTTCTGAAAATATGATGTGTCCATGTCGTGTTTTGGGGCATATTCTGTTGCGGGCGCTAGGCCTACCCACACAAGTGAGGTACCACTTTTATCGGGAGACTTGGGGAAACGCTGGGTGGAAGGAAATTTGTGGCTCCTCTCAGATCCCAGAACTTTCTGTCACCGAAATGACAGGAAAAAGTGTTTGTTTGGCCAAATTTTGAGGTTTGCAAAGGATTCTGGGTAACAGAACATGGTCAGAGCCCCACAGGTCACCCCATCTTGGATTCCCCTAGGTGTCTAGTTTTAAAAAATGTGCAGGTTTGCTAGGTTTCCTCAGGTGCCGGCTGAGCTAGAGGCCAAAATCCACAGCTATGCACTTTGTAAAAAACAGCTCTGTTTTCTTTCTGAAAATGTGATGTGTCCACGTCATGTTTTGGGGCATATACTGTCGCGGGCGCTAGGCCTACCCACACAAGTGAGGTACCATTTTTATTGGGAGACTTGGGGGAACGCTGGGTGGAAGGAAATTTGTGGCTCCTTTCAGATTCCAGAACTTTCTGTCACCGAAATGACAGGAAAAAGTGTTTTTTTGGCCAAATTTCGAGGTTTGCAAAGGATTCTGGGTAACAGAACCTGGTCAGAGCCCCACAAGTCACCCCATCTTGGATTCCCCTAGGTGTCTAGTTTTAAAAAATGCACAGGTTTGCTAGGTTTCCCCAGGTGCCGGCTGAGCTAGAGGCCAAAATCCACAGCTATGCACTTTGTAAAAAAACTGCTCTGTTTTCTTTCTGAAAATGTGATGTGTCAACGTTGTGTTTTGGGCCATATCCTGTCGCGGGCGCTAGGCCTACCCACACAAGTGAGGTACCATTTTTATCGGGAGACTTGGGAGAACGCTGGGTGGGAGGAAATTTGTGGCTCCTCTCAGATTCCAGAACTTTCTGTCACCGAAATGACAGGAAAAAGTGTTTTTTTGGCCAAATTTTGAGGTTTGCAAAGGATTCTGGGTAACAGAACCTGGTCAGAGCCCCACACGTCCCCCCATCTTGGATTCTCCTAGGTGTCTAGTTTTAAAGAATTTGCAGGTTTGCTAGGTTTCCTCAGCTGCCGGCTGAGCTAGAGGCCAAACTCCACAACTATGCACTTTGTAAAAAACAGCTCTATTTTCTTTCTGAAAATGTGATGTGTCCACGTTGTGTTTTGGGGCATATCCTGTCTCGGGCGCTAGGCCTACCCACACAAGTGAGGTACCATTTTTATCGGGAGACTTGGGGGAACGCTGCGTGGAAGGAAATTTGTGGCTCCTCTCAGATTCCAGAACTTTCTGTTACCGAAATGACAGGAAAATGTGTTTTTTTGGCCAAATTTTGAGGTTTGCAAAGGATTCTGGGTAACAGAACCTGGTCAGAGCCCCACAAGTCACCCCATCTTGGATTCCCCTAGGTGTCTAGTTTTCTAAAAATGCACAGGTTTCCTAGGTTTCCCCAGGTGCCGGCTGAGCTAGAGGCCAAAATCCACAGCTATGCACTTTGTAAAAAACAGCTCTGTTTTCTTTCTGAAAATGTGATGTGTCCACGTCATGTTTTGGGGCATATACTGTCGCGGGCGCTAGGCCTACCCACACAAGTGAGGTACCATTTTTATTGGGAGACTTGGGGGAACGCTGGGTGGAAGGAAATTTGTGGCTCCTTTCAGATTCCAGAACTTTCTGTCACCGAAATGACAGGAATAAGTGTTTTTTTTGCCAAATTTTGAGGTTTGCAAAGGATTCTGGGTAACAGAACCTGGTCAGAGCCCCACAAGTCACCCCATCTTGGATTCCCCTAGGTGTCTAGTTTTCTAAAAATGCACAGGTTTCCTAGGTTTCCCCAGGTGCCGGCTGAGCTAGAGGCCAAAATCCACAGCTATGCACTTTGTAAAAAACAGCTCTGTTTTCTTTCTGAAAATGTGATGTGTCCACGTCATGTTTTGGGGCATATACTGTCGCGGGCGCTAGGCCTACCCACACAAGTGAGGTACCATTTTTATTGGGAGACTTGGGGGAACGCTGGGTGGAAGGAAATTTGTGGCTCCTTTCAGATTCCAGAACTTTCTGTCACCGAAATGACAGGAATAAGTGTTTTTTTTGCCAAATTTTGAGGTTTGCAAAGGATTCTGGGTAACAGAACCTGGTCAGAGCCCCACAAGTCACCCCATCTTGGATTCCCCTAGGTGTCTAGTTTTCTAAAAATGCACAGGTTTCCTAGGTTTCCCCAGGTGCCGGCTGAGCTAGAGGCCAAACTCCACAGCTATGCACTTTGTAAAAAACAGCTCTGTTTTCTTTCTGAAAATGTGATGTGTCCACGTTGTGTTTTGGGGCATATCCTGTCGCAGGCGCTAGGCCTACCCACACAAGTGAGGTACCATTTTTATCGGGAGACTTGGGGGAACGCTGGGAGGAAGGAAATTTGTGGCTCCTCTCAGATCCCAGAACTTTCTGTCACGGAAATGACAGGAAAAAGTTTTTTTTTGGCCAAATTTTGAGGTTTGCAAAGGATTCTGGGTAACAGAACATGGTCAGAGCCCCACAGGTCACCCCATCTTGGATTCCCCTAGGTGTCTAGTTTTAAAAAATGTGCAGGTTTGCTAGGTTTCCTCAGGTGCCGGCTGAGCTAGAGGCCAAAATCCACAGCTATGCACTTTGTAAAAAACAGCTCTGTTTTCTTTCTGAAAATGTGATGTGTCCATGTCATGTTTTGGGGCATATACTGTCGCGGGCGCTAGGTCTACCCACACAAGTGAGGTACCATTTTTATTGGGAGACTTGGGGGAACGCTGGGTGGAAGGAAATTTGTGGCTCCTTTCAGATTCCAGAACTTTCTGTCACCGAAATGACAGGAAAAAGTGTTTTTTTGGCCAAATTTTGAGGTTTGCAAAGGATTCTGGGTAACAGAACCTGGTCAGAGCCCCACAAGTCACCCCATCTTGGATTCCCCTAGGTGTCTAGTTTTCATAAATGCACAGGTTTGCTAGGTTTCCCCAGGTGCCGGCTGAGCTAGAGGCAAAAATCCACTGCTATGCACTTTGTAAAAAAACTGCTCTGTTTTCTTTCTGAAAATGTGATGTGTCCACGTCGTGTTTTGGGCCATATCCTGTCGCGGGCGCTAGGCCTACCCACACAAGTGAGGTACCATTTTTATCGGGAGACTTGGGGGAACGCTGGGTGGAAGGAAATTTGTGGCTCCTCTCAGATTCCAGAACTTTCTGTCACCGAAATGACAGGAAAAAGTGTTTTTTTGGCCAAATTTTGAGGTTTGCAAAGGATTCTGGGTAACAGAACCTGGTCAGAGCCCCACAAGTCCCCCCATCTTGGATTCCCCTAGGTGTCTAGTTTTAAAGAATGTGCAGGTTTGCTAGGTTTCCTCAGCTGCCGGCTGAGCTAGAGGCCAAACTCCACAGCTATGTACTTTGTAAAAAACAGCTCTGTTTTCTTTCTGAAAATGTGATGTGTCCACGTTGTGTTTTGGGGCATATCCTGTTGCAGGCGCTAGGCCTACCAACACAAGTGAGGTACCATTTTTATCGGGAGACTTGGGGGAACGCTGGGAGGAAGGAAATTTGTGGCTCCTCTCAGATTCCAGAACTTTCTGTCACCGAAATGACAGGAAAAATAGTTTTTTGGGCCAAATTTTGAGGTTTGCAAAGGATTCTGGGTAACAGAACCTGGTCAGAGCCCAACAAGTCCCCCCATCTTGAATTCCCCTAGGTGTCTAGTTTTCAAAAATGCACAGGTTTGCTAGGTTTGCCCAGGTGCCGGCTAAGCTAGAGGCCAAAATCCACAGCTAGGCACTTTGTAAAAAACATCTCTGTTTTCTTTCTGAAAATGTGATGTGTCCACGTCATGTTTTGGGGTATATACTGTCGCGGGCGCTAGGCCTACCCACACAAGTGAGGTACCATTTTTATTGGGAGACTTGGGGGAACGCTGGGTGGAAGGAAATTTGTGGCTTCTTTCAGATTCCAGAACTTTCTGTCACCGAAATGACAGGAAAAAGTGTTTTTTTGGCCAAATTTCGAGGTTTGCAAAGGATTCTGGGTAACAGAACCTGTTCAGAGCCCCACAAGTCACCCCATCTTGGATTCCCCTAGGTGTCTAGTTTTCAAAAATGCACAGGTTTGCTAGGTTTCCCCAGGTGTCGGCTGAGCTAGAGGCCAAAATCCACAGCTATGCACTTTGTAAAAAAACTGCTCTGTTTTCTTTCTGAAAATGTGATGTGTCCACGTTGTGTTTTGGGCCATATCCTGTCGCGGGCGCTAGGCCTACCCACACAAGTGAGGTAACATTTTTATCGGGAGACTTGGGAGAACGCTGGGTGGGAGGAAATTTGTGGCTCCTCTCAGATTCCAGAACTTTCTGTCACCGAAATGACAGGAAAAAGTGTTTTTTTGGACAAATTTTGAGGTTTGCAAAGGATTCTGGGTAACAGAACCTGGTCAGAGCCCCACACGTCCCCCCATCTTGGATTCCCCTAGGTGTCTAGTTTTAAAGAATTTGCAGGTTTGCTAGGCTTCCTAGGCTGCCGGCTGAGCTAGAGGCCAAACTCCACAGCTATGCACTTTGTAAAAAACAGCTCTGTTTTCTTTCTGAAAATGTGATGTGTCCACGTTGTGTTTTGGGGCATATCCTGTCTCGGGCGCTAGGCCTACCCACACAAGTGAGGTACCATTTTTATCGGGAGACTTGGGGGAACGCTGGGTGGAAGGAAATTTGTGGCTCCTCTCAGATTCCAGAACTTTCTGTTACCGAAATGACAGGAAAAAGTGTTTTTTTGGCCAAATTTTGAGGTTTGCAAAGGATTCTGGGTAACAGAACCTGGTCAGAGCCCCACAAGTCACCCCATCTTGGATTCCCCTAGGTTTCTAGTTTTCAAAAATGCACAGGTTTGCTAGGTTTCCCCAGGTGCCGGCTGAGCTAGAGGCCAAAATCCACAGCTATGCACTTTGTAAAAAAACTGCTCTGTTTTCTATCTGAAAATGTGATGTGTCCACGTTGTGTTTTGGGCCATATCCTGTCGCGGGCGCTAGGCCTACCCACACAAGTGAGGTACCATTTTTATCGGGAGACTTGGGGGAACGCTGGGTGGAAGGAAATTTGTGGCTCCTCTCAGATTCCAGAACTTTCTGTCACCGAAATGACAGGAAAAAGTGTTTTTTGTTTGCCAAATTTTGAGGTTTGCAAAGGATTCTGGGTAACAGAACCTGGTCAGAGCCCCACACGTCCCCCCATCTTGGATTCCCCTAGGTGTCTAGTTTTAAAAAATGCACAGGTTTGCTAGGTTTACCCAGGTGCCGGCTGAGCTAGAGGCCAAAATCCACAGCTAGGCACTTTGTAAAAAACATCTCTGTTTTCTTTCTGAAAATGTGATGTGTCCACGTCGTGTTGTGGGGCATATCTTGTCGCGGGCGCTAGGCCTACCCACACAAGTGAGGTACCATTTTTATCGGGAGACTTGGGGGAATGCTGGGTGGAAGGAAATTTGTGGCTCCTCTCAGATCCCGGAACTTTCTGTCACCGAAATAACAGGAAAAAGTGTTTTTTTTGCCACATTTTGAGGTTTGCAAAGGATTCTGGGTAACAGAACCTGGTCAGAGCCCCACAAGTCACCCCATCTTGGATTCCCCTAGGTGTCTAGTTTTTAAAAATGCGCTGGTTTGCAAGGTTTCCCCAGGTGCCGGCTGAGCTAGAGGCCAAAATCCACAGCTAAGCCCTTTGTATAAAACAGCTCTGTTTTCTTTCTGAAAATATGATGTGTCCATGTCGTGTTTTGGGGCATATTCTGTTGCGGGCGCTAGGCCTACCCACACAAGTGAGGTACCACTTTTATCGGGAGACTTGGGGAAACGCTGGGTGGAAGGAAATTTGTGGCTCTTCTCAGATCCCAGAACTTTCTGTCACCGAAATGACAGGAAAAAGTGTTTGTTTGGCCAAATTTTGAGGTTTGCAAAGGATTCTGGGTAACAGAACATGGTCAGAGCCCCACAGGTCACCCCATCTTGGATTCCCCTAGGTGTCTAGTTTTAAAAAATGTGCAGGTTTGCTAGGTTTCCTCAGGTGCCGGCTGAGCTAGAGGCCAAAATCCACAGCTATGCACTTTGTAAAAAACAGCTCTGTTTTCTTTCTGAAAATGTGATGTGTCCACGTCATGTTTTGGGGCATATACTGTCGCGGGCGCTAGGCCTACCCACACAAGTGAGGTACCATTTTTATTGGGAGACTTGGGGGAACGCTGGGTGGAAGGAAATTTGTGGCTCCTTTCAGATTCCAGAACTTTCTGTCACCGAAATGACAGGAAAAAGTGTTTTTTTGGCCAAATTTTGAGGTTTGCAAAGGATTCTGGGTAACAGAACCTGGTCAGAGCCCCACAAGTCACCCCATCTTGGATTCCCCTAGGTGTCTAGTTTTAAAAAATGCACAGGTTTGCTAGGTTTCCCCAGGTGCCGGCTGAGCTAGAGGCCAAAATCCACAGCTATGCACTTTGTAAAAAAACTGCTCTGTTTTCTTTCTGAAAATGTGATGTGTCAACGTTGTGTTTTGGGCCATATCCTGTCGCGGGCGCTAGGCCTACCCACACAAGTGAGGTACCATTTTTATCGGGAGACTTGGGAGAACGCTGGGTGGGAGGAAATTTGTGGCTCCTCTCAGATTCCAGAACTTTCTGTCACCGAAATGACAGGAAAAAGTGTTTTTTTGGCCAAATTTTGAGGTTTGCAAAGGATTCTGGGTAACAGAACCTGGTCAGAGCCCCACACGTCCCCCCATCTTGGATTCTCCTAGGTGTCTAGTTTTAAAGAATTTGCAGGTTTGCTAGGTTTCCTCAGCTGCCGGCTGAGCTAGAGGCCAAACTCCACAACTATGCACTTTGTAAAAAACAGCTCTGTTTTCTTTCTGAAAATGTGATGTGTCCACGTTGTGTTTTGGGGCATATCCTGTCTCGGGCGCTAGGCCTACCCACACAAGTGAGGTACCATTTTTATCGGGAGACTTGGGGGAACGCTGCGTGGAAGGAAATTTGTGGCTCCTCTCAGATTCCAGAACTTTCTGTTACCGAAATGACAGGAAAATGTGTTTTTTTGGCCAAATTTTGAGGTTTGCAAAGGATTCTGGGTAACAGAACCTGGTCAGAGCCCCACAAGTCACCCCATCTTGGATTCCCCTAGGTGTCTAGTTTTCTAAAAATGCACAGGTTTCCTAGGTTTCCCCAGGTGCCGGCTGAGCAAGAGGCAAAAATCCACAGCTATGCACTTTGTAAAAAAACTGCTCTGTTTTCTTTCTGAAAATGTGATGTGTCCACGTTGTGTTTTGGGCCATATCCTGTCGCGGGCGCTGGGCCTACCCACACAAGTGAGGTACCATTTTTATCGGGAGACTTGGGGGAACGCTGGGTAGAAGGAAATTTGTGGCTCCTCTCAGATTCCAGAACTTTCTGTCACCGAAATGACAGGAAAAAGTGTTTTTTTGGCCAAATTTTGAGGTTTGCAAAGGATTCTGGGTAACAGAACCTGGTCAGAGCCCCACAAGTCCCCCCATCTTGGATTCCCCTAGGTGTCTAGTTTTAAAGAATGTGCAGGTTTGCTAGGCTTCCTCAGCTGCCGGCTGAGCTAGAGGCCAAACTCCACAGCTATGCACTTTGTAAAAAACAGCTCTGTTTTCTTTCTGAAAATGTGATGTGTCCACGTTGTGTTTTGGGGCATATCCTGTCGCAGGCGCTAGGCCTACCCACACAAGTGAGGTACCATTTTTATCGGGAGACTTGGGAGAACGCTGGGTGGGAGGAAATTTATGGCTCCTCTCAGATTCCAGAACTTTCTGTCACCGAAATGACAGGAAAAAGTGTTTTTTTGGACAAATTTTGAGGTTTGCAAAGGATTCTGGGTAACAGAACCTGGTCAGAGCCCCACACGTCCCCCCATCTTGGATTCCCCTAGGTGTCTAGTTTTAAAGAATTTGCAGGTTTGCTAGGTTTCCTAGGCTGCCGGCTGAGCTAGAGGCCAAACTCCACAGCTATGCACTTTGTAAAAAACAGCTCTGTTTTCTTTCTGAAAATGTGATGTGTCCACGTTGTGTTTTGGGGCATATCCTGTCTCGGGCGCTAGGCCTACCCACACAAGTGAGGTACCATTTTTATCGGGAGACTTGGGGGAACGCTGGGTGGAAGGAAATTTGTGGCTCCTCTCAGATTCCAGAACTTTCTGTTACCGAAATGACAGGAAAAAGTGTTTTTTTGGCCAAATTTTGAGGTTTGCAAAGGATTCTGGGTAACAGAACCTGGTCAGAGCCCCACAAGTCACCCCATCTTGGATTCCCCTAGGTTTCTAGTTTTCAAAAATGCACAGGTTTGCTAGGTTTCCCCAGGTGCCGGCTGAGCTAGAGGCCAAAATCCACAGCTATGCACTTTGTAAAAAAACTGCTCTGTTTTCTATCTGAAAATGTGATGTGTCCACGTTGTGTTTTGGGCCATATCCTGTCGCGGGCGCTAGGCCTACCCACACAAGTGAGGTACCATTTTTATCGGGAGACTTGGGGGAACTCTGGGTGGAAGGAAATTTGTGGCTCCTCTCAGATTCCAGAACTTTCTGTCACCGAAATGACAGGAAAAAGTGTTTTTTGTTTGCCAAATTTTGAGGTTTGCAAAGGATTCTGGGTAACAGAACCTGGTCAGAGCCCCACACGTCCCCCCATCTTGGATTCCCCTAGGTGTCTAGTTTTCAAAAATGCACAGGTTTGCTAGGTTTACCCAGGTGCCGGCTGAGCTAGAGGCCAAAATCCACAGCTAGGCACTTTGTAAAAAACATCTCTGTTTTCTTTCTGAAAATGTGATGTGTCCACGTCGTGTTGTGGGGCATATCTTGTCGCGGGCGCTAGGCCTACCCACACAAGTGAGGTACCATTTTTATCGGGAGACTTGGGGGAATGCTGGGTGGAAGGAAATTTGTGGCTCCTCTCAGATCCCGGAACTTTCTGTCACCGAAATAATAGGAAAAAGTGTTTTTTTTGCCACATTTTGAGGTTTGCAAAGGATTCTGGGTAACAGAACCTGGTCAGAGCCCCACAAGTCACCCCATCTTGGATTCCCCTAGGTGTCTAGTTTTTAAAAATGCGCTGGTTTGCAAGGTTTCCCCAGGTGCCGGCTGAGCTAGAGGCCAAAATCCACAGCTAAGCCCTTTGTATAAAACAGCTCTGTTTTCTTTCTGAAAATATGATGTGTCCATGTCGTGTTTTGGGGCATATTCTGTTGCGGGCGCTAGGCCTACCCACACAAGTGAGGTACCACTTTTATCGGGAGACTTGGGGAAACGCTGGGTGGAAGGAAATTTGTGGCTCCTCTCAGATCCCAGAACTTTCTGTCACCGAAATGACAGGAAAAAGTGTTTGTTTGGCCAAATTTTGAGGTTTGCAAAGGATTCTGGGTAACAGAACATGGTCAGAGCCCCACAGGTCACCCCATCTTGGATTCCCCTAGGTGTCTAGTTTTAAAAAATGTGCAGGTTTGCTAGGTTTCCTCAGGTGCCGGCTGAGCTAGAGGCCAAAATCCACAGCTATGCACTTTGTAAAAAACAGCTCTGTTTTCTTTCTGAAAATGTGATGTGTCCACGTCATGTTTTGGGGCATATACTGTCGCGGGCGCTAGGCCTACCCACACAAGTGAGGTACCATTTTTATTGGGAGACTTGGGGGAACGCTGGGTGGAAGGAAATTTGTGGCTCCTTTCAGATTCCAGAACTTTCTGTCACCGAAATGACAGGAAAAAGTGTTTTTTTGGCCAAATTTTGAGGTTTGCAAAGGATTCTGGGTAACAGAACCTGGTCAGAGCCCCACAAGTCACCCCATCTTGGATTCCCCTAGGTGTCTAGTTTTAAAAAATGCACAGGTTTGCTAGGTTTCCCCAGGTGCCGGCTGAGCTAGAGGCCAAAATCCACAGCTATGCACTTTGTAAAAAAACTGCTCTGTTTTCTTTCTGAAAATGTGATGTGTCAACGTTGTGTTTTGGGCCATATCCTGTCGCGGGCGCTAGGCCTACCCACACAAGTGAGGTACCATTTTTATCGGGAGACTTGGGAGAACGCTGGGTGGGAGGAAATTTGTGGCTCCTCTCAGATTCCAGAACTTTCTGTCACCGAAATGACAGGAAAAAGTGTTTTTTTGGCCAAATTTTGAGGTTTGCAAAGGATTCTGGGTAACAGAACCTGGTCAGAGCCCCACACGTCCCCCCATCTTGGATTCTCCTAGGTGTCTAGTTTTAAAGAATTTGCAGGTTTGCTAGGTTTCCTCAGCTGCCGGCTGAGCTAGAGGCCAAACTCCACAACTATGCACTTTGTAAAAAACAGCTCTGTTTTCTTTCTGAAAATGTGATGTGTCCACGTTGTGTTTTGGGGCATATCCTGTCTCGGGCGCTAGGCCTACCCACACAAGTGAGGTACCATTTTTATCGGGAGACTTGGGGGAACGCTGCGTGGAAGGAAATTTGTGGCTCCTCTCAGATTCCAGAACTTTCTGTTACCGAAATGACAGGAAAATGTGTTTTTTTGGCCAAATTTTGAGGTTTGCAAAGGATTCTGGGTAACAGAACCTGGTCAAAGCCCCACAAGTCACCCCATCTTGGATTCCCCTAGGTGTCTAGTTTTCTAAAAATGCACAGGTTTCCTAGGTTTCCCCAGGTGCCGGCTGAGCTAGAGGCAAAAATCCACAGCTATGCACTTTGTAAAAAAACTGCTCTGTTTTCTTTCTGAAAATGTGATGTGTCCACGTTGTGTTTTGGGCCATATCCTGTAGCGGGCGCTAGGCCTACCCACACAAGTGAGGTACCATTTTTATCGGGAGACTTGGGTGAACGCTGGGTAGAAGGAAATTTGTGGCTCCTCTCAGATTCCAGAACTTTCTGTCACCGAAATGACAGGAAAAAGTGTTTTTTTGGCCAAATTTTGAGGTTTGCAAAGGATTCTGGGTAACAGAACCTGGTCAGAGCCCCACAAGTCCCCCCATCTTGGATTCCCCTAGGTGTCTAGTTTTAAAGAATGTGCAGGTTTGCTAGGCTTCCTCAGCTGCCGGCTGAGCTAGAGGCCAAACTCCACAGCTATGCACTTTGTAAAAAACAGCTCTGTTTTCTTTCTGAAAATGTGATGTGTCCACGTTGTGTTTTGGGGCATATCCTGTCGCAGGCGCTAGGCCTACCCACACAAGTGAGGTACCATTTTTATCGGGAGACTTGGGGGAACGCTGGGAGGAAGGAAATTTGTGGCTCCTCTCAGATTCCAGAACTTTCTGTCACCGAAATGACAGGAAAAATTATTTTTTTGGCCAAATTTTGAGGTTTGCAAAGGATTCTGGTTAACAGAACCTGGTCAGAGCCCCACAAGTCCCCCCATCTTGGATTCCCCTAGGTGTCTAGTTTTAAAAAATGCGCAGGTTTGCTAGGTTTCCCCAGGTGCCGGCTGAGCTAGAGGCCAAAATCCACAGCTAAGCCCTTTGTAAAAAACAGCTCTGTTTTCTTTCTGAAAATGTGATGTGTCCACGTCGTGTTTTGGGGCATATTCTGTTGCGGACGCTAGGCCTACCCACACAAGTGAGGTACCACTTTTATCGGGAGACTTGGCGAAACGCTGGGTGGAAGGAAATTTGTGGCTCCTCTCAGATCCCAGAACTTTCTGTCACGGAAATGACAGGAAAAAGTTTTTTTTTGGCCAAATTTTGAGGTTTGCAAAGGATTCTGGGTAACAGAACATGGTCAGAGCCCCACAGGTCACCCCATCTTGGATTCCCCTAGGTGTCTAGTTTTAAAAAATGTGCAGGTTTGCTAGGTTTCCTCAGGTGCCGGCTGAGCTAGAGGCCAAAATCCACAGCTATGCACTTTGTAAAAAACAGCTCTGTTTTCTTTCTGAAAATGTGATGTGTCCATGTCATGTTTTGGGGCATATACTGTGGCGGGCGCTAGGTCTACCCACACAAGTGAGGTACCATTTTTATTGGGAGACTTGGGGGAACGCTGGGTGGAAGGAAATTTGTGGCTCCTTTCAGATTCCAGAACTTTCTGTCACCGAAATGACAGGAAAAAGTGTTTTTTTGGCCAAATTTTGAGGTTTGCAAAGGATTCTGGGTAACAGAACCTGGTCAGAGCCCCACAAGTCACCCCATCTTGGATTCGTCTAGGTGTCTAGTTTTCATAAATGCACAGGTTTGCTAGGTTTCCCCAGGTGCCGGCTGAGCTAGAGGCAAAAATCCACAGCTATGCACTTTGTAAAAAAACTGCTCTGTTTTCTTTCTGAAAATGTGATGTGTCCATGTCGTGTTTTGGGCCATATCCTGTCGCGGGCGCTAGGCCTACCCACACAAGTGAGGTACCATTTTTATCGGGAGACTTGGGGGAACGCTGGGTGGAAGGAAATTTGTGGCTCCTCTCAGATTCCAGAACTTTCTGTCACCGAAATGACAGGAAAAAGTGTTTTTTTGGCCAAATTTTGAGGTTTGCAAAGGATTCTGGGTAACAGAACCTGGTCAGAGCCCCACAAGTCCCCCCATCTTGGATTCCCCTAGGTGTCTAGTTTTAAAGAATGTGCAGGTTTGCTAGGTTTCCTCAGCTGCCGGCTGAGCTAGAGGCCAAACTCCACAGCTATGTACTTTGTAAAAAACAGCTCTGTTTTCTTTTTGAAAATGTGATGTGTCCACGTTGTGTTTTGGGGCATATCCTGTCGCAGGCGCTAGGCCTACCAACACAAGTGAGGTACCATTTTTATCGGGAGACTTGGGGGAACGCTGGGAGGAAGGAAATTTGTGGCTCCTCTCAGATTCCAGAACTTTCTGTCACCGAAATGACAGGAAAAATAGTTTTTTGGGCCAAATTTTGAGGTTTGCAAAGGATTCTGGGTAACAGAACCTGGTCAGAGCCCAACAAGTCCCACCATCTTGAATTCCCCTAGGTGTCTAGTTTTCAAAAATGCACAGGTTTGCTAGGTTTGCCCAGGTGCCGGCTAAGCTAGAGGCCAAAATCCACAGCTAGGCACTTTGTAAAAAACATCTCTGTTTTCTTTCTGAAAATGTGATGTGTCCACGTCATGTTTTGGGGTATATACTGTCGCGGGCGCTAGGCCTACCCACACAAGTGAGGTACCATTTTTATCGGGAGACTTGGGGGAACGCTGGGTGGAAGGAAATTTGTGGCTCCTCTCAGATTCCAGAACTTTCTGTTACCGAAATGACAGGAAAAAGTGTTTTTTTGGCCAAATTTTGAGGTTTGCAAAGGATTCTGGGTAACAGAACCTGGTCAGAGCCCCACAAGTCACCCCATCTTGGATTCCCCTAGGTTTCTAGTTTTCAAAAATGCACAGGTTTGCTAGGTTTCCCCAGGTGCCGGCTGAGCTAGAGGCCAAAATCCACAGCTATGCACTTTGTAAAAAAACTGCTCTGTTTTCTATCTGAAAATGTGATGTGTCCACGTTGTGTTTTGGGCCATATCCTGTCGCGGGCGCTAGGCCTACCCACACAAGTGAGGAACCATTTTTATCGGGAGACTTGGGGGAACGCTGGGTGGAAGGAAATTTGTGGCTCCTCTCAGATTCCAGAACTTTCTGTCACCGAAATGACAGGAAAAGTGTTTTTTGTTTGCCAAATTTTGAGGTTTGCAAAGGATTCTGGGTAACAGAACCTGGTCAGAGCCCCACACGTCCCCCCATCTTGGATTCCCCTAGGTGTCTAGTTTTCAAAAATGCACAGGTTTGCTAGGTTTACCCAGGTGCCGGCTGAGCTAGAGGCCAAAATCCACAGCTAGGCACTTTGTAAAAAACATCTCTGTTTTCTTTCTGAAAATGTGATGTGTCCACGTCGTGTTGTGGGGCATATCTTGTCGCGGGCGCTAGGCCTACCCACACAAGTGAGGTACCATTTTTATCGGGAGACTTGGGGGAATGCTGGGTGGAAGGAAATTTGTGGCTCCTCTCAGATCCCGGAACTTTCTGTCACCGAAATAACAGGAAAAAGTGTTTTTTTTGCCACATTTTGAGGTTTGCAAAGGATTCTGGGTAACAGAACCTGGTCAGAGCCCCACAAGTCACCCCATCTTGGATTCCCCTAGGTGTCTAGTTTTTAAAAATGCGCTGGTTTGCAAGGTTTCCCCAGGTGCCGGCTGAGCTAGAGGCCAAAATCCACAGCTAAGCCCTTTGTATAAAACAGCTCTGTTTTCTTTCTGAAAATGTGATGTGTCCATGTCGTGTTTTGGGGCATATTCTGTTGCGGGCGCTAGGCTTACCCACACAAGTGAGGTACCACTTTTATCGGGAGACTTGGGGAAACGCTGGGTGGAAGGAAATTTGTGGCTCCTCTCAGATCCCAGAACTTTCTGTCACCGAAATGACAGGAAAAAGTGTTTGTTTGGCCAAATTTTGAGGTTTGCAAAGGATTCTGGGTAACAGAACATGGTCAGAGCCCCACAGGTCACCCCATCTTGGATTCCCCTAGGTGTCTAGTTTTAAAAAATGTGCAGGTTTGCTAGGTTTCCTCAGGTGCCGGCTGAGCTAGAGGCCAAAATCCACAGCTATGCACTTTGTAAAAAACAGCTCTGTTTTCTTTCTGAAAATGTGATGTGTCCACGTCATGTTTTGGGGCATATACTGTCGCGGGCGCTAGGCCTACCCACACAAGTGAGGTACCATTTTTATTGGGAGACTTGGGGGAACGCTGGGTGGAAGGAAATTTGTGGCTCCTTTCAGATTCCAGAACTTTCTGTCACCGAAATGACAGGAAAAAGTGTTTTTTTGGCCAAATTTTGAGGTTTGCAAAGGATTCTGGGTAACAGAACCTGGTCAGAGCCCCACAAGTCACCCCATCTTGGATTCCCCTAGGTGTCTAGTTTTAAAAAATGCACAGGTTTGCTAGGTTTCCCCAGGTGCCGGCTGAGCTAGAGGCCAAAATCCACAGCTATGCACTTTGTAAAAAAACTGCTCTGTTTTCTTTCTGAAAATGTGATGTGTCAACGTTGTGTTTTGGGCCATATCCTGTCGCGGGCGCTAGGCCTACCCACACAAGTGAGGTACCATTTTTATCGGGAGACTTGGGAGAACGCTGGGTGGGAGGAAATTTGTGGCTCCTCTCAGATTCCAGATCTTTCTGTCACCGAAATGACAGGAAAAAGTGTTTTTTTGGCCAAATTTTGAGGTTTGCAAAGGATTCTGGGTAACAGAACCTGGTCAGAGCCCCACACGTCCCCCCATCTTGGATTCCCCTAGGTGTCTAGTTTTAAAGAATTTGCAGGTTTGCTAGGTTTCCTCAGCTGCCGGCTGAGCTAGAGGCCAAACTCCACAACTATGCACTTTGTAAAAAACAGCTCTGTTTTCTTTCTGAAAATGTGATGTGTCCACGTTGTGTTTTGGGGCATATCCTGTCTCGGGCGCTAGGCCTACCCACACAAGTGAGGTACCATTTTGTATCGGGAGACTTGGGGGAACGCTGGGTGGAAGGAAATTGGTGGCTCCTCTCAGATTCCAGAACTTTCTGTCGTCGAAATCACAGGAAAAAGTGTTTTTTTGGCCAAATTTTGAGGTTTGCAAAGGATTCTGGGTAACAGAACCTGGTCAGAGCCCCACAAGTCACCCCATCTTGGATTCCCCTAGGTGTCTAGTTTTCTAAAAATGCACAGGTTTCCTAGGTTTCCCCAGGTGCCGGCTGAGCTAGAGGCAAAAATCCACAGCTATGCACTTTGTAAAAAAACTGCTCTGTTTTCTTTCTGAAAATGTGATGTGTCCACGTTGTGTTTTGGGCCATATCCTGTCGCGGGCGCTAGGCCTACCCACACAAGTGAGGTACCATTTTTATCGGGAGACTTGGGGGAACGCTGGGTGGAAGGAAATTGGTGGCTCCTCTCAGATTCCAGAACTTTCTGTCGTCGAAATCACAGGAAAAAGTGTTTTTTTGGCCAAATTTTGAGGTTTGCAAAGGATTCTGGGTAACAGAACCTGGTCAGAGCCCCACAAGTCACCCCATCTTGGATTCCCCTAGGTGTCTAGTTTTCTAAAAATGCACAGGTTTCCTAGGTTTCCCCAGGTGCCGGCTGAGCTAGAGGCAAAAATCCACAGCTATGCACTTTGTAAAAAAACTGCTCTGTTTTCTTTCTGAAAATGTGATGTGTCCACGTTGTGTTTTGGGCCATATCCTGTCGCGGGCGCTAGGCCTACCCACACAAGTGAGGTACCATTTTTATCGGGAGACTTGGGGGAACGCTGGGTAGAAGGAAATTTGTGGCTCCTCTCAGATTCCAGAACTTTCTGTCACCGAAATGACAGGAAAAAGTGTTTTTTTGGCCAAATTTTGAGGTTTGCAAAGGATTCTGGGTAACAGAACCTGGTCAGAGCCTCACAAGTCCCCCCATCTTGGATTCCCCTAGGTGTCTAGTTTTAAAGAATGTGCAGGTTTGCTAGGCTTCCTCAGCTGCCGGCTGAGCTAGAGGCCAAACTCCACAGCTATGCACTTTGTAAAAAACAGCTCTGTTTTCTTTCTGAAAATGTGATGTGTCCACGTTGTGTTTTGGGGCATATCCTGTCGCAGGCGCTAGGCCTACCCACACAAGTGAGGTACCATTTTTATCGGGAGACTTGGGGGAACGCTGGGAGGAAGGAAATTTGTGGCTCCTCTCAGATTCCAGAACTTTCTGTCACCGAAATGACAGGAAAAAAAAAATTTTGGGCCAAATTTTGAGGTTTGCAAAGGATTCTGGTTAACAGAACCTGGTCAGAGCCCCACAAGTCCCCCCATCTTGGATTCCCCTAGGTGTCTAGTTTTAAAAAATGCGCAGGTTTGCTAGGTTTCCCCAGGTGCCGGCTGAGCTAGAGGCCAAAATCCACAGCTAAGCCCTTTGTAAAAAACAGCTCTGTTTTCTTTCTGAAAATGTGATGTGTCCACGTCGTGTTTTGGGGCATATTCTGTTGCGGACGCTAGGCCTACCCACACAAGTGAGGTACCACTTTTATCGGGAGACTTGGCGAAACGCTGGGTGGAAGGAAATTTGTGGCTCCTCTCAGATCCCAGAACTTTCTGTCACGGAAATGACAGGAAAAAGTTTTTTTTTGGCCAAATTTTGAGGTTTGCAAAGGATTCTGGGTAACAGAACATGGTCAGAGCCCCACAGGTCACCCCATCCTGGATTCCCCTAGGTGTCTAGTTTTAAAAAATTTGCAGGTTTGCTAGGTTTCCTCAGGTGCCGGCTGAGCTAGAGGCCAAAATCCACAGCAATGCACTTTGTAAAAAACAGCTCAGTTTTCTTTCTGAAAATGTGATGTGTCCATGTCATGTTTTGGGGCATATACTGTCGCGGGCGCTAGGCCTACCCACACAAGTGAGGTACCATTTTTATTGGGAGACTTGGGGGAACGCTGGGTGGAAGGAAATTTGTGGCTCCTTTCAGATTCCAGAACTTTCTGTCACCGAAATGACAGGAAAAAGTGTTTTTTTGGCCAAATTTTGAGGTTTGCAAAGGATTCTGGGTAACAGAACCTGGTCAGAGCCCCACAAGTCACCCCATCTTGGATTCCCCTAGGTGTCTAGTTTTCATAAATGCACAGGTTTGCTAGGTTTCCCCAGGTGCCGGCTGAGCTAGAGGCAAAAATCCACAACTATGCACTTTGTAAAAAAACTGCTCTGTTTTCTTTCTAAAAATGTGATGTGTCCACGTCGTGTTTTGGGCCATATCCTGTCGCGGGCGCTAGGCCTACCCACACAAGTGAGGTACCATTTTTATCGGGAGACTTGGGGGAACGCTGGGTGGAAGGAAATTTGTGGCTCCTCTCAGATTCCAGAACTTTCTGTCACCGAAATGACAGGAAAAAGTGTTTTTTTGGCCAAATTTTGAGGTTTGCAAAGGATTCTGGGTAACAGAACCTGGTCAGAGCCCCACAAGTCCCCCCATCTTGGATTCCCCTAGGTGTCTAGTTTTAAAGAATGTGCAGGTTTGCTAGGTTTCCTCAGCTGCCGGCTGAGCTAGAGGCCAAACTCCACAGCTATGCACTTTGTAAAAAAACTGCTCTGTTTTCTTTCTGAAAATGTGATGTGTCCACGTTGTGTTTTGGGCCATATCCTGTCGCGGGCGCTAGGCCTACCCACACAAGTGAGGTAACATTTTTATCGGGAGACTTGGGAGAACGCTGGGTGGGAGGAAATTTGTGGCTCCTCTCAGATTCCAGAACTTTCTGTCACCGAAATGACAGGAAAAAGTGTTTTTTTGGACAAATTTTGAGGTTTGCAAAGGATTCTGGGTAACAGAACCTGGTCAGAGCCCCACACGTCCCCCCATCTTGGATTCCCCTAGGTTTCTAGTTTTCAAAAATGCACAGGTTTGCTAGGTTTCCCCAGGTGCCGGCTGAGCTAGAGGCCAAAATCCACAGCTATGCACTTTGTAAAAAAACTGCTCTGTTTTCTATCTGAAAATGTGATGTGTCCACGTTGTGTTTTGGGCCATATCCTGTCGCGGGCGCTAGGCCTACCCACACAAGTGAGGTACCATTTTTATCGGGAGACTTGGGGGAACGCTGGGTAGAAGGAAATTTGTGGCTCCTCTCAGATTCCAGAACTTTCTGTCACCGAAATGACAGGAAAAAGTGTTTTTTTGGCCAAATTTTGAGGTTTGCAAAGGATTCTGGGTAACAGAACCTGGTCAGAGCCTCACAAGTCCCCCCATCTTGGATTCCCCTAGGTGTCTAGTTTTAAAGAATGTGCAGGTTTGCTAGGCTTCCTCAGCTGCCGGCTGAGCTAGAGGCCAAACTCCACAGCTATGCACTTTGTAAAAAACAGCTCTGTTTTCTTTCTGAAAATGTGATGTGTCCACGTTGTGTTTTGGGGCATATCCTGTCGCGGGCGCTAGGCCTACCCACACAAGTGAGGTACCATTTTGTATCGGGAGACTTGGGGGAACGCTGGGTGGAAGGAAATTGGTGGCTCCTCTCAGATTCCAGAACTTTCTGTCGTCGAAATCACAGGAAAAAGTGTTTTTTTGGCCAAATTTTGAGGTTTGCAAAGGATTCTGGGTAACAGAACCTGGTCAGAGCCCCACAAGTCACCCCATCTTGGATTCCCCTAGGTGTCTAGTTTTCTAAAAATGCACAGGTTTCCTAGGTTTCCCCAGGTGCCGGCTGAGCTAGAGGCAAAAATCCACAGCTATGCACTTTGTAAAAAAACTGCTCTGTTTTCTTTCTGAAAATGTGATGTGTCCACGTTGTGTTTTGGGCCATATCCTGTCGCGGGCGCTAGGCCTACCCACACAAGTGAGGTACCATTTTTATCGGGAGACTTGGGGGAACGCTGGGTAGAAGGAAATTTGTGGCTCCTCTCAGATTCCAGAACTTTCTGTCACCGAAATGACAGGAAAAAGTGTTTTTTTGGCCAAATTTTGAGGTTTGCAAAGGATTCTGGGTAACAGAACCTGGTCAGAGCCTCACAAGTCCCCCCATCTTGGATTCCCCTAGGTGTCTAGTTTTAAAGAATGTGCAGGTTTGCTAGGCTTCCTCAGCTGCCGGCTGAGCTAGAGGCCAAACTCCACAGCTATGCACTTTGTAAAAAACAGCTCTGTTTTCTTTCTGAAAATGTGATGTGTCCACGTTGTGTTTTGGGGCATATCCTGTCGCAGGCGCTAGGCCTACCCACACAAGTGAGGTACCATTTTTATCGGGAGACTTGGGGGAACGCTGGGAGGAAGGAAATTTGTGGCTCCTCTCAGATTCCAGAACTTTCTGTCACCGAAATGACAGGAAAAAAAAAAATTTGGGCCAAATTTTGAGGTTTGCAAAGGATTCTGGTTAACAGAACCTGGTCAGAGCCCCACAAGTCCCCCCATCTTGGATTCCCCTAGGTGTCTAGTTTTAAAAAATGCGCAGGTTTGCTAGGTTTCCCCAGGTGCCGGCTGAGCTAGAGGCCAAAATCCACAGCTAAGCCCTTTGTAAAAAACAGCTCTGTTTTCTTTCTGAAAATGTGATGTGTCCACGTCGTGTTTTGGGGCATATTCTGTTGCGGACGCTAGGCCTACCCACACAAGTGAGGTACCACTTTTATCGGGAGACTTGGCGAAACGCTGGGTGGAAGGAAATTTGTGGCTCCTCTCAGATCCCAGAACTTTCTGTCACGGAAATGACAGGAAAAAGTTTTTTTTTGGCCAAATTTTGAGGTTTGCAAAGGATTCTGGGTAACAGAACATGGTCAGAGCCCCACAGGTCACCCCATCTTGGATTCCCCTAGGTGTCTAGTTTTAAAAAATTTGCAGGTTTGCTAGGTTTCCTCAGGTGCCGGCTGAGCTAGAGGCCAAAATCCACAGCAATGCACTTTGTAAAAAACAGCTCAGTTTTCTTTCTGAAAATGTGATGTGTCCATGTCATGTTTTGGGGCATATACTGTCGCGGGCGCTAGGCCTACCCACACAAGTGAGGTACCATTTTTATTGGGAGACTTGGGGGAACGCTGGGTGGAAGGAAATTTGTGGCTCCTTTCAGATTCCAGAACTTTCTGTCACCGAAATGACAGGAAAAAGTGTTTTTTTGGCCAAATTTTGAGGTTTGCAAAGGATTCTGGGTAACAGAACCTGGTCAGAGCCCCACAAGTCACCCCATCTTGGATTCCCCTAGGTGTCTAGTTTTCATAAATGCACAGGTTTGCTAGGTTTCCCCAGGTGCCGGCTGAGCTAGAGGCAAAAATCCACAACTATGCACTTTGTAAAAAAACTGCTCTGTTTTCTTTCTAAAAATGTGATGTGTCCACGTCGTGTTTTGGGCCATATCCTGTCGCGGGCGCTAGGCCTACCCACACAAGTGAGGTACCATTTTTATCGGGAGACTTGGGGGAACGCTGGGTGGAAGGAAATTTGTGGCTCCTCTCAGATTCCAGAACTTTCTGTCACCGAAATGACAGGAAAAAGTGTTTTTTTGGCCAAATTTTGAGGTTTGCAAAGGATTCTGGGTAACAGAACCTGGTCAGAGCCCCACAAGTCCCCCCATCTTGGATTCCCCTAGGTGTCTAGTTTTAAAGAATGTGCAGGTTTGCTAGGTTTCCTCAGCTGCCGGCTGAGCTAGAGGCCAAACTCCACAGCTATGCACTTTGTAAAAAAACTGCTCTGTTTTCTTTCTGAAAATGTGATGTGTCCACGTTGTGTTTTGGGCCATATCCTGTCGCGGGCGCTAGGCCTACCCACACAAGTGAGGTAACATTTTTATCGGGAGACTTGGGAGAACGCTGGGTGGGAGGAAATTTGTGGCTCCTCTCAGATTCCAGAACTTTCTGTCACCGAAATGACAGGAAAAAGTGTTTTTTTGGACAAATTTTGAGGTTTGCAAAGGATTCTGGGTAACAGAACCTGGTCAGAGCCCCACACGTCCCCCCATCTTGGATTCCCCTAGGTTTCTAGTTTTCAAAAATGCACAGGTTTGCTAGGTTTCCCCAGGTGCCGGCTGAGCTAGAGGCCAAAATCCACAGCTATGCACTTTGTAAAAAAACTGCTCTGTTTTCTTTCTGAAAATGTGATGTGTCCACGTTGTGTTTTGGGCCATATCCTGTCGCGGGCGCTAGGCCTACCCACACAAGTGAGGTACCATTTTTATCGGGAGACTTGGGGGAACGCTGGATGGAAGGAAATTTGTGGCTCCTCTCAGATTCCAGAACTTTCTGTCACCGAAATGACAGGAAAAAGTGTTTTTTGTTTGCCAAATTTTGAGGTTTGCAAAGGATTCTGGGTAACAGAACCTGGTCAGAGCCCCACACGTCCCCCCATCTTGGATTCCCCTAGGTGTCTAGTTTTCAAAAATGCACAGGTTTGCTAGGTTTACCCAGGTGCCGGCTGAGCTAGAGGCCAAAATCCACAGCTAGGCACTTTGTAAAAAACATCTCTGTTTTCTTTCTGAAAATGTGATGTGTCCACGTCGTGTTGTGGGGCATATCTTGTCGCGGGCGCTAGGCCTACCCACACAAGTGAGGTACCATTTTTATCGGGAGACTTGGGGGAACGCTGGGTGGAAGGAAATTTGTGGCTCCTCTCAGATTCCAGAACTTTCTGTCACCGAAATAACAGGAAAAAGTGTTTTTTTTGCCACATTTTGAGGTTTGCAAAGGATTCTGGGTAACAGAACCTGGTCAGAGCCCCACAAGTCACCCCATCTTGGATTCCCCTAGGTGTCTAGTTTTTAAAAATGCGCTGGTTTGCAAGGTTTCCCCAGGTGCCGGCTGAGCTAGAGGCCAAAATCCACAGCTAAGCCCTTTGTATAAAACAGCTCTGTTTTCTTTCTGAAAATGTGATGTGTCCACGTCGTGTTTTGGGGCATATTCTGTTGCGGGCGCTAGGCCTACCCACACAAGTGAGGTACCACTTTTATCGGGAGACTTGGGGAAACGCTGGGTGGAAGGAAATTTGTGGCTCCTCTCAGATCCCAGAACTTTCTGTCACCGAAATGACAGGAAAAAGTGTTTTTTTGGCCAAATTTTGAGGTTTGCAAAGGATTCTGGGTAACAGAACATGGTCAGAGCCCCACAGGTCACCCCATCTTGGATTCCCCTAGGTGTCTAGTTTTAAAAAATGTGCAGGTTTGCTAGGTTTCCTCAGGTGCCGGCTGAGCTAGAGGCCAAAATCCACAGCTATGCACTTTGTAAAAAACAGCTCTGTTTTCTTTCTGAAAATGTGATGTGTCCACGTCATGTTTTGGGGCATATACTGTCGCGGGCGCTAGGCCTACCCACACAAGTGAGGTACCATTTTTATTGGGAGACTTGGGGGAACGCTGGGTGGAAGGAAATTTGTGGCTCCTTTCAGATTCCAGAACTTTCTGTCACTGAAATGACAGGAAAAAGTGTTTTTTTGGCCAAATTTTGAGGTTTGCAAAGGATTCTGGGTAACAGAACCTGGTCAGAGCCCCACAAGTCACCCCATCTTGGATTCCCCTAGGTGTCTAGTTTTAAAAAATGCACAGGTTTGCTAGGTTTCCCCAGGTGCCGGCTGAGCTAGAGGCCAAAATCCACAGCTATGCACTTTGTAAAAAAACTGCTCTGTTTTCTTTCTGAAAATGTGATGTGTCAACGTTGTGTTTTGGGCCATATCCTGTCGCGGGCGCTAGGCCTACCCACACAAGTGAGGTACCATTTTTATCGGGAGACTTGGGAGAACGCTGGGTGGGAGGAAATTTGTGGCTCCTCTCAGATTCCAGAACTTTCTGTCACCGAAATGACAGGAAAAAATGTTTGTTTGGCCAAATTTTGAGGTTTGCAAAGGATTCTGGGTAACAGAACCTGGTCAGAGCCCCACACGTCCCCCCATCTTGGATTCTCCTAGGTGTCTAGTTTTAAAGAATTTGCAGGTTTGCTAGGTTTCCTCAGCTGCCGGCTGAGCTAGAGGCCAAACTCCACAACTATGCACTTTGTAAAAAACAGCTCTGTTTTCTTTCTGAAAATGTGATGTGTCCACGTTGTGTTTTGGGGCATATCCTGTCTCGGGCGCTAGGCCTACCCACACAAGTGAGGTACCATTTTTATCGGGAGACTTGGGGGAACGCTGGGTGGAAGGAAATTTGTGGCTCCTCTCAGATTCCAGAACTTTCTGTTACCGAAATGACAGGAAAATGTGTTTTTTTGGCCAAATTTTGAGGTTTGCAAAGGATTCTGGGTAACAGAACCTGGTCAGAGCCCCACAAGTCACCCCATCTTGGATTCCCCTAGGTGTCTAGTTTTCTAAAAATGCACAGGTTTCCTAGGTTTCCCCAGGTGCCGGCTGAGCTAGAGGCAAAAATCCACAGCTATGCACTTTGTAAAAAAACTGCTCTGTTTTCTTTCTGAAAATGTGATGTGTCCACGTTGTGTTTTGGGCCATATCCTGTCGCGGGCGCTAGGCCTACCCACACAAGTGAGGTACCATTTTTATCGGGAGACTTGGGGGAACGCTGGGTAGAAGGAAATTTGTGGCTCCTCTCAGATTCCAGAACTTTCTGTCACCGAAATGACAGGAAAAAGTGTTTTTTTGGCCAAATTTTGAGGTTTGCAAAGGATTCTGGGTAACAGAACCTGGTCAGAGCCCCACAAGTCCCCCCATCTTGGATTCCCCTAGGTGTCTAGTTTTAAAGAATGTGCAGGTTTGCTAGGCTTCCTCAGCTGCCGGCTGAGCTAGAGGCCAAACTCCACAGCTATGCACTTTGTAAAAAACAGCTCTGTTTTCTTTCTGAAAATGTGATGTGTCCACGTTGTGTTTTGGGGCATATCCTGTCGCAGGCGCTAGGCCTACCCACACAAGTGAGGTACCATTTTTATCGGGAGACTTGGGGGAACGCTGGGAGGAAGGAAATTTGTGGCTCCTCTCAGATTCCAGAACTTTCTGTCACCGAAATGACAGGAAAATTTTTTTTTTTGGCCAAATTTTGAGGTTTGCAAAGGATTCTGGTTAACAGAACCTGGTCAGAGCCCCACAAGTCCCCCCATCTTGGATTCCCCTAGGTGTCTAGTTTTAAAAAATGCGCAGGTTTGCTAGGTTTCCCCAGGTGCCGGCTGAGCTAGAGGCCAAAATCCACAGCTAAGCCCTTTGTAAAAAACAGCTCTGTTTTCTTTCTGAAAATGTGATGTGTCCACGTCGTGTTTTGGGGCATATTCTGTTGCGGACGCTAGGCCTACCCACACAAGTGAGGTACCACTTTTATCGGGAGACTTGGCGAAACGCTGGGTGGAAGGAAATTTGTGGCTCCTCTCAGATCCCAGAACTTTCTGTCACGGAAATGACAGGAAAAAGTTTTTTTTTGGCCAAATTTTGAGGTTTGCAAAGGATTCTGGGTAACAGAACATGGTCAGAGCCCCACAGGTCACCCCATCTTGGATTCCCCTAGGTGTCTAGTTTTAAAAAATGTGCAGGTTTGCTAGGTTTCCTCAGGTGCCGGCTGAGCTAGAGGCCAAAATCCACAGCTATGCACTTTGTAAAAAACAGCTCAGTTTTCTTTCTGAAAATGTGATGTGTCCATGTCATGTTTTGGGGCATATACTGTCGCGGGCGCTAGGCCTACCCACACAAGTGAGGTACCATTTTTATTGGGAGACTTGGGGGAACGCTGGGTGGAAGGAAATTTGTGGCTCCTTTCAGATTCCAGAACTTTCTGTCACCGAAATGACAGGAAAAAGTGTTTTTTTGGCCAAATTTTGAGGTTTGCAAAGGATTCTGGGTAACAGAACCTGGTCAGAGCCCCACAAGTCACCCCATCTTGGATTCCCCTAGGTGTCTAGTTTTCATAAATGCACAGGTTTGCTAGGTTTCCCCAGGTGCCGGCTGAGCTAGAGGCAAAAATCCACAGCTATGCACTTTGTAAAAAAACTGCTCTGTTTTCTTTCTAAAAATGTGATGTGTCCACGTCGTGTTTTGGGCCATATCCTGTCGCGGGCGCTAGGCCTACCCACACAAGTGAGGTACCATTTTTATCGGGAGACTTGGGGGAACGCTGGGTGGAAGGAAATTTGTGGCTCCTCTCAGATTCCAGAACTTTCTGTCACCGAAATGACAGGAAAAAGTGTTTTTTTGGCCAAATTTTGAGGTTTGCAAAGGATTCTGGGTAACAGAACCTGGTCAGAGCCCCACAAGTCCCCCCATCTTGGATTCCCCTAGGTGTCTAGTTTTAAAGAATGTGCAGGTTTGCTAGGTTTCCTCAGCTGCCGGCTGAGCTAGAGGCCAAACTCCACAGCTATGTACTTTGTAAAAAACAGCTCTGTTTTCTTTCTGAAAATGGGATGTGTCCACGTTGTGTTTTGGGGCATATCCTGTCGCAGGCGCTAGGCCTACCAACACAAGTGAGGTACCATTTTTATCGGGAGACTTGGGGGAACGCTGGGAGGAAGGAAATTTGTGGCTCCTCTCAGATTCCAGAACTTTCTGTCACCGAAATGACAGGAAAAATAGTTTTTTTGGCCAAATTTTGAGGTTTGCAAAGGATTCTGGGTAACAGAACCTGGTCAGAGCCCAACAAGTCCCCCCATCTTGAATTCCCCTAGGTGTCTAGTTTTCAAAAATGCACAGGTTTGCTAGGTTTGCCCAGGTGCCGGCTAAGCTAGAGGCCAAAATCCACAGCTAGGCACTTTGTAAAAAACATCTCTGTTTTCTTTCTGAAAATGTGATGTGTCCACGTCATGTTTTGGGGCATATACTGTCGCGGGCGCTAGGCCTACCCACACAAGTGAGGTACCATTTTTATTGGGAGACTTGGGAGAACGCTGGGTGGGAGGAAATTTGTGGCTCCTCTCAGATTCCAGAACTTTCTGTCACCGAAATGACAGGAAAAAGTGTTTTTTTGGCCTAATTTTGAGGTTTGCAAAGGATTCTGGGTAACAGAACCTGGTCAGAGCCCCACACGTCCCCGCATCTTGGATTCCCCTAGGTGTCTAGTTTTAAAGAATTTGCAGGTTTGCTAGGTTTCCTCAGCTGCCGGCTGAGCTAGAGGCCAAACTCCACAGCTATGCACTTTGTAAAAAACAGCTCTGTTTTCTTTCTGAAAATGTGATGTGTCCACGTTGTGTTTTGGGGCATATCCTGTCTCGGGCGCTAGGCCTACCCACACAAGTGAGGTACCATTTTTATCGGGAGACTTGGGGGAACGCTGGGTGGAAGGAAATTTGTGGCTCCTCTCAGATTCCAGAACTTTCTGTTACCGAAATGACAGGAAAAAGTGTTTTTTTGGCCAAATTTTGAGGTTTGCAAAGGATTCTGGGTAACAGAACCTGGTCAGAGCCCCACAAGTCACCCCATCTAGGATTCCCCTAGGTTTCTAGTTTTCAAAAATGCACAGGTTTGCTAGGTTTCCCCAGGTGCCGGCTGAGCTAGAGGCCAAAATCCACAGCTATGCACTTTGTAAAAAAACTGCTCTGTTTTCTATCTGAAAATGTGATGTGTCCACGTTGTGTTTTGGGCCATATCCTGTCGCGGGCGCTAGGCCTACCCACACAAGTGAGGTACCATTTTTATCGGGAGACTTGGGGGAACGCTGGGTGGAAGGAAATTTGTGGCTCCTCTCAGATTCCAGAACTTTCTGTCACCGAAATGACAGGAAAAAGTGTTTTTTTTTGCCAAATTTTGAGGTTTGCAAAGGATTCTGGGTAACAGAACCTGGTCAGAGCCCCACACGTCCCCCCATCTTGGATTCCCCTAGGTGTCTAGTTTTCAAAAATGCACAGGTTTGCTAGGTTTACCCAGGTGCCGGCTGAGCTAGAGGCCAAAATCCACAGCTAGGCACTTTGTAAAAAACATCTCTGTTTTCTTTCTGAAAATGTGATGTGTCCACGTCGTTTTGTGGGGCATATCTTGTCGCGGGCGCTAGGCCTACCCACACAAGTGAGGTATCATTTTTATCGGGAGACTTGGGGGAATGCTGGGTGGAAGGAAATTTGTGGCTCCTCTCAGATCCCGGAACTTTCTGTCACCGAAATAACAGGAAAAAGTGGTTTTTTTGCCACATTTTGAGGTTTGCAAAGGATTCTGGGTAACAGAACCTGGTCAGAGCCCCACACGTCCCCCCATCTTGGATTCCCCTAGGTGTCTAGTTTTTAAAAATGTGCTGGTTTGCTAGGTTTCCCCAGGTGCCGGCTGAGCTAGAGGCCAAAATCCACAGCTAAGCCCTTTGTAAAAAACAGCTCTGTTTTCTTTCTGAAAATGTGATGTGTCCACGTCGTGTTTTGGGGCATATTCTGTTGCGGGCGCTAGGCCTACCCACACAAGTGAGGTACCACTTTTATCGGGAGACTTGGGGAAACGCTGGGTGGAAGGAAATTTGTGGCTCCTCTCAGATCCCAGAACTTTCTGTCACCGAAATGACAGGAAAAAGTGTTTTTTTGGCCAAATTTTGAGGTTTGCAAAGGATTCTGGGTAACAGAACATGGTCAGAGCCCCACAGGTCACCCCATCTTGGATTCTCCTAGGTGTCTAGTTTTAAAAAATGTGCAGGTTTGCTAGGTTTCCTCAGGTGCCGGCTGAGCTAGAGGCCAAAATCCACAGCTATGCACTTTGTAAAAAACAGCTCTGTTTTCTTTCTGAAAATGTGATGTATCCACGTCATGTTTTGGGGCATATACTGTTGCGGGCGCTAGGCCTACCCACACAAGTGAGGTACCATTTTTATTGGGAGACTTGGGGGAACGCTGGGTGGAAGGAAATTTGTGGCTCCTTTCAGATTCCAGAACTTTCTGTCACCGAAATGACAGGAAAAAGTGTTTTTTTGGCCAAATTTTGAGGTTTGCAAAGGATTCTGGGTAACAGAACCTGGTCAGAGCCCCACAAGTCACCCCATCTTGGATTCCCCTGGTGTCTAGTTTTAAAAAATGCACAGGTTTGCTAGGTTTCCCCAGGTGCCGGCTGAGCTAGAGGCCAAAATCCACAGCTATGCACTTTGTAAAAAAACTGCTCTGTTTTCTTTCTGAAAATGTGATGTGTCAACGTTGTGTTTTGGGCCATATCCTGTCGCGGGCACTAGGCCTACCCACACAAGTGAGGTACCATTTTTATCGGGAGACTTGGGAGAACGCTTGGTGGGAGGAAATTTGTGTCTCCTCTCAGATTCCAGAACTTTCTGTCACCGAAATGACAGGAAAAAGTGTTTTTTTGGCCAAATTTTGAGGTTTGCAAAGGATTCTGGGTAACAGAACCTGGTCAGAGCCCCACACGTCCCCCCATCTTGGATTCCCCTAGGTGTCTAGTTTTAAAGAATTAGCAGGTTTGCTAGGTTTCCTCAGCTGCCGGCTGAGCTAGAGGCCAAAATCCACAGCTATGCACTTTGTAAAAAACAGCTCTGTTTTCTTTCTGAAAATGTGATGTGTCCACGTTGTGTTTTGGGGCATATCCTGTCTCGGGCGCTAGGCCTACCCACACAAGTGAGGTACCATTTTTATCGGGAGACTTGGGGGAACGCTGGGTGGAAGGAAATTTGTGGCTCCTCTCAGATTCCAGAACTTTCTGTTACCGAAATGACAGGAAAAAGTGTTTTTTTGGCCAAATTTTGAGGTTTGCAAAGGATTCTGGGTAACAGAACCTGGTCAGAGCCCCACAAGTCACCCCATCTTGGATTCCCCTAGCTGTCTAGTTTTCTAAAAATGCACAGGTTTCCTAGGTTTCCCCAGGTGCCGGCTGAGCTAGAGGCAAAAATCCACAGCTATGCACTTTGTAAAAAAACTGCTCTGTTTTCTTTCTGAAAATGTGATGTGTCCACGTTGTGTTTTGGGCCATATCCTGTCGCGGGCGCTAGGCCTACCCACACAAGTGAGGTACCATTTTTATCGGGAGACTTGGGGGAACGCTGGGTAGAAGGAAATTTGTGGCTCCTCTCAGATTCCAGAACTTTCTGTCACCGAAATGACAGGAAAAAGTGTTTTTTTGGCCAAATTTTGAGGTTTGCAAAGGATTCTGGGTAACAGAACCTGGTCAGAGCCCCACAAGTCCCCCCATCTTGGATTCCCCTAGGTGTCTAGTTTTAAAGAATGTGCAGGTTTGCTAGGCTTCCTCAGCTGCCGGCTGAGCTAGAGGCCAAACTCCACAGCTATGCACTTTGTAAAAAACAGCTCTGTTTTCTTTCTGAAAATGTGATGTGTCCACGTTGTGTTTTGGGGCATATCCTGTCGCAGGCGCTAGGCCTACCCACACAAGTGAGGTACCATTTTTATCGGGAGACTTGGGGGAACGCTGGGAGGAAGGAAATTTGTGGCTCCTCTCAGATTCCAGAACTTTCTGTCACTGAAATGACAGGAATTTTTTTTTTTTGGCCAAATTTTGAGGTTTGCAAAGGATTCTGGTTAACAGAACCTGGTCAGAGCCCCACAAGTCCCCCCATCTTGGATTCCCCTAGGTGTCTAGTTTTAAAAAATGCGCAGGTTTGCTAGGTTTCCCCAGGTGCCGGCTGAGCTAGAGGCCAAAATCCACAGCTAAGCCCTTTGTAAAAAACAGCTCTGTTTTCTTTCTGAAAATGTGATGTGTCCACGTCGTGTTTTGGGGCATATTCTGTTGCGGACGCTAGGCCTACCCACACAAGTGAGGTACCACTTTTATCGGGAGACTTGGCGAAACGCTGGGTGGAAGGAAATTTGTGGCTCCTCTCAGATCCCAGAACTTTCTGTCACGGAAATGACAGGAAAAAGTTTTTTTTTGGCCAAATTTTGAGGTTTGCAAAGGATTCTGGGTAACAGAACATGGTCAGAGCCCCACAGGTCACCCCATCTTGGATTCCCCTAGGTGTCTAGTTTTAAAAAATGTGCAGGTTTGCTAGGTTTCCTCAGGTGCCGGCTGAGTTAGAGGCCAAAATCCACAGCTATGCACTTTGTAAAAAACAGCTCAGTTTTCTTTCTGAAAATGTGATGTGTCCATGTCATGTTTTGGGGCATATACTGTCGCGGGAGCTAGGCCTACCCACACAAGTGAGGTACCATTTTTATTGGGAGACTTGGGGGAACGCTGGGTGGAAGGAAATTTGTGGCTCCTTTCAGATTCCAGAACTTTCTGTCACCGAAATGACAGGAAAAAGTGTTTTTTTGGCCAAATTTTGAGGTTTGCAAAGGATTCTGGGTAACAGAACCTGGTCAGAGCCCCACAAGTCACCCCATCTTGGATTCCCCTAGGTGTCTAGTTTTCATAAATGCACAGGTTTGCTAGGTTTCCCCAGGTGCCGGCTGAGCTAGAGGCAAAAATCCACAGCTATGCACTTTGTAAAAAAACTGCTCTGTTTTCTTTCTAAAAATGTGATGTGTCCACGTCGTGTTTTGGGCCATATCCTGTCGCGGGCGCTAGGCCTACCCACACAAGTGAGGTACCATTTTTATCGGGAGACTTGGGGGAACGCTGGGTGGAAGGAAATTTGTGGCTCCTCTCAGATTCCAGAACTTTCTGTCACCGAAATGACAGGAAAAAGTATTTTTTTGGCCAAATTTTGAGGTTTGCAAAGGATTCTGGGTAACAGAACCTGGTCAGAGCCCCACAAGTCCCCCCATCTTGGATTCCCCTAGGTGTCTAGTTTTAAAGAATGTGCAGGTTTGCTAGGTTTCCTCAGCTGCCGGCTGAGCTAGAGGCCAAACTCCACAGCTATGCACTTTGTAAAAAAACTGCTCTGTTTTCTTTCTGAAAATGTGATGTGTCCACGTTGTGTTTTGGGCAATATCCTGTCGCGGGCGCTAGGCCTACCCACACAAGTGAGGTAACATTTTTATCGGGAGACTTGGGAGAACGCTGGGTGGGAGGAAATTTGTGGCTCCTCTCAGATTCCAGAACTTTCTGTCACCGAAATGACAGGAAAAAGTGTTTTTTTGGACAAATTTTGAGGTTTGCAAAGGATTCTGGGTAACAGAACCTGGTCAGAGCCCCACACGTCCCCCCATCTTGGATTCCCCTAGGTGTCTAGTTTTAAAGAATTTGCAGGTTTGCTAGGTTTCCTAGGCTGCCGGCTGAGCTAGAGGCCAAACTCCACAGCTATGCACTTTGTAAAAAACAGCTCTGTTTTCTTTCTGAAAATGTGATGTGTCCACGTTGTGTTTTGGGGCATATCCTGTCTCGGGCGCTAGGCCTACCCACACAAGTGAGGTACCATTTTTATCGGGAGACTTGGGGGAACGCTGGGTGGAAGGAAATTTGTGGCTCCTCTCAGATTCCAGAACTTTCTGTTACCGAAATGACAGGAAAAAGTGTTTTTTTGGCCAAATTTTGAGGTTTGCAAAGGATTCTGGGTAACAGAACCTGGTCAGAGCCCCACAAGTCACCCCATCTTGGATTCCCCTAGGTTTCTAGTTTTCAAAAATGCACAGGTTTGCTGGGTTTCCCCAGGTGCCGGCTGAGCTAGAGGCCAAAATCCACAGCTATGCACTTTGTAAAAAAACTGCTCTGTTTTCTATCTGAAAATGTGATGTGTCCACGTTGTGTTTTGGGCCATATCCTGTCGCAGGCGCTAGGCCTACCCACACAAGTGAGGTACCATTTTTATCGGGAGACTTGGGGGAACGCTGGGTGGAAGAAAATTTGTGGCTCTTTTCAGATTCCAGAACTTTCTGTCACCGAAATGACAGGAAAAAGTGTTTTTTTGGCCAAATTTTGAGGTTTGCAAAGGATTCTGGGTAACAGAACCTGGTCAGAGCCCCACAAGTCCCCCCATCTTGGATTCCCCTAGGTGTCTAGTTTTAAAGAATGTGCAGGTTTGCTAGGTTTCCTCAGCTGCCGGCTGAGCTAGAGGCCAAACTCCACAGCTATGCACTTTGTAAAAAAACTGCTCTGTTTTCTTTCTGAAAATGTGATGTGTCCACGTTGTGTTTTGGGCCATATCCTGTCGCGGGCGCTAGGCCTACCCACACAAGTGAGGTAACATTTTTATCGGGAGACTTGGGAGAACGCTGGGTGGGAGGAAATTTGTGGCTCCTCTCAAAATTCCAGAACTTTCTGTCACCGAAATGACAGGAAAAAGTGTTTTTTTGGACAAATTTTGAGGTTTGCAAAGGATTCTGGGTAACAGAACCTGGTCAGAGCCCCACACGTCCCCCCATCTTGGATTCCCCTAGGTGTCTAGTTTTAAAGAATTTGCAGGTTTGCTAGGTTTCCTAGGCTGCCGGCTGAGCTAGAGGCCAAACTCCACAGCTATGCACTTTGTAAAAAACAGCTCTGTTTTCTTTCTGAAAATGTGATGTGTCCACGTTGTGTTTTGGGGCATATCCTGTCTCGGGCGCTAGGCCTACCCACACAAGTGAGGTACCATTTTTATCGGGAGACTTGGGGGAACGCTGGGTGGAAGGAAATTTGTGGCTCCTCTCAGATTCCAGAACTTTCTGTTACCGAAATGACAGGAAAAAGTGTTTTTTTGGCCAAATTTTGAGGTTTGCAAAGGATTCTGGGTAACAGAACCTGGTCAGAGCCCCACAAGTCACCCCATCTTGGATTCCCCTAGGTTTCTAGTTTTCAGAAATGCACAGGTTTGCTAGGTTTCCCCAGGTGCCGGCTGAGCTAGAGGCCAAAATCCACAGCTATGCACTTTGTAAAAAAACTGCTCTGTTTTCTATCTGAAAATGTGATGTGTCCACGTTGTGTTTTGGGCCATATCCTGTCGCGGGCGCTAGGCCTACCCACACAAGTGAGGTACCATTTTTATCGGGAGACTTGGGGGAACGCTGGGTGGAAGGAAATTTGTGGCTCCTCTCAGATTCCAGAACTTTCTGTCACCGAAATGACAGGAAAAAGTGTTTTTTGTTTGCCAAATTTTGAGGTTTGCAAAGGATTCTGGGTAACAGAACCTGGTCAGAGCCCCACACGTCCCCCCATCTTGGATTCCCCTAGGTGTCTAGTTTTCAAAAATGCACAGGTTTGCTAGGTTTACCCAGGTGCCGGCTGAGCTAGAGGCCAAAATCCACAGCTAGGCACTTTGTAAAAAACATCTCTGTTTTCTTTCTGAAAATGTGATGTGTCCACGTCGTGTTGTGGGGCATATCTTGTCGCGGGCGCTAGGCCTACCCACACAAGTGAGGTACCATTTTTATCGGGAGACTTGGGGGAACTCTGGGTGGAAGGAAATTTGTGGCTCCTCTCAGATTCCAGAACTTTCTGTCACCGAAATAACAGGAAAAAGTGTTTTTTTTGCCACATTTTGAGGTTTGCAAAGGATTCTGGGTAACAGAACCTGGTCAGAGCCCCACAAGTCACCCCATCTTGGATTCCCCTAGGTTTCTAGTTTTCAAAAATGCACAGGTTTGCTAGGTTTCCCCAGGTGCCGGCTGAGCTAGAGGCCAAAATCCACAGCTATGCACTTTGTAAAAAAACTGCTCTGTTTTCTATCTGAAAATGTGATGTGTCCACGTTGTGTTTTGGGCCATATCCTGTCGCGGGCGCTAGGCCTACCCACACAAGTGAGGTACCATTTTTATCGGGAGACTTGGGGGAACGCTGGGTGGAAGGAAATTTGTGGCTCCTTTCAGATTCCAGAACTTTCTGTCACCGAAATGACAGGAAAAAGTGTTTTTTTGGCCAAATTTTGAGGTTTGCAAAGGATTCTGGGTAACAGAACCTGGTCAGAGCCCCACAAGTCACCCCATCTTGGATTCCCCTAGGTGTCTAGTTTTCATAAATGCACAGGTTTGCTAGGTTTCCCCAGGTGCCGGCTGAGCTAGAGGCAAAAATCCACAGCTATGCACTTTGTAAAAAAACTGCTCTGTTTTCTTTCTAAAAATGTGATGTGTCCACGTCGTGTTTTGGGCCATATCCTGTCGCGGGCGCTAGGCCTACCCACACAAGTGAGGTACCATTTTTATCGGGAGACTTGGGGGAACGCTGGGTGGAAGGAAATTTGTGGCTCCTCTCAGATTCCAGAACTTTCTGTCACCGAAATGACAGGAAAAAGTGTTTTTTTGGCCAAATTTTGAGGTTTGCAAAGGATTCTGGGTAACAGAACCTGGTCAGAGCCCCACAAGTCCCCCCATCTTGGATTCCCCTAGGTGTCTAGTTTTAAAGAATGTGCAGGTTTGCTAGGTTTCCTCAGCTGCCGGCTGAGCTAGAGGCCAAACTCCACAGCTATGCACTTTGTAAAAAAACTGCTCTGTTTTCTTTCTGAAAATGTGATGTGTCCACGTTGTGTTTTGGGCCATATCCTGTCGCGGGCGCTAGGCCTACCCACACAAGTGAGGTAACATTTTTATCGGGAGACTTGGGGGAACGCTGGGTGGAAGGAAATTTGTGGCTCCTCTCAGATTCCAGAACTTTCTGTCACCGAAATGACAGGAAAAAGTGTTTTTTTGGACAAATTTTGAGGTTTGCAAAGGATTCTGGGTAACAGAACCTGGTCAGAGCCCCACACGTCCCCCCATCTTGGATTCCCCTAGGTGTCTAGTTTTCAAAAATGCACAGGTTTGCTAGGTTTACCCAGGTGCCGGCTGAGCTAGAGGCCAAAATCCACAGCTAGGCACTTTGTAAAAAACATCTCTGTTTTCTTTCTGAAAATGTGATGTGTCCACGTCGTGTTGTGGGGCATATCTTGTCGCGGGCGCTAGGCCTACCCACACAAGTTAGGTACCATTTTTATCGGGAGACGTGGGGGAACGCTGGGTGGAAGGAAATTTGTGGCTCCTCTCAGATTCCAGAACTTTCTGTCACCGAAATAACAGGAAAAAGTGTTTTTTTTGCCACATTTTGAGGTTTGCAAAGGATTCTGGGTAACAGAACCTGGTCAGAGCCCCACAAGTCACCCCATCTTGGATTCCCCTAGGTTTCTAGTTTTCAAAAATGCACAGGTTTGCTAGGTTTCCCCAGGTGCCGGCTGAGCTAGAGGCCAAAATCCACAGCTATGCACTTTGTAAAAAAACTGCTCTGTTTTCTATCTGAAAATGTGATGTGTCCACGTTGTGTTTTGGGCCATATCCTGTCGCGGGCGCTAGGCCTACCCACACAAGTGAGGTACCATTTTTATCGGGAGACTTGGGGGAACGCTGGGTGGAAGGAAATTTGTGGCTCCTTTCAGATTCCAGAACTTTCTGTCACCGAAATGACAGGAAAAAGTGTTTTTTTGGCCAAATTTTGAGGTTTGCAAAGGATTCTGGGTAACAGAACCTGGTCAGAGCCCCACAAGTCACCCCATCTTGGATTCCCCTAGGTGTCTAGTTTTCATAAATGCACAGGTTTGCTAGGTTTCCCCAGGTGCCGGCTGAGCTAGAGGCAAAAATCCACAGCTATGCACTTTGTAAAAAAACTGCTCTGTTTTCTTTCTAAAAATGTGATGTGTCCACGTCGTGTTTTGAGCCATATCCTGTCGCGGGCGCTAGGCCTACCCACACAAGTGAGGTACCATTTTTATCGGGAGACTTGGGGGAACGCTGGGTGGAAGGAAATTTGTGGCTCCTCTCAGATTCCAGAACTTTCTGTCACCGAAATGACAGGAAAAAGTGTTTTTTTGGCCAAATTTTGAGGTTTGCAAAGGATTCTGGGTAACAGAACCTGGTCAGAGCCCCACAAGTCCCCCCATCTTGGATTCCCCTAGGTGTCTAGTTTTAAAGAATGTGCAGGTTTGCTAGGTTTCCTCAGCTGCCGGCTGAGCTAGAGGCCAAACTCCACAGCTATGCACTTTGTAAAAAAACTGCTCTGTTTTCTTTCTGAAAATGTGATGTGTCCACGTTGTGTTTTGGGCCATATCCTGTCGCGGGCGCTAGGCCTACCCACACAAGTGAGGTAACATTTTTATCGGGAGACTTGGGAGAACGCTGGGTGGGAGGAAATTTGTGGCTCCTCTCAGATTCCAGAACTTTCTGTCACCGAAATGACAGGAAAAAGTGTTTTTTTGGACAAATTTTGAGGTTTGCAAAGGATTCTGGGTAACAGAACCTGGTCAGAGCCCCACACGTCCCCCATCTTGGATTCCCCTAGGTGTCTAGTTTTAAAGAATTTGCAGGTTTGCTAGGTTTCCTAGGCTGCCGGCTGAGCTAGAGGCCAAACTCCACAGCTATGCACTTTGTAAAAAACAGCTCTGTTTTCTTTCTGAAAATGTGATGTGTCCACGTTGTGTTTTGGGGCATATCCTGTCTCGGGCGCTAGGCCTACCCACACAAGTGAGGTACCATTTTTATCGGGAGACTTGGGGGAACGCTGGGTGGAAGGAAATTTGTGGCTCCTCTCAGATTCCAGAACTTTCTGTTACCGAAATGACAGGAAAAAGTGTTTTTTTGGCCAAATTTTGAGGTTTGCAAAGGATTCTGGGTAACAGAACCTGGTCAGAGCCCCACAAGCCACCCCATCTTGGATTCCCCTAGGTTTCTAGTTTTCAAAAATGCACAGGTTTGCTAGGTTTCCCCAGGTGCCGGCTGAGCTAGAGGCCAAAATCCACAGCTATGCACTTTGTAAAAAAACTGCTCTGTTTTCTATCTGAAAATGTGATGTGTCCACGTTGTGTTTTGGGCCATATCCTGTCGCGGGCGCTAGGCCTACCCACACAAGTGAGGTACCATTTTTATCGGGAGACTTGGGGGAACGCTGGGTGGAAGGAAATTTGTGGCTCCTCTCAGATTCCAGAACTTTCTGTCACCGAAATGACAGGAAAAAGTGTTTTTTGTTTGCCAAATTTTGAGGTTTGCAAAGGATTCTGGGTAACAGAACCTGGTCAGAGCCCCACACGTCCCCCCATCTTGGATTCCCCTAGGTGTCTAGTTTTCAAAAATGCACAGGTTTGCTAGGTTTACCCAGGTGCCGGCTGAGCTAGAGGCCAAAATCCACAGCTAGGCACTTTGTAAAAAACATCTCTGTTTTCTTTCTGAAAATGTGATGTGTCCACGTCGTGTTGTGGGGCATATCTTGTCGCGGGCGCTAGGCCTACCCACACAAGTGAGGTACCATTTTTATCGGGAGACTTGGGGGAACGCTGGGTGGAAGGAAATTTGTGGCTCCTCTCAGATTCCAGAACTTTCTGTCACCGAAATAACAGGAAAAAGTGTTTGTTTTGCCACATTTTGAGGTTTGCAAAGGATTCTGGGTAACAGAACCTGGTCAGAGCCCCACAAGTCACCCCATCTTGGATTCCCCTAGGTGTCTAGTTTTTAAAAATGCGCTGGTTTGCAAGGTTTCCCCAGGTGCCGGCTGAGCTAGAGGCCAAAATCCACAGCTAAGCCCTTTGTATAAAACAGCTCTGTTTTCTTTCTGAAAATGTGATGTGTCCACGTCGTGTTTTGGGGCATATTCTGTTGCGGGCGCTAGGCCTACCCACACAAGTGAGGTACCACTTTTATCGGGAGACTTGGGGAAACGCTGGGTGGAAGGAAATTTGTGGCTCCTCTCAGATCCCAGAACTTTCTGTCACCGAAATGACAGGAAAAAGTGTTTGTTTGGCCAAATTTTGAGGTTTGCAAAGGATTCTGGGTAACAGAACATGGTCAGAGCCCCACAGGTCACCCCATCTTGGATTCCCCTAGGTGTCTAGTTTTAAAAAATGTGCAGGTTTGCTAGGTTTCCTCAGGTGCAGGCTGAGCTAGAGGCCAAAATCCACAGCTATGCACTTTGTAAAAAACAGCTCTGTTTTCTTTCTGAAAATGTGATGTGTCCACGTCATGTTTTGGGGCATATACTGTCGCGGGCGCTAGGCCTACCCACACAAGTGAGGTACCATTTTTATTGGGAGACTTGGGGGAACGCTGGGTGGAAGGAAATTTGTGGCTCCTTTCAGATTCCAGAACTTTCTGTCACCGAAATGACAGGAAAAAGTGTTTTTTTGGCCAAATTTTGAGGTTTGCAAAGGATTCTGGGTAACAGAACCTGGTCAGAGCCCCACAAGTCACCCCATCTTGGATTCCCCTAGGTGTCTAGTTTTAAAAAATGCACAGGTTTGCTAGGTTTCCCCAGGTGCCGGCTGAGCTAGAGGCCAAAATCCACAGCTATGCACTTTGTAAAAAAACTGCTCTGTTTTCTTTATGAAAATGTGATGTGTCAACGTTGTGTTTTGGCCCATATCCTGTCGCGGGCGCTAGGCCTACCCACACAAGTGAGGTACCATTTTTATCGGGAGACTTGGGAGAACGCTGGGTGGGAGGAAATTTGTGGCTCCTCTCAGATTCCAGAACTTTCTGTCACCGAAATGACAGGAAAAAGTGTTTTTTTGGCCAAATTTTGAGGTTTGCAAAGGATTCTGGGTAACAGAACCTGGTCAGAGCCCCACACGTCCCCCCATCTTGGATTCCCCTAGGTGTCTAGTTTTAAAGAATTTGCAGGTTTGCTAGGTTTCCTCAGCTGCCGGCTGAGCTAGAGGCCAAACTCCACAACTATGCACTTTGTAAAAAACAGCTCTGTTTTCTTTCTGAAAATGTGATGTGTCCACGTTGTGTTTTGGGGCATATCCTGTCTCGGGCGCTAGGCCTACCCACACAAGTGAGGTACCATTTTTATCAGGAGACTTGGGGGAACGCTGGGTGGAAGGAAATTTGTGGCTCCTCTCAGATTCCAGAACTTTCTGTTACCGAAATGACAGGAAAAAGTGTTTTTTTGGCCAAATTTTGAGGTTTGCAAAGGATTCTGGGTAACAGAACCTGGTCAGAGCCCCACAAGTCACCCCATCTTGGATTCCCCTAGGTGTCTAGTTTTCTAAAAATGCACAGGTTTCCTAGGTTTCCCCAGGTGCCGGCTGAGCTAGAGGCAAAAATCCACAGCTATGCACTTTGTAAAAAAACTGCTCTGTTTTCTTTCTGAAAATGTGATGTGTCCACGTTGTGTTTTGGGCCATATCCTGTCGCGGGCGCTAGGCCTACCCACACAAGTGAGGTACCATTTTTATCGGGAGACTTGGGGGAACGCTGGGTAGAAGGAAATTTGTGGCTCCTCTCAGATTCCAGAACTTTCTGTCACCGAAATGACAGGAAAAAGTGTTTTTTTGGCCAAATTTTGAGGTTTGCAAAGGATTCTGGGTAACAGAACCTGGTCAGAGCCCCACAAGTCCCCCCATCTTGGATTCCCCTAGGTGTCTAGTTTTAAAGAATGTGCAGGTTTGCTAGGCTTCCTCAGCTGCCGGCTGAGCTAGAGGCCAAACTGCACAGCTATGCACTTTGTAAAAAACAGCTCTGTTTTCTTTCTGAAAATGTGATGTGTCCACGTTGTGTTTTGGGGCATATCCTGTCGCAGGCGCTAGGCCTACCCACACAAGTGAGGTACCATTTTTATCGGGAGACTTGGGGGAACGCTGGGAGGAAGGAAATTTGTGGCTCCTCTCAGATTCCAGAACTTTCTGTCACCGAAATGACAGGAAAAAATTTTTTTTTGGCCAAATTTTGAGGTTTGCAAAGGATTCTGGTTAACAGAACCTGGTCAGAGCCCCACAAGTCCCCCCATCTTGGATTCCCCTAGGTGTCTAGTTTTCAAAAATGCGCAGGTTTGCTAGGTTTCCCCAGGTGCCGGCTGAGCTAGAGGCCAAAATCCACAGCTAAGCCCTTTGTAAAAAACAGCTCTGTTTTCTTTCTGAAAATGTGATGTGTCCACGTTGTGTTTTGGGGCATATCCTGTCTCGGGCGCTAGGCCTACACACACAAGTGAGGTACCATTTTTATCGGGAGACTTGGGGGAACGCTGGGTGGAAGTAAATTTGTGGCTCCTCTCAGATTCCAGAACTTTCTGTCACCGAAATGACAGGAAAAAGTGTTTTTTTGGCCAAATTTTGAGGTTTGCAAAGGATTCTGGGTAACAGAACCTGGTCAGAGCCCCACACGTCCCCCCATCTTGGATTCCCCTAGGTGTCTAGTTTTCTAAAAATGCACAGGTTTCCTAGGTTTCCCCAGGTGCCGGCTGAGCTAGAGGCAAAAATCCACAGCTATGCACTTTGTAAAAAAACTGCTCTGTTTTCTTTCTGAAAATGTGATGTGTCCACGTTGTGTTTTGGGCCATATCCTGTCGCGGGCGCTAGGCCTACCCACACAAGTGAGGTACCATTTTTATCGGGAGACTTGGGGGAACGCTGGGTAGAAGGAAATTTGTGGCTCCTCTCAGATTCCAGAACTTTCTGTCACCGAAATGACAGGAAAAAGTGTTTTTTTGGCCAAATTTTGAGGTTTGCAAAGGATTCTGGGTAACAGAACCTGGTCAGAGCCCCACAAGTCCCCCCATCTTGGATTCCCCTAGGTGTCTAGTTTTAAAGAATGTGCAGGTTTGCTAGGCTTCCTCAGCTGCCGGCTGAGCTAGAGGCCAAACTGCACAGCTATGCACTTTGTAAAAAACAGCTCTGTTTTCTTTCTGAAAATGTGATGTGTCCACGTTGTGTTTTGGGGCATATCCTGTCGCAGGCGCTAGGCCTACCCACACAAGTGAGGTACCATTTTTATCGGGAGACTTGGGGGAACGCTGGGAGGAAGGAAATTTGTGGCTCCTCTCAGATTCCAGAACTTTCTGTCACCGAAATGACAGGAAAAAATTTTTTTTTGGCCAAATTTTGAGGTTTGCAAAGGATTCTGGTTAACAGAACCTGGTCAGAGCCCCACAAGTCCCCCCATCTTGGATTCCCCTAGGTGTCTAGTTTTCAAAAATGCGCAGGTTTGCTAGGTTTCCCCAGGTGCCGGCTGAGCTAGAGGCCAAAATCCACAGCTAAGCCCTTTGTAAAAAACAGCTCTGTTTTCTTTCTGAAAATGTGATGTGTCCACGTTGTGTTTTGGGGCATATCCTGTCTCGGGCGCTAGGCCTACACACACAAGTGAGGTACCATTTTTATCGGGAGACTTGGGGGAACGCTGGGTGGAAGTAAATTTGTGGCTCCTCTCAGATTCCAGAACTTTCTGTCACCGAAATGACAGGAAAAAGTGTTTTTTTGGCCAAATTTTGAGGTTTGCAAAGGATTCTGGGTAACAGAACCTGGTCAGAGCCCCACACGTCCCCCCATCTTGGATTCCCCTAGGTGTCTAGTTTTAAAGAATTTGCAGGTTTGCTAGGTTTCCTCAGCTGCCGGCTGAGCTAGAGGCCAAACTCCACAGCTATGCACTTTGTAAAAAACAGCTCTGTTTTCTTTCTGAAAATGTGATGTGTCCACGTTGTGTTTTGGGGCATATCCTGTCTCGGGCGCTAGGCCTACCCGCACAAGTGAGGTACCATTTTTATCGGGAGACTTGGGGGAACGCTGGGTGGAAGGAAATTGGTGGCTCCTCTCAGATTCCAGAACTTTCTGTCACCGAAATGACAGGAAAAAGTGTTTTTTTGGCCAAATTTTGATGTTTGCAAAGGATTCTGGGTAACAGAACCTGGTCAGAGCCCCACAAGTCACCCCATCTTGAATTCCCCTAGGTGTCTAGTTTTCAAAAATGCACAGGTTTGCTATGTTTCCCCAGGTGCCGGCTGAGCTAGAGGCCAAAATCCACAGCTAGGCACTTTGTAAAAAACATCTCTGTTTTCTTTCTGAAAATGTGATGTGTCCACGTCGTGTTGTGGGGCATATCTTGTCGCGGGCGCTAGGCCTACCCACACAAGTGAGGTACCATTTTTATCGGGAGACTTGGGGGAATGCTGGGAGGAAGGAAATATGTGGCTCCTCTCAGATTCCAGAACTTTCTGTCACCGAAATAACAGGAAAAAGTGTTTTTTTTGCCACATTTTGAGGTTTGCAAAGGATTCTGGGTAACAGAACATGGTCAGAGCCCCACAAGTCACCCCATCTTGGATTCCCCGAGGTGTCTAGTTTTTAAAAATGCGCAGGTTTGCTAGGTTTCCCCAGGTGCCGGCTGAGCTAGAGGCCAAAATCCACAGCTAAGCCCTTTGTAAAAAAACAGCTCTGTTTTCTTTCTGAAAATGTGATGTGTCCACATCGTGTTTTGGGGCATATTCTGTCGCGGGCGCTAGGCCTTACCCACACAAGTGAGGTACCACTTTTATCGGGAGACTTGGGGGAACCCTGGGTGGAAGGAAATTTGTGGCTCCTCTCAGATCCCAGAACTTTCTGTCAATGAAATGACAGGAAAAAGTGTTTTTTTTGCCACATTTTGAGGTTTGCAAAGGATTCTGGGTAACAGAACCTGGTCAGAGCCCCACAGGTCACCCCATCTTGGATTCCACTAGGTGTCTAGTTTTAAAAAATGTGCATATTTGCTAGGTTTCCTCAGGTGCCGGCTGAGCTAGAGGCCAAAATCCACAGCTATGCACTTTGTAAAAAACTGCTCTGTTTTCTTTCTGAAAATGTGATGTGTCCACGTTGTGTTTTGGGGCATATCCTGTCGCGGGCGCTAGGCCTACCCACACAAGTGAGGTACAATTTTTATCGGGAGACTTGGGGGAATGCTGGGAGGAAGGAAATATGTGGCTCCTCTCAGATTCCAGAACTTTCTGTCACCGAAATAACAGGAAAAAGTGTTTTTTTTGCCACATTTTGAGGTTTGCAAAGGATTCTGGGTAACAGAACATGGTCAGAGCCCCACAAGTCACCCCATCTTGGATTCCCCGAGGTGTCTAGTTTCTAAAAATGCGCAGGTTTGCTAGGTTTCCCCAGGTGCCGGCTGAGCTAGAGGCCAAAATCCACAGCTAAGCCCTTTGTAAAAAACAGCTCTGTTTTCTTTCTGAAAATGTGATGTGTCCACGTCGTGTTTTGGGGCATATTCTGTCGCGGGCGCTAGGCCTTACCCACACAAGTGAGGTACCACTTTTATCGGGAGACTTGGGGGAACCCTGGGTGGAAGGAAATTTGTGGCTCCTCTCAGATCCCAGAACTTTCTGTCAATGAAATGACAGGAAAAAGTGTTTTTTTTGCCACATTTTGAGGTTTGCAAAGGATTCTGGGTAACAGAACCTGGTCAGAGCCCCACAGGTCACCCCATCTTGGATTCCACTAGGTGTCTAGTTTTAAAAAATGTGCATATTTGCTAGGTTTCCTCAGGTGCCGGCTGAGCTAGAGGCCAAAATCCACAGCTATGCACTTTGTAAAAAACTGCTCTGTTTTCTTTCTGAAAATGTGATGTGTCCACGTTGTGTTTTGGGGCATATCCTGTCGCGGGCGCTAGGCCTACCCACACAAGTGAGGTACAATTTTTATCGGGAGACTTGGGGGAACGCTGGGTGGAAGGAAATTTGTGGCTCCTCTCAGATTCCAGAACTTTCTGTCACCGAAATGACAGGAAAAAGTGTTTTTTTGGCCTAATTTTGAGGTTTGCAAAGGATTCTGGGTAACAGAACCTGGTCAGAGCCCCACACGTCCCCCCATCTTGGATTTCCCTAGGTGTCTAGTTTTAAAGAATTTTCAGGTTTGCTAGGTTTCCTCAGCTGCCGGCTGAGATAGAGGCCAAACTCCACAGCTATGCACTTTGTAAAAAACAGCTCTGTTTTCTTTCTGAAAATGTGATGTGTCCACGTTGTGTTTTGGGGCATATCCTGTCTCGGGCGCTAGGCCTACCCACACAAGTGAGGTACCATTTTTATCGGGAGACTTGGGGGAACGCTGGGTGGAAGGAAATTTGTGGCTCCTCTCAGATTCCAGAACTTTCTGTCACCGAAATGACAGTAAAAAGTGTTTTTTTGGCCAAATTTTGAGGTTTGCAAAGGATTCTGGTTAACAGAACCTGGTCAGAGCCCCACAAGTCCCCCCATCTTGAATTCCCCTAGGTGTCTAGTTTTTAAAAATGCGCAGGTTTGCTAGGTTTCCCCAGGTGCCGGCTGAGCTAGAGGCCAAAATCCACAGCTAAGCCCTTTGTAAAAAACAGCTCTGGTTTCTTTCTGAAAATGTGATGTGTCCACGTCGTGTTTTGGGGCATATTCTGTTGCGGGCGTTAGGCCTACCCACACAAGTGAGGTACCACTTTTATCGGGAGACTTGACGAAACGCTGGGTGGAAGGAAATTTGTGGCTCCTCTCAGATCCCAGAACTTTCTGTCACGGAAATGACAGGAAAAAGTGTTTTTTTGGCCAAATTTTGAGGTTTGCAAAGGATTCTGGGTAACAGACCATGGTCAGAGCCCCACAGGTCACCCCATCTTTGATTCCCCTAGGTGTCTAGTTTTAAAAAATGTGCAGGTTTGCTAGGTTTCCTCAGGTGCCGGCTGAGCTAGAGGCCAAAATCCACAGCTATGCACTTTGTAAAAAACAGCTCTGTTTTCTTTCTGAAAATGTGATGTGTCCACGTCATGTTTTGGGGCATATACTGTTGCGGGCGCTAGGCCTACCCACACAAGTGAGGTACCATTTTTATTGGGAGACTTGAGGGAACTCTGGGTGGAAGGACATTTGTGGCTCTTTTCAGATTCCATAACTTTCTGTCACCGAAATGACAGGAAAAAGTGTTTTTTTGGCCAAATTGTGAGGTTTGCAAAGGATTCTGGGTAACAGAACCTGGTCAGAGCCCCACAAGTCACCCCATCTTGGATTCCCCTAGGTGTCTAGTTTTCAAAAATGCACAGGTTTGCTAGGTTTCCCCAGGTGCCGGCTGAGCTAGAGGCAAAAATCCACAGCTATGCACTTTGTAAAAAAACTGCTCTGTTTTCTTTCTGAAAATGTGATGTGTCCACGTTGTGTTTTGGGCCATATCCTGTTGCGGGCGCTAGGCCTACCCACACAAGTGAGGTGCCATTTTTATCGGGAGACTTGGGGGAACGCTGGGTGGAAGGAAATTTGTGGCTCCTCTCAGATTCCAGAACTTTCTGTCACCGAAATGAAAGGAAAAAGTGTTTTTTTGGCCAAATTTTGAGGTTTGCAAAGGATTCTGGGTAACAGAACCTGGTCAGAGCCCCACAAGTCCCCCCATCTTGGATTCCCCTAGGTGTCTAGTTTTAAAGAATGTGCAGGTTTGCTAGGTTTCCTCAGGTGCCGGCTGAGCTAGAGGCCAAAATCCACAGCTATGCACTTTGTAAAAAACAGCTCTGTTTTCTTTCTGAAAATGTGATGTGTCCACGTCATGTTTTGGGGCATATACTGTTGCGGGCGCTAGGCCTACCCACACAAGTGAGGTACCATTTTTATTGGGAGACTTGAGGGAACGCTGGGTGGAAGGACATTTGTGGCTCCTTTCAGATTCCAGAACTTTCTGTCACCGAAATGACAGGAAAAAGTGTTTTTTTGGCCAAATTTTGAGGTTTGCAAAGGATTCTGGGTAACAGAACCTGGTCAGAGCCCCACAAGTCACCCCATCTTGGATTCCCCTAGGTGTCTAGTTTTCAAAAATGCACAGGTTTGCTAGGTTTCCCCAGGTGCCGGCTGAGCTAGAGGCAAAAATCCACAGCTATGCACTTTGTAAAAAAACTGCTCTGTTTTCTTTCTGAAAATGTGATGTGTCCACGTTGTGTTTTGGGGCATATCCTGTTGCAGGCGCTAGGCCTACCCACACAAGTGAGGTACCATTTTTATCGGGAGACTTGGGGGAACGCTGGGAGGAAGGAAATTTGTGGCTCCTCTCAGATTCCAGAACTTTCTGTCACCGAAATGACATGAAAAATTGTTTTATTGGCCAAATTTTGAGGTTTGCAAAGGATTCTGGGTAACAGAACCAGGTCAGAGCCCCACAAGTCCCCCTATCTTGAATTCCCCTAGGTGTCTAGTTTTCAAAAATGCACAGGTTTGCTAGGTTTGCCCAGGTGCCGGCTGAGCTAGAGGCCAAAATCCACAGCTAGGCACTTTGTAAAAACCATCTCTGTTTTGTTTCTGAAAATGTGATGTGTCAACGTCGTGTTGTGGGGCATATCTTGTCGCGGGCGCTAGGCCTACCCACACAAGTGAGGTACCATTTTTATTGGGAGACTTGAGGGAACGCTGGGTGGAAGGAAATTTGTGGCTCCTCTCAGATTCCAGAACTTTCTGTCACCGAAATGACAGGAAAAAGTGTTTTTTTGGCCAACTTTTGAGGTTTGCAAAGGATTCTGGGTAACAGAACCTGGTCAGAGCCCCACACGTCCCCCGATCTTGGATTCCCCTAGGTGTCTAGTTTTAAAGAATTTTCAGGTTTGCTAGGTTTCCTCAGCTGCCGGCTGAGATAGAGGCCAAACTCCACAGCTATGCACTTTGTAAAAAACAGCTCTGTTTTCTTTCTGAAAATGTGATGTGTCCACGTTGTGTTTTGGGGCATATCCTGTCTCGGGCGCTAGGCCTACCCACACAAGTGAGGTACCATTTTTATCGGGAGACTTGGGGGAACGCTGGGTGGAAGGAAATTTGTGGCTCCTCTCAGATTCCAGAACTTTCTGTCACCGAAATGACAGGAAAAAGTATTTTTTGTGGCCAAATTTTGAGGTTTGCAAAGGATTCTGGTTAACAGAACCTGGTCAGAGCCCCACAAGTCCCCCCATCTTGGATTCCCCTAGGTGTCTAGTTTTTAAAAATGCGCAGGTTCGCTAGGTTTCCCCAGGTGCCGGCTGAGCTAGAGGCCAAAATCCACAGCTAAGCCCTTTGTAAAAAACAGCTCTGGTTTCTTTCTGAAAATGTGATGTGTCCACGTCGTGTTTTGGGGCATATTCTGTTGCGGGCGCTAGGCCTACCCACACAAGTGAGGTACCACTTTTATCGGGAGACTTGGCGAAACGCTGGGTGGAAGGAAATTTGTGGCTCCTCTCAGATCCCAGAACTTTCTGTCACGGAAATGACAGGAAAAAGTGTTTTTTTGGCCAGATTTTGAGGTTTGCAAAGGATTCTGGGTAACAGACCATGGTCAGAGCCCCACAGGTCACCCCATCTTGGATTCCACTAGGTGTCTAGTTTTAAAAAATGTGCAGGTTTGCTAGGTTTCCTCAGGTGCCGGCTGAGCTAGAGGCCAAAATCCACAGCTATGCACTTTGTAAAAAACTGCTCTGTTTTCTTTCTGAAAATGTGATGTGTCCACGTTGTGTTTTGGGGCATATCCTGTCGCGGGCGCTAGGCCTACCCACACAAGTGAGGTACCATTTTTATCGGGAGACTTGGGGGAACGCTGGGTGGAAGGAAATTTGTGGCTCCTCTCAGATTCCAGAACTTTCTGTCACCGAAATGACAGGAAAAAGTGTTTTTTTGGCTAGATTTTGAGGTTTGCAAAGGATTCTGGGTAACAGAACCTGGTCCGAGCCCCACAAGTCACCCCATCTTGAATTCCCCTAGGTGTCTAGTTTTCAAAAATGCACAGGTTTGCTAGGTTTCCCCAGGTGCCGGCTGAGCTAGAGGCCAAAATCCACAGCTAGGCACTTTGTAAAAAACATCTCTGTTTTCTTTCTGAAAATGTGATGTGTCCACGTCGTGTTGTGGGGCATATCTTGTCGCGGGCGCTAGGCCTACCCACACAAGTGAGGTACCATTTTTATCGGGAGACTTGGGGAATGCTGGGAGGAAGGAAATATGTGGCTCCTCTCAGATTCCAGAACTTTCTGTCACCGAAATAACAGGAAAAAGTGTTTTATTTGCCACATTTTGAGGTTTGCAAAGGATTCTGGGTAACAGAACCTGGTCAGAGCCCCACAAGTCACCCCATCTTGGATTCCCCGAGGTGTCTAGTTTTAAAAAATGCGCAGGTTTGCTAGGTTTCCCCAGGTGCCGGCTGAGCTAGAGACCAAAATCCACAGCTAAGCCCTTTGTAAAAAACAGCTCTGTTTTCTTTCTGAAAATGTGATGTGTCCACGTCGTGTTTTGGGGCATATTCTGTCGCGGGCGCTAGGCCTTACCCACACAAGTGAGGTACCACTTTTATCGGGAGACTTGGGGGAACCCTGGGTGGAAGGAAATTTGTGGCTCCTCTCAGATCCCAGAACTTTCTGTCAATGAAATGACAGCAAAAAGTGTTTTTTTTGCCACATTTTGAGGTTTGCAAAGGATTCTGGGTAACAGAACCTGGTCAGAGCCCCACAGGTCACCCCATCTTGGATTCCACTAGGTGTCTAGTTTTAAAAAATGTGCATATTTGCTAGGTTTCCTCAGGTGCCGGCTGAGCTAGAGGCCAAAATCCACAGCTATGCACTTTGTAAAAAACTGCTCTGTTTTCTTTCTGAAAATGTGATGTGTCCACGTTGTGTTTTGGGGCATATCCTGTCGCGGGCGCTAGGCCTACCCACACAAGTGAGGTACAATTTTTATCGGGAGACTTGGGGGAACGCTGGGTGGAAGGAAATTTGTGGCTCCTCTCAGATTCCAGAACTTTCTGTCACCGAAATGACAGGAAAAAGTGTTTTTTTGGCCAAATTTTGAGGTTTGCAAAGGATTCTGGGTAACAGAACCTGGTCAGACCCCCACACGTCCCCCCATCTTGGATTCCCCTAGGTGTCTAGTTTTAAAGAATTTTCAGGTTTGCTAGGCTTCCTCAGCTGCCGGCTGAGCTAGAGGCCAAACTCCACAGCTATGCACTTTGTAAAAAACAGCTCTGTTTTCTTTCTGAAAATGTGATGTGTCCACGTTGTGTTTTGGGGCATATCCTGTCTCGGGCGCTAGGCCTACCCACACAAGTGAGGTACCATTTTTATCGGGAGACTTGGGGGAACGCTGGGTGGAAGGAAATTTGTGGCTCCTCTCAGATTCCAGAACTTTCTGTCACCGAAATGACAGGAAAAAGTGTTTTTTTGGCCAAATTTTGAGGTTTGCAAAGGATTCTGGTTAACAGAACCTGGTCAGAGCCCCACAAGTCCCCCCATCTTGAATTCCCCTAGGTGTCTAGTTTTTAAAAATGCGCAGGTTTGCTAGGTTTCCCCAGGTGCCGGCTGAGCTAGAGGCCAAAATCCACAGCTAAGCCCTTTGTAAAAAACAGCTCTGGTTTCTTTCTGAAAATGTGATGTGTCCACGTCGTGTTTTGGGGCATATTCTGTTGCGGGCGTTAGGCCTACCCACACAAGTGAGGTACCACTTTTATCGGGAGACTTGACGAAACGCTGGGTGGAAGGAAATTTGTGGCTCCTCTCAGATCCCAGAACTTTCTGTCACGGAAATGACAGGAAAAAGTGTTTTTTTGGCCAAATTTTTAGGTTTGCAAAGGATTCTGGGTAACAGACCATGGTCAGAGCCCCACAGGTCACCCCATCTTTGATTCCCCTAGGTGTCTAGTTTTAAAAAATGTGCAGGTTTGCTAGGTTTCCTCAGGTGCCGGCTGAGCTAGAGGCCAAAATCCACAGCTATGCACTTTGTAAAAAACAGCTCTGTTTTCTTTCTGAAAATGTGATGTGTCCACGTCATGTTTTGGGGCATATACTGTTGCGGGCGCTAGGCCTACCCACACAAGTGAGGTACCATTTTTATTGGGAGACTTGAGGGAACGCTGGGTGGAAGGACATTTGTGGCTCCTTTCAGATTCCAGAACTTTCTGTCACCGAAATGACAGGAAAAGGTGTTTTTTTGACCAAATTTTGAGGTTTGCAAAGGATTCTGGGTAACAGAACCTGGTCAGAGCCCCACAAGTCACCCCATCTTGGATTCCCCTAGGTGTCTAGTTTTCAAAAATGCACAGGTTTGCTAGGTTTCCCCAGGTGCCGGCTGAGCTAGAGGCAAAAATCCACAGCTATGCACTTTGTAAAAAAACTGCTCTGTTTTCTTTCTGAAAATGTGATGTGTCCACGTTGTGTTTTGGGCCATATCCTGTTGCGGGCGCTAGGCCTACCCACACAAGTGAGGTACCATTTTTATCGGGAGACTTGGGGGAACGCTGGGTGGAAGGAAATTTGTGGCTCCTCTCAGATTCCAGAACTTTCTGTCACCGAAATGACAGGAAAAAGTGTTTTTTTGGCCAAATTTTGAGGTTTGCAAAGGATTCTGGGTAACAGAACCTGGTCAGAGCCCCACAAGTCCCCCCATCTTGGATTCCCCTAGGTGTCTAGTTTTAAAGAATGTGCAGGTTTGCTAGGTTTCCTCAGGTGCCGGCTGAGCTAGAGGCCAAAATCCACAGCTATGCACTTTGTAAAAAACAGCTCTGTTTTCTTTCTGAAAATGTGATGTGTCCACGTCATGTTTTGGGGCATATACTGTTGCGGGCGCTAGGCCTACCCACACAAGTGAGGTACCATTTTTATTGGGAGACTTGGGGGAACGCTGGGTGGAAGGAAATTTGTGGCTCCTCTCAGATTCCAGAACTTTCTGTCACCGAAATGACAGGAAAAAGTGTTTTTTTGGCCAACTTTTGAGGTTTGCAAAGGATTCTGGGTAACAGAACCTGGTCAGAGCCCCACACGTCCCCCGATCTTGGATTCCCCTAGGTGTCTAGTTTTAAAGAATTTTCAGGTTTGCTAGGTTTCCTCAGCTGCCGGCTGAGATAGAGGCCAAACTCCACAGCTATGCACTTTGTAAAAAACAGCTCTGTTTTCTTTCTGAAAATGTGATGTGTCCACGTTGTGTTTTGGGGCATATCCTGTCTCGGGCGCTAGGCCTACCCACACAAGTGAGGTACCATTTTTATCGGGAGACTTGGGGGAACGCTGGGTGGAAGGAAATTTGTGGCTCCTCTCAGATTCCAGAACTTTCTGTCACCGAAATGACAGGAAAAAGTATTTTTTGTGGCCAAATTTTGAGGTTTGCAAAGGATTCTGGTTAACAGAACCTGGTCAGAGCCCCACAAGTCCCCCCATCTTGGATTCCCCTAGGTGTCTAGTTTTTAAAAATGCGCAGGTTTGCTAGGTTTCCCCAGGTGCCGGCTGAGCTAGAGGCCAAAATCCACAGCTAAGCCCTTTGTAAAAAACAGCTCTGGTTTCTTTCTGAAAATGTGATGTGTCCACGTCGTGTTTTGGGGCATATTCTGTTGCGGGCGCTAGGCCTACCCACACAAGTGAGGTACCACTTTTATCGGGAGGCTTGGCGAAACGCTGGGTGGAAGGAAATTTGTGGCTCCTCTCAGATCCCAGAACTTTCTGTCACGGAAATGACAGGAAAAAGTGTTTTTTTGGCCAGATTTTGAGGTTTGCAAAGGATTCTGGGTAACAGACCATGGTCAGAGCCCCACAGGTCACCCCATCTTGGATTCCACTATGTGTCTAGTTTTAAAAAATGTGCAGGTTTGCTAGGTTTCCTCAGGTGCCGGCTGAGCTAGAGGCCAAAATCCACAGCTATGCACTTTGTAAAAAACTGCTCTGTTTTCTTTCTGAAAATGTGATGTGTCCACGTTGTGTTTTGGGGCATATCCTGTCGCGGGCGCTAGGCCTACCCACACAAGTGAGGTACCATTTTTATCGGGAGACTTGGGGGAACGCTGGGTGGAAGGAAATTTGTGGCTCCTCTCAGATTCCAGAACTTTCTGTCACCGAAATGACAGGAAAAAGTGTTTTTTTGGCTAGATTTTGAGGTTTGCAAAGGATTCTGGGTAACAGAACCTGGTCCGAGCCCCACAAGTCACCCCATCTTGGATTCCCCTAGCTGTCTAGTTTTAAAAAATGCACAGGTTTGCTAGGTTTCCCCAGGTGCCGGCTGAGCTAGAGGCCAAAATCCACAGCTAGGCACTTTGTAAAAAACATCTCTGTTTTCTTTCTGAAAATGTGATGTGTCCACGTCGTGTTGTGGGGCATATCTTATCGCGGGCGCTAGGCCTACCCACACAAGTGAGGTACCATTTTTATCGGGAGACTTGGGGGAATGCTGGGAGGAAGGAAATATGTGGCTCCTCTCAGATTCCAGAACTTTCTGTCACCGAAATAACAGGAAAAAGTGTTTTTTTTGCCACATTTTGAGGTTTGCAAAGGATTCTGGGTAACAGAACCTGGTCAGAGCCCCACAAGTCACCCCATCTTGGATTCCCGAGGTGTCTAGTTTTTAAAAATGCGCAGGTTTGCTAGGTTTCCCCAGGTGCCGGCTGAGCTAGAGGCCAAAATCCACAGCTAAGCCCTTTGTAAAAAACAGCTCTGTTTTCTTTCTGAAAATGTGATGTGTCCACGTCGTGTTTTGGGGCATATTCTGTCGCGGGCGCTAGGCCTTACCCACACAAGTGAGGTACCACTTTTATCGGGAGACTTGGGGGAACCCTGGGTGGAAGGAAATTTGTGGCTCCTCTCAGATCCCAGAACTTTCTGTCAATGAAATGACAGGAAAAAGTGTTTTTTTTGCCACATTTTGAGGTTTGCAAAGGATTCTGGGTAACAGAACCTGGTCAGAGCCCCACAGGTCACCCCATCTTGGATTCCACTAGGTGTCTAGTTTTAAAAAATGTGCATATTTGCTAGGTTTCCTCAGGTGCCGGCTGAGCTAGAGGCCAAAATCCACAGCTATGCACTTTGTAAAAAACTGCTCTGTTTTCTTTCTGAAAATGTGATGTGTCCACGTTGTGTTTTGGGGCATATCCTGTCGCGGGCGCTAGGCCTACCCACACAAGTGAGGTACAATTTTTATCGGGAGACTTGGGGGAACGCTGGGTGGAAGGAAATTTGTGGCTCCTCTCAGATTCCAGAACTTTCTGTCACCGAAATGACAGGAAAAAGTGTTTTTTTGGCCAAATTTTGAGGTTTGCAAAGGATTCTGGGTAACAGAACCTGGTCAGACCCCCACACGTCCCCCCATCTTGGATTCCCCTAGGTGTCTAGTTTTAAAGAATTTTCAGGTTTGCTAGGCTTCCTCAGCTGCCGGCTGAGCTAGAGGCCAAACTCCACAGCTATGCACTTTGTAAAAAACAGCTCTGTTTTCTTTCTGAAAATGTGATGTGTCCACGTTGTGTTTTGGGGCATATCCTGTCTCGGGCGCTAGGCCTACCCACACAAGTGAGGTACCATTTTTATCGGGAGACTTGGGGGAACGCTGGGTGGAAGGAAATTTGTGGCTCCTCTCAGATTCCAGAACTTTCTGTCACCGAAATGACAGGAAAAAGTGTTTTTTTGGCCAAATTTTGAGGTTTGCAAAGGATTCTGGTTAACAGAACCTGGTCAGAGCCCCACAAGTCCCCCCATCTTGAATTCCCCTAGGTGTCTAGTTTTTAAAAATGCGCAGGTTTGCTAGGTTTCCCCAGGTGCCGGCTGAGCTAGAGGCCAAAATCCACAGCTAAGCCCTTTGTAAAAAACAGCTCTGGTTTCTTTCTGAAAATGTGATGTGTCCACGTCGTGTTTTGGGGCATATTCTGTTGCGGGCGTTAGGCCTACCCACACAAGTGAGGTACCACTTTTATCGGGAGACTTGACGAAACGCTGGGTGGAAGGAAATTTGTGGCTCCTCTCAGATCCCAGAACTTTCTGTCACGGAAATGACAGGAAAAAGTGTTTTTTTGGCCAAATTTTGAGGTTTGCAAAGGATTCTGGGTAACAGACCATGGTCAGAGCCCCACAGGTCACCCCATCTTTGATTCCCCTAGGTGTCTAGTTTTAAAAAATGTGCAGGTTTGCTAGGTTTCCTCAGGTGCCGGCTGAGCTAGAGGCCAAAATCCACAGCTATGCACTTTGTAAAAAACAGCTCTGTTTTCTTTCTGAAAATGTGATGTGTCCACGTCATGTTTTGGGGCATATACTGTTGCGGGCGCTAGGCCTACCCACACAAGTGAGGTACCATTTTTATTGGGAGACTTGAGGGAACGCTGGGTGGAAGGACATTTGTGGCTCCTTTCAGATTCCAGAACTTTCTGTCACCGAAATGACAGGAAAAGGTGTTTTTTTGACCAAATTTTGAGGTTTGCAAAGGATTCTGGGTAACAGAACCTGGTCAGAGCCCCACAAGTCACCCCATCTTGGATTCCCCTAGGTGTCTAGTTTTCAAAAATGCACAGGTTTGCTAGGTTTCCCCAGGTGCCGGCTGAGCTAGAGGCAAAAATCCACAGCTATGCACTTTGTAAAAAAACTGCTCTGTTTTCTTTCTGAAAATGTGATGTGTCCACGTTGTGTTTTGGGCCATATCCTGTTGCGGGCGCTAGGCCTACCCACACAAGTGAGGTACCATTTTTATCGGGAGACTTGGGGGAACGCTGGGTGGAAGGAAATTTGTGGCTCCTCTCAGATTCCAGAACTTTCTGTCACCGAAATGACAGGAAAAAGTGTTTTTTTGGCCAAATTTTGAGGTTTGCAAAGGATTCTGGGTAACAGAACCTGGTCAGAGCCCCACAAGTCCCCCCATCTTGGATTCCCCTAGGTGTCTAGTTTTAAAGAATGTGCAGGTTTGCTAGGTTTCCTCAGGTGCCGGCTGAGCTAGAGGCCAAAATCCACAGCTATGCACTTTGTAAAAAACAGCTCTGTTTTCTTTCTGAAAATGTGATGTGTCCACGTCATGTTTTGGGGCATATACTGTTGCGGGCGCTAGGCCTACCCACACAAGTGAGGTACCATTTTTATTGGGAGACTTGGGGGAACGCTGGGTGGAAGGAAATTTGTGGCTCCTCTCAGATTCCAGAACTTTCTGTCACCGAAATGACAGGAAAAAGTGTTTTTTTGGCCAACTTTTGAGGTTTGCAAAGGATTCTGGGTAACAGAACCTGGTCAGAGCCCCACACGTCCCCCGATCTTGGATTCCCCTAGGTGTCTAGTTTTAAAGAATTTTCAGGTTTGCTAGGTTTCCTCAGCTGCCGGCTGAGATAGAGGCCAAACTCCACAGCTATGCACTTTGTAAAAAACAGCTCTGTTTTCTTTCTGAAAATGTGATGTGTCCACGTTGTGTTTTGGGGCATATCCTGTCTCGGGCGCTAGGCCTACCCACACAAGTGAGGTACCATTTTTATCGGGAGACTTGGGGGAACGCTGGGTGGAAGGAAATTTGTGGCTCCTCTCAGATTCCAGAACTTTCTGTCACCGAAATGACAGGAAAAAGTATTTTTTGTGGCCAAATTTTGAGGTTTGCAAAGGATTCTGGTTAACAGAACCTGGTCAGAGCCCCACAAGTCCCCCCATCTTGGATTCCCCTAGGTGTCTAGTTTTTAAAAATGCGCAGGTTTGCTAGGTTTCCCCAGGTGCCGGCTGAGCTAGAGGCCAAAATCCACAGCTAAGCCCTTTGTAAAAAACAGCTCTGGTTTCTTTCTGAAAATGTGATGTGTCCACGTCGTGTTTTGGGGCATATTCTGTTGCGGGCGCTAGGCCTACCCACACAAGTGAGGTACCACTTTTATCGGGAGGCTTGGCGAAACGCTGGGTGGAAGGAAATTTGTGGCTCCTCTCAGATCCCAGAACTTTCTGTCACGGAAATGACAGGAAAAAGTGTTTTTTTGGCCAGATTTTGAGGTTTGCAAAGGATTCTGGGTAACAGACCATGGTCAGAGCCCCACAGGTCACCCCATCTTGGATTCCACTAGGTGTCTAGTTTTAAAAAATGTGCAGGTTTGCTAGGTTTCCTCAGGTGCCGGCTGAGCTAGAGGCCAAAATCCACAGCTATGCACTTTGTAAAAAACTGCTCTGTTTTCTTTCTGAAAATGTGATGTGTCCACGTTGTGTTTTGGGGCATATCCTGTCGCGGGCGCTAGGCCTACCCACACAAGTGAGGTACCATTTTTATCGGGAGACTTGGGGGAACGCTGGGTGGAAGGAAATTTGTGGCTCCTCTCAGATTCCAGAACTTTCTGTCACCGAAATGACAGGAAAAAGTGTTTTTTTGGCTAGATTTTGAGGTTTGCAAAGGATTCTGGGTAACAGAACCTGGTCCGAGCCCCACAAGTCACCCCATCTTGGATTCCCCTAGCTGTCTAGTTTTAAAAAATGCACAGGTTTGCTAGGTTTCCCCAGGTGCCGGCTGAGCTAGAGGCCAAAATCCACAGCTAGGCACTTTGTAAAAAACATCTCTGTTTTCTTTCTGAAAATGTGATGTGTCCACGTCGTGTTGTGGGGCATATCTTATCGCGGGCGCTAGGCCTACCCACACAAGTGAGGTACCATTTTTATCGGGAGACTTGGGGGAATGCTGGGAGGAAGGAAATATGTGGCTCCTCTCAGATTCCAGAACTTTCTGTCACCGAAATAACAGGAAAAAGTGTTTTTTTTGCCACATTTTGAGGTTTGCAAAGGATTCTGGGTAACAGAACCTGGTCAGAGCCCCACAAGTCACCCCATCTTGGATTCCCGAGGTGTCTAGTTTTTAAAAATGCGCAGGTTTGCTAGGTTTCCCCAGGTGCCGGCTGAGCTAGAGGCCAAAATCCACAGCTAAGCCCTTTGTAAAAAACAGCTCTGTTTTCTTTCTGAAAATGTGATGTGTCCACGTCGTGTTTTGGGGCATATTCTGTCGCGGGCGCTAGGCCTTACCCACACAAGTGAGGTACCACTTTTATCGGGAGACTTGGGGGAACCCTGGGTGGAAGGAAATTTGTGGCTCCTCTCAGATCCCAGAACTTTCTGTCAATGAAATGACAGGAAAAAGTGTTTTTTTTGCCACATTTTGAGGTTTGCAAAGGATTCTGGGTAACAGAACCTGGTCAGAGCCCCACAGGTCACCCCATCTTGGATTCCACTAGGTGTCTAGTTTTAAAAAATGTGCATATTTGCTAGGTTTCCTCAGGTGCCGGCTGAGCTAGAGGCCAAAATCCACAGCTATGCACTTTGTAAAAAACTGCTCTGTTTTCTTTCTGAAAATGTGATGTGTCCACGTTGTGTTTTGGGGCATATCCTGTCGCGGGCGCTAGGCCTACCCACACAAGTGAGGTACAATTTTTATCGGGAGACTTGGGGGAACGCTGGGTGGAAGGAAATTTGTGGCTCCTCTCAGATTCCAGAACTTTCTGACACCGAAATGACAGGAAAAAGTGTTTTTTTGGCCAAATTTTGAGGTTTGCAAAGGATTCTGGGTAACAGAACCTGGTCAGACCCCCACACGTCCCCCCATCTTGGATTCCCCTAGGTGTCTAGTTTTAAAGAATTTTCAGGTTTACTAGGTTTCCTCAGCTGCCGGCTGAGATAGAGGCCAAACTCCACAGCTATGCACTTTGTAAAAAACAGCTCTGTTTTCTTTCTGAAAATGTGATGTGTCCACGTTGTGCTTTGGGGCATATCCTGTCTCGGGCGCTAGGCCTACCCACACAAGTGAGGTACCATTTTTATCGGGAGACTTGGGGGAACGCTGGGTGGAAGGAAATTTGTGGCTCCTCTCAGATTCCAGAACTTTCTGTCACCGAAATGACAGGAAAAAGTGTTTTTTTGGCCAAATTTTGAGGTTTGCAAAGGATTCTGGTTAACAGTACCTGGTCAGAGCCCCACAAGTCCCCCCATCTTGAATTCCCCTAGGTGTCTAGTTTTTAAAAATGCGCAGGTTTTCTAGGTTTCCCCAGGTGCCGGCTGAGCTAGAGGCCAAAATCCACAGCTAAGCCCTTTGTAAAAAACAGCTCTGGTTTCTTTCTGAAAATGTGATGTGTCCACGTCGTGTTTTGGGGCATATTCTGTTGCGGGCGTTAGGCCTACCCACACAAGTGAGGTACCACTTTTATCGGGAGAGTTGACGAAACGCTGGGTGGAAGGAAATTTGTGGCTCCTCTCAGATCCCAGAACTTTCTGTCACGGAAATGACGGAAAAAGTGTTTTTTTGGCCAAATTTTGAGGTTTGCAAAGGATTCTGGGTAACAGACCATGGTCAGAGCCCCACAGGTCACCCCATCTTTGATTCCCCTAGGTGTCTAGTTTTAAAAAATGTGCAGGTTTGCTAGGTTTCCTCAGGTGCCGGCTGAGCTAGAGGCCAAAATCCACAGCTATGCACTTTGTAAAAAACAGCTCTGTTTTCTTTCTGAAAATGTGATGTGTCCACGTCATGTTTTGGGGCATATACTGTTGCGGGCGCTAGGCCTACCCACACAAGTGAGGTACCATTTTTATTGGGAGACTTGAGGGAACGCTGGGTGGAAGGACATTTGTGGCTCCTTTCAGATTCCAGAACTTTCTGTCACCGAAATGACAGGAAAAAGTGTTTTTTTGGCCAAATTTTGAGGTTTGCAAAGGATTCTGTGTAACAGAACCTGGTCAGAGCCCCACAAGTCACCCCATCTTGGATTCCCCTAAGTGTCTAGTTTTCAAAAATGCACAGGTTTGCTAGGTTTCCCCAGGTGCCGGCTGAGCTAGAGGAAAAAATCCACAGCTATGCACTTTGTAAAAAAACTGCTCTGTTTTCTTTCTGAAAATGTGATGTGTCCACGTTGTGTTTTGGGCCATATCCTGTTGCAGGCGCTAGGCCTACCCACACAAGTGAGGTACCATTTCTATCGGGAGACTTGGGGGAACGCTGGGTGGAAGGAAATTTGTGGCTCCTCTCAGATTCCAGAACTTTCTGTCACCGAAATGACAGGAAAAAGTGTTTTTTTGGCCAAATTTTGAGGTTTGCAAAGGATTCTGGGTAACAGAACCTGGTCAGAGCCCCACAAGTCCCCCCATCTTGGATTCCCCTAGGTGTCTAGTTTTAAAGAATGTGCAGGTTTGCTAGGTTTCCTCAGGTGCCGGCTGATCTAGAGGCCAAAATCCACAGCTATGCACTTTGTAAAAAACAGCTCTGTTTTCTTTCTGAAAATTTGATGTGTCCACGTCATGTTTTGGGGCATATACTGTTGCGGGCGCTAGGCCTACCCACACAAGTGAGGTACCATTTTTATTGGGAGACTTGAGGGAACGCTGGGTGGAAGGACATTTGTGGCTCCTTTCAGATTCCAGAACATTCTGTCACCGAAATGACAGGAAAAAGTGTTTTTTTGGCCAAATTTTGAGGTTTGCAAAGGATTCTGGGTAACAGAACCTGGTCAGAGCCCCACAAGTCACCCCATCTTGGATTCCCCTAGGTGTCTAGTTTTCAAAAATGCACAGGTTTGCTAGGTTTCCCCAGGTGCCGGCTGAGCTAGAGGCAAAAATCCACAGCTATGCACTTTGTAAAAAAACTGCTCTGTTTTCTTTCTGAAAATGTGATGTGTCCACGTTGTGTTTTGGGGCATATCCTGTTGCAGGCGCTAGGCCTACCCACACAAGTGAGGTACCATTTTTATCGGGAGACTTGGGGGAACGCTGGGAGGAAGGAAATTTGTGGCTCCTCTCAGATTCCAGAACTTTCTGTCACCGAAATGACATGAAAAATTGTTTTTTTGGCCAAATTTTGAGGTTTGCAAAGGATTCTGGGTAACAGAACCAGGTCAGAGCCCCACAAGTCCCCCTATCTTGAATTCCCCTAGGTGTCTAGTTTTCAAAAATGCACAGGTTTGCTAGGTTTGCCCAGGTGCCGGCTGAGCTAGAGGCCAAAATCCACAGCTAGGCACTTTGTAAAAACCATCTCTGTTTTGTTTCTGAAAATGTGATGTGTCAACGTCGTGTTGTGGGGCATATCTTGTCGCGGGCGCTAGGCCTACCCACACAAGTGAGGTACCATTTTTATCGGGAGACTTGGGGGAATGCTGGGTGGAAGGAAATTTGTGGCTCCTCTCAGATTCCGGAACTTTCTGTCACCGAAATAACAGGAAAAAGTGTTTTTTTTGCCACATTTTGAGGTTTGCAAAGGATTCTGGGTAACAGAACCTGGTCAGAGCCCCACAAGTCACCCCATCTTGTATTCCCCTAGGTGTCTAGTTTTTAAAAATGCGCAGGTTTGCTACGTTTCCCCAGGTGCCGGCTGAGCTAGAGGCCAAAATCCACAGCTAAGCCCTTTGTAAAAAACAGCTCTGTTTTCTTTCTGAAAATGTGATGTGTCCACGTTGTGTTTTGGGGCATATTCTGTTGCGGGCGCTAGGCCTACCCACACAAGTGAGGTACCATTTTTATTGGGAGACTTGGGGGAACGCTGGGTGGAAGGAAATTTGTGGCTCCTCTCAGATTCCAGAACTTTCTGTCACCGAAATGACAGGAAAAAGTGTTTTTTTGGCCAACTTTTGAGGTTTGCAAAGGATTCTGGGTAACAGAACCTGGTCAGAGCCCCACACGTCCCCCGATCTTGGATTCCCCTAGGTGTCTAGTTTTAAAGAATTTTCAGGTTTGCTAGGTTTCCTCAGCTGCCGGCTGAGATAGAGGCCAAACTCCACAGCTATGCACTTTGTAAAAAACAGCTCTGTTTTCTTTCTGAAAATGTGATGTGTCCACGTTGTGTTTTGGGGCATATCCTGTCTCGGGCGCTAGGCCTACCCACACAAGTGAGGTACCATTTTTATCGGGAGACTTGGGGGAACGCTGGGTGGAAGGAAATTTGTGGCTCCTCTCAGATTCCAGAACTTTCTGTCACCGAAATGACAGGAAAAAGTATTTTTTGTGGCCAAATTTTGAGGTTTGCAAAGGATTCTGGTTAACAGAACCTGGTCAGAGCCCCACAAGTCCCCCCATCTTGGATTCCCCTAGGTGTCTAGTTTTTAAAAATGCGCAGGTTCGCTAGGTTTCCCCAGGTGCCGGCTGAGCTAGAGGCCAAAATCCACAGCTAAGCCCTTTGTAAAAAACAGCTCTGGTTTCTTTCTGAAAATGTGATGTGTCCACGTCGTGTTTTGGGGCATATTCTGTTGCGGGCGCTAGGCCTACCCACACAAGTGAGGTACCACTTTTATCGGGAGACTTGGCGAAACGCTGGGTGGAAGGAAATTTGTGGCTCCTCTCAGATCCCAGAACTTTCTGTCACGGAAATGACAGGAAAAAGTGTTTTTTTGGCCAGATTTTGAGGTTTGCAAGGGATTCTGGGTAACAGACCATGGTCAGAGCCCCACAGGTCACCCCATCTTGGATTCCACTAGGTGTCTAGTTTTAAAAAATGTGCAGGTTTGCTAGGTTTCCTCAGGTGCCGGCTGAGCTAGAGGCCAAAATCCACAGCTATGCACTTTGTAAAAAACTGCTCTGTTTTCTTTCTGAAAATGTGATGTGTCCACGTTGTGTTTTGGGGCATATCCTGTCGCGGGCGCTGGGCCTACCCACACAAGTGAGGTACCATTTTTATCGGGAGACTTGGGGGAACGCTGGGTGGAAGGAAATTTGTGGCTCCTCTCAGATTCCAGAACTTTCTGTCACCGAAATGACAGGAAAAAGTGTTTTTTTGGCTAGATTTTGAGGTTTGCAAAGGATTCTGGGTAACAGAACCTGGTCCGAGCCCCACAAGTCACCCCATCTTGGATTCCCCTAGCTTTCTAGTTTTAAAAAATGCACAGGTTTGCTAGGTTTCCCCAGGTGCCGGCTGAGCTAGATGCCAAAATCCACAGCTATGCACTTTGTAAAAAAACTGCTCTGTTTTCTTTCTGAAAATGTGATGTGTCCACGTTGTGTTTTGGGGCATATCCTGTCGCGGGCGCTAGGCCTACCCACACAAGTGAGGTACCATTTTTATCGGGAGACTTGGGGGAACGCTGGGTGGAAGGAAATTGGTGGCTCCTCTCAGATTCCAGAACTTTCTGTCACCGAAATGACAGGAAAAAGTGTTTTTTTGGCCAAATTTTGAGGTTTGCAAAGGATTCTGGGTAACAGAACCTGGTCAGAGCCCCACAAGTCCCCCATCTTGAATTCCCCTAGGTGTCTAGTTTTCAAAAATGCACAGGTTTGCTAGGTTTCCCCAGGTGCCGGCTGAGCTAGAGGCCAAAATCCACAGCTAGGCACTTTGTAAAAAACATCTCTCTTTTCTTTCTGAAAATGTGATGTGTCCACGTCGTGTTGTGGGGCATATCTTGTCGCGGGCGCTAGGCCTACCCACACAAGTGAGGTACCATTTTTATCGGGAGACTTGGGGGAATGCTGGGAGGAAGGAAATATGTGGCTCCTCTCAGATTCCAGAACTTTCTGTCACCGAAATAACAGGAAAAAGTGTTTTTTTTTGCCACATTTTGAGGTTTGCAAAGGATTCTGGGTAACAGAACCTGGTCAGAGCCCCACAAGTCACCCCATCTTGGATTCCCCGAGGTGTCTAGTTTTTAAAAATGCGCAGGTTTGCTAGGTTTCCCCAGGTGCCGGCTGAGCTAGAGGCCAAAATCCACAGCTAAGCCCTTTGTAAAAAACAGCTCTGTTTTCTTTCTGAAAATGTGATGTGTCCACGTCGTGTTTTGGGGCATATTCTGTCGCGGGCGCTAGGCCTTACCCACACAAGTGAGGTACCACTTTTATCAGGAGACTTGGGGGAACCCTGGGTGGAAGGAAATTTGTGGCTCCTCTCAGATCCCAGAACTTTCTGTCAATGAAATGACAGGAAAAAGTGTTTTTTTTGCCACATTTTGAGGTTTGCAAAGGATTCTGGGTAACAGAACCTGGTCAGAGCCCCACAGGTCACCCCATCTTGGATTCCACTAGGTGTCTAGTTTTAAAAAATGTGCATATTTGCTAGGTTTCCTCAGGTGCCGGCTGAGCTAGAGGCCAAAATCCACAGCTATGCACTTTGTAAAAAACTGCTCTGTTTTCTTTCTGAAAATGTGATGTGTCCACGTTGTGTTTTGGGGCATATCCTGTCGCGGGCGCTAGGCCTACCCACACAAGTGAGGTACAATTTTTATCGGGAGACTTGGGGGAACGCTGGGTGGAAGGAAATTTGTGGCTCCTCTCAGATTCCAGAACTTTCTGTCACCGAAATGACAGGAAAAAGTGTTTTTTTGGCCAAATTTTGAGGTTTGCAAAGGATTCTGGGTAACAGAACCTGGTCAGACCCCCACACGTCCCCCCATCTTGGATTCCCCTAGGTGTCTAGTTTTAAAGAATTTTCAGGTTTGCTAGGTTTCCTCAGCTGCCGGCTGAGATAGAGGCCAAACTCCACAGCTATGCACTTTGTAAAAAACAGCTCTGTTTTCTTTCTGAAAATGTGATGTGTCCACGTTGTGTTTTGGGGCATATCCTGTCTCGGGCGCTAGGCCTACCCACACAAGTGAGGTACCATTTTTATCGGGAGACTTGGGGGAACGCTGGGTGGAAGGAAATTTGTGGCTCCTCTCAGATTCCAGTACTTTCTGTCACCGAAATGACAGGAAAAAGTGTTTTTTTGGCCAAATTTTGAGGTTTGCAAAGGATTCTGGTTAACAGAACCTGGTCAGAGCCCCACAAGTCCCCCCATCTTGAATTCCCCTAGGTGTCTAGTTTTTAAAAATGCGCAGGTTTGCTAGGTTTCCCCAGGTGCCGGCTGAGCTAGAGGCCAAAATCCACAGCTAAGCCCTTTGTAAAAAACAGCTCTGGTTTCTTTCTGAAAATGTGATGTGTCCACGTCGTGTTTTGGGGCATATTCTGTTGCGGGCGTTAGGCCTACCCACACAAGTGAGGTACCACTTTTATCGGGAGACTTGACGAAACGCTGGGTGGAAGGAAATTTGTGGCTCCTCTCAGATCCCAGAACTTTCTGTCACGGAAATGACAGGAAAAAGTGTTTTTTTGGCCAAATTTTGAGGTTTGCAAAGGATTCTGGGTAACAGACCATGGTCAGAGCCCCACAGGTCACCCCATCTTTGATTCCCCTAGGTGTCTAGTTTTAAAAAATGTGCAGGTTTGCTAGGTTTCCTCAGGTGCCGGCTGAGCTAGAGGCCAAAATCCACAGCTATGCACTTTGTAAAAAACAGCTCTGTTTTCTTTCTGAAAATGTGATGTGTCCACGTCATGTTTGGGGCATATACTGTTGCGGGCGCTAGGCCTACCCACACAAGTGAGGTACCATTTTTATTGGGAGACTTGAGGGAACGCTGGGTGGAAGGACATTTGTGGCTCCTTTCAGATTCCAGAATTTTCTGTCACCGAAATGACAGGAAAAAGTGTTTTTTTGGCCAAATTTTGAGGTTTGCAAAGGATTCTGGGTAACAGAACCTGGTCAGAGCCCCACAAGTCACCCCATCTTGGATTCCCCGAGGTGTCTAGTTTTCAAAAATGCACAGGTTTGCTAGGTTTCCCCAGGTGCCGGCTGAGCTAGAGGCAAAAATCCACAGCTATGCACTTTGTAAAAAAACTGCTCTGTTTTCTTTCTGAAAATGTGATGTGTCCACGTTGTGTTTTGGGCCATATCCTGTTGCGGGCGCTAGGCCTACCCACACAAGTGAGGTACCATTTTTATCGGGAGACTTGGGGGAACGCTGGGTGGAAGGAAATTTGTGGCTCCTCTCAGATTCCAGAACTTTCTGTCACCGAAATGACAGGAAAAAGTGTTTTTTTGGCCAAATTTTGAGGTTTGCAAAGGATTCTGGGTAACAGAACCTGGTCAGAGCCCCACAAGTCCCCCCATTTTGGATTCCCCTAGGTGTCTAGTTTTAAAGAATGTGCAGGTTTGCTAGGTTTCCTCAGGTGCCGGCTGAGCTAGAGGCCAAAATCCACAGCTATGCACTTTGTAAAAAACAGCTCTGTTTTCTTTCTGAAAATGTGATGTGTCCACGTCATGTTTTGGGGCATATACTGTTGCGGGCGCTAGGCCTACCCACACAAGTGAGGTACCATTTTTATTGGGAGACTTCAGGGAACGCTGGGTGGAAGGACATTTGTGGCTCCTTTCAGATTCCAGAACTTTCTGTCACCGAAATGACAGGAAAAAGTGTTTTTTTTGCCACATTTTGAGGTTTGCAAAGGATTCTGGGTAACAGAACCTGGTCAGAGCCCCACAGGTCACCCCATCTTGGATTCCACTAGGTGTCTAGTTTTAAAAAATGTGCATATTTGCTAGGTTTCCTCAGGTGCCGGCTGAGCTAGAGGCCAAAATCCACAGCTATGCACTTTGTAAAAAACTGCTCTGTTTTCTTTCTGAAAATGTGATGTGTCCACGTTGTGTTTTGGGGCATATCCTGTCGCGGGCGCTAGGCCTACCCACACAACTGAGGTACAATTTTTATCGGGAGACTTGGGGGAACGCTGGGTGGAAGGAAATTTGTGGCTCCTCTCAGATTCCAGAACTTTCTGTCACCGAAATGACAGGAAAAAGTGTTTTTTTGGCCAAATTTTGAGGTTTGCAAAGGATTCTGGGTAACAGAACCTGGTCAGACCCCCACACGTCCCCCCATCTTGGATTCCCCTAGGTGTCTAGTTTTAAAGAATTTTCAGGTTTGCTAGGTTTCCTCAGCTGCCGGCTGAGATAGAGGCCAAACTCCACAGCTATGCACTTTGTAAAAAACAGCTCTGTTTTCTTTCTGAAAATGTGATGTGTCCACGTTGTGTTTTGGGGCATATCCTGTCTCGGGCGCTAGGCCTACCCACACAAGTGAGGTACCATTTTTATCGGGAGACTTGGGGGAACGCTGGGTGGAAGGAAATTTGTGGCTCCTCTCAGATTCCAGTACTTTCTGTCACCGAAATGACAGGAAAAAGTGTTTTTTTGGCCAAATTTTGAGGTTTGCAAAGGATTCTGGTTAACAGAACCTGGTCAGAGCCCCACAAGTCCCCCCATCTTGAATTCCCCTAGGTGTCTAGTTTTTAAAAATGCGCAGGTTTGCTAGGTTTCCCCAGGTGCCGGCTGAGCTAGAGGCCAAAATCCACAGCTAAGCCCTTTGTAAAAAACAGCTCTGGTTTCTTTCTGAAAATGTGATGTGTCCACGTCGTGTTTTGGGGCATATTCTGTTGCGGGCGTTAGGCCTACCCACACAAGTGAGGTACCACTTTTATCGGGAGACTTGACGAAACGCTGGGTGGAAGGAAATTTGTGGCTCCTCTCAGATCCCAGAACTTTCTGTCACGGAAATGACAGGAAAAAGTGTTTTTTTGGCCAAATTTTGAGGTTTGCAAAGGATTCTGGGTAACAGACCATGGTCAGAGCCCCACAGGTCACCCCATCTTTGATTCCCCTAGGTGTCTAGTTTTAAAAAATGTGCAGGTTTGCTAGGTTTCCTCAGGTGCCGGCTGAGCTAGAGGCCAAAATCCACAGCTATGCACTTTGTAAAAAACAGCTCTGTTTTCTTTCTGAAAATGTGATGTGTCCACGTCATGTTTTGGGGCATATACTGTTGCGGGCGCTAGGCCTACCCACACAAGTGAGGTACCATTTTTATTGGGAGACTTGAGGGAACGCTGGGTGGAAGGACATTTGTGGCTCCTTTCAGATTCCAGAATTTTCTGTCACCGAAATGACAGGAAAAAGTGTTTTTTTGGCCAAATTTTGAGGTTTGCAAAGGATTCTGGGTAACAGAACCTGGTCAGAGCCCCACAAGTCACCCCATCTTGGATTCCCCGAGGTGTCTAGTTTTCAAAAATGCACAGGTTTGCTAGGTTTCCCCAGGTGCCGGCTGAGCTAGAGGCAAAAATCCACAGCTATGCACTTTGTAAAAAAACTGCTCTGTTTTCTTTCTGAAAATGTGATGTGTCCACGTTGTGTTTTGGGCCATATCCTGTTGCGGGCGCTAGGCCTACCCACACAAGTGAGGTACCATTTTTATCGGGAGACTTGGGGGAACGCTGGGTGGAAGGAAATTTGTGGCTCCTTTCAGATTCCAGAACTTTCTGTCACCGAAATGACAGGAAAAAGTGTTTTTTTGGCCAAATTTAGAGGTTTGCAAAGGATTCTGGGTAACAGAACCTGGTCAGAGCCCCACAAGTCACCCCATCTTGGATTCCCCTAGGTGTCTGGTTTTAAAAAATGCACAGGTTTGCTAGGTTTCCCCAGGTGCCGGCTGAGCTAGAGGCAAAAATCCACAGCTATGCACTTTGTAAAAAAACTGCTCTGTTTTCTTTCTGAAAATGTGATGTGTCCACGTTGTGTTTTGGGCCATATCCTGTTGCGGGCGCTAGGCCTACCCACACAAGTGAGGTACCATTTTTATCGGGAGACTTGGGGGAACGCTGGGTGGAAGGACATTTGTGGCTCCTTTCAGATTCCAGAACTTTCTGTCACCGAAATGACAGGAAAAAGTGTTTTTTTTGCCACATTTTGAGGTTTGCAAAGGATTCTGGGTAACAGAACCTGGTCAGAGCCCCACAGGTCACCCCATCTTGGATTCCACTAGGTGTCTAGTTTTAAAAAATGTGCATATTTGCTAGGTTTCCTCAGGTGCCGGCTGAGCTAGAGGCCAAAATCCACAGCTATGCACTTTGTAAAAAACTGCTCTGTTTTCTTTCTGAAAATGTGATGTGTCCACGTTGTGTTTTGGGGCATATCCTGTCGCGGGCGCTAGGCCTACCCACACAACTGAGGTACAATTTTTATCGGGAGACTTGGGGGAACGCTGGGTGGAAGGAAATTTGTGGCTCCTCTCAGATTCCAGAACTTTCTGTCACCGAAATGACAGGAAAAAGTGTTTTTTTGGCCAAATTTTGAGGTTTGCAAAGGATTCTGGGTAACAGAACCTGGTCAGACCCCCACACGTCCCCCCATCTTGGATTCCCCTAGGTGTCTAGTTTTAAAGAATTTTCAGGTTTGCTAGGTTTCCTCAGCTGCCGGCTGAGATAGAGGCCAAACTCCACAGCTATGCACTTTGTAAAAAACAGCTCTGTTTTCTTTCTGAAAATGTGATGTGTCCACGTTGTGTTTTGGGGCATATCCTGTCTCGGGCGCTAGGCCTACCCACACAAGTGAGGTACCATTTTTATCGGGAGACTTGGGGGAACGCTGGGTGGAAGGAAATTTGTGGCTCCTCTCAGATTCCAGTACTTTCTGTCACCGAAATGACAGGAAAAAGTGTTTTTTTGGCCAAATTTTGAGGTTTGCAAAGGATTCTGGTTAACAGAACCTGGTCAGAGCCCCACAAGTCCCCCCATCTTGAATTCCCCTAGGTGTCTAGTTTTTAAAAATGCGCAGGTTTGCTAGGTTTCCCCAGGTGCCGGCTGAGCTAGAGGCCAAAATCCACAGCTAAGCCCTTTGTAAAAAACAGCTCTGGTTTCTTTCTGAAAATGTGATGTGTCCACGTCGTGTTTTGGGGCATATTCTGTTGCGGGCGTTAGGCCTACCCACACAAGTGAGGTACCACTTTTATCGGGAGACTTGACGAAACGCTGGGTGGAAGGAAATTTGTGGCTCCTCTCAGATCCCAGAACTTTCTGTCACGGAAATGACAGGAAAAAGTGTTTTTTTGGCCAAATTTTGAGGTTTGCAAAGGATTCTGGGTAACAGACCATGGTCAGAGCCCCACAGGTCACCCCATCTTTGATTCCCCTAGGTGTCTAGTTTTAAAAAATGTGCAGGTTTGCTAGGTTTCCTCAGGTGCCGGCTGAGCTAGAGGCCAAAATCCACAGCTATGCACTTTGTAAAAAACAGCTCTGTTTTCTTTCTGAAAATGTGATGTGTCCACGTCATGTTTTGGGGCATATACTGTTGCGGGCGCTAGGCCTACCCACACAAGTGAGGTACCATTTTTATTGGGAGACTTGAGGGAACGCTGGGTGGAAGGACATTTGTGGCTCCTTTCAGATTCCAGAATTTTCTGTCACCGAAATGACAGGAAAAAGTGTTTTTTTGGCCAAATTTTGAGGTTTGCAAAGGATTCTGGGTAACAGAACCTGGTCAGAGCCCCACAAGTCACCCCATCTTGGATTCCCCGAGGTGTCTAGTTTTCAAAAATGCACAGGTTTGCTAGGTTTCCCCAGGTGCCGGCTGAGCTAGAGGCAAAAATCCACAGCTATGCACTTTGTAAAAAAACTGCTCTGTTTTCTTTCTGAAAATGTGATGTGTCCACGTTGTGTTTTGGGCCATATCCTGTTGCGGGCGCTAGGCCTACCCACACAAGTGAGGTACCATTTTTATCGGGAGACTTGGGGGAACGCTGGGTGGAAGGAAATTTGTGGCTCCTTTCAGATTCCAGAACTTTCTGTCACCGAAATGACAGGAAAAAGTGTTTTTTTGGCCAAATTTAGAGGTTTGCAAAGGATTCTGGGTAACAGAACCTGGTCAGAGCCCCACAAGTCACCCCATCTTGGATTCCCCTAGGTGTCTGGTTTTAAAAAATGCACAGGTTTGCTAGGTTTCCCCAGGTGCCGGCTGAGCTAGAGGCAAAAATCCACAGCTATGCACTTTGTAAAAAAACTGCTCTGTTTTCTTTCTGAAAATGTGATGTGTCCACGTTGTGTTTTGGGCCATATCCTGTCGCGGGCGCTAGGCCTACCCACACAAGTGAGGTACCATTTTTATCGGGAGACTTGGGGGAACGCTGGGTGGAAGGAAATGTGTGGCTCCTCTCAGATTCCAGAACTTTCTGTCACCGAAATGACAGGAAAAAGTGTTTTTTTGGCCAAATTTTGAGGTTTGCAAAGGATTCTGGGTAACAGAACCTGGTCAGAGCCCCACAAGTCCCCCCATCTTGGATTCACCTAGGTGTCTAGTTTTAAAGAATGTGCAGGTTTGCTAGGTTTCCTCAGCTGCCGGCTGAACTAGAGGCCAAACTCCACAGCTATGCACTTTGTAAAAAACAGCTCTGTTTTCTATCTGAAAATGTGATGTGTCCACGTTGTGTTTTGGGGCATATCCTGTTGCAGGCGCTAGGCCTACCCACACAAGTGATGTACCATTTTTATCGGGAGACTTGGGGGAACGCTGGGAGGAAGGAAATTTGTGGCTCCTCTCAGATTCCAGAACTTTCTGTCACCGAAATGACAGGAAAAAGTGTTTTTTTGGCCAAATTTTGAGGTTTGCAAAGGATTCTGGGTAACAGAACCTGGTCAGACCCCCACACGTCCCCCCATCTTGGATTCCCCTAGGTGTCTAGTTTTAAAGAATTTTCAGGTTTGCTAGGTTTCCTCAGCTGCCGGCTGAGATAGAGGCCAAACTCCACAGCTATGCACTTTGTAAAAAACAGCTCTGTTTTCTTTCTGAAAATGTGATGTGTCCACGTTGTGTTTTGGGGCATATCCTGTCTCGGGCGCTAGGCCTACCCACACAAGTGAGGTACCATTTTTATCGGGAGACTTGGGGGAACGCTGGGTGGAAGGAAATTTGTGGCTCCTCTCAGATTCCAGTACTTTCTGTCACCGAAATGACAGGAAAAAGTGTTTTTTTGGCCAAATTTTGAGGTTTGCAAAGGATTCTGGTTAACAGAACCTGGTCAGAGCCCCACAAGTCCCCCCATCTTGAATTCCCCTAGGTGTCTAGTTTTTAAAAATGCGCAGGTTTGCTAGGTTTCCCCAGGTGCCGGCTGAGCTAGAGGCCAAAATCCACAGCTAAGCCCTTTGTAAAAAACAGCTCTGGTTTCTTTCTGAAAATGTGATGTGTCCACGTCGTGTTTTGGGGCATATTCTGTTGCGGGCGTTAGGCCTACCCACACAAGTGAGGTACCACTTTTATCGGGAGACTTGACGAAACGCTGGGTGGAAGGAAATTTGTGGCTCCTCTCAGATCCCAGAACTTTCTGTCACGGAAATGACAGGAAAAAGTGTTTTTTTGGCCAAATTTTGAGGTTTGCAAAGGATTCTGGGTAACAGACCATGGTCAGAGCCCCACAGGTCACCCCATCTTTGATTCCCCTAGGTGTCTAGTTTTAAAAAATGTGCAGGTTTGCTAGGTTTCCTCAGGTGCCGGCTGAGCTAGAGGCCAAAATCCACAGCTATGCACTTTGTAAAAAACAGCTCTGTTTTCTTTCTGAAAATGTGATGTGTCCACGTCATGTTTGGGGCATATACTGTTGCGGGCGCTAGGCCTACCCACACAAGTGAGGTACCATTTTTATTGGGAGACTTGAGGGAACGCTGGGTGGAAGGACATTTGTGGCTCCTTTCAGATTCCAGAATTTTCTGTCACCGAAATGACAGGAAAAAGTGTTTTTTTGGCCAAATTTTGAGGTTTGCAAAGGATTCTGGGTAACAGAACCTGGTCAGAGCCCCACAAGTCACCCCATCTTGGATTCCCCGAGGTGTCTAGTTTTCAAAAATGCACAGGTTTGCTAGGTTTCCCCAGGTGCCGGCTGAGCTAGAGGCAAAAATCCACAGCTATGCACTTTGTAAAAAAACTGCTCTGTTTTCTTTCTGAAAATGTGATGTGTCCACGTTGTGTTTTGGGCCATATCCTGTTGCGGGCGCTAGGCCTACCCACACAAGTGAGGTACCATTTTTATCGGGAGACTTGGGGGAACGCTGGGTGGAAGGAAATTTGTGGCTCCTCTCAGATTCCAGAACTTTCTGTCACCGAAATGACAGGAAAAAGTGTTTTTTTGGCCAAATTTTGAGGTTTGCAAAGGATTCTGGGTAACAGAACCTGGTCAGAGCCCCACAAGTCCCCCCATCTTGGATTCCCCTAGGTGTCTAGTTTTAAAGAATGTGCAGGTTTGCTAGGTTTCCTCAGGTGCCGGCTGAGCTAGAGGCCAAAATCCACAGCTATGCACTTTGTAAAAAACAGCTCTGTTTTCTTTCTGAAAATGTGATGTGTCCACGTCATGTTTTGGGGCATATACTGTTGCGGGCGCTAGGCCTACCCACACAAGTGAGGTACCATTTTTATTGGGAGACTTCAGGGAACGCTGGGTGGAAGGACATTTGTGGCTCCTTTCAGATTCCAGAACTTTCTGTCACCGAAATGACAGGAAAAAGTGTTTTTTTTGCCACATTTTGAGGTTTGCAAAGGATTCTGGGTAACAGAACCTGGTCAGAGCCCCACAGGTCACCCCATCTTGGATTCCACTAGGTGTCTAGTTTTAAAAAATGTGCATATTTGCTAGGTTTCCTCAGGTGCCGGCTGAGCTAGAGGCCAAAATCCACAGCTATGCACTTTGTAAAAAACTGCTCTGTTTTCTTTCTGAAAATGTGATGTGTCCACGTTGTGTTTTGGGGCATATCCTGTCGCGGGCGCTAGGCCTACCCACACAACTGAGGTACAATTTTTATCGGGAGACTTGGGGGAACGCTGGGTGGAAGGAAATTTGTGGCTCCTCTCAGATTCCAGAACTTTCTGTCACCGAAATGACAGGAAAAAGTGTTTTTTTGGCCAAATTTTGAGGTTTGCAAAGGATTCTGGGTAACAGAACCTGGTCAGACCCCCACACGTCCCCCCATCTTGGATTCCCCTAGGTGTCTAGTTTTAAAGAATTTTCAGGTTTGCTAGGTTTCCTCAGCTGCCGGCTGAGATAGAGGCCAAACTCCACAGCTATGCACTTTGTAAAAAACAGCTCTGTTTTCTTTCTGAAAATGTGATGTGTCCACGTTGTGTTTTGGGGCATATCCTGTCTCGGGCGCTAGGCCTACCCACACAAGTGAGGTACCATTTTTATCGGGAGACTTGGGGGAACGCTGGGTGGAAGGAAATTTGTGGCTCCTCTCAGATTCCAGTACTTTCTGTCACCGAAATGACAGGAAAAAGTGTTTTTTTGGCCAAATTTTGAGGTTTGCAAAGGATTCTGGTTAACAGAACCTGGTCAGAGCCCCACAAGTCCCCCCATCTTGAATTCCCCTAGGTGTCTAGTTTTTAAAAATGCGCAGGTTTGCTAGGTTTCCCCAGGTGCCGGCTGAGCTAGAGGCCAAAATCCACAGCTAAGCCCTTTGTAAAAAACAGCTCTGGTTTCTTTCTGAAAATGTGATGTGTCCACGTCGTGTTTTGGGGCATATTCTGTTGCGGGCGTTAGGCCTACCCACACAAGTGAGGTACCACTTTTATCGGGAGACTTGACGAAACGCTGGGTGGAAGGAAATTTGTGGCTCCTCTCAGATCCCAGAACTTTCTGTCACGGAAATGACAGGAAAAAGTGTTTTTTTGGCCAAATTTTGAGGTTTGCAAAGGATTCTGGGTAACAGACCATGGTCAGAGCCCCACAGGTCACCCCATCTTTGATTCCCCTAGGTGTCTAGTTTTAAAAAATGTGCAGGTTTGCTAGGTTTCCTCAGGTGCCGGCTGAGCTAGAGGCCAAAATCCACAGCTATGCACTTTGTAAAAAACAGCTCTGTTTTCTTTCTGAAAATGTGATGTGTCCACGTCATGTTTTGGGGCATATACTGTTGCGGGCGCTAGGCCTACCCACACAAGTGAGGTACCATTTTTATTGGGAGACTTGAGGGAACGCTGGGTGGAAGGACATTTGTGGCTCCTTTCAGATTCCAGAATTTTCTGTCACCGAAATGACAGGAAAAAGTGTTTTTTTGGCCAAATTTTGAGGTTTGCAAAGGATTCTGGGTAACAGAACCTGGTCAGAGCCCCACAAGTCACCCCATCTTGGATTCCCCGAGGTGTCTAGTTTTCAAAAATGCACAGGTTTGCTAGGTTTCCCCAGGTGCCGGCTGAGCTAGAGGCAAAAATCCACAGCTATGCACTTTGTAAAAAAACTGCTCTGTTTTCTTTCTGAAAATGTGATGTGTCCACGTTGTGTTTTGGGCCATATCCTGTTGCGGGCGCTAGGCCTACCCACACAAGTGAGGTACCATTTTTATCGGGAGACTTGGGGGAACGCTGGGTGGAAGGAAATTTGTGGCTCCTTTCAGATTCCAGAACTTTCTGTCACCGAAATGACAGGAAAAAGTGTTTTTTTGGCCAAATTTAGAGGTTTGCAAAGGATTCTGGGTAACAGAACCTGGTCAGAGCCCCACAAGTCACCCCATCTTGGATTCCCCTAGGTGTCTGGTTTTAAAAAATGCACAGGTTTGCTAGGTTTCCCCAGGTGCCGGCTGAGCTAGAGGCAAAAATCCACAGCTATGCACTTTGTAAAAAAACTGCTCTGTTTTCTTTCTGAAAATGTGATGTGTCCACGTTGTGTTTTGGGCCATATCCTGTCGCGGGCGCTAGGCCTACCCACACAAGTGAGGTACCATTTTTATCGGGAGACTTGGGGGAACGCTGGGTGGAAGGAAATGTGTGGCTCCTCTCAGATTCCAGAACTTTCTGTCACCGAAATGACAGGAAAAAGTGTTTTTTTGGCCAAATTTTGAGGTTTGCAAAGGATTCTGGGTAACAGAACCTGGTCAGAGCCCCACAAGTCCCCCCATCTTGGATTCACCTAGGTGTCTAGTTTTAAAGAATGTGCAGGTTTGCTAGGTTTCCTCAGCTGCCGGCTGAACTAGAGGCCAAACTCCACAGCTATGCACTTTGTAAAAAACAGCTCTGTTTTCTATCTGAAAATGTGATGTGTCCACGTTGTGTTTTGGGGCATATCCTGTTGCAGGCGCTAGGCCTACCCACACAAGTGATGTACCATTTTTATCGGGAGACTTGGGGGAACGCTGGGAGGAAGGAAATTTGTGGCTCCTCTCAGATTCCAGAACTTTCTGTCACCGAAATGACATGAAAAATTGTTTTTTTGGCCAAATTTTGAGGTTTGCAAAGGATTCTGGGTAACAGAACCAGGTCAGAGCCCCACAAGTCCCCCCATCTTGAATTCCCCTAGGTGTCTAGTTTTCAAAAATGCACAGGTTTGCTAGGTTTGCCCAGGTGCCGGCTGAGCTAGAGGCCAAAATCCACAGCTAGGCACTTTGTAAAAACCATCTCTGTTTTGTTTCTGAAAATGTGATGTGTCAACGTCGTGTTGTGGGGCATATCTTGTCGCGGGCGCTAGGCCTACCCACACAAGTGAGGTACCATTTTTATCGGGAGACTTGGGGGAATGCTGGGTGGAAGGAAATTTGTGGCTCCTCTCAGATTCCGGAACTTTCTGTCACCGAAATAACAGGAAAAAGTGTTTTTTTTGCCACATTTTGAGGTTTGCAAAGGATTCTGGGTAACAGAACCTGGTCAGAGCCCCACAAGTCACCAAATCTTGTATTCCCCTAGGTGTCTAGTTTTTATAAATGCGCAGGTTTGCTAGGTTTCCCCAGGTGCCGGCTGAGCTAGAGGCCAAAATCCACAGCTAAGCCCTTTGTAAAAAACAGCTCTGTTTTCTTTCTGAAAATGTGATGTGTCCACGTTGTGTTTTGGGGCATATCCTGTCGCGGGCGCTAGGCCTACCCACACAAGTGAGGTACAATTTTTATCGGGAGACTTGGGGGAACGCTGGGTGGAAGGAAATTTGTGGCTCCTCTCAGATTCCAGAACTTTCTGTCTCCGAAATGACAGGAAAAAGTGTTTTTTTTGGCCAAATTTTGAGGTTTGCAAAGGATTCTGGGTAACAGAACCTGGTCAGAGCCCCACACGTCCCCCCATCTTGGATTCCCCTAGGTGTCTAGTTTTTAAAAATGCGCAGGTTTGCTAGGTTTCCCAAGGTGCCGGCTGAGCTAGAGGCCAAAATCCACAGCTAAGCCCTTTGTAAAAAACAGCTCTGGTTTCTTTCTGAAAATGTGATGTGTCCACGTCGTGTTTTGGGGCATATTCTGTTGCGGGCGCTAGGCCTACCCACACAAGTGAGGTACCACTTTTATCGGGAGACTTGGCGAAACGCTGGGTGGAAGGAAATTTGTGGCTCCTCTCAGATCCCAGAACTTTCTGTCACGGAAATGACAGGAAAAAGTGTTTTTTTGGCCAGATTTTGAGGTTTGCAAAGGATTCTGGGTAACAGACCATGGTCAGAGCCCGACAGGTCACCCCATCTTGGATTCCACTAGGTGTCTAGTTTTAAAAAATGTGCAGGTTTGCTAGGTTTCCTCAGGTGCCGGCTGAGCTAGAGGCCAAAATCCACAGCTATGCACTTTGTAAAAAACTGCTCTGTTTTCTTTCTGAAAATGTGATGTGTCCACGTTGTGTTTTGGGGCATATCCTGTCGCGGGCGCTAGGCCTACCCACACAAGTGAGGTACCATTTTTATCGGGAGACTTGGGGGAACGCTGGGTGGAAGGAAATTGGTGGCTCCTCTCAGATTCCAGAACTTTCTGTCACCGAAATGACAGGAAAAAGTGTTTTTTTGGCCTAATTTTGAGGTTTGCAAAGAATTCTGGGTAACAGAACCTGGTCAGAGCCCCACAAGTCCCCCCATCTTGGATTCCCCTAGGTGTCTAGTTTTAAAGAATGTGCAGGTTTGCTAGGTTTCCTCAGCTGCCGGCTGAGCTAGAGGCCAAACTCCACAGCTGTGCACTTTGTAAAAAACAGCTCTGTTTTCTTTCTGAAAATGTGATGTGTCCACGTTGTGTTTTGGGGCATATCCTGTCGCAGGCGCTAGGCCTACCCACACAAGTGAGGTACCATTTTTATCGGGAGACTTGGGGGAACGCTGGGAGGAAGGAAATTTGTGCCTCCTCTCAGATTCCAGAACTTTCTGTCACCGAAATGACAGGAAAAATTGATTTTTTGGCCAAATTGTGAGGTTTGCAAAGGATTCTGGGTAACAGAACCTGGTCAGAGCCCCACAAGTCCCCCCATCTTGAATTCCCCTAGGTGTCTAGTTTTCAAAAATGCACAGGTTTGCTAGGTTTGCCCAGGTGCCGGCTGAGCTAGAGGCCAAAATCCGCAGCTAGGCACTTTGTAAAAAACATCTCTGTTTTCTTTCTGAAAATGTGATGTGTCCACGTCGTGTTGTGGGGCATATCTTGTTGCGGGCGCTAGGCCTACCCACACAAGTGAGGTACCATTTTTATCAGGAGACTTGGGGGAATGTTGGGTGGAAGGAAATTTGTGGCTCCTCTCATTTTCCGGAACTTTCTGTCACCGAAATAATAGGAAAAAGTGTTTTTTTTGCCACATTTTGAGGTTTGCAAAGGATTCTGGGTAACAGAACCTGGTCAGAGCCCCACAAGTCACCCCATCTTGGATTCCCCTAGGTGTCTAGTTTTAAAAAATGCACAGGTTTGCTAGGTTTCCCCAGGTGCCGGCTGAGCTAGAGGCAAAAATCCACAGCTATGCACTTTGTAAAAAAACAGCTCTGTTTTCTTTCTGAAAATGTGATTTGTCCACGTTGTGTTTTGGGCCATATCCTGTTGCGGGCGCTAGGCCTACCCACACAAGTGAGGTACCATTTTTATCGGGAGACTTGGGGGAACGCTGGGTGGAAGGAAATTTGTGGCTCCTCTCAGATTCCAGAACTTTCTCTCACCGAAATGACAGGAAAAAGTGTTTTTTTGGCCAAATTTTTAGGTTTGCAAAGGTTTCTGGTTAACAGAACCTGGTCAGAGCCCCACAAGTCCCCCCATCTTGGATTCCCCTAGGTGTCTAGTTTTTAAAAATGCGCAGGTTTGCTAGGTTTCCCCAGGTGCCGGCTGAGCTAGAGGCCAAAATCCACAGCTAAGCCCTTTGTAAAAAAACAGCTCTGTTTTCTTTCTGAAAATGTGATTTGTCCACGTTGTGTTTTGGGCCATATCCTGTTGCGGGCGCTAGGCCTACCCACACAAGTGAGGTACCATTTTTATCGGGAGACTTGGGGGAACGCTGGGTGGAAGGAAATTTGTGGCTCCTCTCAGATCCCAGAACTTTCTGTCACGGAAATGACAGGAAAAAGTGTTTTTTTGGCCAAATTTTGAGGTTTGCAAAGGATTCTGGGTAACAGACCATGGTCAGAGCCCCACAGGTCACCCCATCTTGGATTCCCCTAGGTGTCTAGTTTTAAAAAATGTGCAGGTTTGCTAGGTTTCCTCAGGTGCCGGCTGAGCTAGAGGCCAAAATCCACAGCTATGCACTTTGTAAAAAACAGCTCTGTTTTCTTTCTGAAAATGTGATGTGTCCACGTCATGTTTTGGGGCATATACTGTCGCGGGCGCTAGGCCTACCCACACAAATGAGGTACCATTTTTATTGGGAGACTTGGGGGAACGCTGGGTGGAAGGAAATTTGTGGCTCCTTTCAGATTCCAGAACTTTCTGTCACCGAAATGACAGGAAAAAGTGTTTTTTTGGCCAAATTTTGAGGTTTGCAAAGGATTCTGGGTAACAGAACCTGGTCAGAGCCCCACAAGTCACCCCATCTTGGATTCCCCTAGGTGTCTAGTTTTCAAAAATGCACAGGTTTGCTTGGTTTCCCCAGGTGCTTGCTGAGCTAGAGGCAAAAATCCACAGCTATGCACTTTGTAAAAAAACTGCTCTGTTTTCTTTCTGAAAATGTGATGTGTCCACGTTGTGTTTTGGGCCATATCCTGTCGCGGGCGCTAGGCCTACCCACACAAGTGAGGTACCATTTTTATCGGGAGACTTGGGGGAACGCTGGGTGGAAGGAAATTTGTGGCTCCTCTCAGATTCCAGAACTTTCTGTCACCGAAATGACAGTAAAAAGTGTTTTTTTGGACAAATTTTGAGGTTTGCAAAGGATTCTGGGTAACAGAACCTGGTCAGAGCCCCACAAGTCCCCCCATCTTGGATTCCCCTAGGTGTCTAGTTTTAAAGAATGTGCAGGTTTGCTAGGTTTCCTCAGCTGCCGGCTGAGCTAGAGGCCAAACTCCACAGCTATGCACTTTGTAAAAAACTGCTCTGTTTTCTTTCTGAAAATGTGATGTGTCCACGTTGTGTTTTGGGGCATATTCTGTCGCAGGCGCTAGGCCTACCCACACAAGTGAGGTACCATTTTTATCGGGAGACTTGGGGGAACGCTGAAAGGAAGGAAATTTGTGGCTCCTCTCAGATTCCAGAACTTTCTGTCACCGAAATGACAGGAAAAATTGTTTTTTCGGCCAAATTTTGAGGTTTGCAAAGGATTCTGGGTAACAGAACCTGGTCAGAGCCCCACAAGTCCCCCCATCTTGAATTCCCCTAGGTGTCTAGTTTTCAAAAATGCACAGGTTTCCTAGGTTTGCCCAGGTGCCGGCTGAGCTAGAGGCCAAAATCCGCAGCTAGGCACTTTGTAAAAAACATCTCTGTTTTCTTTCTGAAAATGTGATGTGTCCACGTCGTGTTGTGGGGCATATCTTGTCGCGGGCGCAAGGCCTACCCACACAAGTGAGGTACCATTTTTATCAGGAGACTTGGGGGAATGCTGGGTGGAAGGAAATTTGTGGCTCTTCTCATTTTCTGGAACTTTCTGTCACCGAAATAACAGGAAAAAGTGTTTTTTTTTGCCACATTTTGAGGTTTGCAAAGGATTCTGGGTAACAGAACCTGGTCAGAGCCCCACAAGTCACCCCATCTTGGATTCCCCTAGGTGTCTAGTTTTCAAAAATGCACAGGTCTGCTAGGTTTCCCCAGGTGCCGGCTGAGCTAGAGGCAAAAATCCACAGCTATGCACTTTGTAAAAAAACAGCTCTGTTTTCTTTCTGAAAATGTGTGTCCACGTTGTGTTTTGGGCCATATCCTGTTGCGGGCGCTAGGCTTACCCACACAAGTGAGGTACCATTTTTATCGGGAGACTTGGGGGAACGCTGGGTGGAAGGAAATTTGTGGCTCCTCTCAGATTCCAGAACTTTCTGTCACCGAAATGACAGGAAAAAGTGTTTTTTTGGCCAAATTTTGAGGTTTGCAAAGGATTCTGGGTAACAGAACCTGGTCAGAGCCCCACAAGTCCCCCCATCTTGGATTCCCCTAGGTGTCTAGTTTTAAAGAATGTGCAGGTTTGCTAGGTTTCCTCAGCTGCCGGCTGAACTAGAGGCCAAACTCCACAGCTATGCACTTTGTAAAAAACAGCTCTGTTTTCTTTCTGAAAATGTGATGTGTCCACGTTGTGTTTTGGGGCATATCCTGTCGCAGGCGCTAGGCCTACCCACACAAGTGAGGTACCATTTTTATCGGGAGACTTGGGGGAACGCTGGGAGGAAGGAAATTTGGGGCTCCTCTCAGATTCCAGAACTTTCTGTCACCGAAATGACAGGAAAAAATTATTTTTGGGCCAAATTGTGAGGTTTGCAAAGGATTCTGGGTAACAGAACCTGGTCTGAGCCCCACAAGTCCCCCCATCTTGAATTCCCCTAGGTGTCTAGTTTTCAAAAATGCACAGGTTTGCTAGGTTTGCCCAGGTGCCGGCTGAGCTAGAGGCCAAAATCCGCAGCTAGGCACTTTGTAAAAAACATCTCTGTTTTCTTTCTGAAAATGTGATGTGTCCACGTCGTGTTGTGGGGCATATCTTGTTGCGGGCGCTAGGCCTACCCACACAAGTGAGGTACCATTTTTATCAGGAGACTTGGGGGAATGTTGGGTGGAAGGAAATTTGTGGCTCCTCTCATTTTCCGGAACTTTCTGTCACCGAAATAATAGGAAAAAGTGTTTTTTTTGCCACATTTTGAGGTTTGCAAAGGATTCTGGGTAACAGAACCTGGTCAGAGCCCCACAAGTCACCCCATCTTGGATTCCCCTAGGTGTCTAGTTTTCAAAAATGCACAGGTTTGCTAGGTTTCCCCAGGTGCCGGCTGAGCTAGAGGCAAAAATCCACAGCTATGCACTTTGTAAAAAAACAGCTCTGTTTTCTTTCTGAAAATGTGATGTGTCCATGTTGTGTTTTGGGCCATATCCTGTTGCGGGCGCTAGGCCTACCCACACAAGTGAGGTACCATTTTTATCGGGAGACTTGGGGGAACGCTGGGTGGAAGGAAATTTGTGGCTCCTCTCAGATTCCAGAACTTTCTCTCACCGAAATGACAGGAAAAAGTGTTTTTTTGGCCAAATTTTTAGGTTTGCAAAGGAATCTGGTTAACAGAACCTGGTCAGAGCCCCACAAGTCCCCCCATCTTGGATTCCCCTAGGTGTCTAGTTTTTAAAAATGCGCAGGTTTGCTAGGTTTCCCCAGGTGCCGGCTGAGCTAGAGGCCAAAATCCACAGCTAAGCCCTTTGTAAAAAACAGCTCTGTTTTCTTTCTGAAAATGTGATGTGTGCACGTCGTGTTTTGGGGCATATTCTGTTGCGGGCGCTAGGCCTACCCACACAAGTGAGGTACCACTTTTATCGGGAGACTTGGCGAAACGCTGGGTGGAAGGAAATTTGTGGCTCCTCTCAGATCCCAGAACTTTCTGTCACGGAAATGACAGGAAAAAGTGTTTTTTTGGCCAAATTTTGAGGTTTGCAAAGGATTCTGGGTAACAGACCATGGTCAGAGCCCCACAGGTCACCCCATCTTGGATTCCCCTAGGTGTCTAGTTTTAAAAAATGTGCAGGTTTGCTAGGTTTCCTCAGGTGCCGGCTGAGCTAGAGGCCAAAATCCACAGCTATGCACTTTGTAAAAAACAGCTCTGTTTTCTTTCTGAAAATGTGATGTGTCCACGTCATGTTTTGGGGCATATACTGTCGCGGGCGCTAGGCCTACCCACACAAATGAGGTACCATTTTTATTGGGAGACTTGGGGGAACGCTGGGTGGAAGGAAATTTGTGGCTCCTTTCAGATTCCAGAACTTTCTGTCACCGAAATGACAGGAAAAAGTGTTTTTTTGGCCAAATTTTGAGGTTTGCAAAGGATTCTGGGTAACAGAACCTGGTCAGAGCCCCACAAGTCACCCCATCTTGGATTCCCCTAGGTGTCTAGTTTTCAAAAATGCACAGGTTTGCTTGGTTTCCCCAGGTGCTTGCTGAGCTAGAGGCAAAAATCCACAGCTATGCACTTTGTAAAAAAACTGCTCTGTTTTCTTTCTGAAAATGTGATGTGTCCACGTTGTGTTTTGGGCCATATCCTGTCGCGGGCGCTAGGCTTACCCACACAAGTGAGGTACCATTTTTATCGGGAGACTTGGGGGAATGCTGGGTGGAAGGAAATATGTGGCTCCTCTCAGATTCCAGAACTTTCTGTCACCGAAATAACAGGAAAAAGTGTTTTTTTTGCCAAATTTTGAGGTTTGCAAAGGATTCTGGGTAACAGAACCTGGTCAGAGCCCCACAAGTCCCCCCATCTTGGATTCCCCTAGGTGTCTAGTTTTAAAGAATGTGCAGGTTTGCTAGGTTTCCTCAGCTGCCGGCTGAGCTAGAGGCCAAACTCCACAGCTATGCACTTTGTAAAAAACTGCTCTGTTTTCTTTCTGAAAATGTGATGTGTCCACGTTGTGTTTTGGGGCATATTCTGTCGCAGGCGCTAGGCCTACCCACACAAGTGAGGTACCATTTTTATCGGGAGACTTGGGGGAACGCTGAAAGGAAGGAAATTTGTGGCTCCTCTCAGATTCCAGAACTTTCTGTCACCGAAATGACAGGAAAAATTGTTTTTTCGGCCAAATTTTGAGGTTTGCAAAGGATTCTGGGTAACAGAACCTGGTCAGAGCCCCACAAGTCCCCCCATCTTGAATTCCCCTAGGTGTCTAGTTTTCAAAAATGCACAGGTTTCGTAGGTTTGCCCAGGTGCCGGCTGAGCTAGAGGCCAAAATCCGCAGCTAGGCACTTTGTAAAAAACATCTCTGTTTTCTTTCTGAAAATGTGATGTGTCCACGTCGTGTTGTGGGGCATATCTTGTCGCGGGCGCTAGGCCTACCCACACAAGTGAGGTACCATTTTTATCAGGAGACTTGGGGGAATGTTGGGTGGAAGGAAATTTGTGGCTCCTCTCATTTTCCGGAACTTTCTGTCACCGAAATAATAGGAAAAAGTGTTTTTTTTGCCACATTTTGAGGTTTGCAAAGGATTCTGGGTAACAGAACCTGGTCAGAGCCCCACAAGTCACCCCATCTTGGATTCCCCTAGGTGTCTAGTTTTCAAAAATGCACAGGTTTGCTAGGTTTCCCCAGGTGCCGGCTGAGCTAGAGGCAAAAATCCACAGCTATGCACTTTGTAAAAAAACTGCTCTGTTTTCTTTCTGAAAATGTGATGTGTCCACGTTGTGTTTTGGGCCATATCCTGTCGCGGGCGCTAGGCTTACCCACACAAGTGAGGTACCATTTTTATCGGGAGACTTGGGGGAATGCTGGGTGGAAGGAAATATGTGGCTCCTCTCAGATTCCAGAACTTTCTGTCACCGAAATAACAGGAAAAAGTGTTTTTTTTGCCAAATTTTGAGGTTTGCAAAGGATTCTGGGTAACAGAACCTGGTCAGAGCCCCACAAGTCCCCCCATCTTGGATTCCCCTAGGTGTCTAGTTTTAAAGAATGTGCAGGTTTGCTAGGTTTCCTCAGCTGCCGGCTGAGCTAGAGGCCAAACTCCACAGCTATGCACTTTGTAAAAAACTGCTCTGTTTTCTTTCTGAAAATGTGATGTGTCCACGTTGTGTTTTGGGGCATATTCTGTCGCAGGCGCTAGGCCTACCCACACAAGTGAGGTACCATTTTTATCGGGAGACTTGGGGGAACGCTGAAAGGAAGGAAATTTGTGGCTCCTCTCAGATTCCAGAACTTTCTGTCACCGAAATGACAGGAAAAATTGTTTTTTCGGCCAAATTTTGAGGTTTGCAAAGGATTCTGGGTAACAGAACCTGGTCAGAGCCCCACAAGTCCCCCCATCTTGAATTCCCCTAGGTGTCTAGTTTTCAAAAATGCACAGGTTTCGTAGGTTTGCCCAGGTGCCGGCTGAGCTAGAGGCCAAAATCCGCAGCTAGGCACTTTGTAAAAAACATCTCTGTTTTCTTTCTGAAAATGTGATGTGTCCACGTCGTGTTGTGGGGCATATCTTGTCGCGGGCGCTAGGCCTACCCACACAAGTGAGGTACCATTTTTATCAGGAGACTTGGGGGAATGCTGGGTGGAAGGAAATTTGTGGCTCTTCTCATTTTCTGGAACTTTCTGTCACCGAAATAACAGGAAAAAGTGTTTTTTTTTGCCACATTTTGAGGTTTGCAAAGGATTCTGGGTAACAGAACCTGGTCAGAGCCCCACAAGTCACCCCATCTTGGATTCCCCTAGGTGTCTAGTTTTCAAAAATGCACAGGTCTGCTAGGTTTCCCCAGGTGCCGGCTGAGCTAGAGGCAAAAATCCACAGCTATGCACTTTGTAAAAAAACAGCTCTGTTTTCTTTCTGAAAATGTGTGTCCACGTTGTGTTTTGGGCCATATCCTGTTGCGGGCGCTAGGCTTACCCACACAAGTGAGGTACCATTTTTATCGGGAGACTTGGGGGAACGCTGGGTGGAAGGAAATTTGTGGCTCCTCTCAGATTCCAGAACTTTCTGTCACCGAAATGACAGGAAAAAGTGTTTTTTTGGCCAAATTTTGAGGTTTGCAAAGGATTCTGGGTAACAGAACCTGGTCAGAGCCCCACAAGTCCCCCCATCTTGGATTCCCCTAGGTGTCTAGTTTTAAAGAATGTGCAGGTTTGCTAGGTTTCCTCAGCTGCCGGCTGAACTAGAGGCCAAACTCCACAGCTATGCACTTTGTAAAAAACAGCTCTGTTTTCTTTCTGAAAATGTGATGTGTCCACGTTGTGTTTTGGGGCATATCCTGTCGCAGGCGCTAGGCCTACCCACACAAGTGAGGTACCATTTTTATCTGGAGACTTGGGGGAACGCTGGGAGGAAGGAAATTTGGGGCTCCTCTCAGATTCCAGAACTTTCTGTCACCGAAATGACAGGAAAAATTGATTTTTTGGCCAAATTGTGAGGTTTGCAAAGGATTCTGGGTAACAGAACCTGGTCTGAGCCCCACAAGTCCCCCCATCTTGAATTCCCCTAGGTGTCTAGTTTTCAAAAATGCACAGGTTTGCTAGGTTTGCCCAGGTGCCGGCTGAGCTAGAGGCCAAAATCCGCAGCTAGGCACTTTGTAAAAAACATCTCTGTTTTCTTTCTGAAAATGTGATGTGTCCACGTCGTGTTGTGGGGCATATCTTGTTGCGGGCGCTAGGCCTACCCACACAAGTGAGGTACCATTTTTATCAGGAGACTTGGGGGAATGTTGGGTGGAAGGAAATTTGTGGCTCCTCTCATTTTCCGGAACTTTCTGTCACCGAAATAATAGGAAAAAGTGTTTTTTTTGCCACATTTTGAGGTTTGCAAAGGATTCTGGGTAACAGAACCTGGTCAGAGCCCCACAAGTCACCCCATCTTGGATTCCCCTAGGTGTCTAGTTTTAAAAAATGCACAGGTTTGCTAGGTTTGCCCAGGTGCCGGCTGAGCTAGAGGCCAAAATCCGCAGCTAGGCACTTTGTAAAAAACATCTCTGTTTTCTTTCTGAAAATGTGATGTGTCCACGTCGTGTTGTGGGGCATATCTTGTCGCGGGCGCTAGGCCTACCCACACAAGTGAGGTACCATTTTTATCAGGAGACTTGGGGGAATGCTGGGTGGAAGGAAATTTGTGGCTCTTCTCATTTTCTGGAACTTTCTGTCACCGAAATAACAGGAAAAAGTGTTTTTTTTGCCACATTTTGAGGTTTGCAAAGGATTCTGGGTAACAGAACCTGGTCAGAGCCCCACAAGTCACCCCATCTTGGATTCCCCTAGGTGTCTAGTTTTCAAAAATGCACAGGTCTGCTAGGTTTCCCCAGGTGCCGGCTGAGCTAGAGGCAAAAATCCACAGCTATGCACTTTGTAAAAAAACAGCTCTGTTTTCTTTCTGAAAATGTGTGTCCACGTTGTGTTTTGGGCCATATCCTGTTGCGGGCGCTAGGCTTACCCACACAAGTGAGGTACCATTTTTATCGGGAGACTTGGGGGAACGCTGGGTGGAAGGAAATTTGTGGCTCCTCTCAGATTCCAGAACTTTCTGTCACCGAAATGACAGGAAAAAGTGTTTTTTTTGGCCAAATTTTGAGGTTTGCATAGGATTCTGGGTAACAGAACCTGGTCAGAGCCCCACAAGTCCCCCCATCTTGGATTCCCCTAGGTGTCTAGTTTTAAAGAATGTGCAGGTTTGCTAGGTTTCCTCAGCTGCCGGCTGAACTAGAGGCCAAACTCCACAGCTATGCACTTTGTAAAAAACAGCTCTGTTTTCTTTCTGAAAATGTGATGTGTCCACGTTGTGTTTTGGGGCATATCCTGTCGCAGGCGCTAGGCCTACCCACACAAGTGAGGTACCATTTTTATCTGGAGACTTGGGGGAACGCTGGGAGGAAGGAAATTTGGGGCTCCTCTCAGATTCCAGAACTTTCTGTCACCGAAATGACAGGAAAAATTTATTTTTTGGCCAAATTGTGAGGTTTGCAAAGGATTCTGGGTAACAGAACCTGGTCTGAGCCCCACAAGTCCCCCCATCTTGAATTCCCCTAGGTGTCTAGTTTTAAAAAATGCACAGGTTTGCTAGGTTTGCCCAGGTGCCGGCTGAGCTAGAGGCCAAAATCCGCAGCTAGGCACTTTGTAAAAAACATCTCTGTTTTCTTTCTGAAAATGTGATGTGTCCACGTCGTGTTGTGGGGCATATCTTGTTGCGGGCGCTAGGCCTACCCACACAAGTGAGGTACCATTTTTATCAGGAGACTCGGGGGAATGTTGGGTGGAAGGAAATTTGTGGCTCCTCTCATTTTCCGGAACTTTCTGTCACCGAAATAATAGGAAAAAGAGGTTTTTTTGCCACATTTTGAGGTTTGCAAAGGATTCTGGGTAACAGAACCTGGTCAGAGCCCCACAAGTCACCCCATCTTGGATTCCCCTAGGTGTCTAGTTTTCAAAAATGCACAGGTTTGCTAGGTTTCCCCAGGTGCCGGCTGAGCTAGAGGCAAAAATCCACAGCTATGCACTTTGTAAAAAAACAGCTCTGTTTTCTTTCTGAAAATGTGATGTATCCACGTTGTGTTTTGGGCCATATCCTGTTGCGGGCGCTAGGCCTACCCACACAAGTGAGGTACCATTTTTATCGGGAGACTTGGGGGAACGCTGGGTGGAAGGAAATTTGTGGCTCCTCTCAGATTCCAGAACTTTCTCTCACCGAAATGACAGGAAAAAGTGTTTTTTTGGCCAAATTTTTAGGTTTGCAAAGGATTCTGGTTAACAGAACCTGGTCAGAGCCCCACAAGTCCCCCCATCTTGGATTCCCCTAGGTGTCTAGTTTTTAAAAATGCGCAGGTTTGCTAGGTTTCCCCAGGTGCCGGCTGAGCTAGAGGCCAAAATCCACAGCTAAGCCCTTTGTAAAAAACAGCTCTGGTTTCTTTCTGAAAATGTGATGTGTGCACGTCGTGTTTTGGGGCATATTCTGTTGCGGGCGCTAGGCCTACCCACACAAGTGAGGTACCACTTTTATCGGGAGACTTGGCGAAACGCTGGGTGGAAGGAAATTTGTGGCTCCCCTCAGATCCCAGAACTTTCTGTCACGGAAATGACAGGAAAAAGTGTTTTTTTGGCCAAATTTTGAGGTTTGCAAAGGATTCTGGGTAACAGACCATGGTAAGAGCCCCACAGGTCACCCCATCTTGGATTCCCCTAGGTGTCTAGTTTTAAAAAATGTGCAGGTTTGCTAGGTTTCCTCAGGTGCCGGCTGAGCTAGAGGCCAAAATCCACAGCTATGCACTTTGTAAAAAACAGCTCTGTTTTCTTTCTGAAAATGTGATGTGTCCACGTCATGTTTTGGGGCATATACTGTCGCGGGCGCTAGGCCTACCCACACAAATGAGGTACCATTTTTATTGGGAGACTTGGGGGAACGCTGGGTGGAAGGAAATTTGTGGCTCCTTTCAGATTCCAGAACTTTCTGTCACCGAAATGACAGGAAAAAGTGTTTTTTTGGCCAAATTTTGAGGTTTGCAAAGGATTCTGGTTAACAGAACCTGGTCAGAGCCCCACAAGTCACCCCATCTTGGATTCCCCTAGGTGTCTAGTTTTCAAAAATGCACAGGTTTGCTTGGTTTCCCCAGGTGCTTGCTGAGCTAGAGGCCAAAATCCACAGCTAGGCACTTTGTAAAAACCATCTCTGTTTTCTTTCTGAAAATGTGATGTGTCCACGTTGTGTTTTGGGCCATATCCTGTCGCGGGCGCTAGGCCTACCCACACAAGTGAGGTACCATTTTTATCGGGAGACTTGGGGGAACGCTGGGTGGAAGGAAATTTGTGGCTCCTCTCAGATTCCAGAACTTTCTGTCACCGAAATGACAGGAAAAAGTGTTTTTTTGGCCAAATTTTGAGGTTTGCAAAGGATTCTGGGTAACAGAACCTGGTCAGAGCCCCACAAGTCCCCCCATCTTGGATTCCCCTAGGTGTCTAGTTTTAAAGAATGTGCAGGTTTGCTAGGTTTCCTCAGCTGCCGGCTGAGCTAGAGGCCAAACTCCACAGCTATGCACTTTGTAAAAAACTGCTCTGTTTTCTTTCTGAAAATGTGATGTGTCCACGTTGTGTTTTGGGCCATATCCTGTCGCGGGCGCTAGGCCTACCCACACAAGTGAGGTACCATTTTTATCGGGAGACTTGGGGGAACGCTGGGTGGAAGGAAATTTGTGGCTCCTCTCAGATTCCAGAACTTTCTGTCACCGAAATGACAGGAAAAATTGTTTTTTTGGCCAAATTTTGAGGTTTGCAAAGGATTCTGGGTAACAGAACCTGGTCCGAGCCCCACAAGTCCCCCCATCTTAAATTCCCCTAGGTGTCTAGTTTTAAAAAATGCACAGGTTTGCTAGGTTTGCCCAGGTGCCGGCTGAGCTAGAGGCCAAAATCCGCAGCTAGGCACTTTGTAAAAAACATCTCTGTTTTCTTTCTGAAAATGTGATGTGTCCACGTCGTGTTGTGGGGCATATCTTGTCGCGGGCGCTAGGCCTACCCACACAAGTGAGGTACCATTTTTATCAGGAGACTTGGGGGAATGCTGGGTGGAAGGAAATTTGTGGCTCTTCTCATTTTCCGGAACTTTCTGTCACCGAAATAACAGGAAAAAGTGTTTTTTTTGCCACATTTTGAGGTTTGCAAAGGATTCTGGGTAACAGAACCTGGTCAGAGCCCCACAAGTCACCCCATCTTGGATTCCCCTAGGTGTCTAGTTTTAAAAAATGCACAGGTCTGCTAGGTTTCCCCAGGTGCCGGCTGAGCTAGAGGCAAAAATCCACAGCTATGCACTTTGTAAAAAAACAGCTCTGTTTTCTTTCTGAAAATGTGTGTCCACGTTGTGTTTTGGGCCATATCCTGTTGCGGGCGCTAGGCTTACCCACACAAGTGAGGTACCATTTTTATCGGGAGACTTGGGGGAACGCTGGGTGGAAGGAAATTTGTGGCTCCTCTCAGATTCCAGAACTTTCTGTCACCGAAATGACAGGAAAAAGTGTTTTTTTGGCCAAATGTTGAGGTTTGCAAAGGATTCTGGGTAACAGAACCTGGTCAGAGCCCCACAAGTCCCCCCATCTTGGATTCCCCTAGGTGTCTAGTTTTAAAGAATGTGCAGGTTTGCTAGGTTTCCTCAGCTGCCGGCTGAACTAGAGGCCAAACTCCACAGCTATGCACTTTGTAAAAAACAGCTCTGTTTTCTTTCTGAAAATGTGATGTGTCCACGTTGTGTTTTGGGGCATATCCTGTCGCAGGTGCTAGGCCTACCCACACAAGTGAGGTACCATTTTTATCGGGAGACTTGGGGGAACGCTGGGAGGAAGGAAATTTGTGGCTCTTCTCAGATTCCAGAACTTTCTGTCACCGAAATGACAGGAAAAATTGTTTTTTTGGCCAAATTTTGAGGTTTGCAAAGGATTCTGGGTAACAGAACCTGGTCAGAGGCCCACAAGTCCCCCCATCTTGAATTCCCCTAGGTGTCTAGTTTTCAAAAATGCACAGGTTTGCTAGGTTTGCCCAGGTGCCAGCTGAGCTAGAGGCCAAAATCCACAGCTAGGCACTTTGTAAAAAACATCTCTGTTTTCTTTCTGAAAATGTGATGTGTCCACGTCGTGTTGTGGGGCATATCTTGTCGCGGGCGCTAGGCCTACCCACACAAGTGAGGTACCATTTTTATCGGGAGACTTGGGGGAATGCTGGATGGAAGGAAATTTGTGGCTCCTCTCAGATTCCGGAACTTTCTGTCACCGAAATAACAGGAAAAAGTGTTTTTTTTGCCACATTTTGAGGTTTGCAAAGGATTCTGGGTAACAGAACCTGGTCAGAGCCCCACAAGTCACCCCATCTTGGATTCCCCTAGGTGTCTAGTTTTTAAAAATGCGCAGGTTTGCTAGGTTTCCCCAGGTGCCGGCTGAGCTAGAGGCCAAAATCCACAGCTATGCACTTTGTAAAAAAACTGCTCTGTTTTCTTTCTGAAAATGTGATGTGTCCACGTTGTGTTTTGGGCCATATCCTGTCGCGGGCGCTAGGCCTACCCACACAAGTGAGGTACCATTTTTATCGGGAGACTTGGGGGAACGCTGGGTGGAAGGAAATTTGTGGCTCCTCTCAGATTCCAGAACTTTCTGTCACCGAAATGACAGGAAAAAGTGTTTTTTTGGCCAAATTTTGAGGTTTGCAAAGGATTCTGGGTAACAGAACCTGGTCAGAGCACCACAAGTCACCGCATCTTGAATTCCCCTAGGTGTCTAGTTTTCAAAACTGCACAGGTTTGCTAGGTTTCCCCAGGTACCGGCTGAGCTAGAGGCCAAAATCCACAGCTAGGCACTTTGTAAAAAACATCTCTGTTTTCTTTCTGAAAATGTGATGTGTCCACGTCGTGTTGTGGGGCATATCTTGTCGCGGGCGCTAGGCCTACCCACACAAGTGAGGTACCATTTTTATCGGGAGACTTGGGGGAATGCTGGGTGGAAGGAAATATGTGGCTCCTCTCAGATTCCAGAACTTTCTGTCACCGAAATAACAGGAAAAAGTGTTTTTTTTGCCACATTTTGAGGTTTGCAAAGGATTCTGGGTAACAGAACCTGGTCAGAGCCCCACAAGTCACCCCATCTTGGATTCCCCGAGGTGTCTAGTTTTTAAAAATGCGCAGGTTTGCTAGGTTTCCCCAGGTGCCGGCTGAGCTAGAGGCCAAAATCCACAGCTAAGCCCTTTGTAAAAAACAGCTCTGTTTTCTTTCTGAAAATGTGATGTGTCCACGTTGTGTTTTGGGGCATATTCTGTCGCGGGCGCTAGGCCTTACCCACACAAGTGAGGTACCACTTTTATCGGGAGACTTGGGGGAACACTGGGTGGAAGGAAATTTGTGGCTCCTCTCAGATCCCAGAACTTTCTGTCAATGAAATGACAGGAAAAAGTGTTTTTTTGGCTAAATTTTGAGGTTTGCAAAGGATTCTGGGTAACAGAACATGGTCAGAGCCCCACAGGTCACCCCATCTTGGATTCCACTAGGTGTCTAGTTTAAAAAAATGTGCAGGTTTGCTAGGTTTCCTCAGGTGCCGGCTGAGCTAGAGGCCAAAATCCACAGCTATGCACTTTGTAAAAAACAGCTCAGTTTTCTTTCTGAAAATGTGATGTGTCCACGTCATGTTTTGGGGCATATCCTGTCGCGGGCGCTAGGCCTACCCATACAAGTGAGGTACCATTTTTATTGGGAGACTTGGGGGAACGCTGGGTGGAAGGAAATTTGTGGCTCCTCTCAGATTCCAGAACTTTCTGTCACCGAAATGACAGGAAAAAGTGTTTTTTTGGCCGAATTTTGAGGTTTGCAAAGGATTCTGGATAACAGAACCTGGTCAGAGCCCCACACGTCCCCCATCTTGGATTCCCCTAGGTGTCTAGTTTTAAAGAATGTGCAGGTTTGCTAGGTTTCCTCAGCTGCCGGCTGAGCTAGAGGCCAAACTCCACAGCTATGCACTTTGTAAAAAACAGCTCTGTTTTCTTTCTGAAAATGTGATGTGTCCACGTTGTGTTTTGGGGCATATCCTGTCGCAGGCGCTAGGCCTACCCACACAAGTGAGGTACCATTTTTATCGGGAGACTTGGGGGAACGCTGGGAGGAAGGAAATTTGGGGCTCCTCTCAGATTCCAGAACTTTCTGTCACCGAAATGACAGGAAAAATTTATTTTTTGGCCAAATTGTGAGGTTTGCAAAGGATTCTGGGTAACAGACCTGGTCAGAGCCCCACAAGTCCCCCCATCTTGAATTCCCCTAGGTGTCTAGTTTTCAAAAATGCACAGGTTTGCTAGGTTTGCCCAGGTGCCGGCTGAGCTAGAGGCCAAAATCCGCAGCTAGGCACTTTGTAAAAAACATCTCTGTTTTCTTTCTGAAAATGTGATGTGTCCACGTCGTGTTGTGGGGCATATCTTGTTGCGGGCGCTAGGCCTACCCACACAAGTGAGGTACCATTTTTATCAGGAGACTCTGGGGAATGTTGGGTGGAAGGAAATTTGTGGCTCCTCTCCTTTTCCGGAACGTTCTGTCACCGAAATAATAGGAAAAAGTGTTTTTTTTGCCACATTTTGAGGTTTGCAAAGGATTCTGGGTAACAGAACCTGGTCAGAGCCCCACAAGTCACCCCATCTTGGATTCCCCTAGGTGTCTAGTTTTCAAAAATGCACAGGTTTGCTTGGTTTCCCCAGGTGCCGGCTGAGCTAGAGGCAAAAATCCACAGCTATGCACTTTGTAAAAAAACAGCTCTGTTTTCTTTCTGAAAATGTGATGTGTCCACGTTGTGTTTTGGGCCATATCCTGTTGCGGGCGCTAGGCCTACCCACACAAGTGAGGTACCATTTTTATCGGGAGACTTGGGGGAAAGCTGGGTGGAAGGAAATTTGTGGCTCCTCTCAGATTCCAGAACTTTCTCTCACCGAAATGACAGGAAAAAGTGTTTTTTTGGCCAAATTTTTAGGTTTGCAAAGGATTCTGGTTAACAGAACCTGGTCAGAGCCCCACAAGTCCCCCCATCTTGGATTCCCCTAGGTGTCTAGTTTTTAAAAATGCGCAGGTTTGCTAGGTTTCCCCAGGTGCCGGCTGAGCTAGAGGCCAAAATCCACAGCTAAGCCCTTTGTAAAAAACAGCTCTGGTTTCTTTCTGAAAATGTGATGTGTGCACGTCGTGTTTTGGGGCATATTCTGTTGCGGGCGCTAGGCCTACCCACACAAGTGAGGTACCACTTTTTTCGGGAGACTTGGCGAAACGCTGGGTGGAAGGAAATTTGTGGCTCCTCTCAGATCCCAGAACTTTCTGTCACGGAAATGACAGGAAAAAGTGTTTTTTTGGCCAAATTTTGAGGTTTGCAGAGGATTCTGGGTAACAGACCATGGTCAGAGCCCCACAGGTCACCCCATCTTGGATTCCCCTAGGTGTCTAGTTTTAAAAAATGTGCAGGTTTGCTAGGTTTCCTCAGGTGCCGGCTGAGCTAGAGGCCAAAATCCACAGCTATGCACTTTGTAAAAAACAGCTCTGTTTTCTTTCTGAAAATGTGATGTGTCCACGTCATGTTTTGGGGCATATACTGTCGCGGGCGCTAGGCCTACCCACACAAATGAGGTACCATTTTTATTGGGAGACTTGGGGGAACGCTGGAAGGAAGGAAATTTGTGGCTCCTCTCAGATTCCAGAACTTTCTGTCACCGAAATGACAGGAAAAAGTGTTTTTTTGGCCAAATTTTGAGGTTTGCAAAGGATTCTGGGTAACAGAACCTGGTCAGAGCCCCACAAGTCACCCCATCTTGGATTCCCCTAGGTGTCTAGTTTTCAAAAATGCACAGGTTTCCTTGGTTTCCCCAGGTGCTTGCTGAGCTAGAGGCAAAAATCCACAGCTATGCACTTTGTAAAAAAACTGCTCTGTTTTCTTTCTGAAAATGTGATGTGTCCACGTTGTGTTTTGGGCCATATCCTGTCGCGGGCGCTAGGCCTACCCACACAAGTGAGGTACCATTTTTATCGGGAGACTTGGGGGAACGCTGGGTGGAAGGAAATTTGTGGCTCCTCTCAGATTCCAGAACTTTCTGTCACCGAAATGACAGTAAAAAGTGTTTTTTTGGCCAAATTTTGAGGTTTGCAAAGGATTCTGGGTAACAGAACCTGGTCAGAGCCCCACAAGTCCCCCCATCTTGGATTCCCCTAGGTGTCTAGTTTTAAAGAATGTGCAGGTTTGCTAGGTTTCCTCAGCTGCCGGCTGAGCTAGAGGCCAAACTCCACAGCTATGCACTTTGTAAAAAACTGCTCTGTTTTCTTTCTGAAAATGTGATGTGTCCACGTTGTGTTTTGGGGCATATCCTGTCGCAGGCGCTAGGCCTACCCACACAAGTGAGGTACCATTTTTATCGGGAGACTTGGGGGAACGCTGGAAGGAAGGAAATTTGTGGCTCCTCTCAGATTCCAGAACTTTCTGTCACCGAAATGACAGGAAAAATTGTTTTTTTGGCCAAATTTTGAGGTTTGCAAAGGATTCTGGGTAACAGAACCTGGTCAGAGCCCCACAAGTCCCCCCATCTTAAATTCCCCTAGGTGTCTAGTTTTCAAAAATGCACAGGTTTGCTAGGTTTGCCAAGGTGCCGGCTGAGCTAGAGGCCAAAATCCGCAGCTAGGCACTTTGTAAAAAACATCTCTGTTTTCTTTCTGAAAATGTGATGTGTCCACGTCGTGTTGTGGGGCATATCTTGTCGCGGGCGCTAGGCCTACCCACACAAGTGAGGTACCATTTTTATCAGGAGACTTGGGGGAATGCTGGGTGGAAGGAAATTTGTGGCTCTTCTCATGTTCTGGAACTTTCTGTCACCGAAATAACAGGAAAAAGTGTTTTTTTTGCCACATTTTGAGGTTTGCAAAGGATTCTGGGTAACAGAACCTGGTCAGAGCCCCACAAGTCACCCCATCTTGGATTCCCCTAGGTGTCTAGTTTTAAAAAATGCACAGGTCTGCTAGGTTTCCCCAGGTGCCGGCTGAGCTAGAGGCAAAAATCCACAGCTATGCACTTTGTAAAAAAACAGCTCTGTTTTCTTTCTGAAAATGTGTGTCCACGTTGTGTTTTGGGCCATATCCTGTTGCGGGCGCTACGCTTACCCACACAAGTGAGGTACCATTTTTATCGGGAGACTTGGGGGAACGCTGGGTGGAAGGAAATTTGTGGCTCCTCTCAGATTCCAGAACTTTCTGTCACCGAAATGACAGGAAAAAGTGTTTTTTTGGCCAAATTTTGAGGTTTGCAAAGGATTCTGGGTAACAGAACCTGGTCAGAGCCCCACAAGTCCCCCCATCTTGGATTCCCCTAGGTGTCTAGTTTTAAAGAATGTGCAGGTTTGCTAGGTTTCCTCAGCTGCCGGCTGAACTAGAGGCCAAACTCCACAGCTATGCACTTTGTAAAAAACAGCTCTGTTTTCTTTCTGAAAATGTGATGTGTCCACATTGTGTTTTGGGGCATATCCTGTCGCAGGTGCTAGGCCTACCCACACAAGTGAGGTACAATTTTTATCGGGAGACTTGGGGGAACGCTGGGAGGAAGGAAATTTGTGGCTCTTCTCAGATTCCAGAACTTTCTGTCACCGAAATGACAGGAAAAATTGTTTTTTTGGCCAAATTTTGAGGTTTGCAAAGGATTCTGGGTAACAGAACCTGGTCAGAGGCCCACAAGTCCCCCCATCTTGAATTCCCCTAGGTGTCTAGTTTTCAAAAATGCACAGGTTTGCTAGGTTTGCCCAGGTGCCAGCTGAGCTAGAGGCCAAAATCCACAGCTAGGCACTTTGTAAAAAACATCTCTGTTTTCTTTCTGAAAATGTGATGTGTCCACGTCGTATTGTGGGGCATATCTTGTCGCGGGCGCTAGGCCTACCCACACAAGTGAGGTACCATTTTTATCGGGAGACTTGGGGGAATGCTGGATGGAAGGAAATTTGTGGCTCCTCTCAGATTCCGGAACTTTCTGTCACCGAAATAACAGGAAAAAGTGTTTTTTTGCCACATTTTGAGGTTTGCAAAGGATTCTGGGTAACAGAACCTGGTCAGAGCCCCACAAGTCACCCCATCTTGGATTCCCCTAGGTGTCTAGTTTTTAAAAATGCGCAGGTTTGCTAGGTTTCCCCAGGTGCCGGCTGAGCTAGAGGCCAAAATCCACAGCTATGCACTTTGTAAAAAAACTGCTCTGTTTTCTTTCTGAAAATGTGATGTGTCCACGCTGTGTTTTGGGCCATATCCTGTCGCGGGCGCTAGGCCTACCCACACAAGTGAGGTACCATTTTTATCGGGAGACTTGGGGGAACGCTGGGTGGAAGGAAATTTGTGGCTCCTCTCAGATTCCAGAACTTTCTGTCACCGAAATGACAGGAAAAAGTGTTTTTTTGGCCAAATTTTGAGGTTTGCAAAGGATTCTGGGTAACAGAACCTGGTCAGAGCACCACAAGTCACCGCATCTTGAATTCCCCTAGGTGTCTAGTTTTCAAAACTGCACAGGTTTGCTAGGTTTCCCCAGGTACCGGCTGAGCTAGAGGCCAAAATCCACAGCTAGGCACTTTGTAAAAAACATCTCTGTTTTCTTTCTGAAAATTTGATGTGTCCACGTCGTGTTGTGGGGCATATCTTGTCGCGGGCGCTAGGCCTACCCACACAAGTGAGGTACCATTTTTATCGGGAGACTTGGGGGAATGCTGGCTGGAAGGAAATATGTGGCTCCTCTCAGATTCCAGAACTTTCTGTCACCGAAATAACAGGAAAAAGTGTTTTTTTTGCCACATTTTGAGGTTTGCAAAGGATTCTGGGTAACAGAACCTGGTCAGAGCCCCACAAGTCACCCCATCTTGGATTCCCCGAGGTGTCTAGTTTTTAAAAATGCGCAGGTTTGCTAGGTTTCCCCAGGTGCCGGCTGAGCTAGAGGCCAAAATCCACAGCTAAGCCCTTTGTAAAAAACAGCTCTGTTTTCTTTCTGAAAATGTGATGTGTCCACGTTGTGTTTTGGGGCATATTCTGTCGCGGGCGCTAGGCCTTACCCACACAAGTGAGGTACCACTTTTATCGGGAGACTTGGGGGAACACTGGGTGGAAGGAAATTTGTGGCTCCTCTCAGATCCCAGAACTTTCTGTCAATGAAATGACAGGAAAAAGTGTTTTTTTGGCTAAATATTGAGGTTTGCAAAGGATTCTGGGTAACAGAACATGGTCAGAGCCCCACAGGTCACCCCATCTTGGATTCCACTAGGTGTCTAGTTTAAAAAAATGTGCAGGTTTGCTAGGTTTCCTCAGGTGCCGGCTGAGCTAGATGCCAAAATCCACAGCTATGCACTTTGTAAAAAACAGCTCTGTTTTCTTTCTGAAAATGTGATGTGTCCACGTCATGTTTTGGGGCATATCCTGTCGCGGGCGCTAGGCCTACCCATACAAGTGAGGTACCATTTTTATTGGGAGACTTGGGGGAACGCTGGGTGGAAGGAAATTTGTGGCTCCTCTCAGATTCCAGAACTTTCTGTCACCGAAATGACAGGAAAAAGGGTTTTTTTGGCCGAATTTTGAGGTTTGCAAAGGATTCTGGATAACAGAACCTGGTCAGAGCCCCACACGTCCCCCCATCTTGGATTCCCCTAGGTGTCTAGTTTTAAAGAATGTGCAGGTTTGCTAGGTTTCCTCAGCTGCCGGCTGAGCTAGAGGCCAAACTACACAGCTATGCACTTTGTAAAAAACAGCTCTGTTTTCTTTCTGAAAATGTGATGTGTCCACGTTGTGTTTTGGGGCATATCCTGTCTCGGGCGCTAGGCCTACCCACACAAGTGAGGTACCATTTTTATCGGGAGACTTGGGGGAACGCTGGGTGGAAGGAAATTTGTGGCTCCTCTCAGATTCCAGAACTTTCTGTCACCGAAATGACAGAACAAAGTGTTTTTTTGGCCAAATTTTGAGGTTTGCAAAGGATTCTGGGTAACAGAACCTGGTCGGAGCCCCACACGTCCCCCCATCTTAGATTTCCCTAGGTGTCTAGTTTTAAAGAATGTGCAGGTTTTCTAGGTTTCCTCAGCTGCCGGCTGAGCTAGAGGACAAACTCCACAGCTATGCACTTTGTAAAAAATAGCTCTGTTTTCTTTCTGAAAATGTGATGTGTCCACGTTGTGTTTTGGGGCATATCCTGTCTCGGGCGCTAGGCCTACCCACACAAGTGAGGTACCATTTTTATCGGAAGACTTGGGGGAACGCTGGGTGGAAGGAAATTTGTGGCTCCTCTCAGATTCCAGAACTTTCTGTCACCGAAATGACAGGAAAAAGTGTTTTTTTGGCCAAATTTTGAGGTTTGCAAAGGATTCTGGGTAACAGAACCTGGTCAGAGCCCCACACGTCACCCCATCTTGAATTCCCCTAGGTGTCTAGTTTTAAAAAATGCACAGGTTTGCTAGGTTTCCCCAGGTGCCGGCTGAGCTAGAGGCCAAAATCCACAGCTATGCACTTTGTAAAAAAACAGCTCTGTTTTCTTTCTGAAAATGTGATGTGTCCACGTTGTGTTTTGGGGCATATCCTGTCGCGGGCGCTAGGCCTACCCACACAAGTGAGGTACCATTTTTATCGGGACACTTGGGGGAACGCTGGGTGGAAGGTAATTTGTTGCTCCTCTCAGATTCCAGAACTTTCTGTCACAGAAATGACAGGAAAAAGTGTTTTTTTGGCCAAATTTTGAGGTTTGCAAAGGATTCTGGGTAACAGAACCTGGTCAGAGCCCCACAAGTCACCCCATCTTGAATTCCCCTAGGTGTCTAGTTTTAAAGAATGTGCAGGTTTGCTAGGTTTCCTCAGCCGCCGGCTGAGCTAGAGGCCAAAATCCACAGCTAGGCACTTTGTAAAAAACATCTCTGTTTTCTTTCTGAAAATGTGATGTGCCCACGTCGTGTTGTGGGGCATATCTTGTCGCGGGCGCTAGGCCTACCCACACATGTGAGGTACAATTTTTATCGGGAGACTTGGGGGAATGCTGGGTGGAAAGAAATTTGTGGCTCCTCTCAGATTCCAGAACTTTCTGTCACCGAAATAACAGGAAAAAGTGTTTTTTTTGCCACATTTTGAGGTTTGCAAAGGATTCTGGGTAACAGAACCTGGTCAGAGCCCCACAAGTCCCCCCATCTTGGATTCCCCTAGGTGTCTAGTTTTAAAGAATGTGCAGGTTTGCTAGGTTTCCTCAGCTGCCGGCTGAGCTAGAGGCCAAACTCCACAGCTATGCACTTTGTAAAAAACTGCTCTGTTTTCTTTCTGAAAATGTGATGTGTCCACGTTGTGTTTTGGGGCATATCCTGTCTCGGGCGCTAGGCCTACCCACACAAGTGAGGTACCATTTTTATCGGGAGACTTGGGGGAACGCTGGAAGGAAGGAAATTTGTGGCTCCTCTCAGATTCCAGAACTTTCTGTCACCGAAATGACAGGAAAAATTGGTTTTTTGGCCAAATTTTGAGGTTTGCAAAGGATTCTGGGTAACAGAACCTGGTCAGAGCCCCACAAGTCACCCCATCTTGGATTCCCCTAGGTGTCTAGTTTTTAAAAATGCGCAGGTTTGCTAGGTTTCCCCAGGTGCCGGCTGAGCTAGAGGCCAAAATCCACAGCTATGCACTTTGTAAAAAAACTGCTCTGTTTTCTTTCTGAAAATGTGATGTGTCCACGCTGTGTTTTGGGCCATATCCTGTCGCGGGCGCTAGGCCTACCCACACAAGTGAGGTACCATTTTTATCGGGAGACTTGGGGGAACGCTGGGTGGAAGGAAATTTGTGGCTCCTCTCAGATTCCAGAACTTTCTGTCACCGAAATGACAGGAAAAAGTGTTTTTTTGGCCAAATTTTGAGGTTTGCAAAGGATTCTGGGTAACAGAACCTGGTCAGAGCACCACAAGTCACCGCATCTTGAATTCCCCTAGGTGTCTAGTTTTCAAAACTGCACAGGTTTGCTAGGTTTCCCCAGGTACCGGCTGAGCTAGAGGCCAAAATCCACAGCTAGGCACTTTGTAAAAAACATCTCTGTTTTCTTTCTGAAAATGTGATGTGTCCACGTCGTGTTGTGGGGCATATCTTGTCGCGGGCGCTAGGCCTACCCACACAAGTGAGGTACCATTTTTATCGGGAGACTTGGGGGAATGCTGGGTGGAAGGAAATATGTGGCTCCTCTCAGATTCCAGAACTTTCTGTCACCGAAATGACAGGAAAAAGTGTTTTTTTGGCCAAATTTTGAGGTTTGCAAAGGATTCTGGGTAACAGAACCTGGTCAGAGCCCCACAAGTCCCCCCATCTTGGATTCCCCTAGGTGTCTAGTTTTAAAGAATGTGCAGGTTTGCTAGGTTTCCTCAGCTGCCGGCTGAACTAGAGGCCAAACTCCACAGCTATGCACTTTGTAAAAAACAGCTCTGTTTTCTTTCTGAAAATGTGATGTGTCCACATTGTGTTTTGGGGCATATCCTGTCGCAGGTGCTAGGCCTACCCACACAAGTGAGGTACCATTTTTATCGGGAGACTTGGGGGAACGCTGGGAGGAAGGAAATTTGTGGCTCTTCTCAGATTCCAGAACTTTCTGTCACCGAAATGACAGGAAAAATTGTTTTTTTGGCCAAATTTTGAGGTTTGCAAAGGATTCTGGGTAACAGAACCTGGTCAGAGGCCCACAAGTCCCCCCATCTTGAATTCCCCTAGGTGTCTAGTTTTCAAAAATGCACAGGTTTGCTAGGTTTGCCCAGGTGCCAGCTGAGCTAGAGGCCAAAATCCACAGCTAGGCACTTTGTAAAAAACATCTCTGTTTTCTTTCTGAAAATGTGATGTGTCCACGTCGTGTTGTGGGGCATATCTTGTCGCGGGCGCTAGGCCTACCCACACAAGTGAGGTACCATTTTTATCGGGAGACTTGGGGGAATGCTGGATGGAAGGAAATTTGTGGCTCCTCTCAGATTCCGGAACTTTCTGTCACCGAAATAACAGGAAAAAGTGTTTTTTTTGCCACATTTTGAGGTTTGCAAAGGATTCTGGGTAACAGAACCTGGTCAGAGCCCCACAAGTCACCCCATCTTGGATTCCCCTAGGTGTCTAGTTTTTAAAAATGCGCAGGTTTGCTAGGTTTCCCCAGGTGCCGGCTGAGCTAGAGGCCAAAATCCACAGCTATGCACTTTGTAAAAAAACTGCTCTGTTTTCTTTCTGAAAATGTGATGTGTCCACGCTGTGTTTTGGGCCATATCCTGTCGCGGGCGCTAGGCCTACCCACACAAGTGAGGTACCATTTTTATCGGGAGACTTGGGGGAACGCTGGGTGGAAGGAAATTTGTGGCTCCTCTCAGATTCCAGAACTTTCTGTCACCGAAATGACAGGAAAAAGTGTTTTTTTGGCCAAATTTTGAGGTTTGCAAAGGATTCTGGGTAACAGAACCTGGTCAGAGCACCACAAGTCACCGCATCTTGAATTCCCCTAGGTGTCTAGTTTTCAAAACTGCACAGGTTTGCTAGGTTTCCCCAGGTACCGGCTGAGCTAGAGGCCAAAATCCACAGCTAGGCACTTTGTAAAAAACATCTCTGTTTTCTTTCTGAAAATGTGATGTGTCCACGTCGTGTTGTGGGGCATATCTTGTCGCGGGCGCTAGGCCTACCCACACAAGTGAGGTACCATTTTTATCGGGAGACTTGGGGGAATGCTGGGTGGAAGGAAATATGTGGCTCCTCTCAGATTCCAGAACTTTCTGTCACCGAAATAACAGGAAAAAGTGTTTTTTTTGCCACATTTTGAGGTTTGCAAAGGATTCTGGGTAACAGAACCTGGTCAGAGCCCCACAAGTCACCCCATCTTGGATTCCCCGAGGTGTCTAGTTTTTAAAAATGCGCAGGTTTGCTAGGTTTCCCCAGGTGCCGGCTGAGCTTGAGGCCAAAATCCACAGCTAAGCCCTTTGTAAAAAACAGCTCTGTTTTCTTTCTGAAAATGTGTTGTGTCCACGTTGTGTTTTGGGGCATATTCTGTCGCGGGCGCTAGGCCTTACCCACACAAGTGAGGTACCACTTTTATCGGGAGACTTGGGGGAACACTGGGTGGAAGGAAATTTGTGGCTCCTCTCAGATCCCAGAACTTTCTGTCAATGAAATGACAGGAAAAAGTGTTTTTTTGGCTAAATTTTGAGGTTTGCAAAGGATTCTGGGTAACAGAACATGGTCAGAGCCCCACAGGTCACCCCATCTTGGATTCCACTAGGTGTCTAGTTTAAAAAAATGTGCAGGTTTGCTAGGTTTCCTCAGGTGCCGGCTGAGCTAGAGGCCAAAATCCACAGCTATGCACTTTGTAAAAAACAGCTCTGTTTTCTTTCTGAAAATGTGATGTGTCCACGTCATGTTTTGGGGCATATCCTGTCGCGGGCGCTAGGCCTACCCATACAAGTGAGGTACCATTTTTATTGGGAGACGTGGGGGAACGCTGGGTGGAAGGAAATTTGTGGCTCCTCTCAGATTCCAGAACTTTCTGTCACCGAAATGACAGGAAAAAGTGTTTTTTTGGCCGAATTTTGAGGTTTGCAAAGGATTCTGGATAACAGAACCTGGTCAGAGCCCCACACGTCCCCCCATCTTGGATTCCCCTAGGTGTCTAGTTTTAAAGAATGTGCAGGTTTGCTAGGTTTCCTCAGCTGCCGGCTGAGCTAGAGGCCAAACTACACAGCTATGCACTTTGTAAAAAACAGCTCTGTTTTCTTTCTGAAAATGTGATGTGTCCACGTTGTGTTTTGGGGCATATCCTGTCTCGGGCGCTAGGCCTACCCACACAAGTGAGGTACCATTTTTATCGGGAGACTTGGGGGAACGCTGGGTGGAAGGAAATTTGTGGCTCCTCTCAGATTCCAGAACTTTCTGTCACCGAAATGACAGGAAAAAGTGTTTTTTTGGCCAAATTTTGAGGTTTGCAAAGGATTCTGGGTAACAGAACCTGGTCGGAGCCCCACACGTCCCCCCATCTTAGATTCCCCTAGGTGTCTAGTTTTAAAGAATGTGCAGGTTTTCTAGGTTTCCTCAGCTGCCGGCTGAGCTAGAGGACAAACTCCACAGCTATGCACTTTGTAAAAAATAGCTCTGTTTTCTTTCTGAAAATGTGATGTGTCCACGTTGTGTTTTGGGGCATATCCTGTCTCGGGCGCTAGGCCTACCCACACAAGTGAGGTACCATTTTTATCGGAAGACTTGGGGGAACGCTGGGTGGAAGGAAATTTGTGGCTCCTCTCAGATTCCAGAACTTTCTGTCACCGAAATGACAGGAAAAAGTGTTTTTTTGGCCAAATTTTGAGGTTTGCAAAGGATTCTGGGTAACAGAACCTGGTCAGAGCCCCACAAGTCACCCCATCTTGAATTCCCCTAGGTGTCTAGTTTTAAAAAATGCACAGGTTTGCTAGGTTTCCCCAGGTGCCGGCTGAGCTAGAGGCCAAAATCCACAGCTATGCACTTTGTAAAAAAACAGCTCTGTTTTCTTTCTGAAAATGTGATGTGTCCACGTTGTGTTTTGGGGCATATCCTGTTGCGGGCGCTAGGCCTACCCACACAAGTGAGGTACCATTTTTATCGGGACACTTGGGGGAACGCTGGGTGGAAGGTAATTTGTTGCTCCTCTCAGATTCCAGAACTTTCTGTCACAGAAATGACAGGAAAAAGTGTTTTTTTGGCCAAATTTTGAGGTTTGCAAAGGATTCTGGGTAACAGAACCTGGTCAGAGCCCCACAAGTCACCCCATCTTGAATTCCCCTAGGTGTCTAGTTTTAAAGAATGTGCAGGTTTGCTAGGTTTCCTCAGCCGCCGGCTGAGCTAGAGGCCAAAATCCACAGCTAGGCACTTTGTAAAAAACATCTCTGTTTTCTTTCTGAAAATGTGATGTGCCCACGTCGTGTTGTGGGGCATATCTTGTCGCGGGCGCTAGGCCTACCCACACATGTGAGGTACAATTTTTATCGGGAGACTTGGGGGAATGCTGGGTGGAAAGAAATTTGTGGCTCCTCTCAGATTCCAGAACTTTCTGTCACCGAAATAACAGGAAAAAGTTTTTTTTTTGCCACATTTTGAGGTTTGCAAAGGATTCTGGGTAACAGAACCTGGTCAGAGCCCTACAAGTCACCCCATCTTGGATTCCCCTAGGTGTCTAGTTTTTAAAAATGCGCAGGTTTGCTAGGTTTCCCCAGGTGCCGGCTGAGCTAGAGGCCAAAATCCACAGCTAAGCCATTTGTAAAAAACAGCTCTGATTTCTTTCTGAAAATGTGATGTGTCCACGTCGTGTTTTGGGGCATATTCTGTCGCGGGCGCTAGGCTTACCCACACAAGTGAGGTACCACTTTTATGGGGAGACTTGGGGGAAGGCTGGGTGGAAGGAAATTTGTGGCTCCTCTCAGATCCCAGAACTTTCTGTCACTGAAATGACAGGAAAAAGTGTTTTTTGGCCAAATTGTGAGGTTTGCAAAGGATTCTGGGTAACAGAACCTGGTCAGAGCCCCACAGGTCACCCCATCTTGGATTCCCCTAGGTGTCTAGTTTTAAAAAATGTGCAGGGTTGCTAGGTTTCTCCAGGTGACGGCTGAGCTAGAGGCCAAAATCCACAGCTTTGCACTTTGTAAAAAACAGCTCTGTTTTCTTTCTGAAAATGTGATGTGTCCACGTCATGTTTTGGGGCATACCCTGTCGCGGGCGCTAGGCCTACCCACACAAGTGAGGTACCATTTTTATTGGGAGACTTGGGGGAACGCTGGGTGGGAGGAAATTTGTGGCTCCTCTCAGATCCCAGAACTTTCTGTCACCGAAATGACAGGAAAAAGTGTTTTTTTGCCCAAATTTTGAGGTTTGCAATGGATTCTGGGCAACAGAACCTGGTCAGAGCCCCACACGTCCCCCCATCTTGGATTCCCCTAGGTGTCTAGTTTTAAAGAATGTGCAGGTTTGCTAGGTTTCCTCAGGTGCCGGCTGAGCTACAGGCCAAACTCCACAGCTGTGCATTTTGTAAAAAAACTGCTCTGTTTTCTTTCTGAAAATGTGATGTGTCCACTTTGTGTTTTGGGGAATATCCTGTTGCGGGCGCTAGGCCTACCCACGCAAGGGAGGTACCATTTTTATTGGGAGACTTGGGGGAATACAGAATAGCTAAACAAGTGTTATTGTCCCTTGTCTTTCTCTACATTTTTTCCTTCCAAATGTAAGACAGTGTGTAAAAAAGAAGTCTATTTGAGAAATGCCCTGTAATTCACATGCTAGTATGGGGACCCCATAATTCAGAGATGCGCAAATAACTACTGTTTCTCAACACCTTATCTTGCGGCCTTTTTGGAAATACAAAGGTTTTCTTGATACCTATTTTTCACTTTTTATATTTCAGCAAATGAATTGCTGTATACCCAGTATAGAATGAAAACCCATTGCAAGGTGCAGCTCATTTATTAACTCTGGGTACCTAGGGTTCTTGATGAACCTAAAAGCCCTATATATCCCGCAACCGGAAGAGTCCAGCTGACGTAACGGTATATTGCTTTAAAAAATCTGACATCGCATGAAAAAGTTACAGAGTAAAACGTGGAGAAAAATGGCAGTTTCTTTCACCTCAATTTCAATATTGTTTTATTTCAGCTGTTGTTTTCTGTAGGAAACCCTTGTAGGATCTACAGAAATGACCCCTTGCTGAATTCTGAATGTTGTCTACTTTTCAGAAACGTTTAGCTTTCTGGGATCCAGCATTGTTTTCAGAACCATTTCTGTCAATAACTGGAAGGAGGCTGAAAGCGCAAAAAATAGTAAAAATGGGGTATGTCCCAGTAAAATGCCAAAATTGTGTTGAAAAATTGGCTTTTCTGATTCAAGTCTGCCTGCTCCTGAAAGCTAGGAAGATGGTGATTTTAGCCATTGATGCCATTTTCAGGGGGAAAACAACAAGCCTTCTTCTGCATCCCTTTTTTCCCATTTTTTTGAAAAAAACGAAATGTTCACTGTATTTTGGCTAATTTCTTGGTCTCCTTCAGGGGAACCCACAAATTCTGGGTACCTCTAGAATCCCTAGGATGTTGGAAAAAAAGGACGCAAATTTGGCGTGGGCAGCTTATGTGGACAAAAAGTTATGAGGGCCTAAGCGCGAACTGCTCCAAATAGCCAAAAAAAGGCTTGGCACCTGAGGGGGAAAAGGCCTGGCAGCGAAGGGGTTAATGAAGACCATGCTGGCCCCCAATTGAATTGTAGTGGGCCGTGGGGAATGAGGTTTTCTGGGCCCCTCTCCATTTAATGAAGACTGGGCCCCAGGGGATGGCAGATGAAGGCCGTGTGGCCACCCCACTTGAATTTGATATATATATATATATATAATAAAATATGCTTATTTGTAAAAACAAAAACACAAAGGTTACAGGATTGTTATAGTTAGGTGAATTTAGTCACACAAAACACATAGAAATTCAACAGTTGTAGTTGTGGTTAAGTTCTCTCAAGTAATTATAACTGGTGCCCTCAGATAACTATAACTCGCACCCAACCGTGTGCCACACATGGCCTTACAGGGGTTGGCAAAAGGGCCTGTCCTGCTGCCCCCATAAGCACACAATCATGTGCCATGCATGGCCTTCAGCCGTCCATAGCAGCAGTTGGCTGCAGGGCTTAGCCTGCAGGCCAGGCCATGCAGCCAACACCCCATCAACCAGTCAACCCTATGCCACACACAGCCTTGGCTAACAAAATAAAAAGGGGCAGGGTAGGAATACCCTTACCACCCTAGACTTGGCGCTGGAGTCCTTCTGGGGCTCCCCAAGGCAAAAAAAGCACATTTTAAAAAAGATTTGTGAATCTGATCCGGTGCTTCTTTAAAAAAAAGTTCCCTGGCTAGGCCTGGTCCTGGGGGCATGCCAATATATATAAAAAAGGAGGGGGCACACATGGCCCTCCTCCTGAGGCTCTTGTCAGGCCCGGGGACCACCACCTTCCCAGGGCTTTATTGTTATGGAGGGAGGCAGTGTGGACCCAGCTCCTTTGGGCTCCTTAAGCCCCAGGAACCACACCCACTTCCCGCAGAGCTTTAAATTAGAAATGGAGGGAGCCACACGGACCCTTCTCCTGGGGCTTTGCTATGCCCTAGTAGCCACCACCACCCTAGGGTTAAAGTACTAAAGATGTAGGGGATCCATGCGGACCCCTGACCCCGAAGACTACCACCTCCCTGGGGCTAAATACATTTTGTAAACAGAGGAGGGGGGCACATGGCCCCTCCCTGGGATGATTTTGGAACCAGGGACCCCATCCTCTGTGGCTCAGCCACTAGTGCCTGGATGCCCTGACCCCACTCAGGGCATCCATTGTGCTATATTGTGGACTGTGGGGAGAACCTCAAGGCCCCCGTGGTCCCAACTGGTTCCCTGCCTCCTGCAGGAGCCTGCATTGCTCCTGGACACAGGGAGCTGCTAGAAATGCAGCTCCCTTCATGTGGTAACAATAGTTTCATTTGTTTCCCTGCCATCTTTGTAGCGGACGGGGAAACAGATTAAAACTCTGCTTCCAGAAAGCGGGAGCTGTTTGACAGCTCCTGCTTGCTAAAGGCAGAGTTAGTGTTTGCTCTTGCTTGTTGGGAGCTGTCAGCTCTTGCTAAGCAAAAGCAAACAGTTAACTCCTGATGGGGGCCCCTTGGGAGATAGCAGGAGCCACAGGACCAAAAATTTATCCAGGAGAGGAGCCATGCGCCACCTTCCTTCTTGTGCACAGTCTGGCACAGGGAGGTGGTGGTACCTGGGGCCATATGTGGCCCAGGAGGGGAGCCACAAACCCCCACATAAATTTAAGTATACTGCCATGGAGTTGTGGTGGTCCCCGGGACTGGGGAGTCCACTTTACCCCCATATCTATATTTAGTTAGCCCTGTGGAGGTGGGGGTCCCTGGGGCCCAGGGTGGCTGCGTGGTCCCCCCACATCTATATTTAGTTTGCCCTGGGGAGGTAGTTGTCCCTGTGGCTCATGGAGAGTAACGGAGGGTGGTCCGCACAGCCCCCGTCATAAATGTCAATAAAGGCCTGGGGTGGTGGTCCTGCAAGCTCGTAAGATCCACAGGAGGGGGCCCTGTGCACCTCCTTCTTTATTTTTTGTATATATTGCCATGCCCCGGAGACCTGGCCCACTCGCGTTTTTTTTTTAAAGCAAGCATGGATGCCCACCTATCTGTCTCGATTTCATGGGAAATTTTTTCAAAAAAGTGTTTTTGCCTTGGCGAGACCCCCGTGGGAACCCCAGCACCAAGGCTAGCAGGTTAGGGTATTCTTCGCCTGAAATTATCACAGTCCAGTCCCTGCTGCCAACCCCTATGAAGCCATGCACAGCGGGAGCATCTACCTGTGGTGGGATGTGACCCTTCCGCCAAATGCTGCTGCATACAGCTGAAGACTGTGGACAGTTAGGTTTGGCTGCACAGTACAGGTTTCCCATCTGCTACCCCTGTTTGTGCATGGGCGAAGTCTGTGTGCAGAGAATGTTGGCCTCCTGAAGAGGGTTGGGTGCTGATTCTGCCTGAAGGCCAAGCATTATATCCCATCTGCACTATACATGGCCAAAGGCAATGCACAATGTGGTTTAACCAATAGCAGAGGGTTGGGTGCAGGACCTTGCAGTAGGCCATTTCATGTAGTCTACTGTCACTGTGCAACACCAAGAGTACATGCAACAACAACATGTCTCACTTATGTTGTCATACTGGGTGACAATCCATGGTAGTCCAAGGGTAATGTTCAGTCACATCTCACTGACAAGCTCTTTGAAAGCATTGCACTGATAAATCTGGTAGCATTGTTATAACCTGCCACCACACTGCTTCCACTCAGCCAGGTAACACATAGGACCACAAGCGGATTATTATACCTAGGCTGCGAACAACTGCAAAGGCCCCTTGTTATACTTCATGTCCCTTGGAATTCAAGAAAATGCTAGATGGAAAGGATTACATACACACAAAATCCCAATGATACGGGCCCACAAAAGCACTGTGTACATTGCCGCAAAGCATCCAAAATGTCCATAAATTATACCTTGCATGTGACAAAAATTACAATGAATGGAAATGAATGTAATGATGGTGTCATGTGCCCCTCAAACGTCTTTGATGCTGTAAATGTATGAAAGTCTACTATGAGAATAAGGGCATGAGACCTGCCAATATCGTCCACCTCCATAACACACATTGGATGTAGAATGTAGGGCTGTGCAGTGTGTATGGTAAATGCATGTGCTGGATGTATGTGTGCCTTTGAGTGGTACAATACATGGAAACTACAGTGCTGTGCAGTATGTGTATATTAAATGCTTGTGCTGTGTGTGTGTGTCTGCAGGTGGCTAATTTTGTCCAGCTGTTCTCCTTTCTGCTTAGTTGCACCCATCAAGCTTTGGTGCATGATGGTGACATCACTCCCTCACTGTGGACCTTCATCACAACAGCAGGTGCTGGGCAGATGAAGGTGAATAGGCATTGTCAAGAGACCTATGTGTTGTGACCATCTCCATTCTGTCTTGCTGCCATAGATGTTGATATGCACTGATATGTTCTTGGGGGGCAGGACAGGAGTAGCCACAGTGCAGTTTGTAGGGTCAGGGCACTGGTGAGAGTAAGTGGCCAATGCTGTTGATGGAAGAGTGAGACAGGTTTGTCATCTGTGGGGCCTAGTGGATGCGGGAATAAGCAACTTGATGGGTCTGGTGTTTCATCTTATCTTTCTGCAAGTGTAGGATATATGCTGTGTTCACTAAAGACATGCAGTGTTCCTTTATCTGACTGAGTGGATAGCAATGAGATGCTATTTCTTTTTTGCCTTGGTTTGGTACCTACAAAGAAAGAGTGGAGAGATGTATGTGACTTGTCATGTCAGTGAATTATTACTTTAGTCATTGTTCTTACATTTTGTGGCACCATAGCTGCCATGTCCACACACTGCTAATTTTTGATCTAGTGTGGCAATAAACATTTACTACTTGCACAGGGTGTTTGTCACCATATTCAAATACTTTGAAAAATTGTTTTTTTTTTATGAAGGCTGTTGGTAAGGATATTTGAAAATGTGACACTTGTTGCAAAGCCAACATTTTGCTGTTGCTCTTTTTTAATAGTGTGTGCGGGCTTGGCTTGGTATTTTGAAGGCCACAGTGTGTCATAATGTTGAATGACATGGCAGGTGGTCTAGACAACTTCTGATTTATATGCAACATGTTGACATAGGATTATATTACTGTATGGCATTCAGATTTTCATACAATACTGTAAAATGTCATGATAAACTATAGCCAAATACTTCAAGATGTGTTTCAAGTAATCATGGTATGTGTGCTTTCAGTGTGAATGAAATGGGTGTTGTGTTCATGAAAGCGTAACAAGGGTGTTATGCTATAGCATGACATTTGAACTGGTGTACCTTTGTGACAGATGTGAGATAGTGCATTGTGGAAAACATTTTCTTTGTTTTTAGTTACTTATTAATAATAGTAATTCTTAGCTGGAGCTAAGGTGATGAGTGTCTGATTGAGGGGTCAACTGCTTATTTACAAGGCTTTCTTCTGTGGCACAAGGATGTGGCGGATGTTATCAGAAGTCATTATGTAGCTAGCACTGTTGGATCGATTTCAGGTTGACAGGACCTAGAAGTGCTCTCAACATGCAGTCCGACATTACTGTATGGTCAGATGTCAGCATCTTGCAGACTCTTGGATACTTTGGTATAATTTATATTGCTCAATTATCCTTTTTACATGTTGGTATTTTGTGCTTAGGCATGGGAATTGATCTGTGGTGTGTTGCATGATATGTGAATGGTATGTTGTTTGGTGTGACCCATTTATGTCTGATGTGATGTTGTTTTTTTGGAGTGGAGATGTGATAGGATGTATTATGTTAACTTTACAACAAACCAAAGGATCAGTACTCATTTCCCATATAGGACATTAGACATTGATGGACTTGTGGGGTTCATTAATGGTTTTACACATTATTGCCCTCATTATGAGTGTCCCAGTAAATAGCCTAGATTTTCCTTACTCCTGAATTTACTGATCCAGGAGGTACTGATAACTCCAGAGTTGGGAAAATCTGGCTGAATACACGTTGGACCCAGTAGGTCGACTAAGCAATGAATAGTCCAGTCAATGACCAGTTTAAATGTCTGGGTGAAAGAAAAGAGATCTACTGTGTTTCTGTGGCTCTTATGACTGCAATGAGGCGGGTTACTGTTGTTACCGGCACCATCAGAATTAAAAGAGAGAAGCTTGCCTGTGCCACTAGGTCTCTGAAATAAGAATGTGAAAGGGGGGGTCACTTTCTGGTGGCCACAATTTTGTTGTCACATTTTGTATAACATGATGAAGTATTTTTATATAATTACTGCACTACAAAGCATACGAGTGGAGTGCACCATTGGATATAACATTAAAGTAACATTTCATGTATATCTATTTGAAACAAACACTGTGAAATTATTATTCTACAGAATAATTTTTTATATTCTCATATTTAACGGTTAGAATTAATTTAATCTGAAAGTATATTTGTGTTTTATTAACTTGGCTGGAGGGAAGGCCTACAAACATATTTTTCTTTCCACAGTTAACATGCAATGTGGAGTTTGTTTTCTTAAATATTTCCTCTCCCAGATGTAGGTGTTAGGATTTGAGACAGAGTTAACAGGAAGCTTTTTGTGTGTGAAAGATAAGAAAGTCTGAGATGAGCTATGCAAGGAGTAAGAGGAGTATTCTGGAAGTTGGCAGCAGAGACCAAAGATTATTAGGGAAGTATGAGCCAGGTTTCTCAAAGTTGTAACGTCTAATTAAAATTAATTGGGGGTTCAATCAAGAAGCTTCAACTGTGATGTCATCGCCTTGAGAAACTATAATTTAAAGAAGGTTTTGTTAGTGAGGAGTGAGGAAAGCAGATTCTTTTCACCCTTTGAGCTGAACTGACCTTTCTGAGGTACAGACCTCATATTTTCTATGTGGCTTCATGCCACCATATCTCTCTTAACAGAATATTCTACAGAATTTCTGTTTGCAGGCCCTTTCTCAAATACTTTTTTAGAATTAGAATAGTTTAGGGATCACTAAATAGTTAGGCAGGAGAATTTGGCTCTGGTGCCCAAGAACCACATGCTTTTTCTGATTTTCTGTATTGTGGCAATTGAAGTCTTGGTCTTGTAGATGCTGCCCTGGTTTAATATTGTACGACACTTTAATTCTCCTTTGGTGATTTTACATATCTATACAATGGTTTTGAGGCTCATTTATGTGATGTTGACTTTGAGTCTTTAATAAAGCCACTATGAATCTCTGATTGGACTCGGAATATTATTGGTTGGCATTGGGTTTGCACAGAAATTGTTTAAATGATTTTGCAACTGTTACTCTCTACCCCTCGGAACTGAGAAGAAAAGATTAATCAGACCCCAGAAATATAGATAGGGCCCTCAGAATTAAGAGGCCATTTACAATGATTCATAGTTTTGGTCTATGTGGAAAGTCAATACCAGGATTTGTAATGCATTATAGTTTATATCAAAAGTTTACAGTGTATATCTGACATATGTACCAGGATACAGTGAATGATGAGCAAAAGTGTGATGGCATTATGAAGCATTTTCCAGGAAGTACTTGGGTGTTCATCAACACACACAAACGTTCAATCCCTTCTTTTCAAAATATAGCTTTGTGTTTTCTTTCTATGGAAAGAAGTAAATCCACTAGAAAGACTTAGATGATAAATCATCCCGAGAGGCCTGCGGTGGTTGTCGTAAAATTCGTGATAGCATTGCTTCATCATTAGCATGGGATTTCCATCACTCAGCAGACCTTGAGAAACGATGGCGAGATACATGCTATATTTATTTTTCTTGCGGTAAACTGCTTTAAAGGGTAATAGTCGACCTGCCAAGTAATTTATTCATCCTGCTGAGCTGTCTCTGGCTATATATATATATATATATATACATATATATATGCTCCCCTTCGCTTTCCCAATCTCTGTTTATCTTTCTCTCCCCATCATTACCTCCCGTCCCTCCCTCGCCTTCCTTTTAACCAATGAGGCCTCCCGCCTCCCCTCTAGACCCTCCCTTCCCCTTTCAAAAACCCCCCCCACCCTTATCCCCTCCTGTTCTTTTGTCTAGCCCACGCTAGACGGTTTTCTTTCCCTTTTCTTACCTGCACGGCGGGGCCTGGAGGTCGTCGATGGAGGCACTCCTCGGGACGCGGAGCTCCGCGAGGAGTGCTACGGCTGGGTCGCGTCTTGAACGAGCAGCATGGTTGCTCGAGAGGCGTGTCCTGGAGGCCGGCTGACGGGGTCAGCCGGCCCTCTGTGGCTGGGACGTTGATTTCCGGGTTTCAGCGCCGCGGAGCCGCGGGGAACCGAGGGACTTCAACTCTGAGATGCTCTCAGGTAGGACGGGCGTTCGGCCCGTGGTTTTTATGTATTTTGATGAAATAGGTGACCTCTTTAGGGATTGGTGGAGCCCTGATTGGGGGGAGGACCAGGTGCCTATATAGAGGGTAGTTTTTTGGGGTTCCAGTCAGTGATTATTTGTTTACCATGCCTAAAGTTCCAGCAAAGAGACGTAGGATTGTCTCTTCTTCCTCGGAGGAGGAGGGGGGTGAGGCTAGCGTTACTACTCCGGAGAACTCACAGGTACCTGGCAGGGGTACTCCCCTCATGTCCAGAGAGGAGGTTCAGGATATGATTGAGGTGGCGGTGACCAGGGCACTACAAGCAGGCGTGGCCAGGACTGGTCAGTCTAAATGTGAGCATTCATCGGTAGCAACTAGGAAATCTTCATCGGAGAGTGAGGATGAGGCCCCATCGACGTCATCTGGGGGGAAATATGTTTCCAGAGAAGATATGTGGGAAGTGATGGCACATGTTCGGGACAATTTGGGTTTCCCAGTGTTTCAACCTGCAGACTTGGATTCTCATTTATTTCCTCAATATAAGACACCTTCAAAGTTTGCCATGCCTTTTCAGGGACCTGTGAGGGATATGGTGTTTCGTGAGTGGAAGGATGTGGATAAGGCTCAGGTTCCACGATTCCTTCAGAAACTTTACTTACTTGAGGGTGAGGAGGTTTTGCCTCCTTCAGTACGCCTGGACTCTATTTTGGCTACTCTGATTGGCAAAACGGCAGTCAATCCGGAGGATTGTGTGCCTACGGATGCCACTGACCGTAAAGTGGATTCGGGTCTTAAGAGGGCTTTTGCTGCGGAAAATCTGGCGCTGAGGGCAGGGATTTATTCTGCATATGCGTCACAGTCATTGGTTCAAGACTTTGATAAACTGGCGGTGGCTGTACAGGAAGGGGCGGAATGTTCGGAGCTCCTGGCTGGTATGGAGCAGCAGGCCAGATTGTTGGCTGATGTGTCTTCGGATGTGGTCCGTACTTCGGCTCTGGCATCTGGGTCTTTGATTGGGGCTCGTAGGTCCCTCTGGTTGCGTTCCTGGAAGGCGGATCCGGGGGAAAAGGCGGCCTTGTTGAGACTGCCGTTTGAAGGTCGTACCTTGTTTGGAGAACAATTGCCATCCATGCTTTCCAAGGCTTTTAAGGAACGGAAGCATGCCTTACCTTATAAAGGGGGTTCTTCTTCGAGTAAAGGGTGGAAGAAACATTCCAGATCTTCTCCTACTAGGGATGCTAAATCCTTTTCATTTAGGAAACGGCGTTTTCAGCCGCGTTTTTCACCTAAGAAGTCTGCTCCTGCGACCCGGGGTGGTTTCAAGAAGGGGTCCTGACAATCACTGTGGGCCTGGCAGAGGGCCGGTTGGGGGAAGACTGAGTCACTTTCTTTCGGCTTGGAAGGACAGTGTAAACGATCATTGGGTACTAGACATTGTGGCCAATGGTTATGTCATAGATTTTGTGGTGGTTCCTCCAGATTCAGGGGTACGTCCCACACCTCTGCCTTCAGAGGGGTCACGGAGAAGAGCATTATTGGACGGAGTGCGGGACTTACTGGTCAAGGGGGCCATTTCCCACGTTCCGCTAGACGAGCGGGGTCAGGGCACTTATTCGGTCTTGTTTCTTGTTCAGAAAGTTTCAGGGGGATTTCGGCCGGTGCTCAATCTAAAGGAGGTGAATACCTGGATCAGGACAGTGCATTTCCGCATGCTGTCCATTCAGACTATTTTTCCATTGGTCAGACACGGGGACTTTCTGGTGTCACTGGATCTGCAGGATGCTTACCTACACGTACCGGTGGCAAGATCCTCTCAAAAGTTCCTGAGGTTTGCTGTGGGTCAGGACCATTATCAGTTTTGCGTTCTGCCTTTCGGTCTAAAATCTTCTCCTCGAATTTTCACAAAGGTGCTGGCTCCTCTAGTGGCTTTGCTTCATTCAGAAGGGGTATTTCTGCATCCTTATCTAGACGACATTTTGATTCATGCCCAATCATGAGACCTTTTGCAGAAGCAGGTGGTCCATGTTCTGGGGGTCCTGCAAAACCACGGGTTTTTAATCAATTGGGAGAAGTCAGACTTAGTGCCGTCCCAGGATCTGGTTTTTCTGGGAGCTCGGTTTCAGACTCTTCTTGGGTTGGTGACTGTGTCAGAAAAACGGTTGGGTGTCCTACAGGCTTTGGTAAAGAAGGTATTGTTGCAGTCTGCTCCCCGAGCTCTTCTATGGTTGCGTCTGCAGGGTCATTTGGCGTCGGTGATATTTCTGGTTCCTTGGGCACGTTTCCATCTCCTGTGCTTGATGACATGGTTCTTGAGAAGGTGGACACCAGGGTCCGGTTCTCTGAAGGACAGGGTTCCAGGGTCCGGATTGATTCACAGAGAGTTGCAATGGTGGTTGGATGCAGACCACCTGAGGATAGGGGTTTCTTTATCGCCTCTGAGACCCGTGGTGGTGACGACGGATGCCAGCCTCTCCGGTTGGGGGGCATGGATGGGGTCGTCTCAGATTCAGGGGTTTTGGTCCCCTCGGGAGGCGAGTCGGTCGTCGAATTGGCGCGAATTGCGGGCAGTATTCCTGGCTCTGGTCCATTTTCAGGATTCCCTGAGGGGTTCGGCGGTTCTGGTTCGCACAGACAACTTAGTGGCCAAGGCTTATGTCAATCGGCAAGGAGGGACCAGGTCAAGGGCTCTGTTCAATCTAGTCAGGGAGATTTTTGTGTGGGCTCAGGAGTGGGTTCCTTCTCTCAGGGCTACGTACATTCGGGGGGTGGTGAATGTTCGGGCGGATCGGCTGAGCAGAGTGATTCCTTCCTCTCAACTTTTCTCTCTCCGGAAGTCTCTGTTTCAGCATCTGGTTCGGCTTTGGGGTCTTCCAGTGCTGGATGTGTTTGCGTCAGTAGGGAATGCGAAAGTGGATCGCTTCTGCTCCCGGTTTCGATGTCCCCAAGCATGGGAGGTGGACGGGATGTCATGTCCTTGGCCGCGGGGCCTTTTGTATGCGTTCCCTCCTTTTCAACTACTCAGGGCGTTTCTGTTACGTGTGAGGGATCTGGGGTCCAGGGTTGTCCTAATTGCGCCACTTTGGCCGAGGGCGAATTGGTTCCCCTTGTTGAGGCTGATGGCGGACGGGAGGATGTGGCCTCTGCCTCTTTGTCCGTCTCCCCTGGAGTTTCCCTGCCTCCCATTGGGGTCATTGAGAAGGTTACACTTGACGGCCTGGAAGTTGAACGACGGGGATTGACAGGTCTGGGGGTGCCGGTAGCTTTGAGTTCTACATTGCTGGCTTCGAGGAGACGTTCCACTTTACTTTCTTATGGTAGACAGTGGAAGGTGTTTTCGTCATGGTGCTTAAGTCGTGAGTTAGATCCTACCTGCGCTTCTATCTTTGAGGTGATGCAGTTCCTGCAGGACGGTGCTCATTTAGGGTTGTCAGTGGCATCTCTTCGGGTGCAGTGGGCGGCTATTCAGGCATTCAGAGGACCATGGCGTAATCTTCAGGATGAAGGGCGCTTGATGCCGAGATTTTTTCAAGGGCTTGTTAATTTATTTCCTCGCCCGGTACGTTCTTTTCCTTCATGGGATCTGTCCTTGGTTTTGGATGTGTTGACGGAGCCCCCTTTTGAACCTTTGGGGGACTGTGATTTGCGCCATCTATCTTTGAAGACATTCTTTTTGGTAGCCATTACTTCGGCTCGTCGGTTGGGGGAATTGGGGGCATTGGCTTGTTCCTTTCCTTTTTGTAAGATTTTTCACGATCGGGTGGTTCTGGTTCCAGTACCTTCCTTTATTCCTAAAGTCAATTCTTCGTTCCATTCCCGGCAGGAGGTCATCCTTCCTTCATTTTGTCCGAATCCCTCCTCAAGGGAGGAGGTCCGTTTGCATTCGTTGGATGTGCGCAGGGTTTTGTTGGAGTATCTGCGGGTGGTGGCTCCTTTTCGTAAAGGGGATTCACTGTTTGTTAATTTTGGTCCGGCTCGCAAAGGTGAGAAACCTTCCACGGCTTCCTTGAGTCGGTGGGTTCGATCTTTAATTCTGTTGGCCTATTCCTTGAAAGAGGTGGTTCCTCCTCAAGGGATTCAGGGGAGATCTACCAGAGGCATGGCGGCTACAGTGGCGGAGCTTCAGGGGACTTCCGTGGTGGAAATTTGCAGGGCCGCCACTTGGGCTTCTCCTTCGACGTTTGTGCGTCATTATAGGCTGTCGGACTTGGGTAGTTTGGAGTCGGTGTTAGGTCACCGGGTCTTATCCTCTATGAGATAATGTTTGGGATGTTCTTGGTGCAGGATATTAAATAAAGGTCTTGCAACTCGATGTCCGTCTCCTGTGTGTTTTCTTGCTATGTCTCATTGGTTAAAAGGAAGGCGAGGGAGGGACGGGAGGTAATGCTTCCATTTTCTTACGATAATGGCATTACTCCTAGTCCTACTCCCTCGCCTTCCTTTTCCGTTCCCTCCCACCCTCCCGGTACGGACTGTCCGAGTTGCAGCTTGGGCTTGGTTTTTGTACAGGAGGGGATAAGGGTGGGGGGGGTTTTTGAAAGGGGAAGGGAGGGTCTAGAGGGGAGGCGGGAGGCCTCATTGGTTAAAAGGAAGGCGAGGGAGTAGGACTAGGAGTAATGCCATTATCGTAAGAAAATGGAAGCATTATTAAAATTGGAAAAAGTGATACCTGACAAGAAAGACAGTGGAATAATTGCTTGTATTAATCATTCTGTTGCTCATTTGTCTTTGCCAGCTTTGACACAGTGGCTATGGACTGTTTTCGCCCCAACCACAGACGTGTATCTTATTTATCAGACATACGAGTGCCAAGTGTCATATTTCAGAAAATAAAATTTACCTGTGCTTTCACGTCCATTCCATTAGCTGCTGAAGCCGTATCTACTTTCCCTTCTGTGAAAACAATATATTGCAATTAGTGAAGGTAATGAAGCACCATCTGCCTGCATGTGATTTTTTAGAGTCATTCACAGAGTAGCAAACCTGACAAAAGCTGTATTCAGCAAGTGAACCACACCAGCTCCAGATCAAATAAACCTTATTTACTTCCAAACTCACAAACATCGGGGTTAGCAGACCTTCCTGTCATCCGGTCATGGTTTGACTCCCCCACAGTGATTTGATTCATGCTTCAATTAGGAGTCACAGTGGCTTTCAGCAGCAGTAATTATCATATCTATAACGCTGTCATTGGTAAATTGAAGTATTTGTCTTGGCGATACTGCAAATTATTCTGGAAGCCCTTCACTGCCTTGTGACATTTGTCAATAATTCTATAGGTGCTTCATGAGAGAACATTGAAAAACACAATGTTATTCTTTCATATGAACTTCTTTACCACCATGAGCAGTAGGACAAATTTAAGGAAAGTGGTGCAGAGCTTCAAATCTAACGTCATGGATCGAGCGAAAAGAATATCCTGCCTCGAGGGCTATAACAGGAGCAAATATGAAATCACAAAAAGCTTTAGTGAATGGGCTTATCATGCATGGCGCCCCCTCAACAATGCATCACTGAGATCAGTGGAGCCACCTGAAGGCAAAGAGATCCCTTACACCTTGATGGCGAGCTATGAGTGCGGCGGGAAGCCTCCCATAGGAATGTGAAAGTATTGGCCTCCACTGACCTGGTGACCCAGCAGACCATCCACCATACTTTAGACGACCCCATATGTCCCATGGTACCCTGACACTGGTGATGATTGGAGTCTTAGCAAACGGTGCAGTCAGACATATTCAATATAAGATAAGATGCAGACCAGGATTCTTTGTGGAGCATCTCAGAATTACGGGTAAAAACATATATACTCTTGTCAGGAGTATTGAATAGGCAAACACTAATAATGATAGGGTTGAGTTCAGGTTTAGAGGTAGCTTAAGGTTTCATTCAAGGTTATGATTTGAATAGCTGTCAAAGTTAGGGTAACATTGAGATTAGAATGAAGTTTAAGGACATTGTTGTGGTATACAGTAACGATCAAACTCACTGACAGACTTATTCCTTGCTTATTAATTTGTTAGAAAAGCTAATATTTTTATCACAATAAAGCAAGCCTATGATTGTGATGCAAACGTTATATGCGATGGATGTCTGCCCTGCACAACAATAAATCGGGGTCACTGGACATGCATCCTCCAGGAGAGTTTCCCTTAAAAAAATGAGCGAGTATATATCAACTAACGGAGAACAAACAGGCAATGGGTTTCTTTAAGAATATACTTTCTACTTCCAAACCTAAAACTAGTAAAATATCCACAATCGTGAATACAAAAACAAGTAAGCATACCGTGGAGTACAAAGTCAAGCACAGTTTAAAGCCCCAAAATGTAGGCAGCCCTACCTCACAGAAAACATGTGTGATCCTTGACAGTCAAGGCCTACTAGCAAGAGGGAGTTCTGATGACATCCTTCCCTACACCATTGCACCATGATGTACCATTGGAATAGGGGGCAGAGTAGGACATGTGATTGTCATTCAGGTTACCATAAACCTGCAGATCTGAATTTTGCTTCAGGAACAACTTGGAGCCATCAGTCTCTTTCCCATTCACCAAAATATGTAAAAGACTGCACTTTATTGTGATGGCGAAGAGGAGCTAGGGATATGAGCGAAGGCATGCAAGAAATGTCATCTTTTTTTTGTTACATAGCTCATTCCATTGAAAGGAGGCTCTAATTGGGAATTCTAAATCTCTTGTAAGTGCCAGCTCTTTTACACTAAACAGAGCAGAAGACAACTGTTACTCGCTGCTCTTGCATCAATCTGAATTGCATGTAGTTTTTCTTTTACATGGATGTCACCTGAATGGTAACATTCAATTGAAACTACAAAAATATGCAGGAATCACTCTAGCAACAGATGCATAATAATAAACACTCAAGGCCTGATTTAATAGAAAATGACGGTGCGTGGCGCTGCGCCACATTTGGCAGTGTTGCGCACCGTCATTTTCAAAACGCAGGGATGCACAGTATTCACTGGAATACGGCACACCCCTGTGTTTCCCCCTGCGCTAAATTTGTTGCTGTGTGCCAACACAGCCACACTTGCACCATAGTGCAAGGATGGCTGCGTCGAGGGGGAGATTGTTTTTGTGCAGGAAGGAACACCTTCCTGCACAAAAACAATCTGAAATGGCGGTTTGCTCTTTCTGTGTGCTGCACAGAAAGAGCAAAAAACAAGGAGAAATGAAAGCATTTCTCATCGTTGTTCCACTCTCATGCCACCCCTGGAGTGGCGTTAAATTTTGGCACTGCCTCAGGTTTATGAAAACTCGTAAATCTGAGGGAGCGTCAAAATGCATTTGGTGTGCAGTAGAATGCCCACAGCAACACCCATTGCATGCTCCTTCCTTGCAAAGTGCTGCTTGTGAAGGGGCTGTACTTACAAGGTGGCGTTAAGCCACAAAAAGTGGCTTAAGGCCACCTTGTAAATACAGCTCAGGGCATTGCACCACTGGATCATCACAAAAGTTACTGTGGCAATAGGGACTTTTAAATCTGGCCCTAAATGTATCAATTGCACAGTAGCTTTCTCTTGCTCGTTAGAAGGGAATGGTTTTGAGATAGGTCCTGTTCCGACAGTTCCTAAAGCGTCAAAACCTGAGGCACTGGACAGAAACAAAGGTTCAATCAGGATTTATAAATAATTCTGTGAAGACCCAAGAGACAGTTGTTAAATAAAGCACAATTTCAAAAGTAAGGCAGGGTTGCAGTACAGAGGTTGAAGAGTCAGTTCAAGAATTCAACAGCGAGTCCAAACAAATAAATCTAACTCTCCCAAGCTACTCACTGACTTAAGGCCTCTGAGGAGAGTGTTGGAAGAGATCCAATAGTTCCGAGGATGCAAGGAAATAGTTTGAAGTGCTTAAAAAAGCAAGGACATTTTTTGAAGTGACGACAGAGACGTTCCAAGCTGCAACAGATATAGGAAGATTTTGAGAAGATGAACGTGGCATCCAGCTTGAAGGTTCAGTCAGCAGCAGAACCAGGGACAGAGGTGAAGAGTAACAGCCAATCAGTGGAAAACTATTGAACAGTATAACCCAGGCAGAGGCTTCCCCTAATCAATAGGGAGGAAAGCCAAGCAACTGACCACACCCTGGGTGTGTCTTTCATAGACTGCTGGATCCTTGATTCCAGCAGTAGATCTGTGAGGCATGGGATTCCTTGAATTTTGCAGGAGATCCTTCAGGATCTTTGAATTCTGGAGTAGATCCTCACATCATCTGTAGTTTACAATTCAGATGAAGCATACTGCCATGACATCTGGGGTGCCCACAAAGGGACAAGATTGATTGTGTTGGTGATGGGTGAGAGTCAGTCACAATCCTTGGCAGGATGAATTCTGTCACATCTGAACGGACATTCAGAGAGGCAATGTCAAGAGAAAAAGGTGGAAACGGACAGCCAAAGATGACCAAGAACAGAAGTGGTTGGGAATAGAGGTGAGCACGTGTGGCAAACCATGACAAATTATTATTCAGTGGTTGGTCAGGTTGATATGCCACCATGTACCACTGAGCATATTCACAAGGAGTTAAGTCCTGGCTAGTGGGTCACCTCCCTGAGCATGACAAGAAGTGTTTATCTACCCTTTGAAACTAGCCCCAATTATGTTCTTTCACTGAAGAGAGAAAGGGTTTTACAGCTCCAGAGTGAAGAAGTGGCTCAAAACACTGAGCAGCCAGAGCTAACTCCATGACCTTTCATTCATATGTTATAAACAACTCCACACACGCTTGCATTTCACTGCTGATTCTTTTTCTGCTTAACCTTGATTTATTGCCAGAGCAATGCTTCACGCACACTCCCAGGAATTCAGCCATCCTTCCCCAAACCTTTAAACGTTTCACATACAGCAATGGGGAAATCTGAACATTCCAGAGTGGGGAAAGTACATAGAGTAAACCACCGACACGAGTAAGGTTTCAGATAGTGGCAGAAAAAAGGTCTCTACTGTCTAGCGACATGAGAGCCTGACATGATGATGATAACCGCAGTAATACTGTGTCACAGGAGCTTTATGAAAGGCAATATATGTTGATGCCAAACTAGAGTTATATACTAAAGCAATAGATGAACAGAGTCTACGGCCGAGCATGCCTATCTAATGTCTGTCATTTAGAGCCAATCATGATACATTGATTAGCAAGTGGCTTGAGCAATCCAAGCTGTTTGAGCAATAATCATTTGCTATGTCAAGCAGAGAAAGAGGGATTGATTGTATTTGTTACAGGTCTACTAGCTTCATCTGCCTCAGATATATATATATATATAAATCTTCCATTCTAGCCTTGGGATCTCTTCTGGATTATTTGAAGCGCTGGAGCAAGATGCACGAGTTTATTTCCTTCTTAAATCCACAAAATCTGTGGAAATCGTTCTCAGGCAGAAAAAATAAATTCAGAGAACGAAGGGCTTACATTCTCATCCTCCTTCAGGCAGGCAGAGATTTGTGGCTATCAGTTACCTCACAAGATTGAGGCGAGCAAATTTTACGAACGTGTTTATGGCTGTTCTAATCAGCAGACCTCTGTCAAAGGCTGAATGAGAATTACAGTGAACAGCAAAAGAATAATAATGTTCATTTATTCTTGTCTTCGAAAACACAGAAGTGTGGGGGGTGTAAAAAATAAACTGACAAACCACTGGTTCAGAGACTAAGGGCCTGATTCACCAATGTAAAATTAAACTTTTGTATCAGTTTACATGTTATTGGTATTGACAAAATCAAGTTTTTTGTGCATTTAGGACTACGGATGAGATTCCGCAGTCGGGGCGATAACTCTGCACATAAAAAGATAAGAAAAACTTTTGTAAATCAGGCTCTTTGCAATCTATGTAATTTTACAGTTCAAGGTTGAGTGACTGAACCACGCATGGCAGAACACACACATGGCCTAACAAGGTGGTCGGAACCACACCCCCGTCTTTACCATCAATGCCTTCACAACGCATGCCTTTACAATTAATTTCGTTGTAAAAGCATACTAAATAAAGTTATATGTGGTAAAGCCATTTGTGGCTGTGTGGTACAACCCCCCCGACCCAAACCCTAAAACCTACCCTGACCTGTCCTAAAAAACCACCCTGACCTCACCCCCACCCGAAACACTAAAAGCTATCCTGCCCTGTCCTAAAATCTACCCCATCCGGGCCTAAAAAATACCCGACCCCCCTCCCAGCCCTAAACCCTAAAACCTACCCTGTCCTAAAAACTACCCGAGCCTGTCCTAAAAACTACCCTGACCCCATCATAAACCCTACTGTGTCCTAAAACCTACTCTACTGTGTCCTAAAAACGACCCCAACTCCCACCCCAATCTCTAAAACCTACCCTGTCCTAAAAGCTACCCCATTCCATCCTAAAAGCTACCCGAGGTCCCTCCCTGACCCTAAAACCTACCCTGTCCTAAAAACTACACCACCCTGTCCTAAAAACGACCAACCCTGCCCTGTCCTAAAAACTACCCCAAAACAAACCCTAAAACATACCACACTGTGTTCTAAAAACTACCCCACCTCGTCCCCACCCTAAACCTAAAACCTACCCTACCCTAAAAACTACCCCACCCTGACCCTCTGACCCCTGGCCTGACTCCTAAAACCTACCTAGCCCTGTCCCAAAAACTACCCTTAAACCCTAAATCCTACAGTGTCTTAAAAACTACTCCCTGTCCTAAAAAGTACCCCGACCCCCACCTTAAACCTTAAAACCTACCATGCCCTGTCCCAAAAACTACCCTAACCCCAACTCCGCTCTAAAAACAAAAACCTACCCCACCCTGTCCTAAAAACTACCTTGCCCTGTTCTTGAAACTACCCCAATCTCTGCCCTGAACCCTAAAACCTACACCACCCTCTCCTAAAAACTACCTGACCCCTGCCCTGCCCCAACCCTAAAATCTACCATCCTCTAAAAACTACCCCACCTTTTCCTAAAAATACCCTGACTCCCCTGACCTAACTCCTAAAACCTACCCTGTCCTCAAAACTACTCCACCCTGTCCTAAAAACGACCCAACCCCCATCCCTGCCCTAAACCCTACAACCTACCCTGCCCTGTCCTAAAAACTACCCCAAAACAAACCCTAAAACCTACCACGCTGTGTCCTAAAAACTACTCTATCCCCATCCCCTCCCTAAACCCTAAAACCTACCCTGCCCTAAAAACTACCCCACCCTCTCTTAAAAACTATCCTGACCCCCCAACCCCTGCCCTGAACCCTAAAACCTACCCCGCCCTGTTCTAAAAACTACTCCCTGTCCTAAAAACTACCCCAACCCCCACCTTAAACCCTAAAACCTACCTTGCGCTGTCCTAAAACCTACCTTGATTCCCCACCCCCATTTTTAACCCTAAAACTTACCCCACCCTGTCCTAAAAACTACCCGTCCTGTTCTAGACACTACCCCAACCCCTGCCATGAACCCTAAAACTTGCCCCAGCCTGTCCGAAAAACTACCCCGACCCCCCACCCTGCCCCAAGCCTAAAAACTCCCCTCCCCTAAAAGCTACCGCACCCTGTCCTAAAGAGTACCCCAACCCCCAACCCCTGCTGTGAACTCTAAAACCTACCCCTCCCTGTCCTAAGAACTACCCGACCCCCACCTGAAACCCTAAAACCTACCTTGCCCTGTCCTAAAAACTACCCTCACCCCTCACCCCCGCCCTAAATCCTAAAACCTAACACTCCCTGTCCAAAAAACTACCCCTCCATGTTCTAGAAACTACCCCAACCCCTGCCCTTAAACCTAAAACCTACCGTAAATTCAAATTGTAGCAGCGCACGCTAAAAATTGCTAATCAACACAAGTATAACAGTAAGTAAAACAAAACAAAATTACTACAATTGCATGTAAAGAGTCCTCATCCAATCAGTTTCATGAACAAATTCTTGTTTAATTCTTCTTGTACTTGTTCCCAACTTCCATCATATGTTTTTCAAGATGTTCCGAATTTCATCAAAAAGTCACCACAATGTCGTATTCCAAATTTCCATTAGTTAAATCATCACTTGTCGGTATTTCAAATTTCCATCAATTACATCACCACTTGTCACTTATCATCACCACTTGTCACTTGTCAACACATGTTTCCTCTAGGGAGTGAGTGCCCATTGACTTCTTCAGGACTTCCTATAATAACATTTCCATTAAATATAAGTTAACATACATTATTAATAGCTCATTATCTTCCCTCAACCACTTTGATGAATATTTCATTCAGCATGCTTTTCATGTGGAAGCCGTGAGATTTAAGTGCAGACATTCTTAATCAAATGTGCCCCAAGCAATTGTGATCATTGATCTTCACTATTTTAGCCCATGATCATTAATTGTTGACTGAAGTCTCTAATATTAGTCCAACAGATCATATTCCCATTAGAGGTACATAAAGTAAATGGTATTAGCAAAATAGTGCTGACCTTATTGATACTGGCACCAGCGCTAAAGTGTGATGAAAATCCCTATTGTGCACCAGTGCGCAAACCACAACGCCCAAAGGCATACCTGTAGTCAATATCCAGAACTCACAATACTGCCTGCTGAGTCTCAGACAAACCGATCATTTATTTTAATTCCATTATTGGAAGCTGGAACCCTGCGTATCCTGTCAGTAAATCATAACTTTTAGTGCACATATATTACTGAAAAATCCGAGAAGCTACACAAATAAAAGGATGTATCATACATCATCCCGTATATTTGAATCTTACCTCACTCTGAGCAGTATGTTGCCGCGAGTACGTCGGACGCTACTAAAGAAGCGCCTTTGTTTCCTTCGGCGTTTATGTGCTCGGCAAAAGCATGAAAATAGAAAGTGATCCGCCCCCGGTCTACAGATACCCCTTATCACCCCTAATCAATTAGGTTTCTAAAACCTACCCTACCCTGTCCTAAACACTACCCTGACCCCCACCCTGAACCCTAAAACCTACTCCATCCTGTCCTAAAAACGACCCCAACCCTTCACCCCCGCCCTGAACTCTAAAACCTACCCTGCCCTGTCCTTACGAATCCTCCCACCCACCTCAGCACACTTACTTGTCTGCTGCATTCCCCTTCCAGGTGTTCCTGGTGTGAACCATGCATATGCGTGGTTCAGGCAAATGTGGTAACGCTTGCGTGGCTACGCTACACGTTGGTCCGGACACGTAGAAAAGGCTGTTTTCCTTAAAGGAATGCAGCGTGTTCTGTTTATCCTGCTCCTGGTGTGGAACCCTTATACAACTGTGGAATTCTTCTAGACCATGGTTGCAAACCATTTAGTAGATCATGCCTAACTTCTCCTTGCTTAATGCTAAGTTAAATTCAGATTCTGTCTGTACAGATGGCATCCAATACGTATGAAGAAGTATACGTAAAGAGTAATCTTCCCAAACTACAGGACGCATGTGAATCTACAGCTGTCTCTGCCTGGCTCCGTTTTAAGGGATAGCACTTCTTAACGCTTTAGGGGTCATTCAGTCACCACATTCACTCTGTCATGCATCCACCCTAACTTAATGCAAGTCCTCTATCATCTGCAGGATACCCCTTTCTGATCATCACTAGCATGAATCCTGACCATTCATGTCCAAACTTATAATACTAGAGTTTAACCCTCTGCCAGTGGTGTAACGTAAAATGATGCCCCCGTGCAAAATGAGGATGAGGGACCCCAGTTTCTCCTATATCTCATAGACAATGATTGGTGATGCGTGCAATAGAGGCACCTTGAATTGTTGCAGTCTCCCTAAAGTATTTGGAGTCCCTTTGCGCTACAGCAGCTGCAGGGGCTTGAGTTACACCGTGACTTCTACCAGGCATTTCACTCACAAAAAGGGGTAGGATTGAACAGCCTTGGACTTTCCTTTTGCTAAGTGTCAGAATGCCTCCTCGGGTAACTTGACAGGGGACTACATCCTGCAAGGTCTGGGCCTTTGTTTTTCTTTCATTCAACTCTCTATATTACACTGAATTTCGCTCAGCCTACACTCAGATTTTTATTGTGACATCATTAACGCTGCTCTGACCTTCCTGACAGGTACACTCTACACAAACTATCACACAGGGTAAACATCCTGCTGTGAAACTATAGCTACAAATGAATAACACAACACAGTGGCCCTAATCAGAAGTCAATGCCAGATAAATGCTTTGGGACTCCTACAGCAGCATCCTTAGAATGATCTATCTATCGACTCACTAGATAAGCACACGTACATAAATTGCGCACACATTCCCATGAAAGTGACTTACATAGCAGCAGGCAAAGATCCATCACCAATAAACTCTTTACCCGTATGTATAACATGATTTGCGCGTGTTTGAGTAGTATAATAGTTCAGAATAAATGTATGCTCTCCAGACACACGATAAAAGAGAACATTGAAATGGTTTATTTAAAAAAAGAAGGATTCAACTCTTTTTAGTTAAGGTGCGAATTTTCAAATGATCCGTTCTGACGGGGAATCTGCTACATTTAATCAAGAAATGATTTTGATGAAGAAAAAACAGAGATGATTAACAAGAGGGGGCTGGGCAGTCCCAGTGACTTCTCTGTGAGCAGCCATCCTACATCTCTCATTCATATTTTGTACTAAAATTATGTTTTCCATCATCTAAGGACAACTCTAATGACAGGTGAACCGTAGCTGATTGAGGTCAGTCTTCCATCTGCACTTGGTATGATGTTTGCAATCAATTTGTAAAAATGTATAGATATTATTCAGAAGCATTCCCATTTGTTAAAAAATATTCATGGGTTGACCACGGTTACCCGAAGTCACTAAGATTAGTTTATACTAGAATAATTCAACTGTGAGTGCAGCTAGTGTACTCTAAAAACGAAAGAAAGTTACTTTCAGCTAGGACTTGTCTTAATGAGAAGAACCAGTTTTCGGTCTTCCCTGTCCTATGGCACACAAAGATTGTTCTTAGGGAACACTAGGTTTGCGGTTGCTGCATAAAATGCAGGGAAAACTCACAGTATGGAAAAAGAGTCAAGATGGGATTTCAAGGTTATAGGTAGAAGAATCACAGCCTTGTTTACACATAGATCACAAATTATGCATTAAAGAAAATATTCCTTAGACAACAAGTCGTCCAGTTTTAAGGATGCAATAATGTGCAAACTTGTATTAGAGGAGCAGCTGGAGAGGATAACTGGAATTTATTTTGTCACGCATTGTATTGTATTGTACAACATATAGGTATGTGGGGGGAAATCACAAAGACATTTTTAGTTCTAGATCTATATTTATGGTCTATATATAAGGGGGGGGGGCATGGCTAACCTCGCCTGCAATTTAGAAGCACTCCGGACACAGCCTGACTGAAAATATCCTGAGCCCTCGCACATACACCGTTGAAGCAACTTCAACCTTACCATCCTCCTGGGGAAAATACCCTCCAACTGCTTGGCTGTGGGCCCCGAATGGCCTAGGAGGTACACTTCCATGAAAGTAGCCTGAGCAGAGGCAAGGAGCCTGCTTGGGCATGCATAACCAGAGTGACATGGAGGCCCAGAAACTGGGTGAAGATGAACTCTGTGCCCTGTCTGGCTTGTGGGAATGTAGACCATGCCCCCCTCCACACTGGTTTGTGGGCATGCAGTTGTCATCCCTTGTCATCCCTAGGGCTAGGAAGCAGCATGGACCCCCCTTATTTGCCTTTCTTGGAACATCAGCCAGCACAAGGAGAGAGTAGGCTCAGAGCCCCGCTGCACCTGGGGCCTGTGACTCAGTGGCAGAAGCACATGAGCCACTCATGACGTGGTCACTTGGGGCCCCATTGGACCCAGAGACCTTCCCGACCTTCAGCTACATAGCCCTGGTGAATGCGCACCTGGCCAGGGGGAAAGTTGCCCCACGCCAGCAGAAGTCCACAGTCTTGACTTGAGGGCTCCACCACAAAGCTTCACAACAGGAGTCAGAAAGCAGCATCACTAACCACCCTAATGCCCAGACTGCCTCTGCTGCGACCCCAAGTCTAGGGCCATTTATGCCAGTCCGACCTGGGTGTGAGGCAGTCCCCTGTAGGAGCATTGAACTGCTCTCCTGATGAGGTATTGCTCGTCCATAGCCCTGGGCCTGTGAACCAACTAGGCTCCCCCCTTAGACTTGGACATGAGCAGAACAATGCCTGCTGATGTGGTTGTGTGGTACCATACTGCAATACAAGAAATAATGGCACTTGAGGGCTCAACTAAAGACTCAATGGACATCTCTCAACCAACTGGCACCACAGTATCTACTCCTGACATGGTTGAGCCCCCACTTGCAAAATACAGGAGTCACAAACCTCCCTGGAACTAAAAAGAGACATGTTGGCACTGGACCATAGTGTATTTTGAGAAGACCAGTGGAAATTGCGATATATGGTTCAACAACATACACCCACCTTGCAAGACAATGTCCTCAAAACGGAGGATCACGCAGCCTACCTAACGCACCTATCAGAATGCATACAACTCCTAGAACATTGAGCCAAGTATGCAGAAGGCCCAACTGCTTGCTAACAATATGCCCTCCTCTAGGAGCGACCCACAGCTTATGGTGGCCAGGCTGCTGAACTTCTAGGTCTGTGGCTAAATTCTCTGTAGGATCAAGTCGATGAACTCAATCAAAGTGGCCTTCTCCAGAGGCTTGCTTTTCCCTGGCTTCATCTTGTTTGTCTGGAGGAGCAGTGCCTCATTCCTTGGTGCCAAAGAAAGCTCTGTAACCTCGGCCTCAAATATGGCCTGCTCAAACCTTTCACAACTATGAGTGGTGGAAGATGCCCATGCATACTTCATTTAAGACCCTACTGAAGTATGGACTTGGCTGGAACGTCACTATGGCCAGGCGGGCCCTTTGAGCATCCAGGCTGATTTGCTCTCCCTCTGAGTAGGCCAGGGCCACCATGCCTGTATGTGATGGCCAGCAGTGGTGCCCCCCACAGTAAACCAGGCCTCAGAGAACTAGAGGGAGGCCCAGTGGTTGGTGGTGACCCTTCACACCACCTTAACCTCCCCACATTACAGGAATCACTCAGACTGCTTGTCAGACATATGATAAAAAACAATGATGTGATAGTGGCCACTGGTCACCCAACAAATGGTGTCTGGAAAGCTAGGGACACTCACAGATATTATGAGACTGACTGGCTGCCATGTTCTACATACCTACAATGACTGCTGCAACAAGGGGCCCATGTCCCCTCATGCCTGGTGGAAAAACACTTTGAGGAGAACAAGGCTGCTGTGGTATCCCTATTGTATCCCTCTCCATCTTATCTGGCCAGTTACTCCGGTGTTTCATCTGGAACGGACACTGCTGGTGGACTCCCCTCTAGCAATTGCCACTATGTTTTTTGCTGAGGACTAATTTATGTTTGTATTTGAATGGTCAAACTGTTGGCCCATTCCCTTTAATTGGAGAGGTTTTGTTTTTTCTATTTATGAGACTCCCATCACTGTACTCTTCCAAGACTACCACAGGTGCAATAGAGTCTATACAGACTCCCCCCTCCGGGCCATGGGCTGGCTACACCATTCTGCTATGGCACAAACACATATGGAGCGCTACAGGTTCCTAATTCAGAACATCAGGGGCATGGGGTCCATCACCATTCTCTATCATTTTCACTCCCAGCTTAGACATGTGGGAGCACACATTATTTTTCTCCTAGAGACCCACCTTGACCAGAAAGAAGGCACATGACTGCATCACCACTGGCATGGTCGGACCTTACACACCTCCTACTCCTCTTTCTCCATGTAGCTGGCAATCTGGATCCACCCCAATGTCCCCTTCCATGCCAAAAACTCCTTAATTAATAAAGAGGGCTGATACATTCTGATGTGGGGTCCCCTCAAAGGTCAGCTGATATTACTGAGTAGTCATTATGCCCCAAGTTTTCGACCAGCCTCAGTATCTCAGCTCCCTCTTTTCACAAACTAGCCAACTGTGCCAAACTCCAGTCGCTTCTTGGGTTGACCATAATTGTGAGCTTGATCCTACCCTAGACATGTCTGACCTTCCCCTCCCTGGCACCCCAGTGATACGTAATGCCACAGAACTGGCAGAATGGCTACAACACTGGTCCCCTGCTAGATTTATGGCGGGTCTAACATTCCACCAACAACATATACTCTTTCTTCTCCCAACCACACAGCCTTCATGCTCCTTTGGACCATATAGCATGCTCCACATACCTAATAGCACAGACCATGTACACAACCGATCTATGTAAAACTTTTTCCAACCATAATCTTCTATATGCAGACATGTACTCAGGAAAAGTGCCTACCAGAGTCCCAACATAGAAACTGCAGCCCCTGTGGATGGAAGACACTGCATTTAAGTCCACTATCCAAGACACAATTACCTCCTACTTTGCACAGAGGATGGGTTCTGCCTCCTCCCACATAGGGGAATGATAAGCTTTCAAGGAAGTTTGCAATGGGCATATATCCGTACTGTTGTAGGATCCTGATGAGTGATAGATAACCAACTCCAAGAGCACAGGAGATGGGGGTCTTGTCAGACCCCACTTGGACAGAGGACCAACACCCACATTACCATAAAAGAATGCCTCCACTGCCTAGATTGGACAGCATTCATAGCCCATACCCAAAGCTGAGGTTGTCAGGCTTGGTAGACTTCCAAAAAATCTGGTTACGCGTTGCATCTAAAGGACACTGTTACACATGATACAAGGTCAAGAGGGCATAACACAGAACACACAAAGTGGCATTAAAACTATCTTCCTCTCATATTACTCCAAGCTATACCGATAGGAAGCCCCCAGGATGCGTATGAAACAATACCAGACCCAAGCAGACATCCACCTACACCAGGTGCCAAGAGACCATCAGCCCACAATAGAGGGCATCATCACAGAACAAAAGATTATAGAGGAGATCCAAACTCTCCCAAAAGGCTGATCACCTGGCCCAGAGGGGGTACCCCTTGAGTTCTACCTAACATATGAAGCTTTCCTGGCACTGTGCATCCTACAGTTGTTCCCTTGTTGCAAGGGAACTGTGCTTCCTCCCACCCTAACTATGGGAAGCCCAATAAGAGAAACCAGGATGTGACCCCTTTCTTTCCTCCTCTCATAGAGAGTTCTCCCTTCTCTCATCGGATTATACAATTAACAGAACAATACTTGTGACTGCATACTCCCTATTCTTCCAGAACTGATCCATACCAAGCTTTATTCCCACCGCATTAATATATCACAAAGAGGTGCATTTTCTCGAGGGAAACCTATGCAAGACAGTAAGGTCCTTGAGATCCAAAATCTCCTTCTGGATGACTCTCCCTTTTGTCAGCAGTGAGCTGTGAGGCCCTGTTGAAAAAAGTAATGCTACCCTGAGTTGTCTACTACTTTACCAACCTCCTGGTTGCAAAACCTGGACACACCTTCCATAACCTAGATTCTTCATTATTTGACCTGATCCTGGGCATAGGAAGGAGGAGAGTCATACTGTGTAAATTGCAGCTCACTCCCTCCATTGGCAATATGGGATCCACATATTTCACACAGTATTACTTAGCAGTCCAAATCAAATGGGTGGCCATTACACCGGTGAGATGGGGAATCCTTGGGCCAGTATCCACAAGGGTCACTTGTTAACGCTTGTACTCCAGGATCATCAGACGAGGGACCAATTACCCACTTCTTTTATGCATGGCCTGTAAGTGCCTACAGAGGAGCTCTCCGGGAACTGGAACCATCAGACCTTACTCCCCACTGCTACCGCTCCCTAGACTTTCTTTGGGGGAACATAGAGTAGGTGGACACCATTTGGAGGTGTGGGAGGAGGTTGGCATCAAAACGCTATGCGACCTCTTTGCAGAGGGTATGCTAAAGTCTTTTTGGGAGCCAGGATAACCACAGACAGTACAGAGGAGTATTCCTGAAAAATGGGGCACTCATGGAAGGACTGCAACATTAATCAGACGTCTACAGCTTAGAACCAACACAGAACCTGCTACACTAAACATTACACTCAATAGGGCACTGCAGATGCCTAGGGACCCATTTATATTAGGCCTTTGCACAAGATCCCCAAAAAGTATGAAGCCCTATTTGGGATATCTGGCTGTGCCGGACCGGGATAAAGTCACAAGTTCAGGCTGACCGCAATGGAGTGTAAGCCCGCAACAGTGACCCATTTAGGCCTGCTGAACATAGTACCTTAAATCCTGGTTGCAGAGTGTTGAGTTGATTCATGTCAAAGATGCTCTGCACGCTAAGGCGATGCATTGGTTCAGAGATGCAGCGAGGCTACAGTGCGAAGTCCTATTCCTGTTGTGCCAACTTCGAGGATCATGTTGATGGGGCTTTTGGTGCTAAAGCCGGTGTTGGGGATGCGATGCTCAATTGAGGCAATGCGTTGATTATGATGAGTGGTGAAGCTGTGATGCACAGTTTCAGTGTTGTTGTCGTTGTATGTGGCTGAATAGGAGGAATACACAAAGCCTAACTGCCACTACATTCAGTCATGTGACCAGAAACAGGCTGCAAACGCAAAAAGAACAGTTGATGGACGGATTTTAGAACAAATCAAACATTCACCCCCAGTCACAGATCTGGGTTTTATCCTTCAGTTTTCTTTGCTCACCATGCCATTCCAGTTTGGACCCAGTCATATGCAAATCAGTCTTGACCCTGTTCCCCATGTGAACAGTCCAGCCCAAACTTCCAGACCAGGTCCTCCCTGGACCAGAAACAAGCATCCTGGGACCAGTTTCGGGGTATTACCCCTCTTCAGCCAGGCTAGCTTGAATCTGGTGGCATAGTGAGCACTGGACCCACGTCTGGGCATACCCTTCTCACTTGGGGCAACAAACGCAAAAAGAACAGTTGATGGACGGAATGTAGAACAAATCAAACATTCACCCTCAGTCACAGATCTGGGTTTAATCCATCAGTTCTTTTTGCTCACCATCCCATTCCAGTTTGGACCCGGCCAAATTCAAATCAGTCCTGACCCTGTTCCCCATGGAAACAGTCCAGCCCGCCCTGCCAGACCAGGTCCTCCCTGGACCAGAAACAAGCATCCTTGGACCGGTTTTGCCAGGCTAGCTTGAATCTGGTGGCATAGTGAGCACAGGACCCATGTCTGGGCATACCCTTCCCACTTGGGGCAGCAAATGCAAAAAGAACAGTTGATGGATGGAATGTAGAACAAATCAAACATTCCCCCCTGTTCTGCTTTCCTGCTCTCATCTCATAACCGAGCTTACAGAACCTCTCTGGAATGCACTTCTGAGTTTAAAGAAGACATTTATTGTTATTATTTCTTCACCGCAAGGTTCCTGAGAGACTAAATTAGTAGATTAGAAGCACACGTTCAAAGGTAGTCACAGCAATGAAAGCAAAATATATCAAAGTACTTCTCAGTTACAATGTACGTAGCAAATATATGTGATTATATTATAGCATAACTTCAAAGCAAAGCATAAAAGTCAAAATTCATCACCGTAGGGCCTATAGCTCAGCTTGATCTTTCTGGGGTCTGCAAGTTGATGACTCCGGTCAACTGCGAGAAAGAGATTTTCTACCCAAATGGGAGGCAGGCAACTGACGTCTCCGTTCCTGTCTGAAGTCAAGCAGATTCCATCTACCTCTTGCTGTAGGCCAGAGTCATCCTTCCAAAAGCGTGCCCCCTCCTCACAGACTCGGGAAAACTACGCAAGTCTTTGGAGACTGGCCAGATCTCCTAGACTTATCCTCTTCCCAAGGCTGAGCAGAAAGGAAAACACCAAGGCCCTCATTCTGACCCTGGCGGTCTTTGACCGCCAGGGCGGAGGACCGCGGGAGCACCGCCGACAAGCCGGCGGTGCTCCAATGGGGATTCCGACCGCGGCGGTAAAGCCGCGGTCGGACCGGCACCACTGGCGGGGTCCCGCCAGTGTACCGCGGCCCCATTGAATCCTCCGCGGCGGCGCAGCTTGCTGCACCGCCGCGGGGATTCCGACCCCCCCTACCGCCATCCAGATCCCGGCGGTCGGACCGCCGAGATCCGGATGGCGGTAGGGGGGGTCGCGGGGCCCCTGGGGGCCCCTGCAGTGCCCATGCCACTGGCATGGGCATTGCAGGGGCCCCCGTAAGAGGGCCCCTAAATGTATTTCACTGTCTGCTGCGCAGACAGTGAAATACGCGACGGGTGCAACTGCACCCGTCGCACAGCTTCCACTCCGCCGGCTCGATTCCGAGCCGGCTTCATCGTGGAAGCCTCTTTCCCGCTGGGCTGGCTGGCGGTCTGAAGGAGACCGCCCGCCAGCCCAGCGGGAAAGTCAGAATTACCGCCGCGGTCTTTCGACCGCGGAACGGTAACCTGACGGCGGGACTTTGGCGGGCGGCCTCCGCCGCCCGCCAAGGTCAGAATGAGGGCCCAAATGTACTCTCTCTGATCAGGTCTAGTCTGGTGTGAAAAACACAGCTTGGTCTATCATGTGGAAAAACACAGCTTGTTAAAACACAGCTCATCTGCAATGTCTCAACTGCAATGTCTAACCCCATGTTAAAGCCAATAGGCAGCTAACCTAAATATCAAATGTAATGTCTAATGTCACGTCAAAGCTAATAGGCAGCTAAACTGAATACAGAATGTAATGGCTAATGCCATGTCAAAGCCAATAGGCGGCTAAACTGAAAACAGAATGTAATGTCTAATGCCATGTCAAAGCAAATAGGCAGATAAACTGAACACAACATGTAATGTGCTACTGGTGAACATTGAGCAACTAATATGCGCAGTGGTGAAACACAAAGTCATTGGTCAAACACAATTATTAGCATCACAACCCCCAGTCACAGATCTGGGTTTAATCCATCAGTTTTTTTGCTCACCATGCCATTCCAGTTTGGACCCAGTCATATGCAAATCAGTCTGACCCTGTTCCCCATGGGAACAGTCCAGCCCGAACTGCCAGACCAGGTCCTCCCTGGACCAGAAACAAGCATCCTGAGACCGGTTTCGGGTTATCACCCCTCTTCAGCCAGGCTAGCTTGAATCTGGTGACATAGTGAGCACGGGACCCACGTCTGGCCATACCTTCCCACCTGGGGCAACAAACGCAAAAAGAACAGTTGATGGACGGAATGTAGAACAAATCAAACATTCGCGCCTGTCAAGCACCAAATGGCTAAGGTAAGAAAAGGCCTACTTTCTAAAAGTGGCATTTTCAGAATTGGAATTTAAAATCCGACTTCACCATAAGCTAGTATTTTAAATTCTGATTCCAGAGACACCAAATGTGAGGGAGGTATCCCTTCCCATTTGGAAATTACACTTATAAAATGTAAAATGGCAACTCCAATGTTATGCTGGGAGGGAGATTGGCCTTGCAATATTGAAAATTGAATTTAAGAGTTTTTCACTACCAGGACATGTAAAAGTTAAAAGTACATTTCTTAATTTTTAAATGTATTGCAATCTACCCTCTGGGTTGCTAATGGCCGTCCCTAGGCATGACTTATATATATTAAAAAGGAAGTTTTTGGCCTGGCAAAGGGTTTATTTTTTGCTAGGCTGCTGCACTCAGCCTCTGCAGTGAGATGCCTGAGACATGTTTAAATGACTTTATAAGTAGGTGGCACAATCAGTGCTGCAGGACCACTAGTAGCATCTAATTACAGGTCCTGGGCACAAGTAGTGCACGTTACTAGATAGTTATAAGTAAATTAATTATGCCACTTGAAGATAAGCCAATGCTACCATTTTTAGAGGAGAGAGCACAAGCACTTTAGCACTGTTTAGCAGAGTTAAAGTAAGCAGAGTCCTAATACCAGAAAAAACGAAGTCAGGAAAATGGAAGAGGAAGACAAAGACTTGGTGGGAAAACCACCATAAGGCTGACAGGTCTAACACTTTGGTCCCGGATGAATGCCCCCACTGGAGGTCAGACTCAGCGGATATGATCCACATGTTCTAGGCCTGTGGGCCCCTGCATACTTACTGGGACACAATTGAGCAGGACATTTCCTGAGCCACAGAGCAGCTTGGCACAGTGTGTCATTGCCTGCTAGGCCAGTTCCTCCGCCACATAACCTGGAAGGCCATCACTCACTACACAGACCTTGCACTACTCTCGGCCAAGGGGCAGGGACAATAAAGTAGCAATCTGCCACACTCCTGTTAATCTCGCAATGGCAAACAGATCATTAGATGGGTGCAAGCAGAGAGCATGTCTCACTGACAAGAGGAAATGAGAGGGCTACAGAAATACCCCCAGCAATCTGCTGGGACACAATCCTCCGGGACTTCATATTACACATCACAGATGACATCTGACTGCCCTAGCGTCCTCAGCGCAAATCTGCACCTGCTATCTCCTACACCTTGCCCTCTGATGATTCCTGACGCTTCCCCTGCCTCTTCATAACCCCACCCTACCCAACCCCCGCCTCCCCACCGACGCCAAGGATGTGGAAATAGATCCCGACACCATAGGATGCCCTGCTCTATAGCATTAGCTCAGTGAGTCTCTTGGGGTGGGTGGATGGGTTTTTAGTTCCCTCCTTACCTCTCCCATTGTTATAGAAATTGACTACATGTTCTAAACCAAGAACCAAAACCGACATTTGAATGTCAGAAAACTATTATCCTAACCTGCAGCACCAAGACTGTCTGAGCCCACATCAGTTTCCAGATATGTAAGGACTCAAATAGTTTGAATGTGCTCTGAGATGTGACTTGCTGTAATGTGCTACACTTTTAAAACGTCAATAAGAACTGTATTTCATGAGCAAAAATGTTTTCATTTAAGCCTGCAACAGATTCATATAGAGAAGCTTTGCAGTATAAATAGGTTTCTACTTCGTATTTGTTCAACCAAAACTTCAAAGAAATCCTCACTATTGCACCCAATGCAAGAGGTGGGAATTCGGTGGACAAAGACCTGGTTACGTTTGTGCATTTGTGGATGACCACAAACTTTTACTTTTGTGGCATTTACAAACTCCAACCTATACCTTTCTCACTTGGAAAATGGTTGGTGATTTATTCCAGCGAGGGGCTAGAGTAGCACTCTTTTTTGGATGAAAAGGGTCAAGGATCACCTCTGGAATTCATGGGAATGCAGGTTAAGTGGTTTCTCTTTTGTGAAAACTGTTTTCTCTCTGAAAAAATATCAATATGTGCATTTGCATATTGAGGACCATTTCCCTTACACCTAAGTCTATGGTACAGTGCTCCGTTGCTTTTTTGTTAGGTTCGAGCTAAAAAATATCACATAATTACATATACATACATATGTATATTTACGTGTTGGGTGTAAGGAAGCTTTGTGACAATGCACCTGACATTCCAAACAGTGTTCCTGGAAACCTGCACCTGGCACAGACTTTTGGATGTATTACTGGGAATGTTTGTAAATTCCGAAAATGGTACATTTGAATCAATTTATAGTAGTACTTTTACAGGTGCAGGTTTGCGACTTTCTGCGAACTATTGCGAAATATTATTTGTACTAGCAATAGAATTTTCGCTGCAAAATGTAAATACGAACTTTAAAAGTTTTGGACGAAAATTGTGCCCAATCCTCCTTACTGGTGAAATGGATTTTACATTACTATTTCAGAAATGCCACTTTTAAAAAGTAGGCATTTCCCTACACTTACTGCCATCCGTGCCTTACAGCCTGTCTTCAGTCCACATCCGGTCTGTGCTGGTTAACAGCTCCCCTTGTGTATTCCACATAGACAGTCATAAACACAGGACACTCAGTTGCATTCATATGCATACAGATGAGTTTCCTTGGGAAGGAAGGGTGGAGGGACTCTCTCTTACACTTCAAGGGCCAGTGGCCTGCCCTCACACAAAGGACTGATAACCCACCCCACAGGGCTCCTGGAAGAAAGAGCTAGGTTGAAGGGGGAACTTTTGCACTCCAAACCACTCTATGAAGTTTCCTCCATATCAAAGGAACTTTTGGGTATATATACTCGGTCTGTGATCCCACCAAATCAGACACTTCTGGGCCTTCTACTGGATTTTGTCAGAAGGCCCGCCTGGCCTGCCCAAAAGGACTCATCTGGGCTGCTTTTCTGGAAGGACTGCTGGCCTGCATGTTGCCCTGTTGCCTGGTGACCTCTGACTCTGCTGGAAGGACTCTGCCTTCCTCCTCAAGTGCTCTCCAATGGCTTGAATTTAGCTTATGTCCTGTTCTGAGGTCACAGGGCTATCAAAGACTTAATAAAAGAAGAGAAAATCCAGTGCATCGGAAAATCAAGTGATGCCTGCAAAACTCGGCGCAAGATCTGCTGGATGAACACAGTGCCTGCCTCGCGACTGAAAAATCACCACATGGCCTGCTGGATTGACTGAGAGCCTGTTGTCTCTGCTCAATGCATTCTGGGTTTTTCACACATTGTTCCTGAGTGTCAAAGTACCCCTGCATCACAGTGAGGAACCAAGGCTGTGCGCCTGGAAACCAACACATCCCTTTGCAGCGTGGAAAGAAACAACGCATTGCCTTTGCTGTGCCAGACAAATCAATGCATTGCTTTACTTTTTGATGCATCTTCTCCTCTGTGGCCCCATCTGCGTTGTTGTTTTTGACGCATCCCAGGTACTATGTATTAAAAGGATACAACAATGATTCCTAAGGATAGAAAATCAGTGAAACCTTGTTAAAGTGATATCTTTACTAGTGCATACTGGATTTTTGTTGTCTTGGTCATATTATATTCAGATAAATATTATTATTTTCGAAAACTGATGTGGAGTAGTTTTGTGGTGTTTTCGCTGTGTTACTGTGTGAGTTATAACACATTGCCTGCTAAGTTAAGCCCACCTGCTCTGTTCCAGCCTACCGGAGGTGAGCACAGAACAATTTCGGTTGTGTTGTGACATACCCTGACTAGGATTGTGGCCCCTTCTTGAACAGGGTACATACCTCTGCCAACTTGAGACCCGATTTCTAACAAACAAGAACAATTCGGACCAAACTGCCAGGCCAGGTCCTCCCCGAGCTAGAACACAAGCAACCCAACACCAGTTTCACTGTGATTGGGGATTGTCAGTTGGGTGTAACTTGGTTCCAGTGGCACAGTGAGCACTGAGCCCACAACCGGGCATACCCTTGACACTTAAGAAAGTACATCAACCACACAAAAGTTGATGGGAGGAATGCTTGCACTAAGTCTAACCACTTGCATTTGATCAGGGCAGCATTCAAACCCATCATTCTTTTGCCCACCATGCCACCTCAGCTTGGACTAGCTATATGCAAATCAGTCTTGACCCTGCTTTAACTGGGATAGTCAACCCCATATTACCAGGCTAGGTCCTTTCTGAACCAGAACACAAGGGACCCAAATCCAGTCTTCAGTGGTTCCAAAAATCGACTTTGTGTTTGATGACACATCATATCTGGGTCAGGCAGCCAGGCAGTCAGGCCCTTTACATGCACTAGTGCACAGGTGCCTGACAACCTAGCCAAGGTTTGCCGGGCTGAAGATCTCACAACAATTGGGGCAGTGATGGCAAAGCCCTTTGAGATCCTCATCCTGTTGACAAAGGGGAGAATAGCTGATAGAGTTCCCTGAACTACTGCCTACAACCCCTTACTCTGCCATCATAGTTCCCAAAGAGGAACGTTTCCAAAGTGGACCCCTCTCCCTTTTGTGAACAAGTTACTATGCCAACCTGGGAGTCAGTCACTGGTCAATGGTTTGCAACTGGATTTCAAACCATTGATTCATATGTTACCAATTCACAGTTTGGAAGAAATGCCCCAAACATAGACCTTCCAAATTACAAGTCACAAATCATTTCTAGACAAGTTTAGCAAATCTGAACGGCTTTTCTGACTCACAAAATTGATTTAGTGCATTAGAAAAATATTTTTACTGGTCACATCTGTCTGACTTAGTGAATCTGCTATTTTATAACTGTAAAAAATCTTTCTGCATTTGCCCGCTCTTTGTGAATTTTACTATGACTATAGTGCAATGTCCTGCTAGACACACATTTGCCTTTCTGCATGTAGTGGTATACCAGCCACTCCCCGAGGGCTGGACCTTCACACCCTCCCCACACCAATCCAACTCAGGCGTCACCGATCTGGTGCCCCAGCAAATAAAAGAGCCAGAGTTCACATGTTCATGGCTAGTTGAGCACCCAATCACCCTGTGTCTGTGTCATTATTGTCCAGCAGGTGGGCCTACAATGGTGACCGGAGGTCTGACCCCACACACTGTGCTGACCTGCTGCTAACTGCTGTGAAGGAGGAAGAGAAACTGGTATACACGTCCTGGACTGCTTACACATCAACCCTACAAGAGTGTAACCCTCCATCACCTCACCATACATGCTGCCACCTGTCTGCAGTGAGACTCTGTAAGGTGGGCAGTGCAGAGAAGAGCAAGCAACCCTACACCCTGGACCCTCAAGGTAAGAGAGGGCCATCAGTAAACTGCGGGGAGTGAGTGCAGTGAACCAGCAATGTAGGAGGCACCAGTTGGAGCTCGCATGAGGATCTGAAGGACCCGTGAAGAGAGCTGCCTGAGTAGTGGGAGAATACCACCCCTGGTGCAGTAAGCTGGGAGGAAAAGTGACCACCCCTCTGCTGCTTGCCAAGCAGCACTAACCAACAAGCAAAGAGTTTACCCCAGCACAGACCAGACACAAGAAAACCTCAGTTGCCTTGCTGCCCTAAAACAGAGTGACCCTCTCCACACCTGTGGTATCCACATGGGCCGGAAGACAGCACCTGTTTTAAGTGCCAACCCTCCTGCTTTTACCTGCCTCCCACCAGTAAAGAAGAAAAGAGACGGTCTCCCACAGCAGCCACAGCAAGGTCAGAGCGGCACCCCCATACAACAGGCAGCACTTTGGCAGTCTCAGCCTATTGGCAGAAACGGCCTGTATCATCCCTGGCAAGATGACTACAAGCCGTGAGGCATGGTGTGCCTCCACCAGTCCAACTCTCCTACACCTGTTTACTGCAGCGGCCGCTCCACAAGGTCCCAGGCTAGCTAGCATGCAAGAGCCAACAGTGCTCAAGAAAAAAACGGAGTGACTGTGCAAGTGCACGCTCCCCATCAAAAGACATTTAGAGCAGAACAGGCCCTGCATGTCCCCACATAACGGTGAGTGACCTTATTCGTTTTATGCTGCAGGCTCATGATCACCACCACTCCAGACTAATGCTGTGTTCTACTGGGCGAATTTTCTCCTGCACAGTGTGGTGTGCCACCTAGGAGCTGTTTTTTTCTTGCACCAGCTTAAAGCGAGCATTTCTTCAAAGAAACATCCTGCAGCACTGAGAAGGTTGCAGTGGTTCCTGTTAAAGTCTGCAGCCAGCAAAAGCCAAGTCTGTGAAGCGACAGGCAGACAAACCAAAAAAAGAGGCCACCCGGCATGAAAGAGAGAGTCAGGAACCTTTGATCACAGATAGGAGGAGGAAGGTCCTCTCTTACGCCTTGCCCGCCCACACCTAGCAAAGCCAGCATCACAGGAGACCTTGGAAAGATAAGATTCTGGTGACAGATTCCCACCACTGCTGCACAGCACAAGGATGAAAAGAAGTGCCATATGCCACCAGTACATACAAGTGCTGAGGAGCACAGCACGTACCCTGGTGCCTGTAGCCACCTCTGCCAGACAGAGTGGGAACACCAGCCATCTCCTGCAGCAAAACTGTGATAAAACCCTGCACTGGCATCACCAGCATCAGACAGTGACTGCAGCTGTATAAGAGAATCATGCAGGGGGCTCTCAGCTCATGCTCCCTCCCAAAAACAATTGACAGCACCATTGGGCATGGTTATTTGGAACCCCCACTGCATGCAGGTCACCGCCTTACAACTTCATCCAAACAATCTGGGGTGGAGCATCTAAAAAGTCTGAGGTGCGTGACTCTAAGATTGGACTGCACTCCCTGCATGCCCATGAACACAATGCTCAGTCAAAAAGCTCAATCCCACTGAAAGACTTGGGGACCACAAATGTGCAAAAGATCACAGAGTGTAGAGATGGAGGAATCCTGCCACTACCGGAGAATGCACCTACAGACAGCAAGCCAGCAGTGACATCACTGGAGACAGCCAAGCGGGATTACCAAAAGTAAGACGCCTGCCTGCATGAACCCTGTATCTGCCTCAAGCTTCACAGTGCGACCGTCCAGACATCTGTGACTGGCTGCATGAAGCAGATGGCAACCCTGCCAACATCTACACATGCTAAAGGAGAAAGACTGAACTAACTATCCTATAAGCCACGTGGCTGCAAGGTCCCTCCAGTCAACTTCACTCCAGCAAGTCATCACCACCTGCCACCCAGGTTGTCTAACACACAATGGCAAACACACCATCATTGCCTAGTGCATCACCAGATCCAACAAAGGAGCTTCTCACCACCAGAGTGGATACTTACGCCTATGAAACTACTGGACCAACAAGTCATCACTGGCACAGTGGGAGACCAATCACCCAGCGACCGTCTGTTAGGCCCCATGTGCACCTCCATCCTGTCCAGAGCATACAGACCATGAAACACCCACCCTTTGTGGTTGCACAAGCAGTTTGGCCATGACCCTGTTGGCGGTTCCGCAGCGATCCCTTCATGCCTATGAGAGTCCCTCACAGCCCACGCAATTCTGTGGAAACTCAGTGAAAAAGTGCCTCAAGGAAATTCCAGTGTGAGGAAATCTATTGCACAGGACATGAGTCTGAAATTGCTCCACTGACAAATACCGGTAGGGGCCCTGGTCTCAAAGGAAGGCATCCAAACATAACTGCTGTCTTTCCAGTATTCCCAGGATTGGCCTTCATGGAAGCAGGATGCCTCAATGGAATCCTTTGCAGTGGACTCTACCAACTCTCCTGATTCTCCAAGTTTGAACTGTTTGACACCAACGGATTGCCATGAGAGCACGCAGGACTGACCAACAGTGTGGGAGTGGACATTGACCCTTTTTAACTGGCTGTTAAAGAATCTGTTAAATCTGTTAAAGAATCTGGTCTCCATCTGCCCATTGTTCATGCCCAGCAGTGAATGGTTAACTGGAGACGCCCGGGTGCTCCCTGCTGCACCTGTCCACTCCCGTCTTGCAGTCTGCCCCTCAAGGATGAGAGACTTAGTTTGTGTCTTGTGTGTCTTTGTTTTCTTCTTACAGGTTGGATTTGCTTTATTTTTAGTAAATTTTGGGAGAAATGTAGTGTCCTGCTGGACACACATGTGCCTTTCTACACATAGGGCCTGATTCTAACTTTGGAGGACGGTGGTAAACCGTCCCAAAAGTGGCGGATATACCACCTACCGTATTACGAGTTCCATAGGATATAATGGGGTCGTAATACGGTAGGTGGTATATCCGCCACTTTTGGGACGGTTTAACACCGTCCTCCAAAGTTAGAATCAGGCCCATAGTGATTAACCACCCCATCCCTGAGGGCTGGACCTTAACACCCAGCCCACATCAACTTTCTATTGTATCATGCTGTCTGCTTTTCTCTGTGGCATCCGCCTCACAGTTGGCACACCTTTATAAAATTCTAAATGCAAAAACTGACAATCAATTTATCTGAACTCATAATATTAAGAGTACTACATCTTGTACACAATACTTTTCACATTTTGTCTTTTATGTAATGTAAAACCACTTTTAAGCTTCCCATCTGCAATAAAAATCAGAAAGTGATTTGAGCCAGTGAAAATAAACACAATGGTGGTCATTACAACCCTGGCGGTCGGTGTTAAAGCGGCGGCAAGACCGCCAACAGGCCGGCAGAAAAAAAATGGAATCACGACCGTGGCGGAAACCGCCAACATAGACAGCCACTTTAACACTCCGACCGCCACGGCGGTACAAACAAACAGCATGGCGGTCACTGCCAACAGACAGGCGGAGGACAATGTACCGCCCACAGTATCACAACCTACCAATTCGCCACCTTTTCCGGGTAGGATTCACCACGAACAAAAACACGGCGGAAACAGGACTTCGAAGGGAAAACGCTCACCTCTACACACCCCACAAGGAATCCGGACGCCATGGAACCCAAGCTCCAGATCCTGCCAGCCCTTATCTTCTTGCTCCTCTACCAGGAGCACGAACGCTGGTGGCGAAGACCACGGTGAGTACTGCACCTACGACACAGGGAGGGGGGATGGAAAAAACAGGGGCACACACATGCAACACCCCCACCCCCACCCTCACCCACTACAACACACACACTAATACAGAATGATACATTACAGTTACACCCCCCAAACCCCCCGGAAGAATGCAAAGACAAAAGGAAATGAGTGTAACCATTGTAATTTATTCAAATCCAGTACGCAAAAATATATATACACTATAAACAAATATATACACCAAGAATAGTAGTCCAGGTAGTGCTCCATTGAAGTCCGTGGAACACTTGCCACACTCAATCCCCGAACATGACGGAGAGAACACTGCAGGGGCATCAGATAGCAATAAAACAGGCACCTCAGGGAGAAGGGAAAGTGGGGGCACCTCAGCCGGTTGAGTGCACGATGCCAAATCCACGAGGGGGCCACATGCACACTGTTCAATCCTGGGGAGTGCAAAGCCACAGTCTCTCAAGTCTCTACAGTGGGTGGGTTGCCCACTGTTCCATCCTGGGGAGTGCAAAGCCACAGTCTCTCAAATCTCTACAGTGGGTGTGTTGCCCACTATTCTATCCTGGGCAGTGCAAAGCCACAGTTTCTCAAGTGGATAACAGTCTCCACTGGTTCTGGAGGGGCCTTGTGCAGAGAGTGCTTCATCCTGCCAAGGACTGAGGTAGTGGATGTGAATCTCCATTGGTTCTGGAGGGGTCCTTGTGCCCAGAGTGCTTCATCCTGCCAAGGACTGCGGTAGCGGATGTGAATCTCAACTGGTTCTGGAGGGGGCCTTGGGCCCAGAGTGCTTCATCCTGCTCGTGACAGACTCAGTAGCGTCAATGCCCTTGGCGCTCATGCGCCAGCGGTGCTTGTTGCGGCAGTGTCCTTGGCAGCGGTGCTTGTGGCGGCAGTGTCCTGTTCAGCGGTGCTTGTGGCGGCCGTGTCCTTGGCAGCGGTGCTTGTGGTGGCAGTGTCCTGTTCAGCGGTGCTTGTGGCGGCGGGGTCCTTGGCAGTGACTCAGCTGCAGGCGGTCCTGTCTGGCCCAGTGGGGCTGATGCTGGCGGTCCTTTATGGCCCAGCGGGGCTGGTGCTGGTGGTCCCTTATGGCCCAGCGGGGCTGGTGCTGGTGGTCCTGTCCTGGGCAGCTTGGCTGAGCTGGCGGTCCTGTCCTGGGCAGCTGGGCTGGTGCTGGCGGTCCTGTCCTGGGCAGCTGGGCTGGTGCTGGCAGTGGCCTCCTGGGCAGCGGGGATGATGGTGGTGGCCTCCTGGGCAGCAGAGCTGGTGCTGGCGGTGGCCTCCTGGGCAGCGGGGATGATGGCGGTGGCCTCCTAAACAGCAGGGCTGGTACTGGCCTCCTGGGCAGCAGGGCTGGTGCTCGTGGTGGCCTCCTGGGCAGCGGGGATGATGGCGGTGGCCTCCTGGGCAGCAGTGATGATGGCGGTCTTCTCCGCCGTGCTGCTCTTCCCAGACTTGCTGAGTTTCTTGTGCCCCTTCCCCACCTTGGAAGGTGTCGCAGCTGACTCCACACTCCCACCTGTACCCCTGAGAGCGGCTTTGGTGGCTGGAGTCTTCCCCCTCTCCCTCCGGGCACTGGCCAACTTTTGATGCTTGACAGGTGAGGGACTGTCTGTGCTGTGGCTCCGTGCCACACTGGCTGCCCTGCTGCCCGGTGCACTCCAGATTCTGGTGACTACAGGCACCACTGGTCCCGGAGATGTTGTGGCTGAGGTGCTAGATTGGGACCTGGAGAGTCGTGCACTTTGAGACTGACGGGGTGGGGGAGGTGAGGGAAGAGGTCAAGGGTGGACAGGAAAAGTTTCTTGGGAACACTGGGACGGGTAGCTGGAGGGGGTTTGGGAGTGGAGGAAGAGGTTGTGGTTGTAGGAGGTGTTCGTTTGGTGACTTTGGGTGAAGGTGCATGCGCTGTAGGCTGTCGTGAGGTGGATGGCTGTTGGGTGGGTGTGTGGCTGCATTTGTGTATGTTGGGAGGGGGCGTCACAGACACACTGAGAGAGGACACACGGGACGTGTGAATGGTAGTGGGGGTGGTGACTGCACGTGAGCGGGGTGTGGTGGTGTGTGTGCTGGTGATGGATGTAGTGGCTGTAGATGTAGTGCATGCAGGTGTGAGTGGAGATGAGACTGGGAGGGAGACGAGGAGGAGGGGGACACAGTGGAGGCAGTGGATGTTGGTATGTCTGCATGTGTGTGATGCTTGCGTGAGTGCCTGTGGGATGTGTGGTGCTTATGTTTGCCTGAGCTTCCCTTGTGTGTTGACGTGTGTGCATGCTGGTCTGAAGGTGTGCTTGGGATAGGCTGACGTACAGGGGATTGGGTCTGGGTGGAGGAAGTTGGGGGGGGCAGGCTAGAGACAGGGACAATAGCTGCCATAAGTGCTGAGGCTAGAGTCTGAAAAGCTCGCTGAAGGGCTGCCTGACCAGAATGAATGCCCTCCAGGAATGCATTTGTTTGTTGCAACTGCCTTGCTACACCCTGGATGGCATTCAAAATGGTAGACTGCCCAACAGTGAGGGACCTGAGGAGGTTAATGGCCTCCTCACTAAGGGCAGCAGGGGTGACTGGGGCAGGGCCTGGGGTGCCTGGGGCGAAGGTGATGCCCCCCCTCGTGGGTGAGCGGGCATGGGGCAAAGGCTAAGGGGCTGCTGGGAGGGCGGTGCTGGGAGGGGGGGGTGGCGGCTGTACCTGTAGATGCGGGGGCACCGATGTGTCCACCACCACAAGGGAGCTCCCATCAGAGGACGAGTCCGTATCATTGGTGTCCGCTCCTGTCCCTGCCGTGGAGCTCCCCTCGCCCTCCGTCCCACTGGTGAATTCCAAGTCCGTAGTGTCGCCCTCCAGGGCCATGTGGGATGCAGCTCCCTCCTGCTCCGGTGCCACTGCTCCTCCGCTTGATGATGCTAATGGACACAAGAACAGGGAGACCACAAAAAGGGGGGGAACGACAGAAAAAAAAAACATGTTGAGTGCATGCATTACCGCTACAGTTGGTGGACACAACAGACACAGAAGCCCCCTGCACTACGCTGCGCACTTGGGATCCACTGTTCAATCCCTAGGACATGGCCTACAAGGGTATGGCCAACATCTGCACACAAGGATGTCACAAGAGCATGACTAGGTGTACTTGGCACTGTACACAGGTGTCTGCCAGAACAAGGGGACCAAACTAGCACACTCGCCCTGGCCTAGGGAAACTCACAGCCCACCTTCCCCACCCAGACACCTCCACTGCACGCAAAATCAGCAGAATGAGAGTGTACTCACCCCCTTGTGGCTGCTGCGATGCACTCAATTGCCCATCCAACTCTGAGCACGCCACCGCCAGGATCCTGAACTTCAAGGGGGTCATGGTGCGACGGGCAACCCTCCCACGTTGGGAGCCCATCCCCAGCTGGGCCTCCTCCGTCTTCTTGCTCCAGCAGCGAATGTCCTCCCATCTCTTACGACAGTGGGTGCTCCGTCAGTGGTAGACCGGATGTCCTTGGCGATGGCACGCCAAATATCCTTCTTCTGGTGGGCGCTGACCTACATGAATTGTACAGGGGAAAAAGAAAAGTTATTACCAACTGCACCGTCACAGTCAATGGTCCCCATCCCTACCCTTGCCATGTGGCACATGCACTCACCGTTGATTCATGCACGCCTCAATCTCCCCCCCCATCTTTCATCCACCCCAAACCACACAGGCAAAGCCCATACTGCATGCTTCCAGTGTACTTACCTGTTTGTCTGGAGGACCGTAGAGTAGCGTGTACTGGGGGAGGACCCCATCTATGAGTTTCTCCAACTCCTCTGATGTGAAAGCAGGGGCCCTTTCCCCAGACGCACGAGCCATTGTCTCTTCCAGACCGAGGCCACAGCAGCACTTGCAGTGTAGGTCCTCTCCTGTCGAAGATCAGGTATCTAGTTATTAAACAGATAGAAAATGGCGGTCACGTCCGCGGCGGTGCGTACCGTCACCGCCGGCGTGCATTGTCATTGGCTCCTGGGACCCATAGGGTCCAATGTTAACCAATGCAGAATTGCGCTGTGGTCTTTGACCACCTACTGCGACGGTGTACAACGCCAGCACAGTTACCTCACATCCCATTGTCCCACTTTACAGGTCAGGCAGCCGTCATTTCAGGGGCCCACATGGCTTAATTTTTAACTGCGTCACACATACCTATGCCTTGCCTCAACACACATACAGGCCAAATTTAGGATTATGATTTGTGTTCTGTGTAAGCTGTGGGTACGTACCTCTGAGTTGGTTGACTCTGTGCTCACTGTTGTCCTTCATAGGCACAGTCCTCTGGGACATTTGAGGATATGGCGGCATCCTCCGGTGTACAGACCGCTGGTGGACCTGTCGACAATGGAAGAAAGACATGTCATCATCACCTACAGGCTTGATCGTGCCACAATCCTGGAACTGTGCACCCAGCTGGAGCCAGACCTGATGTCAGCTATCCGCCATCCCACAGGAATCCCCCCTCTAGTCCAGGTGCTGTCAGTACTCCATTTTCTTGCAAGTGGGTCATTTCAAACAACAGTGGCCATAGCATCAGGGATGTCCCAGCCTATGTTTTCCAACGTGTTGTCCAGAGTGTTGTCTGCCCTGCTGAAACACATTCGGAGCTACATCATTTTCCCTCAGGTGGAGGATGTGCCTACAGTGAAAGGTGACTTCTATGCCCTGGGACATATCCCCAACATCATAGGTGCCATTGATGGGACACACGTGGCTTTGGTACCCCCGCAGGAGTGAACAGGTGTACAGAAACCGGAAGTTATCATTCCATGAATGTGCAGATGGTGTGTTTGGCAGACCAGTACATCTCCCATGTGAGTGCCAAATTCCCTGGCACAGTGCATGACGCTTACATCCTGCAGAATAGCAGCATCCTTTATGTGATGGGTCAACTCCAGAGGCACCGTGTGTGGTAATTACGTGAGCACCTGGAAGCAAGTCAGTGGGAATGGTTGTCTGGGTCTGGGGATATCCCTAAAGGTTAGTGTGTGTCTAACAGTTGCCCTCGCCATTTGCAGGTGACTCTGGTTGCCCCAACCTGTCATGGCTACTGACCCCAGTGAGGAATCCCAGGTCAAGGGTAGAGGAATGCTACAATGAGGCCCATGGGCAGATTTGGAGGATTATAGAGCGGACATTCACCCTCCTGAAGGCGAGGGTCAGGTGCCTCCATATGATAGGTGGATCCCTATTCTACTCACCAAAGAAGGTGTGCCAGATCATCGTGGCCTGCTGTATGCTTCACAACTTAGCTTTGCGACTACAGGTGCCTTTTCTGCAAGAGGATGGTCCAGATGGCGGTGTTGTGGCAGCTGTGGAGCCTGTGGACAGTGAAGACGAGGAAGCAGAGGAAGAGGACATCGACAACAGGAACTCGGTTATCCTGCAATACTTCGAGTGAGACACAGGTAAGAATACAAACATGCCTACTACATGTAGTTTAACACTACTACCTCTCTACTGTCTGTCTTTTTCATCCAGTGTATGGTCACTGAGTTGTCACTTTCCCTTGCGATTTCACAGATGTGGGTCCACTGTGTGACATCTGCTTTGTTTCCTCATTGACTAGAGCTGTGTGACATGGGTATGTTGACATTACAAATGAAAGAGCATTTTGTCACTGTAATTGCTAATACACTTTTTCGAAATCACAGACAGACTCCAGATTGTTTTGTGCTTTAAGGGTGTTTATTTCAGTGCTCAAAATTGGAGGGGGTTGTAAAATGGTGAGGGGTGATGGTGGAGGAATGTCCATGGCAGAGTCCAGTCTATTAGTCTCACAGGTGCATTGGCCAAATGGGCATAGAAAGTGGAGCTGGGGCAGTTTGAGGATGGACAGGGTGACAAGGTGGGACCGAAGGATGACATTCAGGATGGTCTCATTTCTTGGCGGGGGTCTTGGCATCGTTCTTTGTCTTTGTCCTGGATCTCAGGGACCATTTGCGGGGTGGTTCTCCATCTCCAGGGGGTGGGGTGCTGGTGTGGTGGTCCTGTGGCGGTGCCTCCTGTCCACTAGCGCCGGCGGAGGTGGTGGGCAGTTCATCGTCCAGGCTAGTGTCAGGGACCCCTTGTTGTGCCACAGTGTCCCTCCTGGTGTTGAGGACTTCCTTCAGCACCCCTACGATGGTGCCTAGGGTGGAATTGATGGATCTGACTTCCTCTCTGAAGCCCAAATACTGTTCCTCCTGCAGGCGAAGGGTCTCCTGAAACTTAGCCAGTACCGTTGCCATCGTCTCCTGGGAATGGTGGTAGGTTCCCATGATGTTGGAGAGGGCCTCGTGGAGAGTGGGTTCCCTGGGCCTGTCCTCCCCCTGTCGCACAGCAGCCCTCCCAGTTCCCCTGTGTTCCTGTGCCTCCGTCCCCTGGACCGTGTGCCCACTGCCACTGCCCCCAGGTCCCTGGTGTTGTTGGGGTGGTGGGTTAGCCTGGGTTCCCTGTAGTGGTGGACACACTGCTGCTTGACGTGTCCTGGGGACAGAGGTATGGGCCCGCTGGGTGCTGTGCTGGTGTTTCCAAGGGGGGAAGCTCTGTGGTGGCCTGTGACTGTTTCAGGGGAACCGACTGTCCAGAGGTCCCAGATGGGCCGGGCTGGTCATCTAGATCCAGTTGGACAGAGCTGCTGTCATCACTGTGGGCCTCTTCTGTTGGTGGTGTGGACATGTGTGGACCCTCCTGTCCAGTGACGTTGGGTAGGGTCCGGCAGGGGTATAAAAGGATGTTTATTACATCTGTGTGTGCCATGGTGTGCAATGGGTGGGTGACCATGTACCCCAGTTCTTGCATTCCTGTGTGGGTCCTTGTGTGATGGTGGTTTAGGGGGGTGTATAGGTATGTGCAGTGGTCATGCGTTGGTGATGGGTGTCCATGCTATGTTGTTGCATGCAGGGCTTGGTGTTAGGATGTGTGGTTTGTGATGCTGGGAGATTTGTGAGGAGTTGGAGTGATGGGGGTGAGGGTGGGTGTATGTGATAGCATGCAAGTAGGGTGGGGGATGTAATAGTTAAGATTTGACTTACCAGAGTCCATTCCTCCATCTACTCCTGCGAGGCCCTCAGGATGCAGAATTGCCAAGACTTGCTCCTCCCATGTTGTTAGTTGTGGGGGAGGAGGTTGGGGTCCGCCGCCAGTCCTCTGTACCGCGATGTGGTGTCTTGAGACCACGGAACGCACCTTCCCCCGTAGGTCATTCCACCTCTTCCTGATGTCATCCCTATTTCTTGGGTGCTGTCCCACTGCGTTGACCCTGTCCACTATACTGCGTCATAACTCCATCTTCCTAGCTATGGAGGTGTGCTGCTCCCGTGATCCGAATAGCTGTGGCTCTACCCGTATGATTTCCTCAACCATGACCCTGAGCTCCTCCTCAGAGAACCTGGGGTGTCTTTGCTGTGCCATGGGGTAGTGTGGGTGATGTGAGGGTGGTGTGTGTAGTGATAAGTGAGGTGATATTTAGTGGTGTGTTGTGTGAGGTGCGTGGAAGTTATGTGGGTGATGGTATTGTGTGCCTGTGGATGTTTGGTAGTTGTTTGTGGTGTCTCTCTCTGGCCTTCTCTCTGTAATTTTGTCGTAGGGGTTTGTGGGTGTGTGTTTTATATTGTAATGGGTGTGTGGGAGTGGTGTGTGTATGTGTATCAGGTGTGTGTATTTGGAATTGTCCAATGCGGTAGTGTTTTGTTATTGTGTGTGTATTTTGAGTGCAGCGGTGTGTACCGCCAATGGAATACCGCGGTTGGGAACCACTGACCTTAGGCATTTTGTATGCTGTCATAATAAAAAAAGTTTGACATGCTGAAAGTGTACTTCCATGAGGCACCTAGATTCTTGGGGTTATTTACTAAGGTTTTGTGAGAGGTGCATAGCAGCCCAAAGTGAGGGACTGCACTAGGGTAGATTTACAAACATATTGCTCTGGGTTTGTATCTCAAAAGTGAAGCACTTTTTTTCAAAACATCCCCTAAAAATAACTCAAAGCAGCACAAAGCACTGTTTCGCGTTACTGAGCACCAAGGGGGTGTTACATGGGTGGTACTTGGGCATTCCCATGAAACCACCCATGCTTTTCGACACAAAATCCTATCTACTAACAATAGTAGACAAGGTTTTGCACCAACAGTTAACACCATTTGAGAGATAGTGTTAAGAGGAGAAATGTTTTTATTTCCTTTCCAGACATCGCATGCATGCTGCACTGTACAGCATACATACAAAGTAGGTGACGTTTTGAATTAAGACTAAGGACCTGATTTAGATATTGGTGGTGGGCTTACTTCATCACAACAGTGACAGATATCCAGTCCGCCTAAATCTAAATCCCTTTATAACCAATGGGATTTAGATTTCAGCTGACTGGATAACCATCACCGTTGTGACTGAGTAACCCCAATGCCAATATCTAAATCATGCCCTAAGCATAGTATTTTGTACTGGAAGGGTAACCTTCCAGTACAAAACCTATGCTAGACTCATGCACACACCCTTGCACTCTGGCGCAAAGTTGTGTGCATTGCGCTCTGCACCACTGCTAGAGAAAGGGGAAGAGAATGCCATATTTCTGTAGATATGGTACTCTCCTGCTCACTCCCTGTCACACAATGCAGCGTAGCATTTGTGGCTACTGCACTGCCTTACCTATCAGTTTTGTAAATCTAGGCCATTAAGTCAATTTATTTGCCAATATAAAAGCTTACAGGCACAGCAAAAAAAATGCACATCACTGCTGAACGGCCAGGGCAGTCCTTAGCAATTACCACTTTTGTTTCCCAAAACAGATACTTATGTATCACGGATCCCAAAGGTGGGACTGCAAGCCAATAGCAGCCTTCAAAAATGTTGTACTTTACTTATGTCAGGTTTACGGGGACACGCGGTCTAAACTCCGTCCTCTCTAGTGTTTAACCCACTGCTGCGCGTGCTTGTAGTACCCAGAATATGTCCCCATTGTTTGTTCCCTCCTGTGGCACACCACGCCTTTTCCCATACCCCTGTGGGAGAACTCATCTCTCTGCAGGCACCGGTCGATGGTGGTTGCGCTGTAACTACCACCTTCATACCTGCAGGGGATCTGCTGTCTGAACAGAACCACAAATCCCAGCATGCTATGCCGGCGCGATCTTGGGGTGTGGCCGGTTTATAAATTTTATATTAAAACCTTTTGTGTTGCTAAAGTTGCCCTAAGTGGGAAGGGTATGCCCAGACGTGGGTCCCTTGCTCACTGTGCCACTGGATTCAAGCTAGCCTGGCTAATGAAGGGTGAAAATCTGAAACTGGTTCCATGATGCTTGTTTCCGGTCCAGTGAGGACCTGGCTTGGCAGTTCGGGCTGGACTGTTCCCATGAGGAAGAGGGTCAAGACTGATTTGCATATGGCTGGGTCCACACTGGGGTGGCATGGTGAGCAAAAGAACAATGGATTAAACCCAGATCTGTGACCTGGGGTGAGTGTTTGCATTGTTCAGCACTCCGTCCATCATCCTTTTGTGTTGCCGGTTTATAAATACCTGCCACACCCAAGCAAAGACGCTCACTATTCTGGAGTTTTCCTGGAGAAAGCAGGTTTGGTCTTTTCCCAGCGCTCTCTTTCCCTGAGGCAGAGCAGGAAGGCAGCTCTATGGACAATGAGTGGTCAGACTCGTAGTGGTGAGTCCGTTCCATCGGAGTTTTCCCCTCCAGCTTTTGGCTGCGCCTGCTTTTTGGAACTTTGTTTCTCTACTCCTCTTGGCATTTCAGAACTCGGAGTGAGTTCTTAGATACAGTTGTTATTGCCTGAATTCAGTGTGAGTACTTGGATGCAGGTGATATAGTCTGAGTCTGCTGTTAACAACCAGTGTGTTTTTTCTTTAAGCATTCAATTCAGACGCCGTTATTCAAGACGATGTGTATGTTCTTGTGTAAACAAAAGTTTGAACCAAAAGCAAAGTACTGTATCTCATTGCTGGCGCTTTCTTGAACTAGAGAATTTGGCCAATGCTATTTGCAGGAATACTTCATGGCATCATATCCTGTTTCTGTTTAAATTGTGGTATTGATGATGGAAGAGAGTATAATATGCTTAATATGATGATCAGTCCCACAGTTACGCCTTGCAGTGAGATTTGTGTTGGCAACATTTTTGTTCCCAAGAGCTGTTGTTTTCAGGAAGTCTGAGGCCCATGCTTTAGAGTCAGTTCTAGTGAAGTGCAGTGGCTTCAGTTTTTTGTTTCTTAGTTGGCTGATAATAAGTTACTCCTGTTGAGTTTTGTTTCCCCTGTTACTCCTAGCATGTTTCCAGGTGGCAAACCAAGATATTCCAGTTTATAGCATAACATATGTGATTACAGTCTTATTATGCTGCATTGCATTTAACCATTTGTTTTTCAGATCTCCTTCCCTGCTGTTCCCTTCCTGTTTCCCTTCCCCTCGCCTGGTACCTCCAAAACTCAGCGCTATGAGGGCATTCTGAGTTGGTGTTGCCTGGAGGTGGGTCTCTTGCTCAGCAACGTGCAGATCCCGGGGACTTGGGCGCCCTGACCACTTATTTTTGCAGATTTATAAAGAACAAACTCAACCCGAGGGTATTGGAGTGCTTTACATGAGCACTTGTTATCTTGCATAAGGTTACATTGTTTTATCTTTAGGCACTGGAAGACAACGTGATTTGGCCAGAATCACAGGATGTTGAATCAACACTGAGACTCAAACCGGGTTCCCCAGTTCCAAAGTCAGCATCTCTGGCTGTAAGACTGCATCCATAAGGCTCAATACTTTCCAGTGTCTTTGGGAGTGTCATTACTCCAATAAGCATTCTTTCTAGTCTCACGCTCCTGCGAAGGAGTGGAATATGTACTCTCTTCAATTAAAAGTAAACACAGAGTCAAAGACAAGAGTAGGTAGACAAGCACATCTATAAACATCTAAAGCTTAATTAAGATTGGGCAGTAGAGGCTGGATTATGATGATGAACCGCGACATTGCATCACTCTAGAACAGTGATTCTTAACCTGTGGTCCAAGGACCCCTGAGGTTCCAGGAAGCCTACTCAGGGGGTCTGTGACTTCTTAGAAAATCAAATAATACTAACAGAATAATAAAGTGTATATTATTAATTAAGAAACATACAATAGAGCATTATAAAGATGAAAGAGTTTAAAATTGGAGGGTAAAAAGTAAAGACTTACTTTTGTGTAAGTTTACTTTTTTTCAGTACTCACAAACAAATGATTTAATAGTAACTTCATGACTGTGGAGACTCTGCAATCTGGGCAGAGAAATCCACAAATGAAAAGAATGATAGGCCTGTCCTATCTTTTTATGTTCAGATTTCTCCACCCCCTCCAAGGTTGTAAAGTTATTATCAAATTGTTTATTTTGAATACTGAAAAAGTAAACTTGCACAAAAGGTTAAGTGTACCTTTGTGAATCAGGTTTGAAGTTAGTTACCTCATATTGATTTGTGAAAGCAGTGCAAATGTATCAAACAAGCTATAGTAAGGATGATGAATGGCCTCAATTGAATTTAGAAACACTCCAACCTTCCTATTAAAATTAAAATGCTTATATGTTTAAATTTGTTTGTGAATTAAATACAATATTTAATCGTTTGGGTTTTTGAGAAATGCTTGTTTCTGTCTTTTTGTGTGTTGTTTTGCAATTCAGTTAATCAAAAATTCTTAGGCTGGGATCTTCGGCTTACAGTAATGACTCAGTGGGGGTCCTCGGATTCAAATAATGATTCAGTGGGGTCTTCACATTACAGTTATGACCAAGTGAGGGTTCCTCATAAGTTAAGAGGTTTAGAACTACTCCTCTGAGGTAACACAGCTCCTGAGCTGAGATGGAAACCCACACTCAAAACTAAACTTAAGGTTCGGAGAACTGCCAAGAAAAGGGGCAGAAGACTGAAATGGGGTGAATGAGTGGTTGAAAGGGTACTTTCCTGTGAGGGGGTAAATAAAGAAGGTGTGTGGTCTCTCTTCACACACTAGCATTGCTTAGTAAGTAGCCTTATCAGAGTAGCATCCTACAATGTATCCTTGCTAGCTATGACTAGCATTGGTCATAGAGGTCATCAGAGTTTGCAGCTGTGACCTGTGGCTTCTCCTTATGAACTCTGTCACTGCCTTTGCAACTCCAAGAGCAGAATATAAATGGTCTCCTGATGGGCATTGTATATTTTCTTCCGCTCAGTCTAGGATCAAGTTCTAGAAAAAAAACTTTCGCTGAACAATGCACACAATTCTGAATAAACAAAAAAATGAAATAAAATGCACATTATTAACTTGTCATTTTTCTTTATTGTGAACACATGAAAAATTATCTGATTCAACAAAACCTTCATCTTTATGCTTAGGAACTGGGAATGTGCTTTTCATGTGATCATAGATCAAAATGTTTTAACAATGATAAAGAGTAACACAGTTCATATTGAACATTTGGCCATATATGTTATCAGAGGTGGACATGACACCTAACTTTGGGCCTGACTTAGAGGTGGGCAGTAACGGTCCCACCATCGACTTTTCAACTGAAAACCCTTCCGCCGCTGTGACGGTCTGCCCGCGGTATTTAGATGTTGGCAGTCCCATAAACGAAAGTTCACATTCGAACCACCATCTCTGCCAAGAAACACCACCCTCATTGATGACAGGAGAGGGAAAAGTGGATGCCGGTGGGACCCCGGCTACTCTAATGGCTGTGCAGATCTGGATCCTCTTTATCACCACGAAAAAAGTGACAGTCCGACATCCACTTCTGAGTTGCGAGACTGAAAGGGAAAAGGGGTAAAAACTCAACTTTTTCCCCTATCCCACCTCCATCTTTGACTGGACATGATTGGACAACACCTGCCATCACTGCTGCCACTGACCCACAGAGAAAACACGACCCCGTGTTGCTTGATTAGAAGCTAGGGACCCTGCATGGTCAGGGTATGTTTGGTTGGCACTATATGGGAGGTCAGGACCACTTCAGGGGTATACATGTCACAGTAATTTTATTAAATCACTATGACAGGGATTTGTCGGGGAGACAATTTTGTCACACATGGCTGGGTACACACTGGCACAATACGCATATCGCACACATACACAACTGTCATTGTGGTATCATCATTTATTGCCAAATGAATACTCGCACCACAATGATAGTACCCTCACACTGGACAACAGTATTCATTTGTTCAAATTGCAAGGGGACCTTTACGGGTAGGATTGTGCTATCTGTTGTGTATGTCAGTCAGTACATGTATGTGTGTGTGGGGGTATGATTGTGTGTTTGTGTGTGTTAATTGGCTGTTTGAGGTGGAAGGAGCTGAAGGGGGTTATGTGGTTGTATCTGAATGTATATCACTTGCATGAGAGACTGTTATTGTTGTGTGTGTTATGTTTCCCTGTGACACATTCAGGTGAGTTTTGTTGTGTGGCGAATGTTGTTGTGATTTGTGTAGTTGTGCATTTGTGTGTATGTTTGTGTAGCTGAGTGTGGACTTGTGTAGGTTGTTGTAGTTGTGCAGTTTGTGGGTGCAGTGTCAATGTTGTGTGTGTGTGCTGAGTCATGAAAGTATGTCAATGTGTTTTTTCGGCATGTACAGGTTGTGTTGTGTTGGAATTGTAATGGATGATAGTATGTACGTGGTGTATTTTGTAGTGGATGGGTAACACGTGTGGCTAGGGTAGAGTGTCTATGTTTCTTTTACCTCTATTCCATAGCCACTGCCATTGTAAGAAGTCTATTGGGTCCAGCCGCTGTCTCCCTCCATCAGCAATCCGTTGTCAGTGTTCCCCTTGCAGGGCTGTAACATCTAAATACAGCGAGTGGAACACTGTTGACTTGACACTATTCTTGGGTCTGCCAATGATACAAGTTGGCGGCAACACCGCCAAGACCTAAATCAGGCTTAATATCTTTTTAAAGTGTTTCCTATGATTTATGAATACATTTGAGTTTATTTATTTTTACACCAAGGTAATCATAATGTTTAATAGGGATATCATGTCAGCATTCATATTAAAGTAAAGGTGATATCTAAAATACACAGGGCCTGATTCACAAATGTATACTTACAATTTTGTGTACATTTACGATTATTTTCTCTTCACAAAGGTATTTTACTTGGGGAGTCTTTATGATAGCCGAGTCACCGCACATAAAATCAGTCTTACCTTTTATATCTGCAGAGGCTCTGCAGTCATAAAGATACTACTAGTCAAATACCTTTGTGCATAGAAATCAATATTAAACTTACACAAAAGCATAATTTTACATTTGGGAAACAGGCCCACATTTATTTGTGTTAGCAACAGCTGTGTTACTATCTTATTTGTTCACTTATTATGGGGTCAAATATGAAATGGCATAGGCCCTCATTATGACATTGGTGGTCAGCTGACCGCCACGGCGGCGATGGGGTTAGTACTGTCGCCAGGCTGGTGGTGAAGACTGCCAAATTATGACCCTGGTGGTGATTCCTCCCATAGACAGCCAAAGTGCCATCCAAACCGCCAGTGAAGCCCGTCCACTGACCACGGCAGTAGCCCTCTTCAGGCAGGCAGAAGACAACGACCTGCCTACCATATTATGACATAGCGGACTGACAGGATTACCAGGGTGGGACCAACGCCACCAAAAGCCTGAAGGAAACACATCATATAAAAAGAGACACTCACCTCCAGGGACACAAAGGAGTCTGCAGCCGCCATGGAACCCGAACTGGAAGTCCTGCCGATGCTGTACCATGCGATGGCAGTCCAGGAGCAGCAATGCCAATGGTGAGTACAGCAGCCTAGCAAACAGGGGGGGGAGGGGAGAGTGACATGCCCACATGCACATCACACACTAAAACACATACCATACACCAAGAACAATCTGCAGAATAAATCAACAGCAATATAACCCAGGAGCATAGAAGCTAGGCCACATACCTGTGGTCCAACCACTGTAATAATGTTGGAACAGCAACCTCAATTTTAAATAAATAAATATCTACATATGTACAAATATACAGTAGGGGCATTGGCCAGTCCACAGTCAACAAATGGCCACAGGGCAATGTCCAAAGCCCAACTGGACTCCAGATAGCCCAGTCACTCCACTGGGCTGGGGCATCATGATGTTGTTGTAAGGAAGAGCTTCTCAAAGGTTATAATTCCAGTGGAATATTTATTAACAAATATCCCATCCACACCAGCAGGTCCAACAAGTTTCACCACCTCCAACAGCTTCCGTCTCATCCCACTCCAGTCTCCCTGAAAATAATAATAAAAACAAGAATAAAAGTAGAAAATACAGAAAGTTAGGAGGCTTTCTTCTTGGAGATCACAACGCGACTGAGATTCCATATCCTCCCATCATTAATTTTGACAGCGTTTATGAAAAGTTTGGTGACTACAAAAGGACCCAAAAATGTACTCCCACTCTTACTTAGTGTGGGTTTCTTAATCAAAACCTCATCTCCAACTTTCACACTGACAGTACTTGCACTCTTCTTTTTGTCAAAATACTCTTTCCTTTTTTTATACGTTCCTTTTCACACTCTCTGTTATATCCTCTCTTATAAGACCAGGAAACAGTGCTATTTTTATCCCAGGACACCCATCCAGGAGCTAACACAGTGTTTCCCTTCCTACCTCTAAACAATTCAAAAGGGACTGCTCCGGTGGTGGAATGTGGAGTATATCTATATGCCACAATACATTTTTTTAAACCTTCTTTCCAATTCCTCCCAGCTGCCAATTCCAGTTGCACACATTCCTTCACGCACTTATTAAATCTCTCCACAGTCCTGTTTCCTTCAGGATGATACAAGGAACACAATTTATGCTTGATCCCCAAACTCCTAAGATATTCTTCCATTTCCTTGGAAATAAATTGCAGACCATTATCAGTCAAAATAGAATTCGGTAACCCTTCTTGACAGAAAATGTCCTCTAACAACCAAATTATTCTCCCTGTTTCAATGCTGCTGACAATCCCTATTTCAGCCCACCTTGAGAACTGATCCACCAAAACCAAAATGTAAATGCTTCCACCTTTCACATGCATAGGTCCTACGATGTCCAGTGCAACTACATCCCAAGGTCTGCTAGGTAAATCTCTGACACACATAGATGGAACTCTTGTTTTATATATCTTATCACTGTTACAGCAATCAGGACATTGCCTAACTACCCTCTCGATACTCAAATCCATACCTGGCCACCAATAGTTGAGACGGATTCTGTCCTTTTTTTTGCTCGTACCTTGGTGTCCTGCAAGTCCCAACTGAATAATTCTGTCTGTCTTCATATCAGAATCCCAAAAACCTCTGAGTGAATGACATACATGTTGCAACACAGAATCATCAGGAACAGCTCTTACCCACTCGTCTTGTACAATAATTCCTTCCGTGACCCTACACACACTAAATTCATCTTCTTGACTCATGTCCAAAATTTCCTCCAACTCAAAAGTAAGTCTTGATAAACAATCAGCAGTTTTGTTACAAGTCCTTGGCACATAAAACATTTTAAAATCATAATCTTGAAGATTCACAACCCATCTACTGATTCTACTTGAAATTAAGTCAAGTCCCTTTTGCATAAAAACTTCCACAAGGAGCTTGTGGTCAGTGTAAACATGGAATTCCCTTCCCCAAATGAAATTCCTGAATTTGTTGATATCCCAAACTACGGCTAAAGCTTCTCTCTCAATAGTTGAATAATTGATCTCTGCTCCTTGCAATGGCAGTGAATTGTACACCACTGGTTTAAGCCCATCACCATCAGACTTTTGCAACAAAACTGCTCCCAGACCTTTAGTACTAGCATTTGTCATGATCACAAAAAAATTTCTTGGATCAAAAGATTTCAAACTTTCCATGGTGGACAACTCCACTTTAATGCTTTCAAACTCCCTTTCACACTCATCATCCCACAAAAATTCAACCCCTTTCCTGAGCAACTTATGCATATGCTCCGTTTTGGAGGCTAAGATAGGCAAGAATTTAGCATGGAACTCCATCATCCCGAGAAAAGACAACAGATCTTCTTTTTTTCTGGAGAATGTAAACCTAAAATATTTCTAACTAGCTCTTTCTTTGGAAACAACCACGTAGAGGTGATTTTATGACAGAGGGACTCAATCTCCACCTTTCCGAACGAACATTTCTTCAACTTAAGTGCCAAACCATGATCTTTCATAATGGTCAATACTTTCTTTACTCTGTTCTCATTTTCCTCCTGTGTCTGAGCATAAACTAAAATATCATCCTGGAAATACTTTATTCCAGTTTCGGAGCCTAATAAATTGTACATCAAACGCTGGAACACTGAGGCAGCTGACACCAACCCGAAAGGCATCCTAACAAATCTAAAGGTCCTAAACGGCGTGATAAAAGTAGTATAGTCCCTCGAGTCAACATGTAAGACAACCTGATGGTATGCTGAGGCTAAATCTAATGTGCTAAACTTTGCTCCACATAATAAAGACACCATTTTAGTTATGTTTGGTAATGGGAACTGGTCACTAATGACACACTTGTTGAGATTTCTCAAATCCACACACAACCTGATCTCACCAGAGGATTTACTTGCAGCAACAATCGGAGAAACTTATTCAGAGGACTCCACTGGTTAAATTATTACTTCATCGCACAATCTCCGTATCTCCTTTTCTACATCATCCTTCATTGATATAGGAATGGGTCGTACCTTGGACACTACTGGCACAGCCCCTTCCTTAATCTTAATGCGATGCACATATTTTACTAAGCATCCCAATTTGTCACTGAACACATCCTTGAACTCATGAACAAAATCAGATAAAAGTTAAACTTTCTCTTTCTCGGTCTTCCCAGAGACGTCACATACATCTCGCAACTTTTGGACAAAATCGTTCTTAATCATAACTGGCGTAGGACTATTTGGATCCAAAATAACTTTCAATTCCTTTTGGTGCGTCCAACACAAAACACTGTCACCCTTCACTGGTACATAAATATTCCCCAAAGTTGTATTAGTTTTTAAAGTAATTTTGGATTCAAAATAGCCCCTCAGTTCTATAACTTGTCCATCATAGGCCCCAGGAATCACATCTGGATCTTTCAACACAACACTTTGACCTAAATGTTTGTCAAATGTATCATTGGACAATAGTGTCAACCATGCCCCTGAGTCAATCAAGGCTTCACTCTCAATCCCACCAATAGCCACAAGATCGTTAGGATGTTTCTTCTTCTTTTCTTGTGTCTAAACAGTTAAAATACTATCTTCCACCAGTCTCACAGAAGGAGAATTTTTGTTTGACTTGCCTTCGCAAAGTGTCCCCGTTTGGTGCATAACTTGCAAGTTACATTAACAGCTGGACACTTTTTGTAAGTGGCATAATGTCCAAGATTTCCACACCGGAAACACTTAGGCCCTCATTACAACCCTGGCGGTCGGTGGTAAAGCGGCGGTAAAACCGCCAACAGGTGGGCGGTAAAAAAAATGAATTATGACCATGGCGGAAACCGCCAACATAGACAGCCACTTTCATACTCCGACCGCCACGGTTGTACAAACAAACAGCATGGAGGTCACTGCAAACAGATAGGTGGAAGACAATGTACCGCCCACACAATTATGACAGGCCAATCCACCACCTTTTCTGGGGCAGATTCAACGCGAACGAAAACACGGCGGAAACAGGACTTGGAAGGGAAAACATTCACCTCTACACAACTCACGGGGAACCAGGACGCCACGGAGCCGGAACTCCAAATACTCCCTGCAATAGTCTTCCTGATCATCTACCAGGAGAACGACCGACGGCAGCGACGACCACAGTGAGTACTGCACCTACAACACAGGTGAGGGGGGAGGGAAAAGAGAGTGACACACACACGCAACACGCAACACCCCCATCCCCACCCTCCCCCACAACAACACACACACCAATACATGCTGAAACATTACATTTACACCCCCCAACCCTCCCTGGAAGAACGCAAGGACAAAAGGAATTGATTGTAACCGTTGTAATCTATAAACATCTATTAGTCCAAAATTTATATCCACTATAAACAAATATGTACACCAAGAATTCAAGTCCAGGTACTGCACCTATATTGTTCGTGGACCACTGGGCCCAAAATGCATGGGCGAAGCCCACACAAGATACCGATCTAAATGGAGAGAACACTGGAGGGGCATCATCTCGAAATAAAACAGGCACCTTAGGGGGAAGGTAAGTGGGGGCCCCTCAACCGGATGAGTGCACGACGCCAGCTCCACAAGCGGGCTCCATGATGTATCCTGGGGAGTGCAAAGCCACAATCTCTCAAGTCTCTCCAGTGGGTGGTTTGCTCATTGCTGCATCCTGGGGAGTGCAAAGCCACAGTCTCTCAAGTCTCTCCAGGGGGTGGGTTGCCCACTGCTTTATCCTGGGGAGTGCAAAACCACAGTCTCTCAAGTCTCTACAGTGGGTGGGTTGCCCACTGCTTTATCCTGGGGAGTGCAAAGCCACAGTCTCTCAAGTGGAGAACAGTCTCCACTGGTTCTGGAGGTGGCATTGTGCCCAGAGTGCTTCATCCTGCCAAAGACTGAGGTAGTGGATGAGATTCTCCAATGGTTCTGGAGGGGGCTTTGTGCCCAGAGTGCTTCATCCTGCCAATGACTGAGGTAGTGGATGAGATTCTCCACTGGTTCTGGAGGGGGCTTTGTGCGCAGAGTGCTTCATCCTGCCAAGGATGGAGGTAGTGGATGAGATTCTCTACTGGTTCTGGAGGGGGCTTTGTGCCCAGAGTGCTTCATCCTGCCAAGGACTCAGGTAGTGGATGAGATTCTTCACTGGTTCTGAAGGGGGCTTTGTGCCCACAGTGCTTCATCCTGCCAAGGTCCGAGGTAAGGGATGTGACAGTCCACTGATGGTGGGGCAATGTGGGAGCTGCCCAGGACCCTGGAACTGACCACCAGCCACGTACGGATGACCACTGGGGATGGCAGCCATGTCTGCGGTGGTGCCACTGCCTCAGGTTGTCGCGGGTCCACTGGCGGGGCTGGTGGCAGTGCCATTAGCGGCGGTGCTTGTGGCAGTCATTGTGACGGTGGTGCTTGTGGCGGCCTCACTGACTGTAGTGCTGGTGACTGGCTCACTGACTGCCGTGCTGGTGGCTGGCTCACTGACTGCCGTGCTGGTGGCTGGCTCACTGACCGCGGTGCTGGCGGCAGTGTCAGTAGCGGTGGTGCTGGTGGCGGCCTCACTGACCGCAGTGCTGGCGGGAGTGTCAGTAGCGGCGGTGCTGGCGTTGGGCTCACTGACTGCGGTGCTGCTGAAGGGCACAGTGTCTGCGGTGCTGGTGAAGGGCTCAGTATCTCGGCTGCTGGCGGCGGTGCCCGTGGCGGCGGTGCATGTGGCGGTGCCGGAGGCAGTCTTGTTCACCGTGCATGTTGGCGGCGACGTTGACTTGCCTTTATTCTTCAGGCCCTTCCCCACCTTGGATGGTGGCGCAGCTGTCTTGCCACTCCCCACAATTGTCTTGCCTGAGCCTTTGGTGGCAGGTGTTTTGGCCTTCTCCCTCCGGGATGTGGGCAACTTTTTCTATTTTGGAGGTGGGGGAATGTCCTTGGCCTCGCTCCTTGGGCCACTGGCAGCCATGTTGCTTGGCGCACTCCAAAATCCGGGTATTGCTGGCACCACTGTGCCAGGTGATATGGTGGCTGAGGTGCTGCGTTGGGACCTGGGAAGGCAGGCCATAGGGGACGGACGGGGGGGAGGTGTAGGGAAGAGGTCAACATTTAAGAGGAAACATTTTTTAGACACACTGGGACGGGTAGATGGAGCGTGTTTGGGAGTGGAGGAAGAGGTAGTGGTTGTAGTAGGTGTTCGTTTACTGACTTTGGGTGAAGGTGCATGGGCTGGAGGCTGTCGTGAGGCAGATGGCTGTTGGTTGGGTGTGTGACTGTGTTTGTGTACTTTGGGAGGAGGGCTCACAGACACACTGGTAGAGGACGCAGGGAATGTCCGAATGGTAGTGGAGGTGGTGAGTGCATGTGAGCAGTGTGTGGTGATGGGCATGCTGGTGATGAAGGAAGTGGCTGAAGATGTAGTGCATGCAGGTGTGAGTGGAGACAAGACAGGGAGGGAAGAGGGAGACAAGGAGGAGGTGGACACAGTGGAGGCAGTGGATGTTGGCATGTGTGCATGGGTATGAAGCTTGTGTGAGTGCTTGTGGGATGTGTGGTGCTTAAGTTTGCCAGAGCCACCCTTGTGTGTTGAGGTGTGTGCCTGCTGGTCTGATGGTGTGCTTGGGATAGGCTGAGGTACTGGGGATTGGGTCTGGGTGGAGGAAGCTGGAGGGGGAGGCGGGACACAGGGACAATGGCTGCCATCAGTGCAGAGGCCAGAGCCTGAAATTCTCGCTGTTGGGCTGCCTGGCCAGAATGAATGCCCTCCAGGTAGGCATTTGTCTGTTGCAACTGCCTCTCTACATCCTGGATGGCATTCAGAATGGTAGACTGCCCAACAGTGAGGGATCTCAGGAGGTCAATAGCCTCCTCACTGAGGGCAGCAGTGCTGACTAGGGCAGGGCCTGAGGTGCCTGGGGCAAGGAGATGCCCACCCTCGTGGGTGAGCGGCCATGGGACACACGCTGAGGGGCTGCTGGGAGGGCGGTGCTGGTAGGGGGGGGGGGCAGCTCTACCTATAGATGCAGTGGGCACAGAGGGGCCCGCCACCGCAAGAGAGCTCCCATCAGAGGAGGAGTCGGTGTCACTGGTCTCAGCTCCTGTCCCCGCCGCGGTGCTCCCCTCGCCCTCCATCCCACTGGTGAATTCAGACTCCGTTGTCTGGCCCTCCAGGCCATATGGGATGCAGCTCCCTCCTGCTCCGGTGGCAGAGCTCCTCCGCCTGATGATGCTAATGCACACAAGAACAGGGAGACCACAAAAAGGGGGGGGAAGAAAGAAGAAAGACATGTTTAGTGCATACAATACGGCTACCGTCGGCGGACACTACAGACACAGCAGCCCTCTGCACTACGCCGTGCACTTAGAGTTCCCTAATTAATCACCGGGAAATGGGATACATGGCCTATGTCCAATTGCTGCACCCATGGAAGTCAGAGGTGTAGATGGCTCTTACCACTGGTGGGGATGGGGTACCACTTAGCCTGCCTCAGAAAGGGTCCTTGCCTACAAACTCGCCCTAGCCTAGGGGAACCCACTGCCTACCTCCCCCACCCAGACACCTCCAATGCACGCAGAGTCAGCTGAATGAGAGTGTACTCATCCCCTTGTGGCTGCTGTGATGCCCTCAAGCGCCCATCCAACTCCGGATACGCCACTGCCAGGATCCTGAACATCAGGGGGGTCATGGTGCGATGGGCACCCCTCCCACGTTGGGAGGCCATCCCCAGCTGGGCCTCCGCCGTCTTCTTGCTCCAGCGCCAAAGGTCCTCCCATCTTTTTCGGCAGTGGGTGCTTCGGCTGTGGTGGACCCCCAGGGTCCGGACGTCCTTGGCGATGGCTCGCCAAATATCCTTCTTCTGGTGGGCGCTGACCTAGAGGAATAGTACAGGGGAAAATGTAAAACTTTTACCATCTGGACCCTCACAGTCATTGTCCCACGTGCCCATCCTTGTCCTGGCGCACATACACTCACCGGCCGATCATGCAGGCCTCATCTTCCATCCACACCACTCCAAACAGGCATTGCCCATACAGCATGCTCACAGTGTACTCACCTGTTTGTCTGGAGGACCGTAGTGTAGCATTTATTGGGGGAGGACCCCATCCACTAGTTTCTCCAACTCCTCTGATGAAAAGGCAGGGGCCCTTTCCCCAGACACATGAGCCATTGTCGCTTCCAGACTGAGGTCACAGCAGCACTTGCAGTGTAGGTCCTCTCCTGTCGAAGATCAGGTATCAAGTGAGTGAACAGAGAGAAAATGGCGGTCACGTCCACAGCGGTGCATACCGTCACCGCCGTCGTACATCGTCATTGGCTCCTGTAACCCATAGAGTCCAATGTTAACCAATGCACGATTGCGCCACTGTCTTCGACCGCCTACCGCAACGGTGTACAACGCAAGCGCAGTTGCCTTATATCCCCTTGTCCCACATTACAGGTCAGGCAGCTGCCATTTCAGGGGGCCACATGGCATACATTTTTAATGCACCACACATATATAGGCCTTGCATATACACAGAGACAGGCACATAGCGTATTGACAAATGTCTGCAATAAAATTATTGTCTTACTACCTCAGTGTTGGCTGACTCTGTGCTCGCTGTTCTCATCCATAGCGCACGTTCGCCGGGGCAGGTGAGGAGATGACGGCATCCTCCCGTCTACAGACTGCTTTTGGACCTGTCGACAATGGAAGAGAGACATGTAATAGTCACCTACAGACTTGATTGTGCCACAATCCATGAACGGTGTGCCCAGTTGGAGCCAGACCTGATGTCAGCTATCCGCCATCCCACAGGAATTTCCCCTCTAGTGCAGGTCCTGGCAGTACTCCATTTCCTGGCAAGAGTGTATTTTCAAACAACAGTGGCCATAGCATGAGGGATGTCCCAGCCTATGTTCTCTAACATGTTGTCCAGAGTGTTGTCTGCCCTGCTGAAACACATGCGCAGCTACATCGTGTTCCCTCAGGTGGAGGATTTGCCTACTCTGAAAGGTGACTTCTATGCCCTGGGACATATCCCCAACATCATAGGTGCCATTGATGAGACACATGTGGCCTTGGTACCCCTGGCAGGAATGAACAGGTGTACAGAAACAGGAAGAGCTACCATTCAATGAATGTGCAGATGGTGTGTTTGTCCGACCAGTACATCTCCCATGTGAATGCCAAGTTTCCAGGCTCACTGCATGGCACTTACATTTTGAGGAATAGCAGCATCCCTTATGTGATGGGGCAACTCCAGAGGCACTGTGTGTGGCTAATAGGTGAGGACAAGGACCCTATACTGTGTGAATAGTTGGCTGGGTCTGGGGTTGTCCCTAAGGGTTAGAGTGTGTCTAACAGTTGTCCCTCGACATTTGCAGGTGACTCTGGGTACCCCAAACTGTCATGGCTACTGACCCCAGTGAGAAATCCCAGGACAAGGGCAGAGGAATGCTACAATGAGGCACATGGGCGAACTAGGAGGATTACAAAAAGAACCTTCGGCCTCCTGAAGGCCAGGTTCCGGTGCCTCCATATGACAGGTGGTTCTCTGTACTACTCACCAAAGAAGGTGTGCCAGATCATCGTGGCCTGCTGTATGCTGCACAACTTGGCTTTGCGACGACAGGTGCCTTTTCTGCAGGAGTATGGTCCAGAAGGAGGTCTTGTGGCAGCTGTGGAGCCTGTGGACAGTGAATAAGAGGAGGCAGAAGAAGAGAACATATACAACAGAAACAACGTGATCCAGCAATACTTCCAGTGAGACACAGGTAAGAAGACATCACTGCCTCCTACATCTGATAAAATTGTTCTGTCTGTCTGTCTGTCTGTCTGTCACTTTCACCCAGTGTATGGACCCTGAATTGTCACTTTGCCTTACTATTTCACAGATGTGGCTCCCACTGTGTGACCTCTGCTATGTTACCTCATGGACTAGAGCTGTGTCACATAGGTATGTTGACAATAGAATGGACATTGCTATTTTCCTCAGTTATTGCAAATACACATTGGTGAAAGCACAGACTGACTCCAGAATGTTTTGTGATTCAAGGGTGTTTATGTAAGTGCTAAATAGTGCAGGGGGTTCCAAAATGGTCAGGGATGACTGTGGAGGAATGTCCATTGCAGAGTCCAGTTATTAGTCTCACAGGTGCATTGTCCAAAGGGGCATGTCTGGAACCTCCTGCCCGTTGACGTTGGGTAGGGGTCCTGCAGGGGTGTAAAGGCATGAATATTGCATCTGTGTATGCCATGGTGTGCAATGGGTGGGTGACCCTGTACCCCAGTGCTTACATTCTTGTGTAGGACCATGTGGGATAATTGTTTTGGGGTCTGTGTGGGTATGTGTAGTGGACATGCTTTGGTGATGGGTGTCCATGCTTTGTTGTTGCATGCAGGGCTTGGTGTTGGGATGTGTGGTTTGTGATAATAGGACATATGTGAAGAGATGGAATGATTGGGGTGAGGGCGAGGGTGGGGGTATGTATTGGCATGCAGGTAGGGTGGGGGATATGGTAGTTAAAGATTTGACTTACCAGAGTCCATTCCTCCAGCTACTCCAGCGAGGCCCTCAGGATGCAGTATAGCCAAGACCTGCTCCTCCCATGTTGTTAGTTGTGGGGGAGGAGGTGGGGGTCCGCCTCCAGTCCTCTGAACTGCAATGTGGTGTCTTGAGACCATGGAACGCACCTTCCCCCGTAGGTCTTTCCACCGCTTCCTGATGTCATCCCTTGTTCTTGGATGCTGTCCCACTGTGTTGACCCTGTCCACGATTCTGCGCCATAGCTCCATCTTCCTAGCAATGGAGGGGTGCTGCACCTGTGATCCGAATAGCTGTGGCTCTACCCGGATGATTTCCTCCACCATGACCCTGAGCTCCTCCTCAGAAAACCTGGGGTGTCTTTGCGGTGCCATGGGGTGGTGTGGGTGATGTGTGAGGTGGTGTCTGTTGTGATGTGTGGGGTGATGTTTTGGGGTGCGTGGTATTTGTGCGTGGATGTGTATGAGTGATGGTGTTGTGTGCCTCTGTATGCTGGTGTGGTCTTTGCTTTTCTGTCTCTCTGCTTCTTCCAAATTTTTTGTTGTAAGGGTTTGTGGGTAATGTGGGTGTGTGTTTTATATTGCATTGGGTGTTTGGGAGTGGTGTGTGTATGTGTGTCAGGTGTGTGTATTTCTAATTGTCCAATGTGGTAGTGTTTTGTAAATGTGTGTGTATTTTGAGCGCGGCGGTGTGTACCGCCAATGGTTTACCGCGGTTGAAAAACCGCTGCGTGGATTCGTGGGTCGTGATAGTGTGGGCGTATTCCTGTTGGCGTGACGGTGTCGGTTTTGTTATCAACAGTTTATGACTGACCTTTGGTGTGGCGGACTTGTATGGGTTTCTGGATTTTGGCGGATTTCGAGCTTTGGGTCGTAGGAGCTGTAGCGGAATTCCGCAGCCACAGCAGTGTGTTGGCGGTCTTCTGCACGGCGGTAAGCGGGATTTACTGCCAATGTTGTAATGAGGGCCTTAGTGTCTTTGAATTTAGACCTCTGATTTTGATTAAGTTTACCGTCTTCTTTTTCTCCTTCACAATCTTGTTGCTCCTTTTTCTGAATTATCTTGTTGACAGCAGGACTTCTGTTCATCTCCAATTCCTCTACACAAGCCAGAGTGTGTTCCACACCCTTAGCTACAGTCACAACTTCCTGTAGAGAAGGATCATCTTTACTCCAAAGTTCCTGTCTAATTTTGTCACTGGAGCATTTCAACATAAACTGATCTCTTATACGTTCGTCAATAGTTGCTCCAAACTTGCATGTAGCTGCTAGTTTCCTTAAGGCCGTAATATATTCCTCAATAGTTTCACCAGGTTTTTGTTCTCTCATCCCAAAATGATAACGCTCTAGAATTGTGCTGATTTTTGGTAAGTAATGCAAGTCTCATTTTTTCAAACAGAGTTCAAACTCATTCAAGTCAGCTCCTTCATCATCGGGCTTTGTTAAGGTCTCAAAAACCTATTTTCCCTCACTTCCCAAACAATGCATGAGCAGAGAAGTTTTTATTTTCTTGGATAAGTTTGTGCCACAAACACTAGTATAATGCAAAAAGGTTTTTTTTTCCATTTAGACCAAATTATTGGTTCTTCACATGGAATTGTTAAAAAGAAAGGAGGATGAGGTATATTCTGCATGGCTTTGATATAATTAAGAACTTTCAACCAAATAAATTATTTCTTTATTCTAGGAAATCTCCAGTGTGCATTCCATAAAACAAGCAGAGCCAAAAAACAAAAACAAAAACACCTCTGTTTTCCTTTAATAATGTCAATCCACTTCCTTCTTTAATGTGAGCAGCGAAAGGGGTGTTTTTGACAGTAAGTTCCCCCTTTTTTATGTTTTTCCTCTTTTTTTTTTTTCTCAGTCACCAGTCGGGAGACGATCCAAGCGTAAGGAGGTAAGGAGGTTTACTGGTGTGGAAGCTGCTCGTGTCGAGTGTGTTTAACTTAAAAACGCCGGCAAGTCGGGCGCGTACAGCATTGCGCTCAGAGATTGAACAAATCGCAAAATGCTGGCTCCAGACGGGCGCATTCAGTGTCACGCTCCCCTTTTGTATAAATGCCTGGAGGGCACTGGCTTGACACACATGCGTTCCTTTATTGCACACTCAGAAAGGACAATGCCGGCTCAAGACACGCGGACAATGCCGGTTTAAGACGCGCACCGTTTGAAAAATGCCGGCTCGACAGGATGCCGATGATAGTTAAAGGCGCGTTCAAAATCAAACGCGGAACTACTTTAATAATAGTTTTTAAAAAAACACAATTTGACGGTAAACGGAGGTATAAAAAGTCATGTATAACCGCTTGGAAACGTATTTGCAAGAGAGTTCCTCCTTCGCCAGTATCTACAAACGCACGTATAGACACAAAAAGACTCTTCAGGGAAGATGGTCTTTCCTTTAAAAGTTAATATGGAGTTTGTAGTAGCAGCTTTAACAGGGAAAAGATGGGAAGTGCAAAACGAAGTTGAGATTGATGATGTTGATGTGTTAGGATATTCCAAGAGCCCAGATCCTCGTCACCAGTGTAAGAAAGAGCTTCCCAAAGGTTACAATTCCAGTGGATTCTTTATTAGAAAATATCCCATCCACACCAGCAGGTCCAACAAGTTTCACCACCTTCAACAGCTTTCTTCTCATCCCACTCCAGTCTCCCTGAGGAATGCAGAATCCTCTTCCATTCTAACCCTCCAATGATGCAATACATTCCATCATTCCAGCTACCACAGTTGTTAGGCAGGCACCTCAGGCAGGGGGGTGGGGGGTGAGGGTGTTTCTTCTTGGGAGGGGGGTCCTTGGGTTTGGGAGGGGGCATGTCTTTACCCTTCTGTTTAGGGGGCAGAGGAGTGTGTTGGGGTGGGGCTGGAGTGCCTCTCTTGTGCCCCTTAGTGACAGGTGTAGCTTTAGAGGAAGGAACAGGAGTCGACTGGTAGCTGGAGGTACTGGGCTAGAGGAGGGATCTTTCTCTTACGGGCAGGACGGGGGAGGGAAGAGGTCAAGGCAGAAAAGAAAAAGCTTCTTCGGACCAAGGGGGCTGGTTGTGGGAGGAGGATTGGGAGTGGAAGTAGAGGGAGTGGTTGTAGGAGGAGTTGGTATGCTGTACTTGGGTACAGGTGCATGGACAGTGTACATGTGTGAGGTGGATGGCTGTTGGGTGTCTAAGGGGATGGTTTATGTGTAATTGGAAGGGAGCAGACAGGGTGGGAAAGTATAAACAGGACGTGTGTATGTATGTTGTGGTGTCTTCAAGTGAGATGGGTGTGCTGCATGAGGTTGTGATGGTCGTGGTGGTGACTGTGCATGTGGTGTGTGGGGTACAAGTCTGCATGTCTGCTGTTGTGGTGACTGTGGGAAACGCTGTACAGGTGGCAAGATCTGGGACTGAGGATGCAGTGCATGCAAGTGTGAGTGTTAATGTGACTGTGAGCAAGAGGAGTAGGGGGACACAGTGGTGGTAGTGGCCATTGTAGTATGTGCATCTGTGTGTTGGCTGTGTGTGTGCTTGTGGAGTGAAGTGTGCTGCCTACATTTGTCTGTGCAAGTCCTGTCTGTTGTTTTGGGTGCATGCTTGTCAGATTGTGTGCACAGGTTAGGTTGAGGGAGAGGGCTTTGGGACTGGGAACACATAGTTGGAGGAGGGACGGTAGAACGAGGGACACTGGCTGCCATCAGAGAGGAGGCCAGAACCTGAAACTTTCTCTGTAGGGCAGCCAAGGCACCGTGAATGCCCTCCAGTTTGGCATTGCATTGCTGCATCTGGGATGCTAGCCTCTGGATGGCATTCACTATGGTTGACTGCCCTACAGCGATGGATCTCAGGAGGTCAATTGCCTCCTCACTGAGGGCGGCAGGGCTGACAGGGGCAGGGCCTGAGGTGCCATGGCCAAAGGACAGGGTGAGCGGGGACGGGCAACTGGGTGGGGGGCTACTGGGAAGGTGGTGCTGGTACTGTGGGTTGTGGAAGATCTTGTAGCTGGGGTTGTCCCAGAAGGGTCCGCCACCACCAGGAAGCTCCTGTCTCCCTCATGATGCTCGCCCTCCAACCCACTGGTCCCGTCTGTGTCTGTGATCTACGCCTCCTAGGTCCCGTGGGCTGCAGCTCCCCCACTAGCCGGTGCCCCTGCTCCTTTGCCAGAGGATGCTAATGCACACAAGGACAAGATGAGAAAACGAAAGAGGGTGGGGGAGAAAGAAAGGGAGCACAGGGTCAATCACAGCACCAACAACACATATGGCACATACATCACAATAACTCACTGGGACTAACACTGTGCAGTATGGACCACAATGACAAACCATTACCTGGGTTCAACAGCAGTGAAGAACCCAAACATTACCATCTGCACACCTACTGGGACTCACTAAGCCCTGTTTGACATGGTATGCTACCTACTTATCAATACCAAATATACATACCACCCTGCATAGCTAAGCAGGACCACACAGGAAAAGCTAAAACTGCATAATGAGGCACCCACTGACTAGAACCTTGCACCCAAACCCCATGCCAGGCAACAACAACAACAAATACCACACAGTCACTCACCCCCTTGTGGTTGCTGTGCAGCCCTCAAGTGCCCATCCAAATCAGGTTTGGCCACCGCCAGTATGCTAGCCATTTGGGGGGTCAGGTTCTGATGTGCACCCATCCCTCATTGGGAGGCTGTCCCTTCACACTGTTTCCTGCAGTGGGTGCTCTGCCGGCAATGGACCCCCAGCAGACACACACAGAAGGACACCATGAACTCAACAATCCATTCTGTTACACAAATGGCTTACATTCTGCCCATGACCCACATTAAGCACACACATGACCCCTACCTCTGCATACACATTGCATGCAGCCAAACCCCCCCAAATGGCATACTGCCAGCACACACATACATCTTCATGCAGCCATGTCACATCCAACGTACCCATGATGTACTCACCTGTTGGTCTGGAGGCCCATACAACTGCCCATACAGGGGTAGGACCCCATCCACAAGCTTCTCAAACTCCTCGAATGAGAAGGCTGGGGCCCTTTCCCCTGTATCACAGGCCATCGCAGGCACAGGTCACAGCAGCACACACAGTGGAGTGTTCAACCATAAAGAATCAGGAATCAAGTGAAGTGGTACAGAGAAAATGGTGGTCACAACTGCGGGGGTGAACACCACACCGCCGACGTTGATCATGATTGGTTCCTGTACTCCATAGAGCTCCATGTTAGCCAAAGAGGAGTTGCACGGCGGTGCAGACCACCTTCCGCCATGGGGACAAACGCTGGTGGAGTGAGCTCACTACTACCTGTCCCTGCATACAAGACAGGCGGTTGCCATTTGATAATGCTAGTAATCAGGTTTAACAAATTTATGTGTCGCATTGGTATTGATTGTACACACCTAGACAATTCAATTTTTCTACATACATATATGCTCTGTGTACTGTGATATTGTGTGTCCATGCATCCTGTAGTCACACACATTTTGATTTTGGCTCACTTAGATACCAGCCACTGTGGAGGATAAGGAGGAGGAGGCAAGAACCAGTGTATAGACCCCTAGTGGACTAGGCTACACTGGAGACCGGCACATCATACTCACCTCTTGTCTGGACAGTGCCACAATTACTGAACTGTGTGCACAATTGGAGCCTGATCTAATTCCTGCTATCTGTAGCACTACAGAAATTCTTCCTGTAGTACAGGTTACTCGTGCTCCTCTTCCTGGCAAGTGGTTCATTCCAGGTGACAGTGGGTTTGGCTACAGGAATGTCACAGCCAATGTTTTCGATAGTGCTTGGAAGTGTTGCGGCTGCCTTGCTCAAACACATGAGCAGTTATATCTCATTCCCCCAGAGTGAAGATTTGCCCACTGTGAAGGCTGGATTCTATGCCGTGGGACACATACCACATGTGTTTGGGGCTGTTGGCGGGACCCATATTGTCTTGGTCCGTCCCAGGGCAAATGAGCAGGTCTATAGGAATAGGAAGAGTTTCCACTCAATAAATGTCCAGATGGTGTGCCTTGGTGATTAATACATCTCCCGTGTCACTACCAAGTTTCCTGGATCTGTGCATAAGGCCCATGTTTTGAGAAATAGCAGCATCCCAGCGGTGATGGCACGACTACACAGGCACAGAGTGTGGCTCATAGGTGAGCTTGAGTCTTCACACAATGTATGTCAGTGTATGCCAGCTGGAGTTGTACTCCATGCCATTGTACATGGGTAATGTGTGTCCCTCACTACTTCCAGGTGACTCCGGCTACCCAAACCTGTCCTGACTGTTGATCCCTGTTACGAATCCGAGAACAAGGGCTGAAAATCTTTACAATGAGGGACATGGCCGTACCAGGAGGGTTGTAGGACGCATATTTGGTCTATTGAAAGCCAGGTTCAGGTGCCTCCATTTAACAGGTGGGTCCCTATGCTACACCCCTAAGAAGGACTGCCAGATTGTTGTGGTCTGCTGCATGCTGCACAATTTGGCCCTCAGACGCCATAAGACCGTAGATCTGATCATATCTCTACTTAAGTTAAGTGCTATGTGCCAGCTGTATAGTGCCAATCACTGCTGTTACATTCCAATCGACTGTCACTTATGCCTTCCCTTTTTGCAGATGTTGGTGTGGTCATCACTGTGTACTGATGTGATGACTACAGACTGCTTAAACACATTTCTTGGATGGCTTCACACATTACAGGACATTTGCATAGGATAATACAGTTCATTACATTGCACATTTCTGTCTGATAAAGCACTATTTCTCCAGTTGTGTTTAAGGGGGTTTATTGAAGTGAAAATAATGACGAGATAGTGGAACTGAGTGGGGTGATGGTTGAGGTAAAGTTCAGTGTTTTTGCCCAGTTGGTTTGTAGCACAGGTCCAGTGTCCATGGGGCCATAGAAAGAGGAGTCATGGCAGTCCAAAGTGAACAAAGTGACTCAGTGGCACACAAGGGGGGCATTCTGGAGGGGTTCATTTCCTGGCAGTGGTCTTGGTCTTGACAACCGTCTGTCTGGGTCACAGGGAATGTTTGCAGGGTGGTTCTTCTTCTGCAGAGGGAGGGGTGCTGGTGGCCTATGGGTCTTGTGGCAGGTCCTCCTGCCCACTAGCTGCAGCAGATGTTGATGGGTGCTAAGTGGACTGGCTAGAGGAAGTAGGTTGCTGGTGTGCTCTGTTCCCCCGCATGGTGTTGGCCATGTCACCCAGCATCCCTACAATGGATACTATGTTGGCATTTAGGCCCTGCAACTACTGCATGACCTCCTGGTGGTGTACCCCCTGCAGCCACTGGTTCTCCTGCATGATGCTGATCACCTGACCTATCCTGTCCCGGGATTTCTGGTGAGTGCCTCCTGGGAGTCGGTTCCCTGGGGCCTGGCCTCCCCCTGGCTCACAGTTGACCTCCCATTGTCCCTGCCCCCCTGTGCCTGTATCCCCTGAATTGTGTTCTACTCCCACTTACACCAGGACCTTCACCGCCTTGCCTGTGTGGTGTCGACCCAGGTCCCTGTATATGTGGGTACACTATTGATCGACGTGTCCTGGGACAGGGGCCTGGGGACAGTGAGTGGCTGCTGTAGTGTTGGAGTCAGGTGGGGCCCTGTGGTGACTGACTGTGGGATGTGGAAGCTGACTGACCTGATGACCAGATGGGCCAGGGAGTTCATCCAGCTCGGGACTTCCAGAGTTGCTGTCATCGCTGAGGGCATCTTCTGGTGGAGGACTGGGTTGCTGTGGCACCTGCTTGCCATTGATATTGGCTGGGGCACTTGTGGGGATGTAAGTGATTTGTTAGGGTCATTGTCTGTCACATTTTTTGCATTTCTACCTTTCCCTATGGGTTTGGTGTTGTCCTCCCACCTTTGGTAGTGTATGGTGATGGATTGTGGGATTGGCAGTTCTACATGCTGTGAATGCATTGTTGGTGGGTGTGCATGTAGAGCTGGGAGGGGTGTGCTTGCAGTGGGCATGGCATGGAGGGGAACAAATGTGTATGTGGTCATTGGGGTGGTGCACTGTGTGGGGTGGAGGAGGGTATAGGAAATCGGGGTGACGGGGTGACATGCCAAGCAGGTATCAGTGGGGTAGGTTAGTAATGGTGACTTACCAGTGTCCATCCCTCCAGTCCTTCAGTTAGGCCCTCAGGATGCAGGAATGCCAAGACTTGCTCCTCCCATGCTTTGAACTGTGGGGGAGGAGGTGAGGGTCCCCCACCACTCCTCATGATGGTGACTTGGTGCCTTGATGCAATGGAATGCACCTTCCCCCGTAGGTCGTTCCACCTCTTTAGAATGTTGTTCCTTGTGTGTGGATATTGTCCCATGGAGTTCACCCTGTCCACAGTCCTCTGCCATAGCTCCATCTTCCTGGCAATGGAGATCTACTGGACCTGTGCACCTAACAGCTGTGGCTCTACCCTGATGATTTCCTCCACCATCACCCACAACATCCTCATCTGTGAAACGGGGGTGCTTTTGTGGGGACATGCCTGTTGTGTGTTGTGTGTGTTGTGCAGAGGGTGTTCAGTGTGGTGGTAGGGTGTGTGGTGTGTGACGGATGTATAGGTAGATGGGTTGTGTGTGAGCAGTTCTCTGGGGGATTGGGCTGGCAAGGTGTAGCAGTTGTTTTGTGTGTGCAAAGGATATTGGGTTATGTGTGGGGTGTTTTCTATTGCTGTAGGTGGGTGTGTAGGGAGTGTGTAAATGTGTGAGGTGTGGGTTTTTTGGTCTGGCCAATGTTGGTTTGAAGTGGTGTTGGGTGCCCAATTCTGCTGCCACGGTGTGCACCGCCAATGGCTATCCGCCATTGAATGTCCGCTGTGGTGATACGTGGGTCATAATTTGGAGGACGGTGTGTTGCTGGCATAGTGGTGAGGGTGGTGGGTCTGACAGTTTTTCCCCTTCGTTGGGTCTGGCAGACTTGTGGTTGTGGCTGGTTTCTGTCGGTTTTGTGCTTGTGTGTTATAATCTAGCTGGCGGATTCCTACCTCAGCAGGGGTCTATTGGCAGCCGTCACCATGGCGGTCTTCGGAAAAGACCGCCAATGTCATAATGACAACTATAATTTCCTCTGATGTCACTGAGGTATGTGTGATGTCACTTCAGCTCTCCTTGGCATTTTGGTGAATTGACATCCATGGTGATGGTGTTGCTCTGTGTGAGTGAGGGTGCATTCTATAATCATGGAGTGAGGAAGTGAGTTAATAGAGGAAAGACAGAGGATGTCATTATAAAACCACAACAGAGTGTGAGAAGATGAAGTGGAGAGTCAATGAAAAGAAAGAACATCTTATATTGGAAAAAGAATGGGTACATGTAAATTAATACTTATTCAATAAGATAAGTTATAACTGCAGAGGCTGAGAAAGGGATTGTGGTATGGTAGGTTGGATTGGGGAGAATGTGGTCTTCTGAGTTCCCACCAAATTGTAAGACAATTTTGACCTTTGATAGTTTACCAATCCTCCACACATATGGGATGGGGTGGAGGAAGACTGTTCCTCACAAGATAGTATCTGCTCATATAATGGCATGATAGATGTCAGCCCAGAGACCTGTCAATATTGAAAGACTTCTAACTCCAGTACAGATACCAACTCTCAAACAGACCCTTCCTATGTAATGCGATCTCTAAGGGTATTTTGTAATTAGTGCTCTTCTTAGACTTTGCCTATATGTGGGGATTGAACAGTTTTGAATTGCGTGCTCACTCTTTGGAATATTTAAGCCTATGTTCAGACACATATGCACAGAACATGAAGTAGTATCCTATTTCATCTCTTATATCAATGGTCTGTCATGCTGCTGTGGTGACAATAATGCCATTTAAAGCACTGAGAACTGTGTGACTTAAAGGCTGATTCCAGTGATGATGCCATGTGTAATGTCATCAGTAATAGCATTAATGGTGTAAATTGTAATGTCGTGTGTGAGGCTATGAACAGTGCACAGTATGGATAGAGATTAAGGTTCTATAGCCTGCTTAACAGGCACATTTGACATGTTTTACAATGTGTGTCTTCGGCACTACATTAAATCAATTGTGATCTTGTTTCCACGCATCATTTGATTGCTTCTTCTCAATTTAACAGAACATTAACTATTTTTTGTTCTTTGAATTTCAAACATTTGTCATTTGATGTACATGAAGGTTACATTATGGTCCTACACCTGTTTCTGCCAGCTGGCCCACTGTGACCACAGGGCATGGCCTTCATGCTGGATAATGCCAGTATTGAGGTCAGCAGTACCCACAGACAATATCATGTGGGTATTTTGTTCAGTACATTGTATTTGGTCATACCCTGTGCCTAGTACCCATGCCTACTATATACAAATTACCTCTTGCCATGCCCTGTGCATGCTGGACAAAGGGTATAGCTCTAAACCATGTCCAGCAATAAGTGGCCATCCCATAAGGCCCACTGGTCAAGAAGAAACTTCCTCATAAATAAAGTACACACTGGGCTTGGCTTCTGAGCCAACCCTATGTGCATTCCCTTGTCCCAATACACAAGTACCCAGAAGAACAGGACTGCACTCTACTTAGAAAAAATATACACACATCTACAACATCACAGCAGTCCTATTTTAAATCACACAAACACTTGATGTATCTCAGTTATGTTTAGAACCAGCATTAGTTTTGATATACTCTTTGTGCACACTTTTGGCTTCAAGGGGCAACCTTTTCCATTAAGAAATGGGCTTGTAACAAATCAAATCAAATCAAATCATTAACATTTATAAAGCGCGCTACTCACCCGTGCGGGTCTCAAGGCGCTAGGGGAAAGGGGGGGGTTACTGCTGCTCGAAAAGCCAGGTTTTTAGGAGTCTCCGGAATGCCGAGTGGTCCTGGGTGGTCCTGAGGCTGGTGGGGAGGGAGTTCCAGGTCTTGGCTGCCAGGAAGGAGAAAGACCTCCCACCCGCCGTGGAGCGGCAGATGCGAGGGACGGCAGCGAGCGCGAGGCCAGAGGAACGGAGGAGGCGGGTGGGGACGTAGAAGCTGAGGCGTCAGTTGAGGTATTCCGGTCCCTTGTTGTGGAGGGCTTTGTGTGCGTGGGTGAGAAGTCGAAAGGTGATCCTTTTGCTGACTGGGAGCCAAGGCAGGTGTCTCAGGTGTGCGGAGATGTGGCTGTTGCGGGGTACGTCGAGGATGAGGCGGGCCGAGGCGTTTTGAATGCGTTGCAGGCGATTTTGGAGTTTGGTGGTGGTCCCAGCGTAGAGGGTGTTGCCGTAGTCCAGGCGGCTCGTGACGAGGGCGTGGGTCACGGTTTTTCTAGTGTCGACGGGGATCCAGCGGAAGATCTTGCGGAGCATGCGGAGGGTGAGGAAGCAGGCGGAGGACACGGCGTTGACTTGCTTGGTCATGGTGAGAAGGGGGTCCAAGATGAAGCCGAGGTTGCGGGCGTGGTCTTTGGGGGTCGGTGCGGTGCCGAGGGCCGTGGGCCACCAGGAGTCGTCCCAGGCGGACGGGGTGTTGCCAAGGATGAGGACTTTTGTTTTGTCAGAGTTCAGCTTTAGGCGGCTGAGCCTCATCCAATCTGCGACGTCCTTCATACCCTCTTGTAGGTTGGTCTTGGCGCTGGCGGGGTCCTTGGTGAGGGAGAGTATAAGTTGGGTGTCGTCGGCGTAGGAGGTGATGATGATGTTGTGCTTGCGTACTATGTTGGCGAGGGGGCTCATGTAGACATTGAAGAGTGTCGGGCTGAGCGATGAGCCTTAAGGTACGCCGCAGATGATCTCGGTGGGGTCTGAGCGAAAAAGTGGGAGGTAAACTCTTTGGGAACGGTTTGAGAGGAAGGAGGCGATCCAGTCCAGGGCCTGGCCTTGGATCCCGGTGGAGCGGAGGCGGGTGATTAGGGTGCAGTGACAGACGGTGTCAAAGGCCGCCGAGAGGTCGAGGAGGATGAGGGCGACTGTTTCACCGTTGTCCATCAGGGTTCTGATGTCGTCTGTGACTGAGATGAGGGCGGTTTCCGTGCTGTGGTTGGTTCAGAATCCGGTTTGTGAAGGGTCGAGCAGGTTGTTGTTTTCCAGGAAGGTGGTCAGCTGTTTGTTGACGGTCTTCTCTATTACCTTGGCTGGGAAAGGCAGGAGAGAGATGGGGCGGAAGTTTTTCAGGTCGCTCGGGTCAGCCGTAGGTTTCTTTAGGAGGGCGTTGACTTCGGCGTGTTTCCAGCATTCTGGGAAGGTAGCAGAAGAAAAAGAAGAGTTGATGACGGCCTGGAGGTGCGGGGCGATGATGTCGTCGGCTTTATTAAAGATGAAGTGAGGGCAGGGGTCCGAAGGGGCGCCGGAGTGGATAGAGTTCATGATGGATTTGGTTTCTTCAGTGTTGATGTGGGTCCAGTTGTTGAGGGTGAAGACCGGGGGTGCGGGTTCGGTGATGTTAAGTTGGGTCTGGTGTCCGAAGCTGTTGTGGGGGTCGCTGATCTTGCGGTGGAAGAAGGTGGCGAGGGATTCGCACAAATCCTGTGAGGGCGTGACGGCGTTTGCGTTGGCGTTGGGGTTGGAGAACTCCTTGACGATGCTGAAAAGTTCTCTGCTGTTGTGGCTGTTTTTGTCCAGTCTGTCGGTGAAAAAGTTCCTTTTGGCAGTGCGGATCAGGTGGTGGTGTTTGCGGGTAGCGTTCTTGAGGGCGTTCATGTTGTCAGCGGTGTGGTCCTTGCGCCAGGCCTTCTCGAGGGTGCGACAAGTTTTCTTTGATTCTTTGAGGGTGTCAGAGAACCAGAGAGGTTTTTTGGTGTTGGTCTGTCGATGCGTGCATTTGAGGGGAGCAAGGTTGTCTGCGCAGTTGGAGATCCAGTTTGTGAGGCTGAGGGCTGCGTCGTTGGGGTCGGTGGTGAGGGTGGGTTGGTTGGCGGCGAGTGCGGAGAGGAGTTGCTCTTCGGGGATATTGTTCCACTGTCGACGAGGGATGGATTGAGTGCGGAGGTGGCGGGTCTCGCGTCGGAATGTGAAGTGGACACAGCTGTGGTCGGTCCAGTGTAGAGCGGAGGTGTGGCTGAAGAAGATGTGTTTGCTGGCGGAGAAGATAGGGTCGAGCGTGTGTCCGGCGATGTGGGTGGCGGTGTTCACCAGTTGCTTGAGGCCGAGGTTGGCGAGGTTGTCGAGCAGGGCGGTGGTGTTGGGGTCGTTGTTCTGTTCCAGATGGAAGTTGAGGTCGCCTAGGAGGATGTAGTCCGGCGAGGCGAGGGCGTGCGGGGAGATGAAGTCGGCGATGGCGACGCTGAAAGGGGCGCGCGGTCCCGGGGGACGGTAGACGAGGGATCCTCTGAGGGTGGTCCTGGGGTCGGTGCGGATTTGAAAATGCAGATGTTCAGCGGCGAGAGGGGTGTCTTCGGTGGAGGTGGTGACGCTGATGGAGTCTTTGAAGACGATGGCGATGCCTCCTCCTACTTGGTTGGTGCGGTCTTTTCTGGAGATCTTGTAGCCTTCGGGGATGGCAGTGGCGATGTCTGGAGCTGATGAGGCGTTCATCCAGGTTTCCGTGATGAAGGCGACGTCAGGAGCTGTGGAGTCCAGGAGGTCCCAGAGTTCAACGGCGTGCTTGTGGATAGAGCGAGCATTGACCAGGATGCACTTGAGGTGGTTGATGGCACGTGGGCTGGTGGTCGTGGTAGTTGCGTGGTGGAAGATGCGTTTTCAGGAGTTATAGGCGAAGGGTCCATGGGTGCGCTTGGGGTGGGCTTGGAAGCAGGTGTTGGAGCGCCCGGGGTTGCAGGGTGGTGGGGTCGTAGCGGGTCAGCGGGGTAGGGGAGGGCTGGGGACCAGGGGTCATGGCGCTGGGCGCGGGCCAGGCGCGGACGGGCGCAGACGGGCTTGCCTCTGGCGCGCCCCTGGCACGCCAGCGGCGCGCCCGCTGCGCAGTCACGCAGCGGCCACCATAAGAGGGAGGAGAGGGTAGGGGGGAGAGGGGTCAGCTGGGGGCAAATGGGAGCTGGGGGGCGGGGGCGTGCAGGAGGTCGCGGCGGGAAAGCGTGAGGGAGGGGGGGACAGGTAGAGTGAGAAGAGCTGGGGGAGGGGGGATTATGGGTGGAGGAGGGTGAGAGTTAGAGTTTTAGGGGAATAGGGAGATAGATAGGAGTAGGGTTGAAAAGATAGGGGAGGGGGGTGGTAGAGGTGGGTGAGGGTGAGAGGTAGAGTGAGAGGATAGGGAGATAGGTAACAGAGGGGGTGTCGGGACGGGGGGGAGAGATAGGGAAATAGATAGATGGAGAGATAGAAAAATAGGTAGATAGGAGGAGGGGGTGAGTGAGGGAGTTAGGTGGAGAGATAGGTAGAGGAGTGAGGGAGGCAGGTAGCGAAAGGGTAGATGTGGGTGATAGTGAGAGATAGGTGGAGAGATAGAGGGGGGTGAGGCAGGAGCAGGAGGGCAGAGACAGGGGCGGGAAGAGACAGGAGTCGGAGAGGACAGAAGAACAGAAGAAGCGAAGAACACAGAAGTCCGGAAGAACACAGAAGAACAGAAGAACACAGAAGAACAGAAGAACACAGAAGAACAGAAGCGAAGAACACAGAAGACCGGAAGAACACAGAAGAACAGAAGAACACAGAAGAACAGAAGAACACAGAAGAACAGAAGCGAAGAACACAGAGGACCGGAAGAACAGAAGAGAAGAACACAGAGGACCGGAAGAACACAGAAGAACCGAAAAACACAGAAGAACCGAAGAGAAGAACACAGAAGAACAGAAGAACACAGAAGAACAGAAGAGAAGAACACAGAAGAACAGAAGAACACAGAAGAACACAGAAAAACAGAAGCGAAGAACACAGAAGACCGGAAGAACAGAAGAGAAGAACACAGAGGACCGGAAGAACACAGAAGAACAGAAGAACACAGAAGAACCGAAGAGAAGAACACAGAAGAACAGAAGAACACAGAAGAACAAAAGAGAAGAACAGAAGAACATAGAGGAAGATGCAGGGGACGAAGAAGCAGAAGAGCAGACGAACAGAAGATCAACAAAGAAGATACTGAAGACGAAGAGCAGAAGGTAGAAGACCACAGAGCAAGATGAGGAAGAAGAGAGGTGACAGGAGAGGTTGAGGAGCACACAGAAGAAGAGAGAAGACGGGGAGAAGAAGAGTGCAGAAGAAGATTGCAGAGGAGGAGTGAGGAGGAAGAGACAGAGAGGAGGAAAAGAAGCAGGAGCAGGAGAGAGGGTGAGTAGCGCGGGGCAGAGCGAGGGGCTGGGAGGTGGGGGGTACTTACTGTGAGGTGGGTCTCAGGAACTCAGGAACCTGGAGGAGCTGGAGGAGCTGCAGCGGCAGGGGGAGCGACCTACACCTTACCTTTCATTAGATAACATAATGCATGTAGTGGGCTTGACTCTTTCAGTGGGGGTTATCCTCAAACTTTTTACCTTTACTCCTACTGGTGTTGTTGATTTCATTTTTGTTGGCCTTAGTACTCTGCACATGTTACCACTGCTAATCAGTACTAAAATACTCTCTCCTTAAAAATGTAGAATTGGCTTATACTCATTTGGCATATTTAATTTACTTGTAAGGCCTTAGTAAAGCAGTACTATTGCACCTATGGCCTGTAAAGTAAATGCTACTATTGGTCCTGCAGCACTGATTGTACCACTCACTTGAGTAGCCCTTTAAACATGTTGCAGGTCTGCCATTGCAGCCTTTGGGTGCAGTTTTAAACCACCATTGCGACCTAGCCAAACAAACATTTTGCCAGGCATAAACCTTCTTTTTTAAAACATGTGTCACCCTTAGGGTAGGCCCTCGATAGACCAGAGGACAAGGTGTAGTGCATTTAGAAAGTTGGACATGTACTTTTAAGTTTTACATGCCCTGGTAGTGAAAAACTCTCTTATTCCTTTTTTAGGTCGAGCATTGCAGCGTGCATGCGCTGCTTTTCTGACGTGTTGGTGTGTATCTGGGCTTTTAACAATGCCCACCTCACGCCCATCACTACCACTCGTTCGTGGGCTTGCCCTTCAAACATCCTTTGATTACATTGGTAAATGGTTTACCTTTGTCCCTTCTTGAGGAGGTTTTGTTACCGCCTTGGCCATCGCCCCTGTTACATGTCTAATTGCACTTTTGCCAATAAGTTTAACTGCGAGCTAACTTCTTTTCCTTTTGTGTATCTCTTCATGCTGATACTCATGGCGGCCGTGGTGCTGTGAATTGGCTCCCTTATGTGAAAGTGTTTAACTTTCAATTTTCAATTTATAGGGCAAGAAAAGTCGGGTTAAGAGTTTATAACGCTAATAGCTCTTACTCGAGCAGATGCGAGACCCGTTGCATTGCAAATGCTTGTTTCTATTGCAAGGCCTACCTTTCCGATAGGATAACACTGGAGTTACCTTATTACATTTAATAAGCTGTAACTTCAAAATTAGAACAGGTAAGCAGTTCATGTTTGGTGTCTTTGGCATTGTAATGAAAACTCCTGTGGATTTTGGGTTACAATTTTGAAAATGCCCCTTTCAGAAAGTTGGCATTTTCCTGCTTTAGCCATTTAGGGGCATATTTATACTCTGTTTGCACCGAATTAGCATCATTTTTTTTTTACTCTAATTCAGTGCAAAACTAACTCCGTATTTAGACTTTGGCGCTAGACCCGTCTAGCGCCAAATTTATGGAGTTAAAATCATTTCTTGGATGTGGAAACCTACCTTGCCTTAATGAGATGCAAGGTAGGCATTCCGGTGCAAAAAATGACTCTATGGCCTTAACACCAAATGTATACTCCCGTGCAAAAATGGTGCACAAGAGGGAAGAGAAGTAAAAAAATGGTGCAAAGCTTGCTTTGCCCCATTTGTTAATGCCTGGATCAGGGCAGGCATTAGGGGACCTCTGGGCCTATTTCCATCGTGCAACACAATGGAATAAGCCCACAGGTGCCCTCCCCAGGCCCTAGGGACACCCCCTCCCACACCAGAGGGACTGCAGAGGATGGGGAACCCCATCACAGGTAAGTACTGGTAGGGATTTAATTGTATTTTTTAAAGTGCCATGGGGGCCCTGAAATGTCCCCCCCCACATGACACAGGGTGCAATGGCCATGTCCAGGGGACCCTTGTCCCCTGTGCTGGCCATTGGGGTGGTGGGCATGACTCCTGTCTTTTCTAAGACAGGAGTCATGTGGTATGGATGGTTTTGCATCAGAAAATGACTCTAGGCAGGTTAGAGTCATTTTTTTTACTCTAACCTGCCTAACGTCATTTTTTGGTGCAAAACCTCCTTCCTCCATACCGCCAGTCCCTCCAGACTAACCTCATTTTTTTTTACGCTAGCCTACCCTTTGCACCGGCTTGCACCATTCCATAAATATGGTGCCCAACAGGTGCACAGAAATGGTGCAAGCCGGTGCTAAACATTTTGGTGCAAAACTGCATTAGTGCAGTTTTGCCCCAAAATGTATAAATCAGGGCCTTAGTGTCTGCAGCCTGTCTTTGGGTGAGTCACATGACCAGATGTAATTGATAGTTAGACTTTGTGTATTGTGTATTGTGACACAATAGAGAGCTTAGGTGTGCCTGGATAAGCCATCATGATGGGGGTCAGGGATAGGCACAACTTAATTTACACCTGCATAGACTGTGTCCTGCCTTCCCACATAGGATTGCATATCCCCTGTGTTTAGTCTAGAGCCAGGTCTGGGTAGCTTGGTAATGCGCACTTCAAAGGGAAACCTACAGAAGCTTCTCCCACTTCAAAGGGGGCACCTGGTACAAGTATTATGCCTCGGAGACCAACTTTTCAGTACAGTCCCAGTCCCGGGGGCATACAGAAGAAGGACTGCTGTGTTGCTTTGTTGCCAGAAGGACAGCCACTCTGCTGCTCAGTTACTGCACTGCTGCCCTGCTGCTGAGAAGGAAGACTGGACCTAAAGTGACTCCAAGAGTCAACTAGCTGACTGCCTTCTCTGAGCTACAGGGACATAACAAGCTCCAGATGCTCCCAGTGCATGCATTGCTGACCTGTGCCTAGACCTGCAACTGGACCTACCTGAGCCCTTCTATCCTCTGCTAGAGTTTGTTCCTGACCACTAAGTGGTGACCCTCAGGTCCTGGACCCCTGGTGTCGCTCAATTGAGCTCCTTTGAGGTTTTTGGGCTTTTCACAAATGTGAACACACCTGTTCATGCTGAGACCGGCCAACTACTTCTTTGTGCTATAGTACTGACAGCCGGGGTGACCGCCAATGCAAAGCTCAAGACACGACTATCTGCTTGGCTGACAAGATCTATGTGCTATAGCAAGGACCATCTGTGATGACCAGCCACCCCTTTGTACTACTTCAACCGACAACCGCAACACTCTTCCTGCTCCCCGTGTCCCCTTCCACCTCAAATGGAACTCTTGGTGCTGGACTAAGAAGGCAACTCTTTCAATAGGACTAAGCTGGTCCCTGTACCCGACCCACACACCATCATGGTCAGCGTGAACCAATGACTTTCCACTTCTTTCACACGACCAGACGATGAGTGAACTTTGTCCTTCTTGGTGCTATTTTTACTTAAATCTTTAAAATTGCAAATATTCAGTTTGCCAGATTGTATTTATGTCACTTAGGTCTTCTTTTAATTATTCAAATCTACCCTTGATTTCTAACTTGGTGTGGTAACATTTTTGTGTGGTGTCTTCGTTTTATTGCTGTTTGAAGTGTATCACGAATACTTTACACATTACCTTAAAGATGGGCCTGACTGCTCTGTGCTAAGCTACTAGAAGGTTGAGCACAGGTTAATTTAGCGATTGCTTGTGTCTTCATTGTGACAAGGATTGAGGTTCTTGCTTTAGTAGGATTTCACTCCCTTTAACTGAAAACCCAATTTCTTACTTACTCACATCAAATTGTGAGTGTGTGTGAACCTTGCTCGGGTGTAATGAAGTGAAGAACTAGGAATACTGATGGGTGAGAGATAGGTCAGGAGAGGAGTCATTGGAAAGGGGAGAATTTCCCATTCCAGCCTTTCTCTGGTTGATTCCTGCATGAGGATCTCTACAGGAGGGTGATCCCCAAGCAGAGACCCACCCATTAGACACCAAGGATATTTTTCTTAAGGGGGAGCTCCTGTTTCACAATGAGCTACTGCTCCCCTAGCCCCAAAACTCTTTTTGCCCCCAGGGTTAAAATGGAGGTTGTTATGGCCAAACTGCCCCTAGGGGGACCGAGAGCCCACTAGACAGCAGAGACTGTTTTACATGGCCAAATGGGTAGGAGTGGCCCTTCTAGGCATTGGGACTGGTTCCCACCAACCAAACATACACTCAGCAGTCTTTCTGCCCCCCGTTGGGGGCAAATAGGTGGTATTTTCCTCCTATTTGCCCCAAGAGAGGGCAAAAAAGCCTACTAGACCACAGGCAGTGCATTTGGAAGGGGGAAGCAGCCCCCCTTTGAAATGGGCTAATGCTTCCCCTTTCCAAAGTGTGTTAAAGTCAATCTGCCACTGTGGAGTAGAAAGCTCACTAGACAGCAGGGATTGCTTTTTTGTGGAGAAATGCATGGGGGTGGCCCACCCAGGCATCAGGCCTAGCCCCCACCCTCTAGTTTACGCCAGCAGTCTTTCTGCCCCCCATCAGGGGCAAATAGTGAGTATTTTAATCCAATCTGACCCCAATAGGACAAAGAAACTCACTAGACCACCAGGCAGTGTGTTTGGAGGGGAAGCGCCCAACCTGGCAATGGGCTAATGCTTCTCCCCCTCCCCCAGGCTCAAAAGGCTTCCTCACCCCCCATGGGACAGATTAGAAGTTGTTACCTCCATCTGCCCCCGGGGATTCAGATAGCCCACTGGACACCTAGGATTGTTTTTTGTGGAGAAATGGGTGGGGATGGCCACCCATGCATTGGGCCTAGCACCCACCTACCCAAATTACCCTCATCAGTCCTTCTGCCTCCTGCTGAGGGCAGATAGTAGGTGTTTTCCTCCAATCTGCCCTGATGGGGGCCAGAAAGACCACTAGACCACTAAGGAGTGTATTGGTAGGGGGAGCACATCCCCCCGGTAAAGGGCTAATGCTCCTATCTCCTCTAGGCCCAAAAGTCTTTCTGTCCCCTGGGGCAGATTGGTGGTTCATTCCTCCAATCTGCCCACAGAGTGGACAGAAAGCCCGTAAAACACCAGGGACTTTTTGTGGAGAAATGGGTAAAGATGGCCTTCTTAGGTGAAGAGCCTAGTGCCTCTCTTTAAGTGACCCACCACAGTTTTTCTGTCCCCAAGGGACCAAATAAAAGGTCTTTAACTCCAAAATGTCCCATTGGGTGTGGGGTGCAGGAAACCCACTAGACACTAGAGAGTTTTTTGTTACTACAAGGCGTTGTGGTGGACACATCAAGCTTAGCTTTCACTTCCAATATGACCCCAACAGTCTTTCTGTCACCTCAGAAGGGCAGATAAGAGGTATTTAAAATCAATCTGCCCCACTGGAGGGCAGAAAGCCCACTAGACACAAAGAGCTAATTCTGTGTATAATTTATAGTTTTGGGAGGGAATTTACATTGTGCCCAATCTGGACCAGATGTATGGATGAGCTGCTCCCATCCCTTTTTCATTTTTGGAAATATTTCCCCCCTGGTGTCTAGTTGCCTTTTTGTCCCCCAGGGGCAGGTTTTGTAATAGCTTCAATCCTCTACGGGGTGCAGAAAGACTGACGCATTTATTCTGGGGAGGGAGCATGGCGTGATGCCTTGGTGAGCTTCCCTCACACCCTTTTATTGCCCCTTAGGAATCATGCCGTGCTCCAAACCCAGAATCGGTGTGTCAGTCTTTCAGACCCTTCTGGGTGGATTGAGGGTGTTTACCCACTGTCTTCTTCCAGGAGATATAAAGGCCATAGTTTGTGAGATCCATGTAAGGCATACCACCCTGGACTCCCCTGGATATACAGTTTTCAGAAAAAGATGGGTTTGGGAGGTGTCCCATGGTGGCGGTTGATCCCCAGCCGGAAGAACACTGCTACCCCTATTGCCAATTCAGATCCTTTCTGTTCCAGGAAATGTTGATGTCTCCTTATTGTATTTTGGGGACTTTCCTGTTGTGGGCACTAGCACTACCCACACAAGTGAGGTGCAATTTTTATTGGGAGACTTGGAGCTATGGTAGGTGGAAGGATACTTCCTGAAAATTCCAGAATTTTCCATCTCACAAATGTGAGGAAAATGTGTTTATTAGTCTAAGTTTGAGGTTTGCGAGGGCTTGTGTGTAAAAATAAATCTGGTAAGAGCAACACAAGTCACCCCACTCTATATTTCCCTGGGTGTCTAATTTTAAAAAATGTTCAGGTTTGCTAGGTTTCTCTAGGTGCAGGCTGAGCTAGGGTCCAACATCCATAGTTAGTCACATTACATTAAAGGGTCAGTTTTTAGTTGAAAGGCATGTGTCTATGTTGCATTTTGGGGACTTTTCTGTTGTAGGTCTTAGCTCCACCCACACAAGTGAGGTACCATTTGTATTGGGAATCATGGGGGCATGATAGGTGGTATGAAATGTGTGGCTCCCTGCAGATCCCATAATTTTCCATCACAGAAATGTGAGGAAAATGTGTTTTTTTCGTCAAAGTTTGAGGTGTGCAAGAACTGCTAGGTAACAAAATCAGGTGAGAAATCTCCCCACCCTGGATTCCCCCAAGCGACTAATTTTCCCAAATGTGCAAGTTTGCTAGGTTTCTCTAGGTGCTGGTTGAGCTAGAGCCTAAAATCCACAGCTAGATGCATTGCAAAAAAAAGTCTGTTTTCATTGGAAAATTGTGGTATCCATGTTGCATTTTGGGTCTTTTCCTGTTGTGGGACCTACCCAAGAGACTTCGGGGAATGCTGATTGGTAGGAAATTTATAGCTCTTCTCAGATCTCTAACAGAAATGTAAGGAAACTGTATGTGTTATTCAAAGTTTGAGGTTTGAAAAGGTTTGCAAAACCTGGTGGGAGCCACCCAAGTTGACCCACCATGGATTCACCTATGTGTTTACTTTTCAGAAATGTACAGGTTTGCTAGATTTCCCTACGTGCCTCCTGACCTAGGCCCAAAATCTACAGCTACCCACATTGAAAAAAGGGTCACTTTTCATGTTGTGTTTAGGGCCTTTTACTATCACAGGTACTAGACCTACCCATACAGTGGAGAAGTGTGGCTCAATGGTTAGAGCGGCAGACCCTGAAGCAGAGATCTGGCTCAAGACCAGGGTTCAAGTCCTGCTTCGGCAGGTCTTGGGCTCAATTCCCCTTGACCAGATAATTCTCGCCTCGGTGCCTAATCTAATTCATGGGTCCCACTCTGCAACTCTGGGCAATAGCTTGCTTAATCTCCACAACGGCCCCAACAGCGCTTGGATGCCTGGCTTCACCCTGGGGGTGCTCAGGAGTGGGTGCCTCACAGGGAAAAGCCAGGAGGGGTTCCATAGCGGTATGAGTACAGCGCCTTGAGACCCTAACGGGTGAGTAGTGCGCTATACAAGTGTTAATTTACATTTACATACAAGTTAGATACCATTTCTATTGGGAGACATGTGGAAATACACGATAGTAGAACACATGTTATTACCTCTTGTATTTCTCTTCATTTGCACCTTCTAAATGTAATGCAGTGTGCAATTAACAAGACATTTTAATAAATGCCCTCTAAATCACATTGTAGCCTGGTTACCCACAAATTCAGAGATGTGCAAATAACCACTGCTCATAGACTCTGTGGAGCATTTTATACTCTGGTTGCACCGATATTGCGTCAACAATTTTGAAGCAAATTCGGCGCCAACCTTACACTATATTTATACTATGACGCCTGACCCCGCGAACGTCAACATTCCTCTGTGTGCGCCATTTTCTGGATGCGGGAAACCGCCTTGTGTTAATGACCTGCAAGGTAGGCGTTCCCGTCCCAAAAATTACTTTAAGGCCTGTGCGCTTTATTTATACTCCTGAGTCATTTTGATGCACAGGAGGGGCGGGCCTTAAAAAACGGCATCCAGCCTGATGTGCGCTGTTTTTTAACGCATGGGTGAGGGCAGGCGTTAAGGGACCTGTGGGCTCATTTCCATGGTCTCTGACCATAGAATCTGTCCATGGATGCCCTTCCCTGCCCCCAGGGACACCCCTGCTACCCCCACCCTCCCCTGGAGGACACCCATGGATGGGGGGGCCCATCCCAGGTAAGTGCAGGTAAGTTGAGGTAAGTATTTTTTAATTTTATTTTTAAGTGGCATAGTGGGGCCTCACTTGGGCCCCCCTACATGCCACTGTGCCCAATGGCCATGCCCAGGGGACAGAAGTCCCCTGGGCATGGTCATTGGGCAGGGGGGCATGACTCCTGTCTTTGCTAAGACAGGAGTCATTTCAATGGGGGTTGTGCGTCGAAAAATGGCACAAGTCTGGTTAGAGACATGATTTTTTACTCTAACCTGACTTGCACCATTTTTTGACCCACAACCCCCATTTTTCCCTACGCCGACGCTGCCTGGTTAGAGTAATTATTTTACTCTGACCAGCTCGCAGCACCGAATAACGTCAATCCATAAATTAGGCGCTCGCCTGGCGTGTTGGAATGGCATTAGCCGGCGGTAAATTTTTGACGCAGAAACAGTGCCGGCGCTGGTTTGCGTCAAAAAGTATAAATATGAGCCATAGTTTTTTTCATACACATTTTTTATTTTACCATAGGAATTGCCCTATACCCAGTACACAATGAACAGCCATTCGAAAGGTTCAGTTCATTTGTTGGCTCTGGGTACCTAGGGTTTTTGGAGAACCCAAACCACATAAACGTCTGCAACCAGAATGGTCTAGTGAACATAATAGTTTTTTGCTTTTGTGCATTGGCCATCATGACAAGAAGTTGCAAATGTGAATGATGTCACAAATTACCATTTACTATTTTAGATGTTACAGTCCTGCAGGCAATGTACTGGCAGCGGTTTGTTGACAGAAGGTGGACATCGCTGGATCTAATGGACATCGAACAATGGCAGTGGCTGTGGAATAGAGGTAAGTTGCACACACACATACTGTACCTTGGTCATATGTGTCCCCCTGCATCACACATGACATAACACACTACATACACACCATTATCCATTGCCATTACCCCACAACATGTACATGCCGCAAACACACATTGATATACATACATGACACAACATTGGCACTGCACCCACACACGACACAACCACAACAGCCTTCACAACTACACACTCATCTAAACAAACACACTCACACAAAAGCACTACACGCATCACAATGAACACCACACAACAACACTCAACTGAATGTTGCACACAGGAGTACAACACACAACATACACAACAATATCAAAGCCATATGCAAATGGCACAAATACTCACACAACCACATCACTCACACCAGCTCCCTTCACCTCATCCAGACAATCGCACACACATACATATACTGAGCCACACGCACAACATGACAGGTCCCATTGCAATATGCACTCATGAACACAGTTGACGTGTGTGATTGTACTGTCATTGTAGGGCCAATATTCATTTGGTAATGAATACTGAAATCAAAATGACAGTTTTGTATGTGTTTGGTATGTGTTGTGTAACAGTGTGTCCCCATCCATGTCTAACCCACTCTTGTTCCCGATATATGCATGTCACACCAATTTAAAAATATTACTGTGACATATGTATGTCTGCAGTGGTCCCGAGCACCTGTGCAGTCAACCCCAACATACACAGCCAATGCAGGTTCCCTACTTGCGTGTCCAGCAATGGGGGTGTTTTCGCTGTGGTCCAGTGGCAGCAGCAATGGAAGGTGTAGTCCAGTTGTGTCCAGTCAATAACAGGAGTGGAATCAGGAAAATATTTGAGTTTTTACCCATTTTCCCCCCAAACCGCCAACTCAGAAGTCGAGGTTGGGCTGCCACATTTTTCTTGGTTGTAAGGCACATCTAAATCTGCACGGCAGAGAGTGGGGCTGGGGTCCCGCCATCAGCCACTCTTTACTATAGCTCCATCCCCGTGGATGGGAATTCTTGGCCGACTCGATGGGTCTTGGGCAGGTTAAATTCTATGGGACCACCAACATGTAAATCGGCCAGGTGGACAGCGAAGCTGATGGACTAGGATTCCATAAAAAATGTGGCAGCGGACCTGTTAGCAGCTTACTCAACACTGGGTAGGACACATTTGTGCCTCTACTCTTAAACTCAAAAGAGGTGTTGAATGTGTCATACAACAACTAGAACGTTGCACATGGTGGCCATAATAGGGGGGTAAAACTTATGAGAAACAGTGGTTTAGAAAATATTGTGGATCAGTGTAATAACTAATGAAAAATTGGAGGAATCTGAAGGCCACCTCACCTCCAATTAGTGAATCATCACAAGTACAACAATGTTGGGTTGAATGTAGTTGCTTCTCTAGTTTTAAACTGGGAGAGACAGTGCCAAAACTAACTTGCAACAATTAGACCGTCATGCATGAAGGCCATATCAGTGGAAAAAACCTGTAAAGAACTTGTGGCTCATCAAATGTTGGAGCACTTTGGGTAAAGTGAAAAAATTATTTTAAAAAAAAAAGTTATATGGTCATTATATCAAGTTTCACATATCAAAGAGAAAAACACTTCACCACCACTTGAGGTGGCCATGATTTAGAGGGTATCAGATCCCGTGCGATCAAAGTGTTAATCTAAAAAGTCATGAGAATTGAATCATAGCTTGTGTTATAAAAAGTTTGATAATAGGCACTACCTGTGAAAGCCCTTCAAATATGTGAATATATGTTGTATACTAAAGGTGGCCATCTTGAAAGGGACTGTGGCATCATAATACTCAGAGTGTTTTCAGGGAGAACATATTTTGCATTCCAAAGATGGGATTTCCCACCAGGTAGATCATTTGGCTCTAGAGCAGCATAGATGTAAGCATTAGGTGATAGAAAATCCATGCAATGCATATCTCTGGTGGCCATCTTAACAAAGAGTTAAAATCACCATGATACTGAGATGTTTTAATTATTGTGGATCAATTGTTGACATGCTAGTGTGAAAAAGACCAATTTATCATACACAATAAAATAGATAAAAGAGATTTTAAACCATTATTGATGGGAAGCACAAAAAAGCACATTGTATAGGCAAGTGACAACAACCACATAGATACTCTACACTACGAGAAGCCTTCAACTATGCTCTTGATTTTAACCTCTAACGCTGTTATGTAGAATATATACAAAACATCGTTCCCTGAAGTATAATGCTAGAGTCGTAAACATTAAGCAGATGCAGATGGAAACTGAGAAATGTATCACAATGTTGCTAGTATGGACCATTCTACAGTGATGTTTAAACCATTCGACACACTATTAACATTCCAGATCCACTTGTTCTCACGGATTGCAAGTAAATGACACTATTATTGTTTCTAGTGGTTGGCTTTATCACATCAATAACCCACCACTTCATATCTCTGCCAAAGGGGTTAAACTTGACATAATGTGTGGGGGTATGTTCCATTTATCGGTCCTGAGGATGGTCTCACGTACTGCTAACAGTGGAGCCTGGAACATCAAGGCGAAGGCTAGTTCTTACATATAAATCCTTGGGTCTTCATCCTTGAGCCAACTAAATTATTTAATGGACTGATACCATTCATATAAAGAGTGGACTTTACATATATTGATCTATGGTTCTGCAATGCTCATTCCTGTTTAATTCATATGCATATGATTATTGTATGATGGGATTTGTTTATTCTGCAGCCTTTGTCCTGTGCAAAGAATATAATTATCCCTGATAACCCTATTATTGTGTACTCTTGCTCCCTTGGAATAATTCATATGATAATTTATTACAGACTTGCGTCTTATGTTCAATTCTAACTCTTACCTGTTTTGGACAGAATCTACTCTGATTTCAGAAATTATGGGGGTTATTCTAACTTTGGAGGAGTGTTAATCCGTCCCAAAAGTGACGGTAAAGTGACGGATATACCACCAGCCGTATTACGAGTTCCATAGGATATAATGGACTCGTAATACGGCTGGTGGTAAATCCGTCACTTTTCCGTCACTTTTGGGACGGATTAACACCTCCTCCAAAGTTAGAATAACCCCCTATATGTCTAAATGACATCCTTGTTCGCCACTTATCTTTATTATAGGACAATCTGTCAATGCCCAACGAGCTGGTCTGACAGCTCAGTGTGTGGGCTGATTTTGTTTTACTGTTTGTGGTCCTGTTTTATAGTCTGGTGGGCACTTTGTTACTGTTGATTTTCCTGATAGGATCACAAACATTACCTACAACAAACACAAATGTAAGCAGTCCGACATACCTTGCAAAAAAACAACTCACACAGAGGGGCATATTTATACTCTGTTTGCGCCGGAATTGCGTCGTTTTTTTTTACGCAATTCCGACGCAAAACTAACTCCATATTTATACTTTGGCGTTAGACGCGTCTAGCGCCAAAGTCCATGGAGTTTGCGTCATTTTTTAGCGTGGACACCTACTTTGCGTTAATGATATGCAAGGTAGGCGTTCCCGTCTAAAAAAATTGACTCCGAGGCATGTGCGCCGTATTTACACTCCCGAGCAAAATTCACGCCCGGGAGTGGGCGGGTCAAAAAAAATGACGTACGGCCACTTTTGCGCCGTTTTTTAGCGCCTGGTCAGGGCAGGTGTTAAGGGACCTGTGGGCTCGGAAGGAGCCCAGAGGTGCCCTCCCATGCCCCCAGGGACACCCCCTGTCACCCTTGCCCACCCCAGGAGGACGCCTAAGGATGGAGGGACCCATCCCAGGGACATTAAGGTAAGTTCAGGTAAGTGTTTTTTTTTAAAAAAAATTGTGGCATAGGGGGGCCTGATTTGTGCCCCCCTACATGCCACTATGCCCAATGACCATGCCCAGGGGACAGATGCCCCCTGGGCATGGCCATTGGGCAAGGGGGCATGACTCCTGTCTTTGCTAAGACAGGAGTCATTTCTATGGGGGTTGGGAGTCGAAAAAAATGGCGCAAATCGGGTTGAGGCGAAAAATTTGCTTCAGCCTGACTTGCCCCATTTTTTGGCGCCCAAGCTCCATATCCCCCTACGCCGGCGCTGCCTGGTGTACGTCGTTTTTTTTCACGCACACCAGGCAGCGCCGGCGGCTAACGCCAGCTAACGTCATTGAATAAATACGGCACCCGCATGGCGCTTCAGAATGGTGTTAGCCGGCGCTAATTTTTTTGATGCAAAACTGCGTTAGCGCAGTTTTGCGTCAAAAAGTATAAATATGGCCCAGAGTCTCTTGAAAAGTTCATAACTGCCCTTGTTTTCAAATGTGGGCCACTTATTTAGTGGCCTGATTCGCTAATGAAGGACACTTTTTTTGTGCCCAGGCATATTTTTTGCCGCAGTCTGACATTGGGCCTTATTGTCTTTGTAGTACACAAAAACGGACTCTGATACTCACACCTCTGCTCACCCATTCTGGAGGTGCTGCACTAACTTAATAGAGGTTTCTTTGAATTGGAAGGTGCCTCTACATAAGGGTCACAAGGAATTCTAGAGACTGATCATCCAGGATTAGATGATTCAGAGAGGCAAATCTACAAATCCAAAATCCATCATAAGAAAAGAAAACATTTTTCAAAGACAGGGATGTCTTAGGGGTTCCTGCACCTACCGGAAAGACAGAAAAAACTGTGACTGGAAGGTAAGAGAGTCTTTTTAAGTGAGGAATGGAGGAGGGAAAGAAGAGTGTTGAAATGCAACTACATGTAGAAGGCTGTCAGTATACTAATTACAAAATTAATTCATTTTAAATTTAAGACAGTGAAGAGGAAGAGGGATTTGCTGATAATCATCTTTTAAGTAAAATCAGTTTAGGCCGAAATATAAAATGTTTAATGGCTTTTTTTTATTATTTCACCAAATGAAACATTTTTACGATGCACCAAGTTTAAGTAGACCTTGATGACAGAGGGCCTGATTTACAACTTGATGGAGGGGTTACTCGCAACAACGGTGACGGATATCCCACCCCCTGAAATCTAAATCCCATTATATTCTATTGGATTTAGATTTCAGTGGATGGGACATCTGTCTCTATTGTGACAAATTTACCCATCCGTCAAGTTCTAAATAAGGCCAAGATTCACTAAGGACCTGATTTAGTTCTTGGCAGACGGGTTCCTCCATCACGACGGCAATGGATATCCCTGCTGAAATCTAAATACCAATATATCCTATAGGATTTAGATTTCGGCAGACTGGATATCCATCACCGTTGTGACTGAGTAACCTGTCCACCAGTATCTAAATAAGGCCCTTTGACTGGTGTGAGTGTATATCAGACACAACACCATTACCCCCCACACCAGGAGGATTTGTGCACTGCATCAGTGTGTCTTGCAGCGAACTGTGAACTAATTGTTTTAAAAACGTTAGTGACACGTCAAACTGAATGTTGTTATTGCCTGATGTTTTTTCTCAAGATATTTGAGGTGATAGGTTCAACTGAAAGCAGATGAAATATTCAGGGGAAACTGTTGGTGGGTAGGGAGGTGGATAATGGATATCAGGGGCATCAATAAATTACAAGGGGTATCAGTCCCTCATGTGGAATCTGGAAGAAAACATCATGCAGGTACTTCCAATACTTCGAATAATGTTGTAAAGCAGTAGTTTATTCACACAAAAGAAGATCCCATCTAAATGACGCAACAACTGCTGAGCTGCTGTCACTTGTTCAGAACATAACATTCTTTATCCTTTGTGGTGACACATACAATGTTCCATATCTCCTTTAAAGAACCAGAAGTATGAATCTACAGTGCAGAGTTGCTCAGATCCAACACACCTCCCTTCTCTTGAATAATAACACTTATTTACAAGAAACAGAAAACATAATGACCTTGAGTTATGTGAACTACACCTTATAACATAAGTCAGACATAGTCACACAAATATCCATGTTTCTTTGAGAATCTTTCAACCTCCTTACTATGACATTACCATCTTCTCCACTCCCAGAGGAAGTATCCAACCCCACTTTCAAGTTCCCAGAAACATCAGAAATGTTACCCGACACCACCACCCTTTTAAGATTCCAGATACGGTGATCCTGTGTTTTGATAGCATTGTTGAACTTCTTAATAACCTGTATTGGCTTGTTGAACATAGTTCCATCACAATTCTTTGTAGCTCTTTTAATCACCACTAAGCCCCCAACCTCTACTTCAGTTTTCTTAGCTACCTTCCTCACATCATAAGTCTTTTTCCTACTACTAAGTATTACTTCTTTCCTTACTTTCCAATAACTATTTAAATCATTTTTTTCCAGCTTAATATCATACTTATCAACCCATGGTGGTTCCACTGACGTATTAGGAAGTCTTTAATTAAAGAGTTCAAATGGTGTCTTGCAGTTGTACCATAAGGATTGAGGGGCATATTTATACTCCGTTTGCGCTGAAATTGCGTCGTTTTTTTTACGCAATTTCGACGCAAAACTAACTCCATATTTATACTTTGGCGTTAGACGCGTCTAGCGCCAAAGTCCATGGAGTTAGCGTCATTTTTTAGCGTGGACACTTACTTTGCGTTAATTATATGCAAGGTAGGCGTTCCCGTCTAAAAAATCGACTCCGAGGCATGTGCGTGGGATTTATACTCCCTGGCAAAAATCACGCCCGGGAGTGGGCGGGTCAAAAACAATGACGTACGGCCGCTTTTGCGCCGTTTTTTAGCACCTGCAAAAGGCAGGCGTTAAGGGACCTGTGGGCTCTGAAGGAGCCCAGAGGTGCCCCCCCATACCCCCAGGGACACCCCCTGTCACCCATGCCCACCCCAGGAGGACACCCAAGGCTGGAGGGACCCATCCCAGGGACATTAAGGTAAGTTCAGGTAAGTGTTTTTTTTTTTTTTTTTTGTGGCATAGGGGGGCCTGATTTGTGCCCCCCTACATGCCACTATGCCCAATGACCATGCCCAGGGGACAGAAGTCCCCTGGGCATGGCCATTGGGCAAGGGGGCATGACTCCTGTCTTTGCTAAGACAGGAGTCATTTCTATGGGGGTTGGGAGTGAAAATAAATGGCGCAAATCGGGTTGAGGCGAAAAAATTGCCTCAACCTGACTTGCCCCATTTCTTGACGCCCAAGCTCCATATCCCCCTACGCCGGCGCTGCCTGGTGTACGTCGTTTTTTTTAACGCACACCAGACGGCGCCGGCACCTGTTAAGAAAACTCACACAGAATCAATGGGATAGCCAGTGTAATTCACTCCGATAGTAAGACCCCCAGCACAGGGGCACTTGTAGTGAGCTCGTAGTGAGGTAGAAGCAAAACCTTGATTCAATGAAAATGTGCACGTGCCATCCCAAGGACTTATGGGCCAAATGTATCAAGCTTTTTTTGCATTCGCAAATGGTGAAATTGCAAAATTCGGCCGTTTGCAAATGCAAAAATGCCTTTCGCAATGTATGAAAGGCATTCGCAGCGCACTAGCAATTCCTTAAAATTGCGACCCCATTTAGAGAATCGCAAATTGCGATTCTCTAAATTGGAAATCACAACTGGAGAATTCCTATTTGTGATTTCCAAAGCACATGTATCAAGCATTTCCTAAATGCAAACTGGGCATTTAGGAAATGCAATTACCACAAATTAAAGTTTGTTGGTAACCATGTGCAAATTTTAAAAATGCATTATGAATGCATTTATAAAATTGACATGTAGCACACGCATGTCCCTAAGGAATGTGTGTGCTGCACATGTCCTTACAATCTTTTTGAGGTGCAGCAGAGGGGGCCTTAGGCCCCCAGCACCCTGGGATTTGCATTTCCTAATTTGCGAATTCCTAACTGGAATTCGCAATTTGGGAAATGCAAAAACATTCCCAACTATGGGCCTACAGGCTCGTAGATGCGAATTGGGTCGGATTCTCTATTTGCGATTCGGTAATAGCATTCACGAATTTTAAGAAATTGCTATTACCGCATCGCAAAATTCATACATACCATTTTACATTTCTTAAATAGCGATTTCTTAAAATTTGCTATTTAAGAAATGCAATTTCGGTTTCTTGATACATCTGGCCCTATATGGTTTAGTTACGCTAGAAAAGGCTAAAGTTTAAAAAATACACTGGGATTGTGTTACTTGGTTTGTAATTTAGACATCTTTTGCATTCTACTCAAGCTGTCACACAGACCATTTTTCTGTTGACTGTGAAATAGCTCTCTGCGGAAAAATGTAGGAGTTGCTGTGTTCTATATGTTAAAAAGATAATGGGCATTATTGCACAGTAAAGTTACAAGTAATACACAAGAGTCAAAACAGTCGTGCTGCATTGTAATGTCAGGTTTTCAAGAAATGACTGCAGCTGAATCACAATTACCGCTTCACATTGCTTGAAGTGAGGATGCGGCTTCTCTATTTCTCGCCTCTTTTTTCAATGTGTTTATTGCTTTTTGAGTCATTGAACGTCAAGACAGCTCATGGCCTCAAGTGCCAACAATAAACACCAATCAGAGAGGGTGAATGTGAGGACTGAGGATCAGAATATAAAGCACTTGTAGTCGGAAAAGCACAAAGAACCAGGAAAATTTGAATGATCCAACAAGTAAATGAAAGCTATTGGAAGACAAGTCTTTAAACAACAGGTCCGTGCATCATAAATAAATACGGCTTGCTAATGACCTCAGAAAGTCATGTGCGAAGAGGTATGACAACACAGAAGAAAGTGTTATGGTGAGAAAAAGCCAGTACATCTTAGGTGAAGGTTGGTTGGATGAATTGCTCCTCCTCTGGCAACAATCAGTCACAATTGAACACTTCAAATAGTAAATAAGTCTTTCCTCTGCATTGAGCCCATCAAACCTGCATAAATTATGACAGCGAGAGGCACAGATACGGTATAAATCGTGTACTTCACTGCATGATCATTTACAGTGTTGCGCAAAAAGGAAAATATTGAGCAGATGTGCTCTTATCAATTATTGCTCTTATTAGAGCGGATTTATTAATACAGATAAACCTACATTTTCGTGTGTTTAAGTTAGGATAAATAGACTGAAAACTAATTTACTAATTTGCTCTCTATTTTGTATTTTTCCTTTCCATAAAATAGATAATATATAATATATAGTATATATATAATATATGCTCTGTTCCATGGTCTTGTTTGTTTGCACTATAACAAAGAATGTGCTTCGAGGGAAGTCCCCTTGTAATGCTGCAAATGCTAAAGGCTTATGTTGCCTGCTGGTGCAACTGAGCTTTCATTCACCTGCAGAGTTCATTGTTCAAGCATGTAATGTCATTTGCCTTTTTAAGCAGATTGGAGGTTTTCGTTAATTATTAATGTCGGAAGGGTTTCTAAAGTGAGTCTGCTTTCAGTAATACAATTTCTTCGATGTTGATTGGTTTGTGTCAATGGATATTTGTTAGTATAGACAATGGTGCTAATTCACGGCATCCAAAGAGCAAGATTCACTACTCCGGCGAACCTAAAAAAAAAGTGCCTTATTGAGGATGTGTGCCAGAGCTTTTTCCTTATTCTTTTTGAGCAGTTCCTATGACAGTTTGTGCCTTGCCTTTAAACTTGGAATATTTTTTTTGGTTGAACCTATAATATCCTCTTGTTTATAATGACTTATTGACGCTATTGCGACATTTGTAGATTAGGCTGACCGCCAGAGCTGCCAAGGACCCTGTGCACCCCTTGACTTTTTTTCATAACGCTCCAGGAGGTGTAGACGCTGTTGTGTGTTCTGTGAGGGGGCGGGGACTATACGACCAACACGCTTGAAAGCACCTTTGCCATCCCGCAGCATGGGACACTGCTGTGACATAAGTAGAGAGAGCCTAACCCCAGAGCTGCCAAGGACCCTCTGCACCCCCTGACTTTTTCACAGCATGCCAGGAGGCGTGGATCCTGCTGTGTGTTCTCTGAGGGGGCGGGACCTAAGCCACTGACTTACTTAAAAGCGTCTTTGCCATCCCGCTGCGTGTGATGCTATTGTGACACTTGTGGAGGGGGCTGACCCCCAAATCTGCCAAGGACCATGTGCACCCCCTGACTTTTTTCATAATGTGCCAGGAGGCATGGATGCTGCTCTGTGTTCTCTGAGGGGGTTGGGGCCCTAACCATCAACACGCTTAAAAGCACATTTGCCAACCCGCAGTGTGGTATGCGCCCGGTGAAGTCTGGGCGAAGGGCAGGCCTGTCCTGCGCCCGTCAGAGCCAGGGAGATCTGGGGTGGGGCCACCCACTCTAGTCATTGTGAACGGCTGTCTGTACCCTTTTTTATTGTTAGCTGCCCCTTATTTAATTGTTTTTAGTTGCACATAGCTCTGGGTTTGTATTTCAGGCTTGGAGTATAATATGTGTCTAGTATTTTGAAATATTATTAGGAACTTGGTTGTATAAAGGTGTTGGGCTTCGTTATTGTTGGCTGTTATAAAGGTGTGTTCCAGTGGCGCTTGCTTCAACTTCCCATAGTCATGCTCGGACTACTATAGATCGTTTTTTGGTCAGGGTGGTTGATGTAATTTCAAAAGAAATCCAGCTGGCGAAAAGAAGGCTTTCATTTACAGTTGAAGAAGGGCTTCAACCTGCAATGCCATCTTCTCCGTCACCTTCTTCCTCGTTGCCTGTTACAGTAAGTGCTGAGCGCGCTCGCTGCGGTGGAAACTCCCAGGTTCAAATACTCACCCCCTCTGGGATAATGGGATCAGAGAGACCATAGTGAATGGGGGCCAGTCCATTTCAGCAATGGAGTGGCAATAGCTTCTCCTGAACCAGCATCTAGGGTTAAGTGGACAAAGGGGCCAATTAAGCCAAAGGGGGTCACTACCAAAATCCGTGCTTAATGGGTAAATCAGGAACCCAAGAGCCCTAGTTCTGAGAATTCTAACTCTTCGGTGTTGTATTGCACTAGAGGGCCACTGTCTGAGTTACTTGACCATAAATTGCAACCGTCATATAATCGCCTAACTATAGTTGAGGATCTTTTGGGCAAAACTTTGAGGGGTGAGGGCAGTTCTCTAGGTGAATGTAGGGAAGAGGGAAGGGGATGCAGACGTCCATTAGTGCAAGCTGCCCTAGCAGTAGTGCCATGTGAGAATATTTCAAGTGAGTCCAGTGAAGATACATCAAAAAATGATTCAAGGAACATAGCTTCTGCTGCCCCCCCCCCCCCATTTGAGATGGAGGGCAATGTTCAACCTAGTTCTAGGTACATAGGGAAGGAATATGGGTCCTTTAAGGGGCCCAGAAATCATTCAGGGGATGAAGCTCTCCCTGTGATTAACTTACCTTCTGCTTCATGTCCCTATGTGGCTATTTTAATCAATGTTCCTTGATTGGCACTTGGTACAACGGAGTCTACTCTCCAATAAAAAAATAAGGTGCTGCACTGGATTTGTGGTAAGGTGGGTAGTGGACGTAATTTGCAGGAATCAATTATACTGGTCAGAAGAGTGATAGGGATAGGGCCTCTTCCTGTTCAATCACAAAGGAATTGTAATATTTTAAACTTTGGTAGCAGAAGAAGTGCTACGTCAAGCAGGTACAGAGAAGCAGGGCCAGGGAAGATAATTGCTGTACCATTGGGGTATTTTTTATAAACATTTAGATCCTTCATACAAGAGACACAAGCAAACAGGATTGTATAATAGTGAACAACATAGGATGCAGATGTACCGGCGGAATAGTTTTCAGATTTCATCTGATCTTGAGGATAATGATTGACAGGGGTCAATAAAATTTACCTTGGGTAAGGCTCAGACTACAGAGCTGCAGGCTTACTACACACTATGGCCCTCATTATGTCATTGGTGGTAAATCCCGCTTACTGCCTCAGTGACGGCTGGCAACATACCGCTGCAGTGGCGAATATCCGTTCACCATATTATAACACTCGTACACCAAACCAACAGAATATTGCCACAAACACAAATCCGCCAGCCCAAAGGTCAGTGCTAAAGTGGCGGTACGAACATCCACACCGTTACGTCAACAAAACAACACCCACCACATTATGACCCACGAATCACCACGGCGGACATTCAATGGCGATAAACCATTGGCGGTACACACCGGCGCGCTCAGAATGGCCACCCCAAAACAAAACAACTTTGGCCAAAACTAAACACACACACTTGACACTCATACACACACCACACCCACACACTCACAGCACTATAAAACACACACTCACATCACACACCACTCTTTAGGAATACTAATAAGCGCCACAAGACTAACACGAAGACCACTGAGACAACTACACACACACACACCACGGACACCCATACATCCATCACACACTCAACACTCATCACTCACTCAACACCCTCTGCACAACACACACCACACAACACCCATGTCCCCACAAAGAGTCCCCTGTTTCACAGATGAGGAGTTGCGTGTCATGGTCTAGGAAATAGTCAGGGTGGAGCCACAGCTGTTTGGAGCACAGGTGCAGCAAATGTCCATTGCCAGGAAGGTGGAGCTATGGAGGAGAATTGTGGACAGGGTGAACTCTGGGGGACAGCATCCACAAACAAGGGACGACATCAGGAAGAGGTGAAACGACCTACAGGGGAAGGTACGTTCCATGGCAGCAAGGCACCAGCTCGACATCCAGAGGACTGGCGGTGGACCCCCACCTCCTCCCCCACAGCTCACAGCAGGCGAGGAGCAAGTCTTGGCAATCCTGCATCCTGAGGGACTCGCAGGAGTAGCCGGAGGACTGGACACTGGTGAGTCAATATTTACTACTTATCACCCCCCCATACCTGCATGCCAACTCACCCCCTCACCCTCACTCCCATCACTCCACTCCATCCCACACACTGCACCTACACATATGACTAACCCCAATGCCAAGCCCTGCATGCCATACCAATGCATGGACAGCCCTCCCAGCTCTGCAAGGACACCCATCACCAAAGCATGCGTATCATGGAGAACTAACAAGCACACAATCCATCACCATACATAAACAAAGGAGGCAGAGCAACAGCAACAATAGAGGGGAAGCAAGGGTTGTACAATATGTCACAGACATGAAGTATAATACATCACTTACATCCCCACAGGTGCCCCAGCCAATCTAAGCGGCGAGGAGGTGCCACTACTAACCAGTCCCCCAACAGAAGATGCCCCCAGTGATGACAGTAACTCTGGACTTCAGGATCTAGATGAACTACCTGGCCCATCATTGTCCACTGGTCAGTCGGCCACCCCAGCACACTCACAGTCTACCACAGAGCCTCCTCCAACAGTATCCAACACCACAGCAGCCACCAAATGTCCCCACAACCTCTGTCCCCAGGACACTTCAATCAGCAGTGGGCCTACCTGTACAGGGACCCCAGTCCACACCTCACACCCAGACAATCAGGGACCTGGTGTCAGTGGCAGTGGTCCCAACGTTCAGGGGACAGAGGAACAAAAGAACAGGGACACAGGGAGGACCGCTGTGTGCCAGGGGGAGGACACGCCCAGGGAACTGACTCTCTAGGAGGCACTCACCAATGTCCTGGGGGCTTACCAACAATCCCAGGACAAGATGGGCCAGATCCTAACCAACATGCAGGAGAACAAGCGGCTGAAGAAGGTACACCATCAAGAGCTCAGGGAGGAATTACAGTCCCTCAACACCACCATGATCTCCATAGCAGGGGTGCTGGCAGGTATGGCCAACATCAAGAGGGAATGGACAACACATCAGCAGGCCCCTACCACTAGCCAGTCTACTGACCAGCCGACCACTTCAGCTGCAGCTAGTGGGCAGGAGGCCCTGCCGTATGAACCCTCCTCCTGCAGAAGGTGAACCACCCCACAAACGTTCCCTACGATCCAGACGGAAGCCAAAGGCACTTGCCAAGACTAAGACCACCGCCAGGAAATGAGACCCTCCAGAATGTCCCCCTTGTGTCCCACCTTGCCACCTTGTCCACTTTGAACTGCCTTTGCTCCCCTTCCTATGGCCTCTTGGACACTGGACCTGTCCTACAGACTGGAACCATACCCTTGTCTAACCTCTACCATCCCCCTATTCCATTGCACTTTTCCATCAATTATGTGCACTACAATAAACACCCTTGAACACAACTTAAGTGAAAGTGTTTTATGTGATGAAAATCTGCATATAGGGAAACAGTTACATCTTGTGAAAATGATCTGAACACTGTGATAGCATACATTTTAAGAACTATATCTGTCTGTAGACATCACATCACTTTTGTCATCTCACCAACATCTGCAAAATGAGAAGCCATAGGTTGACATTAAGTAGAGGTACAAGGGAAGTGAATGCCATCCTGCTACAGCCATACAGAACACATCAATAATCAGAGGAATGGTCAGTTCCCTGTCTCATCTGTGTGTCATTGGAAGTATTGACGTAATACTGATGTTTTGTTGTCCACATCCTCATCCTCTGCCTCCTCATCCTCACTGGCCTCAGGGTCCACTGCTGCCACAGGGGCATTTCTAGTCTCCTCCTCCTGCAGATAAGGCACATGTCGTCCGAGGGCCAGGCTGTGCAAGATGCAGCATGCCATTACTATCTGGCAGACCTTCTCGGGTGAGTAGCACAGGGATCCACCGGTTAGATGGAGGCATCTGAACCTGCCCTTCAAGAGGCCGAAGGTCCTCTCAATAATTCTCTGGTTTGCCCATATGCATCATTATAACGAGTCAGTAGCCACAATAGGTTTGGGTAGCCAGAGTCACATGCAAGTATTGAGGGAAAAACATTAGCCTTACACAGTGGTATGGGGTCAACATCAGAAGGCATACACTGACATACATTGGGTGGGGCCTCAGCCTCACCAATTAGCCACACCCTGTGCCTCTGTAGTTGGGCCATCACTTGTGGAATGCTGCTATTCCTCAGGACGAAGGCGTCATGCACCGACCCAGGATACTTAGCAGTGACGTAGGAGATGTACTGGTCAACCAGGCATACCATTTGCACATTGAGTGAGTGGAAACTCTTCCGTTTCCTGAAAACCTGTTCATTCTGGTAGGGGGGACAAATGCAACATGTATACCGTCAATCACTCCAATATTGTTGGGTATATGTCCCATTGCATAGAATCCTGCCTTCACAGTGGCCAAATCTTTCACCTGGGGGAAAAGCAATGTAGCTGCACAAGTCTTTCACCAGGGCAGACAAAACTCTTGCAAGCATGATTGAGAACATTGGCTGTGACAGTCCTGCTGCCAAGCACACTGTCACTTGGAATGAACCAGTTGCCAGGATATGGAGCACTGATAGAACCTGCACTAAAGGGGGGATCCCAGTGGGATGGCGGATAGCTGATATTAGATCAGGCTCCAAGTGAGCACATAGCTTGTGATTGTTACCCTGTCCAGTCTATAGATGAGTATTATATGCCTCTCCTCCAGTGTAGCCAAGTCCACAAGCGGTCTGTATACGGGGGCTTGTCTCATCCTCCGATTCCTCCACAGTGGTAGGTATCTATGGGACACAAAAGTGAGTAGGCTGTCACAATTTAAACAATGGATACACCACCTCAGTGTACATAGAGCAGGAACGTGATGGGACATTGGGAATGGCAATGTATGTGCAAAAAATGGCAATGACGCAGTTCTCGATTATCTGAATATTGTCCACCACCATAAAATGTTGATCGCCTGTCCTGTATGTAGGTACAGGTGGAAGTGAGGTAACTCTGCCGATGTTGCACGTCATGGCGGATGGCGGTCTTGCACCGCCCTGCTAATCCTCATTGCATAACATGGGGCTCTATGGAGTACAATGGGGATCACCAGCGGAGGTGATGCCGTGGACGTGACCAACATTTTCTTTCCTTAACCTTACTCAATTCCTGACTTTCCATAGGATAACATCTACACTGCGTGTGCTGCTGTGACCTGTGTCTAGATCCTGCCATGGCCCGTGTGTCCGGGGAAAGGGCCTCTGCCTTCACTTCAGAGGAGTTGGAGCATTTGGTGGATGGGGTCCTACCCCAGTATGGGCAGCTGTATGGGCCTCCAGACCAACAGGTGAGTACACCTTGGACACAAGGCATGTGACAGGGTTGTGTGGAGATGTGAGTGCAAGCATTGTGTCATTTGGGGGGATCGTATGTCTGGTGGTAGTGTGCATGGTGGGCGCTGAGTAATGTGTGCGCTAATGAGGATGGAAGGGGATTTGTGGGCCATAAGAGTGACAGGCTGGATTGTATGTGTAATGATGTCCTCGTGTGTCAGGGAGACCAGATCCTCGGGGTATGCGCACGGTCCCACCATGTCCACCACCAGACAGCTCCTAGACTCTAATAGAATAATCACAGAGACTGAGAGAGTCCAACTGGGGGAAAAGGGGATTAGGATGGGAACAGCTGGGAAGGAGACCTGTAGGAAACAAAAGGTTAAACATGCACAATATCAAGATTTTATCACATTAATCTTTACTAGACTATGATTCTATGCATTGTCATGCTGTAACCATGGACAACTTAAGCATGGACTAAATAACTAGGCCTCAAAACGTCTGATTACCTGGGAAGGAATCAAGAATGATTAATACAACTTCTCAAATTAATCTCTTAATGAAAAGTTACATATTAACTAGGAACATAAGAACCCTCTAGAATTATGTTTTCAAAATCAAACATGGTCTTTTTGCACGAGGACAAGAAAATAATCTGAACGTGTTCTGGAACACAATAGGAGTTGTATTAAGGGACTTATTTTGCACATATAATGTAACATCTAGAATTGTAATTCTTAGTTTTAAATGCAGAAACATGAATTGCGCACATTGCTGATTTCAACAAGAATATGCAAATGCCATGAAATGATTGCGCACACTGCAAGCGATCTGAAACATCAGGTTCTTAATTGCGGGAATGAATCTTGCATCTTGCCGATTTGAATGCCACCTTGTAAATGCCAAGAAATGGTTGCGCACAATGAGTATCAAGAGTTAAACACGAAGAATGAATTGCGCGTCTTGCCGAATCAAATGTCACTATGTAAATGCCATGAAATGGTTGCGCACAATGAGTATCAAGAGTTAAACACAAGGAATGAATCACGCGTCTTGCCGTTTCGAATGCCACCATGTAAATGCCATGAAATGGTTGCGCACAATGAGTATGAAGAGTTAAACACAAGGTATGAATCGCGCGTCTTGCCGATTCGAATGCCACCATGTAAATGCCATGAAATGGTTGCGCACAATGAGTATCAAGAGTTAAACACAAGGAATGAATCGCGCGTCTTGCTGATTCAAATGTCACCATGTGAATGCCAAGAAATGCTTGCGCACAATGAATATCAAGAGTTAAACACAAGAAATCAATTGCGCGTCTTGCCTATTCGAATGCCACCATGTAACTGCCAATAAATGGTAGCGCACAATGAATCTCAAGAGTTAAACACGAGAAATGAATCACACGTCTTGCCGATTCGAATGCCACCATATAACTGGAAAGAAATGATAGCACACAATGAATATCAAGAGTTAAAAACGAGAAATGAATCGCGCGTCTCGCCGATCGAATGCCACCATGTAACTGCCAAGAAATGGTAGCGCACATTCACACACACAAGGTAAATTCTCTCAACATGAAAATTAGGCCCAAGAACTCAAATGCCTTCGAAAACTGGATCGGGGGCCCAGCCCGAGCTCCGTCTTACCACCCTGATCAAGGATCACCAATACAAGGAAGGGCAAGGCCTGGAAGATCAAAGTAGGCCTCAGGAACAGGAGCTCAGGAAGTTGCTGCAGCTCTGCACCGGGACCTCTGAATAGTGAGCACATGGAGCTGGGCTGGCTCCCTTATATAGAGTCTGGCCCAGTCCACAAACCACACCCAGTCATGCTGCAGAGAAAGCTTCTAGAAGGCCCTGGAAAGGGACCACACCCTGACACACTCTGAAAACCTGCAGCAATACATTGCAAATGAACAGTATTTATAAGCATCTTGAATATAAATCTTCAGGATTAAACTCTGCAATGCAAAAGGTTAAACAACAGCATGTCAGCATAATGCATGAATTACGTTATCTCATAAGTGCTGGGTTTTTGCATTCCAGTTGCCCATAGAGCGCGCACTGCCCTGATGTTGACAGTACTCCCCTCTCCCAGACGCGCTCTAGGGCCTGGCTTGCCTGGATTAAGACGAAGAAAGAGCCTCACAAGTAGTGGAGCATGAATATCAGTTGCGGAAACCCATGAGTTACTTTTGGGGCCATAACCTTTCCGCAAGATTAAGTACCATTCTCCAAGAATTGATCTAGATACTTTCGTAAATGTTGATTTTCATGTTCTGACAGGGCGTATACACGACATCTGGGGAGTATCTCACCGGGGAATAGATCAATTTGACAGGCATAAGGTCCATGAGGAGGCACGTTTTCTGCTTCTTTTTCATCCAATACATCTTCATAGAATGAATACCTCTTGGGCAACTTAACTTCTTTCTCCGCTGCAGTGGCTATGTAAGAGTTGCAAACTTTGGTTACTTGAGACTTTTGGAAGCATTTTTCTTTACATAGAGCTGATGAGAACACAACCTTTCATTCTGCCCAATTAATCTCAGGATTGTGATGAGTTAACCAGGGTAAGCCAAGGATAATTCCATACTGAGGAGCATGGATCACGTCAAGGATGAGTTTCTCTTTATGTTTGTTTCTTTGGTTCTTCCCCTCACAGATCACCGACAAGGGGAAAGTCTGAAGAGTTACTGGGCCTCCAGTCAAGAGCTTTCCATCTACTGCTTGCATTATTTCTGGAGTCTTCTTCTCAATACAAGGGATCCCCCATGCGCGGACCAATTGGGCGTCAACAAAGTTCCCGGTGAACTAAGAATCTACGACGGCCTTCTTGAAATGGTTCTTTTTCTTTAATTGAACTTTTATGCCTAGCTTGAGATGTCTAAATTGTGAATGGTCCACGGTGACACCCAAGAGCAACCCTTCTTTACATCTTGGGTGATTTAGTTTTCCGGCTTGACTTGTGCATTGGCTGCAATTTTCAGGACAGGACCTCGTTTGCTCTTTGGTTTGATTGAACATTCTTTGGCGAAATGACCCTTGTGCCCGCAATAAAGACATTGTCCATTCTTTCTACGTAGGTCCTTTTCGACTTTGGTCAAAGGCCTCCTGATAGTTCCGATTTCCATAGGTTCTGGTGTTCTTTCTTTCTGAGTTCTTGATTCTCTATTATTGTGAACACGCCAGGAATATTTCTCAGTCTTTTTGTGTGTTCCCCTTCGTTCTGCTAAACGATGATCCAGTCTCAAAACGAGGTTTATCAGGTCTTGACAGTCTGTAGGCTGCAGGTCTATTTGAGCTAGAATATCTTTTAACTCCTCCTTGAGTCCCTTGTAGAACAGGGCCACTTGCTTTTCTTCAGGCCAGGATGTCTCGGCTACCAGATGATTAAAGTTAGCTAAATATGACACTAGATCCTGGTTACCTTGTCGCAAGTCTAACAATTCACGATCTGCCGACAATGTCACAGTTCTACGACAAATACACATTCAAACTCACAAACAAAATTTCTCCAATTGTAAAGCAGGGGACTGTCTTTACGCACAAGAGGAATAGCCCAGGTAGCTGCATCCCCAGTCAGGTATGATAACAAGAAAGCCACTCTGGATTGGGCATCAGGGAAAGTGTGTGGTCGGCAGGTAAAATGTAAACCCACTTGAACCAGGAAAGATTGTGCTTTCAAGGGATCACCTGAGGAATGTTCTGGAGGAGCTAGGGGAATGGCCGAAGGAATGTTGAGGGAAATGTTCGTAAGAGGATTACCTCCAGAAGCCTGAAAAGAAGGAACAGGCCAAGACACACCTAAGAGATTCTGTTCCTTTTTCTCTACCTTTTCCTGTAACTGACTCACTCTCTCAGCTAGGCTAGCTGATATATCTTTTGATGACACTACCTCTGCTTGGAGCTGCATGATAGCCTTGACTAGCTCGTCAAATGTGGCCATGCTGAGAACACACACAAACCAGGCGGATAATTAATTTGTGGGCTCACTATTCTGTCGGGGAGACCAGATCCTCTGGGTATGCGCACCTTCCCACCAGACAGCTCCTACACTCTGATAGAATAATCACAGAGACTGAGAGAGTCCAAGCGGGGGAAAAAGGGATTAGGATGGGAATAGCTGGGAAGGAGACCTGTAGGAAACAAAAGGTTAAACAGACACAATATCAAGATTATATCACATTAATCTTTACTAGACTATGATTGTATGCATTGGCATGCTGTAACCATGGACAACTGAAGCATGGACTAAATAACTAGGCCTCAAAATGTCTGGTTACCTGGAAAGGAATCAAGAATGATTAATACAACTTCTCAAATGAATCTCTTAATGAAAAGTTACACATTGACTAGGAATATAAGAACCCTCTAGAATTATGTTTTCAAAATCAAACGGTCTTTTTGCACGAGGACAAGAAAATGATCTGAACATTTTCTGGAACACAATAGGAGTTCTATTAAGGGACTTATTATGCACATATAATGTAACATCTAGAATTTTAACTCTTAGTTTTAAATGCAGAAACATGAATTGCTCACATTGCTGATTTCAACAAGAATATGCAAATGTCATGAAATGATCGCGCACACTGCAAGCGATCTGAAACATCAAGTTTTTAATTGCGGGAATGAATCGTGTGTCTTGCCGATTCGAATGCCACCTTGTAAATGCCAAGAAATGGTTGCGCACAATGAGTATCAAGAGTTAAACACAAGGAATGAATCGCGCGTCTTGCCGATTCGAATGCCACCATGTAAATGCCATGAAATGGTTGACCACAATGAATATCAAGAGTTAAACACGAGAAATGAATTGCGCGTCTTGCCGATTCGAATGCCACTATGTAACTGCCAAGAAATGGCAGCGCACTTTGAATATCAAGAGTGAAAAAGGAGAAATGAATTGCGCGTCCCGCTGATTCGAATGCCACCATGCAACTGCCAAGAAATGGTAGCGCACAATGAATATCAGGAGTTAAACACAACAAATTAATCTTGTGTCTTGCCGATTCGAATGCCACCATATAACTGCCAAGAAATGGTAGCGCACATTGAATATCAAGAGTTAAAAACGAGAAATGAATCGCGCGTCTCGCCGTTTCCAATGCCACCATGTAACTGCCAAGAAATGGTAGCGCACATTCACACACACAAGGTAAATTCTCTCAACATGAAAATTAGGCCCAAGAACTCGAATGCCTTCGAAAACGGGATCGGGGGCCCAGCCTGACCTCCGTCTTACCGCCCTGATCAAGGATCACCAATACAAGGAAGGGCAAGGCCTGGAAGATCAAAGTAGGCCTCCGGAACAGGAGCTCAGGAAGTTGCTGCAGCTCTGCACCGGTACCTCTGAATAGTGAGAACATGGAGGTGGGCTGGCTCCCTCATATAGAGTCTGGCCCAGCCCACAAACCACACCCAGTCATGCTGCAGAGAAAGCTTCTAGAAGGCCCTGGAAAGGGACCACACCCTGACACACTCTGAAAACCTGCAGCAATACATTGCAAATGAACAGTATTTATAAGCATCTTGAATATAAGGCTTCAGGATTAAACTCTGCAATGCAAAAGGTTAAACAACAGCATATCATCATAATGCATGAATTACGTTATCTCATAAGTGCTGGGCTTTTGCATTCCAGTTGCCTGTAGAGCGCACACTGCCCTGATGTTGACATCGTGTCTGTGTTTCCTCTGCAGGTCAGTGCCCATCAGAAGAAGGGATTGTGGTGTGCCATCGCCAAGGACGTGCGGACCCTAGGGGTCTATTGCAGGCGGAGCACCCATTGTAGGAAGAGGTGGGAGGACCTGGGACGCTGGGCCCATAAGACTGCGGCCCAGCTGGGAAAGGCCTCCCAATGCCCGTCGGAACCTGACCCCCCTGATGGCCCGCATGCTGGCGGTGGCCTACCCAGAGCTGGATGGGCGCTTGAGGGCATGACAGCAGCCACAAGGGGGTGAGTATAGTGTGCGTTACAACTATGATTGGTAGGTGGCATGGGAACCTGGTGTTGGCTGTCAGTTAGTGGGTGCCCTTCAATGCCAGCTCAGAGAACGCAGTGTGATCCAACTCAAAGGTAATGGGTGTATTGCTAAATCTGTTAACATAGCTAAGTTGCATACCATGTCAGACAGGGCATAGGGGGTCCCAGGAGGGGTGCAGTTGGCGGTGTTTGGCTCTCATCTTGTTGTGTTACCTAGCCAATGTAATGTCAGTGCAATGTATGGCACACAATCCTGATCCCTGTGTGTGACTGTTATGTGTATGCAATATGTGGTGTTGCTGCTGTAGTTGACACAGTGCTCCCTTTCTCTCTAACCCCTTTTTTCTTCTGTCACCCTGTCCATGTGTGCATTAGCATCATCTGGCAGAGGAGCAGGGGCACTAGCGACAGAAGGAGCTGCATCCCACAGGACCCAGGAGGCAGAGTCTACTGATGCCGAGGGGACCAGTGGGACTGAGGGTGAGGGGAGCACCATGGCGGAGACAGGAGATGACAACACTGACTCTGATACCTCCTCTGATGGAAGCTCTCTGGTGGTGGCAGACACCTCTGGGACCACCCCAGCTACAGGTACAGCCACCACTCCCCATACCAGCACTGCCCACCCAGTAGCCTCCCACCGAGGTGCCCCTGCCTGCTCACCCAGTTGCGTGGGAATCTCCTTCGCCTCAGGCCCTGCCCCAGTGAGCCCTGCTGCCCTCAGTGAGGAGGCTATTGACCTCCTGAGAACCATCTCTGTAGAGCAGTCAACCATTGTGATTGCCATCCAGAGTCTGGCATCCCAGATGTAGCAATAAAATGCATTCCTGAAGGGCATTCACAGTGTATTGGCAGCCCAACAGAGATCATTCCAGGCTTTAGCCTCCTCTCTGATGGCAGCCTTTGTCCCTCTTCCTACGTTCCCCCCTCCAACTACTACTTCCCAATCCCAATCCCAATCTCCTCAACCCCAAACCATCCCATGCACACATACAGACAATCATACACACAAACCATCACACAAGAATGGCACAGACAAACACAGGCAGCACCCTTCATGCCACAAGCACTCACACAAGAAACAGACAGTTCCACACATGACAACATCCACTGCCTCCACTGTCTCCCCCTCCTCCTCCTCCCTCACTGTCACATCCATACTCACACCTGCATGCACTGCATAAACAGCCACTGCCATCATCACCACACCAAGCAGCACACACATCTCACTTGCAGACACCTCCACAACATCCATCCACGTGTCCCCTCTGTCCACTCCTACCCTGTTTGCCCCCACCTCCTAAGAGACATAAACACACGCACACAGACACCCAACAGCCATCCACCTCACATCAGCACACTGCCCATGCACCTGCACCCAAGTTCAGCGGACGTACACCTCCAACAACTACTCCCTCAACCTCCACTTCCATCCCTCCTCCCTCATCCCTCCTCACCGTCCCTAAGAAGCTTTTCCTTGCCCAACTTGACCTCCTCCCTCTCCCTCCATCCTCCATCCTGCCCATAAGAGCAGGGTCCCAGCGACCTAACCCAGCACCTCAGCCAAACAGTCCACCGGGAGAGTGGAGGCACCTCCTAGTCATGGAGGCAAGAGAGGGAAGGATCCCACTCCACCACCCAAGAGAGGGAAGTATCCCACTCCACCAGCCAGGAAAGGGAAGGATCCCACTCCACGAGCCAGGAAAGGGAAGGATCCCACTCCACCACAGGAAAGGGAGGGAGCTCACTCCTCCAACTAAGAGAGGCAAGAGCCCCCCAACAGCAGTGGTCAAGGTGCCCTCACCTCAGACTGGGACATAGCAGCTCTCACCTCAAGCTGGGACACAGCAGCCTTAACCTAAGGCTGGGTCACAGCAGCCCTTACCTCCAACATGTAGGCTACCCCCAGGGACTGTTGTACAAGGAGCCCCCTCCAGAACCAGTGTGCATGTTCCCCACTTCAGAGACTTTGACCTTGCACTCCCCAGCACAGGTCAATGGGCATGGAGCCCCCTCCAGAACCAGTGGGCAACTTCCCCACCTCAAAGACTGTGACCTTGCACTTCCGAGCATAGGAAAATGGGCATGGAGTCCCCTCCAGAACCAGTGGGCAAGTTCCCCACTTCTGCTGCAGTGCCCCCCCGAGGTGCCTGGCCATTCCCACCATTTATGCCCCTGCACAGTGTAGTGCGGATTACGTCAGGGAAAGAGTTGGGGCTTGGATCGTGCCCTGTTGCCATGTGAGCCTTTTGTTCTTTGGACTGGCCATTGGCCCTTTCTGCACAGTGACTCATGTGTATTTTGTCGCATGGATAATATGGTGGCTGCTTTAATCCAATTACACTTTCAGTTCTGGAATGCTATAGATTGTCTGGATTGGAGGATCTGTGTTAAATGTGTGGTATTTATGTTTGTAATTTGATATTGTTGTGGTATTTTATATTTTTTGTATTAAAACTGTGAATGTAATAACAGTCTTGGAACCATTACACAACATTGTTATCTTCTCCGATTATACTATATCGATTTACCAAAATTGTTGATTCCATGGACATAACTTGCAATTTAAGTTAACTATTTAAAGTGTGCTCCGTTCTTATTCTGGTCCTGGAATGCTATAGACCTTGCACTATTATGACGTGGGTCTGTGTCATTATTTTTCCTCTGCAGCTGGTTGTGTGTATGGTGTGTGTGTGTGAAGGGTGTGTGTTGTGCGTGTGTGTGTCTCTCTCCTTTTCCTCCCTTCCTACCTTGTGTTCTAGGCGTCTTCATCGGCGTTGGTGTCCCAGGTGGAGCGTGGCATAGAAGAGCATCGGGAAGATTTGGCGGCCTTGATCTTCTCTGTGTCTCCGAGGGTGAATCTTTTGTCTTCTGTATTCTGTTTCTGCCATGCTTTTGATGGCGCTGGTACAACCCCGGAAATCGTGGCGGTGTGCTATGTCATAATATGGTGGGCAGTACCTTGTCTTACGCCTGGCTGTTGATGGCTACCGCCGTGGTCAGTGGTGTTTAAACCCTGGCGGTTGGTGTTGTACATTGGCTGTCTAAGGTAGTTATCATCACAATGGTCATAATTTGGCAGTAGTTACCGTCAGCCTGTTGAAGCTTATCACTCACCGCCAATGTCATAATGACCTCCTATGTCCTCTAGTACTTCTCCTGCTCTAGTTAATGGAGTAAATGGGAGTAGCACAAACGTGTTGCTAGGAGGATCATGGTTAAGTTCTGTTTCAAAAGACATTGATTTCAGCCGGATGGTTGTAAGTGCGGGTATTTATGATTCATCTACTCACCTTCAAAATAGCATGGATGGTCCATCTGGGTCTTTGGGTACTGGCTTCAACCCTCCTGCTTTGAATCTATTGAATATTTTGTCAGTGTCCCTGGTTGAGGGTAATGTTGGAGTTTATAATACATCTGAAACATTGATGATCTCTTGGAATGTGGCTGGCCTTAGGGCCAAGCTGTGAAAGCCTGCATGGTGTGAGTTTTGGAAAAGTATGATCTATACCTCTTTCGGGAGACCTGGTGTAGGAAAGTACCATCTTGCCTGGCATGTTACCCCCATATTTCACTGTATATATGTTATTTTAGTCTATGTGTCACTGGGACCCTGCCAGGCAGGGCCCCAGTGCTCATATGTATGTGCCATGTATGTGTTCCCTGTGTGATACCTAACTGTCTCACTGAGGCTTTTCTAACCAGAACCTCAGTGGTTATGCTCTCTCTGCTTTCCAAATTTGTCACTAACAGGCCAGTGACTAAATTTACCAATTCACATTGGCATACTGATACACCCATATAATTCCGTAGTATATGGTACTGAGGTACCCAGGGTATTGGGGTTCCAGGAGATCCCTATGGGCTGCAGCATTTCTTTTGCCACCCATAGGGAGCTCTGACAATTCTTACACAGGCCTGCCAGTGCAGCCTGAGAGAAATAACGTCCACGTTATTTCACAGCCATGTACCACTGCACTTAAGTAACTTGTAAGTCACCTATATGTCTAACCTTCACCTGGTGAAGGTTGGGTGCAAAGTTACTTAGTATGTGGGCACCCTGGCACTAGCCAAGATGCCCCCACATCGTTCAGGGCAAATTCCCCGGACTTTGTGAGTGCGGGGACACCATTACACGCGTGCACTATACTTAGGTCACTACCTATGTATAGCGTCACAATGGTAACTCCGAACATGGCCATGTAACATGTCTAAGATCATGGAATTGTCTCCCCAATGCCATTCTGGCATTGGGGGGACAATTCCATGATCCCCCGGGTCTCTAGCATAGTACCCGGGTACTGCCAAACTGCCTTTCCGGGGTCTCCACTGCAGCTGCTGCCAACCCCTCAGACAGGTTTCTGCCCTCCTGGAGTCCAGGCAGCCCTGGCCCAGGAAAGCAGAACAAAGGATTTCCTCTGAGAGAGGGTGTAACACCCTCTCCCTTTGGAAATAGGTGTGAGGGCTGGGGAGGAGTAGCCTCCCCCAGCCTCTGGAAATGCTTTAATGGGCACAGATGGTGCCCATCTCTGCACAAGCCAGTCTACACCGGTCCAGGGATCCCCCAGCCCTGCTCTGGCGTGAAACTGGACAAAGGAAAGGGGAGTGACGACTCCCCTGACCTGCACCTCCCAGGGGAGGTGCCCAGAGCTCCTCCAGTGTGTCCCAGACCCCTGCCATCTTGGATTTAGAGGTGCTGGGGACACACTGGACTGCTCTGAGTGGCCAGTGCCAGCAGGTAACGTCAGAGACTCCTTCTGATAGGCTCTTACCTGTCTTGGTAGCCAATCCTCCTTTGTTGGTAGCCAAACCTCCTTTTCTGGCTATTTAGGGTCTCTGCTTTGGGGAATTCTTTAGATAACTAATGCAAGAGCTCACCAGAGTTCCTCTGCATCTCCCAATTCACCTTCTGCCAAAGGATCAACTGCTGACTGCTCAGGACGCCTGCAAAACCGCAACAAAGTAGCAAGACGACTACTAGCAACCTTGTATCGCCTCATCCTGCTGGCTTTCTCGACTGTTTCCAGATGGTGCATGCTTTGGGGGTAGCCTGCCTCCTCCCTGCACCAGGAGCTCTGAAGAAATCACCTGTGTTTCGATGGAATCTTCCCCCTGCGAACGCAGGCACCAAAAGACTGCATCACTGGTCCACTGGGTCCCCTCTCAGCCCAACGAGCGTGGTCCCTGGAACTCAGCAACTCTATCCAAGTGACTCACACAGTCCAGTGACTCTTCAGTCCAGGTTTGGTGGAGGTAAGTCCTTGCCTCCCCATGCTAGACTGCATTGCTGGGTACCACGTGATTTGCAGCTGCTCTGGCTCCTGTGCACTCTTCCAGGATTTCCTCAATGCACAGCCAAGCCGGGGTCCCCGACACTCTATCCTGCAGTGCACAACCTTCTGAGTTGTCCTTTGGCGTCGTGGGACTCCCTTTTGTGACTTCGCATGGACTCCGGTTCACTTTTCTTCCAAGTGCCTGTTCAGGTACTTTTGCGGATGCTGCCTGCTTCTGTGAGGGCTCCCTGAGTTGCTGGGCACTCTCACTGTCTCCTCCTCCAAGTGGCGACATCCTGGTTCCTCCTGGGCCACAGCAGCCCCCAAAAACCTCTACTGCAACCCTTGCAACTAGCAAGGCTTGTTTGCAGTCTTTCTGTGTAGGAACACCTTTGCAAGCTTCATCGCGACGTGGGACATCCGTCTTCCAAAGGAGAAGTCCCTAGCTCTCTTCTTTCTTGCAGAGCTCCAAGCTTCTTCCATCCGGTGGCAGCTTCCTTGCACCCTCAGCTGACATTTCCTGGTCTCCTGCCCACTCTCTACACTGTCGCGACTATTGGACTTGGTCCCCTTGTCTTACAGGTACTCAGGTCTGGAAATCCACTGTTGTTGCATTGCTGGTGTTTGTTCTTTCTGCAGAATCCCCCTATTACGACTTCTGTGCTCTCTGGTGGTAGTAGGTGCACTTTACACCTACCTTTCAGGGTCTTTGGGTGGGCTATTTTTCTAACCCTCACTGTTTTCTTACAGTCCAAGCGACCCTCTACAAGCTCACATAAGTTTGGGGTCCATTCGTGGTTCACATTCCACTTTTGGAGTATATGGTTTGTGTTGCCCCTATACCTATGTGCTCCTATTGCAATCTATTGTAATTCCACACTGTTTGCATTACTTTTCTTGCTATTACTTTACCTAAGTTTGGTTTGTGTACATATATCTTGTGTATATAACTTTTCCTCATACTGAGGGTACTCACTGATATACTTTTGCCATATTGTCATAAAAATAAAGTACCTTTATTTTTAGTACTTCTGTGTATTGTGTTTTCTTATGATATTGTGCATATGACACCAGTGGTATAATATGAGCTTTACATGTCTCCTAGTTCAGCCTAAGCTGCTTTGCCATAGCTACCTTCTATCAGGCTAAGCTGCTAGAAACACCTCTTCTACACTAATAAGGAATAACTGGACCTGGCACAAGGTGTAAGTACCTCTGGTACCCACTACAAGCCAGGCCAGCCTCCTACACCTGGACCCTTGAACCTTTATATAAAGTGGGGTACTTGCCATTTCAAATTCCAGCAATAGGGAGTAGGTCTGGAAGACCCATGAGTGGACTCACTATATGGGTTTGGTCCCAATTAAACTGGAAGATCTGCCAAATAACAATTGATTGTCAGGCTATGTTAGGACTTGAAGTGAGAAAGGAGAGGAAGCATAGTGTAATGATTTTTAATATACAGGGAGTGCAGAATTATTAGGCAAGTTGTATTTTTGAGGATTAATTTTATTATTGAACAACAACCATGTTCTCAATGAACCCAAAAAACTCATTAATATCAAAGCTGAATATTTTTGGAAGTAGTTTTTAGTTTGTTTTTAGTTTTAGCTATGTTAGGGGGATATCTGTGTGTGCAGGTGACTATTACTGTGCATAATTATTAGGCAACTTAACAAAAAAAAAATATATACCCATTTCAATTATTTATTATTACCAGTGAAACCAATATAACATCTCAACATTCACAAATATACATTTCTGACATTCAAAAACAAAACAAAAACAAATCAGTGACCAATATAGCCACCTTTCTTTGCAAGGACACTCAAAAGCCTGCCATCCATGGATTCTGTCAGTGTTTTGATCTGTTCACCATCAACATTGCGTGCAGCAGCAACCACAGCCTCCCAGACACTGTTCAGAGAGGTGTACTGTTTTCCCTCCTTGTAAATCTCACATTTGATGGACCACAGGTTCTAAATGGGGTTCAGATCAGGTGAACAAGGAGGCCATGTCATTAGATTTCCTTCTTTTATACCCTTTCTTGCCAGCCACGCTGTGGAGTACTTGGACGCGTGTGATGGAGCATTGTCCTGCATGAAAATCATGTTTTTCTTGAAGGATGCAGACTTCTTCCTGTACCACTGCTTGAAGAAGGTGTCTTCCAGGAACTGGCAGTAGGACTGGGAGTTGAGCTTGACTCCATCCTCAACCCGAAAAGGCCCCACAAGCTCACCTTTGATGATACCAGCCCAAACCAGTACTCCACCTCCACCTTGCTGGCGTCTGAGTCGGACTGGAGCTCTCTGCCCTTTACCAATCCAGCCACGGGCCCATCCATCTGGCCCATCAAGACTCACTCTCATTTCATCAGTCCATAAAACCTTAGGAAAATCAGTCTTGCGATATTTATTGGCCCAGTCTTGACGTTTCAGCTTGTGTGTCTTGTTCAGTGGTGGTCGTCTTTCAGCCTTTCTTACCTTGGCCATGTCTCTGAGTATTGCACACCTTGTGCTTTTGGGCACTCCAGTGATGTTGCAACTCTGAAATATGGCCAAACTGGTGGCAAGTGGCATCGTGGCAGCTGCACGCTTGACTTTTCTCAGTTCATGGGCAGTTATTTTGCGCCTTGGTTTTTCCACACGCTTCTTGCGACCCTGTTGACTATTTTCAATAAAACGCTTGATTGTTCGATGATCACGCTTCAGAAGCTTTGCAATTTTAAGAGTGCTGCATCCCTCTGCAAGATATCTCACTATTTTTGACTTTTCTGAGCCTGTCAAGTCCTTCTTTTGACCCATTTTGCCAAAGGAAAGGAAGTTGCCTAATAATTATGCACACCTGATATAGGGTGTTGATGTCATTAGACCACACCCCTTCTCATTACAGAGATGCACATCACCTAATATGCTTAATTGGTAGTAGGCTTTCGAGCCTATACAGCTTGGAGTAAGACAACATGCATAAAGAGGATGATGTGGTCAAAATACTCATTTGCCTAATAATTCTGCACTCCCTGTATGTGTATGCGGGGTTCAGGGGGGACATGCCTCTAAAACAATTTAGACCCTTAAGGCCTATTTGGCTAGCCATCACTCAAATTTGAATTTGCTACTTGTGAGGGATTTTAACACAGCGTTCGAACCATTAAGTGAGGATGATATTGGAATTACTGCTAAGGAGAACAAATCTTGGGCTATACCCCAACTAGACCTCGAACCGATTAAAAGGTGCACTCAAGCTTCCCTCCAGTTGAAAGCACTTCCTATTCAGCTGGGGTTCGGGCCACAAATGTCTTTACTAAATCTGACTTCAAGGGGGCCTGTACCTTCAATAATCATCTCTTATCTCTTTAAAAGTCAAATTGATTACATTCTTATTAACGTAAGACTATGATCCCAAGTAGTCAATATGGCAGTAAAAGAAAGGCTGAAGAGCGACCATAATCCTCTGTGCCTTGCGATGCTTGCATTGTTTGATAACTTGGTAACGGTCCTTGCAAGACTTCCCAGTACTCTGAATATTTAACAAACTTCAGACAGACATCGTCTTAAATGGAGTCAGATTGCTGTGAAGCCAGAAACGTGTCTAAAATCAGTAAAGAAGGTCAGGGTCAGGCTACATTGAATATTACTGAAAAAGTAGCGAAAGCAGAGATTGGGTAACTAGACTTTGGTGAGCTGCACAAAGGGCTTTTTGAGAGGCTTGTGGTCTATCTGTTATCTCCTCCTATTTTCAATGAGAAGTCCCAGAGAACAACAGGCCCAAGATGGTTTAACAAGGATTATAGAGGAAGAAGTGTGCTTTGGCTAGGGCAATTCAATTGAAAAATGTAGCTGTCATAGCAGCCACTAGAAAGGAATATAAGGCGACTATCCTTAAGGCTAAGAAGGAGTGGGATAATGATAGGCGGCAGAAGTTAATGAAAGCTTCGATAGCCAGAGACCAATTGTTCTTCTGGAGGCTGGTAGCTATTGGCCCAAATTTTGGGGGTCTGATTTACAGAATTATGGGGGTCATTCCGAGCGGGGCCGGGGTCGGCGGGAGCACCGCCAACAGGCTGGCGGTGCTCCGCAGGGCATTCTGACCGCGGCGGTATGGCCGCGGTCAGAACAGGAAAACCGGCGGTGTACCGCCGGTTTTCCGCTGCCCTGAGGAATCCCCCATGGCGGCGCAGCTTGCTGCGCTGCCATGGGGGATTCCGACCCCCTCACCGCCATCCTGTTCCTGGCGGTTCCGACTGCCAGGAACAGGATGGCGGTGAGGGGTGCCGTGGGGCCCCTGGGGGCCTCTGCAGTGCCCATGCCAATGGCATGGGCACTGCAGGGGCCCCCGTAAGAGGGCCCCACTTTGAATTTCAGTGTCTGCTTAGCAGACACTGAAATTCGCGACGGGTGCTACTGCACCTGTCGCACCCTTCCCACTCCGCCGGCTCCATTCGGAGCCGGCTTCCTCGTGGGAAGGGGTTTCCCGCTGGGCTGGCGGGCGGCCTTCTGGCGGTCGCCCGCCAGCCCAGCGGGAAAGCCAGAATGGCCTCCGCGGTCTTTCGACCGCGGAGCGGCCATATGGCGGTTCCCGCCAGGCCGGCGGCGACTGCCGCCCGAAGGCCTCAGAATGAGGCCCTATGTCTCACCATCTCAATGGTTCACCCATTTTGCTGCTCTGTATTATGAGGAGACAGTTGTGTGTATTAAGAGTATTGCATTGTACAATGGTCTACAGAATTTTAATCCTACACCTTTTACTGAAGAGGATACACTTGATTCTTTGACCACATTTGAGAGGGGTAAGTCCCCAGGGCCAGATGGCCTACGCTTGGATTTATTTGTGCATGATATTGATACATGGGCCGAATATATAGCAGCATTAGCAAACACGATTGCATTTGGGACACTCTTGGCAGGGCGCTGAAGTAGTGCTGATACATAAAAAGGGCATTAAGTCTCTGCCGGTTAACTACAGGTCAATTAGCTTTATTGATTTTGTTCAAAAGTGTTTTTGCACGCATTATTTTGGTAAAAATGCAAACATGGATTTTACACCATGAGATTATAAACCTGCTCCAAGCTGGTTTTAGAGCTAAGACTCCTACAACAGACTGATCCTTTTGCTTTGTTTTACTTTTTTGGAAGATTGTGAGGTTCGGCGGAGGCAACTTGTTTGTTGCTTTTGTCAACCCATAATCCGCTTTTGATCTGGTTCCACCCTTGAAGCTGTGGTAAATTTTGAGGGTGATGGGCATGCCTCAGGATATTTTGTCTCTTGTGATTAGACTACATCAGAATAATTTGTGAGGGTCAGATGGGGGCCAAAGGGCCAACTTACTGATATGATCCCAGTGTTAAAAGGTGTAAGTCAAAGATGTGTTTTGACCCCTTCTCTTCTTCTTACTCTTCATTTAAATGGGCGGGTTGAGATCTTTCTGAGTGTCAAGCAGATGCCGCCATAATAGGGAAAGTTAAGACCCCAATATTGTTGTTTGCGGAAAACACTCTTTGAATTTAAAAAGCTTCGAGTGGTCTACAGACACTTATTAATAAATGTGCTGCTTTCTATCAAGAGCGTGGATTAGTAATTAATGCCGGAAAACAAAATTTATGTTTTTTAGAAAGTCCAATTCTAAAACAGTTAAAGGGAATTTGATGATCGGAAGGAAATCGTTAGAGAGGGTCGAGTTGTTTGACTTTTTAGTAATCAAACTGTCGACCAACTTGTCCTGGAGCCCACATATAAAGGGGCGGGCTGAAGCATTGACATGTTGTTGGTGTTATTTTGAGAGAATACTGAGCTTCATTTACAAAGCCCAAAGGCCAGCCCTACAGGTGTGTGAGGCCAAAGCACTCAGAACAGCATTGTATGGAGCTGAGCTATGGGGATGTAGCGATGTCTCTGTGTTAGAGCGGTCAGAGAACCGTTTTTTAAGATCACTGACCTTTTTTCCGTCTAGTACACAATTACATCAACTGGCTTTGGGTATGAAAGTTAAAAAGATAGCTCTTAAAGCATGACTGCGGCCTTTGTTATCCCGACGCAGAATAATTGCTACCCTGGAGTTGGCTCAGTGTGCTGAAGCCTTAGCAGATATCATCAAGACAGACAGATTTCACAAAATTTCTTGACTGTCTTAGATTTAGCAAATTTTGGTCTCCTTAGGCTAAAGTGACATCTGGCATTATCTATTTAAATCTCAAATTCTCTCTAAAGAGTTGCTGGAGAAACAGTATTGGGCATATATGCTCCAGCGGGAGGAGCAAAATGTGGCAGACAGCTCACTAACCGGTGCTTTTGTGATGTTTAAGTCAGTAGGTTAGAGAAATATTGTCGCTTGATTATGGTTTCGCTAGAGAGCAAGCTGTACCACCAATTTAGGGTAGGAAACGCTTCCTTTAACTTCATTTACTGTGAAATGGTTGGACTCTGCATCCGAAAAATGCCTTCTTTTCAATGGACTGAATCGAGTCTGTGTTTGCTTGCCCGGCATATTCCCTGCTGTGCTCTATTTGGCTGGCAACTGTGTTATCGATGTCTGGGCACTTCTAGTCATTCTGTTGCTGTGGGGCTATTGAGATGGGACGCTTCCATGTTCTGTGTCAGTGTTGCAGAAAAATTCTTGGGGCTAATGTGAGCAACAAGAAGATCTGCTCTTAAATAATTTGGAGATTGTTTTGGAGTATAGTATTTTGTTTGCCATCACCCGCATCTTTGGTTTTATAGTGTGCTTGGTTTTTAAGGCATTTTAGCTTGGGGTATATATTGTTTGAAATTCATTAAAAATATATTTGATGTAGTTCTGTAATTTTATATTATGTAAATATAATATGGCCCCGATTTAAGAAAAGTGGTGCTGCACCCAGAGCAGCACCATTTTTCATGCACCCTTTAGAGCCCCCCGAACACCACCATTTGTGCACTGTATCTAAGATACCGCGCACCATGGCATTAGTTAGGGGAACTAGCATCAAAATTATTGATGCTAGTTCAGAGATTTGCAGGATTAGCGTCAATTCTTTTAATGCTAATCCTGCAAAGCCCATTGAGGCCCATTGAAAACAATTCCTCCTTTTAACGCCTGCTCTGGGCAAGGGTTAAAAGTGCTGAAATAAATGATGCAAAGAAATCTCTTAGATTTCAAAGCGCCATTTTTTCGTCCCCACTACTGGAGGAACGCCCCCTACGCAGACATTATGCCTGGTGCAGGCATAATGTAACACAAAGACTTACAAAGTGGCGCGATGCATGCATTGCACCACTTTGTAAATTTGGTGCAGCGATTTTGGCCTCATTGAGCCACATTAGAATAAAAGAAGGATGCTAATGTGGTGCAAGGAGGTGGTAGGGGCTCTTAAATCAGCAACTATGCATTTTGTGACTTTTATGGCTACCCCAAAATAATGTTGCATTCGACTCAACTTGACTTATTGAATTGCTTGATGAATCATTTGCTTTGCACCTTAATTTTAAATAAGCCTTAATAGCTTCTGTTGGACTTGGCCTTCTCTGCAGGGTCACGCTCAAACACCTTGCCTTCACCCCTCCAGCTTTCTAGATTGTTTTTTGTTAGCATTAGTTACCCTGTGTAGTTTACCACTGCAAACAAGTGCTAAGGTGCTTGTGCTCACTCCTTTAAACAAGGTAAATTTGGCCTACACCTGATTGCCACGTTTAATTTACTTGTAAGTCACTAGTTAAATAGTACTGTGCATACCTAGAGCCTATAAATTAAATGCTACTCATGGCCCTACAGCACTCATTTGGCACCCACCATGAAAGATGACTATTTAACCTTTTGCTAGGCCTAAAACATCCTTTTTAATACATATACATCCCCTCTATGGCAGGCCTGTAAGACAGGGAGAACTGTATTTACAAAGTAGGACCTGTGGTTTTGGGTTTTACATGTACTGTTAGTGAGAAACTCCTACATTTGTTTTTCACTAATGTAAGCCCTACCTCTCTCATTGGATACCACTGTGTTCCGCTTTTTGATTTAATAAGTGATAATGTTTGATTGGGAACAGATAAAAACAATTGCAATTTAAAATCATCTTCAATAGTTGGTATAGTTGGATTTTAAGTCACAGTTCTGAAAATGCCACTTTTTGAAATTCAGGATTTTCTTCTCCTGAACATTTGTGCCTTCTGCTAGTGTCCTTGGTCCTGACTGTGAATTGGGTGTTTGTATTAAAGAGGGGCTTGTTGTCAGTAGGATGGGCCATTCTGTCAAGATGGCTAGAGGCAGAGCTGTCCTTCCCTCACTTACATTTGAAAAGGCTTGCCCCAAGCACAATAAATGGAACCTGACACCACCATTTGATCACACCAGATGTCTTGGTGCCTTGGCAGGGGAAGGGAAAAACTTTCCAGGACCAGAGGTGGGGTATCCCAAAAGGTCCCCCCATTTTAAAGGCTAGCACCAGGTATACATATTGGACCCTCAAGCACCAATTAAGTACACTCCATGACCTGTGGACATTACAGAAGAAGAACTGCCTTGTTCCCCCGAGGACAGCCTTACTGCTTGAGGCCTGCCTTGTTCCCCAGAGGACTGCCCTGCTGCTACCAGAGGACTTCTGTACTGCATAAGGCCTGCCTTGTTAGCCAGAGGAATGCCCTAGTGCTTGAGGCCTGCCCTGCTCTCTGAGAAGGAAGACTGGACCTGCTCACTTAATCCAAGAATAGCCTGAGTGGCTCCAGGGGTCAGTTGGCTAACCTACTGTTCTGAGCTAAAGGGACACCACAAGCTCCAGAGACCTCCCTGCAACTGCCCACCTGATCTGCTGCAAGTGGACTTGCCTGGACTTGCAACTAGACCAGTCTGAGTCTTACTGGCCTTTGCTAGAATGAATCACTGATCCACAAATGTGCCTCCCCATGTTCTGTGGACTTAGCCAGCATCAGAGTGCAGTCCTCTATATGAAAAGGTGAAATCCTGGAGTTTTGGGCTACTCACGATCGTAAACAGATCTGTTCCCACCAACACTCTGCCACGTGTGACGACTGCTAATGCAAAGCTCTGGTGAACCGACTCTTTGCAGTACAGCAACCACCAGTGAGACCCGGATGTGCAAGATTTCCACTTTGTGCTACAACAACAACAGCTTGTGGAGACTGCCATGCGAAGCTCCATAAATGACCATCCACAATGCCTGACTCACTCTTCATGCTACAATAACAACAGCTCGAGCTGCCCAGCCTTCTTGCCTGTAACACACTACAATGACAACCATCCGTGATGCTCTCCATGCTCCTCATGTCCTTCTCCACCACAAACAGAACTATTTGCTCCGGAATTTGAGAAGGTAACTTTATTAACATGACTAACCTGATTCCTGTATACAGCCCACACTCAATAGTGGTCATCCTCAACTTGTGATTTCCCCCTGGTCTAACACAACCAGATGACCATGAGTGGCACTTTATACTTTTAGGCGCACTATCTACCTAAAATCTTGAAATTGAATACCTCTGGTTCTGATGATTGAACGTACGTCGTTCTGGTCTCACTTTATTTATTAAAATTTACTCTATTTATCTAAACTGGTTTGGGATTTTTCTAGTGTTGTGCTTTGACTTTATTTCTGTTTGTGAGCTGCAAAATACATACACATTACCTCTACATTAAGCCTGACTACTTTGTGTTAAGCTACCTGAGTGTTAAAATGCACATTAATTTAGTGGCTTTTGTGGTTCACCACATAAACATTGCATTTGTTTCCTCAGTGGCGCTATCACCTTCTGTTATGTTTATTTGTATAGTGCACTAATCACCCAAGAGTGTAGCCAGGTGCTTGGGCAGGTATGTAGGTGTGTGATCCCCAAGGCACTTTTACAAAGAGCCAGGTTTTCAGCTCCTTGTGGAACTCAAGAAATGAGGAGGAGGCTTTGATGTGTTGAGGGAGGTTGTTTCATGTCTTGGGTGAGATGTAGGAGAATGAGCGATTTCCAGTATTGCTTTTGCGGATGCAGGGAGTGTGTGCAAATGAGTGGGAGGCACAGCATAGGTTTCTGGTGGGTTGGTGAAAGTGTATGCAGCTGTTCAGGTATTCTGGTCCTGTGTTGTGTGCAGCTTTGTATGTGTGTGTGAGAATGTTTAACTGGCCTCCTTGTGAATGGGGAACCAGTGAAGCTTCATGAGGTGGAGTGTGATGTGGGTGAGGTGGGTGAGGTTAGGTATGAGTCTCACAGCAGTCTTCTGGGTGGTCTGGAGTCTGTGCAGCAAGTGTTTGGAGATTCCGGTATAAAGAGTGTTGATGTAGTCCAGCCTGTTGGTCATGAGTGATTGTGTGATGGTTCATCTGGTGTTCTGAGGCCACCATATGTAGATCTTTTACAGCATGTGTAGGCGCTGGAAGCAGGAGAGGCACACTGAGTGTACTTGAACTGACATGTTGAACTTTCTGTCTAGGATGATCCCTAGATTTCTTGTGTGGTGTGTGGGTGTTGGTCCTAGCTTTTACAGCCACCATGTGAAGTCCCATGTCAAGCCTTAACCAATAACCCAATTTCTTACAGTGTGGACCTTGTCTTGTGTAGGCTGTCTTTATTTGCCTAGGGCCCTCGTTCTTTGGAATTTACTCAGTCCGATCCATCAAACAGTCCTTTTGAGTAGAAAGTGCCATCACTCTCCAGTGATGGAACTTGTAGTGCCCTAAAAATTACATATTTCTGTGATTCTAAATACAAAGTAGCACTGTGACATGGCACATAGTAAAGGGAGTGGTATCTTCCATGATGAGTGCAAAATATCTATGTGCAGATAACCACCCAAATTTAAGCCAAGTATTATACCTACTTTTGCAGAAACTACACACTTTACTTGCAGAGATATCACACAAAATGTCTCCTGTCCACTGTTCATGCCTGATTTCATTTTTCGCTAGGATTATATCCAAAGCCGTTTTAGGCTACTTTCCATGACCTTAGGAGATCTGACTTTAGACAGAAACTGAGATGTTTGCACTGTTCGTGCCTTATTATACACCCCCTTTTCAAAGGTCATCAAGAATTTTGAGAATGAAGGGAGTCTGACTAAAGTTCACGAGCTTCCCGATGCAGAAAGGATATTTTAACGCTGCTTTTCTTCACAGTGTTTTCTTTTTGCTATTATTTGGTGAGATCAAGTATGCTTTGCAAACAATATGCAACTCTTCTCCACGTAATAAATGTTATATCTTATTTTTTGATTGGTAAGATAAGGATCCCGAATTATTATTAAAATGTTTTCTCAAAACGACATCAGTTGAAGCGGAAGGCAAAAGTCATTCCAATCGCTCGAGCTGCAGATTTACTCAATAAATATAATTAAATACCTTCAATTTGACATCACGTTATACTTGAGCGAATCTAACAAGTTGGTAGTAAATAAAACGCTGAACTTCTCAATAATGCTTTTTCAAATATTTCTAGTTTTAAATGGTGACGTGCATGTCTATGTGTGCCCAAGCGCGCACGAGTGTGCATGTGTCAGTGTGTTTGAGTGAAAGGCATTAAGAGATGCTGTCCAGAGCAACAATTTCATTTAATTGGCTCAGCCTGACAGACGTTTTTCAGTGTTGCTGAAAGACACTGTAGCCTAACATTTAAAGTCTGAGAAAGCAAATCATCACCTCAGCGGCTTTATGGCACTTCGAAAGGGCAACCAGATAGATAGATACTGGTGAACGTTCAAACTTCCACTTTCATATCTCGTTACAGCTATTTGTTCAACTTAAAATGAAACACTCAACACGTAATTCACCTCAAATTCGCAGTTTTTCACAAAACGATAGACTGCAAGTAAGGTAGCGTGGTGAAAAGACAGCCTGTCATACATAGAAAATTCCCTTTTGGGCGACCGTCACCGGATTTCCTCAGCTGGAGAGAACAAGGTGACAGAGAGAAGGACCTGTGCGAATTCTTAGTCATACAACGCTGTGATAACTGCGAGGATCACGGCACTCAGAGATGTAAGAAGTGAATTTTTAATCAGTCTGCATCTCCTTGCTTCAGGTCAAGTTGCACATAGCAAATGCTAAATGTTAGAAATGGGGTTTTTGGTTGGCAGTCAGGTTACCCCCTGTCCAAGCAAAAGCCCTCACTCTACTCAGGGTAAGTCACACACAATCCAAGATTATCCTGTGCCCACCCTCTGGTAGCTTGGCACGAGAAGTCAGGCTTAACTTAGAAGGCAATGTGTAAAGTATTTGTGCAATAAATCATACAATACCACCATATAGCACCACAAAAATACACCACACAGTGTTAAGAAAAATATATAATATTTATCAGGATAATTGTAGGTCAAAACTAATAAAGTTGCAATGTGAATTTGTAGAGATATCACTGAAAAGTGATATAAAGTGTCTTAAGTCTTTAAAAAGCAAACAAAGTCTCTTTCAAGCACAAAGTACCTGGTTTGGAGTGGAAAATCTCCTCAGAGGGCCACAGAAGAAGAGATACGTGGAAAAAGGGTGTGTGCGTCGATTTCTTCCCAGCACACACGGACTTGCGTCGTTATTTTTCACGCGGGGAAGTCGTGCGTCGTTTTCCAGCATGCGGACAGTCTCTTTCTGTGGATCGCGGGGATTATCAGATGTCCCGAGTCTGTGCGTGGATTCTCCTGCTTGTTTACCAGCTGCGCGTCGTTCTGCGGGGCTGTGTGTCGAAGTTTCGCTCTCACGGCAGGCGTCGCGTCGATTTCTCCTTTGGAGGTCGGGCGGCGTTGTCCTTGCAAGGCCGTGCGTCGAAGTTCCGGTCGTCCCGAAGTCGTCGCATCGATCAGCGTCGGTGTGCGGCGTTTTTCTCGCCGCGAAACAAGCTGTGCGTTGAAAATTTCGGCGCACGAAGCGTCCAAGTGAAAAAGAGAAGTCTTTTTGGTCCTGAGACTTCAGGGAACAGGAGGTAAGCTCTATCCAAGCCCTTGGAGAGCCCTTTTACAGCCAGACAAGAGTTCAGCAAGGCAGCAGGGCAACAGCAAGGCAGCAGTCCTTTGTAGAAAGCAGTCAGGTGAGTCCTTTAGGCAGCCAGGCAGTTCTTCTAGGCAGGATGCAGGTTCTGGTTCAGGTTTCTTCTCCAGCAAGTGTCTGATGAGGTAGGGCAGAGGCCCTGTTTTATACCCAAATGTGCCTTTGAAGTGGGGAAGACTTCAAAGAGTGGCTAAGAAGTGCACCAGGTCCCCTTTCAGTTCAATCCTGTCTGCCAGGGTCCCAGTAGGGGGTGTGGCAGTCCTTTGTGTGAGAGCAGGCCCTCCACCCTCCCAGCCCAGGAAGACCCATTCAAAATGCAGATGTATGCAAGTGAAGCTGAGTACCCTGTGTTTGGGGTGTGTCTGAGTGAATGCACAAGGAGCTGTCAACTAAGCCCAGCCAGACGTGGATTGTAAGGCACAGAAAGATTTAAGTGCAAAGAAATGCTCACTTTCTAAAAGTGGCATTTCTAGAATAGTAATATTAAATCCAACTTCACCAGTCAGCAGGACTTTATATTACCATTCTGGCCATACTAAATATGACCTTCCTACTCCTTTCAGATCGGCAGCTACCACTTCAATACTGTATGAGGGCAGCCCCAATGTTAGCCTATGAAAGGAGCAGGCCTCACAGTAGTGCAAAAACGAATTTAGGAGTTTTACACTACCAGGACATGTAAACTACCCAGGTACAGGTACTGCCTTTCACCCACACAGCACCCTGCTCTAGGGGTTACCTAGGGCACACATTAGAGGTGACTTATATGTGGAGAAAGGGGAGGTTTAGGCTTGGCAAGTACTTTTAAATGCCAAGTCGTGGTGACAGTGAAACTGCACACACAGGCCTTGCAGTGGTAGGCCTGAGACAAGGAAAAGGGGCTACTTAAGTGGTTGGCACAACCAGTGCTGCAGGCCCACTAGTAGCATTTAATCTACAGGCCCTAGGCACATAGAGTGCACATTACTAGGGACTTATAAGTACATTAAATAGTCCAATCAGGTATGATTCAAGGCTACCATGTTTTAAGGGAGAGAGCATATGCACTTTAGCACTGGTTAGCAGTGGTAAAGTGCTCAGAGTCTAAAAGCCAGCAAAAACAGTGTCCAAAAAGTGGAGTGAGGCAGGCAAAAAGTTAGGGGTGACCACCCTAAGGCTGTCAGGTCTAACACTAAGAATGTGCAGAGAACTGAGCTATACTTTTTCGAATATAATGTATGTATATAGAGTAACATGGCTTCCAGGTTAGAAGCTAAGAGAAAGTAGGCAGCTTACAAGCTAGTTTGTACCAAAATATCCGAGGATTCTGAGAGCACCTATCAAAGCTATGATGAAATATGAGAAACTGGAGAGTATACATAAGAAAGTAGTGTCCCCATGGTTGAGGCGGAATCTCTGCAACAATATATTGAGGTACAAAAAGTACTGAGATGACTCAGAATTGATGCTTTTCCCAGATTGGAGATGTTACAAGGATGGGCTGGTAATTCAAATAATTGCTCCATTGCCATGATGAGGATTCTAGTTAAATATGCACTGAAAGATAGGGCCAAGATATTGGAGAAGACAAACATATTGAAAACATAATTGCATAATAGTGACCCTAGGGAGGTTTTTGACACATTAAACAAAACATGCACCTGAGAACGGATAAGATGAAGGAAGACGTCAAAGCTAAAATACAATGGAAATTCAGAAGAAACCATAAAGATTATCAGTCTGGAAGAATTTTAACATTCAATAACAAATATGATCATATGTGTAAAGAAGACAAATTTAAAACAAAAGTAACCAAGGGAAATATTCATACTCTGGAGAGAATTTTGGAAAGTGATGTCTTGGAGAGCAATACCTCTGACATCTCACACTCGGAACAAACTAGGTTAGAGCCCAAAGCTGGCCAGAAATTCTTAAAGGAAATTCAGTTTTTAAGCAGGGGAAGGACAGAGTGCAGTACAGAATCAAACTATCAAAGAGGCAGCAGTAAAAAAGAGGATCAAACAAACGCAGACAAGAAGAAAGAAAAGACAGTAAAACCTCTGTGGGAATGATGACAAGGGGCAAGGAAAAGACACAATGAATAAACAACAAATGAATGTAGTAAATCTTTCTGTTCACACAAAATTACTTTCATCTGGGTTATCCTTTTGACCATCATCAAATCTGAACTATGTCCACAATAGAACTGACTTGTTTCATTTTACGAGAAAATTAATATTCAAAAAGTGGTTTGAGAATAAACCAGGAATTGATAAATCTGATTTGATTCAGGTGCCATCTAGAAGTAGTCTTCTCATTAGTGACATCGATATTTTACATACTAATTCAGCTCTTAATTTGAACACCGATGATGATGATGCCCTTTCGTCAATGTAATATGTGCATAGTTCTCCCATGGGACTCTTTTATAAGCAGAAAGCTTGGGTAAATACAATGAGTCCTTGCATTAGTTCAATATTTCAACATACAACAAATATAGTATTACTAGAGTCAATGCGAAGGCACAGTCGATAATACTGACTTCCATTGACTTTCTGTCAATGATATATATTAGCAAAATCACAAAATAAAATGATGGATGGGGAGTTGAAACTTTTCAAACACTCATCCCCAGTCAAAAATCTGGTTTTAATCCATCTTTATTTTGCTTGCCATGTCACCCCATTTTGGACCCAGCCATATGTAAATCAGTCTTGACCCTGCTCCCCATGGGAACAGTCCACCCTGAACTGCCAGGCCAAGTCCTTCCTGGACCAGAGGCAAGCATCCTGAGACCTGTTTCGGGGTTTCACCCCTCATCAGCCAGTCAAGGTTGAATTCAGTGGCACAGTGAGCAAGGGGCTCACGTCTGGGCATACCCTGGCCACTCAGGGTGTCTTTAGCAACACAAAAGGATGATAGACAGAGTGCTTAAAATATTAAAACACTCAACCCCAGTCACAGATCTGGGTTTAATCCATTGTTCTACTGCTCACTATGCCACCTCATTTGTCGTATGCTGAAATAATAAATTGTTGAAAGGACTCTGTTGAATTTACAGGAGGTGTCCGCTCATGAATGTGGTGTCTATGTTGGGCTTTGAGGAGGGACTGATCCACATCTTGGTGATTAGAATTACATCAGGGTGAGGGTGGTGATGGTGTCCTAGATTTCTGTGGCATGTCTACATAGGGAACAGGTGTTTAATAGAATGCATTGAAGTAGTTCCAGAGTTTCTATGTCTTCTGGGGTGGTGTGGGTAGGATTCCTGCATGGTAGGGTGGTTGTGTGTTACAGGAGATGTGGCAGTGTTGGCAAGATCCTTTGGTTCGGCCAGGGAAGGAGGTCCAGCAGTTGTTGTCATAGTGTCAGTGGTCCAGGGCCAGGAGCTTGATGTAGAATTATCGGTGGGTGGTGGGAGGTCCAGGAGTCCTGGTGCCGAGTGAGGTCCAGGGTCGGACAGGCTCAAACCGTCTTGCCTTTGGCATACCTTTGGCTTGCTGGTGAAGCGCCCACAGCGCGTCTCTGCTGGACGGCCACGCTGCAGCCTCCAATAAGTAGATCCTTGGGAGGGAGGGGTGAGGATGGTAGTGGGCGGGGCCAGTGGGTAGCATAAAATGTGTGGGAAGGCAGTGGCCTGAAAATGGAGCAGCAGCAAAAACAAGTGAGAAACTAAACATCGATAGAAATAATAAAAAAAGACTAACAATACAAACGAGGTGACAATGCAATAGAATACAATGGATAAGCACTAGCAAAGGAGTTAACAAGTAAGGTTACAACTGCACACAGGGCAATGGTTAAAAATACAATGGGGACTTTACTAGGCAAATGAATGAAACATTAACAAGGACTCACAAAGGACTAACAAGCACTAACAAATGAGTGTCAGTTATAGTAGCAACCGCACACGGGACAAGAGCCTCCTGTTGGGAGAGCCAGTACTCAGCGGGAGGCAGCACTTTCACAGCAAGGCCAGAGATGATGCAACAGGGTGAGCTGGCAAAGGGACCTGCTCCATATAAAATAAAATAAAAAAAACATCTGAGAAAGTCAATGAGCATGGAGGTGAAAGATTCATTGCTACCTTTTCCAATAGAGGAAAGCAGATGAGGATTACCCTTAAAAAGTACTGATATGTACAGAATACAGACAACATCTTGTTCACATATGTAGGGTAACATCCCAGTATTACTTACTGAAAGAATGAATCATTGAGGGATGTCTAGAGCCATATTCCTATAGAGCAGAACAGCCATATCGTAAGTATCAGTAAAATGACAGGCTTTATTCAGTGCTCTCAATGCAAAGCTTGCAAAAATAGTAAAAACATATCCAAATGTACAATTCCGAGCACCAATCGAAAAATTGAAATCAGAAATTAATTAACATGTACCTCAGATTATTGCATATATTGTATTTTATGTTTATGTAATAAGCATGACATTGGCAACACCATTCACATGACAAATAAAAGTATTTTAGAACATATAAAGGCGATCCGCCATAATGGAGTAATAGGCAGAATTGAGTACAATATCAGGGGTGGCAACAGATTTGGAAATTTGTGGAGGCTAGAATCTAAATTAATTCTTGACTTTGATATTCTGATCCTATATGGACTTAACTCAGATGAGGAAATGGTTGTGCGTTTAGGAGACTGAATAGATTTAGCACTTGTATAAGTTAACTATTCTTTCCAATTTATTTTATTGTCATCATTTGTTTTTATTCATTTACACATGTAGGATTTCATTATATCATACATTTGAGCTGTTTTTTGAGCTAAGAGACTTTGGTGGTCATTACAACCCTGGCGGACGGTGTTAAAGCTGCGGAAATACTGCAAACAGGCCGGCGGACAAAAAAAGGGAATTATGACCCTGGCGGTAACCGCCAACAAAGACAGCCACTTTAACACTTCGCCCGCCATGGTGGTACAGACAAACAGCGTGGCGGTCACCGCCAACAGACAGGCGGAAGACAATGTACCGCCCACAGTATCATAACCTACCAATCCGCCACCTTTTCCGGGGCGGATTCTCCGTGGATAAAAACACGGCGGAAACAGCCATTTCAATGGGAAAACGCTCACCTGAACACACTCCACGAGGAATGACGACTCCATGGAGCCGGAACTCCAAATCCTACCTGCCCTTGTCTTTCTGCTCCTCTACGACCAACAGCGACGTAGGCGGAGAACATACCGGTGAGTACTGCATCTACGACACGCGGGAGGGGGGAGGCAAAAGTTAGGGGGACACCCACTAAACACCCCCACCCCCACCCTCGCATATCACAACATACACACCAATGCAGTAAAAAATATCACATTAACAACCCACAATTCCCCCGGAAGAATGCAAAGACAAAGCGAATTGCGGTCAAACATTGTAATGTGCCAATATACATGTCATACAAAAATATACTGATATATATCTCAAAATCTGTCATAATTATATATACAATACAAGAAGTAGTGCAGATATGTACACAACAATGTCCGTGCACCAACAGTCCAAAAATGCATGGGCGAGGCCCACAATGGATACCTGACCAAAATCCGATAGAACACTGCCGGGGCATCAGATTGGAACACTACAGGCACCTCAGGGGGAAGGGAAGGGGGGGCACCTCAGCCACATGAATGCGGAGCCAGATCCACGACGGGGCTCCATGCCCATTGATGTATCCTGGGGAGTGCAAAGCCACAGTCTCTCAAGTCTTTACAGTGGGTGGTTTGCCCACTGGACCATCCTGGGGAGTGCAAAGCCACAGTCTCTCAAGTCTCTACAGTGGGTGGGTTGGCCACTGCTGCATCCTGGGGAGTGCAAAGCCACAGTCTCACAAGTCTTTACAGTGGGTGGTTTGCCCACTGTACCATCCTGGGGAGTGCAAAGCCACATTATCGCAAGTAGATGCAGTTCTCAACTGGTACTGGGTGGGACTGGTGCCCAGACTGGATGAGTCTCCCCGTGAAAGTTCCTGTCCTGTCACTGTCCTAGCTGCACATGGGATAAGGATACCTGAAGTGGCGGCCTATTCATACCCACACAGTGTTTGCCCTGTTCAGCGCTCTTCACCATGGCAGTCTTTGCCCTGTTCAGCGGTCTTCACCATGGCGCTCTTGGCCCTGTTCAGCGGTCTTCACCATGGCGGTCTTTGCCCTGTTCAGCGGTCTTCACCATGGCGGTCTTGGCCCTGTTCAGCGGTCTTCACCATGGCGGTCTTGGCCCTGTTCAGCGGTCTTCACCATGGTGGTCTTTGCCCTGTTCAGCGGTCTTCACCATGGCGGTCTTTGCCCTGTTCAGCGGTCTTCACCATGGCGGTCTTTGCCCTGTTCAGCGGTCTTCACCATGGCGGTCTTTGCCCTGTTCAGCGGTCTTCACCATGGCAGTCTTTGCCTTGTTCAGCGGTGCTTTGACATGGCGGTCTTTGCCCTGTTCAGCGGTCTTCACCATGGCAGTCTTTGCCTTATTCAGCGGTGCTTTGACATGGCGGTCTTTGCCCTGTACAGCGGTCTTCACCATGGCGGTCTTTGCCCTGTTCAGCGGTCTTCACCATGGCAGTCTTGGCCTTGTTCAGCGGTGCTTTGACATGGTGGTCTTTGCCCTGTTCAGCGGTGCTCTACCTTGGCGGTTCGGATACTGACATTGATGTGTGGCATGACGAACTCCACACTGGACATTGGTGTGTGGCATGACGAACTCCACACTGGACATTGGTGTGTGGCATGACGAACTCCACACTGGACATTGGTGTGTGGCTTGACGTTCCATCATCGCCCAGCGGGGCTGTGGGATCCTGGTCCCTCCTGGGCACTGACTCCGGCGGTGGTCTCCTGACCAGTAACGATACTTGGGCCCTCCTGGGCTGTGACTCTGGTGGTGGTCTCTGGACCAGTGACAATACTTGGGCCCTCCTGGGCACTGACTCCGGCGGTGGTCTCCGGACCAGTGACGATACTTGGGCCCTCCTGGGCACTGACTCTGGCGGTGGTCTCCGGACCAGTGACGATACTTGGGCCCTCCTGGGCACTGACTCTGGCGGTGGTCACCGGACCAGCGACGATACTTGGGCCCTCCTGGGCACTGACTCTGGCGGTGGTCTCCGGACCAGCGACGATACTTGGGCCCTCCTGGGCACTGACTCTGGCGGTGGTCTCCGGACCAGCGACGATACTTGGGCCCTCCTGGGCACTGACTCCGGCGGTGGTCTCCGGACCAGCGACGATACTTGGGCCCTCCTGGGCACTGAACTGGACCAGTGACAATACTTGGGCCCTCCTGGGCACTGACTCCGGCGGTGGTCTCCTGACCAGTAACGACGGTGCTGGCGTTTGTGTCTGGACCGCCGGAGAAGATGGCGCACTTCTCCGCCGTGACACTCACAACAGGCTGGGCAGACTTCCTCGGGACCTTCCCCACCTTCTTTGGAGTTACAGCTGACTCACCAATCGCCTTCGATCGCATTTCAGTTGTTGTCCCACCAGGAGTCTTGACACGGTCCCGTCGTCCACTCTCCAATTTCAGAGCCTTTACAGGGGGTGGGCTGCCAGTGCCTTGGCTCCGGGTCCTACTGCCTGCCCTGGTTGACGGTGCACTCCAAAAACCTGGAACACGCACCACTGGCACTGGAGGCTTTTTGGTTGAGGCGCTATGACGGGACTGATGAACTGGAGGGGGGTGGGGGCAAACAGGTCAATTTGACAGAGGGACAGTTTCTGATGGACACTGGGATGGGTGGCTGGAGGGGGTCTGGGAGTGGAGGTAGAGGAGGTGGTTGTAGGAGGTGTCACTTTAGGTGTTTTGGGTGCAGGTGCAGGTACTGGAGGCTGCCGTGAGGTGGATGGATGTTGGGTGAGTGATTGCCGGGTTTAGGTACTTTGGGAGGGGGCATCACAGACACACTGGGAGAGGACACAGGGGATGTGTAAATGGCAGTGGAGGTGGTGAGTGTAGGTGAGCGGCTTGTGGTGCTGGGTGTCCTGGTGCGAGTCCTAGTGCCTGTAGATGTGGTACATGCAGGTGTGTGTGTAGACGACACTGGGAGGGAGGAGGGAGAAGAGGAGGAGGGGGACACAGTGGAGACAGTGGATGTTGCTGTGTCTGTATGGGTGTGATGCTTGTGTGAGTGCCTGTGGTGTGTGTGGTGCCTATGTTTGCTTGAGCTTCTTTTGGGTGTTGACTTGTGTGCATGCTGGTCTGTATGTGTGCTTGGGATGGGGTACAGGGGATTGGGTCTGGGTGGAGGAAGTTGGAGGGGGGAGGCTGGACACAGGGACAATGGCTGCCATCAGTGCTGAGGCCAGAGATTGCTGGGTTCACTGAAGGACAGCCTGACCAGAATGAATGCCTTCCAGGAATGCATTACCGTGTTTCAACTCTCGTTCTACACCCTGGATGGCATTCACAATGGTAGACTGCCCAACAGTGAGTGACCTGAGGAGGTCAATGGCCTCCTCACTGAGGGCAGCAGGGGTGACTGGGGCAGGGCCTGAGGTGCCTGGGGCGAAGGTGATGCCCACACTACTGGGTGAGCGGGCACTGGGCAAACGCTGAGGGGCTGCTGGGAGGGCGGTGCTGGTAGGGGAGGTGGCGGCTGTACCTGTAGAAGTGGGGCGCACAGATGGTGCCGCCACCACAAGGGAGCTCACATCGGCAGACGAGTCCGTGTTGCTGGTTGGTGATCCTGTGGCCGACGTGAAGCTCCGCTCGCCCTCCGTCCCACTGGTGCATTCAGAGTCTATGATGTGGCCCTTCATGGCCATGTGGGATGCAGCTCCCTTGTGCTCCGGTGCCACTGTACCTCCGCCTGATGATGCTGATGTACAAAAAAACAGGGAGAGCAGGACAAGGGGGGGGAGATAGAAGAAAGAGAGTTTTAGTGCATGGCATACCGCTACCGTTGGCGGACAAGACAGACGCAGCAGACCCATGCATTACGCCGTGCTCCTGCCCTCTGCACATGGTAGAAATCTGCGCACATGGATGGCAAAGGGGCAACTATACATCAACTTGCCTCTGTTCTGAGCTGGGGTAGAGTCCCACATGGCCTACATTACGGAGGGGCCTTGCCTACCTAACTCGCCCTGGCCTAGGGACACCCACAGCCCACCTCCCCTACCCAGACACCTCCACTGCACGCAAAGTCCACAGAATGAGGTTGTACTCACCCCCTTGTGTCTGCTGTGATGTCCTTAAGCGCCCATCCAACTCCGGGTAGGCCACCGCCAGGATCCGGCACATCGGGGGGTCATGGTGCGACTGGCACCCCTCCCACGTTGGGAGGCCATCCCCAGCTGAGCCTCCGCCGTCTTCTTGCTGCAGCGGCGAATGTCCTCCCATCTCTTACGGCAGTGGGTGCCCCGTCTCTGGTGGGCCCCCAGGGTCCGGACCTCCTTGGCGATGGCACGCCAAATGTCCCTCTTCTGGTGGGCGCTGACCTACATGACATGCACAAGGAAAGAGGAACAGTCATTACCTACTGCACCGTCAATGTGAGTGGCCCCCTCCCAACTCTGTCCATGTGGCCCATTCATCCCCATGCATTTCTGTTGTAAGAACTCTGCCCCCTTCCCTCTCCCACTCAGCCCTGTCCACCCAGGCCTAGCCCATCCAACGTGCTCCCTGTGTACTAACCTGTTGGTCTGGAGGACCGTAGAGTAGCATGTACTGGGGGAGGACCCCATCCACAAGTTTCTCCAACTCCTGTTCAGTGAAGGCAGGGGCCCTTTCCCCAGACGCAGCAGCCATCGTCGCTTCCAGACCGAGGTCACAGCACTAGCAGTGTAGGTCCTCTCCTGTCGAAGGTCAGGTATCTAGTGATTCAACAGATAGAAAATGGTGGTGACGTCCGCGGCGGGGCGCATCATCACCGCCAGCGCACCTGTTCATTGGCTCCTGGGACCCATAGGGTCCAATGTAAACCAATGCAGCATTGCGCCACGCTCTACGACCGCCTACCGCGACGGTGTGCAATGCCAGCGCAGTTACCCCACAATTCCATTGTCCCAGTTTAGAGGTCAGGCAGCCACCATTTCAGGGGCCCACATGGCTTCATTTACTACTGCGTCACACATACCGAGGCCTACACTCAAAACATTTCCCGGATGGGTTAATTGTCTGTTGTAGTCTTGTGTGTGACTGTGGGTACATACCTGGAGGAATGCTGACAGTTTCTTCGCTGTTGTCCTTCTTAGGCACCGTCAGTTGGGACATATTGGAAGATGGCGGAATCCGCCGGTGTACCGACCGCTGGTGGACCTGTTGACAATGGAAGAGAGACATTTGATCGTGACCTACCGGTTCGACCGTGACACAATCCAGGAACTATGTACCCAGTTGGAGCCAGACCTGTTGTCACCAATCTGCAATCCCCCCTGACGTTCAGGTGCTGTCAGTGCTCCATTTCCTTGCAAGTGGGTCATTTCAGACAACAGTGGCCATGGCATCAGGGATGTCCGAGCCTATGTTTTCCAACGTGTTGTCCATAGTGTTGTCTGCCCTGCTGAAACACGTAAGGAGATACATCATTTTCCCTGAGGTGGAGGATTTGCCTACAGTGAAAGGTGACTTCTATGCCCTTGGACATATCCCGAACGTCATAGGTGCCATTGATGGGACCCATGTAGCTCTGGTCCCCCCCCCGCAGGAGTGAACAGGTGTACAGGAACAGGAAGAGTTATCATTCGATGAATGTCCAGATGGTCTGTTTGGCAGACCAGTACATCTCGCAGGTAAATGCTATGTTCCCTGGCTCAGTGCATGACGCCTACATCCTGCGGAATAGCAGCATCCCTGATATGATGGGTCAACTCCAGAGGCACCGTGAATGGCTATTGGGGGACTCTGGTTACCCCAACCTGTCATGGCTATTGACCCCAGTGAGGAATCACAGGACCAGGGCAGAGGAACGCTACAATGAGGCCCATGGAAGGACTAGGAGGGTGATCGAACGCATCTTCGGCCTCCTGAAGGCCAGGTTCAGGTGCCTCCATATGACAGGTGGAACCCTATTCTACTCACCAAAGAAGGTGTGCGACATCATCATCGCCTGCTCCATGCTCCATAATTTGGCATTGTGACGCCAGGTGCCTTTTCTGCTGGAGGATGATCCAGATGACAGTGTTGTAGCAGCGGTGGAGCCTGTGGAGCCTGTGGACAGTGATGAGGATGAAGCTGATGAAGAAGAAAACGACAACAGGGAGTCAGTCATACAGCAATATTTCCAGTGAGACACAGGTGAGTACATTTTCAGGTTTAACATAACATTAACTTTCACACGTCTACCTCTATCCTGTACCTACATTTCACTCACTATTTGTTAACTGAGTTGTCCCCTTCCATTTCAGTTTCACTAATGTGGTAACCTACGTGTCAACAGCTTGCACCCTTGAAAGGCTTGTGATGTGTGACATTGGTATGTTGGCCTTCCAATGGGTAACCATTTTTGACACTGTAATTGACAATACAAAGTTCAAAATCATTGACTGACTCAAGTTTTATTGGTGTTTCAAGGGTGTTTATTTAAGTGCATAACAATGAAGGGGGGTTGTGTATTGGGGATGGGTTATGGTGGAGGAATGTCCATGGCAGAGTCTAGTCTTTTAGTCTCACAGGTACATTGCACATCTGGCCATTGGAAGTGGAGTTGGGGCAGTTCCGATTTGGACAGGGTAACAAAGTGGTACAGTGGGGGGACAATCAGGGTGGTCTTATTTCCTGGCGGGGGTCTTGCCATCTTGCTCTGTCCTGTTCCTGGATCTCAGGGACCGCTTTTGTGGTGGTTGTCCGTCTGCAGGGGGTGGGGTGCTGGTGTGTTTGTCCTGTGGCGGGGCGGCCTGTCCACTAGCGCCGGCGGAGGTGGTGGGCATTTCATCGTCCTGGCTAGTGTCAGGGGCCCCTTGGAGTGCCACGGTGTCCCTCAAGGTCTTTTGAATGTCCGTCAGCACCCCTACAATGGTGCCCAGGGCGGAGCCTATGGTCCTGAGCTCCTCCCTGAACCCCAAATACTGCTCCTCCTGCAGACGCCGGGTCTCCTGCAACTTGCCAAGTACCGTTGCCATTGTCTCCTGGGAGTGGTGGTATGCTCCCATGATGGAGGAGAGGGCCTCGCTGAGAGTAGGTTCCCTTGGCCTGTCCTCCCTCTGTCACACAGCAGCCCTCCCAGTTCCCCTGTGTTCCTGTGCCTCCGTCCCCTGGACCGTGTGCCCACTGCCACTGCCCCCAGGTCCCTGTTGTTGTTGGGGTGTTGGGTTAGCCTGGGTGCCCTGTAGTGGTGGACACACCGCTGATTGACCTGTCCTGGGTGGGGAGGTTTGGGCCCGCTGGGTGGGTGCTGTGCTGGTGTTACCAGAGGGTGTAAGCTCGGTGTTGGGCTGTGGCTGGGCAAGGGGAACCGACTGTCCTGAGGCCCGCGATGGTCCGGGCTGGTCATCAAGATCCAGTAGGGCAGGGCTGCTGTCGTCACTGTGGGCCTCTTCTGGGGGTGGAGTTGTGTTGTCTGGACCCTCTGGTGTGGTGACGTTCCTTCGGGTTCCTGCGGGGGTATGAGTACATGATTATTGCATGTGTGTGTTTCATGGTGTTCAATGGTTGGGTGTCCGTGTACACCAGTGCAGGTATTCCTGTGTGGGGGCTTGTGTGCTGATGGTTGGTGGGTGTTGTGGGTCTGTGCAGTGGGCATGCTTTAGTGATGGGTATCCATGCTTAGTTATGTCGTGCAGGTCTTGGGGTTGGGATGGGTGGTTGGTGTCATGGGTAGATTATTGAGGATTTGGGGTGATAGGGGAGGGTGTGAGGGTGTGGGTGTGTGATAGCATGCAGGTAGGGTGGGGGATATGATAGTTAAGATTTGACTTACCAGTGTCCGTTCCTCCAACGACTCCTGCGAGGCCCTCAGGATGCAAAATGGACAATACTTGCTCCTCCCATGTTGTTAGTTGTGGGGGAGGAGGTGGGGGTCCGCCGCCAGTCCGCTGTACCGCGATGTGGTGCTTGGATACCGTGGAACACACCTTCCCCCGTAGGTCGTTCCACCTCTTCCTGATGTCCTCCCTATTTCTTGGATGCTGTCCCACAGCGTTGACCCTGTCCACTATTCTTTGCAATAGCTCCATCTTCCTGGCTATTGATGTGTGCTGTACCTGTGAGCCAAATAGCTGTGGCTCTACCCGGATGATTTCCTCCACCATGACCCTGAGCTCCTCCTCAGAGAAGCGGGGGTGTCTTTGGCGTGACATCGGGTGGTGTGTGTGAGGTGTTGGGTGGTGTATGTGTTGATGAGTGTGGTGAGTGTAGTGGTATGTGGTGTTTTGTGCGTGGGTGTTGTGTGGGTGATGGTGTAGTGTGACTCTGTGTGATGGGGTTCTCTATTCTGTGCTGTCTCTCTGGCCTTCTCTCAGAAATTCTGGTTGTAGGGGTTTGTGTTTGATGTGGGTGTGTGTTTTATATTGCGTTGGGTGTGTGGGAGTGTTGTTTGTATGTGTATCTGGTGTGTGTATTTCGAATTGTCCAATGTGGCGGTGTTTTGGAGATGTGTGTGTATTTTGAGCGCGGCGGTGTGTACCGCCAATGGAATACCGCGGTTGAAAGACCGCCGCGTGGATTCGTGGGTCGTAATAGCATGAGCGTGTTTCTGTTGGCGTGGAGGTGGAGGATTTGTTTCCGCATGTTTATCGCTGACCTTTGGTGTGGCGGTATTGTGTGGGTGTCTGAATTTCGGCGGATTCCGTGATGTTTGTCATAATAGCTGTGGCGGAATTCCGCGGCTGCGGCGGTGTGTTGGCGGTCTTCTGCACGGCGGTAAGCGCCTTATACCGCCAATGTTGTAATGACCCCCTTTGTCTGATTTACTTTAAGTTTGTAACATTTGATATACATTATTAGGAAACTGGGGTAGTTACATTTTTGTAATAATTTGTTAGTTATGTATGTTAAGTTAATTTTGCCCACTTGGGCTTGACACTAGGTGGCTATGATTTGCCCACTGGGTCAGGGTTGTTTTTTGCTTTTTTGGTAATTTGTTTACATTGCTAAAAATGATGTTGTTCACTTCAGATGCAAACCCCTGATCATTTATTATGATTAATCTTTGTATTGTGTTCCTGTATTTTATGTATTTAAATGTTATTAGCATACACTTTAGCTTAACTTAAGAACATTTAGAAAATAGCCATTGCATTTTGTTTCTTATGGTGTATAGTTGTTAGCAATTAGGGACCTTTTACCATGTATTTACCTTTACAGGTTATGACACTATTTGCAGATAAACAATTATGCTATTTTATTTACATTGAAATACCATAAATAATTTAAAGTGTGTTGGATTGTATGTTCTGTTTTAACATGGTTTTTCTGTGATACATATTTAAAGTTCATTGCAAATTAAGATCATTTAAAAATTGTATTCCGGGGCATGAAACGAGTGATGGAATAATAAGATGTGCTACTATTAATTCAATAAGACAGTATGTCTATTTTTAAATCCTTTGTAGGTGATCAGTTGACATTTTACTTCAAGAACACTCCATTCATGTATGGCTGGCATTTTTGTATAGCAACATTAAGGGCATTTGAATGTCTGTTTTCTAGGTTTATTGCACTTTTTCACATATGTATAGCTTTTGGAACACATGGCCGAAATATGTCAAGCAGGTCCTTTTTGCATAGTAGCTCACTCTTTATCTTTAAGGAATCATTGTGAGCAAAATATATATAATATTATATATATATATATATATATATATATAATATTATATATATATATATATATATAATATTATATATATATATATATATATATATATATATATATATAATATTATATATATATATGTACCGTATTTTCCGCCGTATAAGACGACTGGGCGTATAAGACGACCCCCTACTTTTCCTGTTAAAATATAGGGTTTGGGCTATACTCGCCGTATAAGACTACCCCTCTTCCAACGCACACCAAATAAAAATTAAAAAACATCAGATTTGATTTTAATATGGTAATTTTAATTCAAATGCTTATGACATGCAGGTACGTAGTAGGAAAACTGTCACTTATAAACATAAGGCTGTTTGTCATCAAACATGTAAACATAAAACAGTGCAAGTGGATTAAACTTTTCCTAATTCACTCTAAAGCTGAAAGGAAGGATAAGACAATAAACCCATGGGAACTGCCATGCTGTTTGTTTTCTAAGCTGTCAACCAAACTGGAACTGATGATGATAGGAGGAAGATAACAAACAAACAGAGAGAGAGCAAGTGCTGGGAAAGATCCTGGGGAGTCAGCAACGCCCATCATAACTCCAAGCTAATTTTACAGGACTTGCTGGCTTGACAGTTTCTCTTTAAAAGCCTTCAAAATCCTCCTGTTCGTCATCTGATATCATAAGTAAATCAATTACATCTTGTGGTACATTTGTAAGGCAGTCATCGTATGGATCTAATTCCGTATCAGATGGTGTGGTCTCAGCTTCGGCTTTCTCTTCATCTTGCCACAAGTAGTCGTCCTCCATATCATCTAATGAATTTGATATGCCACACTTCTTGAAAGACTTGATTACTGTTTCTGCATCAATATCATTCCAGGCTTTTATGACAAACTTGCACAAAACATCCAACTGTGGAGCATGCATGTTTCCTCCTTTTGTAAATGACTTTTCGCCGCAAACCATCCACTCATTCCACTGTTCTCGAATGCGATCTTTAAATGGCTTGTTTAGGCACACATCCAGTGGCTGTACCAACCATGTCAATCCTGCAGGAATAACTGCCACATCTGTGTTTATTATTGCCAGCCTTTGCTTGGTGCTGGGAGTTAAATAAGCCCTGAACATATCCCACACCAGTAGACTACGTTTTTGAATAAGTCCAACTGGTCGCCTGCTCCATACATTATCAAGCCACAGCTTTACCCCTTCTTCATCCATCCAGCCTTTTTCATGTACATGTACAAAACAACCAACAGGAAACTTGAGTATTGGCATTGTTTTTCTTTTAAAAATAATCATTGGTCTCAGTTTGGCACCATCAGCTGTGCATGCTAGTACCACTGTAAAACTGGACTTATCATGTCCTGTTGTTTTAATTAAAATTGTTTTTTCACCTTTAGGATGGACAGTTCTATTTCCAACCATATAAAAATTCATTGGAGTTTCATCCATATTTCCGATACTACTTAACGCATAGCCATGTTTATTGCGCTGTTGTATTACATATCGATGGAAACTATTTACTTTGGCTTCAAGATCTGCAGGTAATTTTTGTGCAATTTTCGTCTTTTGCCTCAGTACCAGATTATGCCTTTCAAAGAATCTAGTACACCAGGATACAGTGGCCTTAAATCTGTTGCTGTGATCTGGGTTAGATTTGGCCCACTGAAGGGCAAACAAACGTATTTGATTTCGTGTCACTATATAACCACTTTGGCGATGCTCATTCACCATGTCTGCTACATGTTTTTCGAGTTCTGGCCAATGTGGGGTGCCTCTTCTTAATGCACAATTACCCCTTGGCATACTCCTTAATGCTTTTTCATTTGCTTTCCAGTCCTGAACCATCTTTTCTGTTACTCCATATTGTCTTGCAGCAGCACAGTTATTATGTTCCATGGTAAAGTTTACAACTTTAAGTTTGAAACCGGCTTCATATTTCTTTCTTCTTGCTGGTGGAGCCAGGATGGCGTCTTGTCTGTTAGCCATTTGTATACTGTACTGTATGTACTGGTGCTGTACTTTATGAACTGGTACAGATACTGGTACTGGTAATGGTGCTGTGCTGTACTGTATTCACCACCACATGTATCTGCTCACCAGATAGACTGCCTTCCCTCAGAATCACCAATTATACAACAACCAGCCAATCACGGAGAATGAATATTACATTTAAGATTGTTGAAACTGCAGTACAACCAAAGTTAAATGCGGTCAAAATATATATTTTTTTAATAAAATTGTCATATCCCAATCCAAAACGGCTGTTACTATATGGTAATCTCCTAATACGTGCCATGCGCGTGAAGAAAGAAACAGAAAACAGAAAACAAATGTTGTTTCTATGGTACCGTAATCGCACGCTTTGAATCGCCTGGGGCACGCGCAGGAACACGCGCCTGCCCAGACAACTGCCAGCGAGGATTTCGGCATACGGTAAGACCGATCAGCTCCGTGTCCACAAGTATGGTAACTGAATCTTGTGGGACGCGGAACCCATCGTATGCTTGGAATTCATTTGCAAATGCAGCATACGGTGGCTCAGCTACAGGGCGCCTGTCCCTGAAGTTTCAGCACGCAGTATACCGGCGTATAAGACGACCCCCGACTTTTGAGGAGATTTTCAGGGGTTAAAAAGTCGTCTTATACGCCAGAAAATACGGTATATGTATATGTATATGTATATTATATTATATATATTCATTAAAAAATGGTCATGGCGATGTTATAGTTAGGTTTGGGTTGGAGAAACCTAAGTAAACATGACAACTGACCTGCTCACTTAGTGCACTCACTCCACTCCCCTTCCCCCCTCCCTCCTCCCATGTCCCAGCCCTGCCCCTCCCTTCACTTGCTGGCTGATCCAGCAGCTGAAAAATAAAGCAATATTAAACTATTGTTATATTTTCAGCTGCTGGCTCTTATCCAGGTGGGTGACCCTCCTTCACCATTGCGAAGGAGCTGCCCCTGTATTACATGCAGTAGCTTGAGTAACTATACCACTTTTGGCTGGTCACAGATTCTGAGTATAAGGTTTCTTAAAAGTGTAGATTTATAAGTCTACATCCACCTGACAAAGAAAGTTGATCTTAACTTATAAGCCTAAGTTACTACTAAAAAAGAAAAACAGTACTAAGTCTACCACCACACATGGTGAACTCCTGCAATACCAACTCATAAAAAAAAATGAAACCCTATTTTTAAAAAAACGTTAATTAAAATTAAATCAATTGAAATAGTTAAAGCTATCAATAAATATAAATGAATGTTTAAAATATCTAAAATTAGTACATGTTTTATGTTTTTATAAATGTGTTTAATAAAATGTTTGTATTTAAAAGGTAATGTAACATTACATTTTATTAAATAGTAAATTACTTTAAACTATTTCCATTATTCACTTTTAAACATTATTAATATATAGTACAACAATATTTTTTTTCACTTTGTCTGGGACTATTTTAAAAAACTTTTTCCAAGTCGTAAAAATGTTGTTCCTACACTTTACCATGCTGAGATCTCCACCACTGGGATAGGAAATCTCCCTATGATAAAGTATACAGAAATTTTCCATATACTTTACCATATAAGTCCCTCCCAAAACCCATCCCTGATCTTCCCATAACCCCTCCTTACTCCTCTCTAGTTCCCCTCCCATTTAGTAGTAAGCATTCCCCATTTTCCAGTCTTTCCCCTCTGTCCCACTCACATTTAGTACTAAAACCTATATTTATGTGTGCCAAGACTCCACTATGGATGACCAACTCCTGCTGTGCCTGGGAGTTGGCCTAGATAGAATGGCCCTGTTTTTTCAGTTGTTTTAGGATATGAGGGCCCTGGCCTGTTTTTATTGCACCTGTGCAGCTAATGTGTTCTACGAACGTTGATTGAATACTGTAAGCCAAGGACAAGCCTCATGTCTGTGTACCACAAACCCAGAAGAATCTTCTCTATTCAGTAATTTCTTTTCCTTGGGACTGTGATTCCAAAACCATCAGTGTGAGCCCCTGAATGCTGAGACATGAGAGTTTATGAAACTGCTTCTAAATTTGCTATACTTGGGCCTGAAATTTGTCCTTTCTGCTAATCCTTTTTGGGATTTGCCCTACCTTGTCACCTGAATTGGCAGTTGAAAACCCTGGGCCCTACTTCAGGTGTCAAAGTAATGTGAATCTGTAAAAGGATGCACAGATATTGTGACTCACTTTATGTTTTTTCATTTCAACCATGAAGTACCTCCACTAACGCCTCACATAACCCCCTTAATTGGAATTTGAAATGTTGGTGTGGACTCTACTCTGCTTAATGAAATAGTGGACTCAATACACATTTTTCTCTTAAGGCTAAAATGTCAGTGCACTGGGATCAACACAGATCTCCTGTTCAATCAGAGTTTTTTTTTAAAAAAACCTTTGGATTTGTGGATCATATTTGTGAATCCTCTGCAATTAAACTGGGCAAGATGCACAGAAGTGTTAAATCTTCCAGCCCACCCAGCACTTTAAAAAAAATGTTTATATCTCAAAAAGTACTGACCAGATTTATACCAAACCAAGAAAACCACACTTCCTCGGTAAAGGTCTGCTTTCATGCCAAGTTTGATGTCATTTTGTTAAGTGGTTTTGTCTGTAAGAGGGAGCCAAATTTCTGAAGGGAGCTAAATGGGAAAACACATTTTTTCACTCCATTTAACTTATTTTCTTCTGTAAAGATCTGCACGAAAATGAGTATGCTGGACCATATTTGACTACACCACATTATTGGTAGATCCCATGCTGATTTGCGGATATACTCAACCTATATAGGTAAAGCAAAAAAATGCCTTTTAGTGGAAATGCAGCTGAACATTAACTACACAGTGGTGACTGCCATTGTTTTCCTGTATATAAAGGTGCTTGGGAAGTTTAACAAAAGGGACAGTTTGAAAACAAAAAGTCAACCTCTTCTTCACTTATACAGCACACCAAGCATGTGCCTGAGGATTCACAATGAGATGCCTTCACAATAGTTCAGGTAATAACATAACATTGGAACAATTGGGAAAGTAAGCTTGAATTCCGGTTTGTGGAGGATGCACATCATGGTGTTAAAATGTTCGCTTACCAAGAAGGATTTAGGGTCAGATGTACAAACCCATTAACAGTTGAAAAGCTTACAGTTCACTTATCTCAGAGGTTTGACTGCTCAATGGCTTTTAGAAATGAACTAAACTGAGTTTGTGTTTTGGTAACTGGGTTCACAATGCTATGTATCAATGGTTGCAAAACAAATCAAGCAGGATTTGTACACCATGGTTAAGCACCTTACAGGGTATCCAGGTGCTTGCAGGTCCCACAGAAAGCAGTGAAAATGAGGGAAAAGAAAGGAGAAGACATATAAAAAATGGGGGTAAAATCAAGGAGAAGGCAGTGAAAACAATAGAAAAGCAAGAAGACACACAAAAATGGGAGAAAGCAAGGAGAAAGCAGTGAGAATGAAGGAAAAGCAAGGAGAAGGTACACATAAATGTGGGGCAAAGCAAGGAGAAAAGCAGTGAAAATGAAGGAAAAGCAAGGAGAGGGCACAGTGAAAATGAGGGAAGAGCAAGGAGAGGGCACACACAAAATGGGGTCAAAAGCAAGGAGAAAGCAGTGAGAATGAGGAAAAAGCAAGGAGAAGGCATTCAGAAATTGGGGGGAAAAGCAAGGAGAAGACAGGAGCAAGAATGATGCAGCAGGACGGGGAGAGCTGGGCCTGGGACCTGCTGTTATTTCAGGTGCAAACCATTGATAAGTTACAGACTCTTCAAAGGAGGTGGTAACCCATTTGCAAATTAGAACCCTTTGCCTTTGTGAATGGCAAAAAGTGTGAATGAGAGTAGGCAGTAGACCACTGCCAACTCCTAAACGAATTAGTTTATAAAAGTATTTTTTTTTTCTTAAATGCAGCTCTGTTTCTTTTCAGGAAAATAAGCTGCATTTAAAACAGAATCTACTTTATTTCAATGTGATCACAGACATGGTGGCCTGCCGTAAATCTGAGTAAGCTGCAATTTGCAGCTTAGTTCATTACTAATCACGAGGTAAGTCAGATTGTGACCGACTCCATATGGTAACTTTGCAAACCAACCTATAACTGTAGGTTGGCTCCCAAAATGTAAATTAATTTGCAAAAAGTTACTGCACAATTTGCAACCACTTTTTGCAAATGGAAAGTTACTACATCAGGTCCTGAGTCTTGTCATTGCTGCCTTTTCAATCCACAAAATATTTGTCGACTCAAATATTTATAAAGTGTGCAGATTTTGCCATGTTGTGACACATATGCTTCAGATGAACTGGATAGCAACAGGGTTATGCAAATGTGTGCTCAGCCGTGTGCAGATACTGGACTTGAAAAGTGCTGACCATTCTAACGACAGAGGGAACATCAAACACATTACTTCATGAGGAGAGGATATGGCTGTGCATCATATCACACTTGTCATTAGGTACACCAGTTAGCATACTGTACTGCATTTTAGAGTCACTAACACACCGTACTGGATTGCATCCTACTGAAAAAATGCCCGACCAGGCGTACTGCATCCAAGGGAGACTAACCAACTGCTCTGCACTGCATCCTAAAGACAGTCAGAGCACTGCATCTAAAGGCACTAACCCCCACGCTGCACTGTATCCTAGAGATACTCCTATAACACACAGGGGGTTATTCCAACTTTGGAGGAGGTGGTAATCCGTCCCAAATGTGACGGATTTACCACCAGCCGTATTACGAGTTCCATAGGATATAATGGACTCGTAATACGGCTGGTGGTATATCCATCACTTTACCGTAACTTTTGGGACGGATTACCACTTCCTCCAAAGTTGGAATAACCCCCACAATGTCTTGGCGCCCGTACCATAACTCATTGCATGCCAGTAGAGAGGAGCTATTCTAATAAAAAGTGATTGGTCTGATTCCATCCAAGTTACATTGATGATCACACTGCACTGCATTATAGAGGGTTGTATGTCTTACATCATTAGCAAAAATATTTTCTTACGGAAATATTGTGCCCTTAATATTGTTAATAAAAATAGATTTTCATTGGCCATCTATTTTATAATATTAAATCCAATTGGTCAACTTACTTGTAAACAATATTTGATATTTCTGTCAAATGTCTTTTTGGTTATGATATTTTAGTACTATACCTCATAGAAATGCTACCTTTCCACACACTACATGCAACCACGGGACACTTTCCGAAACAAAACACAGGCATGTCTACTCATGACACTGTACTGCATGCTAACAACCAGCGCACATCACTGCATTGGATCTGAATGCCTTAATATATATCCTAGGATACCTTACACTGCACTTTATCAGAGAATCATTGACCTACCATGATACAATGCATCCTAAAGACCCCTCTCAACCATTTGGAACTGTTTGCAAGGGAGAACCAGGAGTCCACCGGGAGTTTGCAAGGGAGAACCAGGAGTCCACTGCATGACAATATAAGCGAGTACTCCCAGGATCAGACCTTTGAAAGTGCTGTTGATACAAAATAAAATTATATTCCCAGTCTAGGTTTACACTTTTCCCCTTTCATAATGAAGATGCCATAGAAACATGTAGTAAAATGGTAGATATACATTATGCAGCTGTTGTATCTAAACATGGCTCACAGTAGCAGGCATTGTATCGTGGAAGCTGAAAAGCAGCTTACCATAGATGAAACAGAAAATAGGAATGCAAAATAAAGCCTTCTGGAGAACCATTTAATGAGCATTTAGGGCCAGATGTACCAAAGCGTTTGCGAGGCGCAAAAGCCTTACCGGTATTCAGAAATGCATTTTGCGAGTCGGATCCGACTCGCAAAATGCATTTCTGACTCGCAAATAGGAAGGGGTGTTCCCTTCCTATTTGCGACTCGCAATGCAATTCAATTCCATTTGCGACCGTAACCCAGTTGCAAACGGGAAGGGGTCCCCATGGGACCCCTTCCCCTTTGTGACTGGACAAATAAATATTTTTTCAGAGCAGGCAGTGGTCCAATGGACCACTACCTGCCCTGAAAAAATCCGGAACTAAAGGTTTCGGTTTTTTTTTCAAAGTGCAGGTCGTTTTCCTTTAAGGAAAACGGGCTGCACTTAGAAAAAAAAAAAAACTGCTTTATTAAAAAGCAGTCACGGACATGGTGGTCTGCTGACTCCAGCAGGCCACCATCCCCGTGAGTGCCCCTACTCGCAATGGGGTCACAAACTGCGACCCACCTCATTAATATTAATGAGGTGGGTCTTTGCGACCCCATTGCGAGTTGCAGAAGGTGTCTGAGACACCTTTCTGCATACCAAATTGCGACTTGCAATTTGCGAGTCGCAGGGACTCGCAAATTGCAAGTCGCAATTTGGATTTTTGGTACATCTGGCCCTTAATGAGAAATAGATACATTTGGAAACAAAAAGAAGTTAAATTGAAGAGTTGCAACACTATGGTGTTCATCCTACTTTCACACATTTTTAAAAACTATTTACACAATTCCAATTTTGCCAATTTTACCATTCGGGTAAATCTAAACTATGCCATGAAAATACTGCGCTCACAGGATGAGAAAGTATGGAACGTAGAATGGCCTATGGTTTAAACTATTGCCTAGTCAATTTGCTTTGCTGCTTGATTAATTTTAATTTTAAATAATACATTTTTATAATTAATTGTAATACCGTCTGTATCACATTTTGCTCTCAAATAACCGGTTTTCATTTATGGAAAACATCAATTTTCACATTGCAGGGATGCGCCGTATTTAATAGGATATCGCGCACCCCTGTGGTGTCCCCTGCGCTGGTGCTAAATTTGCAGCTGAGCGCCAACGCAGCCACCCTTGCGCCGTAGTGCAAGGATGGCTGCGTTGAAGTTGAGATTGTATTTGTGCAGGAAGGGACACCTTCCTACAAAAAAACAATCTTAAATGGTGATTTGCTCTTTCTATGTGTGCTGCAGATTGTAGCACACATAGAAAGAGCAAAAAAACAAGGAGAAATAGAAGTATTTTTCCTCGTTGTGCCATGCTAATACCACCCCTCGGGTGGCATTAGATTTTGGCGCTGCCTCAGGTTTACAAAAACTCGTAAATCTGGGGCAGCGTCAAAATGCAATGGGTTTTGCTGTGGCATGTCCACAGCAACACCCATTGCACGCCCCTTTAGCGCAAAGTGCTGCATGTGAAGGGGCCGTATTTACAAAGTGGCGTTAAACCACAAAAAATGGCTTAAAGCTACCTTGTAAATATGGTGCAGGGCATAGCGCCACCAGATCGCCACAAAAAGTGACACTCAGGTGGCGCTAGGGGCTTTTAAATATGCCCCTTAGTGGGCCCAAATGTCATCTGTTCATTTTTAGTAAATACACTATTTTATCTTTAAATGGTAGCTCAGATTTCTGTTGAAACTATACTGCGATTTTGCTGCCAAATGCCAGCTTATCCTTTTTGCCAAACACACTCACTATGTCCCCAGACACCACCCTGCCCTTTTCTAAAATTTACATAAGTTTAGTCAACATTTACTACTGTCACTCCTGAACAGATACCTTATCATTTTCCACATATAGTATTACATCCTCAAGTACTATTCCACATGGACAGGTTCAGCTTTACATTCAAATGCATCTATGACATTAGCTGTGTCAGTGTCCAAGGAGATCTGTATACAATGGCTGTTCACTTTCTGCAAAGCATCAATCACTTATCAGAGTATTTTGGTGAAGGTGACTGAGAAATGCCATGCATCAACCCTACTGTCCACTGTGTGGTGCCTGTTCTAAGGAATTCTAGCATTGCTAGCATTTTCTGAAAGAGTGGTGCAGTGGATCCATATGTTGGACTCCATGGTATCAGTGATGATGGAAATATGTTTTGCAACTGACCATATCGAGCCTGTATTTCCTTGGGGTCTCAAGCTGGTTCATATTTATCGTTTCTAGTCTTACTGCATCAATACTGGCTTTCATCCTGACTTGCTGCACCATTTCGGGTCATTGATTGGAGGCCTGATTTCCATTAACATTCTGCATGGTGTGTTTCAGCGGAACATGGATCTGGCATAGCAGTAGCAGTCTAGGTCCATGGCGGTGTACTGCGGAATGGAAATGTGAGCTGCTGCGATCAACATGTGGGACCTTCACCTGTCCATGGCTGTTTACGTAGGTCTGGCCCTGTGTGCAGGCCTGTGTGAGAGTTTACTTTTTCAGCTAAAACAGTGCACTTGATGTGCCTTTTTTGCATTATTGCATTGTTCTTAGTTTTGTGTATTGTTTTACAGCTTTTGCCTACACTTTTGTAACACCAGTTTTTGACTAGACATATTTTAAAGTGGTATTCTCTACTGCTTTTTAATAACCACCCTAACTAATTGGGTGTTATTTATCACATGCATTATTTTTCACATGTGATAAATAACACCTGGTAAATAGCACATGCACTATAAATAGGGCACATGGACCAAAGACATGCACATGTACATGTGCTAAATATCACATGAGATTTTTAACTCGTGATCAGACAGTTCTGTAAATTCATGCACTATTTAGCCTGCAATGCAGTATTTACCACTACATATAGTTCATAATCAGGACCTTAGTCTGCAGTTGCTGGTTGCTCTGCCTGTACTAAGGTATGGTATTTCATCCAGGAGCCACACAATAGACCACTTTGATTGACAGATTGACCTGAATGTGCAGGGATGACCCATCTGATCTCAGCAAGATATTCAGGGTGGGGGTTGCAGCACCTCCTGTTGGCACAACACTGACAAATCCTGCAAGACATGCCTGTCCATGACATATATACAATTTGTGTGCCTTTGAAAGAGATCTAACAAGCCCATACCACCATTCTTGTGTATCCTCTATCTGGTTATTTAAGAACCAAGCTTTGCATTATTAGACTTTTGTCTCATTTCATTCTGTGGGTCCAGGGCCTGCTTCAAACTGAATTTTAGTGTTAGATGTGAGAGTACACTAGTAATTTTCCTAGTAAGCTCCCCTACATAAAATCAGCTCTCAGAGTCCAAGTTATGTGTTGCTGAAGACTTTGGCCATCTTGGATTAGCCCTGACACATTGCATTTTGGGCCTGTTTGCAGTAAGGCGAACTGGAACATCTGAAAAAGAAGGTAAGCCGGGGCCTGGGAACATTTAATCCACTGGTTAAAAAGGGATTATGAGTGTTATAGGGCTTTACTGTTGACCTCTGCCTGATATCCCGAGAGTCTCCTAATGCCTTCACTTGAGGTCCTGGCAGCATTGGAAGTGTACTCCTGGGTAGTTTGGGCACCAGAAGAATCTGTGGAAACTTATGAAAACTTTCCATCCATAGCTTCAGAGGGACCTGCCCAAAAAAAAACTCCAACCGGCAGTTGCACAACTATGGATTGAATTTCAGCTCCATCCAGCGCAGCGATCTCAGCACCTCCAAAAATGTGCCTAAAACCCATTTTGGGTTAGAACTTTAAACATTTTCTGTGAGAAATCTCAAAAGCTCCAGAACGCCAGCAGGACCAACCTTCTTCAGGGATCTGGTTTTCAGTTACACTGTGATGGCTACAGTTTCAGTGACGTCACTTGTGAAAAGAATTTTCCTTCTCAGAAAGTGACAAAGTCCATTTCTTCATTTGGACTGAGAAGAAGAAATTATAACAATGTTCTCCCTTTCTGAAGTGCAATTTAGAAATGTTTTTGGAGGTTTTGACTTCTCGACTTTCACCAAGACCAATCCACTTGGTGTATCTGGCCAAGGTTCCATCATGATCGGTCTGAAACTTCAACGTGGTTCTGGTATATTGCCACCATTGACTTACATTGGGTGTTGAACTTTCTTGGTGCCTTTACACTTCAATTCTTTAAAAAAATAAAATCTTAGTTTCCTGATGTAAAAAAAAATTTATTTTGAGGGTTTTCCCCAAAGTTCTGCCCCTTTTTGGACCACTATTTGCTGCTTTTTGACTTTGGAAAGCACTGAGGCCAGCTGTCCAGAACTCAGTGCCTGTGTTCTTTCCCTTTTCAAATGCGTATGTTGAACTGGATACCCCCAATTGGCATGTGCTGACTTACTATAAGCCCCTAGTATATGATACTTAGGTACCAAAAGCATGTAAGGATGGCTGTCCACACAAGAGGTGCAGCACTGGTTGTGCCACTCTGTGTATGGCAAAGTGAAAACACAGCATTCAGATATCATTCCAGACTGAAAAGGCTGTGCATGCACTGCACACCCGACTTTGCTAATACCATTCATGTCAAAGCCACATCAAGTCCCTTAACCATGTATGTAATTCTCCGCTAAAGTAGGCCTATGTAGCCCCATGGCAAGGAGCTGTATATTTTTAACATAGGCATAAATGTTTGATGTGTCTAAGCATCCAATCCCTAACCTGTTGGTGTTTGCTGAGGATGGTTGAGTAGCCTTATAAGGTAATTGCAGAGTTAACAGTTGGCACTCCAGTGCATCTAACTTCTGGCAGAGGCTACCTAACCCTCTCTTGTAAGGTATCAAATTAAAGGAGACATCAAATGTGACTCCATGGTGCTGTCTACATTTATGCCCACTTTAATTTTGGCCATATTTGTGAAAGTAGCCACACTTTGACCCAGCTAGTCTGGAGATTTCACAGAATCACAGAGACTGAGATAGGTCTCTGCACATCTGGGGAGATGTGTAACTGATTTCCAGGCTGAGAACAAAAGCTGTTGCCACACTGGAGGTGTGACCCCCCCAACACAGGATGGGCTGCAAAGGGTGTTAGCCCAAAATGCGGGCATCACAGGATGATGCCACCTTTGAATGGCCGCTGTGAACACATTCCTGCACAGGAAGCCTTTTGTTTCCTCTAGACAGGGTAGAGCCAGGGCCAATGAGGACAACCAGTTTTAGAACCAGTTTTCCTTAGGCGTGCTTCCAAAGGTAGCCACTCCCTCAGGAGTGCGCTATCAAAGTCTTCACATGTGAGCAATACCTCAGCCATGTTGGTATTTGGCATGCGAGGTGCACTCTGGGAGAGTGAGACGCCACACATCACTGGAAAATTGTCATCACGTAGTAGGGGACCTATTAGCCCATTAGCTAGTGACCACAGTGTCCCCTCTGCACACTTTACCGAGATATAATGGGCACCCCTGGCACTCTAGAAGTTAGTACTCACTGGATTTTGACCAAGGAATAAAAGAAGATCACTCTTCACCTTTTTGAATTACACAGAAAGTATCTGCATTGCACCGCACCTGCTGTGCACTGTGCTAGTGGAGTTTGGACCCTATTCTTCATGCCTGGTCTGTGGAAAAGTTGATTCCTATCTGCAATCTACTGCAGAGGCTCCAAAGATCAGTTGGTTTGTCCCCTGGCACCCACTGCAGGGGCACAAGAGCGGAAAGAGCCCATAACAACAGAGTGGGAGCCTTTTTGAACTACATCGAAAAAGGTCCCTACCAAAGCTTTGCACAGGAACCGCTGTGTTGCAAGAAGGAAAGGTTTGCATTGGCAGGCCTTTGACTCCTGCGCAGAGAACTTCATGAAACCCTAAAATACATGGCTAGAGTCGCCCGACTCTCACCTGTGGACTAAGGACTCAACTGGACTTCACCCCTGTGGACCTTATAGCCTCAGAAGCCTCCATTGAGCAATTTCAAGTCTGTAAGTTTGTTTTTATTGCTACTAGGACACTCTGGTGATCAGGTAACTGTCCACATTTTTATTCTAGACTCCCAGACCTCTCTCTTGGTGGATTTGGTCGCCCACTCAGGTTGGAGTTATCTAACTCAGTGTAACAAAAGTTTTCCAAAGTTTTACAGTTTGCAAAGTTTTGACTTGCCGATGCTTGTTTGTGCTTGATGTTAATGTTTTTAAATGGTTTAAAAATTCATATCTCTGGAACTCTATAGTGGATTTTAATCATTAGGGTCTCTAATAATTCATAAAAATATGCACTATTGTTTATAAATTGTTGTCGTGTCTCTTTCTTGTTTGGTGATTTTCTTTTTTTTTTGTTTGGTGTTAATAAATGCTTTACACATTGTTCCCTTGCCAAGCCGTGCTGCTCTGTGCTATAGCATCTAATGAGATAAATGTGAGTGTACTGCAAGACAAGGCCCTAACCTTGCCATACATTAGACACATTTTTTTACACATGATTATTGCTTTTTTATTATTTTATTCCTATATTACTCATATTTTTCCCTTTTTTTTTTAGATTTAGTTGTGAAGTTTTATTGTGTTTCAGGGGACTTTTTCTACTGCCCGTGCACTACTTAAATCCTTTACAAAATGTCTATGATTTAAACCTAATTGCTTAGTGTCATGTTACCGGAAATTGAGCACAGGTCTGTTTCACTTAATGTCAGTGACATTTAGCATGTGGTGGCCTTACCCTTTAAGGTGGACACTTGTGCACCCAAAATAATAATCCACTTTCCTATAAAGAGGCTCAGCTGGTACTGGGAGAGTGACTTGGGACCTACTGAATATCACAAAAGTCATGGGTTTGTATCTTAGTAACAGCGTGATGCAGTTACATGTATGTGACAGTGAGCAATCTGATTTTGTTTGGCCACCAAACTTGCTGGAATGCAGAGCATAAAGAACCGTTTCAATTGTAATAACAACATCTACTATTGAACAATTTATGAGTCCTATTCACTTTCTAGTCCGTGTATTATTGTAAATTATGATTTCTTTCTTGTGATTTTGTGTAGGACTACAATTCATTTGTATGCGTGATGCAGAAATCTTTGTTTAAATTGCAGGTGCGGGGAAGGACAACACTTGTTTTCATTTTCATCACATAATAAAATGAGAGAATTTGAGAAAGATGCTATTAATAGATTAAGGGCCAGATGTAGCAAAGGGTTTTTCCCATTCTGTGTCAATGGGTAATGTGTTTGTACATATGGCCCTAAATGGAGAAAAATCATGGTAGATCTGACGCTCTCAACTGTTACTAAGGGTGGTATAGAGTTATTCACGTGACAAAGATGCCTGGCTCGGTTTTGTTTCTTTCGAGGGTAGTGATATTCAGAACAGACACACATACAGACATAAACATACTTAGAAACCTAAAGAAACAAAGACACATACACAAATATAGACAGAGGAATGAAGGGAGCAGAGGACATGGTGACAAAAGCAGAAAAAAAGACGGAGGAAATTTGAAGGACAAAAAGGCTGCAAGAGGTGTTGTGAAGCTGGGAAAAAAATGGGTATGAAAGAAGAAGACCACAGAAGCCACATGGAGGTTTAGAAAAACAGAAGAAAACAAGGCTCAGAGAGCAGCAAGGTTGGTGAAGAAACACAAAGTGCAAGATAGGGGTCAGGAAAGCAGAAATACACATTTATAAGAACATGAGCGAAGTAAATGGGTGAACGCAGAGGGCACTCATAGGGGCATATTTACAAGTCCTGTGCACCACTCTAGAGTAATCTTTTTAATGCTAAGGAGGCGTTGAGGAGGTCCCCACCATGCGCCATTTTTACAAAGTGGCACAATTTATGCATTGCTCCATTTTGTAACCCCTTGCACCACATTATACCTTCACTAGGTATAATGTATGCAAGGGGGGCATTCCCACGCAGGGAGGCCCAAAAAACTAGCACAGTGAAATTTACAAGATTTCACTGCACCATTTTTTCCATCATTTTTTATTCCTGTTCAGGGCAGGCGTTAAAGTGACGCTCCCATAATAAACTATGGGCTTCCCTGTGCTTTGCTGGTCTATCACCATCATTTATGGTACCACAGTGCGCTGTACAGTAAATACAGCGCTACCATGGTGACATTACAGGGGCGCAGGGCGATGCAAGAAAAGTGGCACATCAGAACTGATGTGCCACTTTCTTGTAAATATGCCACCTAGTGTTAAAACTGTATAGGAAAGCAAAAACAGAAGGATTCTTGAGGGTAGCAGAGATGCACAGGTGTCATTTCGGGTTCCCCCTAAGTGGGTAATTTCTGTGGCTGCAGAACTATCTGACGGGAAGAATGAGTTTAACTAGTAATCAGCACTCATGGTACGGAAAGCACAACAGAAAGTGGAGGTCACGTAGGTATCCTTGACTCTCAGGATATTTATGATTGAGCAGCCGTAGGCTTAACTCGTTAGAGGGTGTAGTGTGGAGCAAGTCTGTTTACATTAGAGCACATTATTTCAAGCAGACATATCTAGCCAAGATTTGCATGTCGGTATCACTTCTAACAATAAATCATATATTACACACATTTACGGTAAAAATAGGAAAGGCGGTGGAAAAAATGTGGAAGGTCGATGAAAGCCTGTGACACCTCCCCGACCCACACTGGGAGTGTTGGCAAAAAGTGATTTTAGCCTCAGTGTCCTGAAGAATTTGTACAATTCAATTTGGGCAACAAACGGATAATTTCTACATGTTGGTATAAAGGAAAGACCTGCACTCAGAACTTCAATGTCTTTCTTTTTATTGGTTTTATGCGGGCCATTAAACACTATTAGATGGCCACTACGAGATAGAGTTTTATCATGTGACCGGTCCTAGCCCATCTTAAATGTACACGCTCCTTAGCAGACCCAGCATTTTTTTCTGATCACTATGAAGGAAGTGTTTTATGGCTTTTGTGTTTTGGTGAGACTATAATTTTTCCACTTGGCTTCTGAGTCCAATGGAATTCTTTGGGGGTCTTCAATTGTATTGTTCTACTCTCCCTACCTTGTTGTGGACTTTTTGTCATTCCCTAATAAAACCCCAAAATGTTTTTATTTTATTTTGAGTTTCACTCTTTTGATTGATCGTGCATGCAGAACATGCTCTGTATCCATGCTGGCTGCCTCAGGGTGGGGCTGTACCATGTGATCGATATAACTTTGTCTCCTTGTTCCCTAGTCCAATGGAGTGGTGTGGGAGTCCTCTTTTGTTTGCTCATTTTCTTTACCCCTCCACCCTGCATTGGATTTGTTGTCATTCTATAAAAACATTGATATGTTTTGATTTTGGGTTTCCATGTTTATATTGATCCTGCATACAGAACATGCACTGGTTCCACGTAGGCCATTTGAAACTCCAAAATGGCCACCACACAATGGGTGTTAATATCATGTGATTGGTCCCAGCACATCTTAAATATACGTGAGTCGGAGCAAACTCAGCGTTGTTGCCGGTCACTCAGAACTACGAGTTTGGTGGCCTTGGAAGCAGACGTCTGCTGTCTTCCATTAGATAGTAAGTACTCAGTGTGCAGGGGAACGGGAACCCGTTGATTGCTTTGCTTAGAGGTGGCTACCTATAGGGTCTCTTGTGTATTGTTTCAGTTACCTCCACACTACCCACCTGTATTTTCAGTAGCAATTGAGAGGTGTTCACTTTGACCAAGTAAGTATAGTGAGTCCTTGGAGACTAGGGTGGTCATTATGAACATGGCGGTAAACACTGCCCCGTTGGTGGTGGCCGTAACTACTGCCAACATGCTGGTGGTCCTACCTTCCCACCAAATAATGAAACACAAGACTGCCAGCATTTCTGGGGTGGGAACCACCACCAGGCAAAGTGTGGCGGAAACAGCCAATATAAAAGGAAACTCTCACGGGAGGCAGACGCAACACACCGATGCAGACATGGAGAGAGAGTTGGAAGTAATGCCAGTGCTGCTCCTTGCCACATACCTCCACAACCGTGACCACCGACAAAGACGATGACGGTAAGTACCGCAACCTAGTACACATGGGAAGAAAGGGCACAGTTACACACCCACGCCACCCACACCGCAACACACTCCCAACCCCTCCCACCATCCCAAGCCTTACATACCATAACAAGATGTACTTACCAGACACAAGGCGACAAAGACCTGCACCAAAGTACACACATGTGCACACCACACCCCCACAATGAAACGCTGAACAATGTCACTAAATTGAGCCAACAGCACTACTGGGCACTCACATTTTATTTGAACCAAAAAACAGTATTGTCCAAATAAGGCCATTAGCCAGTCCATTTTAAAGTCCTTGAAGGGTCAATATAGGCGGAACTTGACTCCTACATGTGCAAACGGTACTCCACTTGCAAGGGGCATCGATGGGGCAGCCAGGCACCTCAAGGAACAGGAGCAGGGGGTGGCAGGGGTGGGGACTTACGTCTGGAAGGGGGTGCTTGGGATTTGGTTTGGAGGTGGAGGGGGTTTGGGCTTGCACTTGGAAGGAGGGGGAGTGGGCTTAGACCGGGGGTGGCAGAGGGACCTGGGGCAACACAGGGCTTCTTTCTCCCTGGGAAAGGGACACAGGAATGGGAAGGGTGGACTGGAGCAAACTTGGACTTGGACTTGGACTTGGAAGGAGTGGACTGGGCAAGGAGATGGGCACGTTTAGGGACAAGAAGGGGTTGGCCAGTGGGTTTGAACAGGTCAATACAGGGAGGAAAAGCTTCTTAGGGGCATTTGGAGGAGATTTGAAGGCAGGTCTGGGAGTAGAGGTTGAGGAGGTGCTTGTACCAGGTGTAGATGTGCCAGACATGGATGCAGGTGCCTGTAAAGTATGCTGATGTGTGGTGGATGTGTGTGGTGGGGATGTCTGCAACTATTTGAGTGTTTTGAGAGGAGAGGAGGGGGGACACAGTGGGACAAGACGGGCTGCCAATGTACATGGATGTTGTCTGGGTGTATGCAGGTCTGGTGAGTGTGCTGCAAGTGTCTGTCAATGTAGTTGTGGTGAGTGCAGGTGTGGTGCCTGGGGTGCATGTCTGGATGTCAGATGTTGTGGTGACTGCATGAATGAAGAAGCAGCAGAGACTGAGGGTGCAGTGCATGTGGGTGTGCATGGTGAGGTGACAGACAGGGCGGAGGGGGAGGATGACACACTGGGGGAAGTGGATGTTGTTGTGTGTGTTAGTGTATGTTGGATGTGTGCATGCCTGTTGTGAGAAGTGTGGTGCTTGTGTTTGTCTGTGTGCTTCTTGTGTGTTGACGTGTGCATGACTGTCTGTACGTGTGCTTGGGATGGGTGAGGCTGTCTGTACGTGTGCTTGGGATGGGTGAAGGGAGTGGGGTGCTGGAAGCGGTAGAGGTGGTGGGACAGAAAGACCAGGGACACTGGCTGCCATCAAGCAGGAGGCCAGAGCCTAAAACGATCTCTGTAGGCCAGACATGGTATTGTGAATGCCCTCCAGGTATGCATTACATTGCTGCATCTGGGATGCTAACCCCTGGATGGCATTCACAATGGTTGTCTGCCCTACAGAGATGGTTCTCAGAAGGTCACTAGCCTTCTCTGTGAGGGCAGCAGGGCTGACTGGGGCAGGGGATGAGTTTGCCTGGGGCGAAGGTGACGCCCACCATCCTGGGTGAGCGGGCACGGAAAACTGGGTGGGGAGCAACTGGGAGGGCGGTGATGGCATGGAGGTGGCGGAAGATGGCATAGAATGGGTGTGCCCAGTAGGGTCCGCCACCACCAGGGAGCTCCCAGCAGAGGAGGTATCAGACTCACTACCTCCAGTGGAAGTTGCCTCCCTGTGGTACTCCCCTCGTCCTCCAACCCACTTGTCCACTTGGCACCCACCGACTCTGCCTCCTTGGAACCATGGGCTGCTGCATCCCCACTCACTGGGGCCACTGCTCCCTCACCAGATGATGCTGATGTACACAAAGGACACAAGAGCACAAGGGTGGAGAGACAAAACAATGGAGAACTTTGTCAAAACCTGAATATATGTACATCCCTGGCTCACACACACTCCCATCCAGGTCACACACCTACACGCAGCACCTACAACATCCGCCATGACTGTGCCCCTGACCAGCCATTACCCCAGAATACACAACATTACCCACAGGAAACACGGACCTGATAAACTGTGTGGAGTACACCCATGGGAGACCATGTCCAGCCAATGCACTTACTAATCAATGAGGCCACAAAGCACACCAGATGACAGGAAGGGGACTCCCCATGGGCCTATTGGGACCACCCAAACTTGCCCTCACACCTTTACAGGGACTTTGAGGGGGCAGGACTGCAGTAACACACCTGTCCAAGTGCCTGGTACTAAACAGCATACATACCACAGCACCAACATACATCCATCAAAGCAGTATAACAACAGTGTTGGTACTCACCCCCTTGTGGCTGCTGTGCTGACTTCAAGTGCCCATCCAAATCCGGATAGGCCACCGCCGGAATGTGGGCCATTAGGGGGGTCAGGGTCCGACGGCCACCCCTTCCTCATTGGGAGGCCTTCCCCAGCTGGGCCTCTCCGGTCTTCCTGGCCCAGCGCCTCAGGTCCTCCCACCGCTTCCTGCAGTGGGTGCTCTGTGGGTTGTAGGCCCTCAGGGTCCGCAGCTCCTTGGTAATGGCTTACCACAGGCCTTTCTTTTGACGGGCAATGGCCTGCATGAAACACACAGAGCAAAGAAACAGACGTCAGAATGTGTGCACCGAACACAGATGACATGTTGTTCCCTATGGAATGGCCCTTGTTGAAAGGCATGTTATCAACTCACATACAGTACATGCCAGACAGTCTACAGCTGGGCAGTCACAAATCGAACCCACATGCATACAGGCATCCACCACAATCACACACATCTAAGGATGACAGACGCCACATCACCTGCACCTCTGGTCACCCATACAACTTGGCATACAGGGGTAGGGCACCGTCCACCAGCTTCTCCAGATTCTCTGCGGTAAGGGCCAGGGCCAGTTCCCCTGTGATCTGTGCCATCTCAGGGACCAGAGTCAAGACACAGCAGATCACGCAGTGGAGTACTACCCTGCACGGGAATCAGGAGTCAAGTGTCAAGGGTCTGAGGACATGGCATAGGTACCACAGCAGTGTGCTCCGTCACCCCTGGTGGAGATCATGATTGGCCCAGGTTCCCCATTGACAACCATGTCATCCAATGATGGGGTGCACGGCGGAGAACCCCGTCTTCTGCCATGACGAATAACGCCAGTGGAATGAAGTCACTTCCACTCCCTCATACCTGGATGGCAGAAGGGTGCCATTTTTCCACCATCACCTCACCATAGCCTGTCCAGGGGCCTCATCCAGGCCCTCAAAATCTCCGACCTTAGTCCCTTGCTGACATGAGTTTAGGATCCTCACATGCACCCATCATTGGAATTGTGTGCACACTGGGATGCAATTATAACAGAGTTGACTCAGCACACATATGCCTGACGGTGTACTTCATACTTTGCGTCTGTGTGTGTTACCCACTTACACACTTACATTGATACAGTGACATCATTTGATGCAGGTGTATGTTTACACTCAATATGTGTTCTTTCCTCCATCATAGGTACAGAAATATGTGGCGAGGGAGACCCTATCTGTTTATAGACCTCTGGTTGATTTGGAAACTATGGAGGAACGTCACATCATTGTCACCTACAGACTCAATAGAGCTACTGTCCATGACCTCTATGCTTTAATGGATCCTGTACTGAATCCGGTTCATCAGAATCAACGTGCCATCCCTATAACTGTGCAAGTGCTAGCTGTACTCCATTTTTTGTCTACAGGCTCATTTCAGGTGACAGTGGGCATGAGTGCAGGGGTTTCACAGCCAATATTCAGCCTCATCCTGTCAAAATTCCTGGATGCATTTGTCCAAACCCTGCAAACATATATCCAATTTCCCCAAAGGGCTGAACTTCCTGCCATCAAATCTGGATTTTATGCCTTTGCTAACATCTCACATGTGATTGGTGCCATTGATGGAACCCACATAGCTCTCATACCCCCAAGAGTGAATGAACAGGTATATAGGAATTGAAAGAACTGTCACTCCATGAATATACAATTGGTGTGTACTGCTGACCAGTACATTTCACATGTCAATGCCAGGTTCCCAGGCTCAGTCCATGATTCATTTGTCCTGAGAAACAGCAGTGTACCACACTTGATGGGACAACTACAAGGGGACAGAGGATGGCTCATAGGTGAGTGTGTATGACACTGGATCTGTGCATAGCTGACAGCCAGCCAATATGCATGTAAAGTCGGTTTCTGAAGGTCCTGATCCACCCACTTTTGCAGGTGATTCTGGCTACCCCAACTTGCAATGGCGCCTGACACCTGTGAAGAATCCCACGACAGATGCTGAGAGGAATTATAATGAGGCCCATGGATGTACTAGGAGAGTTATTGAGTGCACTATAGGTCTCCTGAAGGCTAGATTTCGTTGCTTCCATCTCTCTGGTGTATCCCTGTGCTATGACCCTGACAAGGTGTGTAAGATAGTGGTGGCCTGCTGCATGCTGCACAACTTGTCTCTTAGGAAAGCTATCCCCCTTCTGGAAGAGGAGGGTGCTGTACAACCAGCCCTGCAACCTCAGAGAGGGGATGAGAGTGATGATGAGGAAGAAGAGGGGGAATATCTCAACTCCAGTAACCAGCTGATCCACCTATACTTCCAGTGACTATGAGGTACTGTTCGCTGATGCTGATGTCTTCACTGCATAGTTTCAGTCTGACTCATGTAATTGGTAATGTGGTATATAGTCATTGACGCTGTTAACTGATGACTAAAGTGGCATGTGCCAGGGAACCCAATAGTAGGTACAGTGTGACATACTTCAAACACTACAGTGCGTTGGATCCCCTCCTTCATTAAAAGTATGATTATGAAATTGACTGGCTAATGCATACACACCCACAATTGATATCTCATATTAATGAGGGACATGCAATTTGAGTGCATAGGTGTATTTATTAAGTGAAAAAATATACATATTTCGTGGAACAGTGATAGGGAGTGGGCAAATGGTGCATATCCATACTCAGGTACATATGCTCAGCTGTTGGTAGCACTGGGTTTTGTTCCATGTGGCCATTGGTAGATGGTGTGATGGCAGTGACAAGTCAACAAGGGAGCACGGTGGCACACAAGGGAGACAGTTCAGGGAAGAGTCACTTCCTAGCTGTGGGCTTGGTCTTGGCTGGTGTTTCAGTGGCACGTCTGGGTCTGAGGGCAAGTTTGCTTGACTGGAGCTAGGCTGCAGGGGTAGAGGTGCTGGTTTCCTGGGTGCCCTCTGGCAGTGCCTCCAGTCCAGTATCTGCTGCAGATGTAGATGGCAGGGCAGTGTCCTGGCTAGCGGTAGGGGCTTGCTGGTGGGTGGAAGTCTCAGATTGGCTGTGGTACTGGTGCTGCAGCACCCCTGCAATGGTGGCCATGGTGGCATTGAGCTGTTTCCATTGCTCCATGGCCTCCTGGTGGTGTGCTATCTGCAGCTTCTGATTCTGCGCCAAGGTGGCAAGGATCTGGCCCATCCTGTCCTGGGTATGGTGGTATGCTCCCAGGACCTCGGTAACCACCTCCTGGGCTGCTGCATCCATCTTTTGGCTACTCCCTTGGGCCACTGATGTCCTCCCAGAGGCCCTAGCCCCCTGTGCCTGTGTCCCCTGCACAGGCCTGGCAGTCCCTCTTGCACTGGGCCCTTCATCCTGCCTGTTGGTGGGTAGAGACTGTGGCCTCTGTACATGTGGGTCACCAGTCAGTGGCCGGGAGACACTGGTGTGGGGTCGTTTGGCCAGAGCTGATGATGGTGGCTGGGTGGTAGGGCTGTCAGTGGTATCCGGGTGGGGCTGCTGGAGGGTGACAGTCCAGGACTGCGTGATGGGCCAGGGTATTCCTCAATGTCCACACATCCCTCTCCACTCTCCTGAGTGGAGCCCCTGTCCCTGTGTGGGGCGCTGGCACTCCTTGGCATTTCTGTCCAGGTGGCATGTGTGGTGGGGCCTGTGGGGGGGAAATAGACATGTGGGTGTCAGGTACTTTTTCAGCAATTGATGCACAGCTCTGCCCTATTTTGTGCTTATATTCCCCTGTTGTGGCATGCAAGGTCCCTTTGTGTACATATCTTTGCATTTTATGGTGGGGGGTGGATATGCATTATGGGTGCAGTAGTGCTAGTGGAAATCCATGCAGGGGTAGGTGACTGTGCATGGGCGTAGGATGGAGGTCTGTTTGTGGGTTTGTGGGAATCCAGGGTAGTTGGATGTGGGTGTTGTGGACTGGCTGGGGTCCTGGTGGTAGTGAGAGGGGTGGGGTGGTGCATGCATTATAGGTGGGATGACTGTTTTGTATTGTAGTTGACTTACCCAAGTCCAGCCCTCCAGTGAGGCCCTCCGGGTGCAGGATAGCAAGGACATTTTCCTCCTAGTTGGTGTAACCGGGGGGTGTAGGTGGTGGACCTCCACCAGTCTTTTGTATGGCGATGTTGTGCCTGGATGCCATTGACCGTACTTTCCTGCGCAGGTCGTTCCATTTCTTCCGGATGTCATCCCTTGTGCATGGATGGTTTCCTACTGCGTTGACCTTGTTGACAATGGTCTACCATACCTCCATCTTCATGGGCACGGGTGTCTGCTGCACCTGTGCCCCGAATAGTTGTGGCTCGACCCTGAGTATTTCATCCACCATGATCCTTCGCTCCGTATTTGTGAAGCAGGGGTGCTTAGAGGGTGCCATGGTGTGTGTTCTGGGTGGTGTGTTGTGGGTGTATTGGTGAGGGTGCTGTCATGTGGTTATGTGTGTGGCTTATAAAGGTGTTTGATGTTTGTGTTTTGGTGGTGTAATTGTGCGTGTGACTTGTGTTATGTTGTGTTCAGTGTATGCGTGTTGTGTTGTCAATCTCAGCTGTGCTATTGGTGATGCAAAGTATTGTGGGGTGTGTATGTGTGTGTTTTATAGTGTTGTGGATGTGTGTCAGGTGTGTGGGTTTCAAAGTTGCCAATGTGTGCATTTGTTGTTGGTGGGTCCCATTGCTGGCTGTGTCGTTCCGTACCGCCAATGGTCGTTCGGCATCCACTATCCACCATGATGATTTGTGCTTCATTATTTGGTAGGCGGAGGATTTGTCTGCATGGCGGGGTGGGTGTACTGCCTCTCTGCCGTTGTGGGCCCTGACGGTGAGTGGAGGTTGCAGGATTTTTGGAGGTTTGACTTTTTGGCATCATAATTCGGTAGTATCCTGTCTTCTGCCACTGGTGGTCTTTTGTTCACCGTCGCCACGGCGGTCGGCAATGATTGCCGCCAAGTTCATAATGAGGGCCTAGGTCCTTTGGACAAAGACTAATTTTCTTAGTGCATGCTTTATTGCTCATTAATCACATGTTGATTTGGATATTCTTGCAGACAGTGCTGGGGTACAGGTTATGGTGTCCAGCTGTCTATTTTATCTATCACACTTTAGTAAGGACTGCATGTCTACGCTTTAAGAGGGACATTTTTGGCATTTCTGTGTATAGTGTGCCAATAAAACAAACACAAGGCCGAGGCTGTAAATACCGCACTTCACCACATTGTTGATTATCTTCGACTGTTCCAAAGAAAGTGATGCTGGAGACTTGAAGACCAGCCCTTCTAGTCTCCAAATATCCAGATACAATCCATGGATTAATCAATGTTCCTTTAAGACTCAGCACCTGCATAGATCACATAACGTAATCTAGAATTTCAATGAAGTTCAATAGAAAATATGAATGACAGAGACTCCCAAACTTCTTTCTTATTCAAATATTTTCCTTTTATTCATATATTTTTCCAAAAAGCATCTTTCACTTCAAATCAGTGTAAATGTTGGATCTTTTTCACCAATGTCACTTCTCATGAATACTGACAAATAAATAATTCCACCAGGAACTATTTCATGATTGACTTTTATAAATTTGGCATTTTCATGCCTTAGCCATTTGGTGCCTGCAGTCTGACTCAGGGTCACATTTCTGGGAGTATTTGACAGGTGGGCTTTCTGTATTTCTCCTAGATGGCCACCCCAAAAGGGAGCTTAGTTATTGCCTGGATGGGCCATCAATGGTAGGATGGGAAAGAGAAGCTAGACACAGCCCCACTTACACGTAAACAGGCTGTGTTCTGTCTTCACATAAAGGGCTGCATACCCCTGCAGTTAGTCTGGAACCAAGGAAGGGAAGGCATGGCACCTGTGCACTTCAAAGGATTGTCTCTAGAAGCTACTGCCCACTTCAAAGGCGCAACTGGGCATAAATACTGGACCTCAAACAACAACTCCTTACTATACTTCTGGACTTGTTGTTACTCTGCCAGGAGGAATTACTGCTGTGCTCCTGAAAGGACTGCCACTCTGCTAGACTGCTGCTCTGACGTACAGCTGCCCTGCTGCCCTGCCACCTGCTGCCCTCCTACCTAGGTGAGAATGACTGGATCTGCATCTGTTGAACCCAGGACCCCAAAGTGACTCCAAGGGCTAGTTAGCTGGTATCCTGACTTGAGCGTCAGGGACAGAAGGCTTCAGCAACAATGAACTCATCACTTGGACTCTGCCATCTGTGTGTCTACCCTGCCAGGTGTTGCCACCCCAGTCAAGGGCCCTGGAAAGTGGGCCTCAGGTGCTCAGCCAGCCTCTGCGGATCCAGAGGAACCAACACATCTCTTTTGCTGCACGGTGCAACCAGGAGCAGAACAGACGCATCTCCGCTGCTGTGTGGATCGGAACCATCACAAAGACAAACATAACATCACAGCCTATCAGCCCATCAGAACTTTCACTGCCCGATACACCCTTAGCATACACCCTTTCATTTCTTGTTGATGGCAGTATTTGACAAAGAAGCTGCACTCCATATTGCCACCTTGCAGGTCCTTGGAACCCGTACATCACCCGACTGTGCAATCCATCACCGAGGCCTGACTTCGCAGGCCAAGCCCTTGTTAATAGGATCTTTGGCAATGATGCAGGACCCTGCATCCCAGCCTTGCAGCATCTCAGAATCGATGCCAAGCTTCGGCTGTGTGAACAATCTCTGACACAGATCCTCGCAATGCTCTGCAAACCAGGCTTAAAGGTACTTTGTTCAGCAGGACTGTGACCCTGTAGCTGATCAGCAGTCCATCACAGTTGGCCTGAATTTGTGACTTTGTCCCGGTCCAACGCACCCAGATATCCACAGTTGGTGCTTTGCGCTTTTTGGCGCTATTTTCACTGAAATCTTTTAAATCAAGTATTCAGTTCTACAGATTGGATGTTTGTCATTTTGTTCTTATTTTATTTATTAAAAAGCACTCTTTCTAAGATGGTGTGTGATCCCTTATGCACAGTGTTTCTCACTTTAATACTGTTTGAAGTGTTGCAGAAATACTTTACACATTGCCAATAAGTTAAATCTGACTGCGCTGTGCCAAGCTACCAGAGCACTGAGCCCAGGTTAATTTAGGGTTGGCTTGTGCCTCACCCTGAGGAGGATTGTGGTTGCTGCTTGACTAGGACTTACTTCCCAGTCAACCAACAACCCAATTTTTGACACTATGGAAAATGTTCCAGTTAACTAAAATTGAATATTGAAAACACTTTCCTGCCGAAACAGTATACTTTTGACCTCTTAAGTTACTTTAAGGTGTTCACAGACATTTCTTTGTGAATAAAATGTATAGCAACTAGGTGGGTAGATTTCACGGAGTTCTGCTATGCAGAATGCCGCAGAGTGAAGGAAAAAACTCTGGGAACTCCGTCTAACTCCACAGGCAGAGTTGTGCTCGGCTGACTGTTTGTGCTGATTGGTGCGAGTTGCGCACTCCGCATTGCAATGTGTGCGTGAACGGCACCACGTGGTCGCGCACAGCCATTTTGTTTTTCTGATTCTGTGCATGGTACTGGGCCTACTTTTCAATCCCTACTTTGTCTTAGCCATCCTTACTTTAGCCTCCCCTATTTTACATGTATTTCCATAGTGTGTGTAGTGTGTTTCCATAGTGTGTCTATTTGTGTTGTATATTTTAAGTTTTTGCCTTTTGTTATTTTTTTTTACTTTTTTGTTCATTTCTTAGTTTTCCTAACTTAATTTAACTATTTCCATTCCTTCTTTTCCCCTTATCTTTTTTTTTTTACATTCTCCCACCCAGCACCATGGCAGAATGTGGGGGATGAGGTGGCACCAATACAGGCGGTGGAGCGAACCACACACCCTGTGGGTGCTGGTGCTGCAAAGGAGTGCAGTCCCATGCCAGTTTTATTGAGGAGGTGGCTACACTTTTTTTTGTGCAACACCACCTCCCATCCCTGCTGGCAGCAGGCCCAGGAGTGGATACAGTTTGGGGGAGCATCGGGTGCTGTGAGGGAGGGTAAGCCATTGCGTCCAATGACGCACTGCGTTTCGGCACACCCAGCAGCAGCTGATGCACCACTGGGTCAATATCACTGACCGGGAAAGGGACCTGGGCATCAATATTGCAGGGCATGGTGAATACTAGTAATTCATTATTACTAATTTTGTGTCCTGTCCTATAATGCTATTTTTTTTTTCAAAAAGCATGCTGCTTACACTCCAAGGTAAATGAAGTTCATGCAATGTAACTTTACAAATATTATGTGTAACCCAATTTGAGTGAGCTAGGTGATCGGTGCTACTCACTTGGGCTGTGTGAATATTTAAGAGGTTATGCTTGCTGACTCCTCTGTCCTCCTGTCACTAAGATAGTGGTATTACTGTGGCAGTAGTAGTAACTGATATATATCAGTGAATTAGCATTCTCTGTGTCTTTGTTATGTAGCTCATCCAGTCCCAAGCAATCTTCCATTGGTGTGTGCATGCATTTATGCATTAAAAAGGGACACTGGGTGAATTGGCCAATCAAAGGGGGTTGCGATTCACAAAGACAATTTGCGAAGCAAAGATCATTTGTTATATGTAGTTTAGGAAATTTGAAATAGGGCTTTGGTAAGGTGTCAGAACTTAGGTTTAAGTCAACTTGAACATATAGGTACTAGGCAATCTGATTCAGAAAAGTACAATGTCAATATGTTACTGCATTTGCCTTTGCCTGTCAAAATATCTTCTAGGAGATTAACAGTACTACTTCCACTAATCTATTTCTGTTCTTTTCTTCATTACTTACATCAGCACCCAAGGGCAAGAAGAAGGCATTAGAGTGTCGGGCCGAGGAGGCTGCCCCCCTGTGTTGCAGCAGGTGGAAGTTCCACCGCAACCATCAGCACCACGGCAGACAGTTCTGCTGGTCCCAGTAAGTTCCTGCTAATATTTATTTTGTTTGTAAAACTCCCCATTAGATTAATTTATCCTTTCTCTTATGTTCTGACTGTTTTTAAAATACTCAAAGTTCTATTCAATGTTTATTCTTCTTATTCCGCCCTGCAATATTCTTTTTTTTACATTTCTTATTTCTGTAGCTGAATTCCTCCTGTTTCTGTACTTATTTGTAACTTACGCTTTCTTCTTATTGGTTTTGCTGCCCCTGTCCCCGATCTTTATTATTACCTGTGGACTGGTACTGTAAGAGTAAGATACTAACACCCTCATTACAACCCTGGTGGTCGGTGTTAAAGCGGCGGTAATACCGCAAACAAGCCGGCGGTAACAAAATTGGAGTCACAACCACGGCGGAAAACGCCAACACATACAGCTACTTTAACACTCTGACCGCCACGGCGGTAGCAACAAACACCTTGGCGGTAACTGTCAACAGACAGGCGGAAGACAATGTACCGCCCACCCCATTACAACCCGCCCATCCGCCAGCTTTTCCGGGGCAGTACCAACGCCATCAAAAGTACGGCAAAAACAGTACTTGGAAGGGAAACCACTCACCTCTCGACACCCAAGGAAGAACCAGGACACCAGGGGAGCCCGAACTACAGGTGTTACCCATGCTGGTGTATCTTCTGATCTACCAGGAGTACCAACGGCGGTGGCGACGACCACGGTGAGTACTGCACCTAGCACATAGGGGAGGGGGAGGAAAAAGAGAGTGACACACATGCAACAAGCAACACCCCCACCCCCACCCCCACCCTCACCCCCAACACCATACACACAAACACATGCATCAACATTACATATACACCCAAGGACAGAACGCAAGGACAAAAGGAATGGAGTCAAATGAGTGTTATATTAGAAACAGTCAAATACATGTTATAAATTCAAAAACAGTGTTTACAAAATATACAATATGTACAAAAGGCAGTACATTGTCCATTCAAATGTCCCGGGACCACTGGGCCAAAACTCATAGGCCAAGCCCACACTTAACTCCTGCCTCAATACGGAGAGAACACTGCAGGGGCATCACGTCGAAAACACACAGGCACCTCAGGTGGAGGGGAAGGGGGGCACCTCAGCTGGAAGAAGGTACAATGCCACTGCTCCTTGAGGGGGCTCCATGCCCACAGTGATGTCCCGGGGAGTGCAAGGCCAAAGTCTCTCAAGTGGGTGGTTTGCCCACTGCTTGGTCCTGGGGACGGCAAAGCCACAGTCTCTCAAGTCTCACTAGTGGGTGGTTTGCTCACTGCTTGGTCCTGGGGAGTGCTAAGCCACAGTCTCTCTAGTGGGTGCCTTTCTCCACTGGTTCCTGAGGGGGCTTTGTGTCCAGTCTGCATCATCCTGCCAAGGGTAGGGTGAGTGGATGCCTTTCTCCACTGGTTCTGGAGAGGACTTGGTGCCCAGTCTGCTTCATCCTGCCAAGGATAGTGTGAGTGGATGCCTTTCTCCACTGGTTCTGAAGGGGGCTTTGTGCCCAGTCTGCTTCATCCTGCCAAGGATAGGGTGAGTGGATGCCTTTCTCCACTGGTTCTGGAGGGGGCTTGGTGCCCAGTGATGCAGCACTTGGGGGGTGGCAGGTCACAGTCCCTCACCTGGGTGTCAGAGCACGAGATTTGCAGTGATCAGGATGCATGATAGTTCCTGGAGGCAGGGCAAGAGTCCATCCGGCAGTGGCTACGGCAGCACAGTGGTGGTAGTGCCGGTCCTGGTGGGGGAGCTGCCAGTGGTGGAGGGAGGCTCCAGCCCTTCTCCTGCAGCATCGGACGGCTGCCCACTGGGGCTGCTGCTGCTGGCAGTGGTGCTAATGTCAGCGGTGCAGGTGGGGGTGCTTGAGGTGGTGAAGATGGCGGTGCTAGCCGTGGTGCAGGTGCCGGTGCTGCCAGTGGTGGGGGGAGGCTCCAGCCCTTCTCCAGCAGCCTCGGACGGCTGCCCACTGGGGCTGCTGCTGCTGACAGTAGTGGTGCTTGCGGCGGTGCAGGTGCCAGTCCTTGTGGCGGTGCTAGCGGCGGTGCTGCTGGCGGTGCTGGCCACGGTGCAGGTGGCGGTGAGGGCGGTGGTGCAGGTAGCCACCAGGCCCTCACCTACAGGCTCAGAGGGCTGAAGTGCCTTGCCTGGTGTTTTGTGTCCTTTCCTGCCCTTGGCAGCTGGTGGTGTCACCTTGGTTCTGGCAGCTGGAGTCTCTGAGGTGGCCTTGATGGGTGGTTGTGGTTCCTTCCCCTTGCTGGATGCTGTCCCCTTCTTCACCTTGCCAGGTAGCAGAATGGTCTTTGCCTTGGCATGGCTTGGTGGCACACTGGCTGGGCTTCTGACAGCTGCAGGACTTGGTGGCTGAGCTGCTGGGCTTGGTTTTGGCCACCCTGGCCAGAGGAGAAGGACGGGGGGGGAAGGGTTAATGAAGAGGTTTATGTTTGCCAGGAAAAGCTACTTAGGGACATTGGGGGGGAAGAGGGTGAAGGTTTGGGAGTGGAGGAAGAGGGAGTGGTTGTAGGAGGTGTCAGTCTGCTTTGTTTGGGTGCAGGTGCATGAGCTGGATGCTGTTGTGAGGTAGATGTCTGTTGGGTGGGTGTGTGCTTGCGTTTGTGTAATTTAGGAGGAAGGGTCACAGACGCAGTGGGAGAGGACACAGGGGACGTGTGCATGGATGTGGGGGTGGCGACTGCCAGTGAGGGGCGTGTAGTGATAGGTGTGCTGGTGATGGAGGTAGTGGATGAGGATGTAGTGCATGCAGGTGTGAGTGGAGATGCTACTGGGAGGGAGGTGGATGAGGAGGAGGAGGGGGACACAGTGGAGGCAGTGGATGTTGGAGTGTCTGCATTGGGATGGTGCTTGTCTGAGTGTCTGTGAGATGAAGTGTGGTGCTTGTGTTTGCCTGAGCCACATCTGTGTGTTGATTTGGGTGAATGCTGGTCTGACGGTGTGCTTGGGATAGGCTGGGGATGAGGGGGATTGGGAATGGGTAGAGGAAGTTGGAGGAGGGAGGCTAGAGACAGGGACAATGGCTGGCATCAGTACGGAGGCCAGAGCCTGAAATGCTCTCTGTTATGCCACCACGCCAGAGTGAATGCCTTCCAGGTATGTATTTGTTTGTTGCAAATGCCTCTCGACACCCTGAATGGTGTTCAGAATGGTTGACTGCCCAACAGTGAGGGATCTCAGGAGGTCAATAGCCTCCTCACTGAGGGCAGCAGGGCTAACTGGGGCAGGGCCTGAGGTGCCTAGGGCGAAGGAGATGCTCACCCTCCTGGGTGAGCGGGCACGGGAAACATGCTGAGGGGCTGCTGGGAGGGCGGTGCTGGTAGGGGGGGTGGCGACTGTACCTGTTGTTGGGGTGGGCACAGAGGTGTCTGCCACCACCAGGGAGCTTCCATCAGAGGAGGACTCGCTGTCTGTAGTGTCCCCTCCTGTCTCCATCGTGGTGCTCCCCTCGCCCTCCATCCCACTGGTTCCCTCACCCTCGGTGGATTTGGCCTTCAGGCCCATGTGGGATGCAGCTCCCTCCGTCGCAGGTGCCACTGCTCCTCTGCCAGATGATGCAAATGCACACAAGGATAGGGTGACAAAACAAAAGTGGGGGTGGAGGACAGATGATACACTTGGTCAATGCCAGCAACAACACTTCCGTTGGCGTACACAACACACAGGGAACAGCCCTATGCACTATTCCATGCACTACGAGTTACAATGCTAGTCACCAGCCCATGGGGTACAATGCCTAACGCCATCGGCTGCACACCTGAAACAACCAGAGCCCTGACCAGTAGTAGATGCCTACTAACACTATTGGGGTTGGAGTACTTGAGAGCCTGCCCAACAAGGGACCTACCCTGGCATGTTCGCCCTGGCCTAGGGGCACCCACAGTCCACATTCCCACCCAGGTAAAACCTTAACACGCGCTAAGTCATGAATCTGAATTTGTACTCACCCCCTTGTGGCTGCTGTGAAGCCCTCAAGCACCCATCCAACTCCGGATAGGCCACTGCCAGGATGCGGATCATCAGGGTGGTCAGGGTACAACGGGCACCCCTTTCTCGTTGGGAGGACAGCCCCAGCTGGGCCTCTGCCGTCTTCCTTGCCCAGCGGCGCAGGTCCTCCCACCGTTTGCGGTAGTGGGTGCTCCGTCTGTCGAAGACCCCCAGGGTCCGCACCTCCTTGGCGATGGCACGCCAAATACCCTTTTTCTGATGGGCCCTGACCTGCAGGAAAAATACAGCAGAAAAGGGATTTGTTAACACTCATGGCACACCATATCCCTGCCATCCCTTGACGCACATACATTGACCAACATACATGCAGCACTCTGGCCAGGACGCCTCAGCCCCCCTACATGTGGCTTACACACAGCACTCCATACATTCATGGCCCACGCATCATGCTCACAGTGTCCTCACCTGTTTGTCGGGAGTACCGTAGAGTAAAGTGTACTGGGGTAGGACGCCATCCACCAGTCTCTCCAACTCTTCCGCAGTGAAGGCAGGTGCCCTTTCCCCAGACACATGAGCCATTATCGCTTCCAGACACAGGTCACAGCAGCACTTGCAGTGTAGGTCCTCTCCTGTTGAAGGTCAGGTAGCAAGTGAGTGATTAGAAAGAAAATGGCGGTCACGTCAGCAGCAGTGCGTACCGTCACCACCGGCGTACATCGCCATTGGCACCATGAAACTCATATGGTCTAATGATAACCAATGCGAAGTTGCGCGGCGCTCGTCGACCGCTTACCGCAACGGCGCACAACACCGGCGGAATTACCTAATTTCAACTTGGCCCTCCTCACAGGTCAGGCAGCTGCCATTTCAGGGGGGCACAGGCAATGGCACCTAACTGCATCACAGCAGACATTGGCACTGCAACTGACTCTCAGATTCACATACTGGTTCTGTAAATGAAGAAATGCATCATTATTGCAATAGATGTGTGAATATGACCCTTTGCTCACTGTTTTCCGTCATAGGCTTCAACCGCTGAGGATGAATATGAGATGGAGACATCCTCCTATGTACAGACCCCTGGTGGACCTTGCAACAATGGAGGACAGACACATTATACCAACATACAGACTTGATCGGGCCACAATACAAGAACTATGTGCCCAGTTGGAGCCAGACCAGATGTCAGCTATCCGCCAGCCCACAGGTATCCCCCCTCTAGTGCAGGTCCTGTCAGTACTTCATTTCTTGGCAAGTGGTTCCTCCCAAACAACAGTGGCCATGGCATCAGGGATGTCTCAGCCAAAGTTTTCCAACGTGTTGACCAGAGTGTTGTCTGCCCTGCTGAAACACATGTGCAGCTACATCGTATTCCCCCAGGTGGAGGATTTGGCCACAGTGAAAGCTGACTTTTATTCCATGGGACATATCCTCAACATCATTGGTGCCATTGATGGTACACATGTAGCATTTGTCCCCCTCCCTGAGAAATGAACAAGTGTTCAGGAATAGAAAAAGCTATCACTCTCTGAATGTGCAGATTGTGTGTTTGGCGATCCCATGTGAATTCCAAGTATCCTGGCTCTGTGCATGACGCCTTTATCTTGAGGAATAGCAGCATCCTATATGTGATGGCCCAACTCCAGAGGCACAGTGTGTGGCTAATAGGTAAGCCCAAAGTCCCAACCCAGTATATGTTGGTGTCTGGGCATGGGGTTGTCCCTAAGGGTTGGTGTGTGTCTAGCAGGTATCCCTCAATACTTGCAGGTGACTCTGGTTACCCAAACCTCTCATGGCTACTGACCCCAGTGAGGAATGCCAGGACAAGAGCAGAGTAACGTTACAATAAGGCACATGGCGAACAAGGAGGATAATTGAGAGAACCTTTGGCCTCCTGAAGGCCAGGGTCTGGTGCCTCCATCTGACAGGTGGATCCCGGTACTACTCACCCAAGAAGGTGTGCCAGATCCTCATTGCATGTTGCACAACCTGGCCTTGAGACTCCAGGTACATTTTCTGCAGAAGGATGAGCCTGGAGATGGTCTTGTGGCAGCGGTGGAGCCTGTGGACAGTGAGGAAGAGGAGGCAGAGGATGAAGATGTAGACAACAGAAGTACTATCATACAGCAGTACTTCCAGTGACACACAGGTAAGACACTGTAACTTCACTTATCATTTCAGTTTTCTGTTGGACATTGGACATGGCAGCATGATTTCCCCATGTCTATGTCCACTTACTGTACCCTTTGCATCCAAAATGTTTTCAGATTGTTGCATTAATACATATTCCAATTACTTGAAAGACTCCAGATTTTTATTTGTTCCAAGGGTGTTTATTTAAGTGCTAATAAGAAGAGGGGGATGTGCAATGGGCTGGGGTGATGGTGGAGGAATGTCCAGTTAGAGTCCAGTCTCTTGATATCACAGGTGCATTGTCCAAGGGGGCATAGGAAGGGGAGCAATGAAGTTCAGGGTGAACAGGGTGACAGAGTGGGACACAATGGTGACAATCAGAAGAGTCTTATTTCCTGGCGGAGGTCTTGGCAATGTTCTCTGTCTTCTGCCTGGATCGCAGGGACCGTTTGCGGGGTGCTTCTCCTTCTGCAGGGGGTGGGGTGCCGGTGGCCTTTTGTTCCAGTGGCAGGGCCTCCTGTCCACTAGCGCCGGTGGCCGGTGGAGGTGGTGGGCTGTTCATCGCTGTGGCTAGTGTGAGGGTCTTGTTGTTGTTCCACTGCCTCCCTCATGGTGTTGGTCACGTCATCCAGCACCCATGCAATGGTGACCAGGATGGTGTGGATGTGTTTAAGGTCCTCCCTGATCCCTAGGTACTGTTCCTCCTGCAGCCGCTGGTTCTCCTGCAGCTGGGCCAGTATCTGGCCTAAGGTCACATGGGAATGTTGGTATGCTCCCAGGATCCCTGCAAGTGCCTCGTGGACAGTGGGTTCCCTGGGCCTGTCCTCCCCCTGTCGCACAGCAGTCCTCCCAGCTTCCCTGTTGTCCTGTGCCTCTGTCCCCTGAACTGTGCCCACTGCCACTGACCCCCAGGTCCCTGATTGTCTTGAGTTTGTGGGGTTGCCTGGGGTCCCTGTAGTGGTAGACCCACTGCTGATTGACGTGTCCTGGGGACAGTGGTATGGGCCCGCTGGGTGGGTGCTGTGCCGGTGTTTCCTGACGGGGAGGGTCTGTGGTGGTATTGGACTGTGCCTAGGTACCTGTGAGAGAACAGGGCTGATTGCAGAGCCCCCCTAACTTTTTGACCCCATTTGTCACTTTTTTGCTAGTGTTTTCCTGACTCTGATGGTGCCCTAGGTACTGCTAACCAGTCCCAGGGCCTGTGCTCTGTGTAAACTCAGTATGCAAATTAGGCTAATTATAATTGGCTAAGTCAAGCTACCTATAAGTCCTTAGTGTATGGTAGGGCATGTAGGTTTAGGGACCCCAGCATAGGTAGTGCACCAATAGGTGCACTGCTGAGGTGCCCAGTGCTATTTTAAAGGCAGGCCTGCCTTTCTGGCTGCTTTTAAATTAAAGTTGCATGCAAATTCGACTTTGGAATTAAAAGTAGTTCCAAAGTCTTAAACTAACCTATTTTTACATATAAGTCACCCCTAAGGTGTGCCCTATGTGCCCCTAGTGCTGGGTGCCATTTAACTATAAGCAGGGACCTTATAAAAATAGTTTTATAAGCCCTGGTGAGGTAAAACAGACAAATTTGTTTTTCCCTCATTGTAGTGAATGGCCTCCATAGGCTAGAATAGGGAGACTTTATTTTAATTTTAAAAGTCCCCTTAAGTAACAGATACCAGAAGTTTGGTATCAAATTAATTGTTTTAATAAATCCCACAATTTCCAGTTGTCAGATTTAATGTAACTTGTTCAGGTAAAGAGTTTTAAACTTTACCTGAAGAGTTGCCAACCTCAGCCCTACAGTGTTTTTGCTCTGATTGGCCAGCCTCTGGCAGCCTGGCCAGGCTGCCAGAGTGAGGTGTGAAGTGGCCTGGCTTCACACAAATAGATGTGCCTGGGGGAGGAGATCTCCCCTCAGCAGATGGTGAAGCAGGAAGGGGGAGGGCTGCCAAACTGGTCTTCAAAGGCAGAGAAGGATATTTGGAGCAACCCAGCAACACCTTCACATCCTGCAAACCCAGACAATGAGGTGTCCCCTTGATTAGATTAGGAGAGGGCAGGAGAGGGGTGTGTTTAGGATGTTTAGCCACACCAGTGGGTGGGCTCAGCCAGATGTAACCTCCAAAAATCACTTTCAGCCATGATGGTTTTTTGAGGAATGTTGCTCCCTGGGATTGGTTTTTGCCACACTTCCCAGGAAGTGGTCATCACAGGGGGAAGGACCCTGCACCTGATTGGAGAACCAGGACCCCCCTGTTTTTCACCCAGGAGCAGGGATAAAACTGGCAGACCTTCACCCACACCTCAGATCCCTATCAAATTCCAACAAGGAAGAACTACAGGAGAAGAAGGACTGCCCTGCTGGACCCCTGACCTGCACCTGGACACTGCACTCTGGAGGACTGCACCAGCTGCACACTTGGGCTTCACCACTAAAAGGACTTTACCTGTGTTCTACTGCTTCAAGAAGGGACTCCCTGTTTGCTACAGGTACAAAGGAGCTGCTTAGCATCCCCTGCATCAAGTCCTGCAAGCAGAGCCCAGCTGCCCAGCGTCCAGTGTCCATTAGAGAATTCCGATGTGGTGTATTCTGAGAATTGTAGTCCCAACTCCCAAGGAGCACCTCAGAGCATCTGGAACCTTGGATCAAGTTGTGGACACTTCAAGGACACAAAAAGGACCTCTGTAAGAAGATCCAGAAGTTTGGAAATGTTTGGAGCAACTCCATAAGTTGAAGAGGTGCATTGTGGGAGTTGTAGCCCCAGACCCCAAGAGGCACATCAGAGCCTCTGAACCCTTGGCTGGTGCTGTGGACCACTTTCCTGAATCAAACACTTCTGAAAGTAAGTGTGACAATGTTACCTCATGAGTGGCCTGAACTCTGGGCTTTGTTCCTTTCCAGTGTGACCTTTTTTAACCCTTTGAGCGCTAGTTGCTTCTATGCGCAAGAAAGCATTCAATCTTTAAAAATTCATATCTTCGGTTCCCCTTATCCGATTTTATTAGTTATGGTGTCATTTTAACGATAAAAATATAATCTATTTTTATAAATTGAGTTAGGATTTTTTAAACTGTTTCCTGTGTTTTATTTAATTACTGTTTTGTGATATTTGAATGCTTTACGCTTTGTCTCTTAAGTTAAGCCTTGTCGCTCGTTGCCAAGCTACCAGGGATTGAGCTAAGTTTCTTTTACTGAGACCTAATTGGACCTAAATGGAGGTTAGTGGCCTATTGCTAAGTGTAGGTACTTACCTGCCCTTACCAATGGCTCATTTTCCAACACTACCCGACTGTCCAGAGGTCCCTGATGGGCCAGGTTGGTCATTGTGATCCAGGCGTGCAGAGCTTCTGTGGGGGGACTGCATGCTGGTGGCACCTCCTCTCCGGTGACGGATGTCCATGCATAGGAGTTGCATGCAGGGCTTGGTATTGGGGTGGGTGGGTAGTAATATTGGGGTATTTGTGAGTTGGTGGATTGATGGGGGGAGGGAGGGGTAGGAGTTTGTGATGGCATGCAGGTAAGGGGGTGATAGTAATAGAGATTTGACTTATCAGTGTCCAGTCCTCCTGCTACTCCTGCGAGGCCCTCAGGATGCAGTTTTGCCAAGACTTGCTCCTCCCATGTTGTTAGTTGTTGGGGAGGAGGTGGGGGTCCTCCGCTAGTCCTCTGTACTGCTACCTGGTGTCTTGCAACCACGGAAAGCACCTTCCCCCGTAGGTCGTTGCACCTCTTCTTTATGTCATCCCTTGTTCTGGGATGCTGTCCCACGCCGTGATGTGTTGGGGTGTGTGCTTCGAGGTGCGTGGATGGTGTATAGGTGATGGTGTTGTGTGGCTCTTATTGAGTGGGTGCGCCTGGCTTGTCTCTCTCTATTTGCTATCTTTTTTTGCATAGAAAGGGTTGTGGGTAATGTGGGTGTGTGTTTTATAGTGTTGTGGGTGTGTGGGTGTGGTGTGTGTATGTGTGTCAAGTGTGTGAGGTGTGTGAGGTTTAAATTGTCCAATGTGGTGGAGTTTTGTTAGTGTGTATGTACTATGAGTGTGGCGGTGTGTACCGCCAATGGTTTACCCCGGTTGAAAGACCGCCACAGTGATTTGTGGGTCCTGATACTGTGGGCGTATTCCTGTTGGCGTAACAGTGTGAGTTTTGGTACAGCCAGTTTATCACTGACCTTTGGTCTGGCAGACGTGTGGATGTCTGTATAGTGGTGGATTTCTCTGTGTGGGTCATAATACCCGTATCGGTATACCGCCGCAGTCACGGTATGTTGGCGGCCGTCAGCGCGGTGGTAGGCAGCATTTACCACCAAGGTTGTAATGAGGGCTTAAGTTAGATAGTCTCCTATGAAGATTGCAGTTTGCAGACACAAACAAGCTCTTCTGTACTTGTCTGTTGAGACAGCTTACTATTTCTTGTTCACACTCACATGACAAGAGAGTGGCCAAGGTTATGGTGAAACCCCCCAATGCTGTGTTGCATTATCCCAGCAGTTTCAATGACAGTGCAGCATGACAGTAAAGTAGTATGAGGACGGTCCCATTGTATTTGTCAAAATTGCCAACTAAAACCAACCAATATGTCCTTCATTAACCAATTTATTCTACCCCTTCATTGCACTCCAAATGACTCACAGTCATAGTCCAAGCTCTACCCCTCCATTACAGTTGGCTTGACTACTAACTTGTCTAACATTGTCAACCAGCAAAATGTCCAAAGTGATATTTTAGATGGGAGAGGAGATACTGTGAACTCAACTGTGGTAATGTGTTACAGTTGCATTTTGCCAAAAGAATAGGGGAGGTTTATGTGGCATCTAAATTTGTAATGTCATTTTTCTTAGCTGCACAGACCGCCAGTGCCAGAGCCAGCACCAGTGCACCAGATGCAGCACCTGAAGGGGGACTCTCTGTGGCAGCAGGGATAGGTGAATGTAAGTAATTTTGCTTGATTATTGACAATTACTAGTCTACCTACTGTATTTGTTAAATCAGCAGATCCCATACAACTATCACCATCCATGACCCCCCTGATCATGGCACTTTGTGAGTCACGAGTCACGGGTTGCTGTCCATGGGCCATGATGATAATGAACCTTACCAATTGCAGCATGGTTCAATCTGGCACTGCAGTGTTGGCTGTGCAATGTGTATCTGCTTCTGTTAATGTAGCATTTACAAAGCTTTCAATGGATTGCAAACTGTTAGACCTAGCAGTTTTTTGGCGTGTCTCCCATGTCTTTTTGCCTTCTGACCTCCTGTTTTGATGCATTACTGGACTTTGTTTTTTCTGGTTTATTGTCTCTGCACACTTTACCACTGCTGACTAGTGCTAAAGTGCGAGTGTTTCCTGTGTAAATTGTACTGTTGATTGGTTTATCCATGATTGGCATATTTGATTTACTCTTAAGTCCTAGTAAAGTGCACTAGAGGTGCCCAGGGCCTGTAACTTAAATGCTACTAGTGGGCCTGCAGCACTGGTTGTGCCACCCACATTAGTCGCCCTGTAAACAAAACTGCCAATTAGACTTGGTAAGTTTACTCACTTTCCGGCCTCAACATTCCCTTTTTGTACATGTAAGGCACCCTAGGTAGGCCCTAGGTAGCCCGATGGGCAGGGTCCAGTGTCTTTGAAAGGTAGAGCACGTACTGGTGGGTTTTACACGTCCTAACAGTGAAATACTTCCAAATTCGGGTTTCACTGTTGCAAGGCCTATCTCCCTCATAGGTTAACATGGAAGCTACCTTTAAATAACTTTAAAGTGCAGATTCCCTTTGAGGGCAGATAGAAATAAGGTGTTTAGGGTCTCGGAACTCACAATTGAAAAATACATCTTTTAGTGAAGTTGTTTTTTAGATTGTGAGTTCCAAGAATGCCACTTGCATGCTTAAAACATACTGTGACTCTATCTGTTTGTGGATTCCTATCTGGGTTAGTTTGACAGTTGGGCTGTTGTGAATTCCCTCTAGACTGTGACACAAAGAGGTCTGGGGAGTAGCCTGCATACCCTGATGGGCTATCTGAGCTAGAGTGGAGGGAGAAGTGGTCACTTACACCTGAAAGGTCTGTGCCTGCCCTCACACAATGCAGTCTCCAACCCCGTGGTGTGCGTCTAGGGCCTGGCCTGGACAAGGAAGGATCTTGCAAACACTTCAGACTTTGCTTTGAAGTTTGCCAACTTCAAAGGCAGAAAGAGGTGTTACTGAAAATAAGGAAAAAGGAGAAGGCCCATTTTTGCTAATGCATGAATTAGGAGGAAAATGTGCAGAATTGTACATGGTTAGAGAAGAGTACAGGTCTAAAATGATCATGATGTCCAAATTAAGAGCTAAGGATAGAGAGGATGCTGGGGTACAAGGACAGGGACGAGCAGAAACATTTATTCATAATGCAGCAGGAAGTAGAAGGCCACAAAACGAAAGCTTGAGACATAACTTGATAACACACTCACGGGGAGGGCGCACATTCTGATCCACGTTCACAAGGGAAAGTGTACATCATGGTGGTTTTGGAAAAGGAACACAATAAGCTTTGATGCTTGAAGGCCAGCAGCTGTGCAAGGGAGGATAAACAGAAACGTTTCCAAGTGTGGAGTTAGCTGAGGAAGGACATACTGATAGGCTTCAGAACGTGAGATTAAAAGCACCATGATTATTAGCAATTGTATCCGTGGCAGATGTGTAACCTGCGTTTTCATGTAAATGCGTAATTAGATGCTTTCCCAAGGAGAAATATTGCTTTCTGCTAACGTAAGTAGAGATAACAATGTACCAAGCAAGCGCTTAAATCAATATGCATGCAAGTGATAAGACGCATGCAAGGCATTTAGAGACTATAAAAGATGTTGTTTGTGATGACAAAGTTGAGTGCGGTTTCAGTCACTGAGCTGTGCTGCCCTCGTGGCCGTGATTTATAAATGCTCATATTATTTGCCAAACAGAGTTGTGTCATTCTTTCATTTCCTGACTCCACAACATCTGGGGAGCCAGCCAGGAGCCTTATTCTTTTCCCCGGACTGCGGGCTGAAGGAGGCACGGCCTTCACTGCTTGAATAGAATACTGCACGCAAATCAGGTGAGCATACAACTGCCTATTCAAACAGGCGGTCGGGGTTCCAGATGTTGCTGTCCTAAAGGGTGAGGATAGGTTGGGCTTCGTACCTTATTATTTTTAATTGCATGATTCTTTTTGGCAACTATAATATGAGGGAATGCATGCATGATTTATGTGGGGTTTAAATGCAATGTTATGTTACAAATGAATTGTGATTTCCCGGACAGACCAGAAGACTAGCTAGTGGGTTTAAATGCAATGTTATGTTGTTATGCTACAAATGAATTGTGATTTCCTGGTCAGACCGGAAGACTAGCTAGTACGACAGGCAGCAGTGCGTTACCAGGGAGTCAGCACCTGGAAGGGACATTAATTTGGGAATGCCCTGCAGGTATCCTGGTTTGATCCGGAGGGTCAAAGTAGAAATATAAAGGTGAACAAGGTAACAAGTGTGATGTCTGACATGGTAAGAGACGCTCACTCTACTGGCGCCGGAAGACCTTGCTCTGAATGAGTCAGACATCTGGCTCACCAAATTCCCTGATTTAACACATCTGGAAGGCGTCTTTGAGGGAGAGCGACCAAGGCTGAAGTATCAGTGGGGATTCTGGCATTTAGGTAAGGGGACAACCCAATGGTTGGTGTCAGTTGACTTTGCTCTGAGCACGGTCAGACCCTTGGTTGCAAACCTGAAAAGCACAACAGTAACAAGTGGATGCATTTTATAAGTAATGAGTGAGAAGGAGGATAGAAAGAGTACAGTGTTTTATAATGATAATGGTCAAGTTATAGAGAAATGGCAGGAGTGCCCACTAGTTGTTAAGCAGTAAGATATAAGTGAGGAGGAAAGGGTGCGAGATCTCTGCCATATTTTTGACATCCCAATAGACATCCCTCAAGTGTCCCGTAAGTAGGGAATTAGTGTAGATAAAAACACAGAGGGCCAGAATAAAACATCCCAAAGTAAGTGAATATTGATATTAAATCCCTACGAGTGAGGTTGATGATTCTTTGTGGCAGGAAATGGATACCACTGAGTTAAAAGTAGTATTCAAATGCACTCATGTGCATCCTCCATGCCCATGCAACACCCCACGGTTTGAAATAATAACACAGTCACCCCTCATATTAGAGGCTCTCCATGATGTATTACTCACAGATATTTGTAATTTCACAACCTTAAACAATGAATGGCTCAACACATCCCCAAGCACCACAAGTAGTTATCTACATACATGATAACACCATAACACGTATTGCGGCAGGCACCAATCCACTCAGACCCCTCCCCATAAATTCACCCACTCCACATATCACCATAGAAGTGTTGCACAGATTAGGGATAATTATGGCTGACACTCACCAATTTGGTCTCACAACAATATATGTAAATCAGGTAATACAAAGTGAGATTGTCCCTGTACATCACTGCTATAGATCAGCAGCAGTAGTAAAGGCAAATACACATTAAGAAGGAAGACAAGGGCCAAAAAGGGACACACAGTGCAGCGGTCAGACTGCAAGAGGTACGCATAGGAAACACATGTCCTGTGGGGACCATGGGCACCCCTCTGGACCATATGATAAAAACCTTCCCTTCAGATAAAAAGAGAATACTAAAATATTGTAAGCAGTGGCTAAAGGCACTGGGGATCATGCCCAACCATGGCCAAAGGAAGGGACATTTGAAGAGGACATAGCTGAACACACATTGACTTATATTCGCTCTACATATAAGAAAAAGAAGAGACAGAAAAGGGAAGCTATTCTGTCACTATGGTGTATATTCTGTCATGAAAAGACAAAGGTGAAGTCAACCGCCTCCGAAGAGACAGTGGCGCAAACACAATCAGATCCCCTAGGAGAGTCTTTAGGGGAACCTCCACCTTATGGTCTTTACCCTTTCCTGTCAGCTGCAGGGTACCAGGATCCAGTTTGGGTTGAGCCAAAGGAGGAGAGGTTCGAGGCACAGGGAGCTGAGTTGACCCCAGCTCCCCTCCGATCAGCTCCTCAAGCTGACCAGAACAGAGTGGGAGAGACAGGCTAATAAGTGAGTTGCAGCATACGGTGAGGCAGGCAGAGCGGTCTAGGAGGCTTGCCCCCCTCTGGGGGCAATGGACTGGAGGGCATGTCATTTTTAGGCTTGGAGACACGTCTGCAGACACTCTGAGAGAGGCAGCAGAGGAATGGATAGAAGAGGAATAGGAATGGGAGAGAGATTTAGAGAAGCCACAATATGGGAAGCCCCCGGATGACTCAAAGGGTGTCACAGGGGCAGAAGATGATGAGGGCTGAGACAATGGGTTTAATAGGAGTGCGCACAAACAAGGGGTTAGCAGAAGACTATATAATTTTCACCCATGCCCTACACAAGAGTTATTAATGACAGCAATAGGTACCAGAGATACAAAAAGGGGGTCAATCCTAAAAACAAGAGACAATAGAGCAAAAGGAGGGTAGCTATTATTGTCAACCCTTCTCAGATGAATTGGCGAGGTGGACCAAAAAAGGAAGGAAGAAAGCCATGGCCCAACAAGGGTTTTTTCAACCCTTTGATTTAGCAACTGCATATGGCAGGGACAGGGTGACCCATGTTGGAACTACCCCTACATGCAAGAAAAGGATGCCTTGCCATCTGGGAACAGTTTGCTATAGACAAACCAACTAAAGTGACACGCTGTGCCAGACCAGGTTAAGCCTCAGGTCAGTAAGCCCCCGACCACTAACTCAATTGCCCTTATTTTTAAGGGAGTGCAGGTACCAATATACATGCCATGGCCTCAGATGGACAAAGAAAATTTTAAAAGAGCACTGCCCCCGCTGTCAGAAGGTACGGGAAAATGGATAGGATGCTTGGAAAAAAACACTCCCGGGGTCAACTTTACTCTAGGCAATGTAAAAAGCTTGCTCAGTTCATTAGTGGGAGACGAAGTAAACACACTTTTTGTTAGAGCAAGGTTCCCTTAAGTGACATTGATAAATACACGGTTTGATGGATCATCTTTTTACAATGTCCACCAACATGTTTGGGATGCACTTCGGCGGACGTATCCAGATAGAACAGACATTGGAGCCCTTATGGCAGAATGTATAAAGCAGAGGATATTGCAGAATTCATTACTAGAATGAAAAACGATAGGTACAAGAAGTAGGATGTAATTAGGAAAACACATACGGAAATGCAATTTTGTTTTATAATGTATTAAAGCAAGGCGTTCCACTAATATACAAGCAAGCTTAGATGGAGTGGTGAGAATAGAGGCAAAACCATGGCCCGAAATACAGGCCCATATAATTCATTATTTTAAGCAAAAACAAGAAAAAGACAAAGAAAGAACAGAACAGGCAGAAAGGGCCGCAGCTAAGTTGGTGCAACAAAAACATAAGAAACCGAGTGCAGGTACAGGCAGCAGGAGGACAACCAGTAAGTGATACGAGGAAGGGGCAGGGAAGCTTTACAGGAGAGCATGGGTCGACACAAGGAAAAAGACACAGAAGCTGTAGGACAAGACAACAATGTTATTGTTGCTGTAAGATGGGCCATTTTGCAAGAGAATGCAGGGCCAGGAAAAAGGATGAGAGAGCACAAGGCTGGAATTCCCCGCAGGGGCAGGTGAGGCCTCAAAAGGTGCAATGGGCTCCCCAGCAGGAAGCAATGCTGGGGCCCCCACAGGGCCCTCAAGCCCAGTGGGTTGCACCACAGGCATCGATGTCGCAGGGCGGGCCCCAAGGTGTCAGCAACACTATGGGAGGACAAGCACAGGTTCAGGTGGGAGGAGTAACAGTGCAAAGAGTCAGCCCCTTTTATGTATCAGCCCAAATATCCGGGGGAACGCCAACTGAAAATTATACCCAAAGGCAGAGCCCACAGATGGCCACTATGGCCCTCATTCTGACCCTGGCGGTCGGCGGAGAGACGGCGGTCGGACCGCGAACAGACCGGCGGTATTAAAAATGGCATTCTGACCGCGGCGGTCCCCGCCGCGACCGACCGCCACTTCTCCACTCCGACCGCCACGGCGGTCATGACCGCGGGGCTGGAGTTTGCGCACTCCGGCCCGGCGGTCGTCCCAAGACCGCCAAGGGTATTATGACCCTGCCTACCGCCGCGGTTTCTTGCGGGCGGGAACCGCCGTGCGAACCATGGCGGTAAGCACTATCGGGGCCAGGGAATTCCTTCCCTGGCACTGATAGGGGTCTCCCCCACCCCCCACTACCCACCCGAGTCCTCCCCCCACACCCTCCACCCCCCTGCCACCCCCCAGAGGTGGTACGAACCCCCTCCCCACCCCCACCCCGACATGCACATACATGCACCCCGACATGCACACACCCCCAACATGCACATATACACACCCCCTACACACACATACACAACGGGGACACATACCCGCACACATACATGCAGACATGCGCACCTGCCGAACAGCACACATTACCCATAGACACAGCAGCACCCCCCGCCCGCATACACGCACTCACACACCCCCTCTACACACTCACACGCACACCCCCATGCACGCCCACATCACACAACACCCCCCCACCCCCTCCCCTCACGGACGGTCAACTTACCTTGTGCGTTGGTCCTCCGGGAGGCGACGGGAGCCATGGGGAGGTGACCGCCAACAGAAGACCGCCAACAGAAGACCGCCACACAGAAATGTGGGTCGTAATTCTGTGGGCGGTGTTCTGCTGGCGTGGCGGTGGAGGTTGACCAGTCTCCACTTTCCCGCCGACCGCCAGTGTGGCTGCTGGCGGTTTTCCGGCGGAACGCTCCCAGCGGTCAGAATGCGCACAGCGGCATACCGCCGCGGTCGGCGGTCTTCACCGCGGCGGTAACTCGGCGGTCTTGCGAAAAGACCGCCAAGGTCAGAATGAGGGCCTATGTGTTCAATACTATCAGTAGCCCACAGGTCAGATGAGGAACACACTGTGACGGTAGCCATAGAAGGTCACCCCTACAGGTTTTGAATCTACCCTGGGGCCACCAAATCATGTATAAAGGAAGGAACACTACCACTTTCCCATATCTCAATGGACATACAGGGGTTTTCTGGGGCTGTGAGGAGGGTTTCAAGTGTTCCATGCACTAAATCAGTAAGCATGATTGTGGGAGATACACAAATTGAAGGGCCACTATTATACTCTCCAGAGTCACCAGTCAATCTTCTTGGGAGAGACCTAATGAGCAAACTGAACATGACCATCTCCTTCTTGGAGGATGGGTCAATGGTATGTTACACACAAGCTGTCACAACAAGCAGAATACTGTCCCTCATAACTCATGAGGAACTAGGACAGCAGGTCGGAGCAGTTCCTGTCGAACATAGTTTTTTTTTGCACGGCATATATGCCTTGATAACACACACACCAGCGCTTGGAGGCAAAACAGTGCAATTAGCAAAGGAACTGCTGTTCAGACCTTATGAGCCTGTGGATCCCATAGTAGAACCTGCAATGATATGGGAAATATCTACCCTTGAAATAAGATCAACATATGTATGTTAATGGCAGTTGACAGGAGACAGGAAATGTGGGCAGCAATAGTAGTCACAGATCCGGGGGTTAAATTCAGAGATATATCGGACAAAGAAGTATTTGATGATTGCCCACAAACTGAAACAGTTGTATTTGAGATGGACATTGCCATTAGAGTGCAGCTGCAATACAGGACAGTGGGCCATCTGTACGAACACATTTTCCCATAGACACAAAATGGGTAAAACCCTTTGATACATCTGGTCCAGTGTCCAGATACACACAAGACAGAACAATAATAGAAACAAATTTGGTGAAAGAACCAGAAGTGTTGTGGATAAAGGGACCATATGATGTGGGACTGATCAAAGGGGCTGAGTCTCTAAAAATTACATTAAAACCTGGAGCAACATTACCCAGGATACGCCAGTACCCCTTATCCAAAGAGGCAGAAGAAGGCATCCTTCCTACAATCCAAGCATTACTTGAGCAGGGAGTCATATATGAGAGGTCGACACCGTGCAATACACCGATTTTTACGATATGCAAGGCCAAGGGGGGAACTTGGAGAAAGATTCAGGATTTGAGCTCCCTAAACGGTGTAGTAATACCAGAATTTCCAGTGGTACCTGACCCATCAGTCATACTGACAAACATTCCTAAAGATGCCACTGGTCGATTTGAAAAATGTTTTTTTCATCATTCCATTCCATTCTGAAAGTCAATATTTGACTGGATTTACTATTAGAGAGACTCAATATTGCTACAGAAGGCTCCCACAAGGCTTCTGTGAGTCCCCGACCATTTTTAACAGGACAGTGAAAAAGGATTTAGCAAGCATAAAATGCAGAGTATTCTTTTGCAATACGTGGATGATATCATGGTTTGTAGTGCCACTGAAGATATATGTAGAGACGACACTGTTGGTCTCCTCTGCGTGCTTGTAGGAAAAGGTTACAAAGTGGACAAAAATAAACTGCAATACATGCAGACAGAAGTCCACTATTTGGGACAGATAATATCTAAAGATTGGAGGAGGGTGACATCGGACAGAGTAGAGAGCATCAGGAACATAACAACAGTATGACCACGGCACACAGGATAGTAAAATCACAGTTCGTATTAGGGACAAGTGTCCCTGGTGTTCAGGTTCCGGACGTGGATAACAAATCTGAAAAGTCCTCAGTTGATGGTGCAAGTGTCTTTATTTGTAGGCCCAATTTGCCACAGATGTGCGTTGTCCTCAGAAACAGCCAACACGTGTTTCGTCACACAAGTGACTTTATCAAGGCTGGGCCAATTGGCCAGTAAAGTGAGTAGTGGGTAGAATCGATGGTGTTGTACGCGAGTAGTAGAGATTTGAACGGCTGACAGTAGGTAAATGGCGATCCAGTAAATGAAGGTGAGCAAGGTAGGCCTTGATAAGCCTCGGTTCGGGACCCTGTTGGGGTGGTGAGCCGGTCGTTGTCTGCAGATCAAGCGCGTCTCGGGCACATGCCTAAGCCCACAACCACAAAACAAATGCAGACGTTTTTAGGACTCTGCAATTATGTGAGGCAGTGGGTATTCGATTATGCCACTCTAACTGCCTTAAAGGAGTCCCACACAAATGCAAACAAAATCGACTCTACTGGTGAAAGGGAGACAGCCTCCTGGGGCTAAACAGAGCAATCACAAATGCTCGAGTGTTAGGTACACTTGATTATAATAAAAGATTTTACCTCTTCTGTCATTGTAATGGAATGAGGATGACAGCGGTACTAACTCAAAACACATCTATGGGACACAAAGCAATTGCCTACTACAGTGGGCTGCTAGATCCCGTCATAAAAGGGTATTATCCATGTGAGCAAGCACTGGCTGCAGCAGCTTTTGCAGTCCAGAAAAGCACCACAATAGTGATGGGATTACCTTTAACACTGTATGTAGAGTGTGCGGTACTCACCATTTTGCAAAAAAGCATGAGCACCCTTACAACTCAAAGGGTATCTGGATATGAAGTAATACTTTCAATACTATTATTGCAAGCGGTCGATGTCACACAGTTAATCCAGTAATGTTCTTTGCACACCCAGTTTCTGATGATGAACAAGTACATGACTGTGCCAATTACACCCCAGAAGAAGAGAGTAAGGTGGAAGAAAGACTCCCATCCCTCGGAGCATGTTGCTTTTTGTTGATGGATCCTCTTTCATATTTCAGGAGACTGGGATTAGGCACTCTGGAGCAGTCATTGTAAGAGCCGAACAGCAGGGATCATCTTACACCTTACAGATAGTACATCAAATACCATACCCTTCCCATTTCTCAGCACAAGCTGCAGAATTAGTGGCCATCACTGAAGTGTTGCAGCAAGCCGCAGGACTAGAGGTTACCATTTATTCAGATTCAGCACATGTCACCACCACTGTGTATTCTAGCATTCACAGGTGGGAAAGGAGGGGATTTATTAAATCTGATGGATCCCCTGTAATGCATAAAGATTTATTGGAACAATTGATAAAGGCTTTTACTCTACCATCTAAGGTAGCAGTTAAAAAATGTGCAAGACCTTGTCTCCAGGGGTAATGCCTTGGCAGATTGGGCAGCAAAAGAAGCAGGTAAAACATCTCCAAATTATAGTGAATAAGATGAGCACACATTAGGGATAATGGCAAGCAGACAGCGGAATGCTACTGAATTATCACCCCCATGTACAGAGACAGCACAATTACATTTACGCAAGAACAAGCACTACCTCATGAAAGGGAGCTGTGGGAACAGTGAGGGTGTATACAGTCACCAACAGATTTCATCTATAGGCAAGAAAGCACAGGTAAACCAGTAATGCCACAAGCCCTGTTAGATACAGCCCTAGAGCAACTACACCTCCCTGCACACACTGCCAAGGAATATCTTCTTGCTACACTACAGACAGATTGGTTCATTCTACAATTATTTGAAATTATTACTATGTATACTTCAGAATGTGCAGTATGTCAACAATACAGCCCTAAACCCACACTAAACATAATTACCTCAATAATACCTCGTCCGACAGGCCAATTTAAAAATCTACATTTAGATTTTGTCGACATGATCGAAAGATGTAACAGTTAGAGATACCTCATTGTAGTGGTTTGCCCTTTCTCAAGGTGGATCAAGGCAGGACCATGTGTTCATAATGATGCTAATGCAGCAGCCAATTTTCTGGTAAGAGAGGTGATACCTAGGTGAGGAATCGTAGAAGCGATCTGCTCAGATAACGGCACCCACTTGGTAAATGCAATGTTTCAGAACATCTGCACTTCTCTAGGAAAAAAACATAAATTGTCATCTGTTTATCACCCCCAAAGTAATGGTATAGTGGAACACCTTAACTGCCTTTTAAAAAACCAAATCAGTAAACTATGTGCCACACTGCAGAAAAACTGGCCATATTGCCTTCCACTAGCATTATACGTCCTAAGAAATCAACCATGAAGTGATAATCACTTGACCCCTCACCAGATAGTGACTGGGCGTCCTATGCCAACTCCCTTAACAATAGTTTGACAGAAGACAAATGCTCAAAAGACAGCTGACGTTTTAGAACAAGAGATGAACTGTTATTTATCTCAGTTCTTAGGATAAGTGCACCACCGCAGCCCAGCAGACCAGTCCAATTTCCGTGGGCCAACAAGTGGACATCCGCAATTTTGTATGACGATGGAGGGACAGCAAGTTCAAGGGCCCCTACCTAGTTATCTAGAGCACCACCACAGCAGTGAATGTGGAGGGCAGGAAGCCATGGATACTTCTGTCAGACGTTTGATTGGCCCCTGCTTCATGTCTTGCATCTTCACAGGGACTTTTAGAGGAGGTCAAAGAGAAAGACAAAGGACAACGTCCCCTTTAAAGATACCAGCGGAGTTCCTATTCGACACTGCTAGCGGACAGTTATGTATTTCAATTTGTTCTTCTGTTCATGTCTTGTTATGTTAGCAATTGCATTTCAATGGTATTCTAGCCCATGTATGGCAATATGTCAGTACACTTAGGCCCATATTTATACTTTTTGATGCAGTTTTGCGTAAAAAATATTACCGCTGGCTAACACCATTACTGTGCGCTGTGCGGGCGTCAAATTTATACTTTGACGCACGGCGGCGCAAACCACAGGTGTAAGTCATTTTTTTTTACACACACCGCAGCATCAAGTCATAAAGGAAAACAACGTTAACGCGGCGGAAATGACTGTGGCCCGATTTACGACACCGCAAACCGGATATGCGGTGTTTTTTGATCCAGATGCCTGTACAGACCCCAGGAAGATGACAACAGACCAGGAACCAGCCAGGAGGACCCACACAAGAACCAGGACAGGGAGAAGAAGAAAAGAAAGTGTCGCTTCAGTGCAGAGGAGCAGGAAATCCTGGTAAAAGAGGTGACGGTACACCAGAACCAACTGTTTGTCACCTCAAAGTTGTCAATCAGTAGGAGAGAGGCTATATATCAACAAATTGTTGACAAGATTAACAGTGTGGCAGAAGTACTCAGAACAGTCATCGAGTGCAAGAAACGCTGGCATGACTGCAAGTGCAGGACCAAAGAAAAGATGGCCAGGAACAGGAAGGCAGCACTGCAGACTGGAGGTGGGAGTCCAGCACACCAGGAGCCCCTGGACCACATGGAGGAGATAGTGGCAGCCGTCACCCCTGAAGAGATCATCACAGGGGTTCAAGGGCAGGACAGCGCAGACTACCAGGAGACAACACACATGCATGGTAAGTCTCATGGGGAATTAAAATGCACTAATGTCATCTACAACTTGGGGGGGGTACCGACTACAAAATGCATGGAAGTCATCATATACATGGAGTGGCATGGGGAAAGGGGTACGGCACAGGGGCATGGCCTGTACAGAGAAAAGCTGGGGCACACCATAACACAACACCAACAACAGTTCCATGGGGGTATGCTGCCATGCCAACGATGTAGCAAAGGTAAAGCCACGCCAGGAGGGAAGAGCACAACGTCAAACTGACATACTGTCACAAGTCAGCCACTTTACCCCCTACATTAACTAGGGCCCAATTAACAACCTCTAGCCATACCGACAACTGGAATGTAACATTGACAACAGTTGCCACTACCACCTCCGCTGTGTGCAGCTCAAGTAGCCAATGGCGGTATCGTCCCCATGGATCATACAAACCTAAATTAGAGGGTTTAGGATGACAATGTTAACAATCCCCTGAAACAAGTCAAATGTTCCAGTCCTGTCAAATGTGAATGCCCATAGTTGACGCAAACATTAGCCAATGTAATCAACATTAGGAGCTACACAGCACTAAGGTCACACCCATGCTGCATATGTCAGGGTTCATCCTGTGCCTGGGTCACAATGCAACATCCCAAATGTCATACAGCTCAGACAACAGAATTGAGGGGGAGGACACATGCAAATGGTCACTGAAATACACCTGTACAGTCAGAGGAGGAAATAGGACACTGCTACGACTATCATGGCAATCCAATGTACCACATATTCCCCTACATCAGCTGTACACATTACCAATGCTGACATCCATATTGTGCCATAACAATGCTATACATAGAATACGCTACATTTCAACTACATATAAGTGGATGTGAAAGATCAGAGACTGGGACAGGTCCAGATTGTTAAGTGTGCTGCTAGTGCCATCAGAGCACCCACAGCCAGTGAAAGGTATCACCATGAGAATGGATGTAGACGGAGGGTTGAGTAGGACAAGAAGGTGGCAAATCACTATTTGGCCAAAACCAACACCTAGAGGAGATGATGCCGACAAGTCTAATAACTTACCACAATACATGTGACATGCAGGTGGGGCATGAGCCAGGGAGAATGCCCATCTGAAAGACTGGATCAATGAACAGGAACCAAGATCACAATGTGAAATCATCACAAGGCAGGCATGTCACATCACTAATGCCACAACACAGACACACGAATTGTACCCTATTTCATTGCAGAGGACGATGGATCTCCTGCGGATATGCCTGTCCAAGACTACCCTGATGACATGGTTGATGAGCTGACAAACGTCAGCCACCAGACCCTCCAAGATGTCCTTGGAACCCTCCAGACCCCACCTTCAGTCAGAAGGAGGAGCACAGAACAAGCAGCCATCACAAAGGACCCACCCACCACCGCAATTGTAAGACCTGCCAGCTCCAATACAGCTGAGGACTCAGACGACACAGGCACCAGCTTTGAGAGAACTGTAGTCGGAGTACAGCGGGAGCTGGCCAAAGCGGTGCAGTGTGGATGCAAAATATGGCAGCCAGCCTTGAGGGGATGCGTTCGTGCATGATGTAATCTGCAGATCAGGCAGCAGCCATGGAAGCGCTAACATCCATCCTACAAGAACTACAACAAACTGTAAAGGATTTCACCACTGCAGTAAGGGAGTTGCCACAACACCTTGCACCCAGAACCCTCCACTGCATGCACAAATGCAATCATGACCCCTTCAGGGCCAACCTGGCTGCCTACTATTGTGATGTGGCTGCTTTTCTTAAGAACCAGCAGATCCTCCTTGCAGCAGTACTGCCCTTAAGACCCCCACAGGTAGCAGCTACCGGGATGTCTGACTCCACGTCTTCAAACACTGAGGTGTGTGTTGCCCCTTCACAACCACCACCACCAAGGGCAGAGGAGGCAACACACACATCAGAAGATGAAGACATGGAACAGATCACCTTGATACGTAAAAGTACCCGGAAGCACTAGTCCCTGCCACATGGCCACCTATTACCAATGTCCTGTGCTTCGTAACATGCCAGTCTTGCAACAACTGTACTCAAGCACTGTTCTACAAACCACTGTATATCTTGTCAGCATGCCTTGTGATTGTCTGTCAATAACTCATTGGCAAATCCTGTCCCTCTGCACTGTCTGACACATCACCCCAGCATGTCCAATGAATTGTCCTTTAGCACTTGTGTAGGATCACAATGGAAGATGTCACTATAATGGACTCACAATCACGGACAATGTGTATATAGCACTACAGCACTTTTCAATAAATAGCACTTACACAACCACTTTGTCTCTGTGTAATGTGACACATCAACCGTGCAGTAGACCACTGAATTTTGCCTCCTGTCAAATTACATAGCTTGTCAATACAACTGTCCTGAAATAATGTAGTCTGATATCTATGCACAGTGCCCTGGATTCTACCATACTCTGCCCTTCCTGAGGGTAATATCTGATGAATAGAGAAACTATACACCATAATGCTGTGTTGGACAGAGTAATGCTTCCTCAAGGGATATCTAAGCCATTAAATAGTGCCTTCAAAATGTTGCCTCCATGCAAAATTAACACATATAACATTGCCCACAAATCTAAGCAACCAGTCACCAAACTGCATGAATGGTGGTGTCTGAGTTTACATTCAAATAAGTAATTATGCTGAACAGTGTAACAAATGATCTATGTGAGTCATGAACACTATACTACAAGAGTGCTTACTACCACTCACCTTATAAGGGTTTCCTCAGACTGCAGTCAGACATAACACAGTGTCCCCAATCATAAATCTGGAAGCACTGTATGTGACATTGAAAACATAAATTTTGAAAAAAACACGTTGGGATCCATAGTAACTGTGATTGGTGGTTGCAATGAATGGTCTAATCTTTGCAAGGTAGCTTTGGGGTAGCTGCCAATGTTACAGCTCATTTGGGATTTGTTTGTAGCATAGGACACAAATTGTAATACAAAAGAAATCATGTACACTCATGCCAAGGCCCTGATCTTCAAGCATATCACACATACTGTAAAGGGTTTACTACATATTTATTAAACTGTAAAAACAGAAGTGAAAACTCGGGGAAAAGCCTTACCTACCCTAATCTACCATAGCTACTCATTACTCATTACCCACAACTGTCCCTAACTAACCTAAGCTAAACTTATTTATCACATTTGACGAAACGTTCTAAACATCAACCCTGCACCCCCCTTATGAGACGGGACACACGGAGGACAACACATACTATCCTGTACTAAACAAATATATTTTTTTTGTAATTAGTTTTTGAAATTTCATTTTTTTATTTTTTTTTAAACACACAAAACCCCAACATAGCCCACCACCCACCCACCCACTCAAAAAGAAACAGTAGAAATAATTAGGACCCCCACCCACTAACACTATCTAAACTAACATCCTATACTAACCTAACACTAAGCCCCTAAACCCACAAAGTATAAGAATCAGGAAAGAGGAGGGAGGGGAGGGAATCATGTCTGTCAACACTGCTACAGGTTGGCCATCCGGAGGGTCCGCTTGATTGACCGCACCCGCCGGTTTAAATGTCGCACATCCTGCTGCAGTCGACTCATTTTACGCAGGACACAGTCCAATTTACGCTGCATCTGTCCAAAAGCAGCAGGGTCAATAGCTGCAGCTGGGGTGGTCTGGGTGCCAGCTGAGAAGGTGTGGGGCTGTGTAGTGTCCATGGTTGTGGGCTGCCCTGCAGGTGGTGCTGTGCTAGGGCCTGGAGCACTTGCTGAGGTGGTTGCCGCAATGGTCCCAGTTGTTGGTGGTGCCACCTGGGTGGTAGTGGTGGTGGTGCTGGTGGTGGCTGTGGTGAGCAAAGAAGGGCAGCCTTGTGGGAATGCCCTCCAGGCTGCGGAGGCCTGTTCGTGCCGGTATCTGTGGGCCATTCTTCGGTACCCAGACTCTACCTGAAGTATGTGCTGACACCTCATTTCCCGCCATTGAAATTCCCGCACCTGGATGGGTGTCATATTTGCAGCTGTGAAGACAAATCGAAAAACTAACATTAGGAACTGCATTGTGTGAAATGGCACAAGAAGTAAATCAGACAATACATCTATTATACTTGTAATAGCTCATATCATCATACAGCTCATTGATTGTCCCTGAGGAAGTACATGGCAGGCCAGCCTACAGAGGTTCTATCACACATAGCACATCCAAACCCTACAAGATGGGTAACAACTGGCATGTTTTGGCATCATAGTTCTGCCAGTTGTCAGCTAACAATCATGCAGCACATTATCCGCCAATGCCAGGACTACAAATGTCATTGTACAGGATGGAAATCTAGGGCCACATGAACTGCAAGTTGTAAATGGACTTGCTAGTATAGTACTTATGTGGGAAAATTGAGTGTGTATACTAGGTTCAGACAAAAGATCCTCTGAGTTTCATGTCTGTGTACAAAACTTGTATCATCAGTCCTAGGTACACTATTCACAAACCCATGCCTGTGTTTGAGGGTGGGGGTGTGGACTAACAACTAACTATTGCAAACAACATGGAAACCCAGGAAGCTTAGGAAAGCTCGACATGTGTTTGGCTCTACACACACACCACAGGTAAGGTGTATCTACAAATAGGAGACATCAAACCCTTGACCAATCCCAGCACCACACATGTCTGGAAATGCAGACCTTTGTCCACATCATATACTTCCAGTAAGCCATGAATTACAACAAACACAGAGATGCAAGAACACCTCTGGCCATGAGTTGCATGCACACCTAGGGCATTGCACTCAAGTGCCACATACTCATATCACTACATGTGGAGCTACATGCTGCTAGGAAGTTCAACCTACAGTTTAATCAGTACATTAGTGAATTGGGAAGCAGAAGTCTGTGGGTAAGCATTTTGCAGCCCCATTCTGGGAGAATTTGGGTCTAACTGGCTGACTAAATCACAAATTAGGTCCAGTATGACTCTTTCTGATACAAGTGTTATCCACATGACTCATCCCTGTTCACATTGCGGGCCTACAGGACTGACCTAGAATCCCTAAATAAGACAATAGGATAAGGATTGGCCAACTCAAAGATGGTGATAAAATGAAATCCCACTCATGGAACAAAACAAATGATTGGCCACCGCATCACACCTTGCTATGTGTTAAACACACAGGAGTCCATCACACATCACCAGCCAACATAACAGACATATCAAAACTTACTGGAGTTGTCTGGGTCCTCGAATGTAGCCACCTCGCCAACTGTGTAGGGTGCGGGTCCACCTGTAAGGCATGGAAGGGAGAAATGTGCTCAAATTCTGTGCACTGTCCAACAATTCCAAAGAAAAATACTATGTGTAAGATTACATAAGTAAGTAAAGCCACTCAGACATGATGATATTGCATCCGATATAGCACGGCTAACATGTACATACCATGGGTCTCCTGTGAGTTTTACACACATATCTGCACACATGCAATGGCCCTAACTATCATGTGGTGGCAAACATGCCCTTTCATTAGTGAGCAGACATAATAACGGAGTGTATTCGTCTCATCGTGTGTATCCAAGAGAGACATCCAAAGCCACTTTCCTTGAGGAGTACATTTTCAGTCAACCAGCCATTGTGCCCATGACAAATTTATGACACACAGGTACAATGTACAGATGGGCAGGGACAGTTGTAAGCCCTCATGTTGTTAGAGTTTCTTCATTTGATGTGGCCCAGCTATGATGAGTTGCACCAACCATAGAGATATGAACCCATGTGCATACCTTTGGCCAGCCATCCCTAAACGAAAGACCAAATACCAGTCTAAGATGTTAGCTGATGGCAGCTTGAACTTGTTCCCTATGTCTCCAAATCCAGATCTGACATGTATCCGAAATGATGAAGGGCCACAATAATCTCTAAGATTTTTTGAATTTCCGTGATCGCTTTCCTTACACACTCATCAGACACACATGAGACATATGTTTGGGCCACATTGCTATCATCAATTGACGTGAAGCCTGCACTCATTTTCAGCCTCATGTAGTGTTTCAAAAGTCAGTCTAGCTGTTGCGTCAACAAATGTTGGTAATGATTTGGAAATGTCTATACCTCATAGGCAATTGTGACCTATATCTATACATAATTGGCTCCTGATTTGTGTTGCTGTTTGACAAAAAGGCGGCACCAACTTACATTAAGCAAAAGTATTCAGTAAGTTTGCAGAGCACTTGCTTCCTAACAGCTAGCAATTGTGGTCCTTCTGATAGTACATAAATGACCCTGTATGTTTCCAAAGCATTCCACACACTCAACAACATTGCCGGCAGATATTGTACAAATCATCTGATGTCACTGCAGAGCATTTAGTCGTGCACATTTACATGATTTGTACTCATCAACAGGGCCACCAATCACAATGCCCAGGTGGTTCAGCAAATCTTGCTCCCTGGAGATGAGGTCAGCCCAGCGGTGCTTCAGCTGGTGGTCATTCCTTGGTGTCCGATAAATGCGTTGCAGGTGATGCAAGATCTTTGCCCACCGGAGCCTCAGTGTGATACCCCTGTATCACCCGCCCACCTGCCTCAATCATAAGGGGTAGGATATGGCACACCAGCCATATGAAACCACCAAGCTCCTCCTCACCCATCTTGCCAAGATGAGGCCTACCCAACATCTTAGCAGCAAAAGATAAATAGGGGATAAAGGGGAACAAAGGAGAATAGGGGGAAAGTAGAATATGAAAAACTTAAACTAAACAACTGTAACAGCCCAACTAGACCCAAACTATCACTACCCACAACAGACTCCCAAAAACAACAAAGACAATACTATACAGCACAATTGTACACAATAAACACTCAGACAGGATACAACAACAATATTTTATTCACAAAATGACAAGAAATGGACCACACACGAGGCAAAAGTACAATTTTACCAGACAAAACTCTCAACACAGCCACACAGCCTAGAAGAATCACAGACTTCAAAGTGAAAGCGAAAGTCAACCCACTGTACATAATCTGTAAACAGGACATCCTATTACATCACTTCCTGCCTAAAATGGCGGGCGTTTTTATCGTTATGCGTCAAAAAACTTTGACGCATACAGTCTGGGCGTCTTTTTTTTCGACGCACAGGAGTAGAAATGAGCCCGCATCCATATATTTGGAAATAGTCTAACACTTAACCAATTTTCTGAGGTACAGTGTGGAAGAGTCAATGGTGTTTTCAGGGCATTATGCGTCGTTTCTTGGGCATAAGCGTAATTTTTTGACACTTATGAGTAATTTTTTGACGCATGTGCGTCAAAATTTCAGGGGATAAACTGGGTTTGGGTAATTTTACCATTTTAATGTTATGTAACATTTGTGACACAACTGAGATAGGCTGATTGCACCCACTTTGCTCTTGACGGTGTGTGGGCACATGTGAGACATCATACTACTGCGGACCATGATCCGCTACTTCATTAACAGGATTTTCAGTCTTGGCTGACGCACTAGATGGCCATCTGTGTGGCCTATATATACGTATTGCACAAATTGGGCATGTTTGACGTCAGGAGAGGATAGCAATGTGACACAAATAAGTACAACACCTCAGTGCCTATGGCTCAATGTGTGTGCATTGGCTACTAATGTAGTTATTGACCCAGTGTGCGTGCATCACAAGATGCATTATTGCAAATATGCTTGTATGAATGTGAAGTCAATGTGTCCAAACCTCAGATGCAAGTCAGTGTGGAAATGAGAGAGGACATGTGTTAGTCATTTATGTAGCAACATCTGTTGTGTGCACTCCAAGATTTTGGGTAACGTAGACACCACAAATGACAAAGCATGCACCGGATAGATGGCAGACACTTGTTCATGTCAATGGTCCTAAAGTTGCCCATCACATGTCCTGGAAATTTGGATACTGCTTCCTAGGCACTTGTTGGTGAACCCACCGTGAGTCAGGCACATGTACAGACCAAGTGGGTACCATTTTATTGACACGGAAAGCCAAAGGTGACCCACAAATGTAATATCACCCCACAGTTGTGGTCATATGACTGAGCCACAACTCTCCTGTGGCAGTGGTGGACCAGCAGACGAGGCAGCACGTGGCCACATATTTCCAGTGATCAATTGCACAGAGGTCATCGGTTCATGTGTGTGATCCAATGTTGATCCTGTATATTTTTAGGGGTCTATGTTGTCACAGTTACGTCCAGGGCAACCTTGGTGTGCTGAGTGAGATCATATCTCAGGACTCATGTTCCGGCAGGTGTCATTACAAATTTGTACACAGGTTGGCCTGTAAAGTTCCCACTGCATCTGGGAACATCATATCCTCTGTGTTGATTAATCTTGCAGCTATTCAGCACGCATAGGCCATCAATATGTTGTGAGCAATCTGATTCAGCGTGTGAACTGTCAGGGTCCTAACATGTGTGGAATTTTCATACACATTATCAGAGGTTGTTGGTTCTGCTGGAGGCACCATACCCAATCCCTGCATTCGGCCCTGGTACACTGTCACACTTTGTCGCTTATGCATACATGAGACCAAGACAAGGTATAGGCCATGATTTGGGTATTTGGAGACAAGTTCACAATTATGGTACAATAAAAAAGCAGATTATGCTATACAATGTATTTGAGTATGTATTGAGGAAGCACTTGACAAAATACCCCCGGAGGAATGTGATGGTTGGGAAAGCAAGTATGCTACATATGTAGCCACAAGGAACCTTTAGGGTAACGCACAGGCAGGTGCCAGTCAGGCTGACAGGATGCAGGGTCAATCAGGATCCAGCAATTTCACAATTTACGTACTCAGTGGTCTGACTAAGACTGGTCGGATGAAGAACAAGACAGTTGACATGGAAAACTGTGTTTGTCCTGTGTTTTGGAAGGTGACACATAAACCCAAGGGCTGTGTTACACGTCTTATTTTACTAGCAATGCATAACAGTGTAATCGACAAAATGGCAGCTCTATGCTGTTCCCAGCATCTGCAAGGGCAGTGCATGTTCAAATGGGTGGTCTGCATGGAGGTGCTCACAGGTATGTGCTGCATCAGTTTCTCACAAGTCCTGTAGGTGAGATTTGAGTTGAAATGGCCAACAGTACCTTTCACATGGGAAGCAATCTATAGCTGATGACAGGGCTTAGAAACTACAAGCCAGTGCATTATTTGACCTGACGTCCATGCAGTCAGATGTACTATGACTATGGCATAGTATACGAAAGGGTGAAGCACACTGGATTACTATTGTTAGCCTGTGTGTGTGTAGAGGAGGGAATACCTGGGTACACATATTACCATTCCAGGGACCTCTTAAGACAGGTGGGGTGAGACCAGGAGCATGGGTGTGTCAGGAGTTAGGACATGGGCCGACATGTACATGGAATGTCATGTGCGCAATGCTTGTCATAAGTGTGGCACTTTGCTGTCTATGTTCTGCTTATATGGAGCTCTAGTCACAGATAGTCCTTGCAAAGATAGGTGCAGTACGACTTACTTCTGTCAAGGGTCTGGTCATACATTCCTGTTACCAATACAATAGCACATCCACAGCATTTTTTTTCCTTATTGACTGATGGTGTCTTAGTTGTGTGCCATATGCTGCGATGAACCATGTTGCCAACATATATGTGTGAAATAGGTGTGGGCCTCTGCTATTGCCCTTCAAAGGTGAAATGTACAGGATATAGGTCATTTACAGTGTGTGTGTATGTGACTGTTGTATAATTCGCATCACAACAGCTTTGGAATTTTCTGTGTCCTGATCGGTATGTCAGCAATGCTCCATGAGGCTACACTCTTATTCTAATAGTTAGAGATAAAGGTGAGCAAAATGATTAGCCACACCATGATACGTGATTGTTATCGGTGTTTATTTACATATGTTGCTACAGTGATGTTGGTGAGTTGTTTCAAAAGAAATTGTTCACAATATGTTGGTGCCTACACAATCCAGCAGCTGTGTTTTGTTGTCCCGCCTCATGTTGCAGGCCATGTTGCAGGCCAGCATCCTCCTCTTCAGGCATTTGTGGCTCTGGTTCTAATAGGGGAATGTTCCTTCGTACACAAATGTTGTGCAGGATGGCACATGTTAAAATGATCTTGCAGACCATTTCTGGTGAATATAGGAGGCTGCCACCAATGATGTCAAGGCACCTGAATCTTGACTTGAGGATGCCGAAGGTCGACTACGGTGCCTGTCCTCCTATGTGCCTCATTGTAGGCACGCTCTGCTGCAGTGCTTGGGTTGCCAAATGGTATCATAATCCATGGCTGGATCCCATTCCCCTGATCAGCTGAAAGAGAAGATGATTGGGATCATGTTGACGTATCTTGCCCCATTCATATCACCTTGCATGGCAGTAGTTGTCTTGTGTTATCTGTGGCTCTTTTGTGTTATTGTATTGATTCCTAGGCTTCTAGGATGTACCATCTGCATTGGGTTGTTTCCTTGGCTGAACGAGTATTTGCCTGCTGACTGGTTGTCAGCAGTATGTTTTGGGATTTGTAGTACAGTGTGCACTCCCTAGCATTGTGACTTGTGATACAAGTGTTCCTGTGTCTTCACTGGGGGTGAGATGATAGTTCCATACACAGATTCAATTTGACAGTGGTGGTAACACGTTAGCATCTATGTACCCTGGATATCCCATACCTTTAGACATAAGCAATGGATTAATTTTAACATCAGCGAGATGCTTACAATTTGCAAGGTGACAATTAGCCAAACCTCTCCATACGTTGTGATCATTGGCATCTTGACATTAGACTGTACACTAATTTTAGATGTGTGACATGTTCGCTGCAGACCTATCAAACATGCCTAGCGGTGTCAGCGGTGAGTTCCTGTCCACATGTCGATGTCGTGGTGTATGTGTTATTTGTCCTAGAGGGTTGCTGTGCAGTGTGTATATAAGTAGGTTTCTGTACTTACCAACAAGTAATCCATTGCCATATCGTCCATCCTGGAAGTGTTGATTGATGGTACAGTGACGGAAGATGAATGAGTCATGGACTCTCCGAGGATACTTTGCCACGATATTGGTGATCAATCCTTGTGATCCACAATGGCCTGCACATTGATGGAGTGTGTGTGCTTCCTGTTGCGGTATACGTGTTCAGTTGCAGCATGTGGCACAAGGTGTACTTGTGTGCAGTCAATGGCACCAAGGACGTGTGGGAATCCATTAATGAGGTAAAACCCATGTCTTGTCTCCTGCTGCTTCTGCTGTGTGTTTGGGAAGTAGATGTGGCGGGGTATGAGTCCGATGATGTCATCCAGTACTTTGGGCAAGAAGGTGGAGAATGATGGCTGTGATATCCCAGCAACCATGGCGCCAGTGGTTTGAAAGGAGCCACTTGCCAACATGTGTAGTACAGCTAGCAGCTTGGTTTCTATTGGGATGGTGTGGGGTGTCAGCAAGCTGGTGCCAACTGTGGCTCAATGTTGCGCAGCAGCTGCTGAATGGCTTGCCAGTTCAACCTGTACCTCTGGATGATGTCATGTTCCCTGAGGCCATGAAGGGTTGTCCTAGTGCGAAATATCCTCTCCTGCCTTCTGCGTTGCCTTTGGGGTCCCTGCTGGTGTTGTGGTAGCTGCTGTTGTTTTTGCTGTGCTCTGCGTCTGCGTGCACGCTGGATGAGAAGCACCTCCATGTCTCCCTTTTGCTGCTCTGCTGTTGCTTCTGTGTGTTCTGATTAAATGCAGGTGTGTTTGCCCCATTTTAACGCCTGCCCTGACCCAGGCGTTAAGTTTTGATACAAATCGGAATGTGCGTCATTTTTCGGCTCCGCCTCCTGGCCGTGCGGGATTTTTGCCCGGAAGCATAAATACGACGCACGGGCGTTTGAGTCATTTTGTGGACTGGAATGCCTACCTTGCAGATGATTAACACAAGGTGGTTTACCGCATCCAGAAAATGACACACACGGCGGGATTTTGACGTCTGCGGGCTCAGGCGTCAAAGTTTAAATATGGGGCAAGGTTTGCGCCAAATGTGCATCAAAATTTTGACGCACATTCGGTGCAGACAGAGTATAAATATGCCCCTAAGCGTTTGCAGAGAAAAGTATATAAGTATGAAAATGAATCCCATAATATCCATGTTAGTTTGTTAGATAATATGTGGTACCAGCATATGACAGAGATAGCCATGCAGACTACTAATAAGTCATGTTTTGTCTGTTCCCTGATTCCACATGCTAATGACACAGACAGGCTGCAATCGTCAGAGGAGGTACCCCCAAATATTACTCAATGTTTATTACACCTGTATCTTTGTAGAATGGAGCACGGATACAACCCTTACAGATAAAGCAGGGAGTGTTCTTGTAAACACCACACAATATGAGCAGGAGTTAGCCAACATAATGAATGTCCTGACAGACCACAGAGAGTTAATAGTAAAGTTAGAAACAATGGCCGAGACAGAGCTCATGAAATATAAGAGTAAGAAGTGGAAATCTGGAATATTAGAGAAGGGATTCCTGGGAATATCACGACCTACACTTTTCTGTAAGAACCAGTCAGCCTACCTATGCCCCATGATTGTCAAGAGAGGCCATATGTTTGAGTAAATGTATCGGTATACATCTATGGTCAGTGGCACCATGGTGCAACATTTGGATGTAGAGCTCTCTCCTTATGGATGGGGAATCAGTGTCATAACAGCATGCAACAACAATGTCAGGCTATATGGGATGAAAATATATCTAGATTAACCTGGGTAGAAACACCATCCACTCTCTGAGCATGTAGAACACCAATTGTTTTCTTTTTATGATTCAGGGGGTAAGGAACGGTCCTGGTGGGAAAGAACATCAATTGCATCACCACAAGGTATAATGCTGAGATGCAATGGGGCACCTCCAGTCTGATGGACTACTATTGGCAGTGCAAGAATGGCTGTGTATGCGACTTCCTCTAGGATGGAGAGATCTCTGTTCTTTGGTTACTGTGCACACCCCCTCTGTGATGACTCCAGGGATGGACATTTCAAAGTTACATGACCATTCCATGAGCCGTCCGACTACCTTGCTACATCATTATCAGAATAGAAGAGATCTGCAGATTATTTAGGCACTACAACCTGGAAAGACGTTCCACAAGAGCACAGGTTGTTCAGTGATGCCCAGTTGTTCTTCGGAAGCATCTTCCCATTCGTCCAAGCAAAGGCGACTGCCCGATAGCTGCAAATAACCTGATTGGAACTGCTGAAAACCATCAACGCAACTGAAGATGGTTTCAATGCAGTCAAAGAAAAAATGCTGCCTGTGAGGGTGGTGCTTATGCAACATAGGTATGTGTTAGACTTGATTATGGCCATGGAGGGTGGGTTTGTGCCAAAATCAGAACTGCCTCCTGTACGTACCTGCCAGCTAACGATGCGAACAACGGAACAATAACGAGCCATACAGACTCTACATAACCTGCGGAAAAGGATGGCAGACAAGGTGGGTGCCCCGACGAATGTTTTTCAGGGTGATTTGTATGGATGCCATCCTGGTTGTCAGGACTGTTTAAAGGGTTATTCCCGGTCCTTGTGGTGATTCTCTTCATGTTCTGTATCTTCAAGGTAGTGGTAGGATTCTGTAAGCCCTAATAGTGAACCGCCCTATTAGTGAACATCCCACTCAACTTCTGGCTAACCCCAGAAGTTGAGTGGGATTTTCACTATTAGGGCGGTCAGGAAAGTGCATGAGGACAACATATACACACTAATGAATGTATGTAGCAGGGAAGGTGAGCGAGTAGTTGAAAGTTCAACTAAAGGGGGGAATGTTACTGAAAATATGGAAAAGAGAGAAGATCCGTGCCTGCCATCACACAATGTAGTCTCCAACCCCCTGGTGTGCCTCTAGGACCTGGCCTGGACAAGGAAAGATCTTGCAAACACTTGAGGCTTTGCTTTGAAGTTTGCCAACTTCAAAGGCAGAAAGGGGTGTTACTGAAAATATGGAAAAAGGAGAAGGCCCATCTTTGCTAATGCATGAATTAGGAGGAAAATGCGCAGAATCGCACATGGTTAGAGAAGAGTACAGGCCTAAAATGTTCATGATGTCCAAATAGAGAGCCAAGGATATAGAGGAGGCTGGGGTACAAGGACTGGGACGAGCAGAAACATTTATTCATAATGCAGCTGGAAGTAGAAGGCCACAACACGAAAGCTTGAGCAATAACATGATAACACAATCACAGGGAGGGCGCACATTCTGATCCACGTTCACAAAGGAAAGTGTACATCATGGTGGTTTGGAAAGGGAACACAATAAGCTTTGATGCTTTAAGGCCAGCAGCTGTGCAAGGGAGGATAGACAGAAATGCTTCCAAGTGTGGAGTTAGCTGAGGAAGGACACACTGATAGGCTTCAGAATTTGACATCAAAAGCACCATGATTATTAGCAAATATATCCATGGCAGATGTGTAACCTTCGCTTCATGTACATGTGTAATTAGATGCTTTCCCAAGGAAAAATATTGCTTTGTGCTAACATAAGTAGAGATAATAATGTACCAAGCAAGCGCTTAAGTCACTATGCATGACAAGTGATAAGATGCATGCAAAAAATGTAGAGACTATAAAAGATATTATTCGTGATGACAAAGTTGAGTGGAATTTCAGTCACTGTGCTGTGCTACCCTCCCGGCCATGATTCATAAATGCTCATATTATTTACCAAACAGAGTTGTGTCATTCTTTCATTTCCTGACTCCACAACATGTGTATAAGAAGGAGACTCAAAACCCCATACTTGTAGAAAATTTCTGGAATGAAGAAGAACCTCTGCCAAGGAGAATAGCTGAAGAGCTGGAGGAAGGGTACTGTCCCTTTGCTGTATTGCTTTGCTGGACTGGCCTGCAGTTGCTGCTTCTGCCTGAAAATAGTGCAAAGGGTGAACTTTGCTGTGCGTCCTGCTTGAGAAAGTTCTCCAAGGGCTTGGAGTATGACTTGCCTCCTGTTGGAAGTCTCAGAGACACCAAGGACTTTAGTTTCTTTGATCTGCAGCACTGGGAACTGTGTGTTTTGTGCTGTTCAAGTGAAGAAACCACTGCGACACCGCCAACGAAGCCGCTGGCCTGCACCGTGACCTGCCTGCGCCGCCCGGAGTTGCAATGCCCCATTTCGCACTGCAACCCTGGTCTCATCAACGCTGTCCTCGGATGACTTCGCTGAGCAGCTTCTCGCACTGCGACCTGTGGTCCCCGCGCTCTGGGATCGCCTGCTCACACCGCAACCTGGGCATCCCTGACGACTACGTTCCTGCTGACAACAGCGCTGCTGCCTGCACTGTGGCCTGTGGACATCTCTCGTGAGGTACATGAAGCATCATCCCGTCCTGCACCGCAGCCCCAGTCCACTGACGCCAGCACCATCAACTCCAGTGTAGTCACAAGGCATCCTGCCCGCACTGTGGCCTGTGGGGTAACAAAGCACCATCCCGTCCCACACTGCTGGTTTGGGCCTACCAATGACAGCACTTCAACAAAGATGACGTCGCTGCCTGCACCGTGACCTGGTGACACCGCACATCGCACCACCCTGCTTCACACTGCAGCCCTGGTCTCACCGATGCCACTGGATGCAGTCACCAAGCCGCTGCCTGCACCGTGACCTGTGAGCACCACACATCGCATCATCTCACTTTTCACCGCAGCCCCAACACCATCCACACTACAGCTCCTGACTTCATCAGCCCGGAGTTCGATCCGCAACGCGTGTGACTTCAAGGGCCCGATGACTCCAAGGGCCCCTGCACTCCCCATGCACTTGGCATGGGCAGTGCAGGGGCCCCCGTGTAAAGCCCCATCATGCTTGTCACTGCCCAGTGCTGCTGCACCCGCCACACTGCTACATTGCCACCGGCTCCATGTGGAGCCAGCATCAATGTTCAGGCCCTGCATTCAGCTGGGCCGGCTGGCGGAAACACTGTTTCCACCTGCTTGCCCAGCTGAATGTACATTATGTGGCCGGCGGGGGCTTCTGCAGGCTAGCGGTCTTTTGTTGACCGTCAGCGCCAGGGTTTTGCCACTGAGTTTATAATGGCTCCCTAAGTGTCTATGATTTCATGCTTTGTGGATGGGATACTAAGTGACAAACGTTCCCAAAAAAATCTGGGTATCCCCTTCCTTTCCCTGTACTGCAGTGCATCGTTTTTCCCACTGTCTACGTAAGCTAGACAGGATATCTATTATCCTCATGTTATTCATGACATGTGTGATATATATCAATCATCTGCCTCTTTGTAGTCAGGGCAGAATTGAAAGGCATTTGGAGAAGAGCAGGACCATTGGAGTCAAAAATAATGTTTTGTACATTGCAGTTCCCCAGCTGCAGACTGCAGAGTAGCACATTTGTAGTGTACCGAATACGCTAACTAACACGCTTCCATTCATTTAGCATAACATGAATAGAATAATTGTACTCCACAGTGGATGATGCCTCACTCATTAAAAAGAGTTCTTTTTATTTTTTCCACACAAACTGTCTGTGTGGTTTAATCTTTTAGGAAATCCTGTACCAGAAAATAAAATGAGAGCACCAGCAGGGCTGGGAGATGGTGCACCTGCTGTCTGCTGCAGCTCTGGGTTCCGGTGCACCCAACAACAGCTTACGCACAGTGGGCCAACATCCTAGATCTGGAGTAGCTGCTCAACCGGCTAGGCATAGAGGCTGCAGGGCTTGATGAGTAATAATTAATTATTAGTTGTGTTCTACGGTAATATTTTTTCCCCAAATAGCAAGCATGCTGCTCACATGCAGGTAAGTTAACTTTATATTACAAATATTATGTGATCCTCATCTAGACAGGTGCTCGACACCTAAACATACTTGCTGGCACTCGCTTGGGCTGATTATTTAAGAAGTAGTGCAGAGGCTCCTCCTTTGTCTTGTCCTGTCACTAAGATAATGCTAGTGATAGTCATTAGTATAGTGAGCTATCACGTTCCCTTACTTCTCTGTGCCTTTATTTTTTGTAGCTTGTACAGTGGCAAGCAATTTCCCGGTGATGCATTAAAAATGCAGGCTGACTTGACCCGTTAAAGGGGGTTGAGAGATTGAGAATGAGATGAGAAGAAAATATCATTCATTGCAATTTATTAGTAATTCCAAAATGTAGTTAAGGACATTTAGAATAGGGTTAGGTTCAGGAAATGTGGAATATGATGTTCCACAATACTAGTACTACTACTTTACAGACACTCTGATTTAGAAAAGTTCAATGTTACTGTATTTGCCTTTTCCTGGCCAAAAATATTTTTGGAGAGATTATTATTACCTGCACCACTAAACTTTTTTTCTTTTTTTCTTTATTTCTTACACCATTTTGCATCCAGGGGCAAGAAGAGGGTTGGTCAGGCACGTGAGAGAGCTTGAGGTGCCGTCTCCAAGAGTGCCGGTGCAGATGGCTCAGCTGGCCCCAGTAAGTCCTCTTGTTGGTAATATTAATATTTATTTCCCTAACTTTTACCACTCCACATTTAGAATTCTTTTTTACCTTTTAACTGTGCCTGTCTCCTAATTTTTTTCCAACTCCTATTCGATTTATCCATTTCCTAAATTCTTCTTATTCCTGCATTATCCTATTTACTTATTTTCTATATTTCAAGTTTCTGCATTTTACTTCAAACTGTCTAACTGTACTACTCTGTCTGTAGCTTCATTTCCTCTGCTTTGTCAGTAAGTTTTCCCTCTCCCCTTTTATATCTTGTGGACTGGTGGTACTGTGAGGCTCAGAGAACCCATGTACTCTACTGTGAATATTGCATGCCCAAGTAAGGTATTCTATTGAAGTTTGTTGAGAAGGCTTTATTTTTCTTTCTCCAGCTCCATCAGTAAAAAATGTGTTTGAACATGGTGATGTAATTGGACCCTCCAATGTTGTGTATGTATTATTATTGTTACAGTATACCAGCAGTTGATGACCATGAACCATGGCTGGAAGTATGAGGAGGATGGCCCCATTGCATTTACCAACCAAGACCATGGGGGTCATTCTGACCCTGGCGGTCTTTGACCGCCAGGGCGGAGGACCGCGGGAGCACCGCCGACAGGCCGGCGGTGCTCCAATGGGGATTCCGACCGCGGCGGTAAAGCCGCGGTCGGACCGGCACCACTGGCGGGGTCCCGCCAGTGTACCGCGGCCCCATTGAATCCTCCGCGGCGGCGCAGCTTGCTGCACCGCCGCGGGGATTCCGACCCCCCCTACCGCCATCCAGATCCCGGCGGTCGGACCGCCGAGATCCGGATGGCGGTAGGGGCGGTCGCGGGGCCCCTGGGGGCCCCTGCAGTGCCCATGCCACTGGCATGGGCATTGCAGGGGCCCCCGTAAGAGGGCCCCTACATGTATTTCACTGTCTGCTGCGCAGACAGTGAAATACGCGACGGGTGCAACTGCACCCGTCGCACAGCTTCCACTCCGCCGGCTCGATTCCGAGCCGGCTTCATCGTGGAAGCCTCTTTCCCGCTGGGCTGGCTGGCGGTCTGAAGGCGACCGCCCGCCAGCCCAGCGGGAAAGTCAGAATTACCGCCGCGGTCTTTCGACCGCGGAACGGTAACCTGACGGCGGGACTTTGGCGGGCGGCCTCCGCCACCCGCCAAGGTCAGAATGAGGGCCCATATGTCCTTCATTGACCAATTTTTGCACCTATTTCTTTCTTTTCAAAAACTCAGATTCATCAACAGCACTGCCCCTCCATTACAAAAATATCTTGTTTGGATTGACTATCTGGCTTTTCGAAAATTGCCCACCTGATATTTTGATAGAAGATACCTTAACCGAATTATAGTGATGTGTTGTGTAATGTGGTTGTATTGTACTATTATAAAAATAAATAAATAGGGGGAGGTGTACAAGGCATCCAAAATATGTAATGTTTTTTTTTCTAGCCACACCGAACACCAGTGTTGGGGTGACCAGTGCTGTGGCCAGCTGTGACAGCACCAGCACAGCAGTAGATGTGGCAGTGGTCGAAGAGGGAGTCTTGGCGGTGGCAGTGGTGGGTGGTGGTAAGTTATATCGCTTGCTTATTGACAATTAGTAAAATCCTAACTGCAAGGGTGTACTAGCGTTGATTCACTTATATACACCCCGCTTTAGCAGATACAGCGTGAGTTGAGTATTAATGGCCTTTTCTATCTGTAACTCAGCAGACAAAGTTTCATAATGAACTTTAACTGTGATGGATTTATGGAAAAGGGCAAGAAGAATGGAAGGAGAAAGGATGGGTGAAATATAATATGACTGAAAGGATGTGTGGGCGAAAGGGTGCATAATCATATAAGTGGGTGAAAAGATGCCTGCCAAGGTGGATGAAAGCAATCCTCGGGTGGGTTGGACCTTGGGTGGGTAATTGGGTGGGTATTGGGTAAATAGACGTTAGTGAAAGTTTCATTGAGAGCCATGTTTAGAATTTGGATGGATATGGATGGTTTTCAATGATGAAAGTTTGGATGAGAGAATGTCAAGCTTAAATGGTATGTATCATAGTGAAAAATAAGAAGACTTGGAGAACAATGCAATGATGAATGGATAAATGCTTGAAATGAAGAGACAAGGGAGCTCTTCTGGATAGGGGCATTCTTCTCACCTACTTTACTTGTTTGGAATAGTTTTTATCAAACCTTTGATTCAAAGGGGTGGGGTGGTGTTTTTGGCTATTCCCTTAACTCACTGTATTTGTCAAGTGAGGCAGAAAATTTGTATCCCCTCATCATTAATAATCATCTTCCTCCCTACCTATGGCATTTCACCATTGCCACCCATGATGACCTAACAGCTGCATGATTCAATTTGGCAGAATCGGCACTGCAGTGGTGGCTGTGCAATGTGCATCTACTTAAGTAAAGTTAATGTGTCATTTATGTACAAAGTTTTCAATGCATGTCAATGCAAAACAAAGTGTGTTTCCCTTCCCTCTCAGTGCCCACTGAGTTACTTCCTAGTACTTCACTCCTCTAATCTCTCTTAAGTTCTGTCCCAGCCTTCTCATAAAAATTTAAAAAATCCTTTCTTTGCTTGTGCCACATTTTTATAGCCAAGCAATATATTTCATTATGGCTTCCATAACGGATGTACATCTGTTAATTTTTTTCCCTTTTAACATTTCCCAACCACAGTGACTCACTACAAATCAAACCTTAGGCACATGATTATGATGATGATAATGTTGATCAGTAAAGCGTCTACTCTACCTACCTATCCTAAACCCCTCTAACTTCTAACTTACCATGTAGCAGAGTAAGTTAAGATTCCTTTCTTTACTGCCAAGCAAATTGATTTTGTTGGAAAAAAGTAATTTCCCCCTGATCTTCTGCCTTCCTTTTCTTTCATTTTTCCATTCTCTTTACCTTGTTCTTCTTTTTTCTTTCCCTCCCTTCGCCCTCCCCTCTTTCTTCCCCACCCCCAGCCCCCCTTTTTTATCCCCTTTTATCCCCTTTTTTGCCTTTTTTAACCTTTTTCTTATCCCTCTTCTCCTGTTTCTTCCCCTCTTTTTCTCAGTTCTTATTTTCTCCTTTTTCCTTTCATCTCTTCCCCTCTTCTTCTCCTCTGCATTCCCCTCACTACTTTCATGATTTCCCTTCCGCTCTTTCTCTTTCCCCTTGAACTCTAGAGTCTGACTATAAGGGGACGCTCCCTCTCCAGGATACCAGAGGCTAGTAGCCTCAAGTGTGAGGGTAAGAAATTGTCTTCCGTTACTTAGTGTACGCCGTGCATAACCTTGACACAACTGTATTTATATTTGCAACCAGCACCCCTGCAGCCTGTATGAATGATGTCACGTGTGGAGTGGTGTGTTGTGTTTTATCTTTCACATTGTTTTTGGTCTGTTTTTCATCCCATTTTCTTTAGGTCCTCCCCAGATATTCTCTTGGTTAAGGTAGGCCCTTCCTCTTTCACGTATTTGTGTAGCGGTCAAGTAGTAATTACTACAGGGATCCAATGCCCTGATGAATGCCCAGAGACTCTCCATAGCTCAACCATAAGGGCAGAAACATGTCGGCTACTCCTTTTAGTTAGGTGACCTTATGAGTCATTGTTCTCGCACTGGTCCCCCATTCCTTTTAACCACACCGCACAGGACCCCTATTAAAAGTTACCCGGGTACCTGAGTAGGTGTTTTTATTCCCCTAGTATAGCTGGATCCCTATTTTCCAGAATTAAGTCCAATTTACGCACTCCCTCCTGTTCTTTTAACAGTGAGGTTGAGTCCGCCCAGGTGGCACTGTCCTACCTGGGTGGGGCTAGGTGGTCATATGATGAAGCATGACACTACATAGTGTGTGAGACCACCTAGTCCGTAAAGGAAACTTTCCTTCCCCTACACCCCGCAGACCTCACACCACCACACAGCGTACATAATTTACACCTCTAGTCGAGGTTTTTTTGAGTGGACTAGCGTCATAATTAGTACATTAATGACCTACCCACATTACAACTAACCCGTACTCCCTTTTTGTGATTGTGTTCTTGTGGGAGTCGAGTACGGTTTGGTTCTCTCCTTGCTCCCAATTACTCTCCCTTGTGTAATATGATAGTAGAGCAGCCTCCTGGCTGCGAGAGTTAGCTTACATAGATCTCTCGAGTGCGAGAGTATTAGCTTGCTGATTCCCAGCTAGCACCCTTTCTAGCCTACGCCCCTTAGAGCTTCGGTTCCTTCTTCTTTCCTCCTCGATCTGACTCTCCACCACCCCTATCGGGCCCACTCCTACACTTCCTTCTTCCCCCCCCCAGGCCATACAATGGCAGATGGTCTCTCCTTTAATGATGAGGAAGTATCAGCTATCCTCGCAGCCCCCTCACTCCTCGGGGACACAGCCTTATCAAAGAGTTTGTCCCAACTTGGGGACTGGGACACCCTAGTGGAATTAAAACGCTCCCAAATTAAGACTATACTACATGGGGCTGTCCTTACAGAATATCTCCGTAGCAACTCGGCTCCAAACGGACTTCTTGTCACCAATGAACCTCGCATATTCCTAGACGACCTCGAGTTTCGTAAAGATTGGTCGCTTATAGCATGGAAATGCACACGAGATTGGCTGATTTTAATTATAAAAACAGCAACTAGGTTATCTGAAACCTTACTGGTCCAGATAAAAACCAGTGAGAATAACCTAAAGTCAGGTGTGAGTATCCTCTCCTTCAAAAAGAAACTGGAGGAGGTAAACAAAAACATGAACGAATATAAAGAATACTTAACCCAGCAAAAAATAGCCAAATTTCAAAAAGACCTAAATCGCTTTTCCTTAGAAAGGATATATCCCTACACCAAACCTGACTATGTAGCGAAGAATTCCACTAACACTTCTGATACCTCCTCTGGGGGCAATATCAGCTCAGACAGTGATAGTAACTCTTCAGGAAACACACGATACCGCCGTGGGCGACGTGGACAACGTCGAGGAGGATGGAACTTTCCATCTGCACCTCCCCTTTACCCACCGTACTTTAACCAACAATGGGGCTGGCCAAACCAATATGGCCCACCTCCACAGTACCAGGCACCCTACCTACAGCACCCTGCCCAATGGTCTTTCTCTGAACCTCCGCCGCCTTTTTTAGACAGAGGTCATGGAAGGGACAGGGGGAGGAAAAAAGAGGTACAGTGGCGCCCAAAAGAGGATGCCTTGGAAAATCCACCACACAGGGATACCATCCCAGGGACAAGCAAGACAAAGTGAAACTGGGCCCTGAAAACACAGGCAACATCATTAATTTGAGTAACCGGAGTCTGAGCCAAACCGAGACCCAAGCACTGAACAAAGGTCTGAACTTCGTGCCTACTCCTAAGGTCGACCTATTCAGAACTAGAACAGAACTAGCGGGCTTGTTCCGTAAGATCCGCCTAAAAACCTTCTTCCTTGGGAAGGAATATGATACTCCCACACAAAACACGGGACTACGTCCTAAATCTACCTTCTGTCCCCTGGCAGGGCAAATGCCCCCTGAGGTACTGGCTTTTGAGAAATCAGTGTCCCTTAAAATCAAAGGTCTCACTGAAGCACCCAACAATACATTCCACAATATGAGCAAAGTCGAAATAGAGTCACTGAAGGGCCTCACAGCCGATCCCAACATCATTATAAAACCAGCAGATAAAGGCGGTGCTACAGTGATTCTTCCACAAAAAATGTATAGAGACGAGTGTGAGCGACTACTGGGGAATACCAGACACTACAAACGCCTGGCACGTGATCCTACCACTGATGTCCAAGAAGAAATCGCTTTCCTAGTATCTAAAGGGAAAGAGAACAACTGGATTACAGATCATGAGGCATCATTCCTGATACAGACGAATCCTAAAATCCCGTACTTTTATATTTTACCAAAAGTACACAAAGAAAAGATTCCTCCTCCGGGACGACCCATAGTTTCCGGTCTAGGCTCAGTACTAGAGCCTCTGTCTAAATTTGTGGATGTCTTCCTACAACCGCTAGTCAAAAAAATACCAACCTATCTTAAAGACACCACCCATGTCCTCCTGTTACTGGATTCTATAGCCTTTGACAAAACTAAGGAGCTCCTGATTACCCTCGACGTGGAGTCATTATACACAAATATTCCGCAAGAGGCCACCTTGGAAGTGATAAGCGATTTGTTGGAAATCCAGACGAGTGATTCCCAAACCCCTCCGGGTTTTATCCTGGATCTAGCACACCTCGCTCTCACCAAAAACTACTTTAAATTTGAGGATAAATTCTTTTTGCAGACACAGGGTACATCAATGGGCAGCACTTTCGCCCCTAGTCTAGCATGTCTATATGTTGACCACTTTGAAAGACAAATTGTCTTGAATGAGGAGAACCCCTACCGTGACCAGATCAAACTCTGGAAGCGATACATCGACAATGTACTGCTGATATGGACTGGGAGTAGGGAAGAAGCCCAGGCATTCGCTATTTGGCTCAACGGAGCAAACCCTTTCCTCACCTTCACAATGAACATAGGTGACAACAAGTTACCTTTCCTTGACTTACTCATTTATGAACATGATGGAGGGTTAGCCACAGAGGTGTATTACAAACCTACGGATTGTAACAATTTGTTACAATATCAGAGCTTCCACCCTCGAGCCTTAAGAGATAACCTCCCGGTCGGGCAGTTCCTGCGGCTAAGACGAAACTGTTCTTCAGTGATTGACTACCGCAAACATGCAGACAAACTAACTGCTAAGCTACACACCAAGGACTATCCCCCACACCTGGTGAGCAGGGCATTAAAAAGGGCACGCAATAATAATAGGGACCAACTGCTACAGCCCCACACACCGAAACCCAAATTGGACAAGATCGTTTGTGTGACCACATTCAATCCCTTATCTAATGAAATCCAAAAGATCATAAAAGACAATTGGAAAATTCTAACTTCAGGGGGTTTACCCTTTGAACCTCCACTACACGCGTATAAGAGAGCAAGTAATATACGCGACATGGTGGTCCACACCAGACCAAAGGAGAAACGACGTCCCACACAGACCACACTCTGGCAATTGGCCCCCCCTGCAGGTCATCACCCATGTGGCAACTGCAGTGTCTGTCCCTTTACCCAAAAATCCACCACCATAAACATCAACCTAAGAACCCCTTGGGTACAAAAATCATTCACTAACTGTAATAGTAAAAATGTAATTTACCTAATCAAATGCCCTTGTCAACTCCAGTATGTGGGGATGACCACGAGAAAAATCAGCATCAGAATCTGTGAGCACAGGAGCACGATCAGGTGCAAACGAGATGCTACTAAACTTACCAGTCATTTCTTACAAAAAAATCATTCCCCAGACGACATGTCATGGACAGTCCTGGAACAACTTTCCCCCTCGACCCCTAACATGTCCGAAAAACTTTTTAGGGCTGAGCAACGCTGGATTTGGAGGTTGCACACAGACACGATTGGATTAAACGATGAGATACCCTGGTTCTCGCTTCAACCCTAGAACCCCCCCACATTCTCTGCCCCTTGACTTTTCCTTCCTCCGGTCTTTTTCTTTCCCCCCTTGATCCGCTTTCGTTTCCTCCTTCCCTCTGGATCACATTCCGTCCTACTTAGTTTTCTCTTCTCTTCCTGACACGGGTGAACCTGGTTGGTTCCCTCCTGTGCATTCCCCTGCCCTCCTTCTTCCCCTCTTTTTCCCCCCCCCCTCTCTGTTTTCCTCCCCCCCCCTCCTACTTCCCCCCTTTTTTCCTCCTTTGTGTTCTTTCTTTCTCCTCTTCCACAACCCTACAAACCCCCCCCCCCCCCCTTTTTTTGTCTGGTGGTTCTCCTTCCCCCTTCTACATACCCCTCACATGTTTCCCCATGTTGAATATGTGCCGTCCCCCGTCCCCCTTCCCTCTTCGTGTTTTTCCCCCCCCCTGCCTTCCCCCTCCCCGTCCTGCCCCTTCTTTCCCCTTTTTTTCTCTTTTTTTCCCTTTTTTTCCCTCTTTTCTCCCTTCCCCTTCCCCCTTCCCTCCTTTCTCTTTTTTTCCCTCCCCCCCCATCCTCCTCCTTTCCTCCTTCCTATCTCTGCTTTTCTTCCTTTTCCCCCCTCCCCAGTGTGCCTGTGCTGTGCCGCCGGGAAACTACGTTTCCCAGCGACACACACCCTTCGGCACACAGATAGTGCAGCCGGGAAACTACGTTTCCCGACGACACTTGCGGGGCTAGCCAGACACGGAGTACTGGCTGACGCGGCCCGCGCGCCTTCACCGGCGTTTCTCTGCACTTGGGCAGCGTCTCTTTTGGCGCTCCACCAAGCGCTTCCCCACAGTTTCTGCCCCACGGCATATCCATGGCCACAACGGGCCTCGCCGGGCAATGACCATATTTGTGGGGAGCACGTCATATTTCCGGCCCCGCCCACCCCGGGCCGCGACGGTGATCTACCTCAGCTGCTACCTGTCCTAATTAAGGTCACTATATCTACCCCTCATCTCCAGGCCATTGCATTCAAGCGGTCCTGAACGAGAGGTCGGTATAGGCGCACAGAGAGCGCCCACCTTTGATGCAGTGAGTCAGACAGCGTTGGAGATACAGATAAGAAGTCTCTGTCTTCATTTTTGAACTCCTTTCTTCCCTTCTCTCCTTTTTCTATTTCTTTCTCCTTCCCCCTGATCTTCTGCCTTCCTTTTCTTTCATTTTTCCATTCTCTTTACCTTGTTCTTCTTTTTTCTTTCCCTCCCTTCGCCCTCCCCTCTTTCTTCCCCACCCCCAGCCCCCCTTTTTTATCCCCTTTTATCCCCTTTTTTGCCTTTTTTAACCTTTTTCTTATCCCTCTTCTCCTGTTTCTTCCCCTCTTTTTCTCAGTTCTTATTTTCTCCTTTTTCCTTTCATCTCTTCCCCTCTTCTTCTCCTCTGCATTCCCCTCACTACTTTCATGATTTCCCTTCCGCTCTTTCTCTTTCCCCTTGAACTCTAGAGTCTGACTATAAGGGGACGCTCCCTCTCCAGGATACCAGAGGCTAGTAGCCTCAAGTGTGAGGGTAAGAAATTGTCTTCCCTTACTTAGTGTACGCCGTGCATAACCTTGACACAACTGTATTTATATTTGCAACCAGCACCCCTGCAGCCTGTATGAATGATGTCACGTGTGGAGTGGTGTGTTGTGTTTTATCTTTCACATTGTTTTTGGTCTGTTTTTCATCCCATTTTCTTTAGGTCCTCCCCAGATATTCTCTTGGTTAAGGTAGGCCCTTCCTCTTTCACGTATTTGTGTAGCGGTCAAGTAGTAATTACTACAGGGATCCAATGCCCTGATGAATGCCCAGAGACTCTCCATAGCTCAACCATAAGGGCAGAAACATGTCGGCTACTCCTTTTAGTTAGGTGACCTTGTGAGTCATTGTTCTCGCACTGGTCCCCCATTCCTTTTAACCACACCGCACAGGACCCCTATTAAAAGTTACCCGGGTACCTGAGTAGGTGTTTTTATTCCCCTAGTATAGCTGGATCCCTATTTTCCAGAATTAAGTCCAATTTACGCACTCCCTCCTGTTCTTTTAACAGTGAGGTTGAGTCCGCCCAGGTGGCACTGTCCTACCTGGGTGGGGCTAGGTGGTCATATGATGAAGCATCACACTACATAGTGTGTGAGACCACCTAGTCCGTAAAGGAAACTTTCCTTCCCCTACACCCCGCAGACCTCACACCACCACACAGCGTACATAATTTACACCTCTAGTCGAGGTTTTTTTGAGTGGACTAGCGTCATAATTAGTACATTAATGACCTACCCACATTACAACTAACCCGTACTCCCTTTTTGTGATTGTGGAAGAGGGTGAGGCCAGGGAGTAAAGTGGGACTAAGTAAGTACCTTGACTTTGTGGATGGGATAGTCTGTAATGAACGTGCCAAATACAATCTGTATATCCCGTTCCATAATCCTTTCCCTGCAATGCAGTACATCCCTTTTCCCAACGTCTACTTACTGCAGGCAGGATATCTGATTGATTGATTTTATAGTATGTGACGTGCATCATTCATAGTATTCATTTGTTAAATTAAAAGGCATTTTGGAAAAGAGTAGGTCCATTGGCGTAAGATAAGTATCTAGTACAGTTGCCGCAGCTGCAGACAGTTGCAAAGTATGACTAACGAGTGCCACTGGGGCATTGGCAGAGCTAGTATGCCTCCATTAATTTAGCACAACAGGTGAGAGAAGAATACTTGTACTCCATAGTGCTTAATGGCTGTGATTCTAATCACATCAAAATCAAATGGTCTCAGTTGACCAGCAAAAATACTGCTACTATGTCACTACATAATTTGAAACAATTGTTTTGCACAGAGCATTGTTTACAATTTGTCTTTTTTCTTTCTGGATACAGCTATGTCTGTCCAACTTTAAGTCAGGAAGTTGCAGCACGGCTGCAGCAGCAGAAGCTGGAGGCCATTAGAGCTGACTATCAGCAGCTCGTGGTCCTTGAGGAGGAGGAGGAGGCAGTAGCGGTAGCTGCCAATGCCCAGGGCTCCAGCTAGCCTCCAGCACCTCAAGCCTCTCAGTCTAAATACCAGCACCACAGTATACTGGCAGCCGCCCACCGCCTTTTCATGACAGCTGCCCCTCTCAGACAGCGCTTTTCAATGCTGCATCCTGTGAAGGCTGGCGTGGGTAGAAGCCAGGCAGGCACGTATGGAGGGGTTCCTGAAAGAGCTCCTGGCCTGACATTAGTGCCCTCTTCTGCCCCTTTTTTATCCTTTGTTTGGTGGGTGGACAGCTGAGTTTTTTTTTACATTGGTTGGGTACAGGGAGGTTTGTTTGGGGAGAAGGGTGGGCCAGTTGTGGGTGGAAGGGGAGGGTTTATATTCTTATTAGGGTTCAAAAATATTTATTTAATGTAATGAAATCTTTTTAGGGGTGTTTTACTTCGCACTGCTGCCTTTTAGCGCAGCATGTTTTTAAAACCTGCTGATAGTGCATAACAATTAGTTATGCGGTTATTTACCCTTGTCCTTCTACTCTCCTAGTCTCTGCACTGCAGTCTGCAAGTATATTGACCCATAAGGAGAGGTGGCGGTAGATTTGCCATTGCCTATTACATTGCCTAAAAGTACAACAATGCTCCATAGTTCTCTTACTTGAATAAGAAGCAAGGGCTCCATGGTTTCCCAGAGTGCCATAGTGGTGGTAGTAGTAGCATGCTAGCGTACCAACAGTAAAGACATCAGAACCGAGGTCCCACTACCACCTAGGTAAACTCAAATTAAGATCCTGCATACTGAGTTGGCATTGCTTTCACCACATCCACCCCACTAAGTGTGTGATTAATGATGCAAATTATTAAGTCACACCTCAATAAATCACACAGCCCAGAGGAAGAGGGTTGGGGATTTGATGAATGGATGGGAAAGGGGATTTAGAGAAAGGTGTGACAAAAAGACAAACACTACACATGCACAATATTCATCTGGGCAATGATCAGCAGCCTGTTGGGGGAGGAATAGAAAGCAATGGGTATGACACAGTTAACCTAAATACATTGAAAACAGTCTGCTAGCCCCAGAGTGACCCAATTTATTATATATCTGTCACCTAGGTTTGAAAAATAGTAAATACAAATAATGTTGGAGTGAAGTGAACACACACAGTTCTAAAAAAGATTATAAAAAAAAGAATTATATTGTATTGCCAAATTGGGTGGTGCATCTGCATTCTTCTTGGATTGCACCTTCCATCTTGAGTGCCTGCCTGACTGAATTGGTCCGATAAGGTACACAGCAGTGTTATTGTGTTTTTTCCTTTTGTGCAGGAGAAGAGAAGTTCCTGCGGATTGTAAAACAGAAATAGTTATCATGATATTGTAGAATCAAGAAGAAGGATAGAATAGAAGGTAAGCGTCATGAGAAGTAGTTTACCAAGAAGATTCAGAGGAGGCAGAGCAAGAGCATAGTCCTTTGCAATCATTCATTGTATGACTGATGTATGATCAATTAAGAGAGAGCAATTACAAAGACCAACAATCACAAACAAGATGCTGCATTTATATGGGGGTGATCCAACTCACAACTGTCATGATGATCATCATAATAACATTTATCCTAGAGCATGCGCATAATGTGAAGATGTGACATCATCCATCACATGTCCGTCTCCTCCAGTTACCTACAACTACAGGCCCCCACCCAACCACATAGTTTTAAATTTGAGCCAGCCAGCATACACACACAGCAACACAGCATTGCATTTCCCAAATCAAGAAATCAACATGCCTCTCACCAGTCCACAGAGTTGAGTAGGCCTCTTAGAATCACCGTTCATGTGTATTTCCATAAGGTTGATAACTTACTTCTTCTGGCATTTGTTGAAGTTGTCCATTCACTCTCTGAGCCCTCCCATCATCCTCCTGAATCTGATTAAAGATTATGTCGAACTCCGTATCGACTCCTCCTGAGAGTCCCAGTCCCTCGATCCAATTGACAGAGAGCAACATGTAGTTCAATGCTGTGTTGAACAACAAGAGAAACATTGAGTAGTTTTTTTGTGCAGGCTAGATTTGTGTTTGTTAGTTAAATTGTCTGGTCGGGTCTTTGAGGAGTGTGAACCAGAAAACAAAGCAGTGTGAAACCGGCAAACAAATCTCTCTAAGTGTCAAAGGATAAGAAAAAATATCACCTTCAGGAAAGAAATGATCACCCATCAGGCCACTAACATTGTAAATCAATCACAAACACAATCAAGCATTATTATAATTATAGTTAAACAATAAACACCCATTCTCTCTATCTGCCACCACATGAATCATCTGAACACTGAAACAAGAATCACTCATTGGGGCATAGCATTACTTGCCTGTTCCACTCAAGCATGGTGGTACCTTGCTGATCCTCCTTGATTCAGGAAACGAAACACACATTGGCCAGTAAGTTGTAAATCAAATATCTGGGGCAGTCCTGCTAGGAGATAAAAGAAAGGATAGGCACAGGATGGAGGCAAGCATTGTGTTTTCAATGCCTTTGACACTGGTCTAACTTCAATCCGGCCTTACATGTGTCTAAAACGGTGGCAATTCATTAGTCAGTGAGACACAAGCAAAATAATAATGTCCGCCCAGCTAGCTATATCCTTTTGTTCTTTTTTTCAGCATTTTTTGATAGAAAGTTCTATGGTGGCCCAGGTCTACTCAGTAGTTAGGGTTAGTGTTGGTTTTGGCTGCTGTGAGCTAACAGCAATGTCCACAGGCTCTATGGAAGTTGTAGGTTGCACCCCAGACCTTCTGCCCATGAGTGAGCCCCTAATTCCCAGCCATCCTTTTTCTAGGTCACTGACTTGCTCAGCAATCCACATCTTTTAGGTTGAAACATCCCCATCTGAAAAGGAATGAAAGAGGCCAGTAAGTGTTTGTACTGTGGGTCAAGAATTGTGGCAGAGATGTATTGTTTGGATGACACAATGTCTCTTTGCAGCCTTGTATTAACAGATCAGGGAAGGATTAAGCTCTCCACCAACTCCTGTGTATCTGTTTTTTCATCCACACCTGGGTACGTTTCAGACACCTCCTTTAGCTGTTTCTGCAGGATATGCAACAATGGGATAGATTGGCCCATGGTACAGTCATCCTTGCTGACTTCTCGTGTGAAAATTAAAAAAAGAAGCAGCATCTCTGTCAGGCATTTGACCAGGCCCCATTGGTCCATGTCAATGATCATGCCTTTCAAAGTCACATCTACTCTTTGCCTAACATATTCATTGATCGGTCAGTACTGCTCAAACAGATGTTTCAGCATGTAATAAGTTGAATTCCCACATCTTGGCACCTCCTCTATGAGTGCTTTAATGCTGGATAATCCTCAACAGCTTCTGGGCTTTAATAAAATGGCTGAAACGAGAGCAGATTCTTCTGCATGTGGACAGTAAGTTGCTGAATCGGGGTTCTTTTTTGAGAAAGTCCTGTACAATGATGTTGATGCAGTGTGCCAAACGCAGGAGACTTTCGAGAAAGTAGGTGGTAGTAGACTCAATGTGCACCTTGGGGCAGTCACTGTATGTTGTGGTGTCTTCATCTGACTCTGAGTCTTATTATGCCGTTGTGAGGTTGCTGACATGGGTAACTCAGGCACACTGTTGGGGATAGAGCTGCTTTGTGTGAGGATGTCACCCTCTTCTTCATCACCTCCCACAGTGATTGGATGTGTAGCTGATGTTTTCCGTCTCTTCTTAACTTCACCACTACAACCACACTCAACAGTCTTTTTAAGGTGATCCTCTCACCTGACTGCATGATGTTATTTCCTATGGGTCATTTGGCATCCAGTATCATAATGTGAACGAGGCATACCTCGAAAACACTTGTGTGGCAAATGGAGCATACTGCAATGTCTTCCTTCTGTTTGCTAATTGTAAAAACATCTCAAAATTGGGAGAAGTACTTTTTTATTGGGCCACTGCCAATGCCTGAAGAAGAACTGAAAGTAGGTGGGTGTGTCATCGATTGCCTTTCTGTAGTGCATACTTCTACTGAGGTAGGGCCTGGTGCAGGTCTCAGCTGAGGTTTTACAAACATGAGAGCTAGAGGTACTACTTGTTCCACATCTCTCGGAGCAGGTTCAATAGAAATGTTAGACTCCTTTGTGCCAGCTTCCACAATGACTGGCTCATCATCATCTGGGGTGAATCCATTTTAGTTCTTACTGGTACACAGAAGTTTAGCTTAGCCTTCAGCTTGCAGGCCTGTGCCCCCATCACCTGGTGACCTTTTACCAATTTAACTTGCTCTGTTTTATTCCATTTATTTTATTAGTTGTTTCTATCTGGCTGCCATTGTTTAGATTTTTTTTTTAATGTTTTGATTTGCATTATCAGTGCCACTCTAAGAAGGCGTCATTATCAACGTCATGATCAGTGATGTACGTAGGTATTGTCATCATGTCCCTTTCTCACTCACGTGTGATAGGAACATAGGTGGTCATTCTGACCCTGGCGGTCTTTGACCGCCAGGGCGGAGGACCGCGGGAGCACCGCCGACAGGCCGGCGGTGCTCCAATGGGGATTCCGACCGCGGCGGTAAAGCCGCGGTCGGACCGGCACCACTGGCGGGGTCCCGCCAGTGTACCGCGGCCCCATTGAATCCTCCGCGGCGGCGCAGCTTGCTGCACCGCCGCGGGGATTCCGACCCCCCCTACCGCCATCCAGATCCCGGCGGTCGGACCGCCGAGATCCGGATGGCGGTAGGGGGGGTCGCGGGGCACCTGGGGGCCCCTGCAGTGCCCATGCCACTGGCATGGGCATTGCAGGGGCCCCCGTAAGAGGGCCCCTACATGTATTTCACTGTCTGCTGTGCAGACAGTGAAATACGCGACGGGTGCAACTGCACCCGTCGCACAGCTTCCACTCCGCCGGCTCGATTCCGAGCCGGCTTCATCGTGGAAGCCTCTTTCCCGCTGGGCTGGCTGGCGGTCTGAAGGCGACCGCCCGCCAGCCCAGCGGGAAAGTCAGAATTACCGCCGCGGTCTTTCGACCGCGGAACGGTAACCTGACGGCGGGACTTTGGCGGGCGGCCTCCGCCGCCCGCCAAGGTCAGAATGAGGGCCATAATGTGCACTTATTGGGGATTGTTTGCATAACTGCCACTACAAGTCTGCCTCCTTATCAGTTATTTAGAAACATACCTTTGTCAGGGATCCTACATGATCTGTATAAATGCATCTCACAAGGGCAAGGTCATTAGAGGGGTCCCTCCCAGATGCCATCTATGCTGCATGTCACCTTGCTGCAGAACTCAGCCTTTTTGTCACCTTGGAATCTGACCTAGAGACCTCATTCTAAGGTCACAGGGGCTGGGTTGCACTTCTCATGGGCATGGTACTGGCAGATTTGGTTTATCACACCTAGCTTTCTTTAGAGTAGAGATTGAGGTCTCTTTGTTAGGAATTTTCTATCACATATTTATTTTAAGATGGTGTGGGTTTTATATTCACAACTTTCATCTTCACAATTCCTCAACCTCTTTTACTGTTCATTATCCTAATCATTGCAGCACATGCATTTTATTGCAGATTGCAGTATTTTCAATAAATATATTGAAAACTCTCCTGCATCTCCTGCATTGCCTGTGTGTGGCTGAGACTTATTGCTAACGAGAGAAAAGGATAACTTCCGTTCCACCATGACTTCCCTGAAAGGTCTAATCTAGAGTTCATGTGTAAGGCTGACAGAAATCACCTTTGCTTTCTAACTTTTGGTGAGGTACTGCTTGTGAGCCGGGAGAGTTGGGCCAACAGTTGTGACTTGTTGTAGGAGTGACTTAGTCTCCAGAAAACATACATCCTGTCACCCCTAAACCAGCAGTCTCACTTAGGAGCGAGAGTCCAACTACAACACATCATCCTCCTCATCATCTCCTTCCATGATTCTAACGCTTCAGGAACTTTTCTTTACCCTTGCCTATCCTGGCATCTCCCGGACTCTGCCCGAGTCCACTCCATGTCCCTATCATCGTCACCAGAAGTGGTTCTTGCAGAAGATGATGAAGGAGTACCCTTCCTTTTATTTGTTGGAGATCTGTAAGCCAATGATTCCAAAAGAGGATGTTCTTGTCCAGCAGGAAGCTCGACCTCCTTTTCTGTTCCAACTTAAGGAAGATCTACTACTGTTGGCTGCAGCTGCTGTCCACTTTGTTCTGTTTCCTGAAACGAATGGGCATTGCTTTGTGAAAGGGGCAAATCAAATTCAGCGTCTCTGCTGATCAGCACCACCATGATTGCAGTGGCTGCCTCACTGACAGACATGGTCATATGTTGGGGTGGTTCTGTTGATGATACAGGAGTGCCGCTTCCAGGTTCCTCCCTGGAGGCTGGTGCAGCAGGCACACATCTCCCAAAAAAGGATATGGTTGGCACACCACTGGTGGAAAGCCTTGTCAAGCTGACCACTTTCTTTGGAGCAACTTTCTTCATGGCCATCTTAAAGCTCTCAGTTGGCACTGGCACTAAGTTGCAGGAGAGATTGGAGAACTGACGTCACTGTACAGGCCTTGTGTTTGGCAGTACTGTGGGTGTCGTCTCTTCTCTTGTGCACCAAAAAGCAAACAAGCAAGAAAAACATTTAGTGAAATGTGGCATTGTTGCAGTTTGAATTAGTACAGACAAAAGCAATGTTAGTGTGGTTGGTTACTTAGGTAACAATAAATCAACCATTTTAAAGTCAAACCATACCACCATACCATAGAAAGTTAATTTCTAATTAGGATAACACAGATACAGCTGTTTGCTTTATGTCCATCAATTCTAGAGGACACCCGTGGCAGTCAGGGAAGTCCATAGGTAAATAATCTTTAAGACAACTAAGGTTAGTGTGCGCCTATGCAGACATTGTGTTATGGGGGAAAATGGAATACATAATGATTTTTAAAAAATGAATGATGCTGATACGTCTACAGTGCACCATAGTCAGTGTGTCCAGGAGGAAATGGAATTCTGAACGGATGGATGGATCAAGGCGAAATAAAAAACAAGTAAATAAATAAATTAAAAAAAACACAAAAAGAAAAGTAAAAAAACAAAACAATCTAATATAAAAGTAAAAAATAAAATAAAAAGAGATTAAAAACATAAACATTCAAAATAAAAAAATTGAGATAAATCATTTTTTAAAAATAATACATTTATAATAAAAAAATTAAATGAAATGAGTGATCAATAATTGCCAAAGTTTGTATGGAAGGAGAAGAAGAAAGTAACCTATTGTGAGGCAAGGAAGCGCAAGATAAAAAAATGCAAAAAAGCATGCAATAATATAAGCACTGATCACCAAAATCATATTCTTAGTATACATTAACTACAATAATTCCCAAGCATATTATTAAACTGGTATCACATCCATCCATGCAAGCCTCTGGAAAAGGCACACTGGCTGGATGCACAAACTGGCCACCAGCCACATGATCAAACAACAACAGTGAGCAAGGTGGCATGGGGAACAAAGAACACATGCAAGACTATGGCAAAAACACATGATCTGGATGCCCAAAATGTCAGCCAGCCACATGGCCAAACAACAATAGTGGGCAAGGAGGCATGGAGAACAAAGAACGCGTGCAAGCCTATGGCAAAGCCACTCTGGCTGGATGCACAGAATGGTTTCCAGCCACATGGTCAAACAACAGCAGCGAGCAAGGAGGCTGGAGAACAAAGAACACATGCAAGCCTATGGGAAGAACACATTGGCCCTCATTATAACACTGACAGTAAATCCTGCTTACCGCCACACTGACGGCCACCAACTTCCCACCGCCACACCGACGGCCGCCAACTTCCCACTGCAGCAGCGGATATGCTTTCACCATATTATAAACACACACACCAATCTGACAGAATACAGCCACATACACAAATCTGCCAGACCAAAGGTCAGTGATAAAATGGCGGTATCAAAACCCACACCGTTACGTCAACAGAACAACGCCCATCACATTATGACCCACAGATCACCACAGCAGACATTCAACAGCAGTAAATCATTGGTGGTACATACCACTGCGCTCACAATGGACACCCATAGACAAAACAAAACCACATTGGACAATTCAAACAACACACACCTGACACCCATACACACACCACACCCACACACCCACACCACTATAAAACACCCACCCACATTACCCACAACCCCTTACGAATACAAATCATTGCCACCAGACTGACACCAGTACCACTGCTACAACTACATATACACACCACATACACCCATACATCCCTCATGCACCCCACTTCACACACCCCAACACCTCACTAAACACACCCTCACCAACACATATCACATAACACCGATGACACCACAAAGTCACCCCTGTTTCACAGAGGAGGAGTTAAAGGTCATGGTGGAAGAAATCGTCAGGGTAGAGCCACAACTATTTAGTGCACAGGTGTAGCAGATATCAATAGTCAGGAAGATGGAGCTATGGCGGAGAATCGTGGAAAGTATCAACGCCATGGGACAGCACAGCAGAACAAGGGATGACATCAAGAAGAGGTGGAACGACCTACGGGGGAAGGTACGTTCCATAGCAGCAAGACACCAGCTCGCTATCCAGAGCAATGGGGGTGGACCCCCAGCTCCTCCCCCACAACTCACAACATGGGAGGAGCAGCTACTGACATTACTGCATCCTGAGGGCCTGGCCGGAGTCGGAGGAGGACTGGACTATGGTAAGTCATCTTTCAGTAATTATCAGCCCCCTCCCTACATGCCATCACATATCCTCACCCTCAGTCCCATCACTCCACTACATCCCACACACTCCTGCATAACATCTCTCTAATCCCAATGCCAAGCCCTGCATGATGTACTAATGCATGGACACCCCTCACAGCCCTGCATGGACACTCATCACTAAAGCATGCACAGCATAGGGAAACCAACAATCCCACCATACACCAACATACACAAGTAAAGGCTGGTAGGGCAACACCAACCATAGAGGGTAAGCCAGGGATGTACAATACGTCGTACACATGAAGCATAATACACCATTTACATCCCCACAGGAACCCCAGCCAATGTCACAGGAGAGGAGGTGCCACCACTATCCAGTCCCCCAACAAAAGAGGCCCACAGTGATGACAGTAACTCTGGTCTTCAAGATCTGGACGATCTACCTGGCCTTCAGGGACCACTGGACAGCCGGTTACTGAAGCCCAGTCACAGACCACCACAAAGCCTACCCCATCAGGAAACAACACGACAGCACCCACCCAGCGTACCCACACCTCTGTCCCCAGGACGCGTCAATCCGCAGTGTGCCTACCTTTACAGGGACCCCAGGCCACACCTCATACACAAGAAAATCAGGGACCTGGGGTCAGTGGCAGTGGACACACAGTTCAGGGGACAGAGGCACAGGCCAACAGGGAAACTGAGAGGAGTGCTGTGCACCAGGGTGAGGACAGGAGCAGGGAACTGACTCTCTAGAAGGCGCTCTCTGACATCCTGGGAGCCTATCAACATTCCCACAACACAATGGGCCAGATCCTAGACAATGTGCAGGAGAACAGGCGGCTGCAGGAGGGACAGTATCAAGGGATCAGGGAGGACTTGCAGGCCATCAACAACATCCTGATCTCCATAGCAGGGGTGCTGGCAGACATGGCCAACTTTATGAGGGAGGCAGTGTCACACCAGCGGGCCCCTGCCACTAGCTGGTCATCTGAACAGCCTTTCACTTCTGCTGCCGCTAGTGGCCAGGAGGCCTGGCCACAGGACTCACAGGCCACCAGCACCCCTCCCCTACAGAAGGTGAACCACCCCACAAACGTTCCCTACGATCGAGACAGAAGCCAGAGACACTTGCCAAGACCTCGCCAGGAAATGAGACTCTCCTGATTGATTCCCTTGTGTCCCACACAGTCACCCTGTCCACCTTGAACTGCCATTGCTCCCCTTCCTATGTCCCCTTGGACAATGCACCTGTGCTACGGACAGACTGGAACAATACCCTGGACTTTCCTCCATCATCACCCTATCCCATCGCACTTTCCCCCTCTATATATTAGCAATTCAATAAACACCCTTTGACAGAAATCGATTTCAAGTATGTCATGTATTTCAAATATGTATTGATTGAAACAGGTACAACCAGTGCAAATGAACTGTACATAGAATGAGCATAGAATCAATGACCTGTAGCTGGCTGTTGTGATCACACCAGGAGTATTTGTCAAATCACCAACATCTGCAAAAGGAATATCCAGAGGTAACAGTAAGTGGGCATAGAAGTGAGAAATACCAGCATGCCAATGCCGCACAGAATATAAAGTCATTGAAATGTAAAGTTGCACAGTGTCACCTGTGTGTCATTGGAAAAACTGAAGGATTACAGATGTTCCTTTGTCCACATCCTCATCCTCTGCCTCCTCATCCTCACTGTCCAGAGGGTCCACTGCTGCCACAGGGGCATCTACAGTCTCATCCTCCTGCAGCAAAGGCACATGTCATCTGAGGGCCACGTTGTGCAACATGTAGCATGCCACTACTATCAGGCAGACCTTCTTGGGGGAGAAGCACAGGGATCCACCTGTCGGATGGAGGTGCTGGAACCTGGACTTCAGGAGGCCAAAGGTCCTTTTAATGATCCTTCTGGTTCGCCCATGTGCCTCATAATAATGTTCTTCTGCCCTTGTCCTGGCATTCCTCACAGGGGTCAACAGCCATGATAGATTTGGGTTACCAGAGTCACCTGCAAATTTTGAGGGACAGCATTTAGCCACACACTATCCTATATGGCCAACACTATAGGCATATACCAACATATACTGGGTGGGAACCAGAGCTCACCTATTAGCAAGACCCTGTGCGTCTGTAGTTGGCCCATCACATTTGGGATGCTGCTATTCCTCAGGACAAAGGCATCATGCACCGACCCAGAATACTTAGCATTGACGTGGGAGATTTACTGGTCCGCCAAGCACACCATCTTCACCTTCATAGAGTGGAAACTCTTACGATTCCTGGACACCTGTACATTCTGGCGGAGGGGACAAATGCAATATGTGTCCCGTCAATCCCCCCAATTGTATTGGGTATATGTCCCATTGCATAAAACTCAGCCTTCACGGTGGCCAAATCCTCAAGCTGGGGGAATGCTATGTAGCTGCACATGTGTTTAATCAGGGTAGACAACACTCTTGTCAGCACTATTGAGAATATTGGCTGTGACATTCCTGCTGCCAAGCCCACTGTCACTTAGAAAGAACCAGTTGCCAGGAAATGGAGCACTGATAGCACTTGCACAAGAGAGGGGATCCCAGTGGGATGACGGGTAGCAGATATCAGGGGAGGCTCCAATTGGGCACACAGCTCTGTGATTGTGGCCCTGTCCAGTCTATAGGTGAGGATGATTTGCCTGTCCTCCAGTGTAGCCAAGTCCATCAGGGGTCTTTACATGGGGGTATGTCTCCATCTCCTATTCATCCGCAGCGGTAGGTATCTAAGGGACACAAGAGTGAGGAGACTGTCACAAACTGAACAATGGAGCCACAACAGTAGTCCACAATGTGCAAACATGTCACGGGACAGTGTAATTCGTCAAGTATTTGCCTATTTCTCCTGTGACGCAGCATTATTCCATAGAACTGCCCCACCCCCATGAGATGGCGTCAGCCTGTCCTCTGTGGAGGGACAAGTTTGAAGTGAGGTAATTCCGCTGATGTTGTGTGCCGTGGCGGAAGGCGGTCAGGAATTGCTGTGCAATTCCTCATTGATTATAACTGTGCCCTATGGGGTACAGTGGCCAATAGTGATTTACGTCGGCGGTGACGGTATGCACAGCCGAGGACGTGACCGCCATTTTCTGTCTGATTCCTCTCTTGTTCCCTGACCTTCCATTGGAGAGGACCCACGCTGCATGTACTGCTGTGACCTGCATCTGGAACCTACCTTGGCCTGTGTGACTGTGGAAAGGGCCCCAGCCTTCACTTCAGAGGAATTGGAGAGGCTGGTGGATGGGGTCCTACCCCAGTACGGACTGCTGTATGGGCCTCTAGACCAGCAGGTGAGTACACTGTTGGCACGATCCATCTGGCATGAATGCATAGATGTGTGTGTGAAGGCATCGTGAAAGGGGGGAGGGAAGTTCTCTTGGCTGGGTACACATTGAGTGCTGGGCTATGTGTGTGCCAATAGTGATGGACATGGGTATGGTGGGCCATTAGTGTACTGGCTGGACGTTTGTCTAATGGTATTCTCCTCCTGTCTGCATTGCCTCTGCAGGTCAGCGCCCATCAAAAGAAGGGTATATGATGTGCCATTGCCAAGGAGGTGCGGAACCTGGGGGTCTATGGCAGGCAGAGCACTCACTGTCAGAAACGGTGGGAGGACCTGAGACACTGGCCCAGGAAGACCGCATTGGCCCAGCTGGGGATGGCCTCCAAACGAGGAAGGCGTGCCAGTCAGACCCTGACCCCCCTGATGGCCTGCATACTGGCGGCGGCCTATCCAGAGCTGGATGGGTGTTTGAGGGCATCAAAGTAACCATAAGGGGGTGAGTACAGTGGCTATCATTACAACTTACGGCTGGTGGGGTGGCATCCAGGTGGTGGGTGTGTTAGTGGGTGCCCCTAGACCAGGCAAGACATAGTAGTTTAGATCCTCTGGTGGCTAAGGCTCTGAAGGGGAAATACTGCCTACCTAGCTTGTTAGCATCCACTACTCGTCAGGGCTGCGTGGGTCCCAGGTGTACTGCAGTTGGCCGTGTGTGCTCCTTATGCCTTGGTGGCTAGCAATATCACTGGTAATGCAATGCATAGTGTCTAGGCCTGTTCCCTGTATGTGATGTTGCTGTGTACACCAACGGTGGTGTTGGTGCAGTCATTGACCCAGTGTATCCTTTGTCTCTCTCCCCCCTTTTTTGTTTTGTTATCCTGTCCTTATTTGCATTAGCATCATCTGGCGGAGGGGCAGAAGTACTGGTGACGGGGGGAGCTGCATCCCCCGGACCCAGGAGGCAGAGTCCACCGATGCTGAGGGCATCAGTGGGACGGAGGGCGAGGGGAGCACCACGGCAGAGACTAGAGGGTACAATACAGACTCAGATATCTCCTCTGATGGGAGCTCCCTGGTGGTGGCGGACACTTCTGTTACCACCCAAGCTACAGGTACAGCCGCCACCCCCGTACCAGCACTGCCCTCTGAGCAACTCCTTAGTGAGTTGCCCGTGCCCGCTCACCCAGGAGAGTGGGCATCACCTTCACCCCAGGCACCTCAGGCCCTGCCCCAATGAGCCCTGCTGCCCTGAGTGAAGAAGCTATTCACCTCCTGAGATCCATCACTGTAAAGCAGTCAACTATTGTGAATGCCTTCCAGGGCTGGTAGCCCAGATGCAGCAATCTAATGCATTCCTGGAGGGCACTCACGGTGGATTGGCTGCCCAACAGTGATCGATCCAGGCTCTAGCCTCCTCTCTAAAGGCAGCCATTGTCCCTGTTTCAACCGTCCCCCCTCCAACTTCCACTTCTCAGTCCCATTTTCCTCAGCCCCAACCCATCCCAAGCACACAGCCAGACGAGCATGCACACAAGAGAACACACAAGGGTGTCACAGGCAAACACAAGCACCACACTTCATCCCACAGGCACTCAAAGAAACACCATACTGTTGCAGACACAAAAACATCCACTGCCTCCACTGTCTCCCCTCCTCCTCCTCCACCTCCCTCCCAGTTACGTCCACACTCACACCTGCATGCACAACATCATCATCATCTACTACCTGCATCATCACCACACCAAGCAGAACACACACCTCACTGGCAGACACCTCCACAATATCCATGCACACATCCCCTGTGTCCTCTCCCACCGTGTCTGTCCCCACCTCCTAAAGTACACAAATGCAAGCATTCAGACACCCAACAGCCATCCACCTCACAACAGCAAACAAACTCATGCACTCGCACTGAAATCCAGCAGACAAACACCTCCAACAACCACTCCCTCATTCTCCACTCCCATTACTTCTCCCTCCTCCCACCCCAATGTCCCTAAAAAGCTTTACCTTTCCCAGATTGACCTCTTCCCTCCACCTCCCCCCATCCTGCACGTATGGCCAGGGTATCAAGGTCCCAGCCAAGCACCTCAGCCAAACAGGCCACGGGCCCAGTTTCAGCAGCACCTACTCGAGATGGAAAGGATTACAGGCCACAAAAACTGAAGGGAAAGGAGCCTGCACCACCCAGCCAGAAGGGGAAGGATCCTGTACCAGCCAGCAAGAAGGGGAAGGAGTCTGCACCAGCCAGAAAAAAGGGGAAGGAGCCTGCACCAGCCAGCAAGAAGGAGAATGAGCCTGCACCAGCCAGCAAGAAGGAAACTGAGCCGGTACCAGCCAGCCAGAAGGAAAAGGAGCCTGCACCAGCCAGCAAGAAGGGGAAGGAGCCTGCATCAGCCAGCAAGAAGGGGAAGGAGCCTGCACCAACAGCTGTAAAAGAGACCACAACGCCAGCCGTGGTTGTGCAGCCGTCAGAGAATGCAAGGGCTGAGTAGGAGCCTCCCACAACCACCACCACCACAAACCATAGTGCAACCATCAGAGGGTGCAGGGGCTGAGCAAGAGCCTCCCATAACCACCACCACCACATTGCAGCCATCGGAGGGTACAGGGGCTGAGCAGGAACTTCCCACATCCACCACCACAGTGCAGCCGTCACCACCGGCGGACACCATGGCCCTCATTCTGACCCTGGCGGTCGGCGGAGAGACGGCGGTCGGACCGCGAACAGACCGGCGGTATTAAAAATGGCATTCTGACCGCGGCGGTCCCCGCCGCGACCGACCGCCACTTCTCCACTCCGACCGCCACGGCGGTCATGACCGCGGGGCTGGAGTTTGCGCACTCCGGCCCGGCGGTCGTCCCAAGACCGCCAAGGGTATTATGACCCTGCCTACCGCCGCGGTTTCTTGCGGGCGGGAACCGCCGTGCGAACCATGGCGGTAAGCACTATCGGGGCCAGGGAATTCCTTCCCTGGCACTGATAGGGGTCTCCCCCACCCCCCACTACCCACCCGAGTCCTCCCCCCACACCCTCCACCCCCCTGCCACCCCCCAGAGGTGGTACGAACCCCCTCCCCACCCCCACCCCGACATGCACATACATGCACCCCGACATGCACACACCCCCAACATGCACATATACACACCCCCTACACACACATACACAACGGGGACACATACCCGCACACATACATGCAGACATGCGCACCTGACGAACAGCACACATTACCCATAGACACAGCAGCACCCCCCGCCCGCATACACGCACTCACACACCCCCTCTACACACTCACACGCACACCCCCATGCACGCCCACATCACACAACACCCCCCCACCCCCTCCCCTCACGGACGGTCAACTTACCTTGTGCGTTGGTCCTCCGGGAGGCGACGGGAGCCATGGGGAGGTGACCGCCAACAGAAGACCGCCAACAGAAGACCGCCACACAGAAATGTGGGTCGTAATTCTGTGGGCGGTGTTCTGCTGGCGTGGCGGTGGAGGTTGACCAGTCTCCACTTTCCCGCCGACCGCCAGTGTGGCTGCTGGCGGTTTTCCGGCGGAACGCTCCCAGCGGTCAGAATGCGCACAGCGGCATACCGCCGCGGTCGGCGGTCTTCACCGCGGCGGTAACTCGGCGGTCTTGCGAAAAGACCGCCAAGGTCAGAATGAGGGCCCATATGATCCAGCCTTAATGGCTGCTGTGCTGTCGCGCTGCTGCGCGCAGCACAAGCTGAACATTTGGCGCGGCACACGGTCTGAAGACACGCCACGTCCCCAGCCTGCTATGCACATTTCGAGGCCCCAAATTGGGCATGGGGCCTCGTTCTTTTTTAGTGCGATGAGCTTCCAGGCAGGTCTGACCTCCCCCACTCACCTGTTCTTCTTTCCTTCTTCCTTTCCTGTTGTTTTGTTGTGTCTTCCTTTATGTCTTTTCCTTTTCTCATATTACCCCTCTCTTCCCAGCATTCCTTGTTCCCTACTCTCTATGGCTCCTAGTCCATTATGTTCTATGTGTTTTTCCCTATCTAAGATGGTTTCCTTGTACTTCCTGTTGGTCGCTTCCTGTTTGTTGGTATTTAAGGGCTGTGATTCTTTCTCTCCTTGCGCTGCAACACTTTCTGTTTGGATGATGTCTTCGCTCCTGCTTCCTCGTATTCTATACTGGCTCTCATCTGTTCCAGTATTTCTTCCTGTATTATTGCTCCTGTATTTACCTATTCATTTTGTTCCTGTTTTAGGAACCTTTCCTTTTTGGAGGTTTTTAACTCTTTCAGGGTTTTTTTCCCTCTGGCACTACTTCTGAGGGACACGGCCTACTCTTGGCGTTTCCATTGCCTGCAGCACCGTGGCTACCAGAAGGAGTCGCCCCTACATGGGCCAAGGCCAAACATTCAGGAACAAGATCCTCGCCACTCGTTCTGTGGACTCCAGGTTAAGGCAGCAGGTAAGTCGTGACATGTGTGGCCTGCCCCCTCCAGAACCAGCGGGCAAGTCACCCACCTGAGAGACTGTGGCCTTGCACTCCCCAGGACCAAGCACAGGACATGGTGCCCCCTCCAGAACCAGTAGGCAAGTCACCCACCTGAGAGACTGTGGCCTTGCACTCCCCAGGACAAAGCACAAGGCATGGTACCCCCTCCATAACCAGTGGGCAAGTCACCCACCTGAGAGGCTGTGTCCTTGCACTCCCCAGGACCAAGCACAGGGCATGTTGCCCCCTCCAGAACCAGTGGGCAAGACACCCACTCCAGAGACTGTAGCCTTGCACTCCCTAGGCCCAAGCACAGAGCATGTTGCCCCCTCCAGAACCAATGGGCAAGACACCCAGTCCAGAGACTGTGGCCTTGCACTCCCCAGGGCCAAGCACAGGGCACGTTGCCCCCTCCAGAACCAGTGGGCAAGTCACCCACCTGAGAAACTGTGGCCTTGCACTCGCTAGGACCAAGCACAGGGCATGTTGCCCCCTCCAGCACCAGTGGTCTTGTTTCCGCATCTGGCTGAGGTGCCCCCCTCCCCCTGACGTGACTGCATATTTCCCAACTGATGACCCTGCAGTGTTCTCTCCGTATTGGTGCAGGGATCATGAGGGGCCTTGGACTTTGCCCTGTGGCCATGTAGCCCCTGTGAACTGAGGACTGGGCAGTGTCCCTTTTTGTGCATTTATACATATCTGTTGCATTGCCACATCAACTTATTGTTTTTTCTGTTAATCTTATCACAATCACTGTAGACAATTCCTGTTGTCCTTGCATTATTCAGACAATTATCGTGGACAAATTGATTATCTTGTGCAGCTGGGTGTCTGTATGGCATGTGTGTCACAATATAGTGGGCAGAAGTTTGTCTTCCATCTGGCTGTAGGCAGCTACCGCCACGGTGCCTGTTGTTTCCGCCCTGGCAGTCGGTGTGGTACATTGGCTGTTTTTCCGGAGATATCACCGCCTGTTGGCGGTATTACCACCACTTTATCATCAACCTCTAGAGTAGTGATGAGGGCCACTGTTTGGATGCACAAAATGGTGCCAGACACATGGTTAAATAACAACAGAGTATGTGGGGGAATGGATAAAGTACAAAAACCTATGGGTGTCAACAGGCACAGAGGAGCAATAGCTCAAGAGCGCCCATACCTCAGAGTGGACCCCAAAGTTCCTTGGATATGACTAGCTGATTACCCAAATGGGTGCTGGATTACTGTGCCCAGCCAGATCAAGAGTACAACTATGAAAATTACTGTGAACTTGTAAGGCTAAGTCACCATCATCTCAGACATCCTTGTGTGGTTGATGTTTTGGGTAGCCCATCTCTGTTGCTGCTGCAGGGTGCTAGGGGCTCAGCAAATGTTTGGAAATATGTTGTTGTGGAGAGTGAATGTGCAGCAGTCCAGCTCTGCCTCTTCACAAGGGGGCCCTGTTAATTTAGCTTTGAGGAGGAATTCCTGGGTCAGCTATTACCTAATTATATTCCCAGCACAGAATTGTGGCTACAGAAATATATTGTCCTGGTGCCTGGGTACCTTTGAATAAACACTGAATACTCCTACCTCGCACAGAGAGTGTTTCAACTCAGAAGGGGATCATAATGTATCCACCCACGTGAGATTTCAATGGCTCAAGGGTTCATACTCCTTGTATTGTACTGAGGAGGCCTAAAGTGAAAAGGACAAACCTTTGACTTTTAGTAATAAGGAGTATATAAACAAATGAAAAAGGGCTTGTGATATCAATCATGCCAGCCTAATCACAGTGGATTTATGGCACATGGACATTGGGCATCTGGCCTATAAGACTGTCTTTAGGCGGATCTTAGCATAAAGAAAACAATTAGGCTGTCTGTAGTATAGACAAGTTGTTATGAAGAGTCTGTATATTGTGTAAGAATTTAATTCAACCTGACTCTATTTTCAAGAAATGGTTTGAGATAACTAGTACAAGTGATAAATGTATTTGAGAGAATAACCAGTGTCCAAAAATATTTGAAGTATTATTGTCAACTAAATACACCGTTCCATCCATCCTTCACAAGTCATTTTTATTTTGTCTGTTTAGTTTGACCCAAGACTTGAGAGTGTTACTTGGGCAACCCCCTATTGTGTACAACAGGTCTACCTCTGGATCAGTCGTACAGTCGGTTCAGGCCTTGTTCACGTTTTCTGTACATGCTGGATTCCTTGCTGCTGGCTTGGAGATACAATGCAGGGAAAGGGCTGCAGCAGATTAGGGCAGATATGCAGGGCTTCATATGGGACATGGCATAGTCCAAGTCTGGAGTAAGTAGACATCACCAAGGCCCTATAGACTAGAGATAGTTCAGCATCAAATGGTACTAGCAGGTCCAAGTTCAAAAGCAGTTCAGTGATCTGTTAGGCTGCACCAGGTTAAATACATCATAGTGGGCAGTTCAGACAAGTATTCAATCAGTACAAATGCATTGTTAGAATGTAAGTGTGATAGCCAATGAAGCTGGGGTCAACATACCCTCCTCCAAGAGGGGTTTTGGGTACATGAACACCACCACATGCAGGGGTTCAGGTTGAACCCTCCAGAGACTTCTATGGTGGGACAATTTGCATTCCATTCCGCCAAGGTGGAACAAAGGGAAGAAACCTAGGAATAATTGGTGGCTGAGATTTTCCACTGTAGGCAGCACTCATTGTCAATCTTGTGAACTTGTTGTATTATAGTGGGTGTTCGTAAGATTCTATGAGTGCTTAGCAACTTGTGGAATGTTGAGTAGAATGTGAGGCGGACTCAGTTTGCTGCTGTGATCTGCCAGGGTTGGATGTATACATCTGGACTGGAATAAAGAAGATATATTTAAGGAATGCTGCGTTGCTGGTTCCTTTAGTGGCGACGAGGATGGGATGTCATGTATAAGGATCAACCCTGGCAGAGCATCTCGTTTTGATGGATGTCGTATTTTTTTTTTCCTTCTGCTTATTTGCTGAACACATTTTTGTTAATTAAAGACCAGTGAGCTGTTGGATTTTTTTTTTAATGCTACTTAATGGAAGATTCACGGCGTGAAATTGGGATTCGACATTTCAAATTCCTGAAATTGGAAGCAGTGGACAAGCCTGGTGAGGAGCGGAAAGAGCTGTTTGGGTGGCCATTGTGAGGTGAGCAGAGGAAACTGTGGACACTATCCATATTTGATTGACTCGATATTTTCTGAAAACGCGGCAGCGTTGTGTGGAAAGAAGTATTCATTTTTAATCTTAAGCTCGCGCAGTTGCCGTTACTGAGCTCACGCGCATTTGCAGTTAACGAGTCGCGCGTCTGCCGCGTGTCTCTTACATCTCGTGTTGTCTCACCGTGTCTGCGTGGAAAGTGCAGATCGGTGAGGCTGCGTCACTACGCTGCGTGTGTGAATAATCAAGGGAAACCGCCCATAGAAACAAACCCATTGGTTTGTTTTCTTTCAAAGACATGGATTGGTTGTTCTAAGCGGAAGAGCAATGTTTTTTTTGTTTGCGATATTGTCTAAAGTTATTTTATGCTGATCGCGCATTGAACTACAAGACTTGGGTGTTATTGAACATGTATTTTATTACAGTTCCATGTGGATTCATCGAAAGACAACGGTGACTACATTTTTTATGTTGTTTTGTTGTTTTGTGTATACTTAGTTGAGTCATTAAATTCATCACTTTACATTACATACTTCATAATGTAATATACTGTATAAAGTAGAAAAATGCAGTCTATTGCACCTCCACCTATATTTTTAGGCACTCCAGGTGAACCAAGCATGTCATGGGAGGATTGGAGGGAGACTTTTGAAACTTATTTGGAAGCATTAGGAGGGGCGATTTTCACTGATAAGAGGAAGCTTGCTTTATTAAAACACAACTTGGGAATGGAAGGTAGGAAAGTTTTGAAAACATTACCTTCTGCAAGTTTATCAACTAGCGAAGGTAGGGGTTCAGATGAGGAAGAGAATAGTGATGTTGACGATGTGTATACAAGGGCATTGGAAGCTTTGAAAGAACATTTTGGTCGGAAACTGAACTACGTTGTTGAGCGACATCGTTTTTTTTCCAGAACTCAAGCTGCACATGAATCTGTGGATCAGTTTGTAAGTGCATTACGCACATTAGCGAATACATGTAAATTCAGAGATTTACATGAGGAAATCATTAGAGATCAATTGATTAATCGTGCAAAGTGTTCAAATAATCAGGAAAAGTTATTAAATTTGAAGAATTCCTCTTTTGGATGAGACAATAAGGGTTGCAAAACGGATAGAAGGTACATCGAAGTATGTAAGAGAATTGAATATGAAAGATGATGAGAATGCATTAATACAAGCAGTAAATTCTGTTAAGATTTCTAGGAATCTGAATAAGTTGGATGGAAAAAAAATGTTATAAATGTGGAAGCACAAGACATTTGGCATCTTCAACAAGTTGTCCTGCGAAAGATGTCAAATGTTTCTCAAGCGACAAGAAGGGGAATTTTTCAAAAATGTGCAATCAAAAGAAAGGGTTATACAAAAAGAGAAGTGTGAATTATCTATATGATAGTACACAAACAAAATGTGAATATGGAAGTTCCAGCAGTGGTGAGGAGTTAAAAGATGACCATATTGAAATATTGATGCTTGATGAAATGTCTGTGTGTGAGGAAAAAAATATTTCTGCATTGGAACTGAGTAGGTATTCACCCCCCAAGTGTGAAGTCAGTGTAAATGGTGTAATGGTATGCATGTGGGCTGATTCTTGTTCACCATATACTCTTATTGATAAAACTACATGGGAGAAAGTAGGTGGTCAAGAGTTGGTTAAGGCAGATGTGGATTTGGTGGGTTATGGGGGTAACAAAATTCCTATTTTGCGGTATTTCCAAGGAAATTTGATGTTCAATCATAGACAAGTGGTTTGTGATGCGTATGTAGTGGAGTGTGGGTGATGTCTATTGGGCTGGAGTGAACAGAGGAGTTTAAAGGTTGTGTTGGACCCTAACAGTAAAGAACAGGTTATATCGGTTATACAAGAGGATACCGAGAAGTGGAGAAAGAGATTTCCAAATCTTTTTAGTAGTAAGTTAGGATGCCTAAAAAATTTAAACACTCCATTGTGTTAAAGGGTGGGGCGGTTCCGAGCGTGCATAAGGTGAGGAGTGTACCGGTTGTTCTGAAAAAAGCACTGAGAGAGGAGTTATCAAGATTATTAAACTTAGGTGTAATTGAAAGAATAGAAGCGTCGGAGTGGTTAAGCCCGGTTGTTTTGTTGTGTGTGGATTTGAGAGATCTAAATGAAAATATATGGATTGATAGGCATCCAATTCCGAACATTAATGAATTGTTGTGTGGAATTCAAGGGGGTGAAGTGTTTTCAACATTGGACCTTTCAAATGCGTATCACCAGATCATGCTACATCCGAATTCTCGTCATCTCACGTCATTTGTTACCCCTGAATGGGCCTTTAGGTTTGTACGCATGCCATTTGGACTTGCATCTGCCTCTGCAGTTTTTCAGAGAGTTATGCAAGATCTGTTGGGAGACATGAAATGTGTTAGGTTCTTTCAGGATGATGTATTGGTTTGGGCAGAAAATATGTATGAGCATGATTGTGTGTTGAGTGAGGATGCTGGTTTAACAGTCGAACCTGACAAATGTAAATTTGCACGTCAGAGCGTGGAATATCTAGGACATACGATTTCTGGGAAAGGTGTTAGGCATAAGGTCAGCTTAATGGAAGCAATTGAAAGAGCACCAAGGCCGACAAATAAAGATCAACTAAGGTCTTTCCTTGGACTGGCTGAATACTATGCTAAGTTTGTAAGGAACTTTGCCGATATTGCACAACCCTTGAGGATGTTGATGAGAAAAAATCAAAGGTATGTGTGGTCTGAGGAATGTCAACAAGCATTTGCCAAGTTGAAAGAAAACATTGTTGATGCTGTTGAATTAAATCCATTTGTGTCACATTACCACACGATTGTAGCAACTGATGCTAGCATGTATGGACTAGGTGCTGTGTTGAAGCAAATGCATGATGGGAAAGAGCGTGTGATAGCTTTTGCTTCACGTACGCTGAAGGGAGCTGAAGCGACGTACTCGGCTGTAGAGAGAGAGGCTCTTGCTTGTTGGTGGGGCATACAGCATTTTAGAAATTATGGGCCTGATTCCAACTTTGGAGGAGGTGTTAATCCGTCCCAAAAGTGACGGTAAAGTGACGGATATACCACCAGCCGTATTACGAGTTCCATAGGATATAATGGACTTGTAATACGGCTGGTGGTATATCCGTCACTTTACCGTCACTTTTGGGATGGATTAACACCTCCTCCAAAGTTGGAATCAGGCCCTATGTTTGGGGAAGGAAATTTGAGTTTCATACTGATCATAAACCGTTAGTAGATATTTTCACTACTTCAGGAGCGAGTTGTGCATCTTCAAGGATTGCAAAATGATTATATAAATTGCAGGAATACACATTCACTGTGAAATATGTTCCAGGTGTAATGAATGTAAATGCTGACTGTCTTTCTAGATTGCCATTAGAGGGTATGTATGTGGACGAAGAAGAAGACTGGATTGTAGCGTGAAGATAAGTGCTATAAATGAAGAGGAGTGGGTGAAGGCAGAAATGGAAGATGTGGAGTTACAAGCAGTGAAAAAGTATTTGAACAGATGCTGGTCTGATATAGGTGATGATGTAGGTTCGGTAAGGAATTACAAGAATGTATGGTCGGAATTGTCGATTCAGAATAACCTGGTTAGAAGAGGCGACAAATTAATTGTACCTCATGATTTGAGACAGAGAGTGCTAGAAATATTACACGATGGGCATGGAGGCATGTCAGGTATGAAAAGAAAAGCCAGGGAGGATTTTTGGTGGCGGGGTATGGACCGTTTGTGTTTAGTGATGGTGTAAAACAATTTGCTTTAGTCATGATGGATTATCATTCAAAGTGGCCAGAGGTTAGTATGGTGAGGAATACGAGGTCTGATATAGTGATTGAATTCTGTGAAGAAATTTAGAAAAGGGAGGGTTATCCAGAAGAGATTGTGACAGATAATGGCACACAGTTTACGTCACAAGAATTTGAAAGTTATTTAGTGGAGTGTGGTGTCAAGCATGGTAGAACTGCTGTAGCACATCCTAGAGAAAATGGATTGGTTGAAAGATTTAATAGGGTTTTAGGTGATAATATTCAACTTTCACTACAGAATAATTTGAACTGGAGATCTGAAATAAAGAAAATGTTGTGGAACTATCATACTACTCCACATTCAACGACTTTAGAAACTCCATTTGTGTTATTAAAGGGTAGGAAGCCTTGTATGAAAACCGTCCTCGGATGGATGGGAAGAGCAGGAAGGAAAATGTGCAATGTGAAAAGTGTTTTGTCGCAGGTGGAAAGAAAACAAGGAAAATATGACGAGAGATGTCTGGAAAACTCTAAAGCATGTAATTTTGTTGTCAGTGATTGGGTGCGTACTAGGTTGTGGCAAGGCACGAAAAAGGGTTTGTCTAAGTGGTCTGAACCTAAACAGGTGGTCAAAGTGAAGAAGTACAGTGTGGTGTTGAATGATGGAAAGAAGTGGAACATGGTGGATGCAGTTAGGTGTTGGGCTAAGGAGATGGAGAAATGGGAGAAACAGGTACAGATGGGTGATGGTCATGCTGATAAGTGTCTTAGAAAAGGGTCGCAAAGGGTAACAAAGAGACCTGAATATTTGAAAGATTACCATACTGAGTAAGCATGATGTTTGATTATATATGTTTTATTTGGTTTACAGAAATGTATTATAGATAGTCAGTTTTTATAGTGTCTTAAATTTTGTTGTTGTGGTAAGGGGGGAGATATGTTGTATTATAGTGGGTGTTCGTAAGATTCTATGAGTGCTTAGCAACTTGTGGAATGTTGAGTAGAATGTGAGGCAGACTCAGTTTGCTGCTGTGATCTGCCAGGGTTGGATGTATACATCTGGACTGGAATAAAAAAGATATATTTAAGGAATGCTGCGTTGCTGGTTCCTTTAGAACTCTATTTGCTCATTAAGACAAATGCTCACTGTGATGTATATATAACCCAATCATAGACAAAAAAAGGTAATGTTCTCAATTTCTTATCATAAAAACATCAACAAAACTAAACAATCTTGCTTTGACAGTGCTTGTTGTTTGCAGCTACTTACTTTTCCAATGCTTCTTAAACTGTGCTGGCATTAGCAAATCCAATAGCTGTAATCTGCCATCTTGGAAAGGTATAAATACCATTCTATTATAGTCCCATGATGCAATCACTTTGTGTGTAGATACAATGAGGTAGCCATCTTGGAAGTACAGAAAATATAAGTACAAGATTTCTGCCATGTTGCATTTATACTCAATGTGACAGACGTCTTAGAATTATAGGAATTAATATTCCAAGATGGCAAGAAGTTATTATTGTTTTTGCTGATGATAGCTCAGTTTTACATGGGTGTTGGGAAAGCCAATAGCAGTGGAGAGTGGTGGGCAGTGGGGAAAGTTGGGTAAGGGGGAAAGAAACACCCAGGGTCAACAGTGCTCAGTGTTGAGGAGATCATTAAGTGAATAGTGGTACAGTGGTGGAAGGGACCCGAGATCGATGGGAAGAAAAAGAGAAAGGGTGCCAAATGAAAGCGCACAAGCACAAGGAATGTGCATGCTCAATAAACAAACAGCGCAAGCAACAAGAGAAAGGAGCAGGACATGTAATTCCATGGAGTGCTAAGCAACAAAGGATTTCTTTCAGAAGAAAAGGTAGTTCCCTAATATCAGCATGGAACAATGCTCAGACGTAAATGTCTTTTAAGTACTCTGGGAAGAGTACAATAATGAGGAAAGGAGGAAAATTTGGGGCAGGGGATTAAATTAGGGGCAGACCCAAAGCCCACTCTAATTAGTAAACTTGGAGTATTGATTTCAGTTTGGCCTGTGACAGACAGCTAAGGCAGTTTGCAGTGAGATCATGAAATCAAAGTTCACAAAGGACCACGGCAATTCCAGTTGTCTCAGAACATAACAGTTATTAAACATTTCTGTACACACAAATGAGTCCCAGTACCCTTGAACCTCTGGTCTTCATTTTACAGGGGAGGGCTGGCAGCAGCTCCTCTAAGTGCACCCCAAAACTACAAATTTGCTGCCTCCAGCCAGAAATCAATCAAGAAGGGTAAGGACTCCCCACCTTAGGACAAAGGGTGGAGAGAGGAATGCATTCTCACTTACAAGGACACACCCAAAGGGTGACTCTGAGGGACCTAAACTGCATTTTAGGGATTTTGATCCTAATGGGCCCCTCAAATTGCTTTCAAAATGAAATGAAAACCATTGAGGAACGTTAATGAACAAAGGAATAAATGTTGGAACACTAACAAAGGGTTTGTCAGGGATGAAAGAGTGAACTGTGGGACAGAGGGCAGTTTAGGGGTGCTAGAAGTAGGTACATCAGAGGCACTGCAGCACTCCCAAAATAATCTTATGGGAGTTCAGAAGGATAATAAGCTATGAGGAGGATTTTAGGATACCACTCCATTCAAGGATAGAGGTCAAGAGGTCAAATGTCAGACCGGGTCTTCTATAAAATTGCTACTCCTTCTTTTGACATTGAGCTTGTCAGTTTCTTTTCCTTTCTCTAATTGAAAAGTGATGGAATTTTGTAACATGAACCAAGTTCCTGTTTGGGTACAGGGAGCATGAAAGGAAGGCCTGTAAGATGTCAAATATGTTTTAAAAAGTACTTCAAATATTGTAAAATACATCAGCAGGAATAAAAGTAAAAGTGAAAAATCGTGTTTTTTTACAATTCTGAGGTGTAATTGAAACATAGATTTTAATAGGATCATAACACACCCAGGCATTTGTGCAACACGCTAATGATCAATTTGCACTGAAACCCGTTTTTCACTCATTATAATGAGTAATTTGTATTTTTGCTCAGTATATGTTTAGCAGTAAAACTATACATCTGATGCACATTTAATAACCATTTCATGAATCCATTTCAACTGAATATCTGCTCTCTGTCAATGGCACTACCTTGCTCTGCCATGCATTAGTTATATATTTGGGAAAATTTCTAAAAAAAAACGACACACTAGATACATAGGCCCTCATTACAAACATGGCGATCCGTCCCACTACCCCCGCGGTGGCGGTAGAAACCGCCAACAGAGGAGTGGTCCGGTCTGCCAAATAATGATCCAAACGAAACACATGCATCCCGCGAACCACCACTGCCAGGAGATGAGTCCCGCCGACCACAAATTGTCCAACGTGGGACGGACAGTACCCTCAGACATACAGGACAGTCTCACACAGCATTCCATGCACCATGGCCCATGCAGGCTCAGAGGAGCACACATATGTCCAATCCATCCATTACACACACATTGCCCTCCAAATCCAGACTCACATGTACCTCTGGCCGTCCGTAGAGTTTGCCGTACAGCAGCAGGACCCCGTCCAATAGCTTCTCCAGCACTTCCTGGGTGAAGGCCGGGGCCCTTTCACCTGCACCACATGGCACCACAGCAGTACACAGAGTAGAGTACCTGTCCACACGAGATCAGGGAGTCAAGTGATCAAACGATGACGAACGTGCATACGTTCTGCAGCGGTATGCACCGTCACTGTCAGCGGCGATCATGATATGCCAGGGTTCCCCATTGGCATCCATGTTAGCCAATGAGGGTGCGAACAACGGTCAACACCGCCTTATGCTGAGACATCAACCGCTAGCGTATGAGGTCATTTCCACAATGAAGGGGCAGATCTACAGTGGGCAGACATTTTGCCATCACCTACGCATCTTGAATTTCCTACTACTCACAATGTAGGGCCTATTAGCCACATGAAGCACCTAGGCCTCTATCCATTCCATATTGTAGCACACAGAAATTACTCTGTTTCCTCCCAGTGATGTACATATATATCTGTCCGGTAGCAGTTATTGTGGAGACACTACAATGAACAATGCAGTGCAGAAATGTTAAGTAGTGTGCCTATGAATGTGTCTACATCACTTCTTTTTGTAACCCCTCGTAGGTATCGACCCTTGTGGCGAGGAAGGGCACCATTGGTGAACAGACCACTTGTGGAAATGGGGACCATGGTGGAGCGTCAGATCATAATCATTTACAGACTCACACTTGCAACTATTCAGGACCTTTGTGCATTACTGGATCCTGCAATAACTGCGGGAAATCGTAATCAGCATGCCATTCCAGCTGAGGTGCAGGTGCTTTCTACACTCTATTTCCTGGCCACAGGCTCATTTCAAGTGACAGCGGGCACGGGTGCTGGTTTCTCACAGCCAATGTTCAGATAGGTACTGACAGGATTTCTGAATGCATTTGTACAATATCTGCAGTCCCATGTGCAGTTTCCCCTAAGTACTGACCTCGCTTCCATCAGGTCTGACTTCTATGCCTTTGCAAATATTCCCCATGTCATAGGTGCCATCGATGGCACCCACATACCCATCATCCCCCCAAGAGTGAGTGAACAGGTTTACAGAAACAGGAAGAACTTTCACCCCATGAACATCCAATTGGTGTGTACTGCAGACCAGTGCATTTCCCATGTGAATTCCATGTTTCCAGGTTCAGTCCATGATTCATTTGTGTTGAGGAACAGTAGTGTGCCACAGAAGATGAAACAACTACAAGAGGACAGAGGGTGGATCATAGGTAAGTTTGCCTGTCAATAACTGACACATTGCTGAAAACCAGCCTGTCTGACTAAGGGACATAACAATGACGAGTCTGTATTGAACCATTTTGTAGGTGATTCTGGTTATCCAAACTTGCGTTGGCTCCTGACACCAGTGAGGAATCCCAGGGCGGATGCATAGAGGAAATACAATGAGGCCCATGGACGTACTAGGAGGGTAATAGAGCGTACTATAGGTCTCCCAAAGGCTAGATTCAGGTGTCTACATATATCTGGGGGTTCCCTGTCCTATGGCCCTGATAAGATGTGTAGAATAGTGGTGGCCTGCTGCATGCTGCACAATGTGGCAGTGAGACATTCAATCCCCCTCTTGGAGGTAGAGGATGCTATAGGTCCTGATAAGCTACCTCAAAGAGGTGAGGAGAGTGATGATGAGGATGAGGAAGGGGAAGATGTCCAGTCCAGGAACCAACTGATACAACTCTACTTCCAATCACTGTGTGGGACTTAAGCCTGTCATTGGGGTTAGTGACTAATACTGTCAGTGTGCTCTGTCATATAGGGGGGTGTAGCCGGGTTCCCGTGACCGCACCCTTTCCTCTCCTCAGCTGGTGTCTGTCGAGTGGTTCCCTCGAGGCCGATCCGCGTTCCCATAGTAACCTGGGAACGCTACGCAACGCATCGGATGATTGCTTCCGGTTCCGTGGACTACAAGAGACGACGGACTTTGCACAAAGGGAAGAGAACGCCACGGAGACGAGGAACACTTGTGGAACACCAGCAGAGATAGAGACGAACGACACGGACGGATCCAAAGCCTCCCGGAGGACCGACAGAGCCAGAACTGTTTCCACCAGTGGAGAGGAGGCAAGGATGCGAGAGGCCCGCCACGACCCCAGAGGGTCCTGGCTTTCAAAGGTACGGTCCCTCCTAGGGACAAGGGGAGCACATTATTCTATGGGCACCGGGGACGGGATATAGGGAGGGGGGTGGTGTAAAAAGGAAGGCACGGCAGCACTAGGGAAGATAGACAGGGTGAAAACAGAGGATTGTACCACCATTGTCAAACCCCTACACGAGCACTGTGGGACACCTCACCTACCACCCCTGCTTGCTCCCTCCCCATCTGGTGTAGAAGACTAACGCCCAGGGTACTCAGACATTTTACCAAACGTATATTGTTTTTTTGTTGTTTATGGTCACCCGGAACGCTCGAGGGATCCAGTTCTTCCACACCTAAAGAAGGGGAAAGAAACAGAACGAGGAAGAGAAGATTAACAAAGACAAGACAAGAGCGGTCACAAGTTCATAGTGAAGACAAACAGTGAACATTGGATATTGTCTATTTAATTAAGGAAAAGATAATAAAAAACAATCAAATACCCACTAATCATACTTATCGGAGTCAGCCTCTCTGTTCCCGTGTACCGCCATAACCTACCACAGGGGTGTCAGAAGTGGGATTTTTAACTCCTAGTGGTTTATTGGCGGCTTACACCATGAGTGAGACTCCTACCCTTGAGGATATGATTAAACAACTAGCGGAAGGACAACGACACTTACAATTAGTGTGGGAGGCCCATCAACGGGAGGCCAAGGAAGACAGAGAAGCTCTGCAATCCGCACTAAAAAGCCAAGCTACAATATTGGCCAATAATCAGCTTGTACATGAGACGGCATTACAAAAATTAACAGACACGATAGCAGCCAGTAAAGTACATCCCAATGTCCCCAGTTCGGTTTTACAAAAGTTTCAGGAAGGCGAAGACCCGGATTCCTTTTTTACGAACTTTGAAAGGGTAGCCTCCTCAGCCCAGTGGCCTGAGGATCGGTGGGGACAGTACATTGCGCCGTTACTCACCGGATTCCTACAAACGGCCTACCAAGCTGCCAATCCTGATGGCACCACCCCCTATAAGGACATAAAAAGGAGTATTCTGGAACGCGTTGGTTATGACACAGAATATTACCGATTAAAGTTCCAAAAAGTAAAATGGGGACCAAACGAGGATCCTCGCACATTCTACTTCCGAGTGAAAGACCTAGCCTTAAAATGGTTGGGACCCATAGGGACAACCAGAGACGATGTGATAAAGACCATTATTCTGGAACAATACCTAGACTCCTTGCCCCGAGTACCAAGAATTGGATAAGGCAGCACCCCAAGATAGACACGGAGGTCGCTATAGATTTGGCATGTGCTTACCACCGGTCGGTGAATGTCAAACCCTTCCAACCCAGAACAGTCCTAAAGACCCCAACCCCTCCACCAAAACCAGTGCCCAGGTACCAGCCGGACGAATTCAGGTCTCCTAAACTGACGGAAAGTCACCCCATGCAGACACCGCAATGCTTTAATTGTGGGGAGTGGGTCCATATTGCAAGGGTCTGTCCCAGGAAATCAGAAGGGGCTGAGCCCATGGAAATCGGGCTTACTCGTCGCCGAGTCCTGTGTACAGGGAAAGGAAATGCGAAATTTAAACATGTTATCAAGATAAACGGGCATCCCATCTCTGCCTTAATCGACTCGGGTTGTAGTCAGTCCGTTATACAGAAGGGTCTATTGGGACTTGATGACTTGACCACCAACCAGTTGGTCACTATTTGTTGTATACACGGTGATAAAGAAAGATATCCCCTAGCCTTGGTTACGGTAGAATGGGGACATTATCAAGATATTTTTCCAGTAGGGGTTATGGACCGCTTAATTGAAGATTGTATAATAGGAACTGATTATGTCCGGTTCTCTGATCTCTTAGACCAAACCCGTATCCAAAAGACAATTCCGGAATGGTGGACAGAGGCCCCACTTTCCAATTGTGTTATTGAATGCCCTCTAAGTCGGAGAAAACTCACTTGAAATGAAAAAAGACAGGAGAAACTATGATTTCAAGAAACCCGAAAAGAGACCGGAGACAACAAGGTAGTCGCAGAACTTAGTACCACCCCTATGACTTTCCGAGCCAGCCAGAGAGAAGACCCTTCCCTTGCCAATGCCTGGAGTGTGGCCAAAACAGAGGTCACGAACGAGGTGGGTCCCTATTTCCTAGTACAGAAAGATCCCCTTTATAGAATAACTACAACTAACTCAGGAGAAACAAAACAACAACTGGTTGTTCCTGAACCATATCGAACCCAAGTACTGTTCCTAGCCCACAATCAACCAGGGGGGGGTCACTACGGCAGAGATAAAACAAAAGAATACCTCATGCGAAGGTTTTATTGGCCAGGAGTTTATGCCCATATCCGGAAATACTGCTCCCAATGTCCTAGATGCCAACTTACCGAGCTCGGAGTACCTAGGAAAGCCCCCCTACTTCCTTTACCCATTATTGAGGTCCCATTTAGCCGGGTGGGTATGGACTTGGTTGGTCTACTTCTTCCCTCATCCAAGGGGCACACATATATTCTGGTCAAAGTAGACTACGCTACAAGGTACCCCGAAGCGATTCCCTTATCCAGTATGACCACAAAATTGGTAGCCCAAGCTATGATAACAGTCTTCTCTCGGACAGGGTTTCCCCAGGAGATCCTTACAGACCAAGGTACCCCTTTCATATCGAACCTTATGAAGCAGATATGTCGGTTATTAGGGATTTCCCAAATAAAGACCTCAGTGTACCACCCCCAAACAGACGGTCTAGTGGAGCGCTATAACAACACCATAAAGACACTATTAAAAAAAATAGTTGACGATTCTGGTCCAGATTGGGATCAGAAGTTACCTTTGGTCCTTTATGCAATAAGAACGCATGAACAGTCCTCTACGGGTCACAGTCCATTTGAATTAGTCTTCGGTAGACAACCCCGTTGTCTTCTGGATATAGCAGCAGAAACATGGGAGGAGGAAGAGGAAGAGGGAAAACCCTTGCTAGAGTATGTTCAGCAATTAAAAACCCAGTTAAAATATCTATGGGAAGACGTACACCAACACCTTGAGACAGCACAATCTAATCAAAAAACCTATTATGATGAAGGGAGTAAATTACGTTCCTTCCTCCCAAATGATCAAGTACTCATTATGAGACCAACTTCTGAACACAAGTTAATAGCCAAATGGCAGGGCCCCTATAGAGTTCTTAAAGCAGTCACTCCTGTTACTTACCTTATAGAGTTAAGCGCACACCTCAAAAAGAACCCAGATCTATCACATAAATTTATGGAAACCAGCTGAGGAGGCTGACGATCAAATAGCCAACGGATACTTTTTCTCACCACCCAAAGAGCTAGACTTAGAACGATATTCTTTGGGGGAACAAAATCCGGAAGAAAACCCTTGTATAAATACGTCCCTAAATCATACTGAAAAGAAACACCTATGTGCCCTCTTAGACCAGCATTCCAACTTCTTCTCAGAAATCCCGGGTAAAACCAATTTGATATACCACAACATAAAAACTCCCAAAGGACAGATAGTCCGCCTTCGACCTTATCGTATACCCGAAGCCCGGAAACATGTGATTGAGGAAGAAGTAAAGAAAATGCTGACTCTGGGGGTGATTGAACCCTCTGTTAGTCCTTGGAATTCCCCTGTAGTGCTTGTTCCGAAACCCGATGGGTCTATTCGGGTTTGCATCGATTTCCGCAAACTCAATGATATATCCCTATTCGATACGTACCCCATTCCCCGAGTGGATGACGTCTTAGAGAGGTTAGGGAAAGCAAAATACCTATCCACCCTTGACCTGACAAAGGGGTATTGGCAAATTCCCCTCGCCCCAGATGCAAAAGAAAAAACAGCTTTTTCAACACCGTCAGGCCTCTATCAGTTCACGGTTTTACCTTTCGGTCTACACGGGGCTCCTGTTACTTTTCAGCGCTTGATGGACCGACTGCTAAAACCATTCCAGGACTTCACAGCAGCCTATCTAGACGACATTGTCATCTATAGCGACACCTGGCATAACCACTTACTACATCTAAACCAGATCTTTACCGCTCTGGCAGAAGCCGGGCTAACGGCCAATTCCAAGAAATGTATGTTAGGAAATACAGAAATATCCTATCTAGGCTATGTGATAGGTAATGGCACCCTTCAACCACAAAAATCCAAAATCGAAGCCATAATGCAAGCAACCAAACCCAAAACGAAGAGAGACCTCCGATTCTTTTTAGGGTTGGTAGGGTATTATCGTAGGTTTATACCCAGATATTCCACCATCGCTGCCCCTCTCACAGATCTACTAGCCAAACACCATCCCACTACGTTAGCACCATTTTCCGAGATACAGTATAATAGCTTTGAGCAATTACGGAAATTCCTTACCACTGAGCCAGTATTAAAGTGTCCCGATTTCTCTAGACCTTTCCACCTCTATACTGATGCCTCCAACATCGGCCTTGGAGCCGTCCTCACCCAACCCGATGACGAAAAGTTTGATCACCCAGTTGTCTATATAAGTCGGAAACTTCTTCCACGAGAACTTCACAACCCCACTATTGAAAAAGAGTGTTTAGCCATTAAATGGGCGGTAGAGACTCTACAATACTACCTTTTAGGCCGATCTTTTATTCTGTACACTGATCATGCCCCTCTTGCTTGGCTCTCCTCCCATAAGGACACCAATTCCAGAGTGTTACGCTGGTTCCTAGAACTGCAACCTTTTACCTTCCAGGTCCGCCACATTCCTTGTTCACTACAAGGACCCGCCGACTATCTGTCTCGGTTTCCTCCTCATTCCTCTTCGGCCCCCGAACAGTCCTGATCATGGGATGGGGAATGTAGCCGGGTTCCTGTGACCGCACCCTTTCCTCTCCTCAGCCGGCGTCTGTCGAGTGGTTCCCTCGAGGCCGTTCCGCATTCCCATAGTAACCTGAGAACGCTACGCAACGCATCGGAGGATTGCTTCCGGGTCCGTGGAATACAAGAGACGACAGACTTTGCACAAAGGGAAGAGAACGCCACGGAGACGAGGAACACTTGTGGAACACCAGCAGAGATAGAGACGAACGACACGGACGGATCCAAAGCCTCCCGGAGGACCGACAGAACCGGAACTGTTTCCACCAGTGGAGAGGAGGCAAGGACGCGAGAGGCCCGCCACGACCCCGGAGGGTCGTGGCTTTCAAAGGTACGGTCCCTCCTAGGGACAAGGGGAGCACAGTATTCTACGGGCACCGGGGACGGGATCAAGGGAGGGGGTTTGTGTAAAAAGGAAGGCACGGCAGCACTAGGGAAGATAGACAGGGTGAAAACAGAGGATTGTACCACCATTGTCAAACCCCTACACGAGCACTGTGGGACACCTCACCTACCACCCCTGCTTGCTCCCTCCCCATCTGGTGTAGAAGACTAACGCCCAGGGTACTCAGACATCTTACCAAACGTATATTGTTTTTTTGTTGTTTATGGTCACCCGGAACGCTCGAGGGATCCAGTTCTTCCACACCTAAAGAAGGGGAAAGAAACGAGGAAGAGAAGATTAACAAAGACAAGACAAGAGCGGTCACAAGTTCATAGTGAAGACAAACAGTGAACATTGGATATTGTCTATTTAATTAAGGAAAAGATAATAAAGAACAATCAAATACCCACTAATCATACTTACCAGAGTCAGCCTCTCTGTTCCCGTGTACCGCCATAACCTACCACAGGGGGATTGGTCATGATAGGCATTACATGGACCACTTCTGCATGGTACTGACAGAATATATATGCATTCCCTCCTGGCCACCATTTGGGCACACAATACCACCATCAAGCAAAAATTGACAATAAAGTTGTTCTCTGCCAGTTACATCCATACTCCACTTTGTTCACAATTTAAGACAGGGGACAGTGTTACAGGTGTGAAATGTGTTTTATTGGTAGAATTGAGTGAATTGTGCTATATAAAGTGATGGGAGTCGTAAGGGTTGGGTGTCATCGAAACCAACTTGGTGGCAGACCTGTTGGATGGTTTAGATGGGTCCATTTTGTCGAACAGTACTTCAAATTGCCCTCAGCTAAGTGTTGTTGGTGAATGTGTGTGATGGCTGCTTTGCATTAGTAGCAGAGTCAATTGTTGGAGGGGTCCTTGTTCTTAGCTGGGTTTCCAGTGCCATATCATGGCCTAAGAATGCGTTTGGGCGCCTGCTGTGGAGCTTCTTGGGGTGGCATGGTTGGCCCTTGTGTTTCCTGGGAGGGCATTTCCTGTGATGTTTCTGCTGCTTAGGTCATCAGATGCTGGTTGTCCAGGGCTGTTGTGGTGGCCTCTTGTCCGGTGTGGGTGTCAGACTGGTTTTTTACCAACTGCAGCTGTGCTCCAGCAATGGTGGCCATTGTGGCATTGTGCTCTTTCCACTGCTCCATTGCCTGTTGGTGTTGTGCTGCTGCATCCTCTGACTTTCCTCCAAGGTGGACACAATCTGTGCCAACCTGTCTTGGGTATCTTGGTAGGCCCCCAATACCTGTGCAATAACGTCCTGAGCTGCTGCACCCATCCTGTGCCCTCCCCCCTGACCCACTGGGACACTTGAACTTGCCCTAGCCCCCTGTGCCTGTGTCCCCTGCACAGGTCTTGACGTGCCACTTGTACTGGGGCCCTCGCCTTCCTGCATGTTGGGGGTGGGAGACTGTGGCCTCTGTAGCTGTGTTACACCAGTCTGTGCCCTGAGTACACTGGTGTGGGTACGCCTCCCCTGGCCTGTTGGTCTTGACTGGGTGTTAGGGGTGACAGTGGTTTCCTGGGGGGGGGCTGCTGCATGGTGAGAATCCAGGACTGTGTGAGGGGCCTGCCTGCTCATCAGTGTCCAGGGATCCTTCACCAAGGTCTTGTGAGGTGTCTCTGTCTCCCTGGAGGGCTGTGGCACTCCTTGTCCCGTCCGTTAGGATTGCATGGGTGGTGGTGTCTGTTGGGGGACATACACATGTCTCTTACATATGCATGTAGGTTTGAGGTATACAGGACTGTGCTATTTTGTGCTGGTGTTAATATCAGTGGCCTTCCAGGGTGCCTTTGTGAGGTTGGCATAGCATTTAGCACCAGTGGTGGGGTTGCATTGTGGTGGGGGGTATTGTTCCATTGTGGGTACGTGCAGGAGTGGGTGGCTGTGCACAGCGAGAGTGATGTGGGCCTGTTAGTGGGTTGTGGGTAATGCAGGGTGGTGGGTGGGGTGTAGGTCCAGGTGGGTATGGGTGGGGTGGGGTGGGGTGGTACATGCATTGCAGTTGTGGTGTATATGGGGTAATTGTAGATGACTTACCCGAGTCCATTCCTCCAGTGAGTCCAGTGAGTCCTTCTGGGTGCAGGATGATGAGGACCTTCTCCTCCCAGTCGGTGTAGTTGGTGGTGTTGGTGGCAGTCCTCCCCCAGTCTTCTGCACTGCATTGTGGTACCTAGATGCCATGGCCCTGACCTTCCCCCCGCAGGTCGTTCCATCTCTTCCGGATGTCATACCTGGTGCGTGGATGGTGTCCCACTGCATTCACCCTGTTGACAATGGTCTGCCACAGCTCCAATTTCTGGGCAATGGGTGTGTGCTGCACCTCAACCCCGAATATTTGTGGCTCCAGCTTCAGGATCTCGTCCACCATGGTCCTTAGGTCCCTTTCGGTGAAGAGTGGATTTTCGGGAGGGGACATGGTGAGTGTGGTGGATGGCTTCGGGACTGGGGACGGGGTAAGGGTGCGCCTCTGTGGGTCGATGTGCGTCTCCTGTATGCTTCAGTTCGCTGTCTGGCTCTAGTGCTCTCCTTCTTCTTGTCCTGTTTTCATTGCAAGGGATTGTGGGGTGTGTCTGGGGGTGTTTTATGGGGTTCTGGATGTGTGTCAGGTGTGTGGGTGAAATGCCTATCCAATGTGTGCACTTCTTGCTGTTGAGTCCACTTGCCGCCCGTGGCAGTCGCAGTCGCCAATGGTCGTCCGGCTTCCACTGTCCGCCAAGGTGATTTCTGCATCATTATTTGGAGGGCGGGATGTGGGTGTGCTTGGCGGTGGCGGGGTTGGGTGGTGCTGGATTCCCGCCGACAGTGTCCTGGTGGGGAGTGGTGGTGTGGGAATTTTTGGCAGGTTGGGATTTTCGATCATTATATGGCGGGTTTACATTCACCGCCAACGGCGGGATTCTGTTCACTGACGACACGGCGGTCGGCGGTCTTTCCCGCCATGTTCATAATGACCGCCATGATACTTCCCTACCACTCTGCTGCTGAATGGGCGTGGCTCATTTGCTACCTGTTCTTTGTGTGACACTATGATTTTTCACAATGTCTATGACATAACATTGGTGGCAGCACCCACGCCTTGAAGATTGCAGATGCACAAATACAAGTAAATAAGCAAACGCACAAAGACAAGTGAGGGAAGTAGAGAAACAAAGGGGGCAGTGAGGTGGGAGAGAAGTAACAACAAATGTTTAAATATAAAGCATTAAAATGTATAAATGACAGTTCATGGAGGTTTAGTAACTTCTTCAGACGGGCGATGAGAAAAAAGTTCCTTGCTGAGGTATCTATGACGCTAGTAATAGTGGACCAAATAATGTCTCTCTTAACAACAAGGAAAATAGGGTTAATATAGGCTGTATAGAAGCTATGGTTGTAATATACACCATACCACCAGCCTGAAATTAAAGATTAGAGGAAGTTTTCCAAAGTCAAGTAATTTGTTGAAATGCAATCACAACTAGCAATTCAATTATTTTAACAATGCATGAGGACGCAAGCTATGAATCTGAGAGAGTTCCCAGAAAAAACATTTGTAAATGAGAAAGGGTCATTAGTTTGGGAGATAGAATTAATTTGGTTCCACACCTTAATCCAAAATGCATGAGTGGGTGGACAGGAATACATAATATGGTAAGGGTCAGCATTAGTGTGATTACATGACCAACAATTTTGTACGATAACAGGATATATTTTGTGTAAAGTAACTGGGGAAACCCTAAGTCTGTTATAAATAAAGAGTAAGATTTGAGTTGTGTTGGCAAATCTTGATGCTTTGCAAAGATTTAACCAAAGTTTGTTCCATAATGTAGTGGGCCATTACATTTGGAAATCTTTTTCCAATTGCAATTCAACTTCTAATTTAACCCTATCAATTGGGGTACAATGAGGAGCTTGTAAATATTAGAAATGGCAGAAGATGATAATAACAAAGATTTCATGTGATTGTTATACCTTGCTTATCTCCATTTAAAAACAGAAATGTCAGAATTTTTTTAAGAAAATGTTCTAATGCAAGAATAGTAAAAGATAGAGAGGACAACCTTGTCTAACTCCCTTCTGTAAAGAGAAAGAGGGTGATATTAAGCCATTAGCAAAAGCAGGTACTTTAGGTGCTGTAAATAGAAGACCATGTTAATGTAAGTGGGTCAAAAACCAAACCATGAAACAGTGGGAAAAACGAAAGACCAATCCATGTGAATAACTGCTTTTTCAGGGTGGAGGGAGATAGCAGCTAATGATTGCTTATAAAATCTGGATTTACTTATAATGTTGATAATTATTCTAGTATTATCTGAAATGTGGCTACCTTTGATAAACCCTGATTGTTCTTTTACCTACAAGGGGCAGTGAAAGGGATGAAGGTGTAAAGCAAGTATTTTCTCAAATGTTTTCTAATCAGTGTTAGCAAGGGAAATTGGTCTATAATTGTTACACAACCAAGGATCACGGGCATCTTTAATGTTAAGGTAAATCAATGCCTCTTAAAAGGTACCACCAGTAGATTTAGTTGTAGTAAGGTAGAAGAAAAGTTAATTAATTCTAGTAACTAACAGCTTAGACAAATGTAACAAAAATTAAATGGGGAAGCCATCTGGTCCAGGGGCCTTCCCTGTTTTAATTGACTCAATTGCTGTACAAATATCTTTGGAAGAAATTTGAGTTTCTAGGCAGGTGAGGTCAATAGTTGTGTCAAAACATTTCTAGATCGATGACAGATATTTCTTTACATCTTCTGGAAGATGGGTTATTTCAGGAGCATATATATGCTGTTAATAGGTCTTAAATTCATATAATATCTCCATATCTTTAAAAACCAAGTAATCATCAGCTCGCAGATTGGAATCAATTTTAATACATTCTTTTTTAGTTTCTAGATAATTCGCTAAAAGTTTACCTGATTTATTTTGGCTTCTATTATATTTAGCGCTTGCTCGAGGGAGCTACGCAGAAGCAGTTGTGTAGAGAGTTTATTATATTGAAAATTAGCTTTAATCAAATCATCTATGTGATCTTCAGATTTGGTAGCAAATTAATAGTTTTCCATATGTTTGAAATGGTTCAAAAGTTCTAAGGATTTTATTTTTTATTTTTTGAAACATAAGAAATAACAAAATATTTGGCTGTGGCTTTAAAGGGATTTCAGACCACTTCAGGTGAAAGATTAAGGGAGGAATTATTCAAAGGATGTGATAAAGGAAGTAGCTAAGAAGAGCGAAGTGTTAAAGTACCATCTTTTATTACCAATTGTTACCGGTAGTATGTCTAAATCTAAAGTAATGAGAGCATAATCTGAGATCAATATAGATCCTATGCTGGAATGTAGGATATTTTGTGCAAGACGTTTAGAATCAACAACTAATCGATTCTAGATTGAGAGCAATAAGTTAGAGAGAAAATGGGTTACAAAGTCTCCATTTGTCAACAAGAGAGCATTGTGTTGTAGTTATAGTGTGTTGCTGATGCATGATGGAAGGGATGAAAGTAACTTTAGAGTTACATTCTATCTTGGGATGGAAAACCAGATTTACAGTCTCCTCCAAAAACAATGTAATCAACTGTTAAATACATCAATTTGTGAGAGATAGCAGGCTAGAGGGTATCGTCTGGTTTGGTGGGAGAATATACTAGAATAAAACAATGGACATTTTGTGAACATGCAAATGTACCACCACCCATTTCCAGGTATGTCAACATCTCAAGAAACCAACATACCATTGAAAGCTTTATGACAAAGTAAAATAACACCATTCTTTTTCGAAGAACCTAGGGAAGAAAAAATATAACTTACCTATTGATGTTTACGTTTTTGAACTTCAGAAGCAATAAGATGAGTTTCTTGTAGAAAAACAATATCTGTTTTTAATTAGGATAAGTGGTAAGAACTTTTTGTCTTTTAATAGGTGAATCTAACTCTTTGACATTCCAGGAAAATAACTTTCAAAGACATTTACAATGGAGCAATACCATAAGTAAATATATACATATGAAAAAGAAAATGGATATAGAAGACCAAGAATAAACACTTATGTTAAAGAGTATTAAAATAACCATTGCTAAAAAGAGAAAAAAGAAAAAGAAAAATAGGCAAGAGAAAAAGAAAAAGGTGATTTTTTTTTTTCTTTTTAGAAACATAAATAATAAAATCTCTAGCTGTGGCTTTAAAGAGATTTCAGACTAAGAACAGAAATAAAATAGGAAGAAGGACATACCTAAAGGACAGACACAGATTTGGGGATGGTGAAGTCACATGAGAAGGACGAGACTCCAGAGCACATGAAGGGAAAACATTGATCCAAGTGAACGGACATAGAAACAAATCATCTATACACGGCACAACACCTAACGTGGAGAGAAAAATATGAAACAAAGATCATCATAGAAATATTAATGAGTTATAGCATGGGATATAAGTAACCACGAAGATATCATACCAAGTATTAGAAAAAAGCATTCAAGCAATGGTAGAAAGTCTGGCGGCGTTTATAGATTTCCCTATGCAAGAGTCTAAGGGCTTGATTACGACCATGGTGGGCATTTGAATGACAGGGTTGCATTGGCAGTCTGACTGCTGCCAAAGCGGTGGTCCAATCGTTTTGGTGGCGGTCTGACCGCCACATTATGACAGCAGCAGTCTTGCTGTGTTCGGACTGCCAGCACTGCCAGTTTAGATCCACAGGAGGGTCTGGTGGTGCTGGCAGTCCTAATCTGCAAGCAGTGCCGCTCTGGGATTACGACCCCCCTCTCTTCCAGCCTTTACATGGTGGTAGCACCGCCATGTAAAGGCAGGCGGAGACGGGGTGCAGGGACCCCCCTGGCCAACCTCATTGCAAGGTTCACAGCTTGCTTTGCAGATAGTGAACTTTGCGATGGGTGCTGGTGCACCTTACGCACTACAGCATTGCCGCCAGCTTGATTATGAGCCTGAGACAATGCTGTAGTCCAGTGGTTCCCAACCTGTGGTCCGGGGACCTCTGGGGGTCCACGAAGACTCCTCAGGGGTCCTTCGACTGCTTAGAAAATTAAATCATATTAATAGATGAGATCCCCAGCCTTCAGTATTGACTTAGAGGGGGGGTCTCAGGATTCCAAAAATGATTTAGTAGGGGTCCCTGGGTTCCAATAATGATAAAGAGGGAGTCCACAGAAGTTAAAATGTTGGGAACCACTGCTGTAGTCTGTTTCCGCCCGCTGACCCAGTAGGAAACTCGTAATGGGGCACATGGGAGGCCACCGCAGTGGCAGCAACCTGCCTGACAGGACTTCGGCAGAATGTATAAACCAACCCACCGAAGTCATAACGACCCCCTAAATGTGGCTGTAAATGAACTGGATCTTCATATGTTGTAGTTTTATTATTATAGGTGACCATAAAAGGGCAGGAATAGAACAAACCTAACCTGGCATTGAGATTACAGAGTGATAGGCACAAAGCAAGAAATCTTTTCCTTCTGTCTCTTGTTAGCCAAGTTGTGGGAAAAGTATACCCCAACCCAGAAATATGACCTTTACTTTTAGCCACTTGAATAATCTTTAGCAAGTCAGCGTATTCTGGAAAAAAGATTACTACACCTCTAGGCTTTTGAGAAGAGGATGCAGTCCATGGACTATGACCAAGTCTGTGAGCTCTTTGAATATTCAAGGTAGGCCTATCTGGTAGTCTAACATCCTTCGGGAGGAAGAACTGGAAAAAGGAAACAGGATTTGGGTCTTCCAAACTCTCTGTCAGACTATAAATACAGAGATTATTACCACAACTGAAATTCTCAAGGTATTCCACTTGTTTCTTAAGCTGACAAACCTAAGTTTGAAATAAAGTGTTTTGTTTTAGCAATAATCTGCATAGAACATATAGGGCCTGATTCTAACTTTGGAGGACGGTGTTAAACCGTCCCAAAAGTGGCGGATATACCACCTACCGTATTACGAGTTCCATAGGATATAATGGACTCGTAATACGGTAGGTGGTATATCCGCCACTTTTGGGACGGTTTAACTCCGTCCTCCAAAGTTAGAATCAGGCCCATACTCTGTTCCATCATTGTGAGCTATGTTCTCAATAATGGACTATTTATCATTCAGGCTTTGAATGTGTTGGTTTGTTTCCTCCACATAAGGCTCAAGCGTATGTATTTCTTCAGGAAGAACCTTCATAGAAATAGGAGTAGGAGACTTTGCTGGTGAGGAAGGGTCCTTTTTTGCTCTTTTATGAGATGCCATATTAGCGGTGCCAGACATTTTTTATGCTGATTTGGTAGTGCTAGTGACAGAAACAGGAATATTTGATGAAGTTGATGGTAGTTGGGAAGCTTGGGTGGGTTTTGAGTCTTCCATGATGTCCAACAGAATGAAAAAGGGGTTAGGATCTGGAAAAGTTATTGATTTGGAGTTTGTCTTTATATCAGGGGAATTACAGCTTAAATTTCACGTTTTCTCCATAAAAGTGTTTGCAAGATGTCAAAGACAGTTATCTCTGAAAAACCCTCCACTGTAGAGTGTTGAGGAAAAACTTTGCATGTAGTTTATGAGAACATACAATAACTTAGTATATCAGTTATTTTGCAGGCATTATGGAGCAAAGATACATTAAGGTTATTTACCTTCAAATAGTTAGGTGCAAGAAGACAGTTGCAAGGAGTATTGTAGAAGCTTCCACATTCACAAACTGTTTTTAAGTATTTAGGCAGCAAGTTAAACTAAATAGTGGTTGAGACTACTGTCAATCAGCGCCCGCCATAACACACAATAAAACAGTCACCTGAAGGAAAGGAGTAGCTCATCTGGAGCAGGGAGGCTTCCCAGAGCAGTGGCACATCACGGTGATGTTAAGATGGGGCAAATTTCATCAGGAGTCTGACAAAACACCCTGTTTGTCACAGAGCCATACTAGCTAGTGGCCATCTTCCTCAGTACCAAGCCATCAAAGTTAGCCAATCAAATTTTTTGTCCATGACAATACTATTTCAAGAGAACTACCAAACCATAAACTGACCAAATCTATGTAAAATGAATATAGCTCCCAGAGTGATATTACCATTAGAAGCAAAGTGCTTAAAACATTTAGGCCCTCATTACAACCCTGGCGGTCGGTGTTAAAGCGGCGGTACCACCGCCAACAGGCCAGCGATAAAAAAAAATGGAATCATGACCACAGCGGAAACCGCCAACATAGACATCCACTTTAACACTCCGACTGCCAGGGTGGTAGCAACAAACACTGCGGTGGTCACCGCCATACAGACAGGCGGAAGTCAATGTACTGCCCACTGTATTATGAGAGGCCAATCCGCCAGCTTTTCCGGGCGGTACCAATGACATCAAAAGCACAGCGGAAACAGTACACTGAGGGGGAATCACTCACCTTTCGACACTCAACGAAGAACCAGGACGCATGGAGCCCGAACTGCAGGTCCTCCCCATGTTTGTGTATCTACTAATACACCAGGAAATAGAAAGAAGGCGGCAGCGATGATGACGGTGAGTACTGCACATATCACACAGGAAAGGTGGGCAAGAGAGTGACACACACACGCAACACGCAACACCCCCACCCCCACCCTTACCCACAACACCATACACACAAAAACATGCATCAACATTGCACTTACACCCCGTAACCCCCTGAGAGAACGCAAGGACAAAAGGAATTGAGTTCAATCAGTGATATTTTAGAACATGATACCAAACAAAATAAAAAAAATCAGTATATACAAATATTTACATTATGTACAGAAGGCCTTACACTACTGTCCCTTGTAAATGTCCATGGACCAGTGGGCCCAAACATCATGGATGAAGCCCACACTTGACTCCTGCCTCAATACGGAGAGAACACTGCTTTGGCATCAGGTCAAAAAAATACAGGCACCTCAGGGGGAAGAAGGGGGCACCTCAGCCAGAAGATGGTACTACGCCACTGCTCCTCGAGGGGGCAACATGCCCACAGCGATGTCCTGGGGAGTGCAAAGCCACAGTATCTCAAGTCTCTCAAGTGGGTGGTTTGCCCACTGCTTGGTCCTGGGGAGTGCAAAGCCACAGTCTAGCAAGTCTCTCAAGTGGGTGGGTTGCCCACTGCTTCATCTTGGGGAGTGCAAAACCACAGTCTCCCAAGTCTCTCACACGGGTGGTTTGCCCACTGCTTGGTCCTGGGGAGTGCAAAGCCACAGTCTCTCAAGTATTTCAAGTGGGTGGGTTGTCCACTGCTTGGTCCTGGGGAGTGCAAGGCCACAGTCTCTCAAGTGGATGGCTTCTCTACTGGTTCTGGAGGGGGCTTTGCGCCCAGTGTGCTTCATCCTGCCAAGGATTGGGTGAGTGGATGAATACCTCCACTGGTTCTGGAGGGGGCTTTGTGCCCAGTGTGCTTCATCCTGCCAAGGATTGGGTGAGTAGATGCATATCTCCACTGGTTCTGGAAGGGGCCTTGTGCCCAGTTATGCTGCACCTGGGGTGTGGCAGTTCCCATTCCCTCACCTGGGTGTCTGAGGCACGAGATGTGCAGGGAACAGGTAGCATGATACTCCATGGAGGCAGAGCCACACTCCATCCAGCTGCGACTTAGGCTGCAAACTGCTGGTAGTGCCAGTGCTGGTGGTGGTGCCTCATGTGATGTGTGCAAGGTCCAGGACGTCTCCTGCAGCTTTGGACGGCTGCCCACTGGGGATGCTGCTGATGTCCGATGTAGTGGCACTGGTTGGGCATGTGGCGGTGCATATGGCGGTGCAGGTGTCGGTGTTTGCGGCGGTGTCTGCGGCGGAGATGGTGCTGCCCGTGGTGCAGGTGTTTGTAGTAGTGGAGGGAGACACCAGGCCATCTCCAGCAGCCTCGGAAGGCTGACCACTGGGGATGATGCTGGTGACTGTCGTTGTGGCAGCGGCGGTGCAGATGGCGGGGGAGATGGCGGTACAGGTAGCGGTGCAGGTGGCAGTCATTGCGGCGGTGCTTACCGTGGTACAGGTTGCTGGCCTGTCAGGAGAAATGGTGGTCACCAGTCCCTCACCAGGAGGCTCCATGCCCTGAGGTGACTTGCCCTTGCTTTTGTGTCCCTTCCTCACCTTGGTAGTCGCTGCTGGGACCTTGGCACTGTCCTCTTTGGTTTTTGATAAGGCCTTGCTGGGTGGGTGGTGCGTCTTTTCCCTGCTGCATGCCGGCCCCTTCTTAACCTTGGCAGGTGGCGGAATTGGGTGGTCCTTAGCATCGGTAGGTGGCACACTAGCAGCCCTGACAGGTGCCCCCTTCGATCCTCGCAGACTTGCAGGGACCACAGCGGGTGCCAATTTTGTGGCTGAGGTGCTGGCCTGGGATCTAGACATCCTGGCCCTAGGGGAAGGACGGGGAGGGGGAGGTGTAGGGAAGAGGTTAGCCAGGAAAAGTTTTTTGACACACTGGGATGGGAAAATGGAGGGGGTGTGGGAGTGGAGGAAGAGGTAGTGGTTGTAGGAGGTGTACGTCTGCTGAGTTTGGGTGAAGGTGCATGGGCTGGAGGCTGTTGTGAGGTGGAAAGCTGTGGTGTGGGTGTGTGCCTGCATTTGTGTACTTTGGGAGGAGGGCTCACAGACACACTAGGAGATGACACAGGGGACGTGTGCATGGTTGTGGGGGTGGTGATTGCTCATGAGGAGTGTGTTGTGATGGGCGTGCTGGTGATGAAGGCAGTGGCTGATGATGTAGTGCATGCAGGTGTGAGTGGAGACGACACTGGGAGGGAGGCGGACGAAAAGGAGGAGGGGGACACAGTCGATGAAGTGGATGTTGGTATGTGTGCATGGGTATGGTGCTTGTGTGAGTGCCTGTGTGATTATGTGTGGTGCTTATGTTTTCCTGAGCCACTTTTGTGTGTTGATGTGTGTGCATGCTGGTCTGAAGATGTGCTTGGGATGGGCTGAGGTAGAGGGGATTGGATCTGGGTAGTGGAAGTTGGAGGGGGGAGGCTGGACAAAGGGACAATGGCTGCCATCAGTGCTGAGGCCAGAGCCTGAAATGCTTTCTGTTGGGCCGCCTTGCCAGAATGAATGCCCTCCAGGTATGCATTTGTTTGTTGCAAAGGCCTCTCGACACCCTGGGTGGCATTCAGAATGGTTCATTGACCAACAGTGAGGGATCTCAGGAGGTCAATAGCCTCCTCACTGAGGGCAGCAGGGCGGACTGGGACAGGGTGACAAAACAAGAAGGGGGGAAAGACAGAGGATACACATGGTCAATGCCAGCAACACCACTACCATTGGCATACACAACACACAGGGAGCAGCCTTATGCACTAGGCCATGCCCAACCACTCACAAGGGTAGTCACCAGCCAATGGGGTACAATGCCTAACGCCAGCACTTGCACACCTGACACCCACAGGACCCTGCCCAGTAGTAGTTGGCCACTTGTACCATTGGGATAGGTGTGCTTTAGAGCCTGCAAACAAGGGACCTACCCTGGCATGATCGTCCTGGCCTAGGGGCACCCACAGCCCACATCCCCAACCCAGTTAGTTCCTAAAGTGCGCAAAGTCAGCTTTCTGAATCTGTAGTCACCCCCTTGTGGCTGCTGTGATGCCCTCAAGTGCCCATCCAACTCGGGATAGGCCACCGCCAGGATGCGGAACATCAGAGGGGTCATGGTGGAACGGGCACCCCTTCCACATTGGGAGGCCAGCCCAAGCTGGGCCTCTACTGTCTTCTTGGTCCAGCTGCGCAGGTCCTCCCATCTCTTGCAGCAGTGGGTGCCCCGCCTGTGATAGACCCCCAGGGTCCGCACCTCCTTGGCGATGGCATGCCAAATACCCTTCTTCTGGTGGTCATTGACCTAGAAGGAAAAGACTGCGGAAATTGTAATTACTCACCCATCCGGACCGTCATACTCATTGCCCACCTGTTCCCACCCATGCTCTGACGCACATACACTGATCACCTCTCATGCAGCATTCAGGCCAGGACGCCGTAGCATCCCTCAACATGTGGCTTACATCCATACCATTCCAAACAGGCATTGCCCACGCATCATGCTCATAGGGTACTCACCTGTTTGTCTGGAGGACCGTAGAGTAACGTGTATTGGGGAGGATCCCATCCACCTGTTTCTCCAACTCCTCCGCAGTGAAGACAGGGACCCTTTCCCCAGACACTCTAGCCATTGTCGCTTCCAGACTCAGGTTACAGCAGCACACACAGTGTAGGTCCTCTCCTGTTGATGGTCAGGTAGGAAGTGAGTGAATAGGTAGAAAATGGCGGTGACGTCCACGGCGGTGCGTACCGTCACCGCCGGTGTACATTGCCATTGGCTCCTGGAACCCATAGGGCCCAATGATAACCAATGCGGAATTGCGCGGCAGTCTTCGACCGCCTAACGCGTCGCTGCACTACGCCAGGTCAGGCAGACGCCATTTCAGGGGGGCACATTGGCATATATACTGACTCTCGATTACACACACTGGTCCTGTGACATTAATGTAACATATTTGTGCTATCTATGTGGTAAATGACCTTCTGATCACCGTTCTCCTCCATAGGCTAGAACCGCTGAGGCAGCATATTAGATGGTGGCATCCTCCGGTGTACAGACCCCTGGTGGACCTGTCGACAATGGAGGGCAGACACATTATAATCACATACAGACTTGATGCCACAATCCAAGAACTGGGTGCCCAATTGGAGCCAGACCTGATGTCAGCTATCCACCAGCCCACAGGAATCCCTACCTCTAGTGCAGGTCCTGTCAGTGCTCCATTTCCTGGCAAGTGGGTCCTTTCAACTACAGTGGCCATGGCATCTGGGATGTCTCAGCCAATGTTCTCCAATGTGTTGACAAAAGTGTTGTCCGCCCTGCTGAAACACATGCGCAGCTACATCGTGTTCCCCCAGGTGGAGGATTTGGCCACACTGAAAGCTGACTTCTATGCCCTTGGACATATCCCCAACATCCTTGGTGCCACTGATGGTACACATGTGGCATTGGTCCACCCACCCCGTAAAAATGAACAGGGATACAGGAATAGAAAAAGCTATCATTCGATGAATGTGCAAATGGTGTGTTTGGCAGACCAGTACATCTCCCATGTGAATGCCAAGTATCCTGGCTCTGTGCATGATGCCTATATCTTGAGAAATAGCAGCATCCCTTATGTGATGGGCCAACTCCAGTGGCACAGGGTGTGGCTAATAGGTGAGCTCAAGGTCCCCACACAGTATATGTAGGTGTCTGTGTATGGGGTTGTCCCTAAGGGTTCGTGTGTGTCTCACAATTGCCCCACGATATTTACAGGTGACTGTGGTTACCCCAACATGTCATGGCTACTGACCCCAGTGAGGAATCCCAGGACAAGGGCAGAGGAACGTTACAATGAGGCACATGGGCGAACAAGGAGGATTATTGAGTGGACCTTCGGCCTCCCAAAGGCCAGGTTCCAGTGCCTCCATCTGACAGGTGGATCCCTGTACTACTCACCCAAGAAGGTGTGCCAGATCATCGTAGCATGCTGTATGTTACACAACCTGTCATGGAGACGCCAGGTGCCTTTCCTGCTGGAGGATGATCCTGGTGATGGTCTTGTGGCAGCGGTGGAGCCTGTGGACAGTGAGGAAGAGGAGGCAGATAAAGAAGATGTGGACAACAGAACAGACACTATCCAGCAGTACTTCCAGTGACACACAGGTAAGAGACTGTAACTCCTCTTCATATTTCAGTATACTTTAGGACATTGTGCATGGCATCCTCTTACCCTCTGTGTATGGCCACTGACTGTTACCTTTGGGTTTCCCTTTTTCAGATCTGTGTACCCCATTGTGGCTTCTGCTATGTGTACTGCTGCCCACCAACTGTCATACATTGGTATAATTCAATTAACATAGACGTTGCAGTGCTTTGGGAATGTAGTAAGAATACATCTTTTGAATCATTACACTGACTCCAGTATGGTTTATATTTCAATGGTGTTTATTTTTTGTGGTAAATAGTAAAGGGGTACGTGCAAGGGGCTGGGGTGATGGTGGAGGAAGGTCCATGGTAGAGTCCAGTCTCTTGGTATCACAGGTGCATTGTCCAATGTGGCATAGGAAGGGGAGTATGGCAGTTCAAGGTGGACAGGGTGACTGAGTGGGACAGAAGGGTGACAATCAGGAGAGTCCTATTTCCTGGCAGGGGTCTTGGCAATGTTCTCTGTCTTCTGCCTGGATCGCTGTGACCATTTGCAGAGCGGTTCTCCTTCTGCAGGGGGTGGGATGCTGGTGGCCTGTTGGTCCTGTGGTGGTGCCTCCTGTCCACTAGCGCTGGCGGAGGTGGAAGGCATCAGGTTGGCTAGTGTCAGGGGCCCTTTGTTGTGCCACTGCCTCCCTCATGGTCTTGCCCATGTCAGCCAGCACCTCTGCAATGGTGACCAGGATGGTGTAGATTTTTGTAAGGTCCTCCCTGATCCCCAGGTACTCTCCCTCCCGCAGCCGCTGGGTCTCCTGCAACTTGGCCAGTACCGTGCCCATGGTCTCCGGGGAATGGTAGTATGCTTCCATGATGTTTGAGAGTGCCTCGTGGAGGGTCGGTTCCCTTGGCCTGTCCTCCCCCTGTTGCACAGCAGTCCTCCCAGCTTCCCTGTTGTCCTGTGCCTCTGTCCTCTGAACCGTGTGCCCACTGCCACTGACCCCAGGTCCCTGATCGTCCTGTGTCTGTGGGTTTGCTTGGGGTCCCTGTAGTGGTGGACACACTGCTGATTGACATGTCCTAGGGACAGTGGCATGGGCCCGCTGGGTGGGTGCTGTGCTGGTGTTTCCTGAGGGGGGAGGCTCTGTGGTGGTTTGGCACTTTGGCAGGGTAACCGACTGTCCAGAGGTCCCTGATGGGCCAGGTTGGTCATGGTGATCCAGGCGTGCAGAGCTTCTGTCATCACTGTGGGCCTCTTCTGTGGGGGGACTGGATGTAGCTGGCACCTCCTCTCTGGTGACATTGGGTAGGGGTCCTGTTGGGATGCAAATACATTGTTATTGTATCTGTGTGTGCCATCTTGTGCAATGGGCGTGTTTCCCTTATATAATTGTGGTTTCCCTGTCGCATAGGCCTTGTGTGATTGCTGATTGTGTGGGCTTGGTGAGTCTCTCTACTGGGCATGATGTGACGATGTGTGTCCTTGCATTGTGTTTGCATGCAGGGCTTGGTATTTGGGATGTGTGAGTTGTGATGGTGGGGTAGATGTGAGGTGATGGAGTGATGGGAGTGAGAGTAGGAGTAGGAGTTTGTGAAGGCATGCAGGAAGGGGGGGATAAAGTAGTAAAACATTTGACTTACCAGAGTGCAGTCCTCCTGCTACTCCTGCGAGGCCCTCAGGATGCATGATCGCCAAGACTTGCTCCTCCCATGTTGTTAGTTGTGGGGGAGGAGGTGGGGGTCCATCGTCAGTCCTCTGTATAGCAATCTGGTGTCTTGAAATCATGGAATGCACCTTCCCCCGGAGGTCGTTCCACCTCTTCCTAATGTCATCCCAGGTTCTTGGATGCTGTCCCAGGGCATTGACCCTGTCCACGATTCTCCGCCATAGCTCCATCTTCCTTGCAATGGACATCTGCTGCCCCTGTGATCTGAATAACTGTGGCTCTACCTGGAGGATTTCCTCTACCATGACCCTTAGCTCCTCCTCAGAAAACCTGGGGTGTCTTTGAGGTGCCATGGATGTGCTGTGAGTGATATGTGTGAGGTAATGTGTGTGGTGATGTGTTGTGATTTATACTGTGATGTGTGTGGATAGTGTAGGAGTGATGGTGTTCTGTGCCTCTGGGTGTGTGCTCTTTGCTTGCCTCTCTGTGCTTGCTATCTTTTTTTGGTTGTGAGTATTGTGGGTGTGTGTTTTATAGTGGTGTGAGTGTGTGGGTGTAGTGTGTGTATGTGTGTCAGGTGTGTGTATTTTGAATCGTCCAATGTGGTGTCGTTTTGTAACTGTGTGTGTATTTTGAGCGCGGCGGTGTGTACCACCAATGGTTTACCCCGGTTGAAAGACCACCGTGTTGATTCGTGGGTTGTGATACTGTGGCCGTATTCCTGTTGGCGTAACGGTGTGGGTTTTGCTATCGCCAGTTTATCACTGACCTTTGGTGTGGCGGACTTGTGTGGGTGTCTGTATTGCGGCGGTATTCTCTGTGTGAGTCATAATACCCGTGGCGAATTACCGCCGTGGGTACGGTATATTGGTGGCCGTCGGCACGGCGGTAAGAGGATTTTACCACCAGGGTTGTAATGAGGGCCTTAGTTCCAATTCAAATGTAAACTACTACTACTGAGGTGCTACTTCACACACTATTACTTTTGTTTGTGAAGTGGCCCCAAAATTTAAAATTGGAATAAAATGAAAACATGCTTATAAAGCGTGCGCACAAATACCCCAAGGTATCACAGTGCTAAAAGCAGAAAATGAAAGCAATAGACAGGAAAGACACTAGGAAAACACTGAAGAACTGAAAGAGAGAAGAACTTTGTCTTGAGATTTCTACTGAACAGCATATGATCCTCAATTTTCGTGATATGACACAGCAGAGAATTCCACAACTTGACTATAGCATAAGAAAAACTTCCACTTCCCCATCTTGCACAGCAGATCCTGGGTCCTACCACTAACCTATCATCCTCTGAAAGCAGCACTTTTATAGGTGATTACCATTGAAACTTAGGTCTAAGAAAAGGAGGGACAATATTACGCAGTACCTTATGTGCAGTGCACAATAATTTAAATATAATTCTGTCCATAGCAGGAAGCCAGTGCAAGCAGGTCCAAAACTGTTGGACTACCTGAAGTTTGTTGAGGAAGGCTTGACTGATGTTCAGGCATAGGGCATTGCAATGTTCCAACTGAGAAAACACCAGCACAAGGATGACCACTTTGTGAAAGTCCGTGGGGATAAAGGTAAAACTTTTTTCGAAGAAGTAACCATATGAAAACAGGAGATTGACATTTGTCAAAAGAAAGCTTTTCATAAAAAATCACCCTAAGGTTTTTTAGACGAGCTGACATGGGAAGGAAGGTGGCCAATTGTCTCTAGCCACTAGATTGAAGTCCAGATCAAATTATGTAGTTAAATAAGGACCTCAGTTTTATCCGCATTAAGGCCCATATTCATAGTTTTTGATGCAAACCAGCGCCGGTGCTGGTTTGCATAAAAATGTTTACCGCCGGCTAACGGTTGCCTTATTTAAGGAATGATGTTAGCCTCCATTGTGGACTGGTCAGAGTAAAACAAAAATGACTCAAACCAGGCAGCGCCGGCGTAGGGGAAAATGGGGGTTGTGCATCAAAAAATGGTGCAAGTCAGGTCTGAGGCAAAAATCATGCCTCAAACTGGACTTGCGCCATTTAATGACGCATAACCCCCATTGAAATGACTCCTGTCTTAGCAAAGACAGGAGTCATGCCCCCTTGACTTCTGTCCCCTGGGCATGATCATTGGGCACAGTGGCATGTAGGGGGGGCCAAATTAGGCACCCCTATACCATTTTAAAAAATAAAAGAAATTACTTACCTCAACTTACCTGTACTTACCTGGGATGGGTCCCCCCATCCATGGGTGTCCTCCCGGGGTGGGCGAAGGTGACAGCGGGTCTCCCTGGGGCAGAAGTGAGCCCACAGGTCCCTTAACGCCTGCCCTTACCCAGGTGTTAAAAAACAGCGCACATCAGGCTGTGCGCCGTTTTTTAAGGATCGCCCTCTCCTGTGTGTCAAAATGACACAGGAGTATAAGTAAGGCACACAGGCCTTAAAGTCATTTTTTGGGCGGGAACGCCTACCTTGCATGTCATTAACGCAAGGCAGTTTCTCGCATCCAAACAATAACTCCCATGGAGGAATTTTGACGTCCGCAGGCTCAGGCGTCAAAGTTTAAATATGGTGCATGGTTTGCGCCGAATGTGTGTCAAACTTTTTGAGGCACATTTGGCGCAAACAGAGTATAAATATGCCCCTAAGTTTAAAGTAGTTGTCCTTTATCCATTTGCTAACTTTCAGCATGCAACGCCTAACATTTGCACCTACAGGGAGAACATAATCGGTAATAGTGGCAATATTCAGGTTTTCATTGGTATACAGTACCCGAAAACCAAAAGCCTGAATCAGTTTTGCTAAGGAAGAAACATATAAGTTAAACAGAGTAGAACTTAAAATTGCGCCCTGGGGGAACACTGCACAGTAAACATAAGGATTTGAAGACAAACTGTTCATCCCTAGCAATCTGAGATGTATCTACAAGAAAGGATTCCAGTAGGCTGAGTGCTTTTCCTTTCATCCCAAGTTTAGAAAGACAAGATATCAATAGTCTGGAAGAGACCATTTGGAAGGCTGAGGACAGGTCTGATATAATAAAACGCGCAGCCTCCCCACCATCAACCACTGATCTCACACTGTCTTCCACAGCTGCCAAAGCTGATTCTGTACTGTGCTCAGTTCTGAAACCTAACTGAGATGGGTCCAGAAGGTCATGCATATCAATAAAGGCCATAAGTTGCTGATTAACATGTTTTTTTTTAAATTTCCTTGCTGAAGTTGGCAGCAGGATATGGGACAATAATTTTTGGACTTCTTCAATAACAGAATAACCGTTGCTTTTTTCCGTGATCTAGGGATGCAACCTGCCTCTATTATAGTTAAGCATCAGAGTAAGATGATTAGTCACTAAGGGCCTGACTTAGAGATTTGCCAGAGGGGTTACTCCATCACAAACTCGATTGATATCCCGTCCGCCATATTACCATACCATAATAGTCTATGGAGATTATAATAGGCTGGACAGGATATCCCTCATGTTTGTGACGGACTAACTTGTCTGTCAAACTCTAAATCAGCCCCTACATCTGGAACTAATTGCAGAATTGTAGGAGAGCACGGATCCACAGGAGACGAGACTTAATTGAAAAAATGTTTCTTAGTTTGTGCCATTAACACATAGGAGAAACGGGAAAGAGCAGGGGTAAGAGAGGGAGGATCACTGCAAAACGCAGGAACTGGCTGAACCTGATTAGAGGGGCTGGATATTTTGCAATACATTTTCAAAATCATAGGGGCATATTTATAAAACAAATTGGTGTAGGGCAGCGCCGCAAGTTATTTTGCTGTGTTGCCCTACCCCTATTTGAAAGGGCAGCAACGCACCGTATTTACAAGATACAGTGCATTCCTGTCCTTTCAGCCAGCGCCAGTGCACAATTTGCTGCCTAGTGCCGCCTAGTGCCAATGCAGGCACCCTTGCATCATAGTGCAAGGGTGTCTGCATTGTTGGCGGGGTTGTTTTCATGCAGGAATGGGTGTCTTCATGCACACAAACAAGAGATGGAGGTATTTTCCTTTTTCCAGGTGTGCTGCAGAATGCAGCACACCTGGAAAGTGGAAAAACAAGGACAAATTTAAACATTTCTCCCCTGGGGAGCTGTATGGTTTTGACGCATTCCCAGGTTTACAGAGCCTTCTAAATCTGGGAATGCATCAAAACCCATGGGTGTTGCATTTGAAAACCCATTGCAACACCCATGGAATGCCCCCTGATGCATTGTGAGGCAGCACTGCAACTTGTGCTGCATTGCCTTCCACCAAGTCTACAAGACCATGAAAAGCCATGCAGAAGGGCTTTGCTTGGCCATGTAGATATGGGTCTGTACTCTTTTTTTAATTAATTGAGTTGATGGGGGGCAGGAAAGTGAATTTACAATTTTATAAAGCTCCTAAGAGGAGATACAGGTTGTCCTCACTTTAGAAGAGAAATTATTTTAATAATGCCTCAAAGATAACATGTTAATAACCTGTACTTTTGCCATGCTAGCTTGAGTTTGTCAGAGAACCAGGTTTATTTCTGCTAAAATACTCAAAGCAGAGCATAACAATTCAGAAAATTCAGCTAATTCCTCATCCTACTTAAATGTTGATAAGGTTACAACAAGGGCCTTCTTAAGATTTTGACTTGATATCTTTTTCCAGTTTCAACTCTTAATAGATGCTCTAGATACCCCAAGAAGGTGAGGGGATAAAATAACTTTAATAAAGAAGCCAATAGCCCAGTGATCCATCTGGATTAGCGTGATGATTTCCGCAACCTAAACCTCAGAATTATTGGTAAAGATCCCATCAAGTTTCTGACCAGCAACATGGGTTGGAAACTTCACAAATGGAAGCCTTGGCCGGCCATGGTAGCAATTAAGAATTAAGGAGCAAGCACCTTGGCATGAGGATGCTTCTAAATGAAAACTGAAGTCATCCGAGAATTGTGAAATTAGTTTTGTGTGTGAAAATGGTGTGAATATTTGGCCACAAAAGGACCAAAGCTTGCTCTGAGACCTGGAAGTCAGTAAATGTGCAATATCGCAAAAGTGAAAGTTTCATACATTTTGAATTTAAGCAAAACAGCCTCACACAAGAAAATAAAGGTAAGAGGCTCACTCACATAGTGGATATTTTTGCAACGCCACCACCTAACCTATTCAGGCTGTCATGTCTAACAATCACAAATTGTTTAGGAACACCCTCCACGAAGCCAAACCCAGGTGATCATGTACCCAATAAGAGAAACAATGGGTGAATCCAAGGTAATTTAGAGGCAACACAGAATTCTTGGCAAGCAAAATGAATCTCTTGTCAAATTATTTGTTTGGGGCTGAAGTGGGAGATTAGGGTTTATAATCATTACAAAAGTTTTCAATTCAGTTAATGTGGGAACTGGTATCCAAATCTCCTGGGGCCAAGAGGATTTGGGGTTAAAGTTTTGCAAATATTGAATCAGAAAGCAGGTCCTAGCTACCTTGGTGTAGGAAATATATGTTTTCTGCATGATCATCCTGGACTTTTGACCTCTTTGCTGTGCCTTTTTATTATGGCTTTAGAATGTGAATGATAACCCTGCTAACCAGTAGTAAAGTGTCTGTGCTCACCCCTTTAATATGGTTGAATTGGTAAATTTCTAATTGGCATATTTCCCATGCCTATGAGTTCCTAGTATTTTCTCAACATTTCAAACATATTTTAATAGTGTTTTAATACTGCATAAATACTTTTCACATTGCCATAACTTACGCCTGTCATAACTACGACCGGCTCAGTATCCTACTAGGTAAGCTTCGACCCGCTTCCACGCGGATGTCGCGCTTGACTCACACATCTCCTTTTTGTTTGTACCAAGTACATTACGCTTTTACCATCTCATACCACCGCGACTCCTTAACAGACGCTTATTACTGGCTTTCATTCCCCCTGCTATACGCTACCGGACTGTTTTATCATCCTCGTTCCCATTAGCCTACACTTACCTCTCTCTCCGGTCACAGTTTAGGGGCAGCCTGTCACTGCGCCCTCTCATAATTCATCTCACCTCACTTTTTCAGGGTATTTCTCCTTTTTTTCATTCAACTTGAAATTATTGCTTTTCACCTCTGGCCTTCCCATGCGCTCGTTACTTACGGGGTGACTATCCAATCCCCCAGCCTAAATGTACATTAGCTTTTATTAATATTTTGCATTACGATATTTTACCTTTCATATTTCACGTTTCTGTTTTATCCAGCCTACGTTTATGCCCTGTATGTCACTCCCTCTTACCAATATCTACTTACTCATCTTGGTATGCTCACATATGCTCGTATTTGGCTCACTTACCTCACCTACAAGTTGGATTCCCTTTGACACTAACGGACCTGTTTAACTGTTCTACTTATATGGCACATTATTATCTCACCAGCATTTCCTGCCCTATCTTTCTCGGTTTCCCATAGGTTTACTTAATTGATACAGCGAGTCACTACATTTTATCTTTTTCCTTACATTTACCTTGTTACCTACGCAGGGTCCCCAACTGAGGCTTATCAAGGCCTCTTTTGCTTACCGTCATTTACTGGATCGGCTTTCACCTACTGCCAACCATCCAACTCCTTACATCGGTCCACCCACTACTTACCTTCCTGGCCAACTGGCCCAGGTATGATTTTTTACCTCCATACCCAACTCTTGTATGCACTTACCTTCTTTCTCCTATTACTTCACCGTCTTGGCTTCACCTAGATATCACTTCTCTTGGGGATAGTATTGGGTGTTCATTATCACAATCCTACACACGGCTTCGAATAGTAAGTTGCTCTCTTCTTCTTCTTCACTTTTTTCCTCTTCCTAGGTGTCCTTTCATTTACACGTGGGACTTTTTGCTCACAATTTTCACTATGGTTTGCCATGCCTACCCAATCTGACGTCACGAATATGAATACGTGTACACACTCACATGGGTAAATTATTACACTGGCACCTGTCCCTTTGGACTTAGACCAAGCCTACTTACCCATGTTTACTCCCACATATTGTATACACCGTTTATTGTTTTACAGCCTTGAAAAAGTCACTTGTGTGACGAAACACGTGTTGGCTGTTCTTGGATGACTACGTCAAATTGTGGCGAATTGGGCCTACAAATAAAGACACTTACATCACCAACTGAGGACTCTTCAGATTTATTATCCACATCTACAAACTGAAGACCAGGGACACTTGTCCTCTACTTGAACTGTGACTGTACTGTTCTGTGTGATGGGGTAAATGTTGATGACTTACCTGAGTCCATTCCTCCAGTGAGTCCCTCAGGGTGCAGGATGGCCAGTACCTTTTCATCCCAGTCTGTGTATTCTGGTGGTGTTGGTTGCGGTCCTCCCCCAGTCTTCTGGACTGCAATGTGGTGCCTTGATGCCATGCCCCGGACCTTCCCCCGCAGGCCGTTCCATCTCTTCTGGATGTCGTCCCTGGTGCGTGGATGGTGTCCCACTGCATTGAGCCTGTTCACAATGGTCTGCCATAGCTCCATCTTTCTTGCGATGGGCGTGTGCTGCACCTCGGCCCAAATATTTGTGGCTCAACCTTCAGGATCTCGTCCACCATGGTCCTTAACTACCTTTCTGTGAAGCATGGATGTTTTGGGGGGTGACATGGTGTGTGTGGTGAATGGTGTTGGGGCTGGGAACGCGGTGAAGGTGCTCTTCTGTGGGTCGGTGTGGGTCTTGTATATGGTGGTGTTCGGTGTCTGCCTCTGGTGCTCTCCACTGACCGCCAAGGTGATTTGTGCATCATTATTTGGAGGGTGGGAGGGGGGGTGTGCTCAGCGGTGGCGGGGTGGGGAGGACCAAGATTCCCGCCGACAGGGTCATGACAGGGAGTGGTGGTCTGGTGATTTTTGGCAGGGTTGGGATTTTCGTTCATTATACGGCGGGTTTCCATCCACACTTCTGTTCACCGCCGCCATGGTGGGCGGCGGTGTTTCCCGTCGTGTTCATAATGACCGCCTATGTAACTTTGCTCTGCAACCAATGCCTGCCTAAGGCACACAGTTGCATTCATTTTCTAAGGATTATTCCATTTCCCCTGGACCCCTGCCTGCCATAGGCACACAGCGGCACTTGTTTTGTAAGGATTATTCAATTTTCCCCTACACCACCTGCCTGCCACAGTCACAAAGCGGCAGTCATTTTTATGGATTATTCTATTTTCACCTACACTCCTTACCTGCCATAGGCGCACAGCAGCATTAATTTTTTAAGGGTAATTCCATTTTCCCCTGCATTCCATGCCTGCCATAGGCGTACACCAGCATTAACTTTTTAACGATTCTTCCATTTTCCTTACACTTTCTGCCTGCCTTAGACACACACCAGCTTTAACTTTTTAAGGATTAGTCCATTTTCCCCACACATCCCTGTATGAAACAGGTATCTCCCCTTGGATGCACTTAAATCATACGGTTACATCTGTATATTGTTATCCTGAATTGAAATATTATGTTATGATGTTGATTGGAATGTGCACACTATTGCTGTTAATTATTTGGGACAACCTCACTAAATTATCTTATCTATGTTGTGAATAATTCAAACTGCAAAAATTACACTTTTCACTATTTTTTTCTTGGTTCTTTGTTTTGCTGGTGTACAAGAGACATCACCCATAGTACTGCCAGACAGAAAGCCGTCAAAAAGTTAAGTGACCACAACACATGACTCCTCTGCTTCTGCAACTAAGTGCCAACTGACTGAACATGGCTCCAAAGAAGGATGCTGCCAAGAAAGTGGCCAGTGAGGATGAGAAGAAGAAGATTACCACCACTGGCTTGCTGCTCTCCTCCTTTTTTTTAAGGCACCTTCATGCGCCTGCTTTACCGTCCTCCAGGCAGCAAGCTGGGAACATCACTCCCATATCAATGACAGCACCACTCCAACCTCAGCCCAAGCCCATGTCCCTCAGTGAGGCAGTCACTGCAAACATGGTGATGAGCAGAGAGTCTGAATTGGAGTTGTCTCAGCTTCAAACTAGTACCTAGCTGTCACAAGAAACTGAGCAAAGTGGACGGCAGAAGCTGCAGCTAGAGCCAGCAACAGGTCTTCCTGAAGTAGGAGCAGAACAGGAGGTTGGCCTTCCTGCTGAGCAAGATGTACCTCTTCTTGAACCAATGGATTCCCGAGCTCCAGCAAGAAAAAGAAGGGGTACTCTGCCATCTTTTCCAAGCCCCCCTTCTAATGATCTGGACATAGATTGGACCCCAGCTGAGTCTGAGACCCGCCATAAGAGGCGAGAGAAAATGAAACTTCCTGAAAGCCTTAGAAATATGGAAGGAGGTGAGGAGGATGAGCCAGTCATTATAATGGAGGCTGGCTCAGAGGACACCATTACCCCTCCTATTCAACTTGCTCAGAGGGATGTGGCAATGGTTTCACCACCACCACTGCCAGCGTTGTCCTCCTTAGAGTGTATCTGTGACACAATACTTGATTCAAGGTACAAAAACACTGGCCACTTGTATTCTTTTTTCCGAAGGGGATGTTTCATTAAAAGTGAATTGTTGAGCAAATGAGAGACCTGGAAGAAGAACGGCTGGAACTTAGAGTCCCAGGCAGAAGTTCTGGCATGTAGCCTTCAACCTCCAAAGACGGAAGTGCTGCTGTCTCACAGCAGCCAACACCAGCAACAACAACACCAGCAACAACACCAGCAACAGAAGAATCAGACCCAACCTATGCAATTACTTGGTTTCATGTGGCAAGGCTTAAGTCAAGTGTAGTATATGGCTTGTCAGGTAGCTAGTGTGTCTGCTGAGAGTCTGTTCAATCCAGCTGGAGCAGTTGTCACAGTCAGAAGGACCAGTCTCTCTCCTCAAAACATGGAAAGATTGACCATTAAAAATGAACCAACACTTTATATCACACAATTACACTGTTCCTGAAGTATCACAGGAGAAGGAGGAGGGCAATTGGTCAGACTTAAGTGTGTTAGCTGACTACCTTCTGGGCTAACCCCCTGAGTTTGAGGACAAACTCAACGTCCTTGATTGAGTAGGACACAGAAGGACTTTCAGATTATTGTCGAACTGTTTTGCCAAAAAAATGGATATAGCTAGAAGAACATTATATATTTTGTGTCTGACTTATGCAGCCGAACCATTTATTCACATGTATGGGCAATTGGATTTGGACCAGTGTGTAGTGTAGAAGCCTCCCCATTCCCTTTAAAGATATTGGAGACAATGCGTACCTCCGTTCCATGCCTATTCTTCTTTTTTTCATTCCCTGGTAGGGCTGCCCCAGTAAATATAAAAAAATTACAACATCAAAAAGTGCCAGGGCACACCAAGAGTAGTCCGAAAATCATTTCCAAAGTGGAAAGAAGAGTTCAAAGTCCAAGCACAATGTAGAGGTTGATGAGATTTTATTCTTCATGGAAAAAGTACATTCTTCAAACAGCCGACATGTGTTTCGTCACAAGGACTTTTTCAAGGCAAGATTGTAGATGTGGGTAGTACTCATGGAAAAAACTGGATAGTTTCCAATAATCCAAAAACGTTCATGTGGTAAATCTGGTAGAGAATGTACCATGTACTGATATAATGGTGACAATGAATTTCCGGGCAAAAAGTCTCTGAAATCATGGATATGAGGTCAAGTAGAGAATAAGGGTCATGATAAGCCAAGGATGAGCTCAAGGATGTCAGTCCACGTGACAGGAAAATACGAGTAGACCTCATATCCATGATTTTGTAGACTTTTTGCCCAAAAATTAATTCTCACCATTATATCAGTACATGGTATATTCTCTACCAGAATTTACTCTTCAGCTTCCCTGACTAGGCTCCTTCTGCTCTTTGCTGTCGGTTTCCTGCGGCATCCTGCTCCTTCCCGATGTCTATCTCAGGATTCTGCTGCATGCCGGTCTCCTAGTCCATCCGGCCTTTTGACAGGATCGCTCTTCTCCTTAGGATTTGAAAGGCAAAGTCCTTCCCCAGTTTTAGTGATCCTATGTCCCAAAACAGCCCCTTCTTTAATATGGTGCCCTTCTTTTGTTTCCCTTCCAGGTTCTGATGGTGTTTCAGCAGCAGCGAGGAGGGATCCAAGGCATTTCCACCAGGTGGGTGTTGGAATAGGGAAGGGGGTTCCCCACAATCACTTACAACTTCTGGTAAGGAGCAGTACAGGATAACCTGTACTTCGTGTAAATAGTTTTCTACACAAAATATTGATGTTGCTCATTGTTGTCATCAAGCGGGCAATGAGTTCTCTGTAGTTATCTTCTGGCATAACATCAAAGTGGAGGCAAGCTGTTGTGTCTGAGATGGGTATTGTTTTAAACTTCTCTTTTTTGTTTTCACCAAGCAGTTTCCTACTGTAGCTACATCGTAAGCGGCTGGGAAAATCAATTTTTCTCCATCTATAAAATGTTTTTTATTTTTGCAGTGTGCCATTCCTTAGTAGGATGTTTTCAAAACTGGGTGGATGCCACATTTTTCACAGTTACTTTCCACTGACTCATCTCTTGCAACTTCCTAGCAAACAAATCTCTGCTCTTTCCAGCTAGAGACTCATGTTTTGCTTCTAAGTGATGCCTTATTTTGTTTGGTTTTAGACTGCCCCTAGCTAAGTCACACCACAAACACATTGTGGCCTAATTTCCCCAGTACCAGTGATGCAGGAGAAATCAGACTCCAAACAGGAGGCATCATAGTATTCTATTTTTACTTTTTTTTTCCTCACCATCGGCTCCTTTTTCTATCTTTCATTTAAGAAGACTACCACATGTTGGCCTAAGCCACAAAATTCCAAGGCGCATTGTTGATGGATAGCATGCATTTGGGTTTTCAAACCACAGCAGCAATTTTACACCTATTTGAAGTAGAGCAGGTTATGAAACTGCAGCCTTGTAAAACTTATCTTCTTACACTGCATAGGTAAAATATCAATTAGGGAATAGTTCCATGATACTTGGATAAAACATCAATGTTGATCAATGTTTTAAGTGTTTCCTGCTCATACTTCTGTGGTACATATATGCAGATACCACCGATGAAGATGTACATGTTACTTTTTCAAAAGTTAGTGAGTAAAGAAACTGCCCATTCACCTTAACTCAAAAACAAATGTTTACCTACTTATTGCAATTCCCTGGTTTAATCATATTGCACTCCATCTGATGCTCCTTCTGATGCTCCTTCTACCCAAATAGAGGTCCTCTGCTTAGCAATGAAGTGGCTTTTTGTCCTTGAGATGAAGAGAAAAAGTTTAAGAAATGTTACTGGTGTATATTCAAATATGGTTCTTGTGAGCTATTACCACAGCTTCCCTCTGTCTGTGTTTACAATCATTGGGTGAGGGAGTGAATGACATGCCTAAACACCACCTGCTGCATGGTTATGAGTGCTGATATGACATGCCATGGTCTATAAATAATGAATTTGAATCCATGAGGGCCGTTAAAATATGCCATGATCTGTAATAAAAAAGGTTGAATCCTGGCAATATCAAGTCTACCATTAATCCTCCAAGGATTGTAAACTGAGCACCGCTACATTGACAAATGACCCCTTGCTGAATTTAGAATTTTATCTAGTTTTTAAAATTGTATGGCTTTCCAGGATCCACCATGGGTTTCATACCCATTCCCACCACAAACTGGAAGGAGGTTGAAAGCAAAAAAATAGGAAAAAATGGTCCATCTCCAGTAAAACGCAAAAACTGTGTTACACAGTTTGTTATTCTAAATCAAGTCTGCCTGCTCCTGAAAGCTAGGAAGATGGTGATTGTACCACCACAAACATACACCTTCTTCTGCAGCACTTTGTTTGCATTTCCCTCCCAAAAAACTAGGCTAATGTCTTGGTCCTCTCCATTGGAATCCACAAACCTTGGTACCTTTAGAATTCCAACAATGTTTGAAAACAAAGACACAAATTTGGTTTGGATAACGTATGTGGACTAAAGTTCATGGGAGCCTAAGCCTGAGCTGTCCCAAGTAGCCAAAATAAGGCTTAGCAAGGGGGGGGGGGGGGTACTAGCAGCAAAGGGGCTAAGCTCTTTCAGAAATATGTGTATGATCTTCACATATTCTGAAGGAGCTCCTGAAGACTTTAAAACCTAGTCTTATCTACGAGAGTCTGGAGGTTAACAGCTCATAAAGGTGCATGCTGCAGACAATAAGGTAAATAGTGAGTGTTCTGGCCCGTGCACTTTTTGTCAAAATAGGCATTGTTAAAGGACTCCCTTTGAAGTAAACTTTGAGGCCCAAGGCTTTAGTTGGGCTGGTCCTGCTATATGAAGCAGACCCAGCAGTAATTAAAAAATGACTCTGAAATAGTTCCTCACAGTGCTCTTTGTTCATGTACTTCATTTTACTGGTAAAATAAATTATCAATTTCTCAAAAATAGCTGGAAAACCCCTCAAGGTAATCCATGATAGCACTGCAAACCCTTTTTTCACAAGTTTTACTTCATCTTGCATTCCCATGAGTATTTGCTTTTCTCAAGATGTGTTTCAGATGTCTTTTTTTCATACAATATATTTCTCAAATATAAAGCATACATTGAACTGAGGTGAAACCAGGTGCTTGGGCAAGACGTGGTTGTGGGTTGGCGTTGATGATGACGCACGAATGAAGGCTCTGCAATCGAGGCTGAAGTCAGTGAGAGGTTCCCACAGTGTCTTTCCGGGGGTCATAAAGGTGTTCCGAGGACATGCACATTCAGTCATTGGCCTCTCTGCAGAGCACACAGCGCAGTGGTCTCATTTATGCCAGCTGAATTTGTGGGAAAATGTGTGAAGCAGGTACATAGCTGTCAAAATAATGGAAGGGGGAATACAGCTCCTGCATCGTTAACTCCCCCAGCCACCATAATATCAGTAGACTCTGGATGTCAAGTGCTTGGAGACGAGGGGGATGTGTGCTATTGCTCTGATTGCTGGGTAGCAAATGGGCATCGGCATGTACTAGGGCTGCCCCAGTCATCCTGTCCAGAAGAGCTCAGGACTGTGGTAGAGAGAGTGCAATGGACAATGCCATGCCCTTTTCACTGCCTTCCCAATATTAAGTGAGAAGGCAAACAAGAGTGAGCCATAACTTCTGGCCTAGATGCAGCACCTTTTGATGAGAATCTTTCTATCTAATGAAAACCGCCATAAGGCCGGTGCGTCCTCCTTAACTCTGATGATCCCCATCTAGTACCATACAGCCTCATCCGGCAATTATGTGTGGTGGAAAGATTTAGTCCAATCAAATGAAAATCCCAATGCACTGTTTGTTTAGTTAAAATTCTCCTGAAAAGGGTCCTTGGTATAGTTGCACCAACCATGCAAACAAGTCTGCAAATAATTACTGGCTCCAGGGCCAGTGCTAGTGCTAGCTGTGTGTGTGTGTGTGTGTGTGTGTGTGGGTGTGCGTATGTTTGTGTATGCGCACACGCATTTTCTAATGTATGTGTGAGAGAATGTCTGCTTGTCTGAGAGTGTGAACGTCTGTGAAGTGAGAATGTGTGTATGAGTATCGTGTGCTATGAGGCAACACTCCGTTTTTGGTTTTGGCTATGATCGAGAAACAGATACAGTGAGAGAAAGGGGGAATTAGGAGTGGGAGAAAAATCATACAGAAAAATATTCAAACTTACTGCCAGTGATCGCCAGCTTTAGATGTTTAAAGAACCAGTAGGGAACACCAGCAGCATGAGGAACTTGATGTAAAAGGCAGCGGCAAGAATGTCAAAGGCAGGGGTAGGGAAATGCAGCTACGAGGCTGTGAAATGTAGAAACAATGAGGTGAAAGTGGCAACCAGGAAGGCACTGAAGAATCTCCACTTTAACAGCAAAACAGTAATTATTCAGAAGCCTAATTTGTATAAATGTATAGTTTGAAGACATTTCTGCCATCCATGCTTCTCTGTCTCTGATTGGAGGAAAACAAGTGTTGATGCTTCTACACTTTAATTAACTACTCTGTCTGCCTCCTCCAATCAGAGATCCCTATTTTGACATGCTTACGGTGTTGAAAAGTACGAGGAAAGACCAATGGATGGAAACCTTGCTATGGAGTGTGTACCTTCCCCCAGAGAGGATGCCACACACCACCTTGGGGGCACGTTCCAAAATTTGAACACCAGTGCTTTAGGATGTCATGGTTGGAAAATGTAACTTTCCTTTCTTCTTATTTTGTGTTTTGTTACTTTCAGTATTTACTAATAGGTCCAGCGTCAGTAAATAAATCCTTGCTAAACCCTTTGTAGCTTAACAAAGGAGCAGTAAGGCTTAACTTAAAAGACAGGTATGTGTAAAGAATTTAATATCATCAAAAAAATAAATAATTAACAGGCAAAGATACCAATTTATAAAAATAGAAAATATGTTTATCTTCAAAACAACACCAAAACAACAAAAGTCTAATGTAGGGAATTGGAGATCTGAATGTTTAAATAATAAATGCAAATGTTTACATTCTAGCACCAAAATGCTTAAAGCACCAGTTCCAGCTATCTGGTGCACTGGACTGGGACAAAGTTAAAGTTTTAGGCTGACCTTGATGGATCACAGGTCAGATAGGCTGAGGGCTAGATCTCAATCAAAAGTTTTACTTCAGAATTAGGCCCTCATTATGAACATGGCGGTCCAAACCGTTCCGCCGGCGGTAAAAACGACCAACAGAGGAGCGGTCCGGACCACCAAATAATGAACCTATTGAAACACAGCCATCCAGAAAACCACCCACCGCCAGTAGAGGAGTGCCGACGACGACAGTAGAGTCCGCCCACAGGCCGACGGAAAGGCCCATCCTGCCCATCAAATAATAAACCACTAGTCCGCCACCACTTCGAGGGTGGGAACCACTGCCACGCAAGTCCAGGTGGAAATGAACCAAATATAAGGAAACACTTGGCGGAGGCCCACACAACGTGTTGAAGCAGACATGGATAGAGAGCTGCAGATCATGCCAGCCCTGCTCCTTGCCATATACCTCCACGACCGAGACCGCCGACGAAGACGACCACAGTAAATACCCCAACCTACGAAACAAGGGAGAAAAGGAAACAGTTAGGTACCCACCCACTACACCCACCCTACAACGCCCCCCAACCCTTCAGAGCAGCACAAGACATACAGCCCACATCAAGAGGTACCTGCCCGACACAAGGCAAATCCAACCTCACTATAGTACGTACAAATGGCCCACACCCACAAACAATGAAACAATGAAAGAGTGTGCCACCAAAACACATGCCACACATAAATATTTATTCCAGCTCACAGAGCCAACTATTACCAACAAGGCCAACAGCCAGTCCATAGTGCAAGAAGTCCCATGGGCCACAATGGCCCCAACCTGACTCCCAAAAGTGCATGGTACTCCACCTAATGGGGCAACAATGGGGCATCCAGGCACCTCTCAGAACGGGGGCAGGGGGTAGGCGGGAAGGGGATTTGCGACGGGGGTGGTGCTTGGACTTGCGCTCGGAAGGTGGAGGGGGTTTGGGTTTGGCTTTGGAAGGTGGGGGGTGTGTTTCGAGCGGGTGGAGCCAGTTGGACTTGGCTCTGCATGGGGCCTCTTCTTCTCTGGGAAAGGGGCACAGGAATGTGAAGGGCGGACAGGGGTGGGCTGTGAAGTGAAAGGAGTGGAAAGGGCAAGGAGGTGTGCACGCTTAGGGACAAGACGGGGTGGGCCAGTGGGTTGGAAAAGGTCAGCACGGGAGAGGAAATGTTTCTTTGGAGCAATTGGGTTGGGCCTGGAGGAGGGCAAGGGAGTGGAGGCAGAGGGTGTGGATGCAAGTGGTGTAGGGGTGCGTGTTGTGGGTGCAGGTGACTGAACAGGATGCTGAGGTGTGGTGGATGTGTGATGGGTGGGTGTCTTGGTGCGTTTGTGTGTTTTTGGAGGAGGGGGTGGACACAGTGGGAGAAGACAGGCTGCCAGTGTGGATGTATGTTGTGTGGCTGTCTGCAAGTCTGGTGAGTGTGCTGCATGTGTCAACTACAGTAGTTGTGGTGAGTGCAGGTGTGGTGTCTGGGGTGCATGTATGGATGTCTGCTATTGTGGTGAGTGCAGGAAGAGTATCAGCAACAGTGACTGGAGGGGCAGTGCATGAGGGTGTGCATGTAGAGGGGACAGACAGGGAGGCAGAAGAGGTGGGCACACTAGAGGAAGTGGATGTTGCTGTGTGTGCATGTGTATGTTTGCTGTGTGAATGCTTGTGATGGGAGGTGTGGTGCTTGTGTTTAGAAGTGTGCTTCTTGTGTGCTGAGGTGCTTGACTGCGTGACATATTATGTGCTTTGGATGGGTGAAGGGAGTGGGGTGCTGAAAGGGGTAGAGGAGGTTGGAGGGGGAATGGAATGACCAGGGAAACTGGCTGCCATCAAAGAGGAGGCCAGAGCCTGAAAAGATCTCTGTAGGCCAGACACAGCATTGTGAATGCCATCCAGATAGGCATTGGTCTGCTGCATCTCTGATGCTAGCCCCTGGATGGCTTTGACGATGGTTGTCTGCCCTACAGAGATGGTTCTCAGGAGGTCAATAGCCTTCTCTGTGGGGGCAGCAGGGCTGACTGGGACAGGGGAGGAGGTGCCTGGGAGACGCCCACCTTTCGGGGTGAGCGGGCACGGGCAACTCGGTGGGGAGCAAAAGGGAGGGCGGTGATGGCATGGGGGTGGTGGAAGATGTTACTGTAGTAGTGTGCCCACTAGGGTCCGCCACCGCTGGGGAGCCCCCATCATAGGAGGTATCGGAGTCAGTACCTCCAGTGGTAGTTGCCTCCCCCGTGGTACTCCCCTTGCCCTCCAACCCACTGGTCCCCTTGGCGTCGGATGACTCTGCCTCCGAGGATCCGTGGGCCGCTTCATCCCCACTTGCCGGTGCCTCCGCTTCCTCGCCAGATGTTGCTCATGTACACAAACAACACAAGAGAACAGGGATGAGGAGACAAAACAGGAGAGACACTTGTAAATAGCTGAAAGGAGTGAACATAGTGGCCATATATACACCCATCCTGAAGGCACCCCAAACAGGCAGCCCCGTTCACTATGCCCATGGCCATACACCTGACTAGTGACCAAAACCCTGCTCTACACCCATCCCCTGAAATACCTAAGGACCCAACGTGTAGGAGACCTGACCAAGACACCCCTACACCCTACGGGGGCCATCATGTAGATTGACAACAGTCAGAGTCCCTGCAACTAATCAGAATGAACCCTAATGCACACACAGACATCCATCAAGGGTTAAGATTGTGACATGAGTACTCACCCCCTTGTGACTGCTGTACAGCCGTCAAGCGCCCATCCAGCTCTGGGTACACCACCGCCAGGATGCGTAGCATGAGAGGGGGTCAGTGCCCGAAGGGCACCCCTTCCACGTTGGGAGGACTTCCCCAGCTGGACCTCACAGATTTTTCGCACCCAGCGCCGCAGGTCCTCCCACCTCTTCCTGCAGTGGGTGCTCCGCCGGTTGTAGACCCCCCAGGGTCCGCACCTCCTTAGCGATGGCATGCGAAAGTGCCCTCTTCTGGTGGGCACTGACCTATAAGGGAGACACAGATATGTAACACAGAGGTCAGGCACTTGCAAAATATGTACAGCTGGCAATACGTCCACTATGGGAAGGTCAGTACTGACAGACTTACAGGACATACGCACGCAGCATGGCATGAACCATGGCCCACGCAGGCTCAGAGGTGCACACATATGTCCTACAACACTATCCATTACACCCAAACAGTGCCCCCCAAACCCTGACTCACCTGTACCACTGGCCATCCGTAGAATTTGTCGTACAGGGGCAGGACCCTGTCCACTAGCTTCTCCAATTCCTCCTGGGTGAGGCCGGGGCCCTTTCCCCTGCAACACGAGCCACTTCCATGACCAGAGGTAGGACACAGCAGTACACACAGTGGAGTACCTGTTTGCATGAGATCAGGGAGTCAAGCTTAGTTGGGATGACGGATTCGCATACGTACCGCGACGGTGTGCACCGTCACCGCCGGCGGTGATCATGATACTCCAGGATTCCCCATTGGGATCCATGTTAACCAATGACGGTGCAAACAGCGGTAATCACCGCCTTATGCTGCTACGTCAACCGCTAGTGGTATGAGGTCACTTCCACAACGACAGTTCTGGATTACAGGGGGCAGACATTTTGGCCAAAACTACGCATTATTATAAATGATATCTGCACAATGCAGGCCTATTGTTCACCTAACACACCTATGCATGTGACTATTGACAATACCACACATATCAGACCCTGTTCACTCACTGAGGTCTAGATGAATATCTGTCAAGAAAAACTAACTTTTGAGTCCCTACACTCAAGTAAGCAGTGCACAATGAATGACAATGTGTGCGTGTGTCTGTGTGTTCCTCACACATGTTTCAAATCCCTCCTAGGTACCGACCCTTGTGGCGAGGAAGGGCCCCATCGGTGTACAGACCACTTGTTGATTTGGGGACCATGGTGGAGCGTCACATCATAATAAATTACAGACTCACCCGTGCAACTATTCTCGACCTTTGTACATTACTGGATCCAGCACTGACACCGGCAAATCATAATCAGCATGCCATCCCATCTGAAGTGCAGGTGCTCTCTGCACTCCATTTCTTGGCCACAGGCTCATTTCAAGTGACAGTGGGCATGAGTGCAGGATTTTCACAGCCAATGTTCAGTATGATACTGACAAGTTTTCTAAATGCATTTGTACGACACCTGCAGTCCTATGTGAGGTTTCCCCAAAGTACTGAACTCCCTGCCCTCAAGTCTAACTTCTCTGCGTTTGCAAACATACCCCATGTGATCAGTGCCATTGATGGCACCCACATACCTATAATTCCCCCAAGAGTCAGTGAACAGGTGTACAGAAACAGAAAGAACTTTCACTCCATGAACATCCAATTGGTATGTACTGCAGACCAGTACATCTCATATGTGAATGCCATGTTCCCAGGTTCAGTCCATGATTCCTTGTGCTGAGGAACAGCAGTGTGCCATAGAAGATGGAACAACTACAAGAGGACAGGGTGGATCATAGGTAGGTGTTTCTGTCAGTAACTGCCACCTAGCAGACAGCCAGGCTGTCTGACTCAGAGGCTTGATTCTGACTGCTCTGTTTTGCACATTTGTCTAGGTGATTCTGGCTATCCCAACTTGCTTTGGCTCCTGACACTAGTGAGGAATCCTGCAACAGATGCAGAGAGGAATTACAATGAGGCCACTGGATGTACTAGGAGGGTGATAGAGTGCACAATAGGTATCCTGAAGGCTAGATTTCGTTGTCTGCATATCTCTGGGGATTCCATGGCCTATGGGCCTGAAAAGGTGTGTAGAATAGCGGTGGCCTGCTGCATGCTACACATCGTGGCAGTGAGGACTTCTATACCCCTCTTGGAGGTGGATGGTGCTGTAAATCCTGACCAGCTTCCTCAGAGAGGGGAGGAGATTGATGATGATGATGATGAGGAAGGGGAAGATGTCAATTCAAGGACCCAACTGATACAACTCTACTTCCAGTAACTATGTGGGACTAAGGGCAGACATTGATGTTTGTGACACATACTGTCAGTGTGCTTTGTCATCTGGCGGGGGGGGGGTTGAATCTACTATTTGGAACTGGGTCCAGATCTGCATGGTACCAAATACAATGTAGTTTGTTATTTTTTTCTACAGCAATTAGGCACACAGGTGTTCTTTCATGCTCTGCATTACCAATAAAGTAATTATCAGCCACTGGCTTCCATACTTCACTTTGTTAGCACATTATGACAGGGGACAGTGTTACAGGTGTGATATGTGTTTTATTTGTGGCAGGGATTGAATAGTGCAAATTACAGTGATGGCAGTTGGTAATGGGTGGTTGTACTCTATGGCAACATGGTGGCAGCCTTGTCGTTGGTATTGATGGGTCCATCAATGCTTACATGAGTACTTATTAATTGTTAGCACTGTTTGGTGGTAGATTGTGTGGGGTGGTTGGTGGGCAGATTGTAGCAGAGTTACTTTTTGGAGAGGGGCTTGTTTTTGGCAGGGGTTCCAGTCCCATATCTTGGCCTGAGGTTCTGTTTGGGCGCCTGCTGTTGACCTTGAGGGGATGTCATGGTTGGACCCCGTGTTTCCTCTAAGGGTAGTTCGTGGGATATTGCTGCTATTGCTGTAATTGTCCGGTCTGTCTCCGGTGCTGTAGTGGGGGGCTCCTGTCCTGCGTTTGTACCAGCTGCAGCAGTGCTCCGGCTATGCTGGCCATTGTGGCATTGTGCTGTTTCCACTGCTCCATGGCCTGTTGGTGGTGTTCCTGTGCATCTTCTGACTCTGCTCCAGAGTGGATACTATCTGTGCCAACCTGTCATGGGTATGCTGGTAGGCCCCCAGGACCTCAGAGATCACGTACTGGGCTGCTGCATCCATCCTGTGGCCTCCCCCCTGGGCCACTGAGGCCGTACCACTGGGCCTAGCCCTCTGTGCCCCCTGCACAGGTCTGGCAGTACCACTTGTACTGGGACCATCGTCTTCTTTCCTGTTGGTAGGGAGTGACTGTGGCCTCTGTACCTGTGTTCCACCAGTCTGTGGCCTGGATACACAGGTGTGGGGACGGTTGCCCTGGGCTGAGGTTGTTGGCTGGGTGGTAGGGGTGTCAGTGGTATCCTGGGTGGGGCTGCTGGATGCTGACAGACCAGGACTGTGTGAGGGGCCAGCCTGCTCATCAGTGTCCAGGGATCCATCCCCAGTGTCCTGTGAGGTGCCTCTGTCTCCATGGAGGGCACTGCCACTCCTTGTCCTGTCTGTGTCAGGGTGGCATGGGTGGTGGTGCCTGTTGGGGGAAATGAACATGTCTGTTACAAATGCATGATCGGATAGGGGTACACAGGGCTGGGCTGTTTTGTGCAGGTGTACGTTTTTTGGGCCATGCAGGGTGCCTTTGTGAGGTTTGCACTGCATTTTGTTTCGGAATTGTAGTAGCATTGTGGGTAGTGTATCGAAATTGTGAATCCTTGCAGGGGTAGGCGGCTGTGTACAGGGGGAGGGATGTGGGCCTGTTAGTGGGTTTGTGGGCATGCAGGGGGAGTGGATTCAGTGGCTGTGGGCTGGGAGGAGTAGTGGTCCTGGTGGGTGTTGGTGGGGTGGGGTGGTGCATGCATTTCAGGTGTGATGTATATGGGGTAATTGTAGACAACTTACCCAAGTCCATTCTTCCAGTGAGTCCAGTGAGTCCCTCAGGGTGCAGGATGGCCAGTACCTTTTCCTCCCAGTCGGTGTATTCAGTGGTGTTGGTGGTGGTCCTCCCCCAGTTTTCTGGACTGTAATGTGGTGCCTTGATGCCATGCCCCTGACCTTCCCCCGCAGGTCGTTCCATCTCTTGCGGATGTCGTCCCTGGTGCATGGATGGTGTCCCACTGCATTGACCCTGTTGACAATGGTCTGCCATAGCTCCATCTTCCTGGCAATGGGTGTGTGCTGCACCTGTGCCCCGAAGATTTGTGTCTCCACCTTCAGCATCTCATCCACCATGGTCCTTAGCTCCCTTTCAATGAAGCTTGGATGTTTGGGGGTGACATGGTGAGCGTGGTGAATGGTGTCGGGGGTGAAATTGTGGTGAGGGTGCTCTTCTGTGGGTCGGTGTGAGTCTCGTGTATAGTGGCGTTCGGTGTCTGCTTCTGCTGCTCTCTGTCTTCTTTGTCCTGGTTTCGGTGCAAAGAATTGTGGGGTGTGTATGTGGGTGTTTTATGGTGTGGTGGATGTGTGGGCTTCTAGCTTATCCAATGTATGCACTTCTTGCTGTTGGCTCCACTTGCCACCTGTGGCGGCCGGGACCGCCAATAGTCGTTGGACTTCCACTGACCGCCAAAGTGATTTGTGCATCATTATTTGGAGGACGGGATGTGGGTGGGCTTGGCGGTGGTGGGGTGCAAGGTCCAGCATTTCCGTCAACAGGGTCGTGGCGATAACTGGTGGACTGGTCATTTTTGGCGGATTCAGGATTTTGGTTCATTATATGGCGGGTTTCTATTCACTGCCAACAGCGGACTTCTGTTCACCGCCGCCACAGTGGTCGGCGGTGTTTACCGCTGTGTTCCTAATGACCACCTTAGAGTTTTTCTTGGAGCTTTTCTCTCAACAACGAGTCCATGGGTTCTTTGGATCCAGAGTTTGATTCAACAATGGCAGTCTGTGCAGCACAATGCTGCTGAGAGCCTCTGGAAGTCTTTGTCCTAGATGTCGATGGCACAGAGCCCCAGAGCTGTCAACCGGACAAACCACTACGGTCAGGCCAATTCAAGAGTCGATGACTACAGCTCGACTCTCGAAATCAAGCCACTCTTCTACTAGAGCTTTTCTGTAAAACCTTCCAGAAAGTTTCCAAACTTTGAAATCTTGTTAGTTCTGAGAGTTGTTGGGGACCTTAAGTGTCCACTAGCTCAAGTCAAGGGTTCAGAGACTCTGGAGTGCCTCTTAGGGGCTAGGGCTCAATTTCCCATAATGCAATTGCTCAGTCCAGGGAAAATCCAGTTGCAACTTTTCAGCTGGGGTGATCCTCTTTTGGCTTGGCAACTGACTTCTTCCAGCTTTGTTTTACCTGTTGCTGATCAGGGGGTCCATTTATTTTGCTTTGAGTCAGGCACAGTACTTTCCTTGGGGAGCCTTGTGAGGGCAATAGATTACAGTCTTTGTGAGTGCAAGCCTTTTGTAGTGCAGTCCAAGGGCTCAGATGGGCAGTTCTTCCTCTTCTGTTGTTCCAGGAGGTCCTGCAGCTCTTCCACATTTACCCTCTTCATTTACCCTCCATTCTGAGCTTGCAGAAGTTGGGGCACCATAACCAAAAGGGATAAAATTACCTCCCTCTGCTTTGACCACGTACTGCGTAGTGTGGCATATTTTTTAACCAGGTTGCTCTATTCTCACAAAAAAACAAAATGGAATAAATCTCTCCTTGGTGTGTGTCTGTGTAGACCAACCCAAAGATGTGGTCAGCTGTTGACTACACACACAATCCAGTCCCTCTCCTAATCTAATAAGGGGGCTCCCATCTGTCTGGGGATCAGGGAAGTGGGTGCTGGCTTGGGTCCTGTGACCTCTGTTCTCCAGTCTTTGAACTCTTCTCCTGCCTTTGAAGTCCAGCTTATCTCCCCACCCCCCTTCCTCTCCCTGGCTTCTCCAGGAAGAAGATCTCATCCCACCAAATGGCTGTATTTGTGCAGCATCAGGCCTCCTCACACCTAATAGGGGAGCAGCTTGGCTCAGGCTGTCAAAAGCTGACTGATCAGAAGAGTCTGCTACAGCACTGTTTTAGGTAACTTCAGGATGGTAAGTTCTAAAACTGCTTTCCTGTAATATTTACAATAAATCCAACTTTGGCAAGTTGTTGGTTTTAATGTGGCCATTAATTTGATACTTTAAATGATATTGCTAGTTAGATGCAAAGCATGGATGTACTTTATTAAATGTAATAAAGAGTTCCCCATGTTAGCTTATGGGGTGAGCAGCACTACAATAGACCCTTTGTAGCTTAACAAAGGAGCAGTAAGGCTTAATTTAGAAGACATGTATGTGGAAAGAATTTAATACCATCAAAACAGTAAATAATTGAAAGGCAGAGACCAATTTATAAAAATAGACAACTATTATAACTACAATAGGGTGAAAACAACTCTGGCTTTTCTTTACCAGGGCATATGAAAAGTTTTTTATATTGTCCCTGCTTTTTATAACAATGCACCTTACCCTTGGGGAACCCAGGGAAGACCTTAGGGGTGACATATCAGTAATGAAAAGGTAGTTTTAGACTTTTGAAGCACTTTTAATTTCAAAGTAGAATTTGGATACAATTTTATTTTAAAACCAGCCCACAAGGCAGGCTCAGCTTTAAAATGACACATGAGAACACACTAGTGCAGGGGTAAGTGCATTAAGCCCACAATAATCTCTAAACCTACATGACCTACTATATACTAGGGACATACAGGTACATAGGCCCTCATTCTAACCGCGGTAGCCGCCCGCCATGCGGTAACCGCCATATGGCCGCTCCGCGGTCAAAAGACCGCTGGGGCCATTTCAACTCTCCCGCTGGGCCGGCGGGCGCTAGCCAAGTTAGCGCCCGCCGGCCCAGTGGGAAAGGGGCCTGCAACACTGAAGCCGGCTCCGAATGGAGCCGGTGGTGTTGCATGTGTGCGACGGGTGCAGTAGCACCTGTCGCGCTTTTCACTGTCTGCTAGGCAGACAGTGAAAAGCAGGCTGGGGCCCTGTTAGGGGGCCCCAGGACACAGGAACAGGGTGGCGGGAAAGGGGTCAGAATCCCCATGTCAGCGCTGCTTGCAGCGCCGCCATGGCGGATTTGGGCAACCGGGGGAAATCCGGCGGAAAACCGACGGACCCGGTTTTCTGACCGCGGCTTTACCGCCGCGGTCAGAATGGCCCAGGAAGCACCGCCAGCCTGTTGGCGGTGCTTCCGTCATCCGCGACCCTGGCGGTTTTTACCGCCAGGGTCAGAATGACCCCCATTGTCTTTGCCAATTAGAATTAGACCAATTATCAAACATCTTTAGAGGACAGGGCACTAGACCTGGGCCTGATTAGCAGGACCCAGGGCACTTTAAGAGTCAGTAAACACTACCATCTGTCAGAAAAGGGGGGTGATCATGGCAAAAAGGATGACTTTCCAACAAGTACTATCTTCTCTAACAACAAGCTCATGTTAAAGTAATTCTTTGCATTTTATTAAATTTGGTAATATTTAACAATAATTACAAGTGGCTCCACGTTCTGTTTGCCAGCACAATCAATCTTAGCCTTTTAGTGCAACACATGTTGCATTTGTAGACTTATATTTCACTTTTAACCTTGTAAGATAGGACTAGAAAATCACAACTTGCAATATACGGATGGGAATTAGAGTTGTGCATGACATTATAACATACATATTTGCAGTGATTTGTTTTATTTTCTTAGTGGTGTGAGATTAATCATAAAGTGCAGTGTGACAACATTAATTAAAAAATATATATTGTCCTAACAAAAGGTATTTTGGTGAAGATGTCTTTTTATAGAGGAGGTTGAGCCAGCAAATTAACAGAGAGAGCTGAGCCGAGGATGTGTTTTAGTTCTAAGAGTAGGTGCATGAATCAAGCAAAAGAAATGTTCGACAAAACAAAACATCACACAAAAATAGGTAATCCAAAATTCTAAATAGAGCAATTCTTAAAATGCAGAAGCATTTCACCTTAGTACCTCAGATATCACTGCACTATGGACTATTTATTACAAGTGATACTTTTTATCATGAACTTAGAAAACATCCATGCCCCCTCCACCCTACTGGCAATGCCATTAGTGAACTGAGAGGCAACGCAATTGTCATGTGCATTCTAAATGTGGCCTAGATTCTTATTATAAAGTAGAAACGTTATAGTTTGTTAGGTCAAATGCAAGATGTTTTTGTACAATGCACATCCCAATCTTGTATATCTCACGGTGCTTTTATATGCAATAGTGAAGTAAAAGGGGGTATGATGAAATTAAATATTACCTAGGATCAAAACATTTGGTCAAGCGGGAAAGCCGGAATAGATCTCTTTTTTCGGGTTTCACATTGTGAATGACAGCCACTAGATGGCTCTTACTTCCCTCAAGGGTTGATGGGTCGGATTGAGGTCACGTGGAGCTCCCGTCATGCTCCGTGAACGAGTCTGTGTCCAGGTCAGTGGCAAGATGCCCGGCCAGTGAGCTTCAGCAGGGCCAGGCTCTTACAGCGCTTGTATGCCACGAGCCACGCTTGATGGAGGAGGCGATTGATTAATTTGTGGGGAGCGTCGGAGCAGGGCATTGAAGCAGGATGATCTGAGGGTGGAGACGGGCCTGGCTTTTTCTTTGTCGTCACATCGATACGGTCGCGCTGCATCAAGCTGAATTGAAGTGGCAGGTAATGGGCAGATGGATGGGCACTAAAAAGGTGGAGAGTGAGGAGGAGGTGATTGTTTTATCGCGTGCGAGGGGGGAGGAAGGAGAGTCTTCAGGGAGGCGCACTTGATTCTCAGTCCCCCCTCCAGTAGCAGATTGCAGGTATATGACTTTGGTATATTGGTGCTAAACTGCGAGAAGGATCGGATCTTTCAAGGCATTGAAGAGCAACAGTGGAGTCACTGTGTTTTATGATACTGCAGTATCTTCAGTAAATCGGTGAGAAATAATGTGCAACAGTGAGTGACGTTAAAAAAAAAAAACTCTGGAACTTTGAACAATTTGTACCTAAAATTACAAGTTACGAGTAACAGACTGTGAAGGGACTGGCTTGGTTGTGAACTATTGTCATATGTTGGCATATTCTGCGCCCCCCCCCCAGTTGGCTCTGCAAATCAATCCATATGTGTGGGCCTACAGTAGAGCCAGGAGTTGGGAGACCACATGGCAGTACATTATAAAATGTTTGGCTGTCTACGTGTTGACCAAATGCCTAATTAATAGTTGACAGGACATCTGAAATTTGTGAACTGACGAACTAATTGCATCACTGACTGCCTCCAAGGGCTAAGGATCTAGGGCTATGTAGGGGTATAGCAGCCTCTGGTTTCTGCTCTAGACAGTTCCTGAGGTGGAGTAAGAACCTAGAGCAGTAGTGGAAACGGTCTGTGTAGCACAGATTGGGCCTGTTGCACCCTAATTTCCCTCCGGCTCCCCTTTAAAAATGTCCTCCCAGCAAAACGCATTACCCGTGATGCTTCATCTAAAACACATGCAGCCAGCAAATCCCAAAAAACAAGTAGAGTGAAAGGTTTGACTCCCCTATTATTAGGAAAGCAAAAGCCTGGCCCAAAACAGGACAGCATGGATCACATGTAAAAGCCCCAGGATAAAAAAAATGCTTTGATTACGTTTATGTCATCACCTCTAGCAAACTCCTGCATTACGCAACAACAAGAGTCTGGGGCATCCCAGATACCATCGTGCCCAGGACTACCATCACCCTACCTAGCTCAAGTGAGGGGGTTCTCCTTCTTCCAACAACTTGATGAGACTTTCCTCTACAAATATGGAGATCTTTTCACCTCCTGCCCCATCCTCCATGGAGCCCATTCTTATAGGAAAGCCCTCCTATCCCTTGCTTTCAGTATATAGTAATAAGGTGTTCAAAAAAGAGAAGGGTACCTCAGTGACTGAGGAAGCATTGAATAATCAAACCACCGACAATACAGCAGCTTCAATCATTCCTGTGTCCTACGATTCTTCTCCACTGGCATCCGACCTATCGTCAGACAGGAATGACAGGGATGACAACCTACTCTGATCTCACTCATTAGTTCATCTAGCTCAATAGCTGTAGCCACTAGCCTGACGGTAGAGACCAGGGTGAATCAGATCCATTGGGAGTTACGTGACTTGAAAGTATTTCATGAAGAGGCACACAAGAAGTCCAACAATCACTTAGCCCAGCTCAATTCCAACATATCGCACTTGACGTTATGGATCTCCCAAGTGGAACAGAGGGTCTCTAACCTTGAAGATGATCACAGCAGGCATGAAACTGTGACAAGCCAGATTCAGACAAAGCTTGAGGAACTCCTGTTCAAACTGGATGACATCAAACATAGATCTAGACATTCTAATTTGAGATTTGTTGGAATCCCTGAAGAGCTAAAAGCTGTGTTCTTAGTCTATAAAGTAACTATGGACTTAATCCATAAGTGCATTCTTCCTGACAAGATCACAGCATATCCAGACCTCACCATCATGCGGGCTCATAGAGTTCCTTTAGCACGGTCCTAGAACTCTAAATATCCACACACTATCTTGCTCAATTTTGGTGATTACAGGATAAAGGAACAGATTTTATCTCAAGCTATAAAAATTAGAACATTCAAAGTAGAAAACAACTTCTCCTTCTGGGTCTTCTCCAACATGTCCATAGGTAAAGCGCGTCGATGCCGTGAACTCGTCAGCCTTATTGATGACTTTAAAAGACTGGGGGCCCCTGCTGGCATAGGACAATCTGCAAAATTGAAGTTTTTTCATAAGGGCCAGGCTCAGCTCTTTCAAAGCGATCAGCGGGCAAGAGATTTTCTGGTCTCCCTCAAGAAGTAACATAGGTGCTAGGAAGATATTAAGAGCAGATCAAGATTTTACCTAGGTTGCTAGGTAAGAGAAGACTATGGCCCTCATTCTGACCCTGGCGGTCGGCGGAGAGACGGCGGTCGGACCGCGAACAGACCGGCGGTATTAAAAATGGCATTCTGACCGCGGCGGTCCCCGCCGCGACCGACCGCCACTTCTCCACTCCGACCGCCACGGCGGTCATGACCGCGGGGCTGGAGTTTGCGCACTCTGGCCCGGCGGTCGTCCCAAGACCGCCAAGGGTATTATGACCCTGCCTACCGCCGCGGTTTCTTGCGGGCGGGAACCGCCGTGCGAACCATGGCGGTAAGCACTATCGGGGCCAGGGAATTCCTTCCCTGGCACTGATAGGGGTCTCCCCCACCCCCCACTACCCACCCGAGTCCTCCCCCCACACCCTCCACCCCCCTGCCACCCCCCAGAGGTGGTACGAACCCCCTCCCCACCCCCACCCCGACATGCACATACATGCACCCCGACATGCACACACCCCCAACATGCACATATACACACCCCCTACACACACATACACAACGGGGACACATACCCGCACACATACATGCAGACATGCGCACCTGCCGAACAGCACACATTACCCATAGACACAGCAGCACCCCCCGCCCGCATACACGCACTCACACACCCCCTCTACACACTCACACGCACACCCCCATGCACGCCCACATCACACAACACCCCCCCACCCCCTCCCCTCACGGACGGTCAACTTACCTTGTGCGTTGGTCCTCCGGGAGGCGACGGGAGCCATGGGGAGGTGACCGCCAACAGAAGACCGCCAACAGAAGACCGCCACACAGAAATGTGGGTCGTAATTCTGTGGGCGGTGTTCTGCTGGCGTGGCGGTGGAGGTTGACCAGTCTCCACTTTCCCACCGACCGCCAGTGTGGCTGCTGGCGGTTTTCCGGCGGAACGCTCCCAGCGGTCAGAATGCGCACAGCGGCATACCGCCGCGGTCGGCGGTCTTCACCGCGGCGGTAACTCGGCGGTCTTGCGAAAAGACCGCCAAGGTCAGAATGAGGGCCTATGTTGTATAGCTATTTTAGCCATATTTTAGACACGTTATTTTAGCTAACTAGACCTGCAGCTGTGCACTTTCACCTAGATATATTTTATTCAGCATTGCATTATTTTTCTAGCATTAGCCATGTTTGCAGTGCTCTTTTATTTTCTCTATCTCATCGTCCTTTTGCCTAGGAAAGCATTACATTCTTAGTAGGCACTCTGTGCTTTCTCCAAGGCTACAGTCAGATAGGTTTGCCGACAAACGTGGGATGCTGTGTCTCCAATATTCACAGAAAACACGCACTCATACGAGAGGACAACTTCTTAGAATTTCATCTGTTTTATTATAAAAAACACCCCTTTGTCCACAACACGTTAGAGGGAGATTCCATCCAGATGACCACAACTGTATGCTGATTGCTTTGATACAGCTGCTTGCTTAGACGGCCAAACCCCTGATTCACATGGTGACGGTGTCTGTCTGGACCACAGGCTTCTTTCTCCAGGTATAAGGGATGATGTTCTCCAAGGGGAAACCTGAACGGCGGATTCGGTTTATTATGCTGGGCTCACACATAGCATAGGCAGGAGGATTATAGACCCCTCCTATTTGACAGTATGGTAGGACTGTTTTTGTGTTTCACTTGTTTAGTCTTATGCTTGCTTTTATTGTGTTTTATCATTCTAGTTATTGCAATACGTGCTATTTTATCTAAGATGCAGTTATTTCAGTAAATCTTTATTGAGCTATGTTCTGCCTCTTTTGTCTCAGCTTATTTGAGACTTTGGCAACTGAGAGAAATGGATGAGATCTGATTGACGACGATTCCCCTGAGGAGACTTTCTTGTCATGCAGCCAGTTGCCACAATCATCTCAGCCAGAGATGAGGCGCTTCCAGTTAGCCAGAAAACCTGGATTAGGCTGATGGGTGTCACCTGGTGTGGAATTGTACTCAGTACCCATAATCCATGTGATTCTGCCGCCCAAATCCAGTAGCCTCATTAACATAATGAGAATCTTCATGACAACTAGTGATATGGCCTCAATAATTCAATCTCAAGCTCTTTTTTTTCTCTGATTCCTCCCCTGGTGTATCTATTTAATGTACATTCTCACTGGACTACACTTACTGTTTTTTCCAGACACAGGGTCAATGGGTGCCATGTCAGTGCACTCCTATCAGGGGTTCAGGGAGTTGTTCACTGGAGGAATCCGGGGACATTGGGAGGGCAAGGCCACGATGGGTAGGGCCCATTTTTGTGGGTGAAGGGTGGGATCACTTGGTGGGTGGATCCTTGCACTAGGATGGGTGAAAAGAGCAGGTGACGAGCACAAGGAGGCTCAAAATGTTTGGTTTAAGATTATTGTGCTGAGGAAAAATGGTATGTTGAGGACAAAGGTCATTGAGGATACGCTTTTCATAGCCACCAATAGACTGCCAGATCAAGCTCAGGGCCAACAGGCCTTCAAAGACTCCTATCTTCTTATCAAATGACTGACAGCCAAACCAATATGTGCCGCTCCAGCTTCTTCAAAATTGTTTCATGCAATGCGAACGGGCTGAACAATTCCCATAAATTCAGAGCTATACTCCATTGGTTAAGATCATTTTAAGGCCAGGTGATTTTATTACAGGAAACTCGTTTTAAGTGAAAGGCAAATTCTCCTAGCATTCCTAACTTTATTTCCCATTCCTTTTTCACCTCTGCTAGCGCAGCCATCCGTGGGGTTGCAGTTCTTTTTACCTGCTTTAAAAATCATTCACAAAATAAGCCGTGAGCCTCCCGAATTTTGACAAAATGTATCTGCAATCTGGTACTGCAGGATCCTTCGTGGCTGGACCTTCCACAAGACAAATGTTATACCTGTTTTTCAAAAAGGTTCAACTCGGCTTCAAGGATTGACTTTTTTTGGTCTCTCATTCGTAGGATAGAGCTGGCTCAGACATAATATCCAACCCTTTTTCGGACCATGTTGTTTCATTGGTTCAACTATCTACCTCTTGTCGATATATAGAAAGACCCAGGTGGTCTTTAGTCAAATCTTTATTAACCAATGCGGGCTGGATCTCTGCTCTGAGAGTATCAGTTGTCGAGTTTCTATCCAGAAATGAAGCAACTACCTTTATCTTTGCTATCTGGGAGTCCTGCACAGCACATATTAGAGGGAAAGCCATTGCTTTCAATGCCTTTCTTAGAAAAACTAAGAAGGAAAAATTAAATAGCCATAATCATGCAATGCGCCTTCATCAGTTACTCCATGATCATAAGTAATGGACTCGTCTGCATGATGCAAAAGCCCATTTGAAAATGTTTTTGTTATCACAAGAGATCGTGAATCACAATACATGTTTTCAGCAGTATTACGAAGAGAGTGAGCATGTAGGTAAATTTCTGGCACACTACGTCAAAACACGTCAGAACGCCTTGTTAATCAAATCTATTTTTGATGAGTCACAAGGGCGTACTGTGGATTAGGCCAAGGAGATAGGAAAGGTATCCGTAGCACACTATACAAATGTTTATACTCCCAAGACAGTAGTACAATACGATCTTATTAATAAGTATCTTGAATCAGTTTCTCTACAGAGTCTCAATAAGAGCTCCAGACTGCACTATTGCAGCCAATCACTAATTTAGAAGTAGCTGAAGCCATTAAGAGCTCTCCAAATGGCAAAGCGTCTGACGAAGATGATCTTCCTGCAGCATTGTACAATGACTTGTCTGAGCAGATTACAGTGAGCCAAGCTGTATTATTTAAGGCTGTACTCAATGGACAAGAAGTACCTAGCTCGTTTACCCGGTTGGTCTTAGTCAGATTCCTTAAGAAAGATACACCTGGCAAAAAAACTGACTCTTAGCGCCCTTTTAGCCTTCTTAATAATGACTATAAGATCCTTATGAAAATCTTGGCAGCCGCATTACACCCTTAGCCCAGGACCTTATTCATCATGATGAGAGTGGGTTTCTCCTGGGAAGATTTATTTCTACGAACACAAATTTCTTGCTCCAGGCAATTGACTATTCTAAGAATAAAATCAAGGAGGCTGTAATAATGCTTGATGCGGAAAATCTAGTGCAACGTTAACTACTCTTTGCAATCCTCAGAAGATTCAAATTTCCCAACAAAATAGTGCAACTTCTCTCTAACCTTTATCAAGGGATGGAGGCCAACATCTTAGTTAACGAGTAGTTGCAAGGTTTTGATATGGCATGGGACTCGACAGGGATGCCCCTTGTCTCCGGTCCTCTTTGCTCTCTTTATCGAACCATTGGCTTAGGCTTTGAGGCAAGAAAATTCAATAAAACCCCCAATGCTAGCCGCACCAAATTAAAACTTTTTGCGGATGATACAATCTTGTATATTGCGGCCGAATGTCAGAATATTGAGAATGCCTTCAGTAAAATCCAAACGTTCTCTAATCTGGGAGGCTAACGGATTAATAAATCGAAATCTGAGATACTGCTCTTTAACACCCAAGATACAATATTGCCAGTCGAGAAGCAAAATAATTACCAGGCTCCCCACCCTATCAGATATCAGATATCTTGGTATTTATGTTTCTCAAAATATGTCTGATCTCTATTCGCTGAGCTGTCTCCCCACCCTCAAGAAAGCACAGGCTCTTAGGAGCAAATGGCAGAATTCATCATTCACAATAAGTGGTCGCATCGCCCTGATTAAGATGATGATACTACCCTTATTCTTATTCATATTTTCCAACGTTATGATCAAGGCTCCCCAAAAGTTTTTCAAGGATCTTAATACAATGCTACACAAATTCATTTCGGCAAATAAAAAAACTTGAGTTCAGCTGTAGACAATCCAGCTGACTATAGAGGATGGAGGCCTAGCTTAACCCCATTAAAAAAAATATTATGAGGTAACCTGTATAGACTGGTTTGTAAATGCTGCTACTACACACTATGTGGATTCGAACTGTTATTTGAAACAGATGCTTCTGGAAAATAACATCTATCTATCTCATTTTCTTAAAGTGCCATGGCTCCCGAAACGTAGCAGATATAAGATGCCAAACCTTCTTTGGTCTAGAGATGCAGAGCTTCAACAAAGTTAGACCTTTACTTGTTTCCATCCAACTATTTCCCTAAGGAAAGATTTAGCATTTGGGCTCCACCCTCACCAGTAAAGTTATAAATGATTAGGACAATGTGGGGTTAGTAAAGCTCTAGGATTCCATAATAGGAGATAGCATTAAAACATGGGTGCAACTCAAAGTTAATAATCCAGCTATTCCAGCATGTTTAAGCTTTTCTTATTTTCAGATGTTTTACTTTATTCAATCAATGGGTTCTGTAGCCTACTATTCATCTGAATCACTATCTTTTGAAATTACACAAGCAATGTGGATTCAGAAATGGACAGGGGTTGGCAACTGGTATCATATTCTTCAAGAAGAGTAGCCAGGCAAAGTTCTTCCTCCTGCGCTAAGCAGGATAACAGCTGCTACAGCTTGTGTGATTGATCCTCAGTCATGGAAACATTATAATATCTAGGCCTTTAATGCTTTAAGAGGTGCTAATTTTAAAAGAATGTCATTTTTCATAAAGTGGTTGCTCTACTATACACCCGTACAACTTAACAAGCTGGTTCCATCAATTTTGAGCAACTGTTTCTGATATCATTGCAGGGATGGTGATTGGCTTCATTTCTGTTACCTTTGCCCTATCATCACCAACTTCTGGGTAAAAAAATGTCAGTTGATCAATGTGAGACTCCAGGTATTGTTATCACCAGAACCAATGGGGGCACTTTTTGGCATATCTGAGCATTTTGGTTTGTCAAAACATTCAAAGCAATATTTCTTCATTGCAACACTGATCACAAAATCTTTGATCTTGCAACAATGGAAAACTCCCCAGCACCCATCATATGATCTTTGGGAAAAGAAAATGTGAGCAGCCCAATCTAAAGAACTTCTTGATGCTCAAAGAATCGGGGGCACTCAGAAGTATCATTTCATATCGGAAAAGACTTCGCCATCCTCAGCTTCATCCAAAATTGAATTAGAATTAGTATACCAAACCAATATGACCTTAAGAAATACTAGACCGTCATTACTATGCAAAGAGCAAAACAAAACTTAGCACAAAGTTTTACATTGCATTGATGTGGCAGCGAGAAACCTCAAGCGAGTTTGGCTCATTTTTGACATAAGGGTCTAAGAGGACCTCAAACTGAGCCAGAGCAAGGCATCTGGCATGAGCCTGGCTTGAACCTTCAGTCTCAACCAACTCTACTTTTACAGAGACCTAAAGCCCACCAGACAAGGATATGAATTCAAAATCCAACAATGGCATCTTACCTTTTCATCATTTTGAGATTGATAAAAAGGTAACACTTCAGAACATTTACAATCCTGCAAAACTATAAAATATTGTGTAGCCTTTTTAATGTAGAACACAAATTGTATATTTAAATTAAACAGTTTTCAAGAAATGCTAAAGTTGCAAAGTGTTGCATACTGTAGCCCCCTATAAATAAAAGTCTCAAATGTGAAGAAGTGCATCAGTTATGCTGCTTTTTAAAATCACAGCACTTGACAAATATCCAAATTATGTCTTGTGGCGTGGAGTAATGGTAGTAATTTAGAATTAGTTTTGGCTATGAAAGCACTATCATTGATGCCTTTCAAAATCTTTTGAGATATGTTTTTTAACTGTTGTATGTTGTAGTGCACATCTTTGTACCATGTATAAAAACTTTGAGTTATGTGAACTTAAGTGGTTTGGCCCAGTTAATTTTCAAATGTGGGGGGGGGTGGGGCCAAGGCATCAAGATGGCGGTCGCACCTTCATAGTGCTCCTGTCCCTTCTGTCATCCACCTCAGGCAGTGCCCATCTCAGCCCTTCTCCTGAGCGGGACAGGTGCCGGGAGACCATCCGATGCCTCCGGAGCGTCTAAACTGGAAAGCAGAGCCCCGGGGATCAGGGGTGTAGTGAGTCGACACAGACCAGGTCGCGCCTAAAATGGCAGCTGGGCGCTGCTAACAAGGCGCTCATCCGATGGCTGTGCCGGGGCATCAGCAGCCTCAGCGTGGAAGAGAGGTGAATGGCTTCCCTGCCCACCACGCAAGAGATCGGAGGCCGCCCGGAGGGAAAGGCAACCCAGGCAGCAGCAGGTGGTGTGCAGAAGGTGGGGCCAATAAGAGGTGGTGGCAGGCAGGCCTGGACTGCTTTGGTTCTTGGATCTAGGCGCAGGCCCCCTTTAAAGTGCCCCCGGTGTCCGGCGACACCGCAGAGTGGAGTGAGGACAGCTAGGTGATGCGACTGGAGAGACGGAGTGGCCGCACCGAGGTGGGACGGCCAGAGGTGCATGGAGTGAGCACTCCAAATGAAGATCACAAAGGTAGAGCTAGAGGCCTAGTGATCCCATGGCCATTGGAGGCAGGATTGCAGCGGGTCAGAGAGTGGTGCGACTAGGTAAAGCAGTGGCCACTATATGCGTCTTTCTCCAAGCCCGGGCACTGCGGCCTCGGGGTGAGACAGTGCTTTGAAGTGAGCCTTTTTTGATGGTGGGCTGTAAAGAAAGACTTGGATTGCACACTGAGGCCCTGCGAAGCCTGGGGTCCAGTAGCAGAGATCCCAGCTGATTGTGCTGGGGGAGGTGCTGGCCTGGCGTGGGCTGCTGAGATAGTGTCCCTTACTGAAATAACAGTATATTACGATAGCCATAATGGGCAATGACAAGCCGACGAGGACCATCTTGGCGCAAACGCACATGGATGAATTTACTACAGGCCCCATCGCAACTCATTTTGGAGACCTGGCACCGGGCAGCTCTGGTGGGAAATCCGTGCCCACCAGAGACCTGGCAACCATTGTTCAGGCCATTCAAACATCCCAGACAGTGGTGGAAGCCAAAATTGGGGAGGTCAAAGTAGATGTGGCGCTATTGCACCAGAATCTTCGTATTGCTACTGCTCGGATCACAGAAGCAGAATCGAGAATATGTGCCATGGAAGATGAGTTGGTCGCCTTGAAAACACAAGTGTCCACGCTATCGGCCCATACATCGGAACTACACTGCAGGGCAGAGGACATTGAAAATAGATCCAGGCGCAATAACCTTCATATCGTAGGCCTTCCAGAGAACACAGCAGCCTCCTCTCTCGCCTCTTTCTTGGAAGATTGGTTCAGATCCTGGGTGCCTGGAGACCGCTTCATGCCATGGTTCGCTATAGAGCTAGCTCAGAGAGCCCTGCAGGCCAGGCCTCTGCCGGGCTCCCCGCCAAGACCGGTGATACTTTGTTTCTTCAATTTTAAAGACAGGGATGCAGTACTAAAGGAGGCACTCTCCAAAGGTGATCTGTGCTACGATGGAGCAAAGGTCCTTGTGTTTCCGGATTACACAAGAGATGTTCACATGTAATGCTGATCCTACACAGATGTCAAGCAGAAACTGAGAGCAATGGAGATACCATACCGTCTTCTTTTTCCTGCGAGGCTCCGAGTGGTGCATAATAATAAGAAAACCCTACGGCGGCAAGGACATGGATAACCAAGGATGTCCCTCTGAGTCCCCCTGGTAGTGGCCCATGACACACTCGGGACAGATTACCAGTGGACAGTCAGCAGGAGGCTCAGGGCGTGGAGGGGGTCGCACTCTGGTTTCCCCGTGGGGCCCCCTTCGGGGGTACCGCAACGGGGACCCTTCAGGAGCAATCAGTAAGCAGTGGCCCTGGAGGAGGCAAAGGGACCAATGCCTGAACTCTTGGAGGCAGCTAGTGGCTACGATCTGTCCCAAAGTCCGGTGCTGTAATTTCAAAATGGGAAGGGAAGGGGGGAGGGGGGAAGGGTGAGTACAACTCACACTGAGCACACACTACACACACATGGAGAACTTGTCTCCAAGCTCCAAAAAGTGGCACACACTGCATTATAACTGCCTAGTATCCAACACTCTTTAATCTGTAGCTATGGAGGGGTCCACCACTGCTCAATAGATTGGTGTTTAGAACTCGCTGTGTTAGTGAGTAAGATGTTTTACAAGGGCAACAGATGCTTCTTGGGGGAAGTATGGGGTGGGATGGGAGTTGGGGGGTTTGTGAGTTCAGGCAATGGGACAAGGTGTTCATTACTGTTGGCAAGGTTCATCATTTGTTTGCTGTTACTCACAAATGCACAGGGAGGTTGGCATTCACTGCTGTACAGCGGAGAGTATGACACACACCGAGACAGTATGCTAACACTATTGGGGGAGGATCCAAAGGATACCTGGGAGGACCCAATTCCATTGCCATGCACCCGTAGACAAAATGGGGCCGGTACACATTATCTCATGGAATGTTAATGATCTTCTAGATATGGTCAAGCACGCAGCTGTACTAGCATATGTCCACCACCACCGGCCTGTCATGCTTATGCTGCAAGAGACTCATCTTCTTGGGGGCCGCTGTCCAATTCTGGCTCCTAAGGGCTTTGACAGGGTATACCATGCCGGGATTGTGCACGGCTTGAGGGGAGTGGCGATACTGCTCCACCACCCATTTCCTATTGCGGTCACCCAGGTGTGGAGGGACCACAGGGGCCATATGTGGCCCTCACTGGGAAAGTTGAGGTCCTCACTATCAATGCCATTAGCGTATATGCACCACCCGCAGCAGTACATGCAACTCTAAATGATCTTATCGTCCTGCTCCTGGATCAACCCCGGGGAGCCACCATGTTAGAGAGAGACATCATTGCAGTTCTCAACCCCACACTGGACTGACTGGGTCCCCGCCGGCTCACAGGCGGGCCACAGCTGCCCGATTGTCAGGGTGGCTGGTGTCCATAGGGCTATGCGATTCATGGCACCATCACCTTACACACACTTTGGCAGCCCAGCGCACGCAGTCTAGAATTTACCTTGTTTTATTGCTGGCCACAGATTGCCGTCATCTCATGCACATTGAAATCTTACTGTGTGGGATATCTGACCATGCGCTGCTCCAGTTTGTTATGGGGCCCACTCAAGCGATGGTTCGCCCTATGTGGCGAATGAATGCGTGGTACCTGCAGCACAAACCTCATGTCCAACAACTGAAGCAGACACTCGTGGAATATTTCACCCTCAACAGGGTTTTGGTTCCATCACCGGGAGTCCTTTGGCAGTGATGCGGGGGGCGGCCAGGTGCCTTATCTGCTCCCGAGACCATTCCCAGTCCCTTTACATTACTCAGCTGGAGGCCTGGGCCGTCCAACTGGAGGCGGAACAGAGTGAGCAGCCAAGTGAAGAAGTGGCCAGACAGCTCCTACTGATCTGAGAGGAGATCCGTGACCACTCTCTGGAGCCGGCTAAACACCTTTGGCGAGCAGCCAATGCCATGGTGTAATGATGGGGGGATAAGAACGGGATGCTGCTTTACTGGTTGGCTTCCCATCATCAATCATCTAGAATTATCCCTGAAATCTTTAAAGCACATGGAGAACTTGTCTCCAAGCTCCAAAAAGTGGCAGACATGTTTCCATCATATTACAAAGTCTTATATCAGGCATCGGCGGTGATTGAGTCAGATCATGCCCACCAATTCCTAACAGACATTCCCCTCCCCGAATTGCCCCCTGCAGAGGCAAAAATACTTGACGAACCTCTAACAGGTGAAGAAATTGGGGAAGCCATTTCCTCGCTGGGGACGGGTAAGACTCCTGGGCCTGACGGGTTCCCGTCAGAATATTATAAAGTGTTCAGGGACAACCATGTACAGCACCTTACAGCCTTATACTAGGAAGTGGATTGACCTATATCACAGTTGGAATTGGGGAGCAAGCCTCTGAAGACCTTGTGCCCCTGTATGCCAACAATGTTCTGTTCTACATGAAGGAGCCCAGTGAAACGGGCCCAAGGAGGTTCCACCTCCTGCGTTGCTATGAAGAGGCATTGAGGCTCAAAATGAACCCCACCAAATCGGTGTTGGTGCCCCTAGCACTGTCGCAAGACTGCTATGATTGGCAGGGAGTGGTTCCCATTCACTAGCTGAGCTTTAAATACCTGGGTATATGGGTGGCCCTTCTTCCGGAACTCACAAGCACCCTAAATCTGACACCATTGCTATCCCAAATCAAGGCGGATCTACAAAGATGGCAAGTATTGCCGTTAAACATCCTGGGCCGCGTGGCCTTATATAAAACTCCAAAATTTTCAGTTTTTAATCCCACGTCCTGGTTCCATAAACTTGAGAGAACTACCACCTCATTCCTCTGGTATGGCGCGAGACACCGGATAGCACTAAAGCACTGCCAGAGGGGGGTTTATGATGGGGGATGCGTATGGCTAACAAATACCTGTACTACTTGGCGACACAACTCCTGGTGGTGCATGACTGGTTTAATGGGGGGTGGACGGACCTGGCCGACCAGTTAGAGCTAAACACACTGGGATTTCCACATATTCTAGGTCTTCTTCATGGCTCACCGCTTCCCAGAGTTATGGATCCAGTGACCAGGATGGTCTTTCTCGCTTGGCGGGCAGCACTGCAACATACTCAGAGCAGTGACATCACCCAACAGACTCCACTGTGGCACGACAGACGGCTGAGCAAATTGGCCACATTGGGAGGGTTTGAGAAATGGGACCTTGTGGGCATTTTGCACCTAGGGGACATATGGGTGGGGGATGCCATGCAATACTTTCATGATTTGCAATCTGACTTTTAACTCTCCTGCGTGCAGTTCTTCAGATACCTCTAACTCCAGCATGCCCTGGGCAAGCACTTGTCCTGCACAGACTCAGTGCTGGAATACAGTCCACTAGAGGCTGAGCTGCTAATGGGAGCCTTGGGAAAAAATGGTATATCCCAAATGTACAAGACGTTAATTAACAATGCTCCAAGCAAGCTAAACCATATCAGGAACAAATGGGAGGGCTGGTTGGGACCCATTGAAGAGACTGATTGGGTGGAAGCACTAATGGCACCCAGAATACTGGTGGTGTCTCCAAGACTGCATGCAGTGCAGCTGTACTTTTTGTATGGGGTGTACCTATCCCCTGACCGGCTCTATTGGGCAGGTCGTCGCCCTTCTGCTCAATGTCCACGGTGTGCAAGGGACTCAGCAGACTTCTTTCATATGGTCTGGACATGCCCACTAATATAGGTGTACTGGGGTATTTTTGACATGATATTCTGTCCATACAATATTATTTTCCTCATTTCCTCGATATTCTGTCAGCGATCGGTGGTAGGGGCCTCTTTCCCGGTAGAAACAATCAAGAAAAGGCAGGGGTAGGTGGGATGCAGGTAAGAGATCAACATTCAGTAGCACCAACCTCTTGGAAATCATACAAAAAGGGTGCATGGAATGAAGAAGAATCTTAGTGCCATACTCATGGTAAAATGCAGTATACAAATACTCATAACATTTCATGCTGATTGGATAGAAATAGGTTATAGAGCTAGGATATGCATCCTACTATGCCTAGGATTTCACTGTGGAGGTCATCAGTGTGTCAGCTCACTGACAAACTTCACAGCAGAACCCTGATGTTTTAGACCGTATTATGTGTCTTTAATATGATATGTTTAATTGAATATGCTTTAGTAGGATGTACGACCTAGATCCAGCTTCAATACTATTCAATTGACCAATTCAGTCTCTAGAGATCACCTAAACATCACCTTTATGACATCAAAATTGTGAAGGCTAATTGTTTCTTGTCACCTTGAAGGTATTCATATTGCTTACCAACCTCTTTACTCATTATCCTTGATAATCATTGATGATTATTGACATCAGATCCTTTGATTGAGACTGCTGATATGTTGTTTGTTTAACTGAGAGCACTCAAAAAGTGACAGGGTCATGAAAGATACATTGTCCAATGCAACTACCAATAATCATTTGTTGCATTACTAATCAAATAATTGTTCATATATGTTGAGTAAGATTAAAAGAAATTAAATACTGTGGGTGTATCTACTTTCAACGTGAAGTACTAAATTAGGATTCCAAATGTAACTGCATATTTTAGTTACTGCTTTGTTAATCCTATTTTCGGGTGCCTCAAATATATTTTTTTGGTTTTACATTAATTTACCAGTGCCTGAGAGGTAACTGACACAAAGAAGTGAACCTAGCACTCCGCATATAGAGCATTGATATAACCTCTGAATTCCAAAATACAGGTAGATTATGGCCTTCATTATGACATTGGCGGTAAATCCCACTTACCGCCATGCTGACGGCTGCCAACTTACCGCTGCAGCAGCAGATTTCCGTTCACCATATTATGGCACATACACACCAATCCGACAAAATTCAGCCACACACACAAATCCGCCAGACCAAAGGTCAGTGATACACTGGCGGTATCAAAACCCACACCGTTACGCCAACAGAACTACGCCCACCACATTATGACCCACAAATCATCACGGCGGACATTCAACGGTGGTAAACCATTGGCGGTACATAGCCCTGCACTCACAATGGACACCCACAGACAAAACAACATTACATTGGACAATTCAAACAACACACACCTGACACCCATACATACAGCACACCCACACACCCACACCACTATAAAACACACATCCACATTACCCACAACCCTTTACGACTACAAATCATTGCCACCAGACAGACACCAAGACCACTGACACAACTAGAGCCACACACTACTCACACCTATATACCACTCATGCACTCCACATCACACACCCCAACACATTACCCAACACACCCTCACCAACACACCTCATATAATACCCATGGCACCACAAAGACACCCCCGTTTCACAGAGGAAGAACTAAGGGTTAGGGTGGAGGAAATTGTCAGGGTAGAGCCACAGCTATTTGGAGCACAGGTGCAGCAGATATCTATAGCTAGGAAGATGGAGCTATGGCGGAGAATCGTGGACAGGGTCAACGCTGTTGGACAGCACCCAAGAACTAGGGATGACATCAGGAAGAGGTGGAACGACCTACGGGGAAGGTAAGTTCCATAGCAGCAAGGGACCAGCTCGCCATACAGAGGACTGGCGGTGGACCTCCACCTCCTCCTCCACAGCTCACAGCATGGGAGGAGCAAGTCTTGGCAATACTGCATCCTGAGGGCCTGGCCAGAGTTGGAGGAGGACTGGACTCTGGTAAGTCAACTCTCTATTATTATCAACCCCCATATATGCATGCCATCTCACTCCATCACTCCACTACATCACACACACTCCACCTTCACATCTCACTCATCAAATGCCAAGCCCTGCATGCTGTACCAATGCGTAGAAACGCCTCAAAGCCCTGCATGGACACTCATCACTAAAGCATGCACACCATAGAGAACTAACAATCTCACCATACACTAACATACACAAGTGAAACCTGGCAGGACAAATCCAACCATAGAGGTGAAGCCATGGATGTACAATATGTCAGACACATTAACCATAGCACATCATTTACATCCCCACAGGTACCCCAGCCAATGTCAGCGGAGAGGAGGAGCCAGCAATATCCAGTCCCCCAACAGAAGAGGCCCACAGTGATGACAGTAACTCTGGTCTTTAGGATCTGGACGACTTAACCTGGCCCATCAGGGACCACTGGGCAGCCAGTTACCTAAGCCCTGTCACCCCCCCACAGAGCCTCCCCATCAGGATCCACACCACAGCACCCACCCAGTGTACCCACACCTCTGTCCACAGGACACATCAATCAGCAGTGTGCCCACCTCTACAGGGACCCCAGGCCACACCTCGCACACAAGACAATCAGGGACCTAGGGTCAGTGGCAGTTGGCACACAGTTCAGGGGACAGAGGCAGAGGTCAACAGGGAAACTGGGAGGAGTGCTGGGTTCCAGGGGGAGGACAGGACCAGGGAACCAACTCTCCAGGAGGGACTCTCTGAGATCCTGGGAGCTTATCAACATTCCCAGGACACGATGGGCCAGATCCTGGACAACATGCAGGAGAACATGCAGCTGCAGGAGCGACAGTATCAGGGGATCAGGGAGGATTTGCAGGCCATTAACAACACCCTGATCTTAATAGCAGGGGTGCCGGCAGACATGGCCAACATTATGAGGGAGGCACTTTCACACCTATGGGCCCCTGCCACTACCCAGACATCTGAACAGCCTTTCACTTCCGCTGCCTCTAATGGCCAGGAGGCCACACCACAGGACTCAAAGTCCACCAGCACCCTTCCCCCTGCAGAAGGTGAACCACCCCACAAACATTCCCTGCGATCCAGACAGAAGCCAGAGACACTTGCCAAGACCCCCCACCAGGAAATGAGACTCTCCTGATTGTCACCCTTGTGTCCCTCTCAGTCACCCTTTCCACCTTGAGCTGCCATTGCTCCCCTTCCTATGTCCCCTTGGACAATGTACCTGTGCTCCAAACAGACTGGAACAATACCTTGGACTTTCCTCCATCATCACCCCATCCCATTGCACTTGCCCCCATATGTTAGCACTTCAATAAACACTCTTTGAAAAAAATCCATTTGGAGTATGTCATGTATATCAAACATGTATTATTTGAAACAGGTACAAACATTGCAAATTAATAGAATGGGCATAGATTAATGACCTGTATTTGGCTGTAGTGATCACACCAGGAGTATATGTCAAGTCACCAACATCTGCAAAATGAATTGCCAGGTAACAGTAAGTGGGCATAAAAGTGGGAAATATTAGTATGCCATTGCCACACAGATTACAACCAAAGTCATTGAAATGTAAAGTTACACTGTCCTACCTGTGTGTCATTGGAAGTATTGTCGTATAACTGATGTTCAGTTGTCCTCATCCTCATCCTCTGCCTCCTCATCCTCACTGTCCACAGGGTCTACTGCTGCCACACGGCCATCTCCAGTCTCCTCCTCCTGCAGAAAAGTGCATGGCGTCTGAGAGCCAGGTTGTGCATCATGCAGCATGCCACTACTATCTGGCAGACCTTCTTGGGTGAGTAGCACAGGGATCTACCTGTTAGATGAAGGCACCAGAACCTGGCCTTGAGGAGGCCAAAGGTCCTTTTAATGATCCTTCTGGTTCACCCATGTGCCTCATTATAACGTTCTTCTGCCCTTGTCCTGGCATTCCTCACAGGGGTCAGCAGTCATGATAGGTTTGGGTAACCAGAGTCACCTGCAAATATTGAGGGACAACATTTAGCCACACACTATCCTACATGGGCCACACCATATCCATACACCAACATCTACTGGGTGGGAACCCGGGCTTACCTGTTAGCCACACCCTGTGACTCTGTACTTGGCCCATCACATTTGGAATGCTGCTAGTCCTCAGGACAAAGGCATCATGCACCGACCCAGGATACTTAGCATTGACATGGGAGATGTACTGGTCCTCCATGCACACCATCTGAACATTCATGGAGTGGAAACTCTTACGATTCCTGAACACCTGTTCTTTCTGCGGGGGACAAATGCAATATGTGTACCATCAAACGCCCCAATTAAGTTGGGGATATGTCCCAGTGCATAAAACACGGACTTCACAGTGGCCAAATCCTCAACCTGGGGGAAAACGAGTAGCTGCACATGTGTTTTATCAGGGCAGACAACACTCTTGTCAGCACTATTGAAAACATTGGCTGTGACATTCCTGCTGCCAATCCTACTGTCACTTGGAAAGAACCAGTTGCCAGGAAATGGAGTACAGATAGCACTTGAAGAGGGGATCTCCCAGTGGGTTGACGGATAGCAGATATCAGGTCAGGCTCCAATTGGGCACACAGCTCTGCAATTGTGGCCCTGTCAAGTCTATAGGTGAGGATAATGTGCCTGTCCTTCAGTGTTGCCAAGTCCACCAGGGGTCTGCACACGGGGGTATGTCTCCATCTCCTATTCATCCGCAGCTGTAGCAATTTAAGGGACATAAGAGTGAGGAGGCTGTCACAAACGTGACATTGGAGCCACAACAGTAGTTTTCAATCTGTAAACTTGTAATGGGTCAGTGTGATTTGTCCAGTATGTGTCTATTTCTCCTGTGATGCAGCATGAATCCATAGGGCTGCCCCCCCGAAATGGTGTCCACCTGTCCTGTGTGGAGGGACAGGTGGAAGTTAAGTAATTCCGCTGACGTTGTGCCCCGTGGCAGGAGGTGGTCGGGAACCGCTGTGCAACTCCTCATTGGTTAATATTGTGCCTTAATGGGTACAGTGGCCAATGGTGATCTACGCAGGCGGTGACGGTATGCACCGCCGCAGACGTTACTGCTATTTTCTGTCTGATTCCTCACTTGTTCCCTGGCCTTCCATTGGACAGTAGCCACGCTGCATGTGCTGCTGTGACCTGCGTCTGGAACCTACCTTGGCCTGTGTGACTGGGGAAAGGGCCCCAGCCTTAACTTTGGAGGAGTTGGAGAGACTAGTGGATGGGGTCTTACCCCAGTACGGACTGCTGTATGGGCCTCCAGACCAACAGGTGAGTAAACTGTTGGCAAGATCCATGTGATATGAATGCATGGAGCTGTGTGTGTGAAGGCCTCGATGTGGGGGGGGGATGTCTTCTTTGCGGGGTACACCCTGTGTGCTGGGCTATGTGTGTGCCAATGGTGATGGAAACGGGTATGGTTGGCCATATGTGTGACAGGCTGGACAGTTTGTCTATGGCGTTTTCCTGTGTGTATTTCCTTTGCAGGTCAGCGCCCATCAAAAGAAGGGTGTATGGCGTGCCATCGCCAAGGAGGTGCGGACCTTGGAGCAAACGCTGTCGGAAACGGTGGGAGGACCTGAGACGCTGGGCACGGAAGATGGCGGAGGCCCAGCTGGGGATGGCCTCCCAATGAGGAACGGGTGCACATCGAACCCTGATCCACCTGATGGCCCGCATACTGGTGGTGGCCTATCCAGAGCTGGATGGGTGCTTGAGGTCATCACAGCAGCCTCAAGCGGGTGAGTACAGTGGCTATCATTATAAATTATGGCTGGTGGAGTGGTATCCGGGTGGTGGATGTGTGTCAGTGGGTGCCCCTAGGGCAGGCCTGACATAGCAGTGTAGGTCCTCTGGGGGCTAGGTTTCTGAAGGTGTAACCCTGCCTACCTAGCTTGTAAGCATCCACTACTGGTCCAGGATGCATGGGTCCCAGGTGTGCTGCATTTGGCGGTGTGTGCCCCTCCTCATTCCTTGGTGGCTAGCGATATCAGTGGTGGTGCAATGCATAGAGTGTAGGCCTGTTTCCTGTGTGTGAAGGTGCTGTGTACGCCAACGGTGGTGAAGCTATTGACCCAGTGCATCCTTTGTGTCTCTCCCCCGCTTTCTTGTTTTGTCATCCTGGCCTTATTTGCATTAGCATCATCTGGCGGAGGAGCAGAGGCACCGGCGATGGAGGGAGCTTCATCCCACAGGACCCAGGAGGCAGAGTCCACCAACACTGAGGGCACCAGTGGGACATAGGGCGAGGGGAGCTCCACGGCAGACTGGAGGGGACAATTCAGACACAGATAACTCCTCTGATGGAAGCTCCCTGGTGGTGGCGGACCCTTCGGTGACCACCCCAGCTACAGCCGCCACCCCCTATACCAGCACCGCCCTCCCAACAGCCCCTCATCGAGTTGCCTGTGCCCGCTCACCCAGAAGGATGGGCATCTCCTTCTCCGCAGGTACCTCAGGCCCTGCCCCAGTTAGCCCTCCTGCCCCAAGCGAGGGGGCTATTGACCTCCTGAGATCCATTCTGTAGGGCGGTCAACCATTGTGAATGCCATCCAGGGGCTGGCAGCCCAGATGCAACAATCTAATGCATTCCTGAAAGGCATTCAAACTGTATTGGCGGCCCAACAGAGATCAATCCAGGCTCTGGCCTCCTCTCTGATGGCAGCCAATGTCCCTGTTTCTACCATCCCCCCTCCAACTTCCTCTTATCAGTCCCATTCTCCTCTACCCCAACCCATCCCAAGCACACAGCCAGACGAGCATGCACTCAGAACAACACCCAAGAGTGTCACAGGCAAACAAAAGCACCACACTTCATCCCACAAGCACTCATGCAAACACCATACTGTTGCAGACAATACAAAATACACTGCCTCCACTGTCTCCCCACCTCTCCCTCCACCACTTCCCTCCCAGTCACGTCCATACTCACACCTGCATGCACTAAATATTCATCCACTACCACTGGCAGACAACTCCAAAACATCCATGTACACGTCCCCTGTGTCCTCTCCCACTGTGTCTGTCCTCCCTCCTAAAGTACACAAACACAAGCACTCAGACACCCAACAGCCATCCACCTCACAACAGCATACAACCCATGCACCTGCACCCAAATCCAGCAGACAGACACCTCCAACAACTACTCCCTCATCCTCCACTCCCATTCCTTCTCCCTCTTCCCGCCCCAATGTCCCTAATAAACTTTTCCTATCCACTGTAGTCCTCTTCCCTCCCCCTCCCCCGTCCTGCATGTATGGACAGGCTATCACAAACCCAGCCAAGCACCTCAGCCACACAGTCCATGGCCCCAGATCCATCCACACCTCCTCGTGGTGGAAAGGATTCCAGGCCACTTATACTGAAGTGGAAGGAGCCTGAACCAGCAGGCAAGAAGGGCAAGAAGCCTGCACCAGCAGGCAAGAAGGGCAAGGAGCCTGCACCAGCAGGCAAGAAGGGCAAGGAGCCTGCACCAGCAGGCAAGAAGAGCAAGGAGCCTGCACCAGCATGCAAGAAGGGCAAGGAGCATGCACCAGCAGGCAAGAAGGGCAAGGAGCCTGCACCAGCACGCAAAAAGGGCAGGGAGTCTGCACAGGCAGACAAGAAGGACCAAGAGCATGCACCAGCAGCTATCATTGAGCCCTCACCACCAAGCATGCTTGTGCATCCATCCACGGGTGCAGGGGATGTGCAGGAGCCTCCCACCACCAGCACCTCCACAGTGCATCCATCCGAGGGTGTAGGGGATGTGAAGGAGCCTCCCACAACCACCACCACAGTGCATCCATCACCACCGGCGGATGCAGTGTGATTCTGCCTCCAGCGGCTGCTGTGCGGGCTGCCCCCTCCTGAACCAGTGGGCAAGACACCCACTTGAGAGACTTTGGCCTCACACTCCCCAGGACAAAGTGCAGGGCATGTTGCCCCCTCCAGAACACCCACTCGAGAGACTGTGGCCCATCACTCCACAGGACCAAACACAGTGCATGTTGCCCCCTCCACAACCAGTGGGCAAAACACCCACTTGAGAGACTGTGGCTCATCACTCCCAAGGACCAAGCACAAGGCATGCTGCCCCCTCCAGAACCAGTGGGCAAAACACCTACTCGAGAGACTGTGGCCCATCACTCCACAAGACCAAGCACAGGGCATGTTGCCCTCTCCAGAACCAGTGGTCTTATTTCCGCATCTTGCTGAGGTGCCCTGAGGTGCCTGCCTATTTGCCAACTGATGCCCCTGCAGTGTTCTCTCCATATGGGTGCAGGTGACAAGTAGGGCCTTGAACTTTGCCCTGTGGCCATGTGGCCCACGCAAACTGAGGACTGGGCAGTGTCCCTTTTTCTGTACATTCATAGATACCTGTAACATTGGTTAAGTTATTTTTATACTGTGTTGATATTATTAAACTCAGTTTAGTAAATTTGTTTTGTCCATGCATTATTCATCTGATTTAGGGGGATTAACTTTCTTTCTTGTGCATCTGGTTGTGTGTATGGGGTGTGTGTATGGGGTGTGTGTGGTGCGTGTGTGTGTCACTCTTGTTTTCCTTCCACCTCCCTTGTGTGCTAGACGGCTGTACTCACCGTCTTCACCGGCGTTGGCGTTCATGGCGGAGCAGAACGTAGAATATCGTTGTTCTGGTTCCATGGCGGCGTGGTTGTTCCCTGTGTCTCCAATGGTGAGGCATTTCACTTCTGAACTCTGTTTCCGCCAGGCTTTTGTTGTCGTTGGTACCGCCCCGGAAAAGGTGGTGGCTTGCAGGGTCTTAATATGGTGGGCGGAGCATTGACTTCTGCCTGGCTGTAGACGGCTACCGCCATGGTGGTTCTTGTTTCCACACTGGCGGTCCGTGTGGTACATTGGCTGTCTTTCGGAGATATCACCGCCATGGTCATAATTTGGCGGTAATTACTGCCGGCCTGTTGGCAGTATTACCGCCACTTTATCGCCGACAGCCAGGGTCGGAATGAGGGCCTATGTTTGTATAAACATTGGCACAATTTGAAGGTGTTTAGAAATTTGGACTTTGAAAAAATGTTACTACAGTTGTGCAGACAAACTTTATATGGTATGCTGTTTATTGGTATTCTTCTTGGTAAACACTGATGGAGGGTGGACTTAAATAAAGAGAAAAAAGGAGCAAGAAAGGTAGGATACAAGACTGAATAAATGAAAATGGAGCCTTTTGGCTAGAGCAGGACTTACTCAGTACATTAGTATCTCAAACTGGCTGTTCAACAGTGTTTTACATATAGTTTCCATGGTCATCTGGCCAAAAGGTACAGGGAAAAGAAAACATTGGAACTGATAAGAGAAGGCTGGATCAAAAGAGGAAAAGAAGTGTTTTTTCAGAATGAAGAATAACAGTAAGAGGGTTGGGTATAGCATAGAGTTAGAAATGAAGGTGGACTGTCCAGGAGATATAAGGGCAGGCCAAGAAGAGCCCCTTTGAAGCAGGAGCTGCCTACCTGCTACATAGGGCCTCATGGCAGACCTTGTATGATCCTCCCTGTGAAGTTACAATTAGATGAGGAGACAGCAGGAGGGAATTTGGAAGAGAGAGATGGCTTCTTTGAGGACCGAAGTCAGCATGATTAGAGATGTCTTGTCTTCAGCAATAATTTGTAGGGGGTGAAGGCTATGTTATCAGAAGGGGCAGTGCTGACAATGGATAATGCTAAGGAAAGGACATTTGTTTCTCTGGCGCAATTGCTTCCTGCTCAGTTATGCCAATATTTTACCTCAAATGAGGTTGGGATTAGGTTTGCAGGACCTATTGATTGTGTCTAATTTTCTGCCTGCCACAACAAACACTAGTTTGTCTGCATCCCAGTCTTTTTCCCACACTATGACTATTCTAGAACATTTTGTGATTGCTCTAATTTAGCCCCATCATTCTTATTAGAAGACAGCCTTATGTAGCCAAAGTTCTTTCTAAGATTATTTTTTGGTGCTGCTTCTAAACTTCCCCCCAGGAAGTCTTATTTCATATGTGATTTGCTTCACACAAGAATTCAATAAAAATATGCAAACATTGTTATCAGTAAATACATTGCAATTTTTCAAGCACTGTTGCAAATTATGATCAAGAATGTTATTACTATTTAATAATCTGCTCCAATTTGTGTTCAAGGGTATTTTGCAAGTTTGGATATCAGCCCTGAGATGGCCATGGCAGTTAGTCACAAAAATGCCAGCAATAGTTGAAGTGGCATCCTAGCTTGATCCCTTAACCCATGCTTAGCTCCACAACTGCTAAATACTTGCTGCCCAGTGGCTATGTAGAGGGTTTGAAATGTAGTTTAAAGAAAACAAATAAGACTTCTAAAGCTCTGTTTATTTTCTGATCCTTCCACGGAGACATGGGGAAACAAGTGCATTGTGATGAGTACTAAATGCAAAACTAGATCAACATCGCGTACCCTTGTCAATCCTAGATTGACATCCATGTGTGATGTGGGGGTATCATTGATAATCACACTTATATGCTCAGTTTCTATCTTTAATGCAGGGTATTAGAGCAAATGTTATCAAACATAGATTGTGTTTTATGCTAAATGACTATCCAAGCATTTCACATCCGAAAATATTTGGTGGGAGCTGTCACAAAGTACTAATGAATATATATTAAACTGTCTATGTGCTATAGAGCTATGGTATAAAGCAGCCTCCACCATACAGCTACAAAACTGATTACTATACAAATAGCATTGAAGTATTGTATGCAGGTAAATTAAGCTTGAACAGAACAATACCCAAAGAAACGTGCTCAAACTACATTATTTGCTTCCATTTTCTCCAACCTTCTTTTGCAAGAAGGATGCTCAAATATCCTGTAAAAGTATTTTTTAAGACTGGTTATGTTGACACAACTAGACACGTGTGTTTGAATTTTATGATTTGACAAAGATTGTAATGTAAAATAAAATCTGGTGTTTCACATTGTACGACGTTTGGTGGCTTATTGTGTATTAAAATTAAGGCTTCCATTTTTCCATTTTTACTGATTTATACAAATACATACCGCCAAAAAACAACCTATTTCCTGTCTGTATTTATTTTTAAAAGCGGAAAAGTATAGAAAATTGTGCTTCTTGTGAGCGATTCTCCCTTTTTTTTTCATGAATTACAGACCAACTGCTAAGCAGACAGACACCAAGGGGATTTTAAAAACAGGATGAGAGTCCCTTAAGTATAGGCATCTGTTAACATACATTTGTATACAATGCTGATATTTATCTTTTGGCGTAGTGTTTTGTTATATTTGCCTCCTTAATTTGCTAAAACACGAAAGGCATAAAAGTATGAATGCATGTTCATCAGGTAAATAACGGTGGAAATAAACCAATTTCACAATCCATTCATTCTTGAAACATGAAATAAATATGGATATATACCAATAAAATGGCTAAAAACTAAATATGGATAGATACAGACAGATATGCTTAAAAAATAGACACATGAAACTGGGAGCCCTAACTAAAATAAAACATTTGCCTTTCACGTTCAAAAATTCCTTGAGGGAGAACCACAAAAACCTGAAATACCGAGATCAATGTAAACTGAACCAGTGTGCTTTAAAGTGCACTATTTGCCTCATGTGGTCTCAAAGAATGACTCTGTGTTTTATGTGCTGCATCAGAAATCTAAAGGGAGACCCCCTGTTCTCCACCTCCACTAATGGATATATTAGCCTCCACCAAAGTTTGAGACTAGTTGCTTCCCTATCATAGTTGGTGCTACTTAGAAACAATTTACAATATTTAATATACTCATATTTGCACTTTACCGTGACAGATAAGCTCACAGTGCCCTTGAAAAGATTTTCTAATATGCTGTCTGAAACATAACTATCTTCTCCTACTTAGGAGACCATCAAAATGCATCTCCCCAGTTTCAGACTTCTTAATATCGCAACACTACAAGGTCTAATTGACGTTTACTGTGTGCCGCTGTTAACCTTAAATTATCTTTCTTTTCAAACGCCCTTGGTTTGCTCACTTCAAATTTATGAACTGTGTGCGGAATCTCTGCCTTTGCCTCATTAGGACAACTCTGCTGAATTAATACAACTCCAGTGAGCATTATGTGCAGCAATAAATATGTTAAAAAGAGGTTCATGTCCCATTTTTAAAGGCATCTTAAGGGTTGACTCATATTTGCTTGCTCCCCCCTTTTACAAACAGAAGGCCTCATCCCTCCAGCAAGACTAATATAAGCTCTTACAAAATTGACCTTTTTTCCCTCAGTTGAGCTTGAATTAAAATAGAACTGCACAGGGCCCAATTTGTGATAAACACATTCAGAGCTGGCCTTTGCACAGATTGCACCCTGGATGAAACCAAATTTGGAGCCAACCTCCCATGTGCCTTCTTTAAATGTGAATGTGGGTGTGCTGGAAAAATGGAATAACACACTTTTCATTACAGTGAGGTCATTATTTGACAGAATATTGATGTAAAAATTACTGTGTGAACAGAATATCATGTCAAAGTATAGATTTAGTTTTCCTATCTCCACAGTTAAGTAACTTGAAGATATATATATATTGTCAAGAGACGTGTGGAGTTAAGTATAGTAAAACTTTGCTTTCCCACAGATGTGTACCTTCAAGATATTTTTGCCCACGATATTCTTGACACAGTATTTTGTCCACACAATAGTTTTACTTTTATATTTTGTCAAAACATCTTTGCGCCAATCTGGAGGTCGATGCCCGGGGCCTGCATCCAGCTCGTCCATGCTAAAGGCTGGCCCTGCCCACATTTATGCTACCTACTGGGGTTTGGGTATTAAATTGCAAACCAAGAACACGAATGGTTAAGTGAGTCGAAATCACAAAACAGAAATGTACCTGAAGGTATGTTAAAATGGGGTAAACAATGTTCTAGACGGTTTTTGCATCAAAACTCTGCCTTTAGCATACGAAGATAGCAGTAAACTATAATTAAGTAACAAGAAAATGTACTAGTTGATATAGCTCCCCCTTTGGGAAATCACATTTCCCAAAGCAGGTAATAAACTGTTAGATTATGCGCTTTGCACCGGTGAATCAGAAGTTTTCAACTGTGGAGGATCAATTTTGAACTGGCATTTGCATTGACTGATCAGGGGAAATCAGTCATTATTGGTAGGTGCTTTCGTTTACCTTTCTGCACTCTATTGCTTCACAGCATTAAATGGATAAATAAAGATTTTTTTAAAATTCGTTGGTGCAAACTTCGTATTTCACTTTTCGTACAGTGAGAAAGTCAATCTGCACTTGCTGTCGGTCCAGACTTAGGCACATATTTATACTTTTTTTGCGTCGCATGTGTGTCACTTTTTGACGCAAAAGTGGCACAAACTACAAAATACAATTACATTTTGTAAGTTTGCGCTGCCAGCTTTTGCGTCAAAAAATTACCCAAATGTGGCGCAAAAAGATTATAAATATGGGCCTCAGTGTAAAATTGTCCCTTTGCAAAGTGCAAACTTGCTCCACCGGCCTTTGACATACCCTAGTTATTACGAAGGAACAAGGCTCCTGAGAGTAGCAATTATTTATATACAAAAAGCAAGATCGTCGTTTGAATGTTTTTGTTCCTCATATCTGTCATAAAAGCAATATTTATTTTAGCCTTCATAGCATGAAGATTTACATTCGGAGGTTTTCTATTTCCTACACCTTTACGCATCAACGTAATACAACCTTGTACCTTATGTTTCTGTAACAGGCATTACAAAAGAAAATCTTACTAGGAAGTTTATATTGGTTTTGCGTTTCTTTCCTTTCTTTTTAAGAACTCATATATTTTAAATACTTTTTGGCCAGATGCACTAAGCCATTTTGCGGTCCCAGGGTTTGCAATCACAAATTGTTTTGTTTGTATTTACTAAACCAATATTGCAATTTAGTAAAGGGTTACGCCCCTTTCAAACTGTGATTTGGTATGCAATGTACTAATGGCTTTAGAATGCATTTCTGGTCACAAGCCATTGGAAAGTTACTGTCTTGTTAAAGGAGGTGGTAACCCATTCGCAAAGGGGAAGAGTGGCATCTCTTGGGACCCCTCCCCTTTTGTGAATGCTGGTAAAAGTTTGTATTTGAGTAGACAGTAGTCCATGGGTGATATGCATGCAGATGATTTTGAGGACACAGTGTTTCATCACACCATAATCAGAATTCAACAACATCCTAGTTCAGCCCCAACCTTACTGCCCAATGACATTGGTTGATATCTGCCTTGCCCAACGACTTTGGCTGATATTGGGTACTTCCTTTTACACATTCCTATAGTAATTCTTTGTCACATCCTACATTTTCCTTACTGCGTTAATTGAAATTAAATGAAAAGAATAACATTTTCAAGATTGTTTTTCCAGAGTTTGATATTGAACTGGAAAATACGGTAATAGCATCATAGCAGGATTCTTGCTCAAACATCTTTATTACTAACCCTTGGACACAAGTAGATGCATACTTACCCTACTTTAACCCAAAAGAGATTCCAAAATATATTTAATTAAGGGTGCCAATAACCAAAGAGGTCAGTCATATGGGGAATCAGACATTTAAACAAGGGGAATAAAAGGCAATGATATTGGTGTTAGTTGTGACAGAGCTTGCACAAGGCTTACATTACCTGATAATAAGGTTAACCTATTTTGTGCGGGCTTGGCTTGCCTTTGGTAGGTTGTCATGAGCTGCAATGTGCCCTGTGAAAAATGGTGTGTGGTATTTTCAAGAGCTAACAAAACAACAATACAGGTGTAGTATGGATAACTTAAAGAGCCTAACTAAGGGCTTCATTTAGATGTCAGTGGAGGGAATGATACGTCACAAACATTACAGATATCCCGCCCGCCATATTACAATCCCCATAGGATAGAATGGGATTATAACATGGAAAATCTCATATCTGTCACATTAGTGACACCTTATTCCCCTCCACCGACTTCTAAAGCAGGCCCTAACTTACATGAAAAATAAAGATTTAATTAAACTAATTTTACAAATGATGTAAGAAATAACAAAACCATCACAGAATTTAATGGTGTCATATAAAGTCCAGACTCATTCAAAGAGCTCAAAGAGCAGCTCAGATCAAATGAAATATAGAAATAGTGACAGACCTGAGTGTCTCAGCGTGTAGGCAGATATTTGCAGATGAGAGACAGAGTCATATGTGAATATCAAATAATGTCTGATGTTACTAATTCCAGCTTGTAGTAGATCGACATAATCAAGCTCTGGCAATGAAGTGCTAAACAGTGGGTTGAATTACAATTGGCTGATGGTCAGCCACCATAGATGCCATGTGCAGGCAGCTCAAAACCTTTAGATCCTAGGTGATCCCATACAAACAACCCTGACCAGTTGAACGTTATTCTTCTGGTAGAGGCTCTGTGCTAGTTCAACATGTGTTGCTTTGTAGTGTGGTCATTTCTATGTATCCTTTGCGCGTTAGCTTCAGGCGTTAGGCCTTTGTGCACTTTGCCCTGGATGTATTTTATTCCTTTGCTCGCAGCATAGAGCCTCTGTGCACTTTGCTCTAAATGCATTTTATTCAGCTTCGTACTGTTATTTTTCAAATAGCCAGTTCTACGGTCTTGTTTTATTTTTTATATCACACTGTTTAGCCTACTTCAGCACTGGAGTTCTCAATAACACATTCTTGCTCACTCTGTGCTTCAGTCAAGGAGACAGTCTGGTACATTGCTGATAGATGTGGTAGGAGTTTAGTCTTTGGATTGCAGATATACATTCTTGCGTAGGGACGTTTTGTGATCACACTGACATGTTAGTTATAAAAACACTTCCTTGTCCTAATACACGCAAGAGGGAGATTCCAACCAGGGAACCACAACTAGACGCTGACTGCCCTGTTGCAGATGCTGAACCAGATCACAGGCCTTTGCTCAGGTATGAGGGTTGATGTCTTCCCAGGGAATCTGACAGGCAAGTTTAGAGCTTAACATGCTGTGCTCAAAATAGAACTTACTTAGAGAGAACGGAATCTATTAACACTATGATAGCGTTGTTCTTATGTTTCACTCTCATCGTGACTATTTCAATCCTACTGTGTTGTATGGTTCTGGTTATTGCAGCTCACGCCTTATTATCTAAAATGCAGTCGTTTTATTAAAAACAATCTATAAAACTTAAACTGCCTTTGTCATTTGTGTATGAGATCATACTGTAAATGAGAGAGCTGGTTGGGACCTGAGTGGCCACGACTTCCCTGAGAAGTTCTAAAGATGTAATGCGCTCGGCTGCCCAATCATTCCTCCCCCTTGGGAGAGGTGAGGCACTGCTAGTTAGCCAGAGCAAAACCGGATTGAAGGTGATAGAGGTCCTTCTAACGCTTAGTTCAATTTGTGATGCAGACACTAAACACAAACCCAGAGCGTGCTGCTCCGGCACAACCACATGCAGTAGTTCCGGGTATCAATCTGCTGTGCACTCTGTTATGGGCAAAGTACCGGCTAAACGAGAGGAGACTCCATTTTGGCTGGCGCAAAAAATGTATACGCTGGAAGCAGTATTTCCCCATACGGGACCTCAGGATAAACATAGAATATTAACGATGAGTTTGCCGTTTGGTATGGTTCCTACTGTGGACCATTGTAATACATGGGGTACGGTGTTTGCCGCGCTCTATACTACAGCACACGGTACACCGACATTGGCTAATTTACCGGAAGTGCTCAAACAAATTCAAGATGAATATGGGGCTGCCCCGGCCTTAGATTTAGGGATGCAGCTGATAGGCAATTTTGCCACGGTTTCTTCCATCATATTGAGTAATCTAAAAGGGGAGGCAGTAGCACTGGCGGTGCGTATGCGTCTTCGTGACGTCCCGCAGCTAGATCAAGAGCGGGAACTGCGAGAATAATAGCGGAGACATATTCTAGTATCGGTCGTGATAGCCTAGGGGCTACACCACAGAAACCACAGTTTCAGGGTAAGGTTAGTAAGGATACTACTAAACCACTGCAACCTGAGGGTACTAAAAAGCGCTGGGAGAAAAAACAACAAACACCTAAAAAAGAAAGGGGAGAATCTCCACGACCGGAGACCCCGCAGGCAAGGTATAATCTCAGAAATAGGGATAATTTGAAGACGCCTGATAGATATCAATATACTGATACACGCCAATCTCGTTCCTTTCAGGACTCATTGGAAAAGAAAAATGAGAGAGGTGGGCAGTCAGAGCGGAGAACAGAGTACGTGAAACCGAGACAGGAATCATCGGAGGTTTCTTTCAAGAAGGAAGAGAAACCGATCCAACAAAAACAGCAGTTCAAAAAGAAAAAAGTGGCGGCGGTCTCAGTTAGACATGCCACACTGGAAGAGAGTTCTCTTGAAGAACAAGACATGGGCACTAGCACTGTTAGACAGCGCGGCAGAGGTCACAATAGTTCGCCAGAATCTTCTAGAGCATCTGGAGGTGAAAGCAACTGATGACTTCATACAAGTCGAAACAGCAGATATGCGTGTCTCTGATCCCGATAGAGTTTATACAGTAACTTTACTATTAGAAGGGGACATTGAGCGCACTATAAACGCCATCTTTTGGGATCGTGTAGTAAAAATATATGACATTCTGCTGGCCGAACAGGATTGGCCCCCTGACTTTGTTCGCGACTGTCCAGTTGGGGAGGAGGTTATTACACCTTCGTTCTCACCACTTGTTCCGGGAGAACTTGCTGAGTCCTATAGCATTAAATGGGCTCTGGCACAAGCACCCGCCTTATATAGAAATCATGTTGGGTGGGATAGGGATTCACCTTATCATGTAATTCCGATTAAGGGCGAACCTCAGCCACAACCGCAATATCCTATAAAATTTGAAGCAAGGGCATCGGTAAGGAACATACTTACACAATTGGAGTACCAGGGAGTAATTGAACCCTGTGTCTCGCCGATGAATAATCCCTTATTCCCTGTAGCTAAACCGGACCATTCTTATAGGATAGTGTTGGACTACAGACATTTAAACGGACATGCACGCACATATGCTATACAAAATTCACATAGCGCAGCACTCATGAATAATATTGTGCGTAAAAAATACAAAACCACTTTAGATATCTCGAATGGTTTCTTCTGCCAGAATATAGCACCCAAAAGTAGGGATTTTACAAGCTTTAGTGCGTTTGGCTCTCAGAATTTTTTGTTGTTGTTTGCCTCAGGGGTATAGGAATAGCCCATGACTGTTTTCGGCTCGTGTGACTGAAATTGTGCACGAGTTGGACCCTGAAGCTTTGTCATATGTTGATGATATATACCTCACAGATGACGAGTTACTACAACATTTAAGGTGGGTAGCCCGCATTGTTGTGGGATTTGCTGAAATTGGCTACAAATTTAACTTCAAAAAGTCGAAAATTGCCTTCCTCAGCGTCATTTTCCTGGGATACGAGGGTAAGAGCTTAGCGCCTCACTTTTTAGAAAAATGTGCACAGTTGCAACCTCCTAATACGATTAAGAAACTCCAGTCGTTGTTGGGATTTCTAAATTTTGGCAGAACTTACATTCCTGATTATGCTACACGTATCAAACCATTGTACGAGTTGATTCGCCCGGATTTTTCAAGTAGATTTTGGACGATTGAGCATACACATATTCTTCTAGACTTGCAAACTGATCTCCTAGCTGCTAAGCATTTACATACACAGGACAATAGGACACATCTGGTCATCAGGGTTATAGCTGGGGCCGTTGAGTTTACGTATGTCACCTTTAATGAGGGTGAGACAGTCCCGATAGGATACAAGTCTCACTTGTATTCTACTGCTGAACAACTTTTTGCACAAACTGAGAAAATTCTCACTGCTGTACAGATGGCTGTGATTAAAGAACGACCTCTTGCCCAGGGCCAACGCATCATTGTCGTTTCCCCGATTCCAGCCTTAGAGGCTGTTACAAAAGCGAGTGTTCCTAATGCGAAAGCTTTACACCCGCGATGGATACAATGGGCTACTCACTAGTGTGGAATCAAAGGGAGTACAAGCTGAGTGATATGACCAATTGTAAAACATCAAATTGTATTTATTTGATTACCTGTCCCTGCCCAGCTGGGTATGTGGGTGAGACTGGACGCGAAATGAGAGTGAGAATTTCAGAACATCTATCCAATATTCGCAATAAGAGGGAGGGAGCTCCCTTGGTACAACACTGGTTGAAAGAAAAACACTGTTTGGATGAATTGTCTTGGACAATTCTTGAAAAAATTAAGGACATACCAGGGAAAGAAAGGGAGAACACAAGAAAAAAGCGGGAAGTCTTTTGGATCTTTATTTTGGATACACACTGTAATGGGCTCAATGAATGTACGCCTTGGGAAAATGCTTTAGGTTGAATGCCCCTAGGTATTCAGAATGTGTTTCTTGTCAAAAGTTAGAGGTTCCCTATTAGTCCTGTGAGACTATGATTATTTTGTATATGGCTGACAGTTTTCTGTGTTATTTTCAAATTTCCCTTGTTTTCCCCTCTGGCATGTCAAGAGCTGACTGATCCCCGATGGCCATTATTACACAGCTGATAGCTTATGCGGTCGTTCTCTGATTGGAAGTGAGTAGACCGAATATGAGTGGATGTGACTTAATGACTGTAACAGCAAGTCAAATCTGTGACTCTCTAGTCAAAGAGTCTTATTTTCATTTTTATTTTTATTACTAGTTTTATTTTTATCCTTATTCTCTATTTTGATTTTTACTTTTATTCTTTAACTCTAGTATAAGTTTATTGTTTTTGATGTCCTCGAGGAAGTGCATCGCCATTAATATGAATCTCTACATTTTGGGTGAACTGCTGTACCTATTGGAGTGCACCCTTACTCTGGCACTAGTAGAATCAAAGGATATTCGTACTTGGAGCCACTATAAGATGGCCAACACTGTTTTTGTGAAAATCGGCAATCCCGCATTGATGTGGGTAGTCTCGCTTTCTTTTATGTGAGGACAGGAACTCGTTGCCTGACTTTAAAATGGAGTCAGCACTATTCAGCAATATTTGCATCGGACGCTCGAGATTAGCGCCGTCTGCAAGAATCGGCGAAAGTTCAGGTATGTCCTTTGGTATGAAAATCAGCCTGCGCTGACAATAGACAGGGAACATATAGTTTTAGCGCTATCCATTTAGTTTTCTTTAAAATCTACAAAGCTATTTAGATTGCTGTGTTTGTGAGGTGTTTTACATCATTAGTGAGAACACGAGTCTCTTGTACTGTCGGATTCCATGTGAACGGTGCTTCCAATTGAAATGAATGCAAAATGATAGATTACTTGATAAAGGGACACGAGGGATTAGTTTTTGCTGACAAATCCTTCTATTCTGTTATTGTTTCCTTTGTCGTATGCAGCCAGAGGAGGTGTGTGAATCATTTGGAGGAACCCCCTGAGAAATTTCCTACTTTAAAGACCATTCGGGTAGGTGTAAGGAATCAGCCTTTGTTCTCGGGGTAGAGTCTTAGGATGTCTCACCCTTTTTAGTTATTTAGTGTGTCTTGGCAAACTAAGTGAGGTAACTTCTTATATCTGGTTATGTGTTTTCATAAGGATTCACTTGCGAATGGAAGTAGAAATTATAAAACTGAACCTTGTTTGCATTATAATTGAGGAAACTCAGCAACACCATCGCCGGGTATTTATTCATTAATCTATTTATTATTCTATGAATGTTGCTATTGGTGATTCTATACACAAGGGTGACGGTGGTGTCTTGTAATTATTTGTTTATTTCACTTCTATTGGTGATTTTTCACGTCTCATTTTTTATTGGATCACTTTGCACCCTATTTTATTTCACCTTATTATTTCTTTGTTTGGTATTTTGCATTTTTTGTTTTCCACTCTATTATTCATTGGTAGGGGATCTTGTTGGTATTAGTCACTGGTTGATAGTGGAATCTCAAGAATCTGGATCAAAATGTATCATCTTGTTCTATTTTTTGTGTCTATCAGGACTTATAATAATGGGAATGTTGAGAACCTCCTTAATCTGCGATATTATGCAATAAGGATGGGAAAGGAATGGCCCTGAAGAAGGCGGCTTGTTGAATTTGGTGGTAACCACCGAAACGCGCGTAGGCTTTGTTCCTACTATTATTTGTTGTTTGGCTTTGTTCCTACTATGATTTGTTGCTTACATGGACCTTGAATTTATGGTGTCGAAATATTTATATTTAAAAAAAACCCAAAATCTTTTATCACACAAAATGGAGACACAATCAGGCAAAATGGAGACATAATCAGGAATTGAATTGTAATATGATACTTGTGTGAATATCATTTCAGCTCCAGAAAAAGAAAGTGTATATTCTTTGTTTGTATTTCTTTGCACTGTATTTTTATATAAAAAATATATATATATTTTGTATATGTTTGTGTTATGCTATGGTTGGATTATTTTCATTGTTTTGTCTGATGTGTCAGTTCGTCTTTGTCTACCAATTTGTGTATAGGTGTAAATATTTATAGAAATTCTTTTTGTGTTTTCCCATGTTTATTTTTATATATTTGCACATTTGAATATTGACATGTGCTTCTGTTTGACATACATTTGTAATAAATATTTCTTGTTTTGAAATTTTGTTATAGCTTAGTTGTTTCTTTTTATGTTGGATAAAAGTGAACATTGGTTGTAGCTCATTTGTTTTTTCTTGTACTCAAGTTTCCCCGATTCCAGCCTTAGAAGCTGTTACAAAAGCGAGTGTTCCTAATGCGAAAGCTTTACACCCGCGATGGATACAATGGGCTACGTCTTTGACAGCCACTGATATAGATTACATATTTGACCCAAAACTGCAGACACAGGAATTTCTCCAATATGAAATGGAATACCCGGTTCCCGCTGGCACGTTGCCTATTGATCAATATCAAGTGGTCATGTACACCGATGGCTCTGCGCAACCTGCGGTGGGAACTAAACAACAGTATTCTGCTGCATGTGCGGTGGTGAGCGGCTATATGGAGGGGGAGAAGTTCTGCCCCCAACAGACTTATACACAGACCTTGGGAGTCTGTACGGCACAGTTGGCTGAGCTGAAAGCTCTGTTATTAGCATTGGAACATGCGGATCCGGCACAGTTTACACTGCTTGTTTGTGATTCCTATTACTGTGTTCAGTCTTTCAATGAATATTTGCATTACTGGAGTTTGAATGGGTTCAGAGATTCCAAGGGTAACACCATAAAACACAGGTTACTGTGGGGGAAGGTTGCGGATCTGAAGGAGACGCTTCCTAAGGTCCATGTTGTACATACACTTGGACACCAGCGTGTTGGAATACACGTTGCTAGAAATACTTTGGCTGATGAAGCCACAAAGTAGGCAGTGGCTGTTGCCACTGTGGGCGCAGTAACTCGTTCGAATTCCAAACCAGACAGAGAGATTTTGGCAGCCATAAAAGCTACGGCTGATGGCACGCCATATCCTAAAGGATTTCCGTCTAAATATCATTACTCCATAGGTAGTATGCTGAACGCTGAAGTTAAAATCCCAGGCGTTGGTGTACGCGACATGCCCAATAAAATTGTGCGACCTCAATTGATATCTGCAGCTCATGAGGGGGCGGCATCTGCACATGCTGGCGTGGCTGCCACAATTTCACTCTTACAGGCCCGTTACTGGTGGCCTGGTCTCTATAAAGAGACGAAGCAGTATGTCCTTTGTTGTGACATCTGTCAACAAATTAAAGTTTCCACGGCTAGACGCCCGCAGCAGACGCCCCTTCTAATATCAAATAAACCATTACAGTGTGTGTACTTGGATCATTTTGGTCCGCTGACACCAGATAGTGCATACAAATATATATTGGTAGCTGTAGATTCGTGCTCCAGATTTGTGTGGGTGTGGCCACAGCGCTCGGCTGACGCTCGAACTGTTATTAAAGATTTGCGCATCTTTGTCGATATATATGCAGTTGCGGCTTTCCATTTGGACCAGGGCCCTGCTTCAGGGACGCCATGGCTTCGTTGGGGGTCCAGCTCCAGTTGTCGTCTCCATTTCATCCCGAGGGAACTTCTGTTGTGGAGCGTTTAAATCGCGATTTAAAGCAATCCTTAACGGCCAGAGTTATAGGTACAGGTCGTAGTTGGCTAGCACACCTGTATGGAGTACAAAGAGCACTGAATAACTTGCCTAGAAGGTCCCTGGGGGGTCGTTCTTCATATGAGTGCCTGTTTGGAACACAAATGTTTGTTCCAGATCTAGATGGTCCTGGTGTGGAGGCGGCGGAAACACCGTTTGACATAAATGATTGTGTCACTGTTTTGCAGGGTTTACAACAATTCCGTGAAGATAACTCTTCTGCAAATGCTGCCTCCACAGGAATTAAGAATGAACGAGTAACGCCTACTGGTTGGATTCCCAGAGTTGGGGATCTTGTGCGTGAAAAGGTCGCAGTGAAAAAATAATTTGGCCCTTCGTATCGAGCGCCAGTCCCTGTACTGGGGATCCACGGCACAAGAACTGTGATTTTGCCACCATTGCAAGGGGCCAAAGGAAATCGCTTTGTATCCATCAACAATGTCAAGTTACAACATGTGGCCGATTCTGCACAGCAGACCAAGAGGAACGCCCAGTAGTTCCCGAATCCCTCTCACTACTGGGGAAGATGTTCCGCTGCAGGTGATTTGCATCAACGCTGTTTCCTCTCCGAGCTTGGGGAGGGTGGAAGCTGATCTTACGATTGTTCCACTAACAGCAAATAATTTGGATTCTTTTGATCAAGTTGCTGTGACTACTGATGTTGCTGAAGGTGTTATCTACAGCGTACCACGGCGAGAGACACAAACTGCTCCTTTGTTTACGGTGGCACCTTTTGCGAGAACTGCCTACGGCTGCTTTAATAACAATGATGATGACATGTCGGACTCTTCGTCCTCTTCAACACCAGACCTGGGTCCGCGTAAGCTGATGTATTGGCTTAAACATACTTGGAACTATCTGTGGCTTTTCATGACTGTGATGGCTTTTTTCCTGTGGCTAGGGTTTGTTGTTACCTTTTTTCTGGTAATACATGGTCATTTTCTTCCTGAACGATCAGAGATTGAGCAGGTGGAGAAGGTGTTGAAACCACATTTTTCATCGCATATGGTTCGAAGAGACTTGTCCTTTGTGAACATTTCTGCTGTACCTATTTCGGATGGGATTGTGTGGAATAGAGTAATGTTTGATATATATGGTCCCACTGAAATAATTCAAATACCGTATGTTCAAAAGTTATCGATGAATGATATAGTTATACCAGGCATTGTATACGATGATTGGGATGTGAAGACAGTTGATTCTATGTTGACAGAATTGCAGTATTATACTGTCTATAAAAATGAAGATGCTTACCAATTTAGAGATAATTATGGTGACATGTTTTGTTATAATTATTATGGACACCACTTTATTTATAAGGGCAGTAGCCCTAATTCGATATTTGAGTATATGCAATGGGAACATTTCCTGACTCCTCCGCAGCTGGGGAGTTCTAAAACTTATTATGACAACTTTGCATATTTTTCTGGGCATCATCAACAAAGTGCTCAGTCATATTATTTTAAAGATACTCCGCATGCTAATAAGCAAATGTTGTTGACTGATACTAAATTACTGTATTCAAATTTGTTTGTTTCCCAACTATCTATTGAAGGGTATGAATACTGGTCCAAAACTGTTGATTTGGAAAGTGTTTGGGGAACAAAACATTGGCAAACGCGGGGTAGGGAAACATTGTTTAGGGCATGTATCATTCCTGTCCAAATGATTTTCCTAAATGACACTGTACAACAGACTAGCTGTTTGGGCTTAGCGACGATTAGAGATTTGAATATGCCTGGCATACCTGTCCCTTCCAAAATGAAAGATTGGCAGCAATATATTAATGCCACGTTTAGTGAGCTTACAGACTGGGTCCAGAATGGTACGCTTAACACTTCATTGACACGTCCAGGCGGGTGGTTATTGTTGCCCATAGACACTAATGGGTGTCATCAATGTTTTGTCACCTCCTCGGGGGGTTTCAGGACTAGTAGGGCAGACCTTCGCTACATATCACCAGAACATGATGATATCATTACTACATATAGCGTGGGGAAACTTTGTCAACAATGGTTAAAATCATCCACGCTAGATGCAGTTAAGACACATCTCACGTTACTGTCTAATTATACTGACTTGCAAGATTTTTTGTCAGGTCCAAGAGTGCCCCGGAGGAAACGTTTTTTGTATGAAGTATACAATGAGATATGGAAACTTTCCTAACAGGAGGCGGCGGCCCGGTTGAGGCGGATAGATCAGGAAAATTTGAAACAAGCATTGTCTGTTGTGGATAATGGAATACATACCCTGTCCGACCATGTATATACGATTGACAACATTGTTTCCCCTGCTATAGACATTATTAGATCAGATATGTCTTCTTTATATCATGGACAGAGTCAAATGCGGTCCATTATGCAGTTGGGTTGGACACTACAGACATTGAAGGCAACACATCAGAGCCAGGGAAATATTTTTTTCCTTTAATTTGACACGTCAACAACAGCGGATGGCAAAAAAGGAGGCGACATATGTTATGTTGAATATTGAAAAGTTGGAGAAGTTGCCTTTTACTTTGGCTGAGATTCCGTCAGCTGAATGGTTGATACACGGGGTTATAAATTTGCCTATTTCCACTCTGCAATTCACTTCTTGATTGAAGCATATTCCGGTGGGCAGATATGAGAAATTGGGAGACAGTTACATACATGAGGTGTGGGAGCTTCCCTTTTTATACAGATGTCTTAATGGTATGAGGGAGGTTTTTCTTAGCGGTAACGAATGCAAAACTTCTGTCAGCCATTCAATGGTTTGTAAGCAGCTGTCCTTGCATGGGGCGTGTAATGCCTCGGTTGCAAATTTGGCCTGCTATCTAAAGGGAGTTCAAGTCCCCGTGATTAAGAACACATTCCAGGTGCTTTCAAACGGCAGCTACGTGCTTCTTAACAGTGAAGCTTGTTGTGGTATGCGGGCCGGAATAGTTTACGTGGTCGTGGTCACCAAGGCCGATACGTGCTACGGGAATGTGTTGTTTCCCCCCACTAAATTAAGGGAGGTAGCAGACATCTGGCCTCACATTGCTACTTCCAAGGTGAATTTCGAAAAGTTGAGTCGACTAAAGGCTCTATTGTTTCAAAAGAATGTGGCCCTTACATCTGCACGCGAGACCTACGCACTTCAGGTGGCGAGGTGATCTGCAGAAATACAGTCCCTGTTAAATACTAACTTTCCGAGCCACTTTGGTGTACTCGTGGGACGCATATTTAATGCGTCCAGCACTGCTGGAATTGTACATTTTTTCAAAGCCATTGGTGCTGGTTTGCTCATGCCTTATCTTCTATTTTCGGTTTGATACCTTCGGCTATTCATTCTATTTTCGGAAGCATTTTTGGAGGATTTCCGATAACTTTGGCTTTATTGGCTGGTGTTTTGCTGTTGCTGTTGTTCTTTCGCAATGGCTGTCCCGCCGCAACAAGATCCAAAGTGGGCGCTCCCATTAGCACAGCTGTGTCGTGAGCGCATGATGCAGCATTTTGGAGCAACACTCCTGGGATATTTGGAGTGTGGCTGGTCTCTGTCATTCCGACCAGTTTTGGATTGTGTGCAACCCTTGTTTCGGTGCCTTTGGTGCTCGTTTGAACATGCAAAGGCTCTCTGTCTCTCACTGCTGCGCCCCCCAGTGGTTGATGCTAATCTGTTGATGTTCCCGATTCGGGCTCATTCCCAGACATGTGCACTGCGGTTGCGTTTGCTTCGTGAGGCGGTTTACGAGATTCCCTTCCTGGAGGAAGATGGTATTGTCTCGTTCATAGGCCCTGCACGGGATGCCGCCTTGGATGGTTCTGGGGCTTTGGAACACACCTGCTCCATGATAGTATTTGGCGTGGATTTTCCGGTGTTGACATCTGCCAAAGTGGAGGATATCCTGCTTTCCGTGGCTTGAAATTGGGTTTCTTCTAAATTGACATTGTAACGATTTGGCTTTTCCGTCACATTCTTACAAATTTAAATTTACTTTTGTGCTTTGGTGTCCTCTGGACTTGTCGAAATGTATTTTGTATATTTTTATATCTGGGGCATATTTTTATTTTTCGTTTTGATTAGAACCACTTACTACCGACAAGGGGAGGGTGTAGTGTGGTCATTGTTACGTATCCTTTGCGCGTTAGCTTCAGGCGTTAGGCCTTTGTGCACTTTGCCCTGTATGTATTTTATTCCTTTGCTCGCAGCATAGAGCCTCTGTGCACTTTGCTCTAAATGCATTCTATTCAGCTTCGTACTGTTATTTTTCAAATAGCCAGTTCTACGGTCTTGTTTTATTTTTTATATCACACTGTTTAGCCTACTTCAGCACTGGAGTTCTCAATAACACATTCTTGCTCACTCTGTGCTGCAGTCAAGGAGACAGTCTGGTACATTGCCGATAGACGTGGTAGGAGTTTAGTCTTTGGATTGCAGATATACATTCTTGCATAGGGACGTTTTGTGATCACACTGACATGTTATTTATAAAAACACTTCCTTGTCCTAATACACGCAAGAGGGAGATTCCAACCAGGGAACCACAACTAGACGCTCACTGCCCTGTTGCAGATGCTGAACCAGATCACAGGCCTTTGCTCAAGTATGAGGGTTGATGTCTTCCCAGGGAATCTGAAAGGCAAGTTTAGAGCTTAACATGCTGTGCTCGAAATAGAACTTACTTAGAGAGAACAGAATCTATTAACACTATGATAGCGTTGTTCTTATGTTTCACTCTCATCGTTACTATTTCAATCCTACTGTGTTGTATGGTTCTGGTTATTGCGGCTCACGCCTTATTATCTAAAATGCAGTCGTTTTATTAAAAACAATCTATAAAACTTAAACTGCCTTTGTCATTTGTATATGAGATCATACTGTAAATGAGTGACCACGACTTCCCTGAGAAGTTCTAAAGATGTCATGCGCTCGGCTCGGCTGCCCGATCATCCATCCCCCTTGGGAGAGGTGAGGCACTGCTAGTTAGCCGGAGCAAAACCGGATTGAAGGTGATAGAGGTCCTTCTAAGTGGGTCAGACTCAGTCCCCCACACCAGGAACGACCCTGCTACCTAGAAATTCAGTAGTCTCATTTAGGATAATGAGAGCCCACGCGACAGCTTGACCTGCATGTTGGCTTGATGCAGAGGATTTTACGAGCTCAAAGAGTCATGTCCTGGCCTATATACATTAAAGTCCAAATGCACACCATATATTTCTTAAGGCCTGTGTCCTATAGATGCAGGCATAATTTTTGTAAGAAATTGGAACATTAGTTGAGGGGGTGAGAACACATCTCAAATAATAAACACAATCCTTGCAAAGTGAACCACTAAATCACTAAATAAACCTGTGCTTAACCCTCTGGCAGCTTAGCACAAAGCAGTGAGGTTTATTTTAGAGGCAATGTGTAAAGCATCTGTGAAGTACTTAAACAGTAATAAAGTGAAAACACAACACAAGCAAAAATCCGAAACCAATTAAAAAAAATAGAGAATATTTTTCAAACATTAGATGTCAACAAAATGAGAAACAATTAGAATCAGTAGAACCAGAGATATGACTTTTTAAAGTTTGCATTAAAAAATGGCTGCAAAAAGTGCCACTTGGTTGGGCTAGACTTGGTCAAAAGTAAAGGCTGATTGTGATGGAGAGTGGGACAGATACAAGGACCAGGTTTGTCCTGGTGGAAAGTTTACCATTTCACTTTTGCAGAGAAAAAGTGGTCATTGACGAGTTGTCAATGAGGCGAGCTGGATCTGAAGCAGGGCTTGACAATGGCAGGTACCTGAAGATCGCAGTCCTGGTAGGAAAACTCTGAGTGGGTAAAGTCTGAAGTTAACTCCTGGGAATGCCTTGATGCGCATTGAATGCTGCTCGGAGTCTGTCCCAATGAAGCCCTCTACTTCTTGCAGTTAGGGGACAGGAGGGGGGCACTCTAACACCAGACTAGTGTCCAGGCCCTGGGGGCTGCCACTTGGGGCCTAGGACTCACTCCAGTGTAGGCTAGCAGCAGGGAACCAGGGCAGGACCAGTATATCTGGACAGGTAGGCAGTTGCAGGAAGAGAGGCCTCTGGATTCTTTTTGTGATTCTGTAGCTCAAACAGGAGGTCAGCGAGCAGTCCCTTGGAGTCACATCTGAGGCTCTGAATTAAAGGCATGAAGGCACAGTCTTCCTTTAAGGCTCTTCAGACTGTGGAAAAGTCCTTCTTCTGATTCCTCACAGGTCCAGGAGTGTTCTGGGGAGTGATCAGTGATGTCCACTTTTATGCCCAATTCAAGCTTGTGAGTGGAGGGCAAGATGTTGTCAACCTCCTAAACCAACTTTGATAAGTGCTATAGTCCCACTGGGTTTGGGGCGAGCCTAACTAGACAGACAAAGGGAGAACAGGCCTAGATGTGGCATCATCTGCCAGTGACAAGGCTGGAATCCTTTGAAGTTCAGGAATCAACTGGACACAGCTCCACAGGGCTTCCTGTAAAGAAAGGAGTCTCCCGCCCTATACCCAGAATCTTCTGTCCACTGTCTGAGAGCAATACACATCTCACCACAGAGGAGTCATTGGGGGCAGGTGACAGCTGGACACTTTTTAAAAGTGTAATTTCCAAAGTAGCATTATAAATCCCGACTTGACTAACACGTTTGTTGGTCGTGGCCTTTCTGAGGGAATTTACCTGAAACTTTTTGCTTTTTTTCTTGCAGTCTTTTGCTGACACTCTGTGTGTGACCTTAGGACTCTGGGCACCTTCCCATTGTACTGCAGGGGGAAAGTGTGCGCGCCTTTACAATTCATGCCATGAAGAGGCACCTATGTGATTGGTTGAGGTGCCAGACTCATGAGTGCCCTGTAAAAAGGTACCCCACATACCTGGGGCAGGTACAGCCCTGGCCACTAATGGGACATTGCGCAAAGTGTGCCACCCACCAGAGTAGTCTAACAAACATGTATTAGGCCTGTTATTGCAGGTGTTGGAGGAGCAGGTGCACCTACGATAAGTGTGGCATCTTCCCCACTGGGATCAGCCCTGATTAGGCCTTCCGTAACCCCTACATCACCCCTAGAGGGCGGGCAGAGGGTAGGCTCAAGACAGGGCAGGGACGCAAAGGCATCCCTGACCTGCTAGGAGAGATCCCCCACATAGATTCCCCTACTGAGCAGATTGGCTCTTCCCTGGGGTTTTGCTGATCCTCTCTGAGTTGCCTTAGATCCGGATGCACATTTCTACTGTAGGTACAGGGCAAAAGGGCACACGCACCCTCTCTACATAAGTAAAGAAGGGGTCCCCGCCAGTAGGTGCACACTTGCACCCTGGTGTTTTCATGTGTAGGCTGATCATAGCCAGGCTTGCCTATATGTGCACACTTGCACACTGGTGTTCTCAGAAGTATACTAGGTCTGGCGCAACTTGCCAGCAGGTACACACTTGCACATCAGAGCTTTCATGTATATACTGAGCCTGACCTGAATTGCCTATATGTGGCCAATTGCACATTGGTGTTTTTATATATATATTGAGCCTAGCATGACTTGCCTGTATGTGCATACTTGAACTTTGCTGTATGTATACTGAGCATGGCACAGCTTGCCGGTTTGTGCACACTTGCACATGAGGGTTTTTACATATGTACTTAGCCTGCACAACAGGCCTGTAGGGGTGCACTTGCACCCTTGTGGTGTTCTCAGAGCTTGTGTCTTCAGCCTGCCACTGCAGGCTTGGGTGTGTGCCAGGGGACATGTGCCAATGGAGTGAAGAATGCCCATGTGTGTTTTCACTACTATTGAGAGCTGCTCTGCCCATAGGTTAAGATCGGGGTACGTTTATAATTAATCCTATCTGCAATTGTGGATTGCAGTGGAGCAGCCTTATCATGTTTACTATCATTAGATTCCTAAAGACAAACTCTTCCCAATGGTAAAGGTGTTTTTGTCCGTAATACCTTGGAACTGCCACTTCTACAATCCCTTTTGTGTGCCTTTTCAATTCAATTTTCACTTCACTGGGGGCTGGGGGAAAACACCTCTGTGCATTCCCCAGTAACAACTATAAAACTTAGAGAACTGAAATGACAGACCTCTGCCATCTGAGGGCCTGGCTGGGTAGATTGGAGAGAGATGTTTTGACACTTGGGCCCAGATTTATACTTTTTGATGTAAAACTGCGTTTGTGCAGTTTTGCGTCAAGAAATAGAGCGCCGGATTGCGCCATTCCAGGACACCAGCTGGGCACCAAATGGGCACCATATCTGTGGCATAGTCTGGTGCAAAGGGTGGGGTAATGTCATGGAAAACGACGTTAGCCAGGTGGGGTGGCGGTATGGGAGAATGGTGTTTTGCACCAAAAAATGACATTAGGTTGGTTAAAAAAAGATGACTCTAACCAGCCTAGCATCATTTCTTGATGCAAAGCCATCCACACCACATGGCTCCTGTCTCATAAAAAACAGGAGTCATGCCCACCACCCCAATGGCCAGCACAGGGGACAAGGGTCCCCTGGGCATGGCCATTGCACCCAGTGCCATGTTGGGGCACCCATTTCAGGGCCCCCAATGGCACTTTAAAAACAAAATGTAAATACTTACCTCTACTTACCTGGATGGGGTCCTGTGGTGTTCCTTCGGTGTGGGTGGAGGTTTTCCTGGGGCTTGGGGAAGGCACCTGTGGGGTCTTTCCATGGTGTTTGACCATGGAAATGGGTCCACAGGTCCCCTAACGCCTGCCCAGACCAAGGCATTATATATTGGTGCTAAGCAGGTTTAGTGCCATTGTTTAGGCCCTCCTCCCTCTCATGCTCCATTTTGCACAGGAGGATAAATAAGGTGCTAGGGCCTTAGAGAAATTTTTTGGATGGGAATGCCCACCCTGTATTTCTTTGACGCAAGGTGGTTTCACACATCCAAAAATGACTTTAATTCCAATATACTAGTCTAGCGTCAAAATATAAATATGGAGTTAAGTTTGAACTGAATTAACGTTAAAATAAATTACACTAATTCAGCGCAAACAGGGTAGAAAATATGTGCCTTGGCCACTTGGAGCCAGATAATGGCACCACTAAAGATAAGAATCTACATTCCAGGGCCCCATGGCAGACAGGACTGAAATTTAGAGGCGCCATTTGTGGTTCAAAGTGGAACCCTTTGAACCACCCAAACTTCAAAGGCCCAATTCTGTATAACTAGGGGAAGCACACTTCAGCATTTTAGAGATACCTTTGCAGAAGCAAAGGATGGAGACCCCCAACTGCGTGGTGCACACTGCCAAAGGAATATGTTATGCACAGGAGTAATTAATGTCCTGTGAAGGAATTGCGCACCTTTCTGCATCTTGGATAGATGGGCACACTGCTTGCTGTAGAGTGACACTCAGAAATGTGCTCTCCAAGGGCCTGCTGGCTTGCCCCTTGTTCTGCAAGGAGGTCTCAGGTACATCCAAAACCTTTTGTGAGGGACCTGCACCATCTACCGTGTCATCTGGATAGCAGTGCCCTGCGATGCATCTATGTCGTCTGCTAGATTCCACCTGGTAATAGCAGTGTGAGCGTTGATATAAGTATTGGACCTAGAGACCAGTTTGGCCTGGTGCGGAGCCCGCAAAGTACAGCCCGCATTTATGGAATGTGGCCCTTCATCAAGGGGCCACGTTGCACCCAAGCACTTGGTTCGTAGTAAACGGATTACTGGTTGTGGGACCCCATGTGGCCCGGTGTTGTTGAGTGTGCCGCTTATATCCTGTGTAACTGCCGACTACACGTTCATTGCGTGTGATGTCCATGTCACTGATTGTGACCCTCAGAGGTGGGGATATACCAGGAGCAGTGCAGTATTCTACGTCATGCAGTACTACTGAACTGACTTCTCTGTGAGTGACTGGATTTGTCTGGTGCGACTCAAGTGATTGTGCATCGGATGTTATTCCGCATTCCAGGGAGGTACGAAATGGGAACTGACTGTGTGTTCAGAAGTGCCTGGTGTGCCTCTATTAATTGTGCACCAAGCGGGGAAGTCTCATCCCCAGGAGATGCTGCAGTGGTAACTTTTCATCTAGCAGTATAGTCTGGTGCGACTCAAGTCATCGTGTGGCAGACATGGTGTATCATTTCTGGAAGGTACTACATTGGTAACTTGTCATGTGCAAGCGGGATTGTCTGGTGCAACTTAAGTCATCGCACACCAGACATTGGGCCTCATCGGAGGGAGGCCCTGAATCAAGCACTTTGCATTTCTGTTTGGAAGTATCTGTGTGACTCAGGTCATCGCGCACCAGACCATGTACCCATGCCTGGAGGGGACTGGACATGGCAAATTTATTGTGGGCAACCAGAATGCCTATGGTGGTCCAAGTCATTGCACCCCAGCAGTGGTGCCTCCTGTCCTGGGAGGTGCTAGATTGGTAACTATCTGCAAAATGGTGTGTCTGGCTTGGCTGGGCACCACCGTGAACATTGTGTCCCAAGGCTACTCTCCCCACTCTGCTTTGCCAACCTGGGCGTGCACCAGAAGGCCAGTGTGGAGACCCTTGAGTGAACTCATCGAGTGAGAACCAAAAAGCACCATTTGCAGACTGTTTTCAGCCAATCTCTCCTTCTTCCCCAATACCTATGCTCTGGATTTTGTTTAAGTGTAACCACCAGCCAAGAGCGGCCTAGTATCTATGGAAAGGTTGCTGCATTTCTAACTCAGAGAGGGGGGTGGAAATTGATTGGAGGGTGAAGGTGGGTTTGGGTCCAAGAGGGGTCTACAGTGAATTTACATCTCACCTGCCAGTAGTCAGAGCACCATATTAAAGGATTGGAAGCAAGTGTGTGTGAGTGCGTGTAGACAAGTGTAGCTGATATCTGTGGCACTGCATAGCAGTGCAGAGTGAGTGTGTGGGAGATGGTGTCTTTGGTAGATTTCACTGCACTGCCGCATAGCTGTGCACGCTGTTTACTATTGTGGTTGGCATTGACATTTACTGGTGTCACCCCGGCCGCGGAGTTATTTCAAAAGTGCTATATTTCTCTAGATGTATACATTGCTGCTATAGTTGGGAACCGAGATGCAACCTACGATGGTTTTAGATTGAATTGGGGTGAACTTTGGGGTGGGTCTGGTGCTTCCAATGCAGTAGCACCACATGTGGGTTCAGGGAGGGAAACTATTCATTTTCTCATGTGTACATACTGTTGATTTTATATTATCACTGTTGGGCCTCATACTATTAGTAATATTTTTTAATGTGATTTATGCCCAGACTTACATAACATTCATGTAGTGTTAATTCATGTGTGTGGTGAATTGAAACTTTATTTACATACACATCATGTGAAGACTCTTTTGTGATGCTCAGTGTACATATTGTGTGGACGTCCTTTGCCAGTGTTTTACACATTGCCTCTGTGATAAGCAGGATTGCTCTCTGCCAAGCTACACCAGGGTGAGCGCAGGTTATACAGTGAGTGTTGTCACCCATCCCTGACAGGAGTGGCAGGTTCTGCCTGGCTATGGCCTCATCTCAGCCAACCAGAATGTGCCACCTCCAACAATGTTGGTTTTTAAATTACTAATAAACTGAGTCCTTGAACCATTTTTCTATCTGTTCCCAAACCGAATTTAGCACATATTAAAGGTAATAGTGTAAACCAGTGGTAACCTATGGGATATTCAGTCAGGCCACTGTGAAAAACGATTTTGAGAATTTTTCACACCCAGGACATGCCCTACTTCCTAGATTGCCAAAGCTCTTGATGTGGATTTCTACCGTACTCTTTATTCATGCCTCTAACAGCATGCATGCTCAGAGGCAGAAGACTGTGAAAGGCCAGAGGAAGACAGATGTTGCTGCTGGTTCTTTTACTGGTATGCAGTATGTACCTGATACACACACATATTTACCCGGGTGCCTGCACAGATTTTAGTCTTCCCATCTGGCCCCCAAGCAAGAGGTGGTTCAGAGATTGGATCTCAGGATGTATGGCAAAGGGAGGCAAGATTGTGGAGCACTCTGCTTGTCTGGTCCCTACTCTTAGCATCATCTGGAGTTCCCAGATTTTGTGACTTGAGCGTTTGATTGGTTAGCTTGGAGAAGGCAAGAAAAAGGACATTAAACACCAGGATTGGAGGCCTTCAGCTCCAGTTTCTTAACCACTCAGGCCTGCCCAAACTACTAGATCATCTATTTCTCCAACTAAGGGCAGGTAAGCTGCAGAAACATCCTGGTGTGCTCTTGCCACCGTAGGATCCAAGGCTTTCCCCTCCATGACCTCCGGTCCCTCTGTATCGCATACACCGCTCCTAAGGTCAGAGAGCTGGTAAGCAGATTTGGATAGGCCAGTGAGTTGTGCTGTGTGAGAGGCCAGTGATTGAGAAGAGAGTGAGGGGAGTGCAGACAGGTCAGCCAGTGAAGGGGGCTCCCAGTGCGTTTTCCATCTAGGACTCTGTCTGGCTATCAGATTTAGGGCCTGATTTTATGAAAAATGGTGTTGCATCCAGTGCAACACCACTTTTCTTGCACCCCTTAGCGCCCCCCTAACGTCACCATGTGTTTGCCGTATCTAGGATATGGCGCACAATGGCGGTACTTAGGGCAACTAACTTAAAAATGTTTGACGCTAGTTCAGAGCTTTTCAGGATTAGCGTAAACAATGTTGATGCTAATCCTGCAAAGCCCATTGAGACCCATTGTAAACAATGGTGTGCCTCCTTTTACCTCCTGTTCTGAGCAGACATTAAAAGTGCAGAAAAAAGTGATGTAAAGAAATCTCTTCGATTTTTATGCACCATTTTTTCGCCCCCGCCTTATGGGGGAACGCCCCCTTTGCATACATAATTCTTGGCACAGGCGTAATGTAGGTCAAAGGGTTACAAAGTGGTGCAATGCATGCATTGTGCCACTTCCTAAATTTGGCACAGCGATTTTAGGCTTGTTGGGTCACATTAACGTAAAAATAATAAAGCTATGGTGGCGCAAGTAGTCATTAGGGGCTCTTAAATCTACCCCTCTGGGTCTCACTTTCAAAAAAATTATGCAGCATGGCGCTGCAAGCAAGCTTGCTGTGCCATGCTGCATCATTTTGAAAGTGCTGGGATGCATCGTATTTACAGAAACACGATGCATCCCTGTACTTTACTCTGCACTGGGGCACAAACTGCTGCCTAGCACCAATGCAGGCACCCTTGTAGAGATGAATATTTATGTGCAGGAAGGGACACCTTTCTGCACATAAACAATAATTAGGGGTGTTTTCCTCTTTCTATGTGTGCTGAAGAATGCAGCACACAAAGAAAGAGGAAAAAACAGGGAGAAATAATGTTATTTCTCCTCGTTGCACCACTTTAATGCCACCTCTGAGGTGGCATAGGAATCTAACGCATTCCCAGCCTTGTAAATCTGGGACTCCATCAGATTCCCTGAGGTTCAAAGGGTGTTGCATGGAAACCCCCACTGCAACATCCATGTAACACCCCTTTCATGAAGATTTATGCGTGAACGGGGGTCATTTTTACAAGGCCATGAAAAGCCATGTGAGGTGGCTTTGGGTGGCTTTGTAAATATGGGCCGGCACACTGTGCCACCAGAGCATCATGACAAATGATGCTCTGGTGGTGCAGTGTGCTGCTAGGGCCTTGTAAATGAAGCACTTAGCCTAGGTGTTTTATTTTTAAAAGCATTACATTTCAAATTAATTTTTCCAAGGAATCAATCAATTTTTCAAGGAACCAATTAGGAATCAATTAAAAACTATCAAGCTAAAAAATGTATTTTTCATGGAATCAATTGACAACTATCAAACTACGATTTTCACGTAAATTATACAACATTCACTTTTGCTCTTAAAAAACGCCTTCAAAAGAAAAGCTTGAATAAAGCAAATTTAATAAAATCAACCTAAACTACTTAAGGAGCGTAAATGGTTAGAACTAGTGATGCATAGGTTCAACATTATCTGAATCTGAAGTCACGTAACACGTTTGACAGGGACATGATTAGATTCAGCCAAAACAGCAAGGAACTGCTTAAGTCACAAATGTACATTTCTAACAATCAAGAACTTAAGAAGAAAAGTGATGGAATAAGACTTCATTTCCAAAATAAAATAAGTGCAACTAGAGTGATTGCTCGAAACAGCAAGATGTGAATGAACTGGCTCAGTCAGCACTATGCAAATATTTTCTAAAGAGCACAAAGAGGATGTTTAGGTCGAGCACAAGCATTCTGACGTTGTAATCTATCTGTGGGCTTTTAACCACGCCCACCACACACCCATCACTATCACTCTTTCGTGCGCTTGCCTTTAAAAAATCCTTTGTTTTAATTCGTAAATAACTTACGTTTGTTCCTCCGTGGGCCAGGTTTGTTACCGCCTTGGCCATTGACCTTGTTACTTGGATAATTGCACGTTTGCTGATACGTTTGACTGTGAGTGAACTCCTTTCACCTTTTGTGTCTCTCCTTTGTGCTTAGGCTTATGGCGGCGTGGCGCTCCGAATTGGCTCACTTATGTAAACTGTTTTACTTTTCATTTTCAATTTATGTGGCAAGAAAAGTCTAGTTGGGAATTTACAGTGCTAATTGCCCCAACTCGAGGAAATGCGAGACCAATTGCATTGCAAATGCTTCTTTTCTATTAGCCCTCAGTCATGAAGAGCTGTACAAATTGAAAGTGGTACTTGATAGTGGACAAAAGGCCTACATGAACGATTATCGGATATCCAACAAGGATTTCCTGGAATTTAGCATTGTAAATTATTGGGATTCCATACCGTAGAGGGGTCAGCACCTAATATATCTGAGGATGCAAACAATGACCAAGCCATTTGGTCTGAATTTACTGCTGCATTGAATGGTGTAATGATAACGGCTCTTCAAGGCAAAATACCATTCTAGAAAATCAACTGACCACTGCTAAAGCAACGGAAGTCTCTACTGAAATATAGATTGTACCCTTTTATTTTGAAAGAAAATAGCTAAATCTCCAGAGACATCCCATCAGCAATCTGTAGTTGAATCAGCAGCTAATGAAGAAGAAAGTCAAGAAGTGCAATCATCTGCATGATCCTCTCTGGTATCCAAGGCTGAAGATAAATTGCTAAAACCACAGTCATCAACTTGTATGTCTATTACCTCACTTTAGACTCAGCAGTTAATGTGTCTAATGAGAAAGAAATTGCCAAAGTGAGAGAAAATATGTCTAATATTCAAAGTGTTCAAATTTAGGTAACTTAACTACAAGCTCAAACAATATTCAATTGCAAAACTGTGGAGCTAACATCGATGTGGCAATGGAGGCGCAAACAATTCTTGAGATCACACAGAATTTTACAGGAATCAATTCTTGCAACTAAGAACCAGCAGTATTACTAAAACCATTTTATACTTCACATGGTACCTAAGACTACCTAAAATGCAGTAACATTTACAAGCTATTAAAACTTCTTTCCAGTAAATCATTATTTTCTGCTCAATCAATTTTATAAAGTTGCATTTTCACCTCAGGGCCTGTGGGAACTAAATGAAACAGGTAAATTCATTTTGAGCTCCAAATCCAAATTTGAATGAATAACAGCTCAGAAGCAACACGTGCTGTAGTGGGGAATTCAGTTTATACAAATAGAGGCTGAACGACTTCTAACTGTTTTGATGATTTAGACAGTTGCTAATGTTAAGGATGTGGGACAAAATGATAATGCAAGGCAGGATCATTTGACTGCAGCAATTCACTTTTTATATCAAATGTGGCCATTCATCGCAGACATAGCAGTGAACGGAGCAATTATTTTGAACAGGTTGATGAAAAACCTAGGCGTTAGCCCATTCACTACATGGAGACCAATACAATAACATCTAATATTGGTAGGCAGAGGACCAGGGTTTATAACTTGAACAAAGGTGATCAAATGTGGCAGGATTGGCCATGGTTTTCAACGGCCATATCACAAAACAACTTGGCCAACATCAACAATAGATTTGCTAACCAAGAGTACTCCTAAAGTTGGAGCAATTAATGAGCAATCAGATCCCTGTAGTTATGAAATCAATCAATTACAGATTTTTTCATGGAAAAGAGCATGGTGGAATCAACTTAAAACCCAGCAATGAAATATCTGTCCACGTTTGATGTAATGTTTCTTGAAGAAACATAGGGAATTGATTCACCATTTCTTGCAGGCTACCAGATGTACTTTAATTATGCAACAAAAACATCGGCAAAACAGAGACATTTGGTCTCTCAATTTTTATAAGAACTGCTTTGAAGTTCCAAGTAAAATAATGAATTACCTGGAAAACATGGCTCCTGGGAGTTGATCTGTCTATCCCATATATCGAGCATCAAAAGATAATAATATCGAACATATATTAAGGCCAGGATCTAAAGCGCTTAGTTTAACGGTGGACTTTCTAGGAAAGTATTTGATGAGCTGATCCTAAGCAACCCAGGCACAGGAATTATAGCTTCGGGTAATTTTAATCTCAATCTCCTTGTTGGACCTGGCATCCTTGGCCTGGCCTCCCCCAAATTTTTGCCCTCTGACATCCTGTTTTCTGACCTATTTTTACTGGCCTTTAGAGATCTGTGTACTTAGTCACTGCTAAAGTGCAGGTGTTTTGTCCTCCAAAACATGGTTACATTGGCTTCTCCACAATTGGTATATTTGATTCACTTGTACGTTTCTAGTAAAGTGCACTATATGTGCCCAGGGCCTGTAAATTAAATGCTATTAGTGGGCTGCCACACTGATTGTGCCACCCACTTCAGTAGCCTATCAAACATGTCTCAGGCCTGTCACTTCAGAGCCTGTGTGTGCAGTTTGAAACTGCCATTTCAACCTGGCAAGTGTACACACCTGCCAGACCCAAACCTTCCCATTTAGTGCATGTAGGTCACCCCCTAAGGTAGACCCCAGTTAACGCCAGGGGCAGGGTGTAGTGTATATAAAAGGTTGGAAATGTGCTTTTTGAGTTTCACATGTCTAGGTACTGAAAAACTGCAAAATTCGATTTTCACTATTGCAAAGCCTATCTCTCCCATAGCACAACATTGGGATTGCCTTAAAATATCTTTTAAGGAAAAAATCCAAATGAGAAGAGATAGAAATATGGAGTTTGGTGTCCCTGGACTCACAATTTGAGATCACAACTCATGATGAAGTTGGATTTTAAACTGTAAATCTGAAAAGGGCGCTTGGGTGTGGCATTAGCATATTGATGGCCCATCATCAGGCTGATTGGTTTTCCTGGGCTGTATGGGAGGGAGAAGCTGAGACTTACTTCTGAATAGGGCTGTGTCTCTCTTTACACATAGGACTGCATAACCTCCTGTGTAGGTTCTGGGGGTGGGGGCAGGAAAGGGACCTTGGGGACTTCAAAGGAAGGTCTGGAAGTTTCCCTGACCTTCCAGAAACTGGACACCAAAGTGTAAATGCTGTATCCCAAACACCACAAAACCAGAGCTCCATTAAAACAAGGACTCTGCCAAGAAGAAGGACTGCTGGACTAAAGGAGGGGCTACACCCTGCACTGTATTGCTGTGTTGGCCTACTGATGCTGTGTGCTGGACTGTAGGAGGGACTGACAACTTGCTGTTGCTCTGTTGTGCTGGCCTTCTGCTCCTACTCTGCAAGAGAGGGACTGGACCTGCCTCCCTGTGACTTCACAGAGGGTCTACAAGGGCTTGTTGGCTTGCCCCCAGTTTTCCTTGTGAAGTCCCCGGAACATCAAGTACCTTGTGTCACCACCTCCCCTGCTCACTGCATGCTCAAGTCCAGGAGCGTGACCAAATGCTGTGGGGAGAATTTCAGTGTGGAGCCTCCTGCGAGCTCAACCCTGCGGTGACATCCTTGGGACTGTCTGCCAAGCCCAACTGGGGTTTGCATTGTGCTATGTAATCAATTCCACCAGAATCACCCTGGCTGCCAACATTTTTTTCTGCATGCCTGTTTCAGTAAGACCCATGCTGCCGGGATCCTGCAGCCTCTACGAGCAAGCAGAGCGCAAAGCGACCGGCACCAGAGACATCTGCCGCTGGCCCCACCTACCTTGGAGGAAGCCAGCTGCCAGAGCAGCTCAACCCCAGGAAGTGGGGCAAGTGTCTATGCAGGGCTGCCAACACCAACAACCCCAAGCACCTGGTGCCGACAGCCTGAGAAGCTGCACAACAGAGCAACTCTCCCTTGGGTCATGAAGGGGCCGCTCCCTCAGGCTGCTGCCTGTCTTGTGGGGTACCATTGTCAGCAGGGCCAAAGACACCTCTTGTGGCTTCAGGGAAGCCATGGGATGTGTAGAAACCTGTGACTGTACATTAACTCATGAACAACTTCCATAACTCCCATACAGGGAGGGCCCTGCAGATTTTGCATCACAAGTCTGTTCTCCTAATGCCACTCATTGATTTATTGGGGAAAACACCAAAGGAAACACTTTTGCGTCACCTCAACCTTATAACTTGGGTACCAGAAAGCCATAAGCACTCCTCTGACACCATGAGGAGATTTTCAGTAATCCTTTTCTGAACTCACAACTCAATTATTGTGCAATCTCCAACATGGTATGACTCTATATTAATTGATTGAATTTTTGTTGTTTTGGTTTTAATTTAATCAGATAAATATCATTTACTTTTTCTAACCTGGTATGGAGTCTTTTAGTGGTGTCTTTCAATGAGTTACTGTAATTAAGCTGTGCAAAAGTTAAGTTAAACCTGACTGCTCTGTACCAAGGAGGTGAGCACAGGTTAATTTAGGGTGCTTATCTGACTTCCCTGACTAACATTGTGGTCCCTATTTGGACAGGGTGCAATCCACCGCCAACTAGAGACCTAGGGCTATATTTATGAGCCCCTAGCACCCACGTAGCATCACTTTATGTGACGCTGTGGTGGCACTATGCCCTGCACCACATTTATAAGGTGCCATTAAGCCACTTTTTGTGGATTAACGCCACCTTGTTAATACAGCCTCCTCCCACGCAGCTCTTTGCTTGGAAGGGGCGTTCTATGGGTGTTGCTGTGGGTGTGCCACAGCAACACCGATTGCATTTTGATGCTGCCTCAGATTTACGTGTTTTCGTAAGCCTGAGGCAGCTCCAAAATCTAACGCGAATACGGAGGTGGCATTAGCAAGGTGCATACTTTTATTCGTCCTCATTATTTACTTTTTCTATGTGTGCTGCATTCTTCAGCACACAGAGAAAGACAAAACGCCATAAACGATTGTTTATGTGCAGGAAGGGACACCTTCCCGCATATAAACAATCATTTCAAAATTATACTTTGCCTCTTCTGTGTGTGCTGCATTCTGTGCCAAATCACCATTAGTGATTGTTTATGTGCAGGACCGCCTCAACGCAGGCATCCTTGCATGATGGTGCAAGGATGCCTGATTTGGAGCTAGGCAGCTCAATTTAGCGCCAGCACAGGCAGAATTGCAGGGTGTGCCGTATTCTAATAAATACAGCACATCCCTGCGTTTCTAAAGTGATGCAGTGCGGCACTGCCAATTTTGGCACAGCACTGCACTGCGCCACTTTTTAGTAAATATGGTGCCTAATTTCTAACATTGGTGATAAGTGGGGAGGATAGAACTTGTGTTTGTGCAGTGCTTTACAGTTATTTGGTGTAGACTACTTCTCACACTTAAACCAATTCGAGTTAATTGTCTCTCATCTCCACTGGCATGTTTTGCTCTCCCTGTTCTTCTCAAATGGCATTTTCAAATTTTCATTTCTCCCTGATTGTCATTTAAAAAAAAAATTCTAAATCATGTCTCTAGTTGGAGGTTCTACATCTGCACCTACAAGGATGAAGTTTGAGTTGGCCAAGCTTGAGGAGTGCACTGTGGCCCAGATCAAGGATCTCTGTAGGGCTTTTGGGCTGCAGGGAAGGAGAAAAAAGGCAGAATTGCAAAAGGCTCCGAGAGCCTATTCTGAAGCCAATGCTTTGGCAAATGAGACCTCAGAGGAGACTGAAGAGTAAGTGGATGTGGAGGATGACTTGAAACAGGATTGGACTGGAGGCTTTGGACTGCTGTCTGTTGGGGAGATGAGCAGCTTATTCCTAGGATTAAGGGCCCCTTCCATGGCAGGGAGTAGTGTCTCATCCAAAGGCCTGTCCCCAGAGGAGCTGGAGGACAGGTGGCAGGAGAGACAATTAAAACTAGAGCTGAGTGTGAAGGAGCTGGACAACAAGGCCAGGCGGGTGGAGTCAAGCAAGGATGGTGGCAGCAATACTACTGTGTCTTCCAAAGTACACATACCTAAGAATCTAGCATCCGAATTTGTGGTAGGGGTGACATTGGCAGGTGGCTGGAGGCATATGAGATTGCCCTATGCTTGCACAGGGTCCCTAAGGCAGATTGGGGAGCTGGCTTGTGAAGGCTCATTCCTAATGGAGGAAGAGATGCCTTCTCGGCCTTGCCAAATGATAATCAGATGAGGTATCCCACCATAAAGGAGGCTTATGAGGAAGTTTTGTCTAACCCTAGAAGAATACAGACACATTTTCATGGATAGTAAAAAGCTCCCTCACCAGGATACTTTTTTCAAGGCACTGGATGTTTGGGTGAAGGAAAGTGGAGTAACAGGTTATCAGGGGCTGTGTAATTTATTTGCAACAAAGCACCTGTTCAATCTTTGGTTTATAGATATACGTCAACACTTTACGGACAGTAAGCTCACTGACCCCAGAGAGCTTGCTAATAAGGCGGACTGTTATGTTAACATCCAAGTCCATACAAAGGTTTCTGGGGGGGGATTATACCAAAGGTGGGCAGGGTCCTCACCAGAAGAAGGAGGGGAGACAAAAGGTGTAGGGAGCGCTCAAAAAGGCCCCAAAATAGTTCTGTGGGCCATAGTTCCTCTCCCCATTCCGAGAAGAAGAAAAATTGGTCCCATGGGAAGAAATCTGGAGGGAAGCTCCCATGAAGTGCCTTGAATGTCATCAGGAGGGGAACTACAAGGGAGATGCTTAGTGTCCCAAGCGAACACAGCGCCCACTTGTGAGCAGCCACAGGGAATGGCTAGTATAGTGCTTGAGGAAGAGATGTCCCTAGATGGTGATAGGGGAGGAGATGTAGTTAACCCTAGTGTCCCTGGGTGATGGGGAGGTGGTCCATAGAGCCCACATGCCTGAAAATACTAAAATGTATAGGCAATAGGTGACCATCAATGGGCAGAAGGTGGAGGCTCTGAGGGACATAGGTGCCAGTATGACCAAGGTTAGGTGCCATCTGGTGCCTTCAGAGCAGATAGTCCCTAAAATGTTCCACCAGGTGGTTGCTGCTGACAACTATGAGAGCCACTGCTCAGTGACCCATGTTCCATTTGTGTGGGGGTGGGTCTCAGGTCTGCTGAAGGTAGCTGTGAGTTTTTCCATGCCTGTGGAATGTCTGCTGGGGAACAACCTGGAACACATCATCTGGATAGACGTGGAACTCAGGTCCCATTTGGAGATGATGGGGTTACCTGAGTGGGTGTGCCTGATCATATGGTCCATGTCAGCCCAAGAGGAGGGTCAGAGGGATGTGGAGCCTACAACTATGGCCCAGTGTACTGCAAACCAGTGGAAGGGCATGGGGCACTGAAAAGCCCACTCCAGACATTCTGATGGTCAAGGAGGAGGCTGACCTGGAGGGGGACTCCCGGGTACCTACAGGAGAGGACATAGCCAGACTGGGGAACCTGCCTGAGGTCTCCAACTGGCAGCAGGAAGGAGGTCCTACCAGGGAGGAATTCTGCAAAGCGCAGAGGGAGTGACCTTCTCTGGAGGGTCTTTGGCAGCAGGCTGAGGCTAGACAGCTGGTGAATCCATTGGCAAGACCTGATCTATTGGAAGAATGGTCTCCTGTATAGCAAGCCTAAGGATCCTGAGCCTGGTGCAACATGTGTTGGTGGCCCTGCTCTACAACCAGACTGCGTGCTTCAGGAAGCTCACCCAAGAGAACCTAAAGCCAGCCAGAAGGACATGAAATGGTGGTATGACCAGCATGCCACTTTGGTGGAGTGTCAGCCTGGCTAAAAGGTGTGTTTCCTGGAGCCAGTGGAGCCCAGTGCTCTGCAAGACTGTTGGTCTGAGCCCTATGAGGGTAAAGAGTGGAAGAACGATGTCACCTATCTGGTGAACCTCAAAACTCCTAGGAACCCCTTGAGGATTCTACATATGAACTGTCTCAAGCCCCACTACAGAAGGTCTGAAGTGACCATGCTCTTGGTGACTGATGATGGAGTGGAAGAGGAGAGTGAACCTCTTCCCGACCTCGTGTCTCCCAAGGAGCAGGATGGGCCAGTGGAGGCTGTCAACTTCTCCCCTACTTAGACCCTAGCCCATCAGAGGGACTGCGCCAGATGTTGGAGCAGTTCTCTTCACTGATCTCCCTTACACCAGGGCTCACTACATGGTGCTCCCACGATATAGACACTGGGGACAGTCCACCTGTGGCACTATTTGTTCATACTTTTGTTGATATTACGTTTTTCAATATAAAAACTGTATTGTTATACCCTAACAAGTCTAATCTTGAATGATCATATTTAATTTCTCAGACATGTGGTTTATTTGGGACACAAAGTGTGGGGTGGCAAGGTGCAGCCCTTGCAATCCAAGATTGACACCATTCTGGCTTGGAAACCCCCAAGACCCAGACTGAAGTAAGAGCCTTCCTGGGCCTCACTGTGTAATACAGGAGATTTGTCAAACGATATGGAACCATTTTTGTCCCTTGACAGAGCTGACTTCCGGGATACATCCACGTCAGGTGATCTGGACAGAGGCCTGCCAAAAAGCCTTCAACACCCTGAAGGAAGCTATGTGCATGGTACCAGCATTCAAGGCCCCAGGATTCTAAAAAAAAATCCTTGTCCAGACGGACACCTCAGAGCATGGCATAGGGGCTGTGCTCTCACAGCTAAATGAAGGGGCCTGGATCAACCTGTATCCTTCATGAATAGGAGGTTACTTCCCAGGGAACAGAGGTGTAGCGCAATTGAAAGGCAAGCCTTTGCTCTGGGGCGGGTGCTGAAGACCCTAAGCCCATACCTGTTTGGCACTCACTTCCAGGTTCGGATAGACCACAGGCCCCTCAGATGGTTATTACTGATGAGGAGTGAGAATCCCAAACTGTTAAGGTAGTCCATCTTCCTACAGAGAATGGACTTTACGTTGGGACACCATGCTGGCACAGACCACGCCATTGCTGATGGTGTCTCCAGGTTCTTCCACCTTACTGAAGAGAACTCCCAAGTGATTGGGTGGCTGTCCCCAAGATTTTTGCTGGCATTTAGAGAACTGTGCACCTTACCACTGCTAAAATGCAGGTGCTTTGTCCTCTAAAACATGTAAGCATGGCCCCAAGTGTATTGCCGCTGCCTCTACCTGCCAGGGTTGCACTAGGGGCTGCTCTTTCAGTTTGCTGCCTGTCTCACGGGGTCTCTCTGTCGACAAAGCAGAAGACACCACTCTTGGGTGGGTGGGATCCCCAGGACATGTAGAAACCTCCAACTGCAAACCCACCTGTGAACCTGCACCATTACTCCCATAAAGAGAGGGCCCATAGATTTTGCAGAACAAGCCTGTTTCCTGAACGCCACTCATTGGCTTACTAGGGAAGACACCGGAGGAAAGACCTTTCCCTCGTCTCCACCTTATAACTTGGGCACCACCAAGCCATAACCACTCCTCTTACACAATGAGGAGATTTGCAAAAATATTTTTCTAAACTCACAACTCAGTTCCTATGCAATCTAATATCTGGTATGACTCCATATTAATGATATGGTATGATTAATTTAATCAGATAAATATGGTGTTGAATCTTTTTGTGGTTTCTTTCACTGGGTAACTGTTATTCAGTGTTGCACAAATACTTTACACATTGCCCCTTAAGTTAAGCCTGACTGTTCTGTGCCAAGATGGTGTGTATCTGACTAGGATTGTGGTCCCTCCTTGGACAGGGTGAACACTGCTTCAAAACTAGAGTCCCAGTTTCTAACACTCTTGCACTCTTCATTCTGAAGCAGCGTCCACCAGAGCTCAAGATGTAAAATGAAAAAATTACACCATCACAATTCCACCAGGAGAGAGGGGATCCCCTTGGCCAATGTTTAACTGAAACACTTCATTCTGTTAGTCTAAGAGTAATCAGTGGGCATACTAAATTCGATCATTCTGCTGCATTCACCCATGTTGTACCCAAACGTAATGCTGTTATTGTTTATACAACTCTTTCCCTCTACCTTTTTGGATATGTGAAAGAGTTTACAATCAAGCACCGCTCACAAAGTGACAAGTTCCCACAGGAGATCATTTTAACAATGGCAAACACAATTTACCAAGGTCTTGCCCTATATATGAAGGAACTGTGAGATTGAGGGCAATGTAGGTGAAGTGATCATCTAAAGTGGAAGAGCAAATGGATAGATTTACTTCAAGGGTGTTGCTCTACTTTATCGATACCATTTTCCTGGACAATAATCCATATAGCCAACAAACTTGGACAGAAGCGGTGGAATTATTATCTATAATTGAATAATAGTAACCCCAAATGTAAGATAGAAGCTGCCTGTCGAAAAATGAGAACTCATGGTGCATTATTGCCTTACTCAAAGAGAAGAGAAAACGTATGAATTTAACAAGATTAGTTTCAAAATCGCAATATGAGACAGATCTAAGGGGAAGTGTGATGGTCAACCATTGTAAAAATTATAAAAAGCTAATATTGGAGACCAAAAGAACTTCAAATGAGCAGATCTGATGTTTTCTAAATAAAGCATACTCTTCAACAAATTCTAATGTTTTCTGGAAATGGTTTATTAAATTATCCATGCCAACTGAGTTGTCACTGACAAACCATCTAAATAGTGCAGTGTGGGATGATAAATAAGCAGTTGTTACAGGATGGGTACATTTACAGACGATCATCTTGCAGAGTAGGAATTATGGCGTGCCAGGGCCAAATAGGATGCCAACTACTATCTTTAAAATCAGCCACTTCTTCTGGATATTTGCATTAGGTAAAGTGTTTTGGAAATCTTTTTTGACCAACTCACTACCTTTGTCCCGGCAGGGGTCCTACATCTATCCAATCAATAAAAAGGGAAATAAGGATGATCATTTGAATTATAGGTTGGTAGCCCTTCAGGACATGGAAGGCAAATACTATGCCTCAATACTTCTAAATGATATCCAAGTGTGTGCAGAACAGGTGGGTCTGACACCGTCGTTCCAAACTCGATTTTGGATAAACAACGGAACCATCCACAATATTGTGACGCTGGTTCTATCAGCTCGCGATGCTGTATTTAGTACAAGGCCGTTGAATGCACGTATTATCGTTTTTAGGAATGCTTTCAACACCATTAACAGGAATTTGCTATTGCTAAAGTTAAACAAATGAGGTCTGCCAATAAACCTGTCAAATCCCGTCACAGCTTTGTATTCTAATCATATGTAAATAAAGGCTTAAAAAATGTGTGTGCTTGCCCCTAATTGATTTACATTGTTTGTCGCGGATATGGAGATATCAATTTTTAAATCAGAGTGCTTGTCCGCAAAAATCAAATGGTCAACAACTTTGCTTTCTGCAATTCGCTGATTACAATCTTGTTGGATCATTCTACCATAGGACTCCAACATTCTCTAACCAAACTTGAAAGCTATTGTAGAAATAATAGTTTGGCTGTTACCAGGAAGAAAACAAAAGTAATGACCTTTGTGAGAAAACATTCCAATCAAGGCCTAACATGGAAAATAGAATCTTATGTTATTACTAGAGTTCAGTCTTTTAAGTATGTAGGTATCCAATTGCATGCAAATTAATTGGCCGGTAAAAGCCCACAGCGCCAACATTCCAATGGGCTTTGTTCACAGCAGCAGCTGTGAACAAAGCCTCACAGAGCCCGAGGGGATTCTAATCCCCTCCGGCTCTGTGAGCAATTTGTTTTTTTTAAGAGAACATTCTGCCCTGAGTGGCAGAATGTTCTAATAGCCTTAGAACCCGCTGTAGCGGGCTCTACCGGCTATTAAAGGCCCTTTCCCTTGTTAAATGCCCTTGCCTTCGGCTCGGGCATTTAACTCGGGAGCGGGCCTTTAATAGCCGGTAGAGCCCGCTACGGCGGGTTCTAAGGCTATATTATGAGAATCAATTGAGCTCTATTTTAACAAAAAACAAAAGAAATAGCCTTCACTTTACACAAAGTGAATCGAAATCTCACAGGACCATCACTGCTACCATTATTCCAAGCTAAAAATGCCAAATATTTAACCTTCAATAACATATGGGCTTGAAGCATCTCCTGACAAATTTAGTTGATGGCTTAATCAGGTGCAATCCCGGATGAATATAAGGATCTTTAAACTCCCTAATTCTACGTGGGAAGTCCAGATTCATTTCGAGTTCTGTCTCACATAGCAGATACTAGCCCAAAAGGCAGCATTACTGGAATGTTTTTTTTTTAATTACACAGGCAATTATTGGCTCTTTTATTTACCATCTTGGCCAAGAACTCATTCATTCTAAATCCGTACCTTGGATTACGTCTACTCTGTGTGAATTAAGCTGAGGTTTGTGTAATGTCGTGAAATTCTTTTCAAGCACAGCTCCAGAAATGTGAGCTTGCGAGTGTGATTTGGTGTCCCCTATGGTGATTTTCTAATGTAGGCAGTCGCAAATGATCTTGGACGTGGGCTGCTTCTCAGATAGATTTGCTGCTGCTGGAGTGAATGGAATGGCTGTGCACTGTTGTGCAACCATATGGTGCCATTTGAGCTGACGTTTCAGCACTGTTCACATTACTGGTGTAGAATTGCATACTGAGCAGCACATGTGCATGTTTTCCGCCTGTTGACCGAACTCTGTGGAATCTTGAGGAGCTCTTATGTGACTCCACAGAATTCCATGGAGTGACACTCCAAGAGTTCCACCCATCCCTAGAATTAGGTATGACTCCTCCAGGGGTTCTTAACATGTCATACAAGATTATTATTTTTTTTTTACAAATAGCACAATATCAGCAAAGTCTAAATAACTCGATTTGAGTGTTTTGTTTTTTTTTAATACAAAAAAAAATCAGTTTACCATGACAACCTATGCGAAACTGGCACTGCTGGAATATTCATTGATGCCAATATTTTGTGAACTTAAACTAAAAAATGTAATATTGTGTTTGGGCTTATGTGATATTGGCGAGAGTACACAAAGTTGGAAATGCACCAGAACTAGTCAAGCTTGCCGTTTTTGCACATATCTGAAGAAGTCATTGGCCCTTGTTCTCTGTTTCTGTCAAGCTTTTAATTGTTAAAGATGGAAATCGCTCAAGCTTTTATTTTGAGAACATAGTATAAACTCCTACCAGCTCGCCCTATCACATTGTTTTCAAGGAACTGATTGCAGCTTAATGACAAGATTAGTTAAATTTTTGGACAAAGTATTAGATGCAAGCCCCATATAGCATGGCAGCTTTCGGATATTGTGCAAAATGAATGGCTTTCCCTGTTTGGTTGTTGAAGCCTCATCTCACTAAAAGGGCAAATGAGTGAGATATTAATCAATAAGCAAAAAACGTTTATATTGATGGGATTGGAAATATATTACTTTAACTGCAGTTTAAATTATCTAGTGAGGATTACAGTTGAGTTTTTCTGGCACTGAAAGTACTGTACCAGCATTAACTAAGTCATTACTATTCACCAGAGAAATAGGTTGGTTTTATTACTAGTGATTTTGATTTTATGGATTAAGGACGCATTAGTACTTTGAATTGATCACAATGTTTGTGACACATTTTTCATGTTTATCAGGATTGTATAATTAGTTTTATTGTTAATTTGGAAATGTTTTAATTAAATAACCAAATAAAAGAGTCTATACCTTACTTTTTAAATATCATGCACCTTGCCCTTTGGGTATTTAGGGCCTAGCTTGGAGGTGTCGTATAAGAATTAAAAAGGAAGGTTTTGTTCTAGCAAAAGGATTATTTTGCTAGGTTGAATTGGCAGTTTGAAAATGCACAATCAGACTGAGGTGGTAGGCCTAGAGACATGCTTTACAGTGCTACTTTAGAGGGTGGCACAATGAATCCTGCAGCCCACTAGTAGCATTTAATTTACAGGCCATGGGGAAATGTGATACCAAATTCTAGGGACTAAGAGTAAATTAAATGTGCTAATCAGGTGTATATCAATGTTACCAGGCTTTAACAGGGAGGGTACAACCACTTTATCACTGGTTAGCAGGGCTAAAGTGCACAGAGTTATACAGCCAGCAAAAATTGTCAGTAAACGGCAAAATCATCTGGGGTGGCCCTGCATAAAAGGTGCATTTCCAACAATTGTCATTATCACCAAAGGTGGAAAGGGAGGAGGTTTGCTTTAAGTCGCATGGTTTTTTTCCTCCTGTTTGGAAGTTACCAGATATATATTTGCCTCAGATGTTTGTACATTTTGGGACTTTATCTTTATTTTGATTTTTTATTGATGAATATTTTGCAGTTTAGAGCCGGGTTTACAAACATTTCATGCAAAGATGCACGCCAAGTGGAGTTGCTGCGTTGCATTGTGTGAAAGAGATAGGGAAGTACTGTGCCATACTATCAAACAAGCAGCATACTTCTGCTCTCTCCTAGCATTAGCTCACTTCTGGCCGCTAGGTGCCAAAGCCAACACCCTTGGGTCATATCGCAAAGCCTGTGTTGTGGTCAGGATAGTTTTTGTGCAGGAATTCATTGCATGTTACGCCAGCCTCTGGGAGGTGCACCAGTTTGGCACAAACTGATGTTTTCAAATATGATCATCAAGTATACATGTGTAGATGCACATGAATGCCCATGCACCACCTATGTAACATCTACCTGATGCAATGGAAATGCAAGGCAGCACTATGCACTGCATTGCATTACTTTTTTTTCTTTTTCACAAAACCCCATAAATTTGGAGTTGCATGGTTTATAAATCCCAAAATAAAGTTTGTGTCAGGCACTGCCAAAAAGTGACCTAACCCCTGTGCAAAATCTTAGTAAATCTGGGCCCTAGTTTGCTCCTTGTTCCCTTCTACCTCTGCCTCCCACACTTGCCCTTCTAAACACAAGTCCCGGTCTAAATGCATATTGCAAGCCATTCGCTGAGGTGTGTGTACATGACACGCTGCTCAGTGATATGTTCATAGTACTTGTACCTCGAGAATTCACAAAGCTAGCTGATCCTGGAAAGCTGCAGATTTTTGTAGCGCTTGCATTTGTTCTCATGTCCTGACTGATTGGGAGCACCTAATGGTATTTGTATTTCAGGATCCTATTAATATTTAGACATGAACTATTTAGACATAATAGCCTTTGGCCATTGTAACAGCAACCAGAGTTGTTTAGTGAGAATTGCTGCAGATGACACTGCATTGCATGCAAGACTTGAAAACATGAGGGCCTATTTTTTCTCTGGAGAAGTTAAACTATTTGTAGAGTTTACTTGCCACAAAACACCTTCCTTTTAATTTGAGTTTTTATTTGTTTGCTATTGATTGAATAATATGAGAAAAGGTAATTGTGTCCTCACAATATAGTGAAATGTATCACTGTACGATTTGTCGATATACTTAATTTAAAATGTTTACGTGCTATAAACAATTGTGTTTGCTGTGGTATTGTGTTTGTAATCCTGTTCCCGTGATGGTCTTGCATGGTATGCCTTCGCTAGTGTGTCTGGTAAGGAACAGGATACTCTCAAATGGATTTTGAGGTCAACGATCTTTATGGCGAAAGTTGTTGACGTTTTTCATTTGAACACCATGCGTATAGGTGCTCAAGATGGCCTCTCTACCGATTCTTCTTTGTCTATGGGGGGAGGTCAGTCTGCATAATCTGGCAGGAATCCTTCCCTAGAAGGCACTGTCAAATGCCTGGAAGGCACTGTAACATAGCCAGAATTCCACAGCACAGATTTGCTAAAAGCAACTAGAAACTGAAAGGTGAAGGATGAGAGACCACATAAGACTGTGGAATATGGCTTCCAGTGCACGATAAGAAAAGTAAGAACAAGTTGATAGGTTTCCGTGCCAATTGAAAAAGGTGGGATTTAAGCATCAGTTACAACCGCACACTTTTGACTTACAAACAGTAGTTGCCAATTTCTCTGCTCCGATAGTAATAGTTTTCACCATTTGTGTCCCTGCACCTTTTTTTGTATTTTCCTTTCTTGTTTCATCCGCTCCTCGGATCATTAGGGAAGCATTGGTCTACCTCTCTGGCACTCGACTCTCCTAACCCAGTTTTTTTCAAAGGGCCACCTGTACTCTGCTGTACCGTCAGGGGGATAAGAGTAACAATCAAGAGCGACCAGCCAGCCAATTTCAAGATGCCCACTACACTACCTTCAAGTATTTCAGATAGTGGCAGAGTGTTTTATCTCTCTCTCTCTCTTCCCTCTACCTGTGTCCCCTGCATAGTGTGCCCGAGCATGGTCTTCTTATGGCTCGTGGTTGGCTGGAAGGGATAGGAGTGAGGTTAACACCAGGGTTTAGAGAACTGTCCTGAAACCAGTCTTCCCTCTTGGCTGAGAGGAGGCTTTTCTTTCTCTTTCTTTATTCAGTGTAGATTTACCTGTTAGGGGAAAAGCGCCTAGTTGTTGCCTAGCACCAGTGGTATTCTGTTGAGACTCTCTGTTGTTTAAATGCCTATAAACATGACTAGTCCACTGGACTCCCCCCCCCCTCCGGATGCTTGCAAAAATTACACTCATAGAAAGAAGATTCACTTCTCTCGAAATGAGAGAGTGATTTGATATTTTTTTCAAACCTTTATTTTTCCCAAACTTACCACTCTGGTCTCCAAAGGAGGATAAATGCTAGCTGCCTTGAGACATTCAACTGTACAACACGTAGACTCCAAGGAGATTACAGAAAATGCATTACCTTGTGCAGATCCTTAGTTTGTGGTTTCTCTACCTCAGGATAGGGAAAAGCCTGCAGTGATGTACACCTTTGCTCTGTGCACTTTTGAAGAACACACAATTAGAGGAGCTTCCCTTACTGTTTGAAGATTTGCACAAGAACTAGGTCAATACACAGCCTGCATCAAGGAAACAAGGCCAGCCAGGAACCATGATGTACAACAGCATAGTTGAACAAGAAGCAAAACAAAGGGACAGACAAGCATTGTCTTGGTCATGAAGCTACAGAGATGTTTTTTGCATCATCATTGGCAAGCCTGCTCCATCTCTTGGTCACGTATCAGCCCATGCCCATTCCCAATGAGTACCATGGGATCTAAACATTTAAATATTAAGTATGGTATCCTGCTTGAATCTCTCTAACACCTACAATTCCAAAGATATCAAAGTTTAAAACTTGTGGTTGGTCTTTTAAGGTGAAGTACAGTTGGTAGACAAAGCCCCAGCAGCTGGGAAGCCAGCAATAGATGCTACACACTTTCCAAGCACTAACACTCAACCTGGGGACACCAGGCAGTGAGTGAAGAGGTGTGGGGTCCCTGATGTGCTTAATTCGGGGGAGAGTATTGAGCGGCGAGGAGCCCAGCTGGATTGAGGCAGCAGCAGGCACTTGGCCTAGAGACGCTTGGTGTCTCGACATCGTATTGCGGTTGGCTCCAGCGATAGCTCACAAGGAGCCTGGTGACTCACTGAAGCCCTTGCCCAGAAGAAGGCACCCAATGGAGGATCTACCCTGGGCATACGAGCTCTAAGGGAGAGCTGTGTGTGAAAGAAACCGGGGGCCCCTGCAGCACTGGATCCTGTGACACAAGACGGGTCATTACTAGGTGTCTACACTGGAGTAACCCTAACAGAACCCACCAAGACTGCTCATGCTGCCCCATCCAACGGTGTTATGCTTGTGGTGGGGTAAGTAGGCCCTGCCAAGAGAGAGAATTGGGTTGTTCCCCCGGGGGGCACTGACTTGGGACATCATGGATATCTGCCTGGATGGGGCCCTCAAACACAAAACAAAATAACACAAGAATGCCCTAAGGCACATAGATAGACTGATTTTGGGGGCCCATACATAGTTTGGACCTGTAGGAGTGGTTGTGCTGCCACGTCATGCGCTACTACCCTAATGGTTTCCCGCTTGAGGGGCATAGATGCAGCCCATGCTGGAACCCTCCTAGTGGGGGCCCAGGCAACTGGCCAGATAACGTCCCAAGGGATAAAATCATTGAAGAGAGCCAAATACTGAGGATATGTCCATTTAGTTCCCCCTGGGAGGCCTCAGAGATGTGCATCAAACCAGACTGCTCATGCTGCCTCTACTTCCCAGCTAAAGCTAGCAGCAACGTAAGAGGGCCTGAACAGCACCCTATCACATCCTGGAACCGCACAATGGGGTGAATGACACCAGCTAAAACAATGGTCCAACCCATGAGGTCTGCTGCCTGGTCCAGGTTTTGGAGGTAGTAGGGGGCCCACCTCATCAGGATAAAATTAATGCCATTTTAGCAGTGAATGAGACATCCCAGGTTTGCCTGCAGACCGAGGTATCAGCTGTAGCTGAGGACAATAAACTACTCCTGCAAGACTATAGAAAGCTGGTTGAACAAGTTACCCCTGGAAAGAGGTCTATGTCAGACCTCCAACCTCAAGCTTCATAACTTCAAAAGCATCTGTGGAACCTGGAGGAGTGTAGGAAAGTACCCTCTTTTTGGTGTTACCTCCAATTTATTTTTGCATGATGTCAGTGTGATTTTGACTGTGTCATTGGGATCCTGCTAGTCAGGATCCCAGTGCTTATGGTTTATGGCCTGCTTGTCAGTGTCTTTCACTGTTTTCTAAATTGTCACTGGAGTCCCGCTAATAAGAGCTCCAGTGCTCATGCTCTCTCTGTTTCTAAATGTGTCACTACATACTAGTGACTCAGTATTTCACTCAAATTGGCATACTGGTCCCCCTTTTAAGTCCATAGTATATGATACTTAGCTACCCAGGGCCTTGGGGTTCCACTGGATCCTTATGGGCCGCAGCATTTATTTTGCCACCCATAAGGAGCACATACAAAGGCTTCTACAGGACTGCCTTGCAGCCTGTGTGAGATAGTGCATGCACTATTTCACAGCCATTTGCACTGCACCAGATCACTTATAAATCACCTATATCAGGTCTTCCAATTCTGAAGACTGGATGCAAAGTACCTGTGTGTGAGGGCACCCCTGCACTAGCAGAGGTCCCCCCAAATCATCCAGGCCCATTTTCCGGACTTTGTGAGTGCGGGGACACCATTTTAAGTGTGCACTGCACATAGGTCAATACCTATGTACAGCTTCACAATGGTAACTCCAAATATGGCCAGGTAAGGTGTCTAGCAACAGTGGGGAATTGTACCCCAATACTGATTCCAGTATTGGTTGCAGAATCCAATGCACTCTGGGGACTCCACAGTGGACCCCCAGTACTTCCAAACCAGCCTTCTGGGGTTCTCCCTGCAGCCCCAGCTGCTGCCACCTCACAGACAGGCTTTTGCCTTCCTGGGGCTTGAGCAGCTCAATCCCAGGAAGGCAGAACAAAGCATTTCCTTTGGGAGAGGGGTGTTACACCCTGTCCCTTTGGAAATAGGCTTTACAGGCCGGGGAGGGGTATCCTCCCAGAGACTCTGGAAATGCTTTGAAGGGCACAGATGGTTCCCTCCTTGCACAATCCTGTCTACACCGGTTTAGGGACCTCCAGTCCATGCTCGGGCGCGAAACTGGACAAAGGAAAAGGGAGTGACCACTCCCATGTCTATCAACTCCCTAGGGGTGGTGCCCGAGCTCCTACAGAGTGTCCCTGGGTTTTGCCATCTTGGATTCCAAGTTGGTGGGGGACTCTGGGAGCATCTGAGTGGCCAGTGCCAGCAGGTGACATCAGATACCCCTCCTGATAGGTGCTTACCTGGTTAGGTGACAAATCCCCCTCTCAGGACTATTTAAGGTCACTCCCCTGGGTGCTTATTCAGATCCGGATTGCAAGACTCAAACAGGAATCCTCTGCATCCTTTACTTCATCTTCTACAGACGGATCAACCACTGACTGCTCCAGGAACTCTACAAAACTGCAACAAAGAAGCTAAGATGACTTCTGCAACATTGTATCTTCAGGCCCTGCCAGAAACTGCAACAGTTTCCAGGTTGTGCATCCTCCGAGTACTGCCTGTCTTCAGCCTGCACCAGAAGAACCAAAGGAATCTCCTGTGGAGTGACAAAGTCACTTCCTGCTTCATCAGGCACCTCTCTGCAGCAATGACTGGTGGCTTGGGTCCCCTCTCCAGATGACAGGCATGGATCCAGTGACACAGGTGGTGGACTAAAGTGATTCCGACAGTCCCAATGTCCAACTGCTAAATTTGGTGGAGGTAAGAGCTTGCCTCCCCACACAAGACAGTACCCCCGTGGACACATGTGACTTGCAGTTGCCAAAGCTTGTGTGCATTCTTCCAAGAAGTTCTTCATGCACAGCTTAGGCCCCCAACACTCCATCCTGCAATGCACAGCTTCCATAGTGGTTCTCCGGTGGCATGGGAATCCTTTGTGTCATGCTGCGTGGGCCTCCATTTGCACCTCCTTTGTCCCCATGCTGTGGGACTCCTGTGCATGCTGCCTGGTCATCTGAGGGCTCTCTGAGTTGCTGAGAGCCCCCTCTGCATCCCACTCCTTAGTAGATGCTACCAGGTCCCTCCTGGTCCCGGCAGCGCAATTTTTTGCAAACTGCATGTTTTGCGTGAGCCAAGGCTTGTTGGCGGAATCCAGTGAGCAAACCAGACTGCAGTCATCCATCCGGCGTGGGACATCTTCTGCACTAACCAGGAACCTGCATCTGTCTTCTTTGGTGCAATACTGACTTTGTCTTCTCACCAGTGGTTCCTCCTTTACACCTTCATCGGGGTTAGCAGGGGCTCCTGTTCTCACTGGGCTCTTCAATGTTTCTTGGACTTTGTCCCCTTCTTCCATAGGTCTTCAGGTCCAGGAATCCATTGTTGGTGTTTTGCATTATCCTCTAACACGACTTCTAGTGTGTTTTAGGAAACTTGCCGTGTTTTACTCCTGCTTTCCTGGGCTGTGGGGTGGGGTATTTACTTCCCTTTGGCGTTTTCTTACACTCTGGGTGCCCCTGTGCACACTACACTTGCCTAAGTGGGAAACCGACTTTCATATTCCACTATTTCAGTATATAGTTTGTGTTCCCCCAGGCCCATCTCAACCTATTGTAATTTTCACTGTTTGCACTATTTTCTGACTATTTACCTGCCTGTTTTTGGTTACTAGCGTATATATTGTGTAACTTACTTACCTCCTAAGGGATTATAGGGCGTCATTACGACCTTGACGGGCGGCTGAAGCCGCCCGCCAAGGTCTGACTGCCAGGCGGCCGCCAATGCAGCCGCACTCCCGCCGCGGCCATCAGGAGATCCCCGCCGGCCCAGTGGGGATCTCTGCCACAACACAGGAGCCGGCTCCAAATGGAGCTGGCGGTGTTGCGGCCGTGCAACGGGTGCAGTTGCACCCGTCGCGCTTTTCACTGTCTGCATAGCAGACAGTGAAAAGCTGCACGGGTCGTGGCAGGGGGCCAGTGGCATGAGCAGTGCAGGGGCCCCCAGGGGCCCGCGACTCCCCTTTCCGCCAGCCTTTTCATGGTGGTGCAAACCGCCATGAAAAGGCTGGCGGGAGGGGGACTCGTAATCCCCTATGCAGTGCTGCAAGCAGCGCTGCCCTGGAGGATTACTCCCGCCGGGACTAAAGTGGCGGGAAACCACCGGTCCCGGCGGTGCAACCACGGCGCTTCCGCCGCAGTGATAATACCAGGGATTTCACCACCAGCCTGCTGGTGGTGAAATCCGCCAAAACAGCCCTGGCGGTCTTTGACCTCCAGGGTTGTAATGACCCCCATAGTCTTCAAAGTATCTTTGGCATTGTGTGATTAAAATAAAGTACCTTTATTTTTGTAACAATGAGTATTGTTTTTCATATGTTTGACTACTGTGTGACTACAGTGGTATTGGAAGAGCTTTGCATGTCTCCTAGTTCCTTGGCTGCTCTGCCTACAGCTACCTCTAGACAGCCTTGCTTCTAGACACTGACTACATTTCACTAATAAGGGATAACTGGACCTGGTATAAGGTGTAAGTACCTTTGGTACCCACTACATACCAGGCCAGGCCAGCAGGTGCAATTCCTGGCAGCGTGAGCTAAGGATGCAGAGGGGAGCACTCAACACAGCAGCATTTGCATAATTGGTCTTCTTCAGGGAAGCAAGTGCTCCAATATGATGTCTCATTTGGTAAAGTGGTTTAAGGACCTGCTGCCAGGTGAGGACCTTACCCCATTTTTCTCCATCAAAAGAGCCCACCAGTTACTGGTGAAGGGCCCTGGGGTCTTCACTGCATCCAACTATTGCCAAGCTCCTACATTTTAAAGACTGTGACCCACTCCTCAAGGAAGCTCACCAACCTAACCTGGCCCTCCAAGACAACCACAGACTTCTTCTTTTTCTTCTCCTGAGCTTCCTGTCTGCCACATATGAGCTCACTCCTACATGTGACCGGCAATTAGCAGACAAAATGATATAGAATAATGGCTGCACTTTACAAAACAGCTTAGCTGGGACCTAACTCTAGCATATTGACCTCATCCCCTCCATGGCCCGGATGTTCTCTTGGATTGGGTGGGAGTCACTCAGTCTGCCCATTCTATCAGATACTTGACCACGGGAAACACCTGAGAATTTCTATCTGATCTCACCCCTCCCAGATGAAGAGCTGGTTACTTAGTTTGGGCAACAGGCCATTGCCAAACTGCCTGCAGTATTGTTGCTCTTTGTTGTTTGTTGTTCTTTTGACTTTTGCATTAAAGGTTATTATCCACCATGCTAATACTCTATATCCTTGGTGGGTACCCCTAGCATACCATCCCCTTGCTCCTGACCCAAGCCTTGCATGCCCCCATATGGTGTGTCATAGGCAAGGGGTCCTCATCCCAGACCTATGACACATCAGTCATATGTGCTCTTCAGTAATATTTGTGGGATAGAAACCCTCACAAAACGCTACCACATCCATATCTTTCTCAAGCAGACGGGGGAACACATTGCACTAACTACAAGAGTTGCACAACATTCAGGTTGAATGGGCCTGGCTTCAGAAATGGTGGAGGGGTCAGTGACTACTACTGACTTTTCTGCATATGCCAGAGGTGCGCTTATCCTGGTGATGGTTGGGCCCTTGTTGAGGTCCTATTGCAGGAAGTGGATCCAAAGGGCAGATTTGACCCCTCAAAACACACCTGAATGGCAAACTCATCTGTATAGGCAGAGTATATGCCCCAAACTTATAACAGTCCATGTTGCTATCACCACTATCCAGTAGCCTAAATGGGCACTTGTCACATTGTCACTAAGGGCTACTTTAACTCAGTTCTGGTCCCTATTATGGATCGTTCTCACCTCCCACTCCCTAGTGACATCAGGGTCACCAATGCTAAGAGTTTGCAGCTTTGGCTGAAACAATGGGCCCTGACAGATGCCTGGCTTCATCGTTATCCAGGTACCAGACTCTACGGATTTTGCTTTCCAGTACACAGGGTTTATGCATGGCCAGATGCATAATCTGCTTGCACTCTTATTTGTCCCACCTGACTATCTGGGCAAGTGGGACAAATAAGACTGCAAGCCATAACCCTCTATTACAGGGCATGCAATGAGGAAGGGCTGTATCCCAATATAGTCCTGGAACTTAAACGCTCTGCAAATAGAGAAACTAAAATGCCATCCATGACCAAGCTCCGAGGCCCAAATGAAGGCCTTCTCCACATGCAACAAGCAATACATGATGTCTTTACGTCCTATTATGCAGTCCTCTACAGCCCTCCTTTGGAGGCCTCAAAACATTAATGGAGCTGGCACTCCTCCACTGACTTTCTCCAGTAGAGTGGGGGGACCTCATTACCTCCTTATAGTCCAGAAGGTGAAAGCTGTGACAATGGCTTTGCTAAGTGGTAAATCACCAGGGATGGATGACTTCCAAGCTGAATTTCATAAGGCATTCCAGGGAGCACTAGCACTCAAATTACTTCAACTATACAAGACAGTGCTTACACTGGGGAGCCTTCTCACTACACTATGAGGGACTTCCATGGTGTTGCTACTAAAACTGGGTAAGGACTCCCTAGATATCGCTTTCCATCACACCATTATGATATTGAATATAGGTACCAAAATTCTGAGCATAGTAGTAACTCAGAGAGTATAGCAGGTATTACTAAGATTGATTTACAAGGACCAAGACATATATTTTTTCCTGAAAAGTAATACCTCTATGTGTATTTGCCAGCTGTACTGGATAATGGAGGCAATACAAAAAAGAAGGCAGGAAACAACTGCTCTAAATATCAATAAAGTGTTTGACTTACTCAACTGGGACTATTCATTTGCAGTCTTGGCAAAGTTTGGCTTCGCCCCCTACATTATCAAGCTAATCTGACTATTAAACACCCACCCACAACAGATCTCTAGGGGTTGCATTTATGACTCTGACCTGGTTGGGCGAGGAACTAGACAAGGCTGCTCTCTCTCACCTCTCCTGTTCATCCTGGTGATGGAGCCGCTAGCAGCCAGGACACTGGTGAGGGGGAGGAGTAGGAAATATCCCTACTGGATGGCCCTCATGCAATTGCACTGCATGCAGGTAATTTCCTCCTATATTTGAGGGATGTCACCTCCGACCTAACTTCAATAGCCACTCTCCTGACAGAGTTCAGCTTGGTGTTGGGACTTATCGTCTACTGGGGAAAATCCTGTATGTTTCCACTGCTACTGGGGCTACACCACAGAACAATGATATGAGGAGGGTCCCTATTCACTGGGAACCTTCTTTAGGCTGGTCATTTAGATATTCCATGTCCCAGACCTTCTTGATTGTAACTTGTTGGCAGCGGCCACCTCTATTATGTCACACCTGCCTTTCTGGAAGTCCTTCTTCTTGTCAGTAGCGGCATAGCCATCCCCAAAATGGTGATACTTCCTTGACTAGTGATTGTGAGTCTTGTCTTGTCTTGTAAACTCCTTTAGAGTTTACCATTTACAATACATTTTTACACTTTTACAATTACTGCTTCCTTTTAATGTGTTATTTGATTGTGATCTATACAATGGTTTTCATTATCTGTACTATAAAATGGATATATGTGAATCTGGTGGGAAGTTGCAAATTCCAATATACATATTTTTAGATTATATGTTTTTATGAAATTGGCCCTTTGTATTTTTCTGTACAAAATGGCTGCGGTATAAACCAATGTAGAGTTGTCCAGGTATGAGCATCTGAAAAAGGAAGCTTAGTGCCTTTTCAAAGGCATTAGATATCGCTTGAGAAGAGTATTAAGGATTCTGCATCACAACACATGAACTCTGTAAACTGTTTAGTCACTTATTTTACAAATTACTTCATCAACAAATGGGGTAAAATCTGGGACATAACTAAAGGTCACTGAAGTAATGACTTTCAGAAACTGTGTCACTGAGATTAAAAGGTGTATCTTACAAGTTATTTGTAATACTATTTTGTTGGTACTGTCCAGGCATTCAAACGACTTTTAGGCTGACAGCTGCCTGTAAATCTTCCTTTAAATCCTACAGTTTAAAACAATTGTGACTTTTCTCTGCTATCTTTAAAATCCTTAGCTTTCAATTTTAAAACAACTGTCTTTTTTGATTACCTGCAAGACAGGTAGTGCCCCACTTAAGAAGAGCACATCAAGGAGAATGAGCAGTAGACTGTGAAGCCTATATTGCAATGGAAGACAAGAAAACATAGAGTAGATACATAAATCATTCCAACACCCTAGGGATACCAACAAGGAAAGTTCAGCACCACTAACAGAGTGCACAGGCACAAGAAGATTCATTTGCAGCAGAGACACACAATAGTAGAGACAATGCAAACAAGCAATGCAAGTGGGTCTGGCTTATACATGAACGTGCATCTTCACTGGTGAGTATGGGCACTTACGTCATCAAACGTACTATGTCTTTCATTCTGGCACTCATGAATCTATTCATCTACACAGTAACTGCATTCACCCACTTACCCATCCACATTAGCATTGTCCACAGTGCATTGTTGTTTTCAAGTTCCAACAAGGCTGCCAGGTTTAGAAGAATGTGTTGTCCATCTTGGAGTGTTAAAACAATGGTACATTGTGCAATACCATTCCAAAATGGTTGCTCTATAAACATTGCAGTGGGAGGCCATCTTTGAATGGTATTGTACAAAGTTTATCATTGTTGTATCAATCCTAGCTGATACTCTGGGGAGAAAAACATATTAAGATGTTTGTTGATTGGTCTAGAAGTATGGTTGTGTGGGCTGCATCACACTGCAGATAAAATGATTAGAAGGAGAGCTGCCTGGAGAGCTGCGGGAGACTATAAAAACGCAATAAACATGAGAACAGAAGAAATTACAGGGACCCTTTCAAAAGGAGAAAATAAAAAATGAAATGAATGCCCCAGAAGTCGTGGCACTGAAGGCTACTCATTTTAAGGGGAATGTACACATGTGATCAGCCATCACTGAAGGACAATAGATCCCATAGCTATAGTGGGCTGTCGCACTTCCCCATGTTGTATGCAGTCATGTATGGAAGAAGGATGTGTATGACACTTGAACAGCATGTATTTTTGCTGAATTGTTTTAATTGCAAAAGCCTGGCAGATAACTAAACCTGTCAACCTATCCTAAGAGAGTTTATTAAGGATTATCATACTAAACACTTTCTACCCTCAGTTTTTATCAGATAGGATGACCAGCACCAACACCCTAATATACTCTAGTGATCTGTGAGATTCCATGTAAAAAATATCTATCTACAAGCTTTAACACAGCATAATAACAATCCATTCATAAAGGGTAATTCACTTCAACATATGCTTTTTATAACAGTTAGGAATTTGTCATAACTTTTTGAGTTACACAGATTGGACTTATGGCCAAAGCATACTTTCTCCAGTGAAGAAACAAGTGTATTCCCTTTGTCAATGGCTTGTCATCATAACTGACTCAGGGCTTCTGCACTGAGTATAAGCTTTATTCGCAAAGCAAATAAAAATACAAATACTGATGCAGTGATGTGCAAAAGAACAGTTGGCAAAACTATGTACAATGCCTCTAACTATTTTTTATATATTTTTATCAAAGTTCAAATCTTTTACCATAGTATTTCTCACGGGTATAAGCAATTAAAAAAACAATTATTCACTATAGTAATCTGTGAGATTTATGGAACAAAATGCCTTTCTACTGACTTTCACACACTGCCATACCAATTTGTCTTTATTGGCTTTTAATATATGTGTTAAAAATGATGTCCCCAAAGGAATCAATTAGACATATAGCCGCTATCATTGGCTTGTCACCATAACCAACTCAGGCCTACTATGTGCCTACTATGTTGAACATACACTGTCCCACAAGGACGCCATAAGGTATGCAGTCATTAAATTACCAATAGGTACAAAATAACAGCTGGCAGAACTATTTCCCATCCCTTAAAAGTGCCTAATGAGAACTACTACAGTACAAATCTTCTACTTCCAGGATTTGTCAAAGGGGGGTAACCAATGTGAAAACCCTTGCTTACTATAGTAATCGTTGAGATTCAAGATTACAAAATAAGGCCCTCATTATGACATTGGCAGTAATTCCCAATTACCACCATGCCGACTGCTGCCAACATACCGCCGCTGAAGCGGATGTCCGCCAACCATATTATGACACACACATACCAATCTGTCACTATACAGCCACACACACAAGTCCACCAACCCAAAGGTCAGTGATAAACTGGTGGTATCCAAACCCACACCATTACGCTAACAGAACAACACCCACAACATTATGACCCACGAATCACTGCAGCAGACATTCAATGGCGGTAATCCATTGGCTGTTGTTGGAAAATGGGTTATTGGTAGGGCAGGTAGGTACCTACACCTAGCAACAAGCCACTAACCTCCACATAGGTACAGTTAGGTCTCAGTAAATTAATCCCAGCTCAACCCTTGGTAGCTTGGCAACGAGCGTCAAGGCTTAACTTAGGAGACAAAGTGTAAAGCATTCAAATATCACAAAACAGTAATTAAATAAAACATAGGAAACAGTTTAAAAATCCAAAATCAATTTATAAAAATAGTTTATATTTTTATCTTTAAAATGACACAAAAACGATTAAAATCGGTTCAGGGGAACCGGAGATATGATTTTTTAAAGAATTATTACTTTTCTAGCACTTAGAAACAAAAAGCGCCAATCGGGTCATCTGGTTGCACCTCGACTGGGGCAAAGTCAAACTTTCAGGCCGACCGCGATGGAGCCCTGCTCGGCTACAGGTCGCGGGAGGCCTCGGTTAAAAAGTTACCTTCTGACTTAGTCTTTATTTTGAAGTTTTTCTTCACCGGGACGAACCTGCCAGTTGAATCCGACCTCCTGGAGCCCTTGTCCGGATACGCGATGTGGGTTTCCTCGGTGGAGACTTTTACCTTCGGACTTAGTCGTTTTTTCGAGATGAAAATCCTTCGACCGGGGTAAACCTGGATCTTGATCCGACGTCCATGGAGCCCTTCTCGGATACGATGGCTGGGAGGTCCCGGTCAACTTTTTAAGTTCGGACTTAGTCTCTTTTTTGGATGTTTTTCTTTACCGGGACGAACCACGAAGTCAGGCCGGGTCGCGGTTGAGGCAAGCCGGCTAGAATTTCCGCGGCGGGTCGGTCCCTCTCTGGAGCTTTTTTCCAAAAATTCTCAAATCTTTTCCAAACTTCTGGGGCTTCACCCAGATGTTCTTTTAAGGTTCTTTTGGGGTCCACAGCTCACCCCAAGGGTCCAGAAGTTCTGTGATGGTCCTTGGGGGGTGCGGACTTCAACTCCCAGAATGCACCTGGCGCAAACTCCTTTTTGGCCACTGGACAGTGGTCAGCTGGTCGCTTTCTTCAGGAGTTGGTGCAGGGGACTCTGGTTAGCAATTTTTCACCTGTAGCAAACAGGGAGTCCCTCCTTGAACCAGTTGAAGCCAGGCAAAGTCCTTCTTGTGGTGAAGCCCAAGTGTGCAGCTGGTGCAGTCCTTCTGAGTGCAGGGTCCAGGTGCAGGCCAGGGGTCCAGCAGGGCAGTCCTTCTTCTTCTTTAGTTCCTTTCTTGTTGAATTCTGGAGGGGATCTGAGGCGTGGGTGCAGGTCTGCCAGTTTTATCCTTGCTCCTGGGTGAAAAGCAGGGGGGCCCTGGTTCTCCAATCAGGGACAGGGTCGTCCCCCTGTGATGACCACTTCCTGGGAAGTGTGGCAAAAATCCATCCCAGAAGGCAACAGTCTCTAAAAATCCAACATGGATGAATCTGATTTTTGGAGGTTACATCTGGCTGAGCCCACCCACTGGTGTGGCTAAAAATCATAAACACACCCCTCTCCTGCCCTCTCCTAATCTAATCAAGGGGGCACCTAATTGTCTGGGGTTGCAGGATGTGGGGGTGTTGCTGGGTGCTGCAAATGTCCTTCTCTGCCTTTGAAGACCAGTTTGGCAGCCCTCCCCCTTCCTGCCTCACCATCTGCTGAGGGGAGATTCTCTCCCCCAAGCACATTCCTTTGTGTGAAGCCTGGCCACTTCACACCTCATCAAGGCAGCCTGACAGAAGCTGCTGCAGGCTGGCCAATCAGAGCACAGCAGCAAAAACAATGCAGAGCTGAAATTGGCAACTTTTTAGGTAAAGTCTAAACTTTTTACCTGAACTAGTTATAATAAATCCAACAACTGGAAGTTGTAGGATTTATTACAACAATTAATTTGATACCAAATTCTTGGTATGCAACATTTAAGGAGACTTTAAAATTTAAAATAAAGTCTGCCCATTCTAGCCTAAGAAGGCCATTTACTTCAATGAGGGAAAAACGAATTTGGCTGTTTTTACCTCACCAGGGCTTATAAATCTATTTTCATAAAGTCCCTGCTCATAGTTACATGGCACCCAGCCCTAGGGGCACATAGGGCACACCTTAGGGGTGACTTATATGTAAAAATAAGGTAGTTTAAGACTTTGGAAGTACCTTTAATTCCAAAGTCAAATTTGCATATAACTTTAATTTAAAAGCAGCCAGCAAGGCAGGCTTGCTTTTAAAATGACACTGGGCACCTCAGCAATGCACCTAGGTGTGCACCACCTATGCTGTGGTCCCTAAACCTACATGCCCTACCATATACTAGGGACTTATAGGTAGGTTAACTTAGCCAATTATAATTAGCCTAATTTGCATATCCATTTTACACAGAGCACAGGCCCTGGGACTGGTTAGCAGTACCCAGGGCACCATCAAAGTCAGGAAAACACCAGCAAAAAGAGGAAAATGGGGGCAAAAAGTTATGGGGCCTCTGCAATCAGCCCTGTTTTCTCACACAACCCCCCCCCCCCCAGCCCACACGCCCAGGAGACTCAGCCCAACCCTGGGAGAGTCTAACTGGCTTGTTAGGCGAGGAAGACAGTGAAGAAAACTGGCTGTCCCTTTGCAGTGCCTACTCTGCCTTATATCCTCCTGTCAGGGTCACTCCCTATGGGTAGTGAAGCCATCCCAACAGTAAAAGGACCCAACTCAAACTGAAACTTTCCTCTAGGGGGGTCTTCCTCCTTTCTCTCTGCCAACTTGGGTAGTGAGGTGCCCACCTCCCCTACTCCAAACTTTGCTAGGGCAACACCTAGCTTACCCAAAGAGGTCACCCAACACTTGAGCAACCCCACCATGACCAATAGGGTCAGGGGGCCTACTTTGCTATTGGCTTTGGGGTCTGCCTCCCAGGCCAAGTACAGTGCTGCCAGGAAGGCTAGCACCCAGCAGAGGCTACTGACAGCTGTCAGTACCCAGAACCACACCCTAAGCTCTCCACTGACAGGTGGCTGAGCTGCTTTAGGGGCAACTTTGGGGTCCTGGTACCCCTCTTGCTGTCTAGAGTGGGGGGCTACCACCTCCTGTGGCAGACACCCTCCTTCCACTCTCCCTTCTGTCAGTGCAGGGGCAACACCTTGCATCTGGACAGCTGCCTGACTACTCAGGACTTCCTTGGGGTCAGGTGAGGCCTCACCAGTGCCAACTCTGGGCTCCCCCCCTACTGGGGCAGAAGGCCTTTGGCTCCCTGGAACTCTCTTTAAGAGTGGCCTACCCTTCCTTTTCTTCTTTCCTTTTCTTGGGGACCCCTGTCTCCTAACTGTAGGGACTGACTCCCCAGGACTTTGGTTTGGGGGGGCGCCCTGGGCGACCACCCCATCTGTGACCAGACTCACCTCTGGGAGGTCATTGCCCAGGATACAATCTAGGGGAAGGTCAGCACTGACTACCACCCTAATCCAGTCAAGGATACCCTCCCTCTCTAGGGGCACTATGGCTACAGGTTTGGAGGTGACCTCCCCTGTGGCTATCCTGACTTTCTTTGTCTTTCCTGGGACATACATGTCTGGGGTCACTAACCGGTCACTCACTATAGTGTGACTGGCACAGGTGTCTCTCAGGCCAGTGGTAGGGATCCCATTCACTTGAATGTGGTGGAAGTGCCTACTCCCACCCTCAGGGATCACCAGCTTACCATCTGGTCCTGTCTCCCAGCTCAATGCTAGGAGGACTTCATCATCTGAGGAATCCTCCTCTATGGCTACACTGGACAGCCCAGTGCTAACCACCTTCCTTGGACAGGCTGCATCTCCTCTGAAGTGACCTGTCTGCTGACAGTCAAAGCAAGCCCTACTGTCCAAGAGTTTTTTTAACCCTGGGTCTCCCTGTCTTTGCTTGTCAGAGTGGGAGTGGGATTTACTCTCCTCCTTCTTAGGGTTCTGGGGTACAGAGGGAGTCTCTGTGGTGGGCTTATCACCTCCCTCCTTAGGTTTTTGGGGACCTGTCCCCCCCTTCTTGGACTCTCCCCCCTGGGACTTGACAACCACCCTGGTTCTCAACCACTCATCAGCTGCCTCCCCTAGCTCTCTAGGGTTGGTCTGCTTAGAGTCCACTAGATGCTGGCGTAACCTTTCTTGGGTACAATTGGTCAAGATGTGCTCTCTCATGATCAGATTGTATAACCCCTCATAAGTATCTACTTTGTTACCAATAATCCAGCCCTCTAGTGCCTTTAGTGAAATGTCCACAAAGTCAACCCAAGACTGGGTACTGACCTTCTGGGTGTCCCTGAACTTCATTCTATATTGCTCTGGGGTCAGACCAAACTTCTTGGCTAAGCACCTCTTCATACTAGGGTATGAATCTGCCTCCTCCCCCCTTAAGGTCAGAAGCCTATCCCTCCCTGAGTTGGGGACCAACTCCCACAAAAGGGAACCCCAGAATTGAGGCCTAACCCTTCTCATTTGGAGTGCCCTCTCAAAGGCCCCCAGCCACTTATCTATGTCATCCCCCTCTACATAAGCAGGAACCACCCCCTTGGGTAATCTGGGGCAACCTCCCCCACCCATGGACACCTCAGCTTCTTTATCGCTGCTTTCATCTCTTTTCTCTTTGTATGCCCACTTTTTCTTTTCTAGGGCCAGCTTCTCTGCTTCCAAAGCTATGTATGCTAGCTGGGCCTCCAGCTCTCTTTCTCTGATGGATGGGTTCTCTCCTCCTGAAAGGACCCCCTTCCCACCACTAGCTTTGGATCTGCCCCTAGTGACTGTGTTTACTGAGGACCGTTCTTCCTCATCCTCACTTAGGCTCAGATGCCTTCCCTCCCCTGAGTGGTTAGAGCTTGCATCCTCCCTTCTTTCTCCCTCCTCTAGAGCTTCTTCTGACTCTACCTCTTGGGCCTCAGCCCATGCTGTCAGGGATGTGATCAGGATTTGCTTCCTGAGATCAGTGGTTGCAGGCAACCCTCTTTCAATACACAACCCCCTAAGCTGGACTACTGTCAGTGTGGGTAGGCTAGCCAGATCAAGCTCCATGGTTCCCTAGTTTTGTGTCAACAAAAACTTTTTGCAAAAATTGGAAACAAGAATTTAGAAAAATTTAAAAAATTCAATAATTGAAATTAATCCAAAAAAATTAAAAACAATTTTTGCACTAGGACAATTTAAAGGATTTTTAATTTGTTTTACCTAAAACTGTAACGTGATATTGAACACAAGTACAGGATCCCCTCGCTGCTTCCAATTATGTTGGAAAATGGGTTATTGGTAGGGCAGGTAGGTACCTACACCTAGCAACAAGCCACTAACCTCCACATAGGTACAGTTAGGTCTCAGTAAATTAATCCCAGCTCAACCCTTGGTAGCTTGGCAACGAGCGTCAAGGCTTAACTTAGGAGACAAAGTGTAAAGCATTCAAATATCACAAAACAGTAATTAAATAAAACATAGGAAACAGTTTAAAAATCCAAAACCAATTTATACAAATAGTTTATATTTTTATCTTTAAAATGACACAAAAACGATTAAAATCGGTTCAGGGGAACCGGAGATATGAATTTTTAAAGAATTATTACTTTTCTAGCACTTAGAAACAAAAAGCGCCAATCGGGTCATCTGGTTGCACCTCGACCGGGGCAAAGTCAAACTTTCAGGCCGACCGCCATGGAGCCCTGCTCGGCTACAGGTCGCGGGAGGCCTCGGTTAAAAAGTTACCTTCTGACTTAGTCTTTATTTTGAAGTTTTTCTTCACCGGGACGAACCTGCCAGTTGAATCCGACCTCCTGGAGCCCTTGTCCGGATACGCGATGTGGGTTTCCTCGGTGGAGACTTTTACCTTCGGACTTAGTTGTTTTTTCGAGATGAAAATCCTTCGACCGGGGTAAACCTGGATCTTGATCCGACGTCCATGGAGCCCTTCTCGGATACGATGGCTGGGAGGTCCCGGTCAACTTTTTACGTTCGGACTTAGTCTCTTTTTTGGATGTTTTTCTTTACCGGGACGAACCACGAAGTCAGGCCGGGTCGCGGTTGAGGCAAGCCGGCTAGAATTTCTGCGGCGGGTCGGTCCCTCTCTGGAGCTTTTTTCCAAAAATTCTCAAATCTTTTCCAAACTTCTGGGGCTTCACCCAGATGTTCTTTTAAGGTTCTTTTGGGGTCCACAGCTCACCCCAAGGGTCCAGAAGTTCTGTGATGGTCCTTGGGGGGTGCGGACTTCAACTCCCAGAATGCACCTGGCGCAAACTCCTTTTTGGCCACTGGACAGTGGTCAGCTGGTCGCTTTCTTCAGGAGTTGGTGCAGGGGACTCTGGTTAGCAATTTTTCACCTGTAGCAAACAGGGAGTCCCTCCTTGAACCAGTTGAAGCCAGGCAAAGTCCTTCTTGTGGTGAAGCCCAAGTGTGCAGCTGGTGCAGTCCTTCTGAGTGCAGGGTCCAGGTGCAGGCCAGGGGTCCAGCAGGGCAGTCCTTCTTCTTCTTTAGTTCCTTTCTTGTTGAATTCTGGAGGGGATCTGAGGCGTGGGTGCAGGTCTGCCAGTTTTATCCTTGCTCCTGGGTGAAAAGCAGGGGGGCCCTGGTTCTCCAATCAGGGACAGGGTCGTCCCCCTGTGATGACCACTTCCTGGGAAGTGTGGCAAAAATCCATCCCAGAAGGCAACAGTCTCTAAAAATCCAACATGGATGAATCTGATTTTTGGAGGTTACATCTGGCTGAGCCCACCCACTGGTGTGGCTAAAAATCATAAACACACCCCTCTCCTGCCCTCTCCTAATCTAATCAAGGGGGCACCTAATTGTCTGGGGTTGCAGGATGTGGGGGTGTTGCTGGGTGCTGCAAATGTCCTTCTCTGCCTTTGAAGACCAGTTTGGCAGCCCTCCCCCTTCCTGCCTCACCATCTGCTGAGGGGAGATTCTCTCCCCCAAGCACATTCCTTTGTGTGAAGCCTGGCCACTTCACACCTCATCAAGGCAGCCTGACAGAAGCTGCTGCAGGCTGGCCAATCAGAGCACAACAGCAAAAACAATGCAGAGCTGAAATTGGCAACTTTTTAGGTAAAGTCTAAACTTTTTACCTGAACTAGTTATAATAAATCCAACAACTGGAAGTTGTAGGATTTATTACAACAATTAATTTGATACCAAATTCTTGGTATGCAACATTTAAGGAGACTTTAAAATTTAAAATAAAGTCTGCCCATTCTAGCCTATGAAGGCCATTTACTTCAATGAGGGAAAAACGAATGTGGCTGTTTTTACCTCACCAGGGCTTATAAATCTATTTTCATAAAGTCCCTGCTTATAGTTACATGGCACCCAGCCCTAGGGGCACATAGGGCACACCTTAGGGGTGACTTATATGTAAAAATAAGGTAGTTTAAGACTTTGGAAGTACCTTTAATTCCAAAGTCGAATTTGCATATAACTTTAATTTAAAAGCAGCCAGCAAGGCAGGCTTGCTTTTAAAATGACACTGGGCACCTCAGCAATGCACCTAGGTGTCCACCACCTATGCTGTGGTCCCTAAACCTACATGCCCTACCATATACTAGGGACTTATAGGTAGGTTAACTTAGCCAATTATAATTAGCCTAATTTGCATATATCCATTTTACACAGAGCACAGGCCCTGGGACTGGTTAGCAGTACCCAGGGCACCATCAAAGTCAGGAAAACACCAGCAAAAAGAGGAAAATGGGGGCAAAAAGTTATGGGGCCTCTGCAATCAGCCCTGTTTTCTCACAGCGGTACACACCGCCACGCTCAAAATACACACAACCTAACAAAACAACACTGCATTGGTCAATTCAAACTACACACACACCTGACACACATACACACACCACACCCACACACCCACACCACTATAAAACACACACCCACATCACCCACAACCCTTTACCAATACAAACAATTGCCACCAGAGAGAGACAGCAAGACCACTCACACAACCAGAGCCAGATCCCACCATCACCTATACACCACCCACGCACCTCACAACACACACCCTAGCACATCACCACACACACCCTCACCCACACCACTCACACCACACTCATGGCACCACAACAACACTCCAGGTTCTCTGAGGAGGAGCTAAGGGTCATGGTGGAGGAAATCATCCGGGTAGAGCCACAGCTATTTGGATCACAGGTGCAGCAGATTTCCATTGCTAGGAAGATGGAGCTATGGTGGAGAATCGTGGACCGGGTCAATGCCGTGGGACAGCACCCCAGAACAAGGGATGACATTAGGAAGAGGTGAAACGACCTACTGGGGAAGGTGGGTTCCATAACAGCAAGACATCAACTCGCTGTACAGAGGACAGGTGGTGGACCCCCACCTCCTCCCCCACAACTAACAATATGGAAAGTGCAAGTCTTGGCAATACTGCATCCTGAGGGCCTGGCAGGAATAGCAGTAGGACTGGACTCTAGTAAGTCAATTCCCTATTACTATCACCCCCCTACCTGCATGCCTTTACATACCCCACACTCACCCTCACCTTCACTCCCATCACTCCACCACCCCACACACACCCCACGATCACAACCCACTCATCCCAATGCCAAGCACTGCATACAACACAAATGCATGGATACCCCTCACAGACCGCATGGACACCTATCACCACAGCATGCACACTAGAGTTAATCACCTAGCCCACCAAATAACAACTCACACAAGGCAAAGCTGGCAGGGTAATAACAACCATAGAGGGCAACACACCCAGATACAATATGTCACATGCAGAAACAATATCATTACATTTACATTCCCAAAGGTAACCCAGCCAATATCACCAGCGAAGAGGTGCCAGCAACATTTAGCCCCCCCATCGAAGAGGCCCACAGTGATGACAGCAGCTCTGGTCACCTGGATCCGGATGACCAACCTGGCCCATCAGGGACCTCCGGACAGTTGGTTACCCAGGCACACTCTCACACCACCATAGAGCCTCCACCTCAGGAAACACTAGCACAGCACCCACCCAGCAGGCCCATACCTCTGTCCCCAGGACACGTCAATCAGCAGTGTGTCCACCACTACAAGACCCCAGGCCAACCCACAAACACAGGACAATCAGAGACCTGGGGTCAGTGGCAGTGGGCACATGGTTCAGGGGATGGAGGCACAGGACAACAGGGAAGCTGGGAGGACTGCTGTGTGACAGGGGGAAGACAGGCCCAGGGAACCGACCCTCCAGGAGGCATTCACTGCAATCCTGGGAGCATACCAACATTCCCAGGATAACCTGGGCCAGATCCTGAACAAGTTGCAGGAGAACATGCGGCATGCAGGAGGGACAGTAACTGGGGATCAGGGAGGACTTGAAGGCCATCAACACCACCCTGGTCTCCATTGCAGGGTTGCTGGAAGACATGTCCAACACTATGAGGGAGGCAGTAGCACACCACCGGGCCCCTGACACTAGCCAAACCACTGAACAGCCCTCCACCTCCGCTGCTGCTAGTGGACAGGAGGCCCCGCCACAGGACCAACAGGCCACCAGCACCCCTCCCCCTGCAGAAGGAGAACCACCGCACAAACGTTCCCTGCGATTCAGGCAGAAGCCAGAAACTTTTGCCAAGACCCCCACCAGGAAATAAGACTCTCCTGATTTTCACCCTTGTGTCCCACTTTGTCACCCAGTTCACCTTGAACTGCCATTGCTCCCCTTCCTATGCCCCCTTGGACAATGCACCTGTTATACAAATAGACTGGACTTTCCTCCATCATCACCCTAGCCAATTGCACTACCCCCTCTTCTTCAGAGCATGTCAATAAACACACTTTGATAAAATACAATTATGGTGTATGTCAAATGTTTTAAAAATGTATTCGTTTAACCAGGCTCATACATTGCAATTTAACTGTACAGTAATGTTTACATAGGAAAAACCTGTAGTTGGCTGCACTGAACACACCAGGATCAATAGTGGGGCACCAACATCTGCAAAAATAGATGTCAAAGGGTACAGTGAGTGGCCATAGACGTAGGAAAACACAGCCTGCCAGTGACAATGTCAGACATCAAACTTACAGTTATATGTGTATTAACACTGTCTTACCTGTGTCTCATTGGAAGTATTGACAAATAATTGCACTTCTGTTGTCCTCAAACTCTACCTCCTCATCTTTACTGTCCACAGGATCCACTGCTGCCACACGGCCATCTCCAGCCTCCTCCTCCTGCAGAAAAGGCACATGGCGTCGCAAGGCAAGGTTGTGCAACATACAGCATGCCACGATGATCTGGCTGACCTTCTTGGGTGAGTGGCACAGGGATCCACCTGTTAGATGGAGGCAACCAAACCTGGCCTTCAGGAGGCCGAGGTTCTTTCTATAATCCCTCTTGTCGCCCATGTGCCTCATTGTAACATTCCTCTGCCCTTGTCCTGGCATTCCTCAGAGGGGTCAGTAGCCATGAGAGGTTGGGGTAACCAGAGTCACCTGCAAATATCGAGGAACAACTGTTAGCCACACACTCACCCATAGGGCCTACACCATACCATTACACCAACATCCAAGGGGTGGGAACCAGGGCTCACCTATTACCCACACCATGTGCCTCTGGAGTTTGGCCATCACATTTGGGATCCTGCTATTCCACAGGAAGAAGACATCATGCACAGACCCAGGATGCTTTGCATTGACGTGGGAGATGTACTGGTCCGCAAGGCACACCATCTGGACATTCATGGAGTGAAAACACTTTCGATTTCTGAACAACTGTTCATTTCACTGGGGAGACAAATGCAATATGTGTTCCATCGATTCTCCCAATGATGTTGGGGATATGTCCCATTGCATAGAAGTCAGCTTTCACTGTGGCCAAATCCTCCACCTGGGGGACAACTATATAGCTGCACATGTGTTTAATATGGGCAGAAAACACTCTGGTGGGTACTATTGAGAACATTGGCTGTGACATACCTGCTGCCAAGCCCACTATCACTTGAAAAGAACCAGTTGCCAAAAAATGGAGCACAGATAGCACTTGCACAAGAGGGGGGATCCCAGTGGGGTGATGCATAGCAGATATTAGGTCAGGCTCCAATTGGGCACACAGCTTTGTGATTGTAGCCCTGTCAAGTCTATAGGTGAGGATAATGTGCCTGTCCTCCATTGTTGCCAAGTCCACCAGGGGTCTGTACACGGGGGATGTCTCCATCTCCTATTCATCCGCAGTGGTTGCAATCTATGGGGCAAAAGAGTGATCAGCTGGTCATTATCTGTACATTCCCACCACTACAGTTAATGCAGAATGTGAGTGTAACATTATTTTTTTTGAGATGTCCAAATCATGCATTTCTGTACTGTGACGTAGTTAGGAACCATGGCCTGCACCCCCCCTGAAATGGTGTCTGCCTGTCCTGTAAGGAGGGGCATGTGGAAATGAGGACATTGTGTGCCATTGCGGTGGGCGGCCTTCTGGGGTACAGTGGCCAATGGTGATGTACGCCAGCAGTGACTGTACACACCGCCGCGGATGTGACTGCCATTTTCTATCTGTTCACTCACTTGCTACCTGACTTTCAACAGGAGAGGACCTACACTGCAAGTGCTGCTGTTACCTTTGTCTGAAACCGACCATGGCTCGTGTTACTGGTTAAAGGGCCCCTGCCTTCACCTCGGTGGAGTTGGAGCGACTGGTGGATGGGGTCCTACCCCAGTACCGACTGCTGTATGGGCCTCCAGAACAACAGGAGAGTACACTGTGAGTACGATGCATGGGGCATAAATGCATGGAGTGCTGTGTGTGAAGGCCTCAAGTAGGGGGGTTGGTGGATGGGCCCTGGGCAGCGTGCAGCATGTATGCTGAGCCATGTCTGTGCTAATGGGGATGGGAAGTGGCATGGTGGGCCATAAGTGTAACAGGCAGGACGGTTTGACTAATACCTTTCCCTGTATGTATTTCTCTGCAGGTCAGCGCCCATCAAAAGAAGGGTATATGGTGTGCCATCGCCAAGGACGTGCGGACCCTGGGGGTCTACAGCAGGCGGAGCACCCACTGTCGGAACTGAGATGCTGGGCACGAAAGACGGCAGCCCAGCTGGGGATGGCCTCCCAACGAGGAAGAGGTGACCATCGAACCCTGACCCGTCTGATGGCCTGCATACTAGTGGTGGCCTATCCAGAGCTAGATGGGTGCTTGGGGGCATCACAGCAGCAATAAGGGGGTGAGTACAGTGCCCTTCATTACAACTTACGCCTGATGGGGTGGTATCTGGGTGGGGGGTGGGCCCTGTGAGTGCCCCTGGGCCAGGCCTAGCATTGCAGAGAGGGTCCCATGTTGGTCAGGATTCTGATGTGAAAGTCCTCCATCCAAGCTAGTAGGCATCCACTACGGGGCAGGGTCCTGTGGGTCTCAGGTATACTGCAATTTGGATTAGGTGTCCACATCTATGGGCTGGTGACCTGCATTGTGACTGGTAGTGCATTGCCTAATGCGTAGGGCTGTTCCTTGTGTGTGACTGTGTTGTGTATGCCAACGGTGGTGTTGTTGCAGCCACTGACCAAGTGTATCCTTTGTCTCTTCACCCCCCCCCTTTTTGTTTTGTCACCCTGTCCTTATGTGCATTAGCATCATCAGGAGCAGATGCACCAGTGACGGAAGGAGCTGAATCCCACAGGTTCCAGGAGGCCGAATCCACCGACGGTGAGGGCACCAGTGGGATGGAGGGTGAGGGGATCACCATGGCGGAGACTGGAGGGGACAGTTCGGACACGGATACCTCCTCCGATGGAAGCTCCCTTGTGATGGCAGACACTTCTGTGCCAACCCCAGCTACAGGTACAGCCGCCACTCCCATACCAGCACCGCCCTCCCAGCAGCCCCTCAGCGAGTTTCCCGTGCCCGCTCACCCAGGAGGGTGGGCATCTCCTTCGCCCAGGTAACTCAGGCCCTGCCCCAGTGAGCACTACTGCCCTTAGTGAGGAGGCTATTGACCTCCGGCAATCCATCACTGTTGGGCAGTCAACCATTGGGAATGCCATTCAGTGGCTGGCAGCCCAAATGCAACAGACCAATGCATTTCTGGAGGGCATTCACACTGGCTTGGCAGCCCAACAGAGATCAATCCAGGCCCTGGCCTCCTCTCTGATGGCAGCCATTGTCCCTGTTTCTACCCTTCCCCCTCCAACTTCCTCTTCCCAATCCCATTCCCCTCAACCCCAACGTATCCCAAGCACGCAGTAAGACGAGCAGGCACCCAGGACAACACACAAGAGTGGACATGGCAAACATAAGCACCACACTTCATCCCACTGGCACTCACACAAACACCGTCCAGAAGCAGACATACCAACATCCACTGCCTCCACTGTGTCCCCCTCTTCTCGTCCTCCACCTCCCTCCCAGTTGCATCTCCACTCACACCTGCATGCACTACATCCTCATCCATTACCACCATCACTAGCACACCTATCAGTACACACCCCTCACTGGCAGTCACCACGCCCACATCCATGCACACTTCCCTTGTGTCCTCTCCCACTGTGGCTGTGCCCCTCCTCCCAAACTACACAAACGCAAGCACTCAGACAACCAACAGCAATCCACCTCACAACAGCATCTAGCCCATGCACCTGCACCCAAACACAGATGACTGACACCTCCTACCACCACTCCCTCTTCCTCCACTCCCAGACATCTCCCTCTTCCCACCCCAAAGTCCCTAAGAAGCTTTTCCTCGTCATGACTGACCTCTTCCCTAGCCCGCCCCCCACCGTCCCTCATGTCAGGCCAGGGTGGTCAAAACCCAGGCAAGCACCTCAGTCACCCAGTCCACGGGCACAGTAGTGTCCCCAAAAACTCCAGGTGGGAAAGCATCCCGGCCACCAGCCAGCCAGACGGAAAGGGGGCCTGCCCCAAGTGCTTCAAGGAAGGACAAGGATGCAGCCCCAGCTGCAGAAAAGAAGGGCAAGGAGGCAGCCCCAGCTGCTGGAAGCAAGGGCAAGGGGCCTGCAACGGCCTGGTACTGGGACTCCGTCGGCGCCCCCACCACCAACCATGGTGGTACAGCCGTCCAAAGCTGCAGGGGATGGGCTCCAGCCTCCCCCCAGCACTGCCACCTGCCCCAGTGGGCAGCCGTCCGAAGCTGCACAGGATGTGCTGGAGCCTCCCCCACCACTGCCAGCACCACCACCAGCATAAGCAGCCCCAGTGGGCAGCCATCTGAGGCTGCAGGGGATGGGCTGGAGCCTCCCCCCACCACTGCCAGCACCGCCACCAGCATAAGCAGCCACAGTGGGCAGCCATCCAAGGCTGCAGGGGATGGGCTGGAGCCTCCCCCCACCACTGCCAGCACCACCACCAGCACCGCCACCTGCCCCAGTTGGCAGCTGTCCAAGGCTGCAGGGGATGGGCCGGAGCCTCCTGTCAACATCAGGGCAGTGCACACTCTACGGGCAACTAAAATGCAAAAACCCAGCCTTTATGCAAGAGCATAATTAATGCATTGTGTTTATATGCAGTATGTTAACCTTTTGCATTGCAGACTTTAACCTTGAAAAACACTATTAATGATGTTTGCAATAACTGTTCTTTTGCAAGGTATTGCTGCAGACTTACTGAGTGTGTTAGGGTGTGGTCCCTTTCTAGGACCTTCCAGAAGCTTTCCCTGCAGCATAACTGGGTGTGGTTGTGGGCTGGGCCTGACTCTATATAAGGGAGCTAGCCCAGCTCCATGTGCTCACTATTCAGAGGTCCTAGCGTTCCAGGCCTGCCCCGCATTCTTTTGGTGATCCTTGCGCAGGGTGGTAAGACGGAGGTTGGGCTGGGCCCCCGACCCCGTTCTAAGAGACTCTTGATTTTTGGGGCCTACTTGTAAAACTTTCAGAGTACGCAAATCATTGCTCTGATTCAGATCTTGGTGTTTGGATCGACAAAGGCTTGAGCGATTCATTCCCGCATTTAAACCTTGATGTTCAGATCGCTTACAGAGTGTGCGATCATTTCATGGCATTTGCATATTTGTGTTGAGATCGGCAGTGTGCGCGATTCATTCCAGCATTTAAACCTTGATGTTCAGATCGCTTACAGTGTGCACAATCATTTCATGGCATTTGCATATTCTTGCTGAGATCGGCAGTGTGCGTAATTCATTCCCGCATTTATACCTTGATGTTCAGATCGCTTACAGAGTGCACGATCATTTCATGGCATTTGCATATTCTTGTTGAGATCGGCAGTGTGTGCGATTCATTCCCGCATTTACACCTTGATGTTCAGGTGTACAGTGTGCGGGATCATTTCATGGCATTTGCATATTCTTGTTGAGATCGGCAGTGTGCGTGATTCATTGCTGCATTTAAACCTTGATGTTCAGATCGCTTACAGAGTGCGCAATCATTTCATGGTATTTGCATATACTTGTTGGAATCGGCAGTGTGCGCAATTCATTTCCCGCATTTAAATCTAGGTGTTCAGATCGCTTACAGTGTGCGTGATTATTTCATGTCATTTGCATGTACTTGTTGGAATCAGCAGTGTTTGCGATTAATTTCCCTCATCTAAACCTTGATGTTCAGATCGCTTACAGTGTGCGCGATCATTTCATGGCAATTAAAACTTTGATGTGTAGTGTTTCCTGAAGTGCACACGACAATCCAGGACCTTTGAATTTTCTGCAAAGGAGTTCAATTCAACGTGTTACATTCTATGTGCATGTTAAGTCCTTAGTAGAATTCCTATTGCTTTCCAGGGAATGTTCAGATTACCATTTGTCATCATGTAAAGAGGCAATGTTTGTTCTGAAACATAATTCTAGAAGGTTCTTATATTCCTAGAGACTATGTGACATTTCATGAAAAGTTCATAGGAAACATTGTATTAACCATTCTTGATTCCTTCCCAGGTACCCAGACATCTTGAGGTCTAGTTATAGTCCTATCTAAAGTTATCCATGGTTACAGTATGACAATGCTTAGAATCATAGTCTAGTGAAAATCAATGTGATAATATCTTGATATTGTGTTGTTTGGCCTTTTGCCCAGCTGTTCCCATCCTAATCCCCTTTTCCCCCGCTTGGACTCTCTCAGGCTCTGTGATATTTCTATCAGAGTTTTGGAGCTGTCTAGTGGTGGACATGCTTGAAGCGTACGCAGGCCCCGAGGATCTGGTCTCCCTGACAGAATAGTGAGCCCACAAATTCATTATCCTCCTGGTTTGCGCGTGTTCTCAGCATGGCCACATTGGACGAGCTAGTCAAGGTTATCATGCAGCTCCAAGCAGAGGTAGTGTCATCAAAGGATATAGCAGCCAGCCTAGCTGAGAGAGTGAGTCAGTTGCAGGAAAGGGTAGAAAAGAAGGAACAAAGGGCCAGATGTAGCAAAGGTTTTTACCCATTCTGTGTCTATGGGAAAAAGTGTTCGTACATATGGCCCAAAGTCCTTTGGGTGTGTCTTGGCCTGCTCCTTCTTCTCTGGAGGTAATCCTCCTACGAACATTTCCCTCAACGTTCCTACAGCCATTCCCCTAGCTCCTCCAGAACATATCTCAGGCGATCCCCTGAAAGCGCAATCTTTCCTGGTTCAAGTGGAATTACATTTTACCTGCCGACCACACACTTTCCCTGATGCCCAATCCAGGGTGTGGCCTTCTTGTTATCATACCTGACTGGGGACGCAGCCACCTGGGCAATTCCTCTTGTGCGTAAAGACAGTGCCCTGCTTTACAATTGGAGAAATTTTGTTTGTGAGTTTGAACGAGTGTTTGATCGTAGAACTGTGACATTGTCGGCAGATCTTGAACTATAAGACTTGCGACAAGGTAACCAGGATCTAGTGTCTTACTTAGCTAACTTTAATCGGCTGGTAGCCGAGACATCCTGGCCTGAAGAAAAGCAAGCAGCCTTGTTTTACAAAGGACTCAAGGATGAGTTAAAGTACATCCTTGCTCAAATAGACCCGCAGCCTACAGATTGTCGAGATCTAATAAACCTCGTTTGGAGACTGGATCATCGTTTAGCAGAACGAAGGGGAACACGCAAAAAGACTGAGAAATATTCCTGGCTTGCGCGATTCATTCCTGCATTTAAATATTGATGTTTAGATCGCTTACAGAGTGTGCGATCATTTCATGGCATTTGCATATTCGTGTTGAGATCGGCAGTGTGCGCGATTCATTCCAGCATTTAAACCTTGATGTTCAGATCGCTTACAGTGTGCGCGATCATTTCATGGCATTTGCATATTCTTGTTGAGATCGGCAGTGTGCACGATTCATTCCCGCATTTAAACCTTGATATTCAGATCGCTTACAGAGTGCACAATCATTTCATGGCATTTGCATATTCTTGTTGAGATCGGCAGTGTGCGCAATTCATTCCCGCATTTACACCTTGATGTTCAGATCACTTACAGTGTGCGGGATCATTTCATGGCATTTGCATCATGATAAAAGAGAATCAAGAACCCAGAAAGAAAGAACTCCAGAACCTATGGAAATCAGAACAATCAGGAGGCCTTTGACCAAAGACGAAAAGGACCTGCGTGAAAGAATGGACAATGTCTTTATTGCGGGCGCCAGGGTCATTTCACCAAAGAGTGTCCAATCAACCCAAAGAGCAAACAAAGTCCTGTCCAGAAACTTGCAGCCAATGCACAAGTCGAGCCGGAAAACTAAATCACCCAAGATGTAAAGAAGGGTTGCTCTTGGGTGTCACTGTGGACCCTTCACAGTCTAGACATCTCAAGCTGGGCATAAAAGTTCAAGTAAAGAAAAATAACTATTTCAAGAAGGCCCTTGTAGATTCTAGGGCTACTGGGAACTTTGTTGATGCCCAATTGGTTTGCGCATGGGGGATCCCATGCACTGAGAAAAAGACTCCATAAATAATACAAGCAGTAGATGGAAAACTCTTGACTGGAGGCCCAGTAACTCTTCAGACTGTCCCCTTCTCGGTGATCTGTGAGGGGGGAAATCAAAGAACCAAACATAAAGAGAAACTCATGTTTGACGTGATCCATGGTCCTCAGTATGGAATTATCCTTGGGTTACCCTGATAAACTCATCACAATCCTGAGATTAACTGGGCAGAACGGAAAGTCGTTTTCTCTTCAGCCCTATGTAATAAAAAATGCTTCAAGATGTCTCAAGTAACCAACAATTGTAACTTTTACATAGCCACTGCAGCGGAGAAAGAAGTAAAGTTGCCCAGACAGTATTTGTCCTATGAAGATGTATTCGATGAAAAAGAAGCAGAAACCTTGCCTCCTCATGGACCTTATGACTGCCAAATTGATCTAACACCAGGTGCGAAACTCCCCAGCTGTCGTGTATACGCCTTGTCAGAACATGAAAATCAACATTTATGAAAGTATCTAGATCAATTCTTACAGAATAGTTTCATCCGCCCTTCGAAGTCTCCTGTAGCCTCTCCTTTGTTTTTTGTCCCTAAGGCGAATGGGGACCTTCGAACCTGTATTGACTATAGCGGTTTGAACAAGATCACAATCAAGAACAAATATCCCTTGCCCCTGATTCCTGTCTTGCTGGAACAAGTATAAAAAGCAAAAATGTACACTAAGCTCGATCTACGAGGTGCTTACCATTCAGTCAGAATGAGAGAAGGCGAGGAATGGAAAACTGCGTTCAAGACAAGATATGATCTCTTTGAAGACACCGTCATGCCTTTTGGCCTGTGCAATGCTCCAGCAGCATTTAAATTTTTCCTGAATGACGTTCTTAGAGGGTATCTTTACATATTTGCATTAGTCTATATCGATTACATTTTGATCTACTCTGACAATGAAACCGAACATGTGCCACATGTCAAGAAAATTCTTACAGCTCTCGGAAAGCATCATTTATAGTGCAAACTGACCAAGTGTGAGTTTCATGTTACCACAGTTGAGTTTTTAGGGGTTATCCTTACCCCTCAAGGTATGGTCATGGCAGAAAAGAAAGTACAAGCTGTATCTGATTGGCCCACTCCAAAGACTGTTCGAGATGTACATTGTTTCCTGGGGTTTGCAAACTTTTATCGCAGGTTTATAAACCGTTTCTCTCAAACAGTGGCCCCAAACACCAAATTATTGAGAAAGAAAGAAACATTTGTATGGTCTCCAGAAGCTGACCAAGCCTTTTCTAGTGCCCCAGTCTTGACTCACCCTGATGTGGATCGTCCATTCATAGTGGAAGCCGGTCCTCAGATGTGGCAATAGGAGCAGTCTTGTCACAACAAAGTGAGGACACTGGCCAGCTTCATCCTGTAGCCTACATGTCTCGAAAGCTGAACGAAGCCGAACAGAACTATTTCATTGCTAAGAAAGAGCTTCTGGTGATCCGTGACGCCTTTAAAGAATGGAGACATCATTTGTTGGGTGCCAAGTGCACTGTCACAGTATATACTGATCATCGCAATCTCCGGTTCATGAGTTCAGCCAGACTTTTGACTCCTCTGCAATTACGCTCGATGTTGTTTTTTGCTGAATTCAATTTTGTGGTAACTTTTCATCCTGGTAAAGACAATCGCAAAGCAGACGCCTTGTCCCGCCAAGAGTCTACCACGTTGCCTACAGTCCAACCTTCCAGAGCTATCATTGCTCCAGACAAAGTCCTATGCATCATAAAAACTGAAGATTTCTTTGAAGTCATCCGTAATTCCTTCACCATTGAGAAATGGCAGGCATGGGCTCAAGCAGATCCCAAAAGATCAATCAAGCAAGGACTACCTTTCCATGACGCTCGTTTGTTCGTGCCCACTACCAAGCTTCGCAAATTAGTATTTAATTGGTTGCATGTTATACCTACGGCTGGTCATCCAGGTACTCCTAAAACTCTTGAATTAATCCAACGCTACTTTTGGTGTCCTACTATGACAAAAGATGTCAAAACAATGGTAAATAACTGCGAAGTCTGTGCTCGCATCAAGACAAGCCATTCAAAACCTAAAGGTTTGTTACATCCGCTCCCAACTCCATGTCAACATTGGGAACACATCTCTTTAGACTTCGTTACAGGACTACCAGTGGTTCAACAACACACAGTAATCCTTGTGGTGGTAGATAGTCTCACGAAATATGGACATTTCATTGCCTGTAAGAAATTGCCCACCTCCAGTGAACTGGCAACCATCTTACTGAATAGAGTGGTCCATTATCACGGGCTGCCGAAAATGATTCTCTCCAATCGAGGGTCACAATTTGCCTCCAATGTCTGGAAAACGTGGTGCAAAACATTTCAAGTCACGTCCACACTATCTACTAGCCATCATCCTCAGATGGTCAAACTGAGAGACTAAATCAGACATTGAAGCAGTATCTGCGTGCTTACGCTGAGAAAGCACTTCATTCCTGGACATCAATGCTCTAGCTAGCTGAGTTAGCCCACTCATTTCACACCTCCATTGGTGTTACACCCTTTTCTGGTTTGTGTGGCCATCATCCTGACACCTTGCCCATCATGTTTCCTCAAGAAATTTCTCTTACACCAGCTGTGTCAGAAATGATTCAACACCTCCACCAAACCCAGAAACTGATTAACCAGCATTTAGAAAAAGCTAAACAAAAATACAAAAAGCACTATGACAAGAAACATTGTGAAGAACCTCAGTACCAACCAGGTGATAAAGTGTGGCTTTCTACAAGACATATAGACTTACAAAAAAACACATGTTTAATCCCAAATTCATAGGTCCTTACACTGTCCTCCAGCAAATTAATCCAGTGACCTATATACTGCAGTTGCCCCGGTCACTGCGTATTCATCCAGTGTTCCATACTTCCCTCCTGAAAAAAGCAGTCCAGAAGGTACACTGACAACCAGCTCCAGTCCAAGTACAGGGGGAAGTGGAATACGAAGTCAAACAGGTGTTGGATTCCAAACTTCGAGATCGTAACCTGTGGTATCTGATCTCTTGGAAAGGTTACAGTCCTGAAAGTAACTCATGGGTTTCCGCATCTGATGTTCATGCTCCACGACTAGTGAGACATTTTCATCATCTTAACCCAGGCAAACTAGGCCCTAGAGCGCGCTTGGGAGAGAGGAGTACTGTCAACATCAGGGCACTGCGCGCTCTACGGGCGACTAAAATGCAAAAACCCAGCCTTTAAGCATGAGCATAATTCATGCTTTGTGTTTATATGCACTATGTTAACCTTTTGCATTGCAGACTTTAACCTTGAAAAACACTGTTAATGATGTTTGCAATAACTGTTCTTTTTCAAGGTATTGCTGCAGACTTACTGAGTGTGTTAGGGTGTGGTCCCTGTCTAGGGCCTTCCAGAAGCTTTCTCTGCAGCATGACTGGGTGTGGTTGTGGGCTGGGCCAGACTCTATATAAGGGAGGTAGCCAAGCTCCACGTGCTCACTATTCAGAGGTCCCGGTGCAGAGCAGCAGCATTTTCCTGAGCTCCTGCTCCTGAGGCCTACCTTGGCGTTCCAGGCCTGCCCCGCATTCTTTTGGTGATCCTTGAGCAGGGTGGTAAGACGAAGGTCGGGCTGGGCCCCTGACCCCGTTCTAAGAGACTCTTGAGTTTTGGGGCCTAGTCGTAAAACTTTCAAAGTACATGAATCATTGCTCTGATTCAGATCTTGGTGTTCGGATCGGCAAAGGCTTGCGCGATTCATTCCCGCATTTAAACCTTGATGTTCAAATCGCTTACAGAGTGCGTGATCATTTCATGGCATTTGCATATTTTTGTTGAGATCGGCAGTGTGCGCAATTCATTACCGCATTTAAACCTTGATGTTCAGATCGCTTACAGAGTGCACAATCTTTTCATGGCTTTTGCATATTCTTGTTGAGATCGGCACTGTGCGCGATTCGTTCCCGCATTTAAACCTTGAAGTTCAGATCGCTTACAGAGTGCGTGATCCTTTCATGGCATTTGCATATACTTGTTGGAATCGGCAGTGTGCGCGCTTCATTTCCTGCATTTAAATCTAGGTGTTCAGATCGCTTACACTGTGCATGATCATTTCATGTCATTTGCATGTACTTGGAATCAGCAGTATGTGCGATTAATTTCCCGCATTTTATCCTTGATGTTCAGATCGCTTACAGTGTGTGCGATCATTTCATGACAATTAAAACTTTGATGTGTAGTGTTTCCTGAAGTGCACACGATTATCCACGGCCTTTGAATTTTCTGAAAAGGAGTTAAATTCAAGATGTTACATTCTATGTGCATGTTAAGTCCTTAGTACAGTTTCTATTGTTTTCCAGGGAATGTTCAGATTACCATTTGTCCTCATGTAAAGAGGCAATGTTTGTTCTGAAACATAATTCTAGAAGGTTCTTATATTCCTAGACAGTATGTGACATTTCATGAAAAGTTCATATGAAACATTGCATTAACCATTCTTGATTCCTTCCCAGCTACCCAGACATCTTGAAGTCTAGTTATAGTCCTATCTAAAGTTATCCATGGTTACAGTATGGCAATGCTTAGAATCAGAGTCTAGTGAAAATCAATGTGATAATATCTTGATATTGTGTTATTTAACCCTTTGCTTCCTACAGGTCCCCTTACCAGCTGTTCCTATCCTAATCCACTTTTCCCCTGCTTGGACTCTCTCAGGCTCTGTGATATTTCTATCAGAGTTTTGGAGCTGTCTAGTGGTGGACATTTTGGGAGCGTACGCAGGCCCCGAGGGTCTGGTCTCCCTGACACCTCCCCCCACCACTGCCAGCACCGCCACCAGCACTGCCACCAGCACCAGCAGCCCCAGTGGGCAGCCGTCGGAGGCTGCAGGGGATGGGCTGGAGCCTCCCCCCACAACTGCCAGCACCGTCACCAGGATCACCACCAGCACCGCCACCAGCCCCAGTGGGCAGCCGTCCGAGGCTGCAGGTGATGGGCTGGAGCCTTCCCCCACCACTGCCTGCACCGCCACCAGCACTGCCACCAGCAGCCCCAGTGGGCAGCGGGCCGAGGCTGCAGGGGATTGGCTGGAGCCTCCCCCCACCACTGCCAGCACCAGCACCACCACCTGCCCCAGTGGGCAGCTGTCCGAGGCTGCAGGGGATGGGCTGGAGCCTCCACCCACCACTGCCAGCTCCACCAGCAGCACCACCACTGTCACCACTGAGCAGCCGTCACCACCGGCGGACAGTGTGTAGTCCTGCGTCCATGGGCTGTTGTGCGGCCTGGCCCCTGCGAATCCTGTGGGTCTGACACCCAGCTGAGAGACTGTGACCTTGCACTCCCCAAGATCTGCATAACAAGGCACGATGCCCACTCCAGAACCAGTGGAGAAGCCATCCACTCACCCCATCCTCCCCAGGATGAAGCTCACATGGCATGTTGCCCCACCAGAGCATGTGGGAAGGTCACCCACTTGAGAGACTGTGGCCTTGCACTCCCCAGGACAAGTCAATGGGCAAGTCACTCACTTGAGAGACTGTGGCCTTGCATTCCCCAGGACAAGTCAGTGGGCAAGTCACCCACTTGAGAGACTGTGGCCTTGCACTCCCCAGGACCAAGCGCAGGGCATGTTGCCCCCTCCAGGACCAGTGGCATTGTATCATCTTCCAGCTGAGGTGCCCCCCCATTCCACATTCCCCTGAGGTGCCTGGCTATTTTCGACCTGATGACCCTGCAGTGTTCTCTTCATGTTGTTGGAGTAGTGAGGTGGGGCCTTGGACTTTCTGGTGGGGCCCTGTGGCCCACGAACATCGAGGACTGGGCAGTGTCCCTTGATTTGTGAATATGTATTTACTTTTTGATTTCGATGCACATATTACTACTATATTTATCTTATTACACTCTTTTTACTCTATTGTAGTTGTCCTTGCATTATTCCTGAGGGGTACGGGGTGAAGATGTTATGTTACTGCATCTGCTTGTGTGTGTAGTGTTGGGGGTGGGGCTGTTGCGTGTGAGTGTCACTCTCTTTTTCCTTCCCCCCTCACTGTGTGCTAGGCAGTGGTACTCACCGTGGTCGTCTTCGTCGGCGTTGGTGTTCGTAGTGGAGCAGCACGTAGGAGAGCATGGAGAAAACTTGCAACTCAGGCTCCATGGCGGCGTGGATCTTCCTTGGGTCTCCGGAGGTGAGTCGTTACCCTTCTGTGCAGTGTTTTTGCTAGGATTTGATGTTGTTGGTACCACCCCGGAAAAGGTGGCGGATTGGTGTCTCATAATACAGTGGGCGGAACATTGTCTTGCACCTGGCAGTAGGCGGTTACCGCTGTGGTGCCTGTTGATTTCGCCCTGACGGGCAGTGTGTTAAAGTGGCTGTCTGTCTGAGCGGTTCCTGCAGTGGTCATAATTTCAAAGTTATTACCGCAGGCCTGTTGGTGGTATTACCGCCATTTTATCACCAACCGCCAGGGTTGTAATGAGGGCCTCAGTGTATAAATGTCTATTGGAATTAACGTGTGCGGTTCACAATAAATAAGTCAGATCTACCACCTTGGCCATAACCTTTCTTAAGTGATCCAGTCGGGTCTATCGCCTCGATCATAACTTTGACCACATAATCAACTCGGGCCAGCTTTATTGAGTATAAGCTTTGCCATTCCCACATGGCAAAACTGCAGTACAAACACTTTTTTTCAGCAGAACCACAAGACATCTGTACAGCCAAATGCTTTACTCAAGGGAATCAGCAGGTGGGAGAACTCAAAAGCCCATCTTGCAATAGCTTTTCTTAAAGCTCTTTTCTGTTGATCACATAAGGTCAGGCTGCAGCTGCAGTGTGAAGCCACTAAAATGGAACTAGCCAGATGTACGAATCTAAACAAGTGCTTCATTGGTGGTAGGTGATTGGTGAGAGCCAGGATCTGATGAAAAATTATCATGAAAATGAGAAAAACATGAATATGCTTTTCTGGGGAGTGCCTATCCCCCAGCAGTGAATGTTTACAGTGAGCTGTATTCAGATTTTTTGCTGACCACAAGTCCAAGGAGAGAATTTCCTAGAGTTTCTTTTTATGCATGTACATAGACACTAGCAAGATTTACATAATCCAACTTTCCCGGTCTATTTGTACATTTCGCATGCCTCATAACAGAAAATCTCATCCTTCAAGTGGCCCTTTTGGCATGGTGCTTGGCACATAAGCACTTGGGAGTAATCCCTTTTCTCCACGTCAGGGCTCACCTCTGGTATAACACAGACTTACACATTGTTAATAAGCTTTTTTATTGGGCATGTTGGAAGAGGACAGGGCTATGACATGTGGATCAATTGTTACCTGATGGCACTCGGAAATCCTTCTTGCAACCAAGGGATGAATTCTAGTGAGCATTGGAAGTATAGACAATTGGTACACTACCTTTGGAGGACAGAAGGGATCTCTCTGGTTGCATTGCCCATTTCCCTCATACATTAATATTTGCAGCTCTGAAGCCATTTAAAGGGAACAATGTTGATGCTACATGGGCTCCTGATAAAATCCTTGTTCTTCAACCCTTTGCTCATGGCAGCTCAAATGTTATTAGGAAAGGAATACTTTCTCAAAGACTTGGCCAGCTTGCTTCTTGACCATGATAGAACTGTGAGAGATTCTCAACTAAATATTACTTATTTTAAAGTCCTCAATGATTGGTACTGGTTCCCATGTAAGAAGCATAGGGTGCATTTGTTACCACATGATCAGTGTTGGACTTCCCAAAACCCTCACCATGACATTTATCACATCTTGTGGTCCTGTGGAGTTATTCAGCCCTCTTGAGAATTCATGTGGGCCAGTTTACGCAGACACTACTTTCTGGCACAGATTCCATCATCCCATTTAGCTCTGCCGCATGACGCATCCAGCTTCCATGACATTGACTCTCATAATCACCGCCTGTTAGCTACTATTCTTGCTGTGGCCAAAGTGTGCATTCTTCTTCATTAGCACCAACCCATGATCCACATGGGTCAGGAGTATTTATTAGCAGTTCACAATGGTACTATGGACATGTTCATTGATAAACGTGAGGTATACAAGAAGGTCTTAGTGCTTTTATCCCCTCTTTTGAATATTCTATTTTATTGGCTTTCTCTATTATCTCATCTGAATTCCCTCCTTGTGACAGGTATGCTTTGACTGTGATAATATTCTTCTTCTACGCTGATGGAATGCCTCCCGAGCAATTAAGCAATTTTTTTTCTCACAAAGTGGCTTTGTGAGGCCTCATATACATGAGTTAGTGGTTTTTGTTGCTGTTGTGTCACAAAAAGTAGCACAATGACTCTGCAAGGGCCCCATAAATATGGACCTTGGTTACTAAAAATTATAGTACAGTGCTCTGTTGGTGAAGAGCCAGAAGTGGATAGACACTCACATGAGAGGAAGATAAGTATCTAGATCTACACTGCCCTTATGTAGTTCATAGCTCCATAGGGCCTCAAGGGTAGGTGAACTTTGTATCTCCACACTAGAGAAGGGATAGAGCTCCCCGTAATAATGTGCTCCCGGTACTTACTTCATCAGGAGTTTGCACTTGTTTGAATACCTAGTCATACCTTCCGAGCCCTACATATTGATGGGCTCCTGTGTATGTCTGTTTTATAAGTGTTGTTCTCTAAAGGTGCGTGGATCCACATCCTCACGCCACCCCCTGCATGCTGGGAAGTGTTGTTCCCATGACTGACAAACCAGAGAAGAGGCATGATCCTCTGTCATTGCACGAACATGCATCGTCGTACCACCCCATGTGCAGCATGGATGCCCTCCTGAAACCCGTAACTAGGACAAAGCAAGAACCAAATCTGGTCTGTGCGACAGCCGTTAACTTAGCATCAGACAAGGTAAAAAGTAACATTAAAAATAATAGGCATATCCTAAATACACAATCTCAAATGTGGAACTATCACTTGGTCTCACACAAAAGGGCAAGACGCCTAGGTATGTTAGTCCATACGAGACCCAGAAGCCAGGATGGCATGGCGAACACCATATTTAGACAACTGGCACTTCCTGCAGTAACAGGACACTACTCTTGTGGACAATTCAGCATCTGCCACCTCATGTCCCCCACAAAGACAAAATACTTAGGCCTACTATATGGCAGATCATGAGACATACTAATTGTAATTCCACACATGTAATATACATGATCACCTGCCCCTGTGATTATCACTACAAAGGGATGATGATCTACAAGTTAAAAACAAGGATGTGCAAGCATAGGAGTAACATACATTGTAAATGTGGTACCACAAGGATGCCGGAACACTACATCTCCGCAGGAAATACAGTGAAGGAGCTTAAATGGGTAGTGATAGAACAGGTAATGGTAAGGAGAAAAACTAGAGAAAAGAACAATGATGGGTACACAGGCTCTCAATACACAAGCAAGGCCTAAACAACGACATTCCCCGGGGTAGTATAATAAAGGAACACCTCTTCAATGAATGTACATATCTAATCCACAAATATACCTAGGATGACTCAGAGTGTCTGGTAAGGGCATATACCCTCAGTCAGATAAAGCCACTTAAATCACCATATATTAATGTCCCAGTAAGGGAGTGTGTCTTTGCTCCTTTTCTGTCTGTACCTTCCAAAAATGAAACCATTTTTTTTAATCCTGTCTCAAAGAACAGAACTACACATTGTCAACATTACAGGGCTGTTAGAAATTGGGTTTGTGCTTGGTAGAGGTATGCACCCTGTCCAAGCAGGAACCACAATCCTAGTCACGCTAACCAAGCAGGAACCATAATCCTAGTCACGCTAAAACTTAACCTGTGCTCACCCTCTATTAGCTTGGCACAGAGCAGTCAGGCTTAACTGAAAAGGCAATGTGCAAAGTATTTGCGCAAAACTTTAAACAGTAAAAAGGTGAAAACACCACACAAAAAATGATCCACACCAGGTTAGAAAAATAGATCTGAGTTTAATGAACAAAACAAGACCAAAACAACAAAATTCCAATAAAAAGAAATCAAGACATGCATTTTTAAGGATTAAATGTAAAATATAATTCAAAAGCAATAAGTGCCTAAGTGGGATATCTGGTCACACTGGACTAGAACAAAGTCAAGAGTTCAGGCCGCCCGTGATGGAGTGCAGGTCAGCTACAAAAACCATGCAGAGCCTGCCGAACAACAGTACCTTAATCCTTGTTATAGCATGAGACGTCTCGATGATCCACACATAGCTGGGATATAACACAGGTATTTTCCACACAATGGTGGCTATGTGTCGAGTCTGAGTGCAATGCGCCAGTTCAAGGTGCGGTGTTTCTGAATGCAAGGAGGTGGGTCAGTCCATGCTGGAAGGGCAATGGTTTGGTCTCCATGCAGTCGTGGTGATGAGTTGGTTCAGTGGCAGTGGTTCCAGGGTGATGCAGCAGTTCAGCGGGCAATGTGCCCATCCGGTCTCTGCAGCACAGGTGTAGGAGGCTGGCCTGGCTTATAGTGGGTACCTGATGGTACTTACACTTGTGCCAGGTCCAGTTATCCCTTATTAGTAGATTAGTAGTGTTCTAGCAGCTTAGGCTGATAGAGGTAGCTATAGAAGAGCAGCTTAGGCTGAACTAGGAGACATGCAAAGCTCCTACCATACCACTTATATCATACAGGACTATGGCCCTCATTACAACCCTGGTGGTCGGTGTTAAAGCAGCGGTAAGACCGCCAACAGGCCGGCGGTAAAAAAAATGGAATGACAACCATGGCAAAAACCGCAAACATAGACAGCCACTTTAACACTCCGACTGCCACGGCGGTAGAAACAAACAGCATGGTGGTCACCGCCAACAGACAGGCGGAAGACAATGTACCGCCCACACTATTATGAGAGGCCAATCCGCCACCTTTTCCGGGGCGGAACCAACGCGAACAAAAACACAGCGGAAACAGGACTTGGAAGGGAAAACACTCCCCTCTACACATTCCACGAGGAACCAGGATGCCATGGAGTCAGAACTCCAAATACTCTCTGCAATAATATTCCTGCTCCTCCACCAGGAGCACGAACGACGGCGGCGGCGACGACCGTGAGTACTGCACCTACAACACAGGGGAGGGTGGAGGGAAAAGAGAGTGACACACACACGCAAAACCCCCACCCTCACCCACAACAACATACACACAAATACATGCTGCAACATTACATTTACACCCTCCCAGCACCCCTGGAAGAATGCAAGGACAAAAGGAAATGAGTTGAACGATTGTATTCAATAAAAATCCATTAGTCAAAACTTGAAATACAGTATAAACAATTATGTACACCAACTGCACAAGTCCGGATAGTGCACCATTCATAGTCCGTGGACCACTGAGCCCAAAATGCCTTGGCGAGGCCCATACTCGATACCAGACTCCAAACGGAGAGAACACTGCTGGGGCATCAGATCGAAATGAAACATGCACCTCAGGGGGAAGGGAAGGGGGGCACCTCAGCTGGATGAGTGCACAACGCCAACTCCACGAGGGGGCTCCATGCCCATTGACGTATCCTGGGGAGTGCAAAGCCACAGTCTCTCAAGTCTCTCCAGTGGGTGGTTTGCCCACTGCTTTATCCTGGGGAGTGCAAAGCCACAATCTCTCAAGTCTCTCCAGTGGGTGGTTTGCCCACTGCTGTATCCTGGGGAGTGCAAAGCCACAGTCTCTCAAGTCTCTCCAGTGGGTGGTTTGCCCACTGCTTTATCCTGGGGCGTGCAAAGCCACAGTCTCTCAAGTGGATAACAGTCTCCACTGGTTGTGGAGGGGGCTTTGTGCCCAGAGTTCTTCATCCTGCCAAGGACTGAGGTAGTGGATGTCTTTTTCCACTGGTTCTGGAGGGGGCTTTGTGCCCAGAGTGCTTCATCCTACCTAGGACTGAGGTAGTGGATGTGACACTCCACTGACGGTGGTGCAACATGCAAGCTTCCCAGGCTCCTGGAACTGACCACCAGCCTCGGACGACTGACCACTGGGGATGGCAGCCATGCCTGCGGTGGTGCCACTGGCTCAAGATGTCGCAGGTTGCTGGCGGTGCTGGCGGCAGTGTCAGTAGCAGTGGGGCTTGCGGCTGCCTCAGTGGCATCGGTGCTGGCGGCGGGCTCTGTGGCATCGGTGCTGGTGGCGGCCTCTGTGTAATCGGTGCTGGCGGCTGCCTCTGTGGAATCGGTGCTGGTGATGGATTTTGCGGCAGCGGTCTTTGTGGCGGCGGTGCTGGTGGCGGGCTCAGTGACTGCGGTGCTGGTGGCAGTGCATGTGGCGGTGCAGGTGGTGGTGCTGGTGGTGGTCTTGTCCGACGTGCAGGTCGGCGTCGACGTGGACCTGCCCTTGATCTTCTGGCCCTTCCCCACCCTGGATGGTGGCGCAGCTGCCTTGCCACTATCCACTGTTGCTTTGCCTGAGCCCTTGTTGGCAGGTGTTTTCGCCTTCTCCCTCTGGGATGTGGGCAACTTTTTTACTTTTGGAGGTGGCGGAATGTCCTTGCCTTTGCTCAGTGGAACACTGACAGCCCTGTTGCTTGGCGCACTCCAAAAGCCCGCAATTGCTGGCACCACTGTGCCCGATGATGTGGTGGCTGAGGTGCTGGGTTGAGACCTGGAAAGGCGGGCCCTATGGGACGGACGGGGGCGGAGGTGTAGAGAAGAGGTCAACATTAGATAGGAAAAGCTTTTTAGACACACTGGCATGGGTAGATGGAGGGGGCTTGGGAGTGGAGGAAGAGGTAGTTGATGTAGGAGATGTACGTTTGCTGACTTTGGGTGAAGGTGCATGGGCTGTAGGCTGTTGTGAGGTGGATGGCTGTTGGGTGGGTGTGTGGCTGCGTTTGTGTACTTTGGGAGGAGGGTTCACAGACACACTGGTAGAGGACACGGGATGTGTGAATGGTAGTGGTGGTGGTGAGTGCACGTGAGCGGTGTGTGGTGATGGGCGTGCTGGTGATGGAGGTAGTAGCTGAAGATGTAGTGCATGCAGGTGTGAGTGGAGACGAGACAGGTAGGGAGGAGGGAGATGTGGAGGAGGGGGACACAGTGGAGGCAGTGGATGTTGGTATGTGTGCATGGGTATGATGCTTGTGTGAGTGCCTGTGGGATGTGTGGTGCTTATATTTGCCAGAGCCACCCTTGTGTGTTGAGGTGTGTGCATGCTGGTCTGATGGTGTGCTTGGGATATGCTGAGGTACAAGGGATTGGGTCTGGGTGGAGGAAGTTGGAGGGGATTCTGAGCACAGGGACAATTGCTGCCATCAGTGCAGAGCCAAGAGCCTGAAATGCTCTCTGTTGGGCTGCCTGGCCAGAATGAATGCCCTCCAGGTATGCATTTGTTTGTTGCAAATGCCTCTCGACACCCTGGATGGCTTTCAGAATAGTAGACTGCCCAACAGTGAGGGATCTCAGGAGGTCAATAGCCTCCTCACTGAGGGCAGCAGGGCTGACTGGGGCAGGGCCTCAGGTGCCTGGGGCAAAGGAGATGCCCTCCCTCCTGGGTGAGCGGACACAGGACACACGCTGAGGGGCTGCTGGGAGGGTGGTGCTGGTAGGGGGTTGGCGGCTGTACCTGTTGATGCGGGGGGCACCGAGGGGCCCGCCACCGCAAGGGAGCTCCCATCAGAGGAGGAGTCACTGTTGCTGATGTCACCTCCTGTCCCCGCCATGGAGCTCCCCTCGCCCTCCGTCCCACTGGTGGCTTCAGACTTTGTTGCCTCGCCCTCCAGGGCCATGTGGGATGCAGCTCCCTCCTGCTCCGGTGGCACTGCTCCTCCGCCTGATGATGCTAATGCACACAAGAACAGGGAGACCACAAAAAGGAGGGGGGGAGACAGAAGAAAGACATGTTCAGTGCATGCAATACCGCTACCGTTGGCGGACACTACAGACACAGCAGCCCTCTGCACTACGCCATCCACTTAGAGTTCCCTAATTAATCCCAGGGACATGGGGTACAAGGCCCATGCCCGATTGCTGCACACATGGAAGTCACAGGAGCCTGACTAGGTGTAGTTGGCTCTTACCACTGGTGGGGTTGGGGCGCCACATAGCATGCCTCACGAAGGGACCTTGCCTACAAAACTCGCCATGGCCAAGGGGAACCCACAGCCCACCTTCCCCACCCAGACACCTCGTAATGCACGCAGAGTCAGATGGATGTGACTGTACTCACCACCTTGTGGCTGCTGTGATGCCCTCAAGCGCCCATCCAACTCCGGATATGCCACCCGCAAGGATCCGGAACATCAGGGGGGTCATGGTGCGACAGGCACTCCTCCCACGTTGGGAGGCCATTCCCAGCTGGGCCTCCGCCGTCTTGTTGCTCCAGCGGAGAATGTCCTCCCATCTTTTCCGGCAGTAAGTTCTCTGTCTGTGGTGGACCCCCAGGGTCCGGATGTCCTAGGCGATGGCACGACAAATATCCTTCTTCTGGTGGGCGCTGACCTTGAGGAATAGTACAGGGAAAAAGGATAATCTTTAACCGTCTGAACCGTCACAGTCATTGACCCACGTTCCCACCCTTGCCCTGACGCACATACATTCACCGTCCGCTCATGCAGGCCTGAGTCCCCCCCTGTATCTTCCATCCACACCACTCCAAACAGGCATTGCCCATACAGCATGCTCATAGTGTACTCACCTGTTTGTCTGGAGGACCGTAGAGTAGCGTGTACTGGGGGAGGACCCATCCACTAACTTCTCCAACTTCTCCGAAGTGAGGGCAGGGGCCCTTTCACATGAGCCATCGTCGCTTCCAGACTGAGGTCACAGCAGCACTTGCAGTGTAGGTCCTCTCCTGTCGAAGGTCAGGTATCAAGTGAGTGAACAGACAGAAAACGGCGGTTGCATCCACGGCGGTGCATACCGTCACCTTCGGCGTACATCGTCATTGGCTCCTCAGACCCATAGGGTCCATTGTTAACCAATGCAGGATTGCGCCACAGTCTTCGACCACCTACCGCGACAGTGTACAACGCCAGCGCAGTTACCTCATATCCCCTTGTCCCACATTACAGGTCAGGCAGCCGCCATTTCAGGGGGCCACATGGAATTAATTTTAAATGTGTCACACCTATCTAGGCCTTGCATACACACAGCGACAGGCACATTGCGGATAGACAAATGTGTGCAATAAATATTATTTTTAATATCTCAGTGTTGGCTGACTCTGTGCTCGCTGTTCTCGTTCATATGGCACGTCCGCTGGGGCAGGTGAGGAGATGACAGCATCCTCCGGTGTACAGACCGCTGGTGGTCCTGTTGACAATGGAAGACAGACACATCATTATCACTTACAGACTTGATCGTGCCACAATCCAGGAACTGTGTGCCGAGTTGGAGCCAGACCTGATGTCAGCTATCTGCCATCCCACAGGAATCCCCCCTCTAGTGCAGGTCCTGTCAGTACTCCATTTCCTGGCAAGTGGGTCTTTTAAAACAACAGTGGCCATTGCATCAGGGATGTCCCAGCCTATGTTCTCAAACGTGTTGTCCAGAGTGTTGTCTGCCCTGCCGAAACACATGCGCAGCTACATCGTTTTCCCTCAGGTGGAGGATTTGCCCACAGTGAAAGGTGACTTCTATGCCCTGGGACATATCCCCAACATCATAGGAGCCATTGATGGGACACATGTGGCATTGATACCCCCAGAGGAGTGAACAGGTGTACAGAAACAGGAAGAGCTACCATTCAATGAATGTGCAGATGGTGTGTTTGGCCGACCAGTACATCTCCCATGTGAATGCCATGTTCCCTGGCTCAGTGCATGACGCTTACGTTTTGAAGAATAGCAGCATCCCTTATGTGATGGGGCAACTCCAGAGGCAGCGGGTGTGGCTAATAGGTGAGGATAAGGACCCTATACCGTGTGAATGATTGTCTGGGTCTGGGGTTGTCCCTAAGGGTTAGTGTGTGTCTAACAGTTGTCCCTCGACATTTGCAGGTGACTCTGGGTACCCCAACCTGTCATGGTTACTGACCCCAGTGAGAAATCCCAGGACAAGGGCAGAGGAACACTTCAATGAGGCACATGGGCGAACTAGGAGAGTGATCAAAAGGACCTTCGGCCTCCTGAAGGCTAGGTTCCGGTGCCTCCATATGACAGGTGGTTCTCTCTACTACTCACCAAAGAAGGTGTGCAGATCATCGTGGCCTGCTGTATGCTGCACAACCTGGCTTTGCGATGACAGGTGCCTTTTCTGCAGGAGGATGGTCCAGAAGGTGTGGCAGCTGTGGAGCCTGTGGACAGTGAAGAAGAGGAGGCAGAAGAAGAGGATATCGACAACAGAAACAACGTTATCCAGCAGTACTTCCAGTGAGACACAGGTAAGAAGACATCACTGCCTCCCACATCTCATACAATTGTTAGACCTATAATATGTCTGTCACTTTCACCCAGTCTATGGACCCTGAATTGTCATTTTGCACTTCCATTTCACAGATGTGGGTCCCACTGTGCGACCTCTGCTATATTACCTCATGGACTAGAGCTGTGTGACATAGGAATGTTGACAATACAATCGACATTGCTATTTTCCTTAGTTATAGCAAATACACATTTGTGAAAGCACAGACTGACTCCAGATTGTTTTGTGATTCAAGTGTGTTTATTTAAGTGCAAATTAGTGGAGGGGGTTGTAAAATGGGCAGGGGTGATGGTGGAGGAATGTCCATGGCAGAGTCCAGTCTATTTGTTTCACAGGTGCATTGTCCAAAGGGGCATAGGAAGTGGAGCTAGGGCAGTTGATAGATGGACAGGGTGAAGAAGTGGAACAGAAGGATGACATTCAGGGGGGTCTCATTTCTTGGCAGGGGTCTTGGCATTGTTCTCTGTCTTTGTCCTGGATCTCAGGGACCGTTTACGGGGTGGTTCTCCATCTGCAGGGGGTGGGGTGCTGATGTCGTGGTCCTGTGGCGGTGCCTCCTGTCCACTACCGCCGTCGGAGGTGGTGGGCTGTTCATCATCCAGACTAGTGTCAGGGGCCCCTTGTGTGCCACAGTGTCCCTCCTGGTATTCACAAGGTCCTTCAGCACCCCTACAGTGGTGACCAGGGTGGTGTTGATGGACTTGAGTTCCTCCATGATCCCCAAATACTGTTCCTCCTGCACCCGCTGGGTCTCCTGAAACTTGGCCAGTACTGTTGCCATCGTCTCCTGGGAATTATGGTATGCTCCCATGATGTTGGAGAGGGCCTCGTGGAGAGTGGGTTCCCTGGGCCTGTCCTCCCCGTCACACAGCAGACCTCCCAGTTCCCCAGTTTTCCTGTTCCTCTGTCCCCTGAACCGTGTGGCCACTGCCACTGCCCCCAGGTCCCTGATGTTCTTGGGGTGGTGGGTTTGCCTGGGTTCCCTGTAGTGGTGGTCACACTGCTGCTTGACGTGTCCTGGGGACAGAGGTATGGGCCTGCTGGGTGGGTGCGGTGCTGGTGTTTCCTGAGGGGGGAGGCTCTCTGGTGGCATGTGCCAGTGTGTAGGGAACCGACTGTCCCGAGGTCCCAGATGGTCCGGGCTGGTCATCTAGATCCAGTTGGACAGAGCTGCTGTCATCACTGTGGGCCTCTTCTGTGGGGGGAGTGGACATGTCTGGAACCTTCTGTCCGGTGACATTGGGTAGGGGTCCTGCAGGGGTGTAAAGGCATGATTATTGCATCTGTGTGTGCCATTGTGTGCAATGGGTGGGTGACCCTGTACCCCAGTGCTTACACTCTTGTCTAGGGCCTTGTGTGATATTTGGTTTGGGGATCTGTGCGGGTATCTGTAGTAGACATGCTTTGGTGATAGGTGCCATGCTTTGGTGTTGTATGCAGGGCTTGGTGTTGGGATGTGTGGGTTGTGATAGTGGGGCATATGTGAGGTGTTGGAGTGATGGGGGTAAGGGTGGGGTATGTCATAGCATGCAGGTAGGGTGGGGGATGTAATAGTTAAGATTTGACTTACCAGAGTCCATTCCACCTGCTACTCCTGCGAGGCCCTCAGGATGCAGTATAGCCAAAACCATCTTCTCCCATATTGTAAGTTGTGGGGGAGGAGGTGGGGGTCCCCCGCCAGTCCTCTGAACTGCAATCTGGTGTCTTGAGACCACGGAACACACCTTCCCCCGTAGGTCGTTCCACCTCATCCTGATGTCATCCCTAGTTCTTGGATGCTGTCCCACTGCGTTGACCAGGTCTAGGATTCTGCGCTATAGCTCCATCTTCCTAGCTATTGAGGTGTGCTGCACCTGTGATCCGAATAGCTGTGGCTCTACATGGACGATTTCCTCCACCATGACCCTGAACTCCTCCTCAAAGAACCTGGGGTGTCTTTGCGGTGCCATGGTGTGGTGTGGGTGATGTGTGAGGTGGTGTGTGTTGTGATGTGTGAGGGGATGTGTTTGTGTGTGTTGTCTGAGGTGCATGGATGTTGTGTGAGTGATGGTGTTGTGTGCCTGTGGATGCTAGAGTTGTTTCTGGTGGTGTCTCTCTCTGGGCTTCTTTCTCAATTTTTGTCGTAGGGGTTTGTGGGTGATGTGGATGTGTGTTTTATATTGGTATGAGTGTGAGGGTGTGGTGTGTATATGTGTGCCAGGTATGTGTATTTCGAATTGTCCAATGTGGTGTAGTTTTGTAAGTGTGTGTGTATTTTGAGTGCGGCGGTGTGTACCGTCAATGGTTTACTGCGGTTGAAAGACCGCCACGTTGATTTGTGGGTCGTGATACTGTGGCCGTATTCCTGTTGACGTGACGGTGTGGGTTTTGCTATCACCAGTTTATCACTGACCTTTGGTGTGGCGGCCGTGTGTTGGTGTCTGTATAGTGGCAGTATTCTCTGTGTGGGTCATAATACCCGTAGTGGAATGCTGCCGCAGTCACGGTATGTTGGCGGCCGTCGGCACGGCAGTAAGCAGCATTTACCGCCAGGGTTGTAATGAGGGTCTTTGTGCCTACTACTGGGCTTGTGTATTCTCTCTAGACTGCCACATACAAAGGGAGCATAGGTGTGACTGATAAGCCTTCAACATCCTGATGGGCCATCCTTGTCAGGATAGGTAGGAGGGGATGCCTTACACCAAAAAGGGCAGTGTCCTGCCACACACAAAGAGCTGCATACCTCCTATAGTGAGTTTGGAGCCAATGCAGGAAGGGAGGGCATTGGTGCACTTCAAAGACCCTTCTTTGAAGTCTCCACCATTTCAAAGGCACAACTGGGTATAAGCACTGAACCTCTGACAACACCAACCCAATACACTTCTGGACCTGTGGCTACTCTGTCAGGAAGAAGGACTGCTGTGCTGCTATAAGGACTGACACTCTACTGAGCTACTACCCAGCTGGACACCTGCTTTTCTGAGCTGACCTGCTGCCCTCCTGCCTGGGAGTGAGAAGGATTTAACTTGCATCTTTCCATCCCAGAAACAAAGTGACTCCAAGGGCTTGCTGGCTTGACTCCTGTTCTGAGTCTCAGGGAAACAAAAAATGTCACAAATAGCACCTGGACTTTATTTGCTGCATGTCCTGCTCTGCCAAGTGGTGCCAACTCAGTCTAGGACCCTTGTAAGTGAATATAAAGTGCTGCAACAGCCAGAACTTGTGCATCACTGCCATTGCGCAGATCGGAAACAAAGCATTGCCTGTTGAAAGATTGGGATTGATGTGTCACCAGTTGTAGGAAAGTACCATCTTGCCTGGCATGTTACCCCCCATTTTTACTTGTGTGTCAGTCTGTTTTTGCCTGTGCCACTGGGATCCTGCAAGCCAGGACCCCAGTGCTCATAGTTTGTGGCCGATATGTTTTCCCTCAGTGGTGGATAACTGTATCTCTGAGGCTCTGCTAACCAGTGTTTATGCTCTCTCTGCTTTTAAAATTGTCACTGCAGGCTAGTGACCATTTTCACCAATTCGGATTGGCACACTGGAACACCCTTATAATTCCCTGGTATATGCTCCCTAGGTACCCAGGGTACTTGGGTTCCAGGAGACCCCTATGGGCTGCAGCATTTCTTTTGCCACCTATAGGGAGCTCAGACAATTCTTACACAGGACTGCCACTGCAGCCTTAGTGAAATAACGTCCACGTTATTTCACAGCCATTTTACACCACTTAAGTAACTTATAAGTCACCTATATGTCTAACCCTCACTTAGTGAAAGTTAGGTGCAAAGTTACTAAGTGTGAGGGCACCCTGGCACTAGCCGAGGTGCCCCTACATTGTTCAGGGCAATTACCCCACACTTTGTGAGTGCGGGACACCATTACACATGTGAACTACATATAGGTCAATACCGATATGTAGCTTCACAAAGGTAACTCCAAACATGGCCATGTAACATGTCTAAGATCATGCCAAATCTGGTATTGGGGTGCCAATCCCATGCATACCCGGGGCTCCAGCATGGACCCTGGGTACTGCCAAACTAGCTCTCTGGGGTTTTCTCTGCAGCTACCGCTGCTGCCAACCCTCAGACAGGTTTCTTCCCTCCTGGGGTCTGGGCAGCCCAGTCCCAGAAAGGCAGAACAAAGGATTTCCTCTGAGAGAGGGTGTAACACCCTCTCCCTTTGGAAATAGGTGTTAAGGGCTGGGGAGGAGTAGCCTCCTCCAGCCTCTGGAAATGCTTTGAAGGGCACAGATGGTGTCCTCCTTGCATAGGCCAGTCTACACCGGTTTAGGGATCCCCCAGCCCCTGCTCTGGTGCAAAACTGGACAAAGGAAAGGGGAGTGACTACTACCCTGTCCATCACCACCCCAGGGGTGGTGCCCAGAGCTCCTCCAGTGTGTCCCAGACCCCGGCCATCTTGAATGCAGAGGTGTGAGGGCACAGTGGAGGCCTCTGAGTGGCCAGTGCCAGCAGATGATGTCAGAGACCCCTCCTAATAGGCTCTTACCTGGTTAGGTAGCCAATCCTCCTTTGAGGGCTATTTAGGGTCTCTCCTGTGGGTTTCTCTGGAGATAACAAATGCAAGAGCTCACCAGAGTTCCTCTGCATCTCACTCTTCGACTTCTGCCAAGGATCGACCTCTGACTGCTCCAGGACACCTGCAAACCGCAACAAAGTGGCAAGACGAGTACCAGCAACATTGTAGCGCCTAATTCTGCCGGCTTTCTCGACTGTTTCCTGGTGGTGCATGCTCTGAGGGCTGTCTGCCTTCACCCTGCAATGGAAGCCAAGAAGAAATCTCCTGTGGGTCGACGGAATCTTCCCCCTGCTAACGCAGGCACCAAACTTCTACAGCACCGGTCCTCTGGGTCCCCTCTCATCTTGACGAGCATGGTCCCTGGGACACAGGAGCTAGATCCAAGTGACCCTGACTGTCGAGTGGTCCTTCTGTCAAATTTGGTGGAGGTAAGTCCTTGCCTCCCCACGCCAGACAGTAATCCTGAGTACTGCATGATCTGCAGCTGCTAGGGCTGTTGTGCACTTTTGCAAGGATTCCTTCATGCACAGCACAGACAGGTCCCCAGCACTCCGTCCTGCATTGCTTAACTTGCTGAGTTGACCACTGGCTTCGTGGGGCTCTCTTTTGTTGTGTTGAGATGACTGCTGTTCCCAGATTTCTTGAACACCTGTTCAAGTGCTTCTGCGGGTTCTGCCTGCTTCTACATGGGCTCTCTCTATTGCTGTGTGCCCCCTTTGTCTCCTCCTCTTCCAAGGAGCGACCTCCTGGTCCTTCCTGGGCCCGGGCAGCACATATTATCTTCAACTGCAACTCTTGCAGCTAGCAAGGCTTGTTTGTGATCTTTATGCGTGGAACCAACTCTGCATCCTCCAGCACGCCGTGGGACATCTCCCGACCAAAGGAGAAGTTCCTGGCACCTTCCAATGTTGCAGAATTTTTGGCTTCTTCCACCCAGAGGCAGCCCTTTTGCACCTTCATCTGGGTTTTAGTGGGCTCCTGCCCCTCCTGGACACTTGCGTGACTCTTGGACTTAGTCCCCTTCCTTTGCAGGTCCTCAGGTCCGGGAATCCATCTTCAGTGCTTTGCAGTCAGTTGTTGCCTTTGCAAAATCCCATATCTCAACTTTACTGTCTTTCTGGGGTAGTAGGGTTACTTTACTCAAAGTTTTCAGGGTCTTGGGGTGGGGTATCTTGGACACCCTTAGTGTTTTCATACACTCCCAGCGACCTTCTGCACACTACACTAGGCCTGGGGTCCATTTGTGGTTCGCATTCCACTTTTGGAGTATATGGTTTGTGTTGCCCCTAGGCCTACTGCATCCTATTGTATTCTACAGGGTTTGCACTACTTTTCTAACTGTTTACTCACCTGATTTTGGTTTGTGTGTATATTTTGTGTATTTTACTTACCTCCTAAGTGAGTATATCCTCTGAGATACTTTTGGCATATTGTCACTAAAATAAAGTATCTTTATTTTTAGTAACTCTGAGTATTGTGTTTCTCATGATATAGGCCCTCATTACAACATTGGTGGTAAGTCCCGCTTACCGCTGTGCAGAAGACCGCAAACACACAGCTGCGGCGGCGGAATTCTTCTACAGCTATTACGACCCACAGCCCGGAATCTGCCAAAATCCAGACACCCACACAAGTCCGCCACACCAAAGGTCAGTGATAAACTAGCATTGACGTGTCTTTGTTCCATTGTCGACTGGTCCACCACGGGTCTGTACACCCAAGGATGCCGCCATCTCATATGCTGCCTCAGCGGTTGTAGCCTATGGAGGAGAATGGTGAGCAGAAGGTCATTTACCACATAGATAGCACAACTGTGTCTGAACTATTGTTACAGAATCCGTGTGTGAAATATTGAGTCCGTATATGTGCCAATATGTGTTGTGATGCAGTTAGGTGCCATGCCATGTGCTCCCCAGAAATGGCAGCTGCCTGACTTGTGAGGAGGGACAAGGGGAAATGAGGTAACTGCGCTGGCATTGTGTAGCATCAGGGTAGGCGGTCGAAGACCTCTGTGCAACTCCACATTGGTTATCATTGGGCCCTATGGGTCTGAGGAGCCAATGGCAATGTACACCGGCAGTGACATACGCACCACCGCGGACGTGACTGCCATTTTCTATCTCTTCACTCACTTGACACCTGACCATCAACAGGAGAGGACCTACATTGCAAGTGCTGCTGTGACCTGAGTCTGGAAGCAACAATGGCTACAGTGTCTGGGGAAAGGCCCCCTGCCTTCACTGCGGAGGAGTTGGACAAACTGGTGGATGGGGTCCTCCCCCAGTGTCACGCTACTCTACGGTCCTCCAGACAAACAGGTGAGTACACTGTGAGCATGATGCGTGGGCAATGCCTGTTTGGAGTGGTGTGGATGTAAGCCACATATTAGGGGGTGGCCTGAGTGCTGCATGTGAGGTGGTCAGTGTATGTGCGTCCAGACATGGCTGGAAACTGGGGGGCAATGAGTATGATGGTCCGGACCGGTGAGTAATTAAATTTGTTTGCTCTTTTCACCCTCTAGGTCAGTGTCCACCAGAAGAAGGGTATTGGCGTGCCATCACCAAGGAGGTGCAGACCCTGGGCACCCACTGCCGCAAGAGGTGGGAGGACCTGCACCGCTAGAGCAAGAAGATGGCGGAGGCCCAGCTGGGCCTGGCCTCTCAACGTGGAAGGGGTGCCCATCGCACTATTACCCCACTGATGTTCCGCATCCTGGCGGTGGTCTATCTGGAGTTGGATGGGTGCTTGAGGGCATCACAGCAGCCACAAGGGGATGAGTACAGTTTCAGAAAGCTGACTCTGCACAGTTTGGGAACTAGCTGGGTGCCCCTAGGCCAGGGAGATCATGCCAGGTACGTCCCTTGTTTGCAGGCTCTGAAGCACCCCTACCCCAATGGCACAATTGTGAAGCTACTAGTGTGCAGGGTACTGTGGGTGTCAGGTGTGCATGTGCTGGCATTAGCCATTGTAGCCCATGGGCTGGTGACTACCATAGTGTCTGGTTAGGCAAGGCCTAGTGCATAGGGCAGCTCAGTGTGTGTTGTGTCCGCCAACGGTAGTCGTGTTGCTGGCATTGACCATGTGTGTCCGCTATCTTCCCTCCCTTCTTGTTTTGTCATCCTGTCCTTGTGTGCATTAGCATCATCTGGCGGAGGAGCTGAGGCGCAGGCGACCGAGGGAGCTGCATCCCACATGGCCCATGTGGATGAATCCACGGAGGGTGAAGGCACCAGTGGGATGGAGGGCGAGCAGAGCTCCACGACGGGGACAGGAGGGGATACCAGTGACTCCTCTGATGGAAGCTCCCTGGCGGTGGCGGACACCTCTGTGCCCACCCCAACAACAGGTACAGCCGCCACTCCCCCTACCAGCACCACCCTCCCAGCAGCCCCTCAGCGTGTTTCCCGCTCACCCAGGAGGGGGGCATCTCCTTCGCCCCAGGCACCTCAGACCCGCCCTAGTCAGCCCTGCTGCCCTCTGTGAGAAGGCTATTGACCTCCTGAGATCCCTCACTGTTGGGCAGTCAACCATTCTGAATGCCATCCAGGGTGTCGAGAGGCATTTGCAGCAAACAAATGCATACTTGGAGGGCATTCATCCTGGCGTAGCGGCCCAATAGAGAGCATTTCAGTCTCTGGCCACAGCACTGATGGCAACCATTGTCCCTGTGTGCAGCCTCCCCCCTCCAACTTCCACTACCCCGACCCAATCTCCTCTACCTCAGCCTATCCCAAGCACACCTTCAGACCAGCATGCACACACATCAACATACAAAAGTGGCTCAGGAAAACATAAGCACCACACATCATCACACATGCACTCACACAAGCACCATACCCATGCACACATACCAACATCCACTTCCTCCACTGTGTCCCCCTCCTCCACGTCCTCCACCTCCCTCCCAGTCTCATCTCTACTCACACCTGCATGCACTACATCATCAGACACTGCCTCCATCACCAGCACGCCCATCACAATACACCGCTCATGAGCAATCACAACCCCAACAACCATTCACTCGTCCCCTGTGTCCTCTCCCAGTGTGTCTGTGAGCCCTCCTCCCAAAGTACACAAACGCAGGCACACACCCACTCAACAGCCATCCACCTCACAACAGCCTTCAGCCCATGCACCTTCACCCAAACTCAGTAGACGTACACCTCCTACAACCACTACCTCTTCCTCCACTCCCACACCCCCTCCATCTTCCCGTCCTAGTGTGTCTAAAAAACTTTTCCTGGCTAACATTAACCTCTTCCCTACACCTCCTCCACGTCCTTCCCCTAGGGCCAGGATGTCTAGATCCCAGCCCAGCACCTCAGCCACCAAATTTGCGTCTGCTGTGATCCCTGCAAGTCCGGGTGGATCGAAGGGGACACCAGTCAGAGCTGCCAGTGTGCCACCTACAGAGATAAGGACCACCTGATTTCACCACCTGCCAAGGTCAAGAAGGGGCCGGCATCCAGCAGGGGAAAGTCACACCACCCACCCAGCAAGGCCTCATCCAAACACAAAGACGACAGTGCCAAGGTCCCAGCAGCGACTGCCAATGTGGGGAAGGGACACAAGACAAAGGGCAAGTCACCTCAGGGAACGATGCCTCCTGGTGAGGGGCTGGTGACCAGCATTTCCTCAGTGATGGCAGTGACCTGTACCACGGTCACCACCGCTGCAATGACCGCCACGTGCACCACCACCTGCACCTCCACCTGCACCGCCGCTGCCACAACATCAGTGTGCAGCATCCTCCCCAAGGATCAGCTATCCGAGGCTGCCGGAGACGGTCTGGTGTCTCCCTCCACCACTACAGACACCTGCACCATGGGCAGCACCAGCAGCATCTCTGCCACAGCCACCGCCACAGCCACCGCCGCAGCCACCGCCACCTGCACCACCATCTGCACCGCAACGTGCCCAGCCGGTGCCACTATATTAGATGTCAGCAGCATCCCCAGTGGGCAACCGTCGGCTGCTGGTGATGTCCTGGACCCTGGACTCGCCACTTGAGGCACCAGCACTGGCCCTACCAGCAGTTTGCAGCCTAAGTTGCCGCAGGATGGAGTGTGGCTCTGCCTCCATAGAGTATCATGCTACCTGTTCCATGTACATCTCGTGGCTCAGACACCCAGGTGAGAGGATGTCAACTGCCACACCCCCAAGTGCTGCATCACTGGGCACAATGCCCCCTCCAGAACCAGTGGAGAGATTCATCCACTCCCCCTATCCTTGGCATGATCAAGCAATCTGGGCACAAAGCTCCCTCCAGAACCAGTGGAGAGATGCATCCACTCCCCCTATCCTTGGCAGGATCAAGCACTCTATCAATCAATCAATCAAAGGCATTTGTATAGCGCACTGCTCACCCAGAGGGTCTCAAGGCGCTGGGGGGGGGGGGGAAACGCTACTGCTCGAACAGCCAGGTCTTGAGTTGCTTCCTGAAGGCGAGATGGTCTTGCGTTGTCCGGAGGTGGATGGGGAGGGAGTTCCATGTCTTGGCTGCCAGGTAGGAGAAGGATCTTCCTCCGGCGGTGGCTCTGCGGATGCGGGGGACGGTGGCGAGAGCGAGGCTGGCGGAGCGGAGCTGGCGGGTGGGCTTGTGGAAGGTCAGGCGGCTGTTGAGGAACTTGGGGCCCAGGTCGTGGAGGGCCTTGTGTGCGTGGGTGAGGAGTCGGAACGTGATTCTTTTGTTGACGGGGAGCCAGTGCAGGTCTCTCAGGTGTTCGGAGATGTGGCTGTGTCGGGGGATGTCCAGGATGAGTCGTGCTGAGGCGTTCTGGATCCGTTGGAGTTTCTTCTGGAGTTTGGCGGCGGTGCCGGCGTAGAGGGCGTTCCCGTAGTCCAGCCGACTGGTGACGAGGGCCTGGGTGACCGTCTTCCTGGTCTCGGTGGGGATCCACCAGAAGATCTTTCGAAGCATGCGCAGGGTGTTGAAGCATGAAGATGAGACGGCGTTGACTTGTCTGGTCATCGAGAGGGAGGAGTCCAGGATGAAGCCTAGGTTGCGAGCGTGGTCCGTTGGCTTGGGGGTGGCTCCCAGGGCGGGGGGCCACCAGGAGTCGTCCCAGGCGGATGGTGATGATCCCAGGATGAGGACCTCCGTCTTGTCTGAGTTCAGTTTCAGGCGGCTGTTCTTCATCCATTCGGCGACGTCTTTCATCCCTTCGTGTAGGCTGGCTCTGGCGGCGTCCGGGTCGCTGGTGAGGGAGAGGATCAGCTGGGTGTCGTCGGCGTAGGTGATGATCTTGAGGTTGTGTTGACGTGCGATGGTTGCGAGGGGGCTCATATAGACGTTGAAGAGGGTGGGGCTGAGCGATGACCCTTGTGGAACTCCGCAGATGACTTCGGTGGCCGCTGACCGGAACGGGGGGAGGCGGACTCTCTGGGTTCTTCCGGCGAGGAATGAGGCGATCCACTCCAGGGCCTTCCCCTGGATGCCGGTGTTGTTCAGGCGCTGTACCAGGGTGCGGTGGCAGACAGTGTCGAACGCTGCGGAGAGGTCCAGGAGGATGAGGGCCGCAGTTTCCCCATTGTCCATTAGGGATCTGATGTCGTCTGTGGCTGCGATGAGGGCGGTCTCCGTGCTGTGGTTGGCTCGGAAGCCGGATTGCGAGTGGTCGAGGGATCCGTTGGTCTCGAGGAAGGCAGCTAGCTGTCTGTTGACGGTCTTCTCGATGACTTTGGCAGGAAACGGGAGGAGCGAGATGGGGCGGTAGTTCTTGAGGTCGGAGGGGTCTGCAGTTGGTTTCTTCAGCAGGGCACTGATCTCGGCGTGTTTCCAGCACTCCGGGAAGGTGGCGGTGTGGAAGGAGGCGTTGATGATGTCACGGAGGTGGGGTGCGATGATGTGGTCAGCCGTGTTGAAGATGTGGTGTGGGCAGGGGTCCGTAGGGGATCCGGAGTGGATGGTGTTCATTGTGCGTGTTGTGTCTTCGGTGCTGACTGGGGTCCAGGTGCGGAGGGTGGCGGTGGGGGGCATCGGTTCGGTGGTGGGGTTTGTGGTTGGTGGGCCGAAGCTGTTGTGAATGTTGGCGATCTTGTCGTGGAAGAAGGCTGCGAGGGAGTCGCAGAGGTCTTGCGAGGGAGTGATGTCATTGTTTCCGGCGTCGGGGTTGGAGAGCTCTTTGACGATGCTGAAGAGTTCCTTGCTGTTGTGGGTGTTGTTGTCCAGTCGTTCCTTGAAGGCTGTCTTCTTTGTGGCGCGGATCAGTTGGTGGTGTTTGCGGGTGGCGTGTTTGAGGGCCGTCATGTTGTCTGTGGTCTGGTTGGTGCGCCAGGTGTTCTCCAGGGAGCGGCAGTTCTTCTTGGAGGTGATGAGCTCGTCGGTGAACCAGGAGGCTTTCTTGCTGCTGCGTCTGCTGGGGGGGTTCTTCTTCAGTGGTGCGAGGGCGTCTGCGCAGTTGGTGATCCACTGTGTGAGGTTGTTGGCGGCTTCGTTGGGGTCCGTTGAGCTGGTGGGGGGGTTCTGGCTGAGGAAGGTGGTGAGCTGGTCGCCGGTGATCTTGTTCCAGCTCCTGCGGGGGGTTTGTTGGGGGTGGTGGTGGGTCGTCGTTTTACTGAAGCTGAAGTGGACGCAGCTGTGGTCAGTCCACTGGAGATTGGTGGAGTGGCTGAAGGTGACATATTTGCTGGATGAGAAGACTGGGTCGAGCGTGTGGCCGGCGTGGTGTGTAGGGGTGGTTACCAGTTGCTTGAGTCCGAGGTTGGCCAGGTTGTCCAGTAGAGCAGTGGTGTTGCGGTCCTTGTCGTCCTCCAGGTGGAAGTTGAGGTCCCCCAGGAGGATGTAGTCGGTGGAATTGATGGCGTGGGGGCTGACGAAGTCTGTGATGTCTTCGCTGAACTGTGTGCGTGGTCCCGGTGGTCTGTAGATGAGGGTGCCTCTGAGCGTGGTCTTGGGGTTGGTGTGTATCTGGAAGTGGAGGTGTTCGGCGGAGGTGAAGGTGTCATCAGAGTTGGTCGTGATGCGGATGGTGTTCTTGTGGATGATGGCGATGCCTCCTCCTGTCTGGTTGACGCGGTCCCTCCTGGTGATTTTGTAGCCTTCTGGGACGGCGATGGCGACGTCGGGTGCTGAGGAGGCGTTCATCCAGGTTTCTGTCAGGAAGGCGATGTCTGGTGCTGTCGAGTCGAGGAGGTTCCAGAGTTCAACGGCATGCCTGTGAACGGAGCGGGTGTTGAGCAGGATGCACATCAGGTGTTTGTTGCTGGGGCTCGGTTTAGTAGGTGCAGTGTTGGGTCGTAGGCTGGTGAAGCGGCAGGTCAGGCAGGTGAAGGGTCCGTGGGTGCGTCTCGGGGTGGCTCGGTAGCAGGCGGTGTTTCGGCCGGCGTTGAGTGCGTGGAGGGTTCTGGCATCGTAGCTGTGCAGGGTGTGCTGGCGAGGGCGAGGACCAGGGGGTCTGGCGCTGGGCGCGGTCCAGGCGCGGACGGGCGCAGACGGGCTTACCTTTGGCGCACCTTCGGCGCTCAGTCGGAGCTCCCGCTGCGCGCGTCCGCTGCGCGGTCGCTCTGGGGGCGTCATAAGTAAGGAGCCGGGAGGGAGGAGCAGCTGGGTGGCGGGAGCGGTCCGGCGAATGGAATCACAGGGGGGCGGGGCCGCAGGGAGGCAGCGGCGGGAAATCCCAGGAGCAGCGAGCGAGCGAAGGAATCTGCAGGCAGGAGGCGGCAAAGGCAGGCAGGAGCGGCAGCAGTGAGTGGGGCGACCAAGCCCTGTGGAGGGCTGAGCGGTCACACTCTGTGGTCCCCTACGGTCCCCTTAAGTAAGGAGCCGGGAGGGAGGAGCAGCTGGGTGGCGGGAGCGGTCCGGCGAATGGAATCACAGGGGGGCGGGGCCGCAGGGAGGCAGCGGCGGGAAATCCCAGGAGCAGCGAGCGAGCGAAGGAATCTGCAGGCAGGAGGCGGCAAAGGCAGGCAGGAGCGGCAGCAGTGAGTGGGGCGACCAAGCCCTGTGGAGGGCTGAGCGGTCACACTCTGTGGTCCCCTACGGTCCCCTTAAGTAAGGAGCCGGGAGGGAGGAGCAGCTGGGTGGCGGGAGCGGTCCGGCGAATGGAATCACAGGGGGGCGGGGCCGCAGGGAGGCAGCGGCGGGAAATCCCAGGAGCAGCGAGCGAGCGAAGGAATCTGCAGGCAGGAGGCGGCAAAGGCAGGCAGGAGCGGCAGCAGTGAGTGGGGCGACCAAGCCCTGTGGAGGGCTGAGCGGTCACACTCTGTGGTCCCCTACGGTCCCCTTAAGTAAGGAGCCGGGAGGGAGGAGCAGCTGGGTGGCGGGAGCGGTCCGGCGAATGGAATCACAGGGGGGCGGGGCCGCAGGGAGGCAGCGGCGGGAAATCCCAGGAGCAGCGAGCGAGCGAAGGAATCTGCAGGCAGGAGGCGGCAAAGGCAGGCAGGAGCGGCAGCAGTGAGTGGGGCGACCAAGCCCTGTGGAGGGCTGAGCGGTCACACTCTGTGGTCCCCTACGGTCCCCTTAAGTAAGGAGCCGGGAGGGAGGAGCAGCTGGGTGGCGGGAGCGGTCCGGCGAATGGAATCACAGGGGGGCGGGGCCGCAGGGAGGCAGCGGCGGGAAATCCCAGGAGCAGCGAGCGAGCGAAGGAATCTGCAGGCAGGAGGCGGCAAAGGCAGGCAGGAGCGGCAGCAGTGAGTGGGGCGACCAAGCCCTGTGGAGGGCTGAGCGGTCACACTCTGTGGTCCCCTACGGTCCCCTTAAGTAAGGAGCCGGGAGGGAGGAGCAGCTGGGTGGCGGGAGCGGTCCGGCGAATGGAATCACAGGGGGGCGGGGCCGCAGGGAGGCAGCGGCGGGAAATCCCAGGAGCAGCGAGCGAGCGAAGGAATCTGCAGGCAGGAGGCGGCAAAGGCAGGCAGGAGCGGCAGCAGTGAGTGGGGCGACCAAGCCCTGTGGAGGGCTGAGCGGTCACTCTGGGCACAATGCCCCCTCCAGAACCAGTGGATGATGCCACCCACTTGAGACACTGTGGCTTTGCACTCCCCAGGACCAGGCAGTGGGAAACTACCCACTTGAGAGACTGTGGCTTTGAACTCCCCAGGACCAAGCAATGGGCAAACCACCAACTCGAGAGACTTGAGAGACTGTGGCTTTCAACTCCCCAGGACCAAGCAGTGGGCAGACCACCCACTAGAGAGACTTGACAGACAGTGGCTTTGCACTCCCCAGGACCAGGCAGTGGGCAAAGCACCCACTTGAGAGACTGTGGCTTTGCACTCCCCAGGATCAGGCAGTGGGCATGAAGCCCCCTCGAGGGGCAGTGGCGTCGTACCATCTTCCGGCTGACTTGACCACCTCCCCTTCCTCCTGAGGTGCCTGTGTTTTTTCCACCTGATGCCCCTGCAGTGTTCTCTCCGTTTTGAGGCAGGTGTCATGTGTGGGCTTCGACCATGCTTTTTGGGACTACTGGTCCACGGACATTTACAAGGGACAGTGTACGGCACTGTGTATATAATGTAAAAAAAAAAAAAATACTGATTATTTACAATTCTATTACTATATCTGAATGTTCCGATATAACACTAGTTAGACTCATTTCCTTTTGTCCTAGCGTTCTTCCAGGGGGTGACAGGGTGTATCAGTAATGTTGTTGGCTGTGTTAGTGTGTATGTTGTTGTGGGTGAGGGTGGGGGTGTTGCGTGTCGCGTGTGTGTGTCACTCTCTTCTCCCTCCCACCCTCTCCTGTTTGCTAGGTGCAGTGACCATCATCGTCGCTGCTGCCAGCTTCTTTCTACTTCCTGGTGTATGACAAGATACACCAACATGGAGAGGATCTGCAATTCGGGCTCCATGTCGTTCTGGTTTTTCGTAGAGTGTCAAAAGGTGAGTGGTTCCCCTTCGATGTACTGTTTCCGCCATGGTTTTGATGTCATTGGTACTGCCCAGAAAAGCTGGTGGATTGGGCTCTCATAATAGGGTGGATGGTACATTGTCTCCCGCCTGTCTGTTGGCGGTGACCGCTGCGGTGTTTGTTGCTACCGCTCTGGCGGTCGGAGTGTTAAAGTTGCTGTCTTTGTTGGCGGTTTCCACTGTGGTCGTAATCCCATTTGCTTTACCGCCGGCCTGTTGGCAGTATTACTCCCGCTTTAACACTAACCGCCAGGGTTGTAATGAGGGCAAAAATGTCTAAAGTAAGAAAATGCCAACTTTCTAAAAGTGCCATTTTCAGAACTGCAATTTAAAATCCAACTTCACCATAAATTGTGATTTTGAATTGTGAGTTCAGGCACAGCAAACCTGGCTAACGTATCTCTTCCAGATTGATAATTACACTTATAAGGTGTAATAAGGTAATGCCAATGTTATCCTATGGGAGGGATAGGCCTTGCAGTAGTGAAAATCAAATTACTGGGCTTTTTACTACCAGGGCTTGTACAACTAAAACATACATGTCCTGCCTTTTAAATACATGGCACCCTGCCCTGTGGTTCACATAGGGCCTACCTTAGGGGTGACTTATATGTATAAAATGGAATGTTGAGGCCTGGCAAGGGGTTGACATGGCAGTTTAAATTGCACAGCAAGGTTCTACAATGCAAGGCCCGAGACGTGGTTATGGGGCTACTTAAGTAGGTGGCATAATCAGTGCTGCTGGCTCACTAGTAGCATTTAATTTACAGGCCCGGACACATGGAATGCACTTTACTAGGGACTCATAAACAAATCAAAAATGCCAATCTGGTATAAGCCATTGTTACCATGTTTTAGGGGAAAGAGCACAAGCACTTTCGCATTGGTTGGTAGTGGTGAAGTGCACAGAGTCCTAACTCCAGCAAAAACAAGGTCAGAAAATGGAGGGAGGCAGGTAAAAAGTTGGAGGGAAGACCATCCTATGGCTCTCTGGTCTAACAAGGATATTAATAGGAGGATGATAGAGAAATAGACACCTAATTTATCCACAACAGACATGCTGTTTAAAGAAGTAGATTATGGGTTATGTTATCAGACCCTGACTAGCGAATTAATTTGATCAGTCACAGGCACTCTGCTTAGAGGGGTTTTATGATAACATATATTTCTCTGTAACACTGATGGTATATCCTGGCTAGTCTTCTTATTACATTTGTAAAATTAAATTCTTGGCTTGAAATAAGTAGACACCAATTGTCTAAAACCATAGTTCATAGGACAACACATATACATCTACAACATCTAAAGTAGATCCCAGCGATTCTACTGAATAATTGTGTCCGATTAATTTCCTGATTTTAAACAAATGTCTCCATTTGTTTAAAAGCACATGCTGCCCTGAATGTAATGGTCATCTCCAGAGCTCTTATAATGTATTATATAGGCTGTACACTAAAAACTGACAGAGAAATCAAGGCCACTCCATAAGGATTCTGGACTATGTTATCCAACATGCCTGGGGCTCATGTGCCAACAAAAAGAATGTTTTTTGAGATAAAAATACCAACACCCAGGTAATTACCTTGAACTATACTTCCCAGGTGCACATGGAGTGGCATGATGTGAATCTGTGAGACACCAGAGGATCATGCATCTACTCTGGTTGGTCAGTCACAGGAACTATACTTCCCAGCATGTGAGGGTACCCAAAGACATGGACCATGCTCTCCCCTGGAGAACAACGCTTATGACATGGACATACACAAGAGCCCATCAATATGCAGGGCTTTGAGGACATGGCTAAGTATTCAAATAAGCAAGAGCTCTTGATAAAATAAGTCTTGTGGGCATATCCTAACTAGGTGCTCTATCACTATGCTCTAATGGATTGTTTGTTGATCACTGTGATACTTTAGGAGGATGTGCAAATCCTGTCTAGCATATGACTACAGAATCTGCCTACACCTGAGGCACTATGGAGCTATGAACTATGTATGGGCAGTGTAGGTCTAGATACTTATCATTAGAAATCCCGAATCTGATGATCCATTGCAGTCCAATGAAAACAACATAAAAAGAACGACAAAAGTCACAAATAAGTAAACCCTGACAATATATTACTGAAACCATGCATGCAATCATAGCTTCTATTGTATTATATAGTGTATAAAGTACATACTAAGGTCAGGATCAGTGGCACAAATAATTGTTTATTTAACCGAGGAAGAATTAAGATGTAAAAATAGAACATGCTAATGAAAAAGGAAGAAGATAAGTTTGGCAGTAAATCAACACAAGAGAAATGTTAGGAAACAGTGTGTGTAACAACAGGGGAATCCCAGTGAGCGAGAAAACAATCAATGGCAGGAAGGTGAAACAGATAACTCAGAAAAGATCCTGATTTAGAGTTTGCCGGTTGCGGTTACTCCATCACAAATGTAACTGATATCCATTCTGCCGTATTATGATCCAAGAATAGTCTATGGAGAAAAGGAGTAACCTGCCCACAAAACTCTAAATCAGGTCCAATGTGACAAGTACCTTGAATAAGTTTTACTTAACCAAAAAGATGAATTCAGTAATATAAGAAACAAACTGATAGAGTTATAAGTTTAAGAGAATCTTAGGAAAAAAATAAAAAGTTCAGGTAGCAGTGTAGTTCTCATATTGGATAGATGAAAGGACACGTGGAGTAATTCATGCTGTGTATTTGTTTTCCTACAGTACAAGTCACCACAGTGAAGAGCTGTGAACTCGTATCACATTTGCAAGGGAAGCAACTGTATGTGAGGGCTAATACCAGTGAGCATGCCATTCTCTACAACCCCAACTCTCTTACTCCCAACACCAAGCCAGAGAGCTGTTCAAGATACATATTTACTTTGGTGAGGCAGCAGGGTTAAAGGTAGAAAGGACCATCCAGGTTATTGTACAATTTGTTAAATCTAACATGGTGTAAGGTTAGACACTCTGGGTCAGGTTCACAAAATTAACTTTTGAGTAAGTTTACACTTTTGAGTAGATTTACTTCTTTTTGGTGTTCCCAAGCTCTGAGAGTAAGTTACTACTAAAAAAAATAGCAATAGGTCCACTACTACACAAGATCAGGCACTGGCACTTTAACACCCTACTCTAGAAAATAGATGAGGGTGGGGCTTAAAATAAAACCCCATAAGAGATCATTTCAAATAAAACACATTATTGAAAATAGTTAATAAAATAAATAAATATAAATAATGTTAAAGAAAATGTGTACAAATAGTGCATATCTATTATTTAATTATAAAAAGATATATATTATTCAATAGACCACTTTAAATATTTTTTAATACACTATAAAAACCAGGGTTTTTCATTAAGGTGGGAATTTACTTAATGTTTAAACTTCAGAACAATACTTTGAATTTTTTCAGAATTTCTAATAATTCAAGTTTTTACTTCAAAATTATTTTAATAGTGCTGTAGCATTTTTGATTTTATTATACATTTAAAGTAAAGAAAGTATATAAAACAAATTTACATTAATATCTAGCATAAACTATTTTTAATATTTACTTTCAAGTTAAATACATTTTTTCCATTTCCTTAAACTTTACCATAGAGACTCCCCAATTGGGCTGAGATCTCAGGATGGTAAAAGTACATAGAACACTGAAAAAGCTTAGTTAACACTTTAACTTGTTCTGTGCCCAGGACGTAATGGTTACGTCCTGAGGCACAGTGCTGCTGTGCCCAGGACGTAACCATTACGTCCTGGTCACAGAGCCCAGAGGGAGCGCTAGCGCTCCCTCTGAGGGGTTCCCCCCCACCCCCCCAAGTCAGGGGTGGAAGGGGAAGGGCTTCCCCTTCCACCCCCGACTCCCCCCACCCCCCCTGTGACGTCAGCACGCGAGCGCGCACTGATTAGTCACAGGGTCTCCAGCGCGATTGAAAGAGAAATGCAAAGCATTTCTCTTTCTATCCCATGGGAGAGGCCCGGAGGGGCTTCAAAGGGAAGGAAATGTATTTCCTTCCCTTTGAAGTCTCTCCCAGGGTTTCAATCTGCTTGCAATCCGGCTTTTGAAACCCCACTAGACACCAGGGATTTTTTTTTTTTTGTTTACATGGGCAAAAGGGAGCGACCCCTTGGGCAAGGGTCGCTCCCAGGGGGGGCATTTTTTTGGGAAGGCCTTTTCTGCCCCCCCGGGGGCAGAAACCTCTAGGCACCAGTGATCATTTTTTTTTTTTCTTTTTGTTATTTTTTCTTTTTTTTTTAGGTGGGGAGTGACCCCTTAGGCAAGGGTCGCTCTCCTAGGGGGCAAATTATATTTAGGCCATTTCTGCCCCCCTTGGGGGCAGATTGGCCTATTTTGATGAGGCCGGGCAGAAACCATTAAACACCAGGGAGTTGTTTTGTTTTGCGTGAATTTCACGCAAGGGGAGCGACCCCTTAGGCAAGGGTCGCTCCCTGGGGGGGGGGGAATTATTTTAGGCCATTTCTGCCCCCCTGGGGGGTAGATCAGCCTATTTTGGGGGGGGCAGAAACCTCTAGGTGCCAGGGCAAATAGTTTTTTTGTGGTTTTTTATTGTTTGTTTGTTTTTTTAAAGATGGGGAGCGACCTTGGACAAGGGTCGCTCCCCTGGGGGGCAAATTGTATTTAGACCATTTCTGCCCCCCTTGGGGGCAGATTGGCCGATTGTAGGTCAATCTGCCCCCTAGGGGGGCAGAAACCACTAGGCACCAGGGATCTTTTTGTTGTGCCGTCACGCAAGGGGAGCGACCTTTGCAGGCAATGGTCGCTCCCCGGGGGGGGGGAGGGGGTGAAGGGGCAAATTTATTTTAGGCCATTTCTGCCCCCCCTGGGGGCAGATCGGCCTATTGGTATTAGGCCGATCTGCCCCCAGGGGGGGCAGAAACCTCTAGGCGCCAGGGTAATTGTTTTTTTGTGTTTTTTGTTTTTTTGTTTTTTTTTAGGGATTGGGAGCGACCCATTAAGCAAGGGTCGCTCCCCTGGGGGGGCAAGTTGTATTTAGACCATTTCTGCCCCCCTTGGGGGCAGATTGGCCGATTGTAGGTTAATCTGCCCCCAAGGGGGGCAGAAACCACTAGGCACCAGGGATCTTGTTTTTTGCGCCGTCATGCAAGTGGAGCGACCTTGTAGGCAAGGGTCACTCCCGGGGGGGCCGGGGGTTTGGGGGGGGTGGGGGAGAAATGTATTTTAGGTCATTTCTGCCCCCCCTGGGGCCGGCTGAGCTAGAGGCCAAAATCCACAGGTAGGCACTGTTTTCTATGAAAAAATGTGATGTGTCCACGTTGTGTTTTGGGCCATTTCCTGTCGCGGGCGCTAGGCCTACCCACACAAGTGAGGTATCATTTTTATCGGGAGACTTGGGGGAACGCTAGGTGGAAGGAAATTTGTGGCTCCTCTCAGATTCCAGAACTTTCTGTCACTGAAATGTGAGGAAAATGTGTTTTTTTTAGCCAAATTTTGAGGTTTGAAAATGATTCTGGGTAACAGAACCTGGTCAGAGCCCCACAAGTCACCCCATCATGGATTCCTCTAGGTCTCTAGTTTTCAAAAATGCACAGGTTTGGTAGGTTTCCCTAGGTGCCGGCTGAGCAAGAGGCCAAAATCTACAGGTAGGCACTTTGCAAAAAACAGCTCTGTTTTCTGTGATGTGTCCACGTTGTGTTTTGGGGCATATCCTGTCGCGGGTGCTAGGTCTACCCACACAAGTGAGGTATCATTTTTATCGGGAGACTTGGGGGAACATAGAATAGCAAAACAAGTGTTATTGCCCCTTGTCTTTCTCTACATTTTTCCCTTCCAAATGTAAGACAGTGTGTAAAAAAGACGTCTATTTGAGAAATGCCCTGTAATTCACATGCTAGTATGGGCACCCCGGAATTCAGAGATGTGCAAATACCCACTGCTTCTCAACACCTTATCTTGTGCCCATTTTGGAAATACAAAGGTTTTCTTGATAGCTATTTTTTACTCTTTATATTTCAGCAAATGAATTGCTGTATACCCGGTATAGAATGAAAACCCACTGCAGGGTGCAGGTCATTATTGGCTCTGGGTACCGAGAGTTCTTGATGAACCTACAAGCCCTATATATCCCTGCAACCAGAAGAGTCCAGCAGACGTAACAGTATATTGCTTTCGAAAATCTGACATTGCAGGAAAAAAGTTACAGAGTAAAACGTTGAGAAAAATTGATGTTTTTTTCACCTCAATTTCAATATTTTTCTTTTTCAGTTGTTGTTTTCTGTAGGAAACCCTTGTAGGATCTACACAAATTACCCCTTGCTGAATTCAGAATGTTGTCTACTTTTCAGAAATATTGCGGATTCTGGGATCCAGCATTGGTTTCATGTCCATTTCTGTCACTGACTGAAAGGAGGCTGAAAGCACAAAAAATCATAAAAATGGGGTATTTCCCAGTAAAATGGCAAAATTGTGTTGAAAAATTTCTGATTCAATTCTGCCTGTTCCTGAAAGCTGGGAAGCTGGTGATTTTAGCACCGCAAGCACTTTGTTGATGCCCTTTTCAGTGAAAAACCACAAGCCTTCTTCTGCAGCCCCTTTTTCCCATTTTTTTAAAAAAAACGAAATTTTCACTGTATTTTGGCTAATTTCTTGGCCTCCTTCTGGGGAACGCAAATTTGTCTTGGCTAGCGTATGTGGACAAAAAGTTATGAGGGCCTAAGCGCGAACTGCCCCAAATATCCAAAAAAAGGCTCAGCACAGGAGGGGGAAAAGGCCTGGCAGCGAGGGGTTAATAAATATTAAAACTGTTTTACATGAAATAATAGTGTAAATTCAATTCATTTAATATATTTACTTTATATGGAAAACAGAATTGAAAACAATGCTACAGCCCCATCTATTTTCTTAATTATTATTGGTTTCAATTCCATATATTAAATTAAATTCAAATGAATATATCTGAAATCGAAATTACAAAATAAACTTCCAACTGAAGAAAATATTTTTTTTTGTGTAATAACAATTTCAATTGATGTATATAATTCATTAGAGTTAAGTTAAGTATTTTAATAAAATGTATTGTTACTTTTTTCATTCAAAATAGGGTATTAAACTATTCTATTACTGAATAAAAAATCTGTACTTTTTAAATATATTTTAATATTAATTTACATGTATTTATATTTTGAAATGTTTAATATAATTACATTTAATTTAATGTCATGTCCTGTGGGTGTCTATTGTAGGTCTCCACCTTCATTATTTTCTATTGGGAGGGGAAGTGTTGCAGTTCCACTGGTTGATCATGCGTAGAGCTGGACTTGTGTTTGTTGTTTGTTTTTTTTTTTTAGTAGTAAATTGCACACAACGTTTGTGGATACCTAAAAGTAGTCAAATTATTTGAAAAGGTAAACATGCTCAAAATGGTAAGGTACCTTTGTGAACCAGGCCCTCAGAGTGCAATGCAAAATCAACTGATAACCACCATTTTTTCACTGTTCAGTCAATATTTTGATTTTAGAAAAAGAAAAGTACTTTATTCATAGCACACAATGTAATTGCTTTACATAATCTACTGAGGACCTTGTTAGAGGAGTATTAATGGGAACGAGTATCAGTGGCAATCTGATGGGCAGTCTCAACCAGTGCACACATTGGCCAATGGGATTTCTTGCAGGGAGGCACAGTAGACGTAATATGAGCGTTGGAGAACTCCGGTGGCCCAATTAGTTCAAGAGTCAGTTCCACAGATTCCCCTCTGTAGTGTCTTGCATGATCTAGAGTGGAACCTTACTGGCTCCCAAAGGACTATTTAACAGTGTGGCATAATCGCTAGAGTGGAATGTAATAAAAGCTCAGGTTGGAATGTGGGATTTCACAGATGAACATAGAGGAATAAAGACGTGTGATTTACAGCTCCAAGTGTGGCCTAGTCATTGGTGTGTACCCAGGCTGGGGAAGATGCTACAACCTACACTTATGGCTCCCTACCTTTTCTGGGGTGTTATCACCAAATATTTTTCATGTCCTGGATATATGTTCTGTCCATGATGCAGGCTGCACTGGTGCCTAGGGGTAGGGTGTCCAGCTTGATGTAGTATGAAGGGCATGACCCATGGAACATGGCTGATGAGTAAGCAGCATCTCTGGTGTTGATGCAAGGTGAGTGAAGTCAACTTCAGCACCAGATGAGGGTAGTGTGGTGAAGATTCTGTATGAGGTGATCATCAGCTCCTGTGGCTGGGATTTTTCTTTGGGCCCAACAAAGAAAACTGCCACACAAACAAGCTAGATGCCAACCCTTTGATATCTTAGTGAGCCTTGGTGGCAATGCCTCTGCTGATGTGACTTCCTTCTTCCTTTTTTTATACCATTCTGGCGGAATTCAGACAACAGTATAATATTCATTCAGAGCTGCATGGTGTATTGGCACTGTTAGCAAGGCAACTTGACTATACAGAAGCAGTTTGTATAAAGAACTGTTTCAGGGGGACAGAAACAGTTTCTATATGCAACTGTTTCAGGGGGATATGTTGTTCAGTTCCACTGTGGGGTTAATTTGTGAGCCCTGGTTCCCACCCCCGCAAAATGGTACAGGTCTGTCTCAGAGGCAGCAGTGGGCGTCTTTGGCTTTTCCCACTTTGGTTTATGGAGGGCCCCTCTCCTTCTGGGCAGCATCTTCCTCATGAAAGATTATCTTCACTACCCATCCTGAACAAACGGTCAGTTCTCTACTTCAACTCACATGTTCCCAAATGAAGGACAGCCTGTTGCAATCAGTTTACTGTTAAACTATTGGTATAAGCTTTTCTATTGAACATTGGACAAGAAAAGTGTAGGTGGAAACTCCATAACTTCAAGGAGGCTCTCTCTACTTTCCTTGGCACACCTCATCTAGAGGATCATAGGGATATACTGCAAGATTGCCACAATTCACATGTGATGTCTAGGCTCTTTTCAACCCACCATCTTAAGTACCGTTTGCCTATAGTGAAGATACAGAATTAAATCCAGTGTGGTCATGGGCACATATATTACATTACCTCTGTACATGCTTATGAACATGTATACGTTCTTATGAGTATATGAATGTGCAAATGATCTGGTTGCAGGGGCTGAAAGACCCAATTTAAGAATTAGGAAGGCTCAGAACACAACTATCCATGGCCAGGGTGGGTCAAACTGCATGCCTTGCCTCTGGACTAATGGTGGTCATGCTTGACAAAAAAAGGCAGCACAAGGTGTTCCCCTAGGGACCACAGGGCCCCACACTTAGTCTAAATCCATGTTGCAAAAATGACCTCAAACGCACACACATGATTTTCAGGTGTGCTGAGGTGGGGTTGAAAGTCCTACAGCTTGCTGTGGGTTGCATGAGGCTGGGGTTCACATTCTCTGGTACCTTGCAGAGGACCTTTACTGTCCCAACACTGAGCTTCTCTTTGAAACATTGGGTTCGATACTGGTTCGTGGAGGTGCCACTTCCCTCTTTAAATAAATTCGACCACAGCGGATGAGGTCCCTGGAGACTTTCTAAGCTCAGAGAGGTGACCACGCTCCCCCATTCCCTTTCATATTTGTGCCAGTCCCTGGGTGATGGGGTCCCTGGGGTCATAAGTGGCACCAGGAAAGAGGCCGTGCCCCCTCTCCTGTCATATTTATGCCAGGGCCTGGAGATGGGGTCCCCATGGCCATAATTATCCTGGAGAGGGGCTGGCTTGGGGGCATAACCCCCTCCCCTTTCATTATTTGGCAATCCCCAGGGCATGGTGATCACGTGGCACTTATAGGTAACTTAACTATGCCAATCCAGAGTGTAGTCAATTTTGACATTCTTTAGTGGTCAGAGCATGTGCACTGGTCTTGTTAAGGAATGTGCCAGTGCGCACAGTCAAAAAACCAGTAACCATAGTCCAGAAAAAATTAAGGTGACCAAACAAAAAGAGGAATTTACCTACAATTATAAAATCCAAAACATAACAATGACAAAAACAAAATTTGAATTGTTCTGCATTTTACTGCTGCATATAAATGCCTGTACTCTTGAGGGAATATAGCTCTTGTTGGGCAATGACCAACATTGAGCACCATTTAAGAGTCTTCATGCAGTTACTTAAGTCATATGCATATATATATATATATATATATATATATATATATATATATATATATATATATATATATATATATATATATAAAACCTAGTGGTGGTCACCACTAGGTAGGTATAGTTCGGACCTACTTTCATATAAAAAGTCTATAAAATGGAATTACACCAAATCTGGCAGGAAGGTAGGTCCTCGTCCAGAAGGAGAGCTTTTATTGTTTTGGTTTAATTCCATTCAGCAGTTGTTGAGAAATTAAGGGGAAAACTAATTTGTATATCTAGGGACACAAAGGATCCACTGTAAAATTTGGAGCGCGGTCTCCTGTGCTTCGTTACTATCATGCTCCTGTTGGGCCAAGTCCGAGGGGCTTATGTGTGAAGAAGTGGAGGGGCATCCTAGCTCCCTCCCGCTGCCCCAGGGACCACCACCTCCCAGGGGCTTACAAATTTTATGAGGGGGGCAATGTGGCCCCCGTTGCCCTGGGGACTGTCATCTACCCACGGATGCTATTGAATGTTGGGGAGGGGACTCGGTCCCCTCTCCCTGCCCCGGGGACCACCACCACCCTGTGGCATTCAGGTAGTAGTAAGCTTGGGCTGGAAACTGCGACCTCCCCAAGGCTGTGTTTCAATATGCCCCCACCCCCGGGAATATGCTGACTTTTGAGGGGGGGCTGCCCAGCATCTCATGCTGCAGGGACCACCAGCCCTGGGGCTATGTCCTTGTTGGTGGGGGCTGTGTGGCCCATCTTTAGGAGCCTCAGTTGGACCTGTGGACCGCCACCCCCTAGGACCGGCTCATGCTATGTCCCTGGGTGCACAACCCAGGGACATAGCTATTTGCTGTAGCTCTGCAGGTAAGCCACAGCAAACACTTCAGGCTTTGACAGCAGGACCTGTAAAGCAGGTCCCACTGTCAACATTTAAAGCTTTCATCTCTGTCCCCTGCACATGTGCAGGGAACAGAGATGAAATGCTTCAACATGCAAGCAATGGAACTGCCAGGGAAGCCTTGAGTTTCCCCAGCAGTGCCAGGTAGCCCATAACGGCATTTTTTTTAAATAAAATGGAGAGAGAAAAAAATATTTTGAGGGACTGCAGGGGAGCTCTTGAGGGCTTGCCCACATCCTAGATAGCCCATAAAGGGCTAAGAAAATTATACAAAAACAAAAAAAACTGTAGCTCAGGGTGAAAGTCGTTACACCTTCCCATTAAGCGGTCAGTGTTCGAGTCCAGCAGAACTCGCTTCCTTTTTATTTTAAAAAACGAAAGTACAATTTAGTTTTATTTTTCAATATAAGAAATACATTTTTTATTTTAAATTGTAGCGAAAAATCTCATTCTAAGTAAATCATATATCAAAGACTAAAGAACTCTCTATCTCTATACCTCTCACTGACTTTCTCTCTCTTTCTGTCTCTCTTTAATTTCTCCCACTCACACACCCACTCAGACACACACGCACCCTCTCACACACCCACTCAGACACTCATGCACCCACTCACAGACCCACTCAGAACCTCGTGCACCCACTCACTGCCCCAGTTAGACCCTTATGCACCCACTCACAGACCCACTGAGACACTGATGCACCCACTCACAGACCCACTGACACCCTCATACACTCATTTACAGACCTGCACACACACTCATGCACCCACTAAAACACTGATGTATGCACTCTCACACCCAGACAGGCACTTTTACAGCCACCCTCACAACCAGATACATGCTCTCACACCTATTCTGACACCCAGAGAGGCCTCGGACAACTCCTGATGAGCACGGCCAAATGGACATGCACAGCGTGGGGTTGAGTGGTTAGGCAGGTCAGCCGCAGGGTATGGCTGCAGGCCAAGTGTTGCAGGCAACCTCCACTGCATCCAGGCGAAGGCCACGCACAGTGAAAGGTTGGGTGTCAATAGGGGGTTTGCATCAGGCCCTGCAGCTGGATTAATGTATAGTAATAAAAATGACTATACATGAAAAAAATATAGAAATTCACTGAAAAAAAGAATTGATACAAGGACGTTATGGTTAGGAAATAGATTTTTTTTAAAACATAGAAATTCACCAGTTATAGTTATAGTTACCTCAAGTAACTATAACTCTTGCCCTAAGGTAACTATAACTCGTGACCCCGCCATGCACTGCTAATTACCCCACAAATTACAGGACTCACAACATCTTTGATAACATCATTGATAGAGTCACCGTAAGATCTGCAGTAAAATTATTGATCATATACCTGTGCATGGTGGGGGGCACGAGTTATAGTTACCTTAGGGCATATGAGTTATAGTGGGCGGACCGCCGCGGCTGACGGTAGGCATCTCCAGGACAGCAGGGAGCATGTTTCCACCGACCATATTACAAGGTTGCCCCCTACCAGGATTTCCGGGACGGTTGCCCCGCCATGAAAAGGCTGGCGGAAATGAACCACATAAAAGGGGACACTCGCCTTCAGGAACACAGGCACATCCACAGCAGCCATGAAACCCGAACTGCTGGCCATATGACTCCAGAACCAGTGATGGCTACAAAGACACCAACCGTAAGTACACCTGTGTAAGACACACTGGAGAGAAGGACATTATTACACACATACAACACACATATCCGGCATGGCCAGCGACGGCCACACATATTCAAACAAACACCAGTAGAAGCACACACACACAAACCACACACAACAATTCACACATATGCAACACATACATGCAGAAGGAAAGCGAGGACAACTATGTCACCCTCGACACCAAGGGGTCCCTGGTGCAGCTTTATTAATTTGAAAATCAGAAAGAATAAATAACTATATACAAATAGGCCTACTGGCCAGTCCAACTGTATTGTATGCCCCAGGCACACAGGGCAATGCCCTTGGCCCCAACTTGACTCCTGACTGCAAAGTGGCCTCCACATGGCAGGGGCATCAATGGGGTCCAACGTGTGGGTTTGGGTTTTGATAGGGGGTCCCTAGGTGGGTGTTTGGAGGTGGGGTCCTTTGGTTTGGGGTGGAGTGTGGCTTTTGTCCTGGATTTAGATTTTGGGGGAGGGGACTTGGCTTTTGATTTGCGAGGGGTAATCTCGGCTTTGGTGGGGGAAGATGTCTTAGGTGAGGGAAGGGCATGGTTGGTACCAGGTGCACTATGGGAGGCTTGGAAGGTAGGGGTTTTGGGAGTGGAACAAGGCGCTTTGGGGGGGACAGGGACTGGGTCAGTGGGATGGAACAGGGAAAATGTATGCAGGAAATGTTTCTTAGGGGCATAAGGTTGGGAATGGGAGTGACTTTTAGTAGTGGAGGGAGAGGGAGTGGTAGTGAGGTGTTTACGGTGAGGTGCCTTGGGTGCAGATGCAAGAGTTGATGTCATGTGTGTGCTGTGTGACTGTTGGGTGTGTGAGTGTGGGTGTTTAGGTGTAATGGGAGGAGGGGGAGGAGATGCAGACAGATGGCAGGGGGGATGTGTGACTCTATGTTGTGGTGGTATATGCAGGTAGGGTGGATGTGCTGCATGTGAGGGTGTTGACAGTTGTGCTGAGTGTGCATTGGTGTATGGGGTGAATGCATGGGGGTCTGCTATTGTGGTGATGGTGAGAATGAGTGCACTTGTGGCAGGATCTGTGACTGATGATGTGGTGACTGCAGGTATGAGTTGTGAGTGACTGTGAGGGGGAGGTGGTGGGGAAGTCTGTGCTGGGAGTGGATGTTGCTGTGTCTGAATCTCAATGTTGTGTGTGTACATTGAGGTGGTGTCTTTTGTGGTGCCTGTGTTTGTCCTTGCGATCTCAGTCTGTTGATGTGGATGCATGTTGGTATGAAGGTGTGCTTTCGATGGGTGATGGGAGATGGATGTGGGACAGGTAGTTGGAGGAGAGACGGAAGAAGAAGGAACACTGCCTGCCATCAATGTGGAGGCCAGAGCCTGAAAAGATCTTTGCAGGGCAGATAGGGCACTGCGAATGCCTTCCAGGTAGGCATTGGACTGCTACATCCGTGATGTCAGTCCCTGGATGGCATTCACTATGGTTATCTGCCCCACAGAGATGGACCTCAGGAGGTCAATCTCCTCCTCATTGAGGGCAGCAGGGCTGACTGGGACAGGGGCAGATTTGCCTGCGGCGAAGGAGATGCCCACCCTCCAGCGTGAGCAGGCACGGGCAATTGGGTGGGAGCTACAAGGAGGGCAGTGCTGGTAAGGGGGGCGGGGGACAACAATGGTGCTGGAATGGTCCCAGATAGGTCCGCCACCACCAGGGAGGGTCCATCGGAGGAGGAATCTGAAGATGTAGTCTCCGATCCTGTCTCCCCCATGGCACTCCCGTCGCCCTCCATCCCACTGGTTCCCTCTGCTCACCTGCTATCAGCCTCCTGGGTCCCGTGGGCTGCAGCTTCCCTACCTGCCAGTAGCCCTTTTCCTTCACCTGATGATGCTGACGCACACAAAGACAGCAGTGGAGAGGGAGGGAGGGTGGCAGAGAAAGATAAGGTGCCATGGGTCAATAACAACCCTACATTCACACAGAGTAACAACAACATTATCTGTTGCTATGCTGTGGCAGGCCATGCCCTCACCTATACATGCCACAACAGTAGGACACCATAGAGGATACCACAGTCATGCTGTAAAAACTGCCAATGTTGAAACAGTATCACTTATGTACTTAATGAGGAACAACCTAGTCATACTTGGCCAGTACCTGGCACATTCCCATGGTCGTATGTGGGGACATTTCCTATACACCGTACTCAACAGAATCCTATATTGGTAGTTAGAATGCCCACTAACCATTGGCAAATAGCACAGTGACATCTGGGCCCATTGTACCCATCTACACTTACGGTACATGGCAGCTGATTGATGACACACTAATTACCTCTCTCACAGAGTTAGGCTGACACTGATGCCAATGTCCTTCCACCTCACTTGTGGTGATGGCGATGCTAGGTGCTTGGAATAGAAACCCTGTTGAGGGTCACCACACAATTCCCAAATTTGAAGTAACAGCCCACATATTTTGCTGTCTGTATGGTATGAGCACAGATTTAGGAACCAATCCTGCCAGGGTTTCTGATACCCATAGTCGGCATGATACTAACAATGACCTGTGCTACATCATTCCACTAGTGGGAAACCCAAAACCATACAGGCAGAACTTACCCTCTGTGCTGCACTCAAGCACCCATCCACCTCAGAGTAGGCCACCACCAAAATGTGGGCCATTGGGTGGGTCAGGATCCAACAGGCACCCCTCCCTTGTTGGGAGGACGTCCCCAGCAGGGCCTCTGCTGTCTTTCAGGCCCAGCGTCTCAGGTACTCCCACCGCTTCATGCAGTGGGTGATCCGCCAGGCATGGACCCCCAGGGTCCGCACTAGTTTGGCGATGGCATGCCAAATCCCCTTCTTTTGATGGGCGCTGACCTGCATGGTTGACAGAGACAGAGGGACAAAGTTGGCATTACAAAGTCAGCAGTAGACATCACACATCTAACACATTTCTTGGCTACAGTCATGTACCCACACACCACTAACGCTCAGTCTCCTCACCTATTTCCATGCATCCACACCATCTGCCTCGTCTCAACTCCTTACTTCCTCACACACATCACAATCACACATCACAGTGACATGAGACTTACCTGATGCTCTGATGCCTCATATAACTGTCCATACAGGGGTAGGACCCCGACCACAAGCTTCTCCATCTCTTCCTTTGGGAAGGCTGGGGCCCTATCTCCTGCAGGACGTGGCATCTTGGCTTCCAGAGTCTGAACACAGCAGTACACGCAGTGGAGGTCTTGCTTGCACAAGTGTCAGGAATGAGCTATGCAACATTAAATGGCCGTTACAGCCTCCGTGTACATGACTGTCACCACTGGCAGTGATCACCATTGGCCCCAGTCTCCCTTAGGCAACAATGTCATATTTGAGGTATTGCATGGCGGTTCAGACCACCTACCACCAGGACGTATGTAGTGACTACTGCATAGATTGACATTGTCAACACATTGCATACATCAACGTTTGACTACTCCTCCCTCCTGTTCCAAGAGACAGTGCAATGGTGATGATGAGACATTCCCCTGTGTACCGGCCCCTAGTCGACCTAGTACCCTGGAGGAGAGGCACATCATTCAGTACCATCTAAAATGTCAGACCATCATGGAGCTGTGTAGCCAGTTGGAGTCTGATCTGTGGCCTGACATATGTCATCCCTATGCCATCTCTCCCTTAGTGCAGGTGTTGTCTGTACTCCACTTCCTTGCCTCAGGTCGTTTCAGATGACAGTGGGCTTGGCAGCTGGGATGTCATAGCCAATGTTCAGCAATCTGTTGAAGGATGTACTGTGTGCTTTGCTCAGACTTCTGACCTCCTACATCATGTTCCCTTAACTTGCAGATCTGACCACTGTAAAGACTGCCTTCTATGATTTGGCACATGTCCCTCATGTAATAGGGGGCATAGATGTCACCCACATTGCCTTGGTTCCACCCAGGATTAATGAACAAGTGTATAGGAGTCAGAAAAACTTTTATTCCATTAATGTGCAGGTGGTGTGTCTCGCTGACCACTACATCACGCAGGTAACGGCCAGGTTCCCTGGTTTTGTACATGACTCATATATTCTGCGGAACAGCAATATCCCACACATGATGGCACAACTACAGAGGGGCCAGGCATGGCTCATCGGTATGTTTCTGATAGGATGTGTGTCCCTGCCATCTCACGTCAATTCACAATCTACCCCATATCCCCACCAGTATTGAGATGTGTCTACCTTTGTGCACACAGACTATGTGTACCCCAACCTTCCCTGGCTGCTGACACCTGTGAGGTATCCAACAACAGATGGCCAACACCGTTTAAATGAGGCCCACGGCAGGACGAGGCATGTCATCGAGAGGACCTTTGGCCTACTGAAGGCTAGATTCCACTGCAATCATGTGTCCAGAGGTTCCCTACTCTACAAACCACTTAAGGTCTACCAGATCGTTGTTGCCTGTGGATATGCTGCACAATCTGGCCCTGAGATGTCACATCCCATTACTGGATGTAGAAGAGGTGGCAGCTGGATCAGTGGCTGATGAAGGGGACATAGTGAATGATGAGAAGGAAGATGGTGCAGATAAAGCTGATTCCAGAGCAGAGTTAATTCATCAATACTTCCCATGAGAAACAGGTATGTGTCATATGTGATGTATGTTACCTGTACTCCTGTCTGCATTGTGCCATTGCTCCTCCTGGTGTCTGTCATCAGTGGAGGCATTGAGTGCAGCTCGCCCTCTAGGTGGTTTGGGGGCATTCTGCTCATCAGAGGAGGTGTTCCTGTACAAATGTGAGTGTTATTTCCACTGTGCTGATGTGTAGCATCACTAATGCAATTTGTTTGTCCATGTGCTATATTCCCTGAACTGCTTTGCCACCTGAAGTTGTTGTGACAAGGATAGTGTTGTCATCAGTATTGCTATTATTCCTCACAGTCCACAATGGGAGAATGTGTCACCCAACGATTACAGCCTGTGAAACGTGCCTTTGGGTGAGAATTGTCAGCTCTGAGGGAAGAACTATTGGGTATGGATGTTGTGGAAATGTAGACCTTGCATGGACATATGGTTTGTGATTCCACATGCTAACTCACACTAGGGATTGCAACATTGTGCAGCAAGTGTGTTGAGTGGCCTAAGGTGTCTTCTATAATGGTAGTTTTCCCTGTATTGGTCTATTTGCAGGGCATTTGTGTGGTCCAACTTTGGTTCCTGCCTTGCCTGGTGACTCCCTTGACATATGAATTCAGATTATCTCTGTCCTACTATCAACCTTGCTGCATATTGCTTCCCCTTCTGTCTATCTCACAGACATTTGCAGGACAATGGTTTGCCTGTGATGACACGTCATTCAAATGCGATTTTTACCCAGTACAATAAAGACACATAGGCAGTAGCTGTGCTCAAAGGTGTTTAATGTTACTCACAAATGCAATGTGTGATGAGTGGGTCATGGTGGGTGTAATCATCTGAGTAGTTGTCCCAGCTGTAGGTAGTCCAGGTCCAGTATCCAAGGGGGAATCTGTAAATGGAGCCATGACAGTGGACAGTCAATATGGTGTGTCAGTGGCAGACAAGAGAGAATGTTCAGGAGAGGTCTTGGCATCAGGTCCTGCATGATGTCTGGAAGGACGTCCTCGGTTGCGTGGGTGTTCCTCAGCAACAGGGGGAGGGGTGCTGGTGGTCTGCGGGTCCTCTGGTAGAGCCTCCATTCCACTAGCTGCAGCAGAAGTGAAGTGCTCATTTGGAATGTGGCTAGTGTAAGGGGCCTGCTGGTGGGTGGATGACGCATGCAGGATGGTGGTCAGTTCCTTCAGTACCCCTGCAATGTAGGCTATGGTGGCATTGAGGGTCTGCCACTGCTGCATGGCCTCCTGGTGGTGTACCCTCTACAGCTTCTGGTTCTCTTGGACGGTTGGGAGGATCTTGCTCATAGTGTCCTGGGACTGATGGCATGCTCTCAGGACTTGGCTAATAGCCTCCTGGCCAGTCCTTTGTTGTGGGTGCCCCATCCTTTGGGCCACAGGTGCCCTGCCACTGCACCTGGCACCCTGTGCCTCTGCCCTGGGCACAGTGTGCCCACTCCCAGTTGCACCAGGACTTTCATCATCTTGGCTGTGTGGCCTTGACTCAGGTCCCTGTACTGTGGGACACACTGCTGATAGACCTGTCCTTGGGACACAGGTGTGGGGATGTAGGGTTGACTGTGGTGTGGTAGCCACATGGGAGGGGGACCCAGATGTGTCCAGGGTGTGGCTGGTGGTGGTGGACTGAACATTTGTCCAAAATGGGCCAGGCAAGTCGTCAACTTCCAGACATCCACTGGGACCTTCATCCTGGGGAGAACTGTCTGTCTCTGGTATGGGCTTCCGGGTGGCAATGGCAGCAGGATCTGTGGATGGAAAGAGAGGGAGTTACATTATGGATATGTACTTGTTGGTTCATCGTCAGGTGCTTGGAGTAGGTTGACTTGCTTCTCAGTGATAGCAATGACAGCGGCAGAACTGCAGACATTGCTTGTGTATGAGATGGTGTGGCATTATTACAGTTTGCCATTTCCGTTTGGGGATTGTGGATTGCATTGCTGTTATTGCCATGTATTGGTATGCAGTTGTGGAATTCAGTTGGTTTGGCATGTGCTATGGTTGTCCATCCAGGTGTTCCACTGTGAAGTTGGACTGTACATTCTTGATTTGCAGGGAGTGATGCATTGTGGGAGTTGTGGTGCTTGACATTGTGTTTGATATCTGTGCATTAGGGAGGGACTGTGTGGAGATAGTGGCAGTGGGGTGGTGTGGCATGCAGGGGAGGGAGTGTGGGGTGATGGGGCAGAAGTGTGCAATGGGGTGGATTAGGGATTGATGGGTGGTGGGGACGCATGCTGGGCATGAGTGGTTGGTGACTGGGGAGTGTGGTTCACTTACCAGAGTCTAGTTCTCTGATGATTCCAGTCAGGCCATCAGGATGCATGATGTCCAAGACCTTCTCCTCCCATGATCTGAACTCAAGGGGAGGAGTTGGAGGTCCACCACCAGTCTTGTGGATGGCAATCTGGTGCCTGTATGTCATAGAATGCAAAAAGAACAGATGATGGATGGAATGCTGAACAATGCAAACATTCACCCCGTCACCAAGATCTGGGTTATTCCATGTTTTTTTTGCTCACCACACCAACCAGTTTGGACACAGCCATATGCACATCATTCTTGACCCTGTTCCTCATGGGAACAGTCCAGCCCGAACTGCCAAGCCAGGCCCTTCCTGGACTGGAACAAAGCATCCTAGGACCGGTTTCAGGGTATCACCCTTCATCCGCTAGGCTAGCTTGAATCCAGTGGTGCAGTGAGCACGGGACTCACGTCTGGGCATACCCTTCCCACTTGGGGTGACAAATGCAAAAAGAACAGATTATTGTGGATGTCATGGAATGCACCTTCCCCAGTAGGTTGTTCCACCTCTTCCTGATGTCCTCCCTTGTGCGTGGATGGGTGTACACTGGGGTCCGAACAGTTGTGGCTCTACCCTGATGATTTCATCTACCATGACCCTCAATTCATCATCAGTGAGGTGCTTCTGACAGAACATTGTGGTTGTAAGTGGTGGAGTGCTGTGTGTGTAGGGTGCAGTGTAGGGTGGTTGTGTGGTGTGTGATGTTTTGGATGTGTGTTGGTGCCTATGATTTAGACGTGCAGTGTCCTCCGTTGGTGTGCTCCTTGGTCTTTCGGTTGGTAATTGTGGTTGCAAAGGATTGTGGGGGTGTGTGAGGGTGTGCTATATAGTGCATTTATATAGTACATTTAGCAGCTTGGTATCTGATGTGGGGTATTCAAACTAGCCAATGTGGTGTTAGGTTCTGGTGAAAGTAGTGTTTTTTCATTTGCAGTTTCACACCGCCAATGGTTTACCTCCATGCAATGAGCACTGTGCTGATTTATGGGTCGTAATATGGAGTGCGGGTGTTGTTGGCGTGGCAGTGCTGGTGGTGGGACCATCTCTCTCCTGCCCTCAATGTCAGATTTGTGGCCGTTTTTGGGCAGCTTTCAGTTTGTGTCTCATAATACGGAGCTCACTGTACTGCCATCACTGGTGGTCCTTTGGCACCGGCCAGAACGGCGGTCTTGCTAAAAGACCGCCAAAGTCGTAATGAGGGACAAAGTGTTTTGTCTCTTTGTCAGTCAGATTCACAGTGATGTGTGCTTCTCTATACATATTGTTTGCAACCTTGAAAAAGTCCTCGTGCCAAAAATCGTGCCGGCTGCTGTCCTTATGATGTACTTTTATGTGCAAGAAAATTTGGAAAGAATAGGAAAAATAAAGAAAATTCGAAAAAAAACTGTTATCTGGGATATTATTCCAGGTCAGGCCTATCTCACCCATTGTGACAGGGTAAATGCTGCAGGGGAGCACATATCTACGTACACCATATGGACAGTTTAAAAATGCTGTGCGTTCACTATGCCCCCTTACATCGACAATGTCCTGATGTGCGAACATTAAAGCATTTTCACCATTTATATTTTGGCTCTGTCGCGTTTGATGGAGCTGTAGGGCTAAGTTCCAATGCATTCTCTCAGGAACCATTGCTGTGAGTGATAGAAACATCAATCATGACGTTTCTAAATTTGGCTGGCAACAGAGTATTTTACTCCATCCTCCTGGCGGAAAATGGCCCGATCACCAAGAATTAAATAGTCACCTGTACAAAGTATAAAACCTGCTACAATAGTGAATTGGTAGTAAGTGCATCACTTTGGCAAAGAGAAATTAACAGAAAACAAAATGTGCTGAATAAAAGGACAATCCGCGTTGAATAAGGCATACGTGAGGAAGGTGGAAAATGCACGGGGAACGTAGTTGGCACTTTTTTGTGCAAGTGTTTTTCACAAATAAGCCTAGGCCACAAAGAGGCGCACCAGCGAAACACATCTGACAGTGCAGATTATTGTGCCTGTCTGGCCGTAAACACTAGACAAATGACATAAGCCATCATTTATTTCTGTATGTGAACTCGACTGAACACACAAAGAGAATCGATGACGGACCTGGGAGCCTTTTTTTTTCCTGAATGACTAGCATTTTCTTCTATCGATCTTATTTTAGTTGCTTCAGGCACATAATGGTTCATGGTCTTAGTAATAGTGCAGCATTGACAATAGCTGCTACAAGTGGCCCGCTCTGAAAGAGAACTTTGCAGCTTACCTGAGAGTGAAACTAGGAAGTGACTGACATAACAGCTGCACTTCGATTCTTCCCTTGCAATCTACTGACACATTCACCTGCAAATAGTGTAATAGCTATAATCTAGACAACATGCACAAAGAAAAAGCTGCCTAGTTGTCGCTAATGATAATATTTATCTTCTGCTCTACAAAGTGATGGCAGCGTGGGCACTAAACAAGAACACTCACAGGCTAAGTAATTCAATAGTGAATTAGACCCTGGTCCTTCACGAGATAAGTAAATTGTGATGAAGGTTTTTGGTACAACTTCACATGGAAGCCACAGACTCATAGAAATCAAAACTGTGCAAAAATACCAAAATGTAGTTTATTTTAACAATTCGTACCATTTTAAGTGCATAAGAGCCGTATTGTTATACTTTAAAAAAGGTCCACATCTGTCCAGGCCTAGTTTAACAGTTGATGACATTTCAGACCCCAGGTAGGTAAGTCATTTTATGAGGTTAAAAAGTGCAGTATTATTGCCATAATGGATGATGTGATGTAATAACCATTACGAAAAACGCGCAATATACTGACTGGACAAAGTCTATGGGCCTGATTACAACTTTGGAGGAGGTGTTAATCCGTCCCAAAAGACTCGGTAAAGTGACAGATATACCACCAGCCGTATTACGAGTCCATTATATCCTATGGAACTCATAATACGGCTGGTGGTATATCCGTCACTTTTGGGACAGATTAACACCTCCTCCAAAGTTGTAATCAGGCCCTATATGTTGGAGGTATCTATTATTATCCATGGTACATTGTTAGGGCAACTCTATTGTACCCATCCTGTGAAGAAAACAGAAGCCATACTTTTAGGTAGTACAAATTGCAGAGATCTATTCAGATTGAAATGACCCTTCTAGAAACTTTTCTAACTGCACAGCAGAGTATATAGCTTATCAGGGCTTTGTGTGGGCTATTTCTGGAGCATGTCCCAATCCTTCTCTAGTCTTACTCTCAAGAGATCTTGACACAGCGGAGATTAGATAAACACGTCTGCCTCATTCTGCACAACATGGCTGCTTGGCTACTTAAAAAAGATACTTCCTCTACTTACATAGTACATACAAGTTTAGTGAAAGGTATATTACACCTTTTTGCCAGAGAACCTGCTCATATAGCCCCTATTCACAGATGATTCTATACTACGTTTAGTAGCACCCGTGAAACCAATCAATCAATCACTCAATATTTGTAAAGCACGGCTACTCACCAGTGAGGGTCTTAAGGTGCTGGGTAGGGGAGGGAAGGGGCCTCATCCAAAGAGCCACCTCTTGAGGTTCTTCCTGAAGATGGTGAGCGACGGGCAGGGTTTGTAAGTCATTTTATCTGTATGTAGCTCGGGCTTGTGAATGTAGAGAACAATAAATAATGTTCACAATGTGCCACACTAAATGTAGCTTGTTCATAGGTAAGCATGGTTGTGGTGGTTTTGTAGTACAGAAAGAAGAGACACATTACCCACTCTCATAAATTACGATATGATACATTTAGTTACATTTAGTTATGTTGATGAACCTAGATAAATTAAAAGAGGTATTAGATATGTATATAAATCTATATTCACTGAAAAAAACAAAGGTTACAGGGCCGTTATAGTTAGGAAATAGAATTAAAAGAACATAGAAATTCACTTAAAAAATCTAAGGTTACAGTGACGTTATAGTTGGTTTTGGAATTTACTTGTACAAAACCTTAGAAATTCACCAGTTATAGTTATTTTTAGTAACTATAACTCGTGCCCCAAGGTAACTATAACTACTGCCCCTGCCATGCACATTTTGTATGAATAATTTTACAACAAATGTGCTGTAATATCTGAGGTAATTAGAAGTGCGTGGTGAGGGCGCGAGTTATAGAAAATGTTAGAAATGGGGTCTCTAGTAGGCAGAGATATTACAGTTTGTCTAAATAGGGACCACAATCCTAGTCAGGGTAAGTCACGGACAATCCAAATTATCCTGTGCCCATCTTGTGGTAGCTTGGCACTGAGCAGTCAGGCTTAACTTAGAAGCTAATTTGTAAAGTATTTGTGCAATAAATCATATAGTAACACAATGAAAACACCACAAAAATACACCACCCAGATTTAGAAAAAAATATATGATATTTATCTGGTTAAATTAAGGTCAAAATGAAAGGGGTTCAAGAAGCACAAGTTTAGATATCACTTTTGTAAGATTAGAAAGAGTCTTACATCTTAGAAATTAACAGTCATCTCTTGTTGGCACAAAGTACTTGATTTGTGTAAAAAATAACACGCATAAGGTGTGCGTCAGTATTTCCGGCCTGGCAGGGAGGCTACATCGTTTCTTTCCACGCTGCAAGGGGCTTTGCGTCAATTTTCAGTGTGCAGTCTTGGCTCCTCACTGCGATGGGGGGATCTTTTTGCATCATTTCCGGCAAGCTGTGCATCGAATTTCAGTGCCCAAGAAGATCCTTGAAGAGATGAAGTTTTTTTGGCACTGAGACTGCAGAAAACAGGAGGCAATCTCACATGGAGAGCACTTCTTAGCAAAGTCAGAGGGCAGCAGGGCAGGAGTCCTCTTCAGCACAGGAGTCCAGATGAGTCCTTTGGGCAGCTAGGCAGTTCCTCTTGGCAGGTTGCAAGTTCAGGCCCAGAAGTGTTTGATTTGGTGGGGTCAGAGACCCAGTTTATATATCCAAAAATGTCTGACGTGTGGGAGACTTCAAAGAATGGTTTTGAAGTGCACAAGGTCCCCTTTCAGTGCAGGTCTGTCTGCTAGGGTCCCAGTGGGGGGTTTGGCAGATCATTGTGTGAGGGCAGGCCACTAGCCTTTGAAATGTAAGTGTCAGGCCCTCCACCCTCCCAGCCCATAAAGACCTATTCAGTATGCAGATGAGTGCAGGTGTGACTGAGTATCCTGTGTGTGTGGTTGTCTGGGAGAAATGCACAAGAGAGCTGTCAACCAGCCCATCCCAGATGAGGATTGGAGACAGTCTGTAAGGCACAGATGGATTTTAAGTGCAGAGGAATGTTCACTTTCTAAAAGTGGCATTTCTAAAATAGTAATATAAAATCAAACCTCACCAATAAGTAGGATTTTCTATTACCATTCTGGCCATACTAAATATGACCTGGTTACCCCTTTCTGATCAGAATCTACCACTCCAACAGTATATGAGGGTAGCCCTAATGCTATCCTGCGAAAGGAGCAGACCTCACAGTAGTGGAAAACCAATTTAGGTTTTTCCACTACCAGGACATATAAACTACACATGTTCATGTCCTGCCTTTTAACCACATAGCACCCTGCCCTATGGGTTATCTAGGGCCTACCTTAGGGGTGACTTATATGTAGGAAAAGTGAAGTTTAGGGCTTGTCAAGTACTTTTACATGCCAAGTCGAAGTGGCAGTGAACTGCATACAGAGGCCTTGAAATGGCAGGCCTGAGACATGGTTAAGGGGCTGCTTATGTGGGTGGCACAACCAGTGCTGCAGACCCAATAGTAGCATTCACTTTACAGGCCATGGGCACATTTAGTGCACTGTACAAGGGACTTACAAGTAAATCAAATATGTCAACTGGGTATGGGCCAATGTTACCATGTTTAAGGGAGAGATCATATACACGTTAGCAATGGTTAGCAGTGGCAAAGTGCTCGGAGTCATAAAACCAGCAAAAACAGTGTCAGAAAAGTGGAGAGAGGCAGGCAAAAACTTGGGGGATGAACACCCTAAGGCTGTTGGGTCTAACAGTTACCTTAGGGCACAAGTTACTTCAGTGAATTTCTATGTTTTTTTAACGTAAAGTCATTTTCATAACTATACGTTAATCCAACCCCCGCTGCAACAGCCTTCGGCCATTCATGCTGGCAGTTGGCCCTAGGGCCTGGCCTGCGATCAAGCCATGTGGATAACCCCATGCAGCCACCCATCCTTGCGCTGTGCATGGCCTTTGGCGTGGGCGGTGGGGTGGCCACAGCGCCTGGCTTGCAGCCAGTCCCTACAGCCAATCCCTCTAACCACCCATCCTGAGAGAGAGGAAGTGAGAGAGATCGATTTAGGCTTTGATGAATGATATACTTAGAATGAGGTATTTCCAGACAAATTGAAAACAAAAATGTTTTTGTCGATTAAAAAGAGTGAGATCACCTTTCAGTATGTAACCTAAATATTTATAGTTGAAAAGAAATGAAGGCAGGAATTAACCACAAAATCACCAAGACTAGAACCCCTAATCTTTGGTGTGCATGGTTGAGACCTTAACCACTAGGCTAGAAGTGACTCCCTAATGTGCACTGTCCAGACTTAGCTATGACATTCAACCCACAGAGTTTGAGGGGAAAAAGACTTCAGGGTTCCATCACTAGGAATGCTTACAGTGAAAACACTAGAAAATAAACAGACAAGTCAAGAAATACTAGGATTTGAACCTTCAGCCTACCGAGTGACAGCACAAGACCTTGACCATTAAGCCAGAATCACTCTGTTGTGCTCTGCATCCAAATGTAGCTATGACATTGATACTAAACATCTTGCTAGTGTGAATCTGTGAAGTCACTGTATGGAGGGACCACTGCAATGACAATCTCTCTCTCTCTTTCATCCATTTACAGGATGGAAGAGAGAGGGAGTGACATGACCATGGTGGGAGCCTCAAAGCCCCCACGATCCCAGCAGCTCCTTTCATCCTGTGGGAGCCGGCATTGCTCCTGTAAGCAGAAGGGAGCTGCTTTAAATCACAGGTCCCTGCTTGTTGGAGCAACGTTTTCATCTGTTTGCCTGCACACATATTTGTGTGCAGGGAAACAGATGAAAATTTCACTTTCCGCAAGTGAGAGCTGTTTGACAACTCTCACTTCCAGAAAGTGAGGTGTTTTCTCTGACTTGGGGGGAGCTGTCAAACCTCCTGCCAAGTCAGAGCAAACAGCTATGTCCCGAGGGTGGGCACCTCAGGACACAGCAGGAGCTGACCCTGGGGTGTTAGCGGTCCCAAGGGCAATCATTGGCTCCATGAGGGGGGCTGCACAGCACCCTTCCAATGTAAAATATCTCCGGGGCGGTGGTGGTCCCCAGGGCTCTGTGAGGGCAATGCAGCCCCCTTCATAAAATTAATTGTGTATTTTCCCCAGGGAGGTGGCAGTCCCCATGGATGTGGGGGGACTGCGTGACCTCCCCGCTTTCAATGAAATCATTGCCCCTGGGAGGTGGTGGTCACCAGGGCTGCAAGGGGGACTGTGCATCCCCCACCTTATATTTTATTACAGCCCCAGGAAGGTGGCAGTTCTGGGGCTGTAGGGGGGCCACCCAGCCCCACCCGCATTCATTATAAATAAGCCCTGGGGAGGTGGCTTTCTCCAGGGCATCAAACTGCCATAGGAGTGGGGCCCTTTGCACCCCCCTTTATTTCAAAATACACCCAGGGCCTGACCCACCCGGAAGGCTCTTAAAGGCAAGAGAGGTGCCCGGCTTTTTTTGTTGTGCAAAAACTTTTTTTTAAATGTTTTTTGCCCGGGGGGGCGGGGGGAGCAGCCCCCAACACCAGAGCTGAAGGGACCCTACCCTGACCTTTTTCTTTAAAAAAAAAAAATGTTGTGGGACTCTGCTGAAGCCGAGTCCTAAGGTGGCTGCCAACACTTCATAGCTGAAGTGTTGGCAGCCAATCAGAGCTCTGCATTTTCTTACATGAGCTTGTTGTTATACGCACACCCATTGCGCCTTTGGATATTTATATTTAGCTTTCTTATAATATTTCAAAAAGTACTGAACAGATTTACACCAAATAACAAAACGCACTCTTTCTGGACCAAGAGTTACATTTCTGCAAAATGTGGTGTAATTCTGTCCACCTGTTTGGGCTGTAGTCATGTCTAAAACTCCCTATGGGAATTATAATGGAAAACACAATACCCCCTCTCCAGGCCTTTTCATGGCCTTGAGCACCCCAGGCCTGTCATAAATATGAGGGGGAAGGGGCGCACCCCTTCTGGCAGTCAATTATGGCCCCAGGGATCCCAACCCCAAGTGCCCTGCATAAATATGAAAGGGGATGGGGAGTGTAGCTCCCTTCCTTAGCCTAGAAAGACTCTAGGGACCCCATCTGCCAAGGTTGAATTTCTTTTAAAATGGGAGGCAGGCCATGTGACCCCTCCACAAGCCAGTATTGGCCCTAGGGACCCCATTCCCCAGGGCCTAATACTTAAGTCTGTCCCAGGGAGCCCACCCCTTGGACACTGTAATGCCCTGGCCAGGAGATTGCAGGCATACCTTGCCCAAAATCTCTGCGGCAGTTAACAAAACTTTGCTCCCATCTGGTAGGATCAGCAAAAAAACACTGCTGCCGCTCAGGGGAGAGCAAAGGAAAGGTAGTGGTTTCTGTGAGCACCCAGTTTGGTGCTGGATGGGGACTAGGTGGGACAGCATGGGCACTTAGGATCCCCCCACCTCACTCTAAAATACTTGAGCTGTGGGTGCCCCAGATGCGACAGGCAATACAGCAGCCCCTAAACAACATAAAAAAACAGTAAGTCTCCTGGGTTATTCAACCCATGACCCTAGGAGAGCTTACTATATTTTGTAAAGCACTCCTAGATTATGTTTTATGCCCTTCAGCTCAAATGCAGGCCCTTATTGTGGTTGGTTCTACAGCTGCGTTTTGTAGCCTGAAAACTGTTAAAGAAGACTGATGGATATAGATTACTTTTGTTTTTAGATGAAACTGTATTACAATTTTTTTAGTTGCATTCACTTATATTAAATATTGAACTGCATAAATTGGTGAAAAATACATTTTATTTTAATTCATTTTAGTTATCGGTCATTTTCAGTAAATGTCAATCATATGCTTTATGTATGTTCAGATTCTGGCTCCTTCATAATAGCAATAGGGCCACTTTTTATATTTTGTTGTTCTGACCTTATGATAAAGTCAATACCTCTGTTTTAATTAAAATGACACCCTTCAAATTCAGCAATGTGTGCCCACAGGAGTGTGGGCACCAGACCCTATGCCCAACCCCTCTGCTGCCTACAAGCCATGCTCAACCTGGGGCTGGCTGGCTGACTGTGGAAAGTTAGCCATAGGGCCTGGCACTGCAACCAACCCTGCATCCTGCACAGGCAGAAACTGTGCCCGATGAGGGTCTGGCTGTCCGTGAGGAGTGCAAGGCCAGAGTCTGTGCATGGCGAGGGGTGTGCTGTTCATGAGGGGTTGGTTGCAGAGCTTGGTGGCCCAGTCCAAGGGCAAACCTCGTTCCATGTGCGGCATGGGCATGTCATTACTCAGGTGTGTAGTACATTTTACTTTACATTTAAAAAAAACTAGATATTCCCTGAAAAAACATAGGTTAAAGGGACGCCATATTTAGATGAATATGTTAGTTAAAACAAACAAAACAACTGAAATTCACCATTTATAGTTATCACAGACAACTATAACTCATACCCTTGCCATGCACTGCAAATTACTCCATATATTACATCACTCATGATGTGATCTATGACATCATTGATATCATTATTGCAACATCTGAAATAAGATAATTGATGACAAAATTGTGCATGATAGGGGCACAAATTATCGGTCATTTAGGGCACAAGTTATAGTTACTTGTGATAGCTATAACTGGTGTATTTCATTGGTTTTGTCAATTTTGTTCATTTAAAATGGTATTTTTTATCAGACATTTTCACCTAACTATAATGTCCCTTTACCCATTGCTTTTTTCAGTGGTGGTTTTCACTGGGTAGTTATAGTTAGGACCAGGTTTTCTTAGGAAAAATATTTTTTGGTTTTACAAACCTTTCCAAAAAAAGTTTCATCCACCTCAGCTGTTTCCTTAAACGTTTTGGGGTGATTGGTCAAGAGGGGCTGAGAAAAAGGAGGGGGCCCTAAAATGCATTTTCTCAATTCATTTTTTGATAGAATAATTGAACAATAATACCATAAAAACTGCTGAACGGAGCTACACCAAATTTGGTACCCCATCCCCAGGGCCGCTTTCAAGTTCAGGGCCTTAGTAACTATCGATTGTCCGCTAAAGTAACTATAAATCACAACCTCACAATGCACTGCTAATTACCTCACATATTACACCATTCATGATATGTTGTATGGCATCATTCATAACATAGCTGCAACATCTGATGGGACATCATCTGGCAAGGGCATGAGTTATAGTTACTTCAGGGCACATGTTATATGTAGGTGGTTTTGTTAATTCAAAACAGTGGGGGTCATTACGACCTTGGCGGGCGGCTACTGCTGCCTGCCAGGCGGTAACCACTGTGCGCCCGCCAATGCAGCCGCACTCATGCGGCCCCCATTATGACATTCCCGCTGGGCCGGCGGGCGCAAACCAAGTTTGCGCCCGCCGGCCCAGCAGGAATGAGGCCGCAACATAGTAGCCGGCTCCTAATGGAGCCGGTGGTGTTGCGGCCGTGTGACGGGTGCAGTTGCAACCGTCGCGCTTTTCACTGTCTGCTATGCAGACAGTGAAAAGCTGGCCGGGGCCCTGTTAGGGGGCCCCTGCACTGCCCATGCCAGTGGCATGGGCAGTGCAGGGGCCCCCAGGAGCCCCAGGACACCCCTTACCGCCAGCCTCTTCCTGGTGGTGCAAACCGCCAGAAACAGGCTGGCGGTAGGGGGGTCATAATCCCCAGGGCAGCGCTGCTTGCAGCGCTGCCCTGGCGGATTATCAACGCCGGGGCTAAAACGGCGGTAAACCGCCGGCCCCGGCGGTGCGACCGCGGCGCTACCGCCGCGATCGTAATAAGGGCCTCCGTACCGCCAGCCTGTTGGCGGTACGGACGCCACATTACCCCTGGCGGTCTCTGACCGCCAGGGTCGTAATGACCACCTGTATGTTTTAACTGACATTATTACCTAATTATAATGTCCCTTTAACCTTTGTTTTTTTTCAGTGAATATATATCTATATTCGAAGAAAAAAACATATTGTTTTTTTTCAGTCAATAAATATCTATATTCAAAGAAAAAAACATAGGTTATAGGGACGTTATGGATAGTTGAACATGCCAGTTAAAACATAAAGTTTTAAACAAATAAAAAACACTGAAATTCATCAGTTTCAGGGCCTGATTTATAATTTGATGGATGGCCCATTGTTCCACTATAAGGATGGAGTAAATTACTCCACCCCCATGGCAAAAAGACCACCCACCAAATTTATAAATGACCACCAAGCAGGAGGTCATTTATAATGCAATAGCAGTTCTTGTCAATGCATATTGCTGTTCAGTACAAGGTTGAGTCAGCATTACACAGCCATGCACCAAACAGTTTTCTTTTTTTAAATAAAAATGTAATGCTCCCCTTGCCATGGGAGTCCTTACCCATGGCACGGGACCATTATTTGCATTTCATTGTCTCCCAACGCCAGGGTTTGGCTGACGGTATCGGACAGTAAAAAAATGGCTACAGGCCCACCCATCCTGATTGGGTCAGTGGACATACAGCCATTTCCCTGACAGCTCTTACTCTGTTGTGTCGTTGGAGAGGTTTGGCCATTGTGGTGACAGAGTAGTCGCAGCCTCAGTCAAACCGAAGGTGTACAAGCAGCAAAATTTGGTGGGCACACCATTATGTTGGCGGTCTGTATCATCCATTGTTATGGATGACACATACCACCAACATTTAAGTGAGACCTATAAGGCCTGATTCACAAAGGGCCTCTGCACACGTGGTTAAGGCTCCACAGCCGTGGCAGCGGGGTCCGCAATTGTGACGGTGGTCCTGCACTCGAGGTGGGACCTTGGCAATGGGAAAATGCAGTACGGATGTCCCGCCACAAATGCGGAGGCCTTTTGTGAATCAGGCTCACAGTTGTTGGACCTGGCTGTTTTCGCAGGGTCTCCCCCAGATTTTTGCCTACTGTTGCTAAACTTATTTTTTGGACATTAGGACTTTGTGAAATTGGTGCTCTCTCCCTAAAACATGGTACAATTGCCAAATATCTGATTGGTACTTTTAATTTACATTTAAGTCTCTACCAAATGGTACCAAATGTACTCACCTCCTGTAGATTGAATGCTACGAGTGGGTTTGCATCACTCTTTACGCAACCCAGTTAAAGGCGAGGTCTGCTATTTTTGTGACTAGCAACTACAGGAACAAGTTATTTGCTCCTAATATCTTCTATTTGGCAGTTGCTTACTTCTTATCATCTTGGATCTGTGATCTTGATATCACTTCTGCATGTATCACCAACCCTAACTAAACTCAGGAGGAGTTTTCCTCACTACAATATGGACATAAAATATACGCTGAATTCTTCTAATAAGCACAAACAAAGTTCTCCATCTCCTGCTAAAGCTAAAATGGTGGACTCACATGTAGACTGGGTGAAAAAAATACTGTAAGAAATACATGCAATTCATACTAATACAGATGCCGTATACTGTGATAGTAAACATATCCAGAGAGACAACTGAGTTTTCATTGAAGATTTCTGATAAAGCCATTAAAATCAGAAATACACTGCGATTGATAAATTAATATCTCAAATCAGCCACATAACACCTATAAAGAAACAGCTATTAGATCTCAAAAGCAGAAAATGGCAATATAGTTTACACATCTTCAATCTACTGGAGAATATTGGGGGACAGAATTGCAGACCTTTCCTGGAAGACCATCTACCTTCACTACTGAAAATAAGCGTTTCTGAGAAAGTTGAAATTGGTAAATCTTGAGTGCCTTCTTATCACAAATCCAATCAGTCCAAGCCAAGACAAGTGACATTTAAGGTACTACGCCACCACCATCTGATACGTATACAGAAGGCTCTTTGAGAAATTCAAGTGCTAATGGTTGAAGGAAACAAAGTCTATATTCATCACGACATTGCAAAAGAAAGGGTTGCCATGCTGAAACAATTCTCAGACTTTTGCTCCAGACATGGAGAAGCTGTTCTTGGATTTTTCCTTCATTGGCTCAATGTTTTATTTCATGTGTTCCTCCTGTGGAGGTTAAAGATGTTTTGTTTGTCTTGTTCATCCTATCTATTCTTGCATATGGGCTACTTTATTGTTCAATCTTTTCTTACCATTCATGTTCTCTCTCTTTCTTCACTCTCCATTAACTAAACTTTGATATGGGCAATAGCTGTAAGTTAAAAATAGGTTATTTAAATGTTAAAGGTTTATGTCATCCTGTAAAACTTGTAATGTTGGTATTTGGTTTTTTTCAGGAAACTCACTTTTGGTTTTAATATTTTAACTTTGTTGTACTTATGCGCGTAGCCTCACGCATGGCCTCGCGTCTAGAACCCCGATGGTGAAGGGGTTGCTAGGCGCTCAACGGCAGCACGAGCACTACGTGTGATTGAGACGGTTGGGAGACGGAGCGGCGAGCGGCTTTGTCCTGGGGGCGCTGGAAGACCTCTTAAAGAGGAAAATAAAAGCATTTTAATTCTACAGTGCTTCTCATTTTTATCAGCTTCGCTTACATCATTGTGGCAACGAGATGGTCCGGTCTTCGGGCATGGCGAGCCCACGCATCAGCTGATAATCAGCTATCAACGAAGTCGCCCCCAGTGCCATTTTCGGTGCCAGCAAGTTCGTGAGGGGATCTTTTCCAGTTTACTCCACCTCGTGGGAGGGGTTTCCTGCTCCGGTGTTACTCCAACAAACCATAGAAATCATCTTTTGTGTTTTCTGATGTGGAGAGGTTACACAAGTGATGGTGAGGCTTTGCTAAAGAAGAGTTTTGTTCTATAGCCCCTCCACTGAACATTAAACTTATTATTTAAAATTAAAAAAAGGAAAAAAGAACACACCTAGGAGACAATAAGGACTGGTTGGAATATTTATTTATCTTCAACTTACAAAAACATTTACAACAAAGGACGTTACGATTTTGTTTTTGTCTCCAGGAATATTGTTACTTATTGTTTTTGGGGGCACCGTGCAATCCGTTCTCCCTCCACCACCATTTCTAGAGAGCCCTGGTGAACCACATATAGTCTGGAAGCAATGGTATGATGCCTTTGAGACGTATTTAGGGGCGATAGGAGCATCACGGTACAGACCAGAACGCAAAAAGTGTCTTCTTCTCCATTCCATTGGCTTCGAAGGGAGGGCTATTTATAAGCACCTACCGGACTTACAATTGGACAATGGTGAAATGGATGAGTACCAAGTAGCTGTGAAAAAAATGAGCGTCAGGTTTGATGCACCTCCCAGCTTAGTGGTTGCTAGGCATAAGTTTTTGAAGAGAGAACAACGCTCTGGCGAAGATGTTGACACTTATATTTCGGCGTTGCGTCTTCTGGCTGCGGAATGTCAGTTTGGAGAGCTGGGTGATCAACTCATTAGAGACCAATTTATTTGTCAAGGGACAGACAAGTCCATCCAACAGAAGTTGTTATCGTTGGACAATCCAACATTGATGGAAACTATAAGGATTACAAAGAGCATTGAATCTTCGATCAAGTCCTCCAGAGAAATAGAACAGGCAAAGGATAGCAGGGTTAACGCTGTCATCAACAGAGAAGATAAAAAAAAATACTCAAAGCAAATGGACAGAAGAACATTAAGTTTGCCAATTCTAATGTTATTTTTAAACAAAAGAATGTTTGTTTTAGATGTGGAAATGCACCTCATCAAAAAGGGTTCAAGAGTTGTCCTGCATGGAATATCCAATGTAGGAATTGTGGCAAAGTTGGGCATTTTGCTAAAGTGTGTGAAGGTGGAAAGCGTGAATCTGTCATGACAGTGTTGGATGAGAATGAAGAAGCAGTAGAGCACCTCATGGGAGAGGTTCAGGATATGGTTCTAGTTGTTGATAGTGGAGTGGTTAAGTCTGGTGATCCAGATAACTGTGTGGATCCGTATGTGTGCATAAGAGTTGGTGACAAGTCCTTGCATTTGCTGGTGGACTCAGGGGCTAGGATCACCATGATCACTTTAGACTTGTTCAAGCAGAATTGGGAACAGCAAGCTCTGGAGCCACCCAACAGGGCTCCAGAGTCCTATGAAGGAAGGAAGATTGAGCTCCAAGGTTTTTTTGAGGATATTCTTGAGTTTAGGGGACAACGTATACATGGGAGAGTCTATGTAGCAGCAAAAGGTTTGAACATTTTAGGTTGGTTCCATCAAGGTTTGTTTGGAATGGTGTTGCGACCAGGTACGTCAGAACAGGTTGCAGTGATTAGAGAAACAGATGTGGTTGAAGGTCTACTCAACGAATTTCCTAAAGTCTTCTCAGGTGAATTGGGAAAGCTGAAAGGTTTTAAACATAAGATAAAAGTGAAAATGAATGCCGCCCCAGTCAAACATAAGATTAGGTCTGTGCCTTTCAGTGTGAGAGAAGATCTGGAAAAATAATTAGAAAGTTTACAGAATAAGGGGATTATAGAACCCCTTGAGTCCTCTTAGTAGTAGCGAAGAAAAAAAATGGAGAGTTGAGAATTTGTGTGGACCTGAGAGCGCTCAACAGAGAATTATGGGTGGACTCACATCCCTTACCCAATGTAACAGAAATGTTGTCTACCATTAAAGGTGCAAGGGTGTTTACGCAGTTAGACTTGGCCAGTGCGTATCATCAAGTGGAACTGGATCCGGACCCTAGGTATTTGACAGCATTTGTATTGCCTTTTGGCGTTTTCCAGTTTTGTTGTATGCCTTTTGGGCTGGCGTCTGCAGCCTCAGTGTTTCAAAGGATTATGTGTACATTGTTAAAAGGTATTTCCAATGTGCTGGTGTTTCAGGACGATGTTCTAATTCACGCACCAGATCTACAGGTCAATAACAAGATGCTCAGACAAGTGTTGCAGAAATTCAAGGATCATGGCATCGTTCTTAGAAGGGAAAAGTGCCAGTTCATGAAATCCTCTGTGGAATATTTGGGTCATGTGATTAGTCAGGAGGAAGTTAGCCCGAAACCTGGTTTGACTGATGCCATCAAGGCAGCACCTCCCCCCCACTGACAAAGCCGGGGTGAAAGCGTGTTTAGGCATGTGTGAGTTTTACTCTCAGTTCATACCGGAGTATGCTAGTCGGGTTAGAGTCTTGTCGAATTTGTTGAAGGAGAAGACCAGGTTTCAGTGGAGTGCTGAGTGCGAACGTGCGTTTGAGGATGTCAAAGTCATGTTAACACAAGCCAAAGTGCTAAAACCGTATGATCAACGGTTCCAATGTTGCCTAACGGTTGATGCCAGCAATATTGGATTGGGGGCTGTGTTGACTCAAATGGTTGAGACTGAGGAAAACACCATTGGTTTTGCGTTGAGAGTGTTAAAGGCACCAGAGGTGCATTACTCCGTCATCGAAAAGGAGTTGTTGGCCTGTGTGTGGGCCATTGAAAAATTCAGAAGCGATGTGTGGGGGAGGCATTTTGTATTAAAAACAGATCATAAGCCTTTGGTTTCTATCTTAAAAGGGACAAACGATAAAACTGGTACACCTAGGATTGCTAGGTTAGTAGCTAGGCTGATGCAATACGATTTTGAGGTCATGCATATTCCTGGTGGAAGGAATATAAGAGCAGACTATTTGTCGAGATTTCCCAGTCAGACTAGCCCGACAACTGATGAAATGGTGGATGATGAATGTTGTATGATTGCAACGGTTGAGGTTGACCATGTCTGTGTTTGCTCTGAGACAGAGTGGAAGGAGAAGTTGACTGGAGACAATAACTTGTGTGCCGTAATGAGGTTCATTGTTGAAGGCTGGCCATATGAGAGAGATTTGACGATGGCGATTCAGCCATTTTGGAAAATTTCAGATGAACTTACAATTGAGGAGGGCATTCTCTTGAGAAATGATAAACTCATTCCTCTGGAGGAATTGAGGAGTTCAATTGTGAAGAAGGCGCATGAAGGGCATTTGGGGGCCACTATGACCAAAAGACGTATACGTGATAGCTTTTGGTGGCCACGTATGGACAGTGATATTGATCAATTGGTAAGAAATTGTGCTGTATGCTACAATTCTGACAAGTGTTTGAAAACGGCGACACCACCCCTTATGCCTATTGCGTGTCCTGGAGGTCCATGGCGAAAATTGGGGGTGGATATGGTGGGACCCTTTCACTTACTTAATTCCAGCCTACGGTATGCATACGTAGTGGTGGATTATTTCTCAAAGTGGCCATATGTCAAATTTGTACAGGAGCCTAATGCTAGATCTTTAGTGACTTTCTTAAGAGAAGTGTTTGAAATCATTTCGGACAATGGGGTTCAGTTCGTGTCTGAGGAGTTTAAAGCATTTCTGAACCAAGGTTCAGTCAAACACCTGAGGTGTTCCCTCTATCAGCCTCAAACAAACGGTTTGGTGGAGAGATTCAACCATGTGGTGGGGGACTGTATCAGGTGGGCATTGAAGAATGGGTGTGATGTGTTGGCATCGGTTCAGGCTATACTTTGGTTTTACAGAACAACTCCTCATCTACCACGGGGGTATCTCCCTTTGAAGCTCTGAAAGGGAGAAAACCTAATACCCAAATCAAACCTGGGTGGATGTCTAAGTTTTTTGAACAAATGCTAGTCGGAGGTCGTGCTAACGTTATCAAGGCCAATGTGGAAAGCAAGCAGTTTACACAGAAGAGATACTTTGACAATAAGAAAGGGGTTAAAGAGTAACTTATTGCGGAAGGTGATTGGGTTGTGATAAAATTGCCAACGTTTGTTAAGAAAGGTAATGCCAAATTTTCCGAACCTGTTTGTGTTGAACATGTTTTAGGCAATGCGGTGAGGGTTCAAGGCAACAAGTGGTGGAACAAATCCAAAGTGGTTAAACTGAAGGGGAACTGGGATTCTCAGGTTGTGACCAGGCGAGAGTTGGTGTCAAAAACGGACCTGAGTAAGAGTGGAGATGATGGTGTCGTCTTGCGCAGGAGTGATAGAATACGCAAGTTACCTTAGAAATTGCATCAATAAGGGTATGGTTTACTATTCTGGAAATTGTGTCAACAATAATGCTTATATTTAGCGTTTTAGTTTCTTTGTTTTTATTTTAGGGGGATGTTTGATAATATTTATAAAAAATGTGTCCAAAAAAAAAAAAAAAAACTCAATGTTGTACTTACGCGCGTAGCCTCGCGCATGGCCTCGCGTCTAGAACCCCCAGGAAGACCTCTTAAAGGTGAAAATAAAAGCATTTTAATCCTACAGTGCTTCTCATTTTCATCAGCTTCGGTTACATCAAACTTCTATGACCACATTTTGGGTGAATAATCTAGTTTCCTCGCCAGCAAAAGGTGGCAAACATGTCTTACCTATTCTTTTTTCTTTCAAATTCCAGTTTACTATTCTAAATTTAAAAAACTGATTCAGAATGTCGCTATATTTATGTGCAAATCTGAAATTATAAATACTCCCTTCGTGTAAGTAATGTGTATCTTTATTTCAGTATTTTGCTTTCAATGCTTCAGTTGAGGGATCTTTTAAAGATGCTACAGTACTTGCTCTCCCTGAACCAGACAAAGATCTTACATTGATTACAAACTACCGTCCCATTTTACTCATTAATCAGGAATGTAAAATATATGTAAACATGCTAGCAATTAGAGTATCTGTGGTGTTAACATTTTGTAAATAATTTAAATTGGTATTTCAGCATCTTACACTGACACATGATGTACATAATCAGTATACAGATAGAATAAAATATATTGACCTCTCAGAGTCTGACATTTGTAACAATTTGAAGGTCAGTGCATCCACTGTTTGACACGCAGGCATAATGTGCCAATAAATATAACAAACTACTATGAATAAACATAGATTCAAATGAAACAAATTCACAGAAAGTCCCCCCCCCATGCTCCAGTTGGATGTCACTGTGTGATGTGGTACTAACATTATCTGGATTCACCTGGTCTGCTGAACGTACTTTCAAAATTCAATAAAGGACACAATGGCTCTGAATTGCAAAAACTGAACATCAAGAAATTCAGAGAAATTAGACAAATGGTCATTGTCATAACTACCTTGGTGGGGAAAAATTGAACGTATAAAAATGGTAATAACTCCACAAATACTACTTGTATTATCAATGTTACCTGTTTCCTTTCCCACAACATTCTTTAATAACTTAATAAAGCTGTAAACAATGTATTTGGAATAATAAATATTCGTGGTTTAAATGAAACACCTTACAATCCCCTAAATTAAAGGGGGGACTGTGTATTACTTATTTTCAGAAATATAATTCCTCTTTTTTGTAGGCCCGAATGGAAATATAATTAGGCTTGCAGAGTAGGTTAACTCTACATTGCCCGTGTAACACGGAGTTCCGGTCAAATTCTGCCATCTGGTACGTGGCAGATTTGTTTCCCAGTCACTCATGCGCAGCTCAGTAAATGTGCAGTCGGGACGGTGAAGAAGATTTGCTGCCCCCTAGCAAGATTTCTGGCTGCCACGGAACCTTCGGGACCCATTTTGTGATGCTGGCGATTGAGAGTGGTCACGCGGCTGCTTCAGGAGTAGATTTTCTACTCAAGAAGCAGCTAGGTCAACTTAAAAATAACTTTTCAAGTTGATATTCTACCCAAACGGATGGTTTAGTTTTGTTTTTTTTCTGCAAAAAGCATTTTTACTTTTTTTAACAGAAAGGAAGTGTCCAGAGACCCCAACATTTCAAGCAAGCCCCTATACCATGCTGCTCCCTGCTGATGACAGGCTAAACCCAGAAACACGTGTACAGGCATATACAGCACTTGCTGCACCTACGGAGTTGAAAGACTTTATTACTTTTTGAATGGACTACAAATTCAACTGCATTTACCATGATGCTTTGGGGTCATACTTTGTTGCTAGAGTGTAGGCAGTGTGCTCCCTTTCTTTGAAAATGCCTTGGGATGATTTTTGTTATGAAAATGTAATAGCTGACTTAATTTTCATTTTGAACATTCATGAATTATGGGTAGTGTTTTCTTCGTTGTTTACCATGCCTCCTTTGCCTGGCTAGTGTGTGTTTGCCATAGGCCACCATTTTGTTTTTGCTCTCTATGCCATGTGGCCGGTGGCCATTTTGTGTAGTCAACTTCCATAGGTCTGCATGTGTTCTTTGTTGTCCATGCCTCCTTGCTTCTTGTTGTTTGACAATGTGGCCGACTGCCATTTTGTGTAGCCAGCCAGTGTGCTTTTGCCATAGGTTTGCATGCGTTCTTTCTTGTCCATGCCTCCTTGCTTTTTGTTGTTTGAACATGTGGCCGGTAGCCACTTGGTCTAGCCAGCCAGTGTGCTTTTACCATATGGTTGCATGTTTTTTTAACCTCCATGCCTCCTTGCTTGCTGTTGTTGTTTGACTATGTGGCCGGTAGCTATTTTGTGTAGCCAGCCAGTGTGCTTTTGAAATAACCCTGAATATGTTCTTTGTTCTCTTTGCCTCCTTCCTAGCTGTTGTTTTTGACCAAGTGGCCGGTGATCATTTTGTCTAGCCAGCCAGTGTGCTTTCGCCATTGGGCTGCATATGTTATTTGTTCTCCATGCTTCCTTACTTTCTCTTTTTGTTTGACCATGTGGCTGGTGACCATTTTGTGTAGGCAGTCAGTGTACTTTTGCCATAGGCATTCATGTGTTCTTTGTCCTCCATGCCTCCTTGCTTGCTGTTGTTGGTGAACCATGTGGCTAGCTGCCATTTTTAGCCAGCCATTTACTGTATTAATTTCATTTTTCCAGTTTGCAAAGCCATTTACTTTGACAGTTGAGGTTTATGCCATTTTGTGTTCATTTGTTTTTCTTTTTTCCCTTGTATCAGTTTAATGTGCTTGAGAATCATTGTAGTATATGTGTGAACAGTGTTTATAATATTGTCCATTTTTCCCTGCACTTCCTTACCTCCCAATGGATTTCTCGTAGTCCCTACTGATACACCAGCAATTTCTTTCACATTTTACTTCCAAGCCTGCCTGCGGTAGGTCTTCTTCTTTTAGGCCATAGATGCACATTTGCATTTATTTTTTAAAATTATGTCCTTTTCCCCTGCACTCCTGCCTGCCATTGATGGACACCAGTCCAGCATTCATTTTTTAAGGTTTATGTCATTTTTCCCTGTACCCTCTGGCTGCCATAGGTTAACATCAGCATTCATTTTTTAAGGATTATGCCATTATCCCCTGCACCCCATGCCTGCCATAGGTGCGCACCAGCATCCTTTTTTTAGGAATAATTCAACTTTCCCCTGCACCGCCTGCATGCCATAGGTACACACCAGCATTCATTTTTTAAAGATTGTTCTATTTTCCCCTGCACCCCCCTGCCTGCCACAGGTGCATACTAGCATTCAGTTTTTTTAAGAATTATTCCATTTTCCCCACATCCCCCTGCCTGCCACATGTCAGCCCTTAAATGCACATAAAGGAAACTTCTGTATGTTGTTCTCCTGATTGAAATATTATGTTATGGTGTGAATTGGAATGTTAATGTTAATTATTTGGGATCAATTCACTAAATTACATTGACTGTACTAATGTATAATTCAAACTGCAAAAATTTCACATTTCACTAAATGTTTTTCTTTTTCTTTGCTTTTAGGTGCACAAGAGACATCACCCACAGTACTGTCAGACAGAAGGCAGAACAAAGTGACAGCACACCATGCCACCGAAGTCCTCTGCTGCCTGCTTCCGCTTGTGCAGCAAAATGCCAAGTGACACAGTTTGAAGATGGCCCCAAAGAAAGGTGTTCCTGCCAAGAAAGTGTCCAGTGAGGAGAAGAAGAAGAAACAGATTGCCACCAATGGCATGCAACCCTCCACCTTCTTCTGAAAACATGGTGAGCCTGCTGTGCTATCCTTTGCACAACAACCTAGGAGCAGCACTCCCACATTAACCATGGCACCACCATAACCTGAACCCAAGGCCATGTCTCTCATCGAGGTAGCCACTACAATCATAGCAACAAGCAGTGTGTCTGAATTGGATTTGCCACAAACTAGTACCCAATTGTCTCAGGAAACTGAGCAAAACAGACAACAGACGCCATAGCCAGAACCAGCAATAGCTCTTCCTGACGTAGGAGCAGAACAGAAGATTAAGCTTCCTGCTGAGTAAGATGCACCTTCAGCAAGAAAAAGATAAGTTCCTCTACCATCTTCTCAAAGCCCCCCTTCTGATGATCTGGACATGGATTTGTTGCGTAGGCTCTCATTATTCTAATGAGACTACTGGATTCGGGTGGCAGAATCACTTCCACTGTGGGGGACTGAGTCTGAACCCACTACAGGTGATACCTGTCAGCCTAATCCTGTTTTTTTCCGGCTAACTAGCAGTGCCTCATTTCCACCCTAGAGCAGGGATGATTGGGCAACTGAGCGCATGTCACAATTGACTCCTCAGGGAAATCGTAGTCACTGAGATCTCATCTGTTTCTCTCAGTTACATTAGTCTCACATATGCAAGGGCAATCAGAGCCAGAGTATAGTTCAATAAGGTTTTATTAAAGTAACTGCATCTTAGATAATAAAGCATGTATTGCAATAACAAGGATGATTAAGCATGACAGGATTAAAATTGTGACAGAGAGTGAAACATAAAAATAACGCTTCCATATTGTCACTAAGACTGTTAAGAATAGCTCCTACCTGGGCTATGTTAGAGCACAGCATGTTAAGCTCTAATTCTGCCCTTCAGGTTCCCCCGGGAAGACATCATCCCTCATACCTGAGTAAGAGGCCTGTAGTCTACATAAGCAGTTGCAGCTAAGCTCTCAGCAATCAGCATACAGTTATGGTCATCTGGCTGGAATCTCCCTCCAACGTACATGGGTCAAAGTAGTGTTTTTATAATAAAACAGCTGATGTTTCAATGAAAGTTAGAGACAAAGCGTACCACTTTTGCTGGCAACCTATCTTACTGCAGCCTTGAGAAAAGCACAGAGTGAAAGAAATGTCTTGTTTAAGAATGCAGTCCTGGCCTAGGCAAAGTACAGCTAGATAGATAAAATAAAACAAGACTGCAAATGTGACTATTGTTAAAATATTCAAAATGAAGCTGAATAAAATATATCTAGGCTAAAGTGCACAGCGGCAGGCCTAGTTTGCTAAAATAACATGTATAAAACCGTTGCTAAAGTGGCTACACAACACCCTCCCCTTGCCGGTTCAAAGGTGGTTCAAAGCCTAATTATATATAAGAGCTACTAAAATTCAACTTAAGGCATATATATAAGAATGTCAATAATGACAAGTTAAAAAGACACTTGAGCATGTATTAGAAGGACAATTTAAAATGTTTTAGTGTGGCGTAAAAAAAAGAAGCCAAATTTCAAAAGTCAGAATCATTTTGGAAGTTGCCGATTGAATATGGGATAACTGAAGAGAGGAAATCTTCCACTTCGGCAGGTAATAAAGTAGGAAGTTAATCGCCAAGGAAAACCAAGGAGCATTTGTTAAGCCTGAGCTCCACCTAAGGCAGCAGCATTCTGTGGTGTGCCCAACAGTGAGTTTAGAGCTACATAATCCACAAAGGGTAACTCATAAGCAGCTTCCTGTAGCAGACGCACCCTCAAGGCGCATATCTGGTAATGAGCCCTCAGCGAGAACATCAACAGATCAGCGTCCAATGAAAGCAAGTGCTGCGTAGAAAGACAAACCTCCAGTGCATGTTCAAATGAGCACCAGAGGCACTGAAACACTGGCTGCATACAATGCAAAACCAGTCTGAATGACAGAGACCAGTCACACTCCAATTGCTTCAGGAATGATGCTCCAAAGTACTGCATCATGCATTCATGACACAGCTGCACTGGTGGAAGCGCTTTCAGTCCTCCTCGTTGCAACGGGGCAACCATTGCGCAGAAAAAGTATAAATATCAAAATTCCACCTATTATAGCCAAAGTTATTGGAAATCCCCCCAAAATACTGGAGAATATTGAGTGGATGGCTGAAGGTATTAAACCGAATAAAGAGGAGAAGGTGTGAACGAAACCAGAACCAACAGCCTTAAAGAACTTTGTGATTCCAGTAGTACTGGACGCATTCAATATTTGTCCCATGAGCTCACTAAAGTGTCTTGGAAAGTTAGTACTTAAAAGGGACTGTATCTCTGCTGATGACCTTCCAACCTACCTTGCATAGGTCTCGCGTGCAGATGTGAGCACCACATGTTTTTGAAACAATAAAGCCATAAGTCTGCTCAACTTGTCAAAATTCACATTTTAGGTAGCGATATGGGGCCAAATCTCAGTTGCTTCCCTCTGTCGTGTAGGAGGAAAAAGTACATTCCTTCAGCATGTAACAATGTTAGAGACTGAAACAACATAAACTATTCCGGCTCATATGCCACAACAGTTTTCACTATTGAGGAGGACATAGCTGCCATTCAGGAGCACTTGGAACGCAGGTCTAATCAGGGGGACGGGAACTCCCTTCAGATAACAAGCCAAGTTCGCTGCCAAAGCATTACACGCCTTGTGCAAGGACAGCTGTTTACAAACCATTGAATGGCTGACAGAAGTCTTGCATTTACTACCCCTAAGAAAGACCTCTTTCATGCCACTGAGACATTTGTACGAGAAGGGTAGCTCCCACACCTCATGGATGTAACTATCTCCCAGCCTTTCATATCTGCCCACTGGAATATGTTTTAAGTAGGACTTGAATTGAAGTGTTGAAATAGGCAGATTAATGCCCCTGTGTATTAACCACTCAGCAGATGGTAATTCAGCCACAGTGAAAGGTAATTTTTCGATTTTTTTCAATATTTAACATATGTCGCTTCTTTCTTAGCATTTAATTGTTGTTGTTGCATTAAATGAAATGTGGAAAATATGTCCCTTGCGCTAACGGGTTTCCAGGGAACGTGACCCGCCTTCAGTGTTTGTAGTGTCCAACCTAACTGCATAATGGTCCTTAGTTGACTCTGTTTATGGTATAAAGAGGACATGTCACTTTGTATTATGTCTATTGCAGACGAATCAATGTTGTCTAAGGTGTATATCTGGTTGGACAGGGCATTAATCCCAATGTCTACAACACCTAATACCTTCTGTAAATTTTCCTGATCTATTTGCCTCACCCGGGCAACAGCTTCTTGTTGAGAAAGTTTTCAAATTTCATTACAGACTGCATATAAGAAGCGCTCTCTGTCTTGTTTTCTGGGGCCTAACAGGAAATCCTGTAAGTCAATGTTATTAGACAGGAAGCTGAGGTGTTCTCTAACAGCACCTAGTGAGGAACTCTTCGACCACTGCTGGCATAGTTTCCCTACACTGTATGTTGTTACTATACCCGCATGTAAAGATTACAGGCCTACTTGTTTTAAAACTCCCTGTGGAGTTTATAAAACTTTTATGACACCCATTGGTATCTAGTGGCCACATTAACCACGCACCAGGACTTGAAAGTGAAGCATTAAATGTGTCTTTCTGGACCCATTCATTGCGCTGATCTTCAGTTGCATTTATATATTTTTGCCATTTGTAACATTTTGCAGGGGCAGGAATACTGGGTGCATTCAATTCCTTAATTTTTGCTAAGCCTAAACAGCTTGTCTGTTTTACAGTTTCATTTAAAAATGACATTTGAACAGGTATCAGGCATGCTCTGAATAAAGCTTTCTTTCCCCTTATTTGCCATTCTTTTGTTCCCCACACACTTTTTAAGTCAATCAACTTTGGCCAATATTCATAGCCTTCTATAGCCAAATGGGAAACAAAGGAATCCAAATAAATGAATGTCGTATCTGTCAATATTATATGTACATTTTCCATCAATGGCAATTTGAAATAATATGACTCAGCATTTTTAACTTTGTGCCCTGAAAAATATGCACATTTTTCAGAACATGTTTTAGAACTCCCATGTATTGGAGCTGGACAATGTTCCCATTGTGTGTAATTAAAAATAGTCTTTGGGGTACTTTCTCTGTGAATAAAATGGTGTCCATAATAATTATAGCAAACATGTCACCATAATTCTCTTTGGATTGATAAACATCAGTCTTGAAGATGAGTGCAGGTCCACGCAGATGAAGTTGAAATCAGATTTTATTCAGTTATAATTCATAAATAATAAAACAGGAACTCAAGTCTCCACTCAAACCTCCAGCACCACCAACTGTCCAGCACAGAATGCTGTCCAACTGAGGAGGATACCAAATGCCACAGGTGAAGCTGGGAGATACCAAATAGATCATAAATAATACAAATACTCCTAAAACATAGAATACGATCCTACATTGAAATACTACAACAAAACACTACCTACAATATTGTTCTAGAAATAATCACAATACTACACCACCCTCCTCCCCACACAAATTACATCACAACAATTCTATTCAAGTTCCAGATCCGCCCATCATCAAGTTTGACAGCCCCTTTATATACTTTAACAACTTCGTGTATAGGATTGAACCTGGATGTGCTAGACTTGTTTGTTCCAGGTAATTTAACTCTAAATTTGTCACCAATACATACAAAAATTTTTTTCACCGATTTACGAACATCATAGATTTCCATTCTTTTTAGTTGGTGGTGTTCATCCTTATTCTTAGCGTTACTTTCAATAGTCTCTCTATCCATAACATAAGAAAGATGTTTCTTAAGTCATGGAGGATCAATTTTAGTATGTGGAATAAGTTTTCTAAACAATAAGAAAGGGGTCTGACCCGTGCTGGAATGTGGAGTGAATCTGTACTCTTCAACTTTTGTTTCCACCCAACTTTCCCAACTAACTCCATTTACTTTAGCCAACTGTATCGTTTCTTTCAATGTTCTATTGAAACGTTCCACCATGCCGTTGGTTTCTGGATGATAGAGTGCACATTTTTTATGATAATTCCCCTAGAAGAAAGAAAATCTCTCATAAATTTTGAGGTAAATTGAACACCATTGTCAGACAGGATTGCAGCTGGATTGCCCTCTCTGCTGAAAACTTTAGAAAGAAAATCCACAACTACCTTCGAAGTGATCTCAGAGGCTATGCAAACTTCCGGCCAACGAGAAAGCATATCCATTAACACAATAATATACTTAGGACTAGATCTTGATGATACAGGTCCCATAATGTCAATGGCAACTTCTTCCCAAACTTCATTAGGCAATTCTTTAAGTATTAACGGTTGAGTCCTCACCTTAAGTGTCTTGTCCGCCAAACAGCATTCATAGCAATCTTGTACTCTTCTTTCTAAAGCAATATCCTTTCCTGGCCACCAATACGATGCCCTCATTCTTTCCTTAGTTTTTCTTATACCAGGATGGCCAGAATGTGATAGAGCAAGGAGCCGATCACGTAGAGATAATGGAGGGACAAGTTTGTTACCTCTTAGTAACAAACCCTCATGTAACCACAACTCATTCCACACTTTCTTGTAAGGAGAAAGTGAAATATCATGACAATCTTTCAATTCCCCCGACCCCAACAAATGTATCACTTTAGAAAGATCATCGTCTTTACTTAACTCCTCGCGCCACTCACTTTCTGAAACACACCCATCCGTTAAAGTACAAACTTGTACTTCGTCCTCTGTCCACCACGACAAGCTATCACACTCATCGATCACATCATCCGAAACTAACCTCGACAAACAATCAGCTGTCCTGTTGTCACAACCCGGAACATATTTTACCGTAAAATGATAGTCTTGGAGTCCAACTATCCATTTACAGATGCAAGAAGATACATTGTCTAAACCTTTCTTCCCAAAAATCTCTTGCAAAGGTTTATGATCGTATCGTACCTCAAAGGAAATTCCCCAAAGGAATTGTCTAAACTTCTTAATAGCCCAATAAATCGCCAGTACCTCCTTCTCAATAGTAGAATAATTAAACTCTGCACCACGTAGACTACGAGATGCAAACGCAACAGTAGTTTCAATACCATTCCTTAGTTGTTTCAGTACACATCCTAGACCTTTATCAGATGCATCAGTAATAAGAGGACATGGAAAACCAGGTTGAAAGCTACTTAGGGATTGTGCAGAAGTGAGGGCTTCCTTAAGGTCCTGAAATTCCATCTCACACTCTGTGGACCAAATAAACTCACTACCCTTCCTGAGCAGGGATCTAATGGAGTTTGACCTTTTAGCAAAGTTTGGAATGTACCTGGCATAGAATTCTGCCATCCCCAAAAAGACTTGAATATCTTTCTTACACCTTGGAGTAGATAAGCCCATAATAGTACACACTAAGTCATTTTTTGGCTTAACACCCTCACTTGATATAACATGTCCTAAATATGTTATTTGAGACTGGACAAATTTACATTTTTCTTTTTTCAGTGTGATACCTTTGGCTTTGAACAACGAAAGTACACTTCTCAGTTTCTTAACATGTTCCTCTTGAGTGTTAGTGAATACAAGAACATCATCTTGGAAAAACCACACATTCATACCCCCTAAAATATCTTGCATTGGTCTTTGAAAAACAGCTGCCACTGAACATAAACCAAAAGGCATACGATTGAATTTGAAAACTCCAAACGGAGTAATAAAAGAGGTGAGAAGTTTAGAGTCTTCAGTCAGTTGTACTTGATGGTACGCAGAAGTAAGATCAAGGGTGGAAAAAACCTTTGCATCTCCTAATGTACTTATCATTTCATTGATGTTCGGTAAAGGAAACCTGTCCTCCACCAATTCCTTGTTCAAGTTGCGTAGATCAATACACAGTCTAATGTCTCCAGAAGGTTTGATCGCAACCACTATGGGAGCTATCCATTGTGCTGCCTCTACTTCTTGAATAATTCCACTGTCTTTAAGTCTTTCAAGTTCTTGCTTCACTTTTCCTTTTAAACTTATGGGAATATTCTGCACTTTGGAAGCTATGGGTTGTGCATCTTTTTTCAAAACAATCTGATGCTTGTAGCCTTTTATACATCCGACATTGGAATTAAATACCTTTGGATATTCATTCCACAATTGACGTTCAAGATCAGACACTTCTTGTACCATAACTTGCGGTACAGCATTAGGATTCAAAATTATTCCCAATTCTTTCTGATGGGGCCAATTTAAAACGGTATCTCCAACTACAGGAACATATATTTTCCAATTTGTTTCACTGCCTTTGAAATTAATCTTCGCTTTAAAATATCCTTTTAATTAAATTGGTTTGCCACCATACGAAAAAGGCAAAACATCAGGTGTCAGTAGGTCAACTTTGCTTTCAAAAAGTGTCACATAATCTCGCACAGACACTAGAGATAACTTTGCACCAGAGTCCATCATCATAGTGACAGGAATTTCATTAATCATTACAAGATCTTTTGGGTACTCACCATGAATGGTGGAAATGCAGTTAACATAATTTACTATTTGTAGAAGGAAAGGTTGATTATCGTTGTCATCAGTAACTTCATTATTTTTTTCATTGTTTTTGTTAACAGACTTGCTACATTTAGCGAAATGACCTTTTTTGTTGCACCTATTGCAGACAACTTGGATAGCTGGACAGTCTTTAAAGTTCGCTAAATGTAAAGGTGAACCACATCTAAAACAAAATGTTTTAGTTTTGTTCCTTACGTTGATGGAGCTTTTAGGTTTGGAATCTATTTTATTTAAAGAAGAAGAAACTTTAGAATTCTTCAATGTTTCAATACAGGATTGAGAATGCTCAATTTGTTTGGCAACCTTCAACACTTCATCGAGAGACGGATCACTCTTCGACCATAGAGCTTCCCTGATTTTATCAGATTTGCATTCTAACATAAATTGGTCTCGTATGCGTTCCTCTATATTAGCACCAAAGTTGCAAAGAGAAGCTAGTTTACGAAGTTTCGTTATATAATCTTCGATTGATTCTTCATCCATCTGTTTGCTTTTTCCAAAATAAAACCTTTGTAGAAGAATAGAGACTTTAGGTAAGAAATGTGTGTCAAGACGAAGAAGGGTTTCATCAAAGTCATTCAAGGGAGCATCACCAACTGCTCCATCCAAATTTGACACAGCAGGTAAGGTGTCTAATATTTCTTGCCCTTCCGCACCTAAACAGTGTTGAAGAAGTGACGTTTTCCTCTCAATTGATAAGTTTGTACTGCAAACTTTTAAATATGTTAAGAAAACTTTTTTCCATTTTGGCCAAGGAATTGTTGGTTCACCCGGAGAAGATAAGAAGAAAGGAGGAGGAGAGATATTTTGCATTATGAAGAAAAAAAATGATAAGAATATTATATACAGACAATAGAACGTAAGTCTGAAATAAGATAACTAAAGAAAAGGAAAAATAAATGAAAAGAGAAGAACCAGAAGGCGACAACGAAAAAAAAAAAAATGAAATGCCAATAGTTTACAAAGAAGCTGAAAATACTAAGGAATAATAGAATAATATTCTATTATTCAAAATTTTAAACAGTACAATGTTGTACTGAAGTTCATTTAACAATCTCTTAATAATGTCCAAGTAGAATAAAATCAAACACTAAAAATTCCAATTAAAGCAGAATACCCGTTTTAACACATAAAGTATGGCAATAGAAGTGTATTGTAAAAGTTTCTACTTGAAAAAAAAAAAACGGTTAGGAGTATACTAATGTAAAGTATTTAACTAAAATTGCTCAATTAACTGATTATCCAGGTGTGAATTTACAAGCACCTGAATATGACAGCACACATGTAAGAAGAATGATAATGTGCGCACGAACACACGTGCACCAGAATGCTTTTTCTAGCAGTGTAAACAAGTGCGGAGAATTAAAGAAATGAAGCCAGGAAAGTGTACACGTCCTACGTTGCTTAGTGACCGTACACGCCGCTAAGCAACGGGACCAAATCAACGCACGCGCACTCAATGTTTACTCTGGCGGCACGAACACGTGCGCAGAGTTAATGAAACGTAACGCGTCTTTTGTTGCTTAGTGACCGTACACGCGGCCAAGCAACGGAATGAAGCGCGTTATATAAAACATTTGAATTAAAACAATAGGAGCAATGATATTAAATATTAGTCCGAGAAGGGACAAATTACAGGAGGAAAAATAAAATTAATATAGCCTACAATCAAGGAATGATACCCAAACCTAATAAAGAGAATGAAAATAAAAAATAAAAACAGAAATAACACAATAAGAGTAATTTTTAGGAAAGATATAAAGATATAAGAAGATAAAGATGAAAGAAATACACAGAGTAAATATTGTACAAAAGGAAAATTAGTAGTAGGTAAGGTACCCACAATACCAGAACCAAAATAGACCTGAGTTTCTGTTATAGGATGGTGTTCGCCAGCTCGTCGCCAAAATGTGGTATCAGTCTTGAAGATGAGTGCAGGTCCACGCAGATGAAGTTGAAATCAGATTTTATTCAGTTATAATTCATAAATAATAAAACAGGAACTCAAATCTCCACTCAAACCTCCAGCACCATCAACTGTCCAACACAGAATGCTGTCCAGCTGAGGAGGATACCAAATGGCACAGGTGAAGCTGGGAGATACCAAATAGATCATAAATAATACAAATACTCCTAAAACATAGAATACGATCCTACATTGAAATACTACAACAAAACACTACCTACAATATTGTTCTAGAAATAAACACAATACTACAATCCTCACTTTCAAATACAGTACAATACTGCAATTCAGTCATCATAGAATCAACTGTTTTCACATCCAAGTTATCAGAAACAACTCCGGGTATTATTACATCGTTCGTAGAAAGTTTTAACACATGGTATTTGAATGACCTCCATGGGGGCCGTCTACATCAAATGTTACTTTATCCCAAACAATCCTGTCAGGAATTGGTATAGCGGAAATGTTCTCGAAAGACAAGTCTCTGCGGACCTTGTGAGAAGAAAAATGGGGTTTTAGGGCCTCATCCACCAATTCCACTGATGATCTTTCGGGGAGGTAATGACCATGTATTAATAGGAAGAATGTAGTGACAAAGCCAATCTATAGGAGGAAAGATAATACAGTCAAGGAATGCCACAGATAGTTCCATGGGAAAATAAAGTAATTTGTTTCAAGCCAATTTATCAGCTGATGTGGTTTTGGCAGTTCAGGTGTAGAAGAGGCAAATGAGTCCAAAAAGGTGTCATTGATGTCGGCAAAGTATCCAGAAGCAGTTCATGCAAAAACTGGAGCTGTATTTGAAGGAGGAGAACTGCTAGGGGTCTCCCGCGGTGGTTCACTGCAAATGACGCCATCCGTCTGTGTAGAAGTTGAATAAAATCGATCAGCAATTTCTGTGCTGTTTGTTGTAATAGATGTTAGTGGAACCAATGCAGGATAATTATCCAGCCTCCCCATGCTCGGGGAGGTCTCAGCATTGCTGCTCAAAACTTGTAGAGGGACATCTTGACCAGTAGTGAGAGGGATTCGGGAACTACTGGTTGCTCCTCTTGGTCTGCTGCGCAGGATCGGCAACATGGTGTAACTTGGCATTATCGATTGAGACAAAGCGATTTACTTTAGCACCAGACAACGGTGGTAGAATGACAGTTCTGGTACCATGTATTCCCAGGACTGGCACCGGTGCACGATAGGAAGGACCAAACTCCTTTTTTACAGCAACTTTTTAATGTACTAGATCCCCAACCTTTGGAATCTAACCGGTCGATGTTATCGGTACATTCTTAATTCCTACGGAGGCAGCACTGGCAGAAGTGTTGTCGTCACAGAACTGTTGTGATTCCTGCAAGACAGTGACACGGTCATTTTGTCAAAAGGTGTTTCTGCCGCTTCCAAGCCAGGACCATCAAGATCTGGAACATACATTTGAGTTCCAAACAGGAACTCGTACGACCCCCCCAGGGACCTTCTAAGCAGATTATTAAGTGCTCTCTGGCCTCCATATAGGTGATTAAGACAACTACGACCCGTACCTAATATTCTGGCTGTTAAGGATTGCTTTAAATCTCAGCTTTGTCGCACCACAACACTATTTCTCTCAGGATGAAATGGAGACTAGTAATGGAGTTGGATCCTTAATGAAGCAATGGAGTCACCGAATGCCCGTAAGGCAAAAGCAGGGCCCTGGTCCGAGTGGAAAGTCGCAACAGTCCAAGCGTCAGCCGAGCATTGTGGCCACACCAATAGAAATCTGGAACAAGAGTCAACAGCGACTCAGATGTATTTGTATGCACTGTCTGCTGTTAGGGGACCATAGTGGTCCAAGTAAACACGTTGTAATGGTTTGTTTGAAATTAGGAGGGGTGTCTGCAGTGGGTGTTTGACGGTGGACCCCTTAATTTGTTGGCAGATATCACAACAAAGGACATACTGCTTGGTCTGTTTGTATAGACCTGGCCACCAATAACGTGCTTGGAATAATGATATTTTAACTGCCACACCAGCATGGGCGGAGGCAACCCCCTCATGCGCTGCTTTAATCAACTCTGGTCTTAGGTCTTTATTGCCAATTATCCAAACCCCCACACCTGGTATTTTTACTTCTGTGTCAAGGAAGCCTCCCATGCGGTAGGAATATTTTGCAGGAAATGCTTTTGGAAAGGACTTGCCTTCAGCCGTGGCTTTCACGGCAGCCCATATGTCATCTTCCGGTTTCGTTCTAGAACGCGTTACTGCAGCAACAGAAGCCGTGGCTACTGCTGATTTGGCTGCTTCATCAGCCAGTGTATTCCCAGCAACGTGTATTTCCAGCAACGTGTATTCCAACACGCTGGTGTCCAAGCGTATGTACAACATGGACACTATCGTGATCCTTCAGATCAGCTACTTTCCCCCACAGAGGTCTGTGTTTGATGTTGTTACCCCTGGAATCTCTAAGCTCATTCTGGCGCCAGTAATGCAAATATTCATTGAAGGACTAGACACAGTAGTACGAATCACAAACAATCAGTGTTAGCTTTGCAGGATCCATATGTTCCAGTGCCATCACCAGAGCCTTTAGCTTTGCTAGTTGTGCAGTGCAATCCCCTAGGGTTTGCATGAGAGCATGTTGTGGATAGAATTTTTTACTCTCCATATAGCCGCTTACGACTGCGCAAGCAGCGGAGTATTGATGCTTTGTGCCTATTGCAGGTGGTGCTGAGCCATTGGTGTATATGCCTCTTTGATATTGTTAAATAGGCAAAGTGTTTGCCGGAACTGGGTATTCTAGTTCATATTGCAAAAATTATTGAGTTTGTAACTTTGAATCAAAAATATAGTCAACATCAGTGGCTGTCAAAGACGTTGCCCATTGAATCCAATGTGGATGTAATGCTTTAGCGTTTGGAACGCTGGCTTTGGTAATAGCCTCGAGGGCTGGAATTGGGGGTACGACAATAACGCGTTTGCCCTGGGCTAGTGGTCTTTGTTTAATGACAACCATCTGAACAGCAGTGAGAACTTTCTCAGTGGGAGCAAAGTGTTGTTTTGCTGCTGAATACAAATGTGATTTGTATGCAATCTGGACCGTCTCACCCTCATTGAATGTTACATAGGTGAAACCAATGGCACCAGCAATTACTCTGATGACCAGATGTCTTCTATTGTCCCTTGTATGTAGGTGTTGTACTGCAAGCATGTCTGCTTGCAAAGCTCTGAGAATGCATGTGTTCGACTGTCCAAAATTTGCTGGAAAAGTCAGGACATATTAAGTCATCTAAGGGTTTTTCATGTAAAATGCGTAATCTGGAATGTAATTTCTGCCAAAATTTAGGAAACCCAATAGTGATTGGAGTTTTTAAGTGGTATTTGGAGTTTGTAACTGTGCGCATTTTTCTAAGAATTGTGGCACTAGGCACTTTCCTTCACTTGATAGCTCGTATGCCAGAAACAGGACACTAAGGAAGGCTATTATTGTTTTTCTTGAAATTGAATTTATAACCGAGTTCGGCAAATCCCACAACAATGTGGGCTACCGTCTTAGATGTTGCAGTAATTCTTCATCCGTGAGACAGATATCATCTACATAGGACAGGGCTTCAGGGTCAATGTCGTGCAATATTGACGTCACACGAGCCGCGAACAGCCCTGGACTGTTCGTGTATCCCTGGTGTAAACGACATAATTTTTTCTGGGAGCCTAGTGCGCTGAAACTTGTTAGATCTCTACCCTCAGGCACTATATTTTGGCAGAAGAAACCATTGGAAATATCCAGTGTTGTTTTGTACTATTTGCACACTATGTTGTTCATAAGTGCTGTGCTGTGTGAGTTTTATAGTGTGTTAGAAATGGGTTTTTTGGTTGGCAGTCAGGTTACCCTCTGTCCAAGCAAGAACCCTCCCTCTAGTCAGGGTAAGTCACACACAATCCAAGATTATCCTGTGCCCACCCTCTGGTAGCTTGGCACGAGCAGCCAGGCTTAATTTAGAAGGCAATGTGTAAAGTATTTATGCAATAAATCATACAATAACACCATATAGTACCACAAAAATACACCACACAGTGTTTAGAAAAATATATAATATTTATCAGGATAATTGTAGGTCAAAAACGAATAAAGATGCAATCCTATTCAGCCTGCTCAGAGGGATGTGGCACTGGTTTCACCACCACCACTGCAGGTTCTAAATTTGGAAGGCCCCAGTTAAAACTGTAACCAGCATTACCTCAGTCAAAGTATGCACTGCAGAGAAACAATCGGCAACACGCCCACCTACCTCCAGTTCTTCGAGCATTGGCAGTGGCACCAGTGGCACCCTAACAAAGTTCTCCTTTCCAGTTTGGGACTTCTTTACCATAAGCAAGTAGAATAATGACACTGCACAGTCAGAAGGACCAAACTCTCTCCTCAAAATGTGGAGAGATTGACCATGATTAAAATAAACCAACACTTCATACCATATGATTACACTGTTCCTAAAACACCACCGGAAATAGATGAGGGTGATTGGTCAGACTCAAGTGCGTTAGCTGACCAATTTCTGGACGAACCCCCTGAGTTTGAGCATGAAATCTACTTCTCTGACTGAGTATGCCACACTAGGACTTTCAGATTATTGTCAAACTGCTTTGCCAAAAAGAAAGGATATAGCTAGAAGAACATGATATATTTTGTCTGACCTATGCTGCTCAACCATGTATTCACATGTATGGCAAGATTGGAGTTGGCCCAGTGTGCAGCGAAGAAGCCTACTTATTCCCTTCAAGGACATTGAAGGCAATGCCTGCCTCCCTCCCATGCCTATGTTTCTTTTTACAATCCCTGGTAGGGCTGCTCCAGTAAAGATCATTAACTTACAAGAGAAGATACAGGCCCATATTTATACTTTTTGACGCTAAACTGCGCTAACGCAGTTTAGCGTCAAAAAATTTAGCGCCGTCTAACGCCATTCTGAAGCGCCATGCGGGCGCCGTATTTATGGAATGGCGTTAGCCGGCGCTAGCAGACCGGCGCTGCCTGGTGTGCGTGGAAAAAAAACACGTAGACCAGGCAGCGCCGGCGTAGGGGGAAAATGGCGTTAGGGGGTCTTAAAATGGGGCAAGTCAGGTTGAGGCAAAAAAATCGCCTCAACCCGATTTGCGCCATTATTTTCGACGCCCAGACGCCATTTAAATGACTCCTGTCTTAGTAAAGACAGGAGTCATGCCCCCTTGCCCAATGGCCATGCCCAGGGGACTTATGTCCCCTGGGCATGGTCATTGGGCATAGTGGCATGTAGGGGGGCACAAAGAAGGCCCCCCTATGCCACCCAAAAAAATTTGAAAAATAACAAAAATTATACTTACGTGAACTTACCTGAATGTCCCTGGGGTGGGTCCCTCCATCCTTGGGTGTCCTCCTGGGGTGGGCAGGGGTGGCAGGGGGGGTCCCTGGGGGCAGGGGAGGGCACCTGTGGGCTCATTTTGAGCCCACAGGCCCCTTAACGCCTACCCTGACCCAGGCATTAAAATGTGGCGCAAATGCGGGGTTTTTTGACCCGCCACCTCCCGGGCGTGATTTTTGCCCGGGAGTATAAATACGACGCATTTGCGTCGCCGTCATTTTTTTAGACGGGAACGCCTTCCTTGCATCTCATTAACGCAAGGAAGGCGTTCACGCTAAAAAATGACGCTCTTTGCCAATACTTTGGCGCTAGACGCGTCTAACGCCAAAGTATAAATATGGCGTTAGTTTTGCGCCGAATTTGCGTCGAAAAAAACGACGCAAATTCGGCGCAAACGGAGTATAAATACGGGCCACAATATGACAATTGTGTACCACCATACTTGGATTGGAACAGGTAACTATTGCACAAATGAGTACTATTTTATTAAGTGAGTGTGAGTGATACTGATTCATGTAACAGTAGACAGTGTGGTTGTTCGACTAATTTATAAACTTGATTTTGATGATATGCAATATTTGGTGGCTGATGGGTGATTTTTCCAGAAATGTGAATGGACCCTTCACTCTTAGCAAGATTTACTTGAATGTCCATCCTCCTGCACCTCCTCTGTCGCACTGGCAATGCTGCTGACTCCAGCACTGGTGGTCTTTGCAACTAGAAACAAAAATACCTGGTGGCTTCGGGCCTCAAGATGGGGGTCGCACTTTGAGAGTGCTCTGGACCCATCCGTCATCCGCCAGAGGAAGCCAACCCTATTTTCACCCTGAAACATCCACCCGTTGACCCTGGAGTGCTCCTTGGTGTCTGGGGACCACAGGGAGTCAGGGAGCGGAGAGAGGCGAGGCCTGGGTCGGGCCGCGGGCAGTGCGGATCGCAGCCTTCCACCGCAGCCCCTGAGGCATCGCCAAATTCTGCATCAGGCACCAAATTCTGCCTCATGCGTGCCGGTGGTGCGCGAGATAGAGGAGCGAGAGGGGCTCGGTGCCAATACCCCCTGCGGGAGCTGTGGTGCGAGTGACTCGGCTGAGGAGGGGGGCGGACGCTTAGGCTGCCGCGGGTCCTGCCCCTCCCCCGGAACTGAGGCAGTCATCGAGGCCGGGGCCCTCGAGGCAGAGGCCGCGGCCCAGGGAGGAAACAGGCCCAAAGAGCTGGATCGACCGAGGCCCCGACGATCCCTGTCGGTCCCGCCCGAGGGGAAGAGACCACCGGGTCCCGGGCACGGGCCCTGTTGAAGTGTCGCCCGACACCTCGCACGGAAATCCGTAGGGGGTGTGGGCGGGCAGCCCGGACTGAGCGACGGCCCTAGATCTGGGCCCGTCCTGCGGTGCGCCACAGCCACGGTGACCGGACGCCGGAGTGCCCTGAAACGAGCCATTTCCCGCTGGAGTGACCGGAAACAGGCAGAGTCGCGGCTGCATTCGAGCCTGCTGCGGCGGTGCTGGGCTCCCTGGAACACATACACTGGAGGCCCTGGCTGCAGAGGAGACGCATGAGGAGTGTGAGGTGGCCCCGTCGTGGCTCCAGGGCCCTCCTCCCGACCTGGATTTCTCCCCTGCGGGTGCATGGAGCTGCGGCGCCCCGCGCAGGGCGGGAGGTAAAGACTGAAGCCTGGCTGCTTGGGTGGCTGGATAGGGGGAGCCGGTGGTCCGGGTCGCCGTGGGTGTGGTGTCGTCCCCGGACTTCCCCCCGAAACGCAAACAGACTCCTGAGATAGCGAGGATTGCTCCGTTGCTGCCGCTGGCTCCCTCTCTTTCCGCTGCAGTCCCAGCCGAAACATAGGGCCGCAGATACGTTGTGCCAGGGAACGGGAGAGGGGCTGGAGCCCCGAGCTTCTTTTAGACTCGAGGGGTGTAGGAAGTTGGCTCTGTACGTACTATTTCAAAGTAAGAAATAGCATGCACAGAGTCCAAGGGTTCCCCTTAGAGGTAAGATAGTGGCAAAAAGAGATAATTCTAATGCTCTATTTTTATGGTAGTGTGGTTGAGCAGTAGGCTTATCAGAGGGTAGTGTTAAGCATTTGTTGTACACACACAGGCAATAAATGAGGAACACACACTCCAAGACAATTCCACGCCAATAGGTTTTTGTATAGAAAAATATATTTTCTTAGTTTATTTTAAGAACCACAGGTTCAAGATTTACAAACAATACTTTAAATGAAAGGTATTTCACTTAGGAACTTTAGGAACTTTGAATTAGCAAAATAGCATATACCGTTTTCACACAAATGGCAAATAGCTATTTTAAAACTAGACACTGCAATTTTCAACAGTTCCTGGGGGAGGTAAGTGTTTGTTAGTTTTGTAGGTAAGTAAACCACCTACAGGGTTCAAAGTTGGGTCCAAGGTAGCCCACCGTTGGGGGTTCAGAGCAACCCCAAAGTTACCACACCAGCAGCTCAGGGCCGGTCAGGTGCAGAGGTCAAAGTGGTACCCAAAACGAATAGGCTTCAATGGAGAAGGGGGTGCCCTGGTTCCAGTCTGCCAGCAGGTAAGTACCCGTGTCTTCGGAGGGCAGACCAGGGGGGTATTGTAGGGCACCGGGGGGGACACAAGTCAGCACAAAAAGTACACCCTCAGTGGCACGGGGGCGGCCGGGTGCAGTGTGCAAACAGGCGTCGGGTTTGCAATGTAATTCAATGGGAGACCAAGGGGTCTCTTCAGCGAGGCAGGCAAGGGGGTGGCTCCTCGGGGTAGCCACCACCTGGGCAAGGGAGAGGGCCACCTGGGGGTCGCTCCTGCAATGGAGGTCGGATCCTTCATGTCCTGGGGGCTGCAGGTGCAGTGTCCTTACCAGGCGTCGGGTCTTTGAAGCAGGCATTCGCAGTCAGGGGGAGCCTCTGGATTCCCTCTGCAGGCGTTGCTGTGGGGGCTCAGGGGGGTCAACTCTGGCTACTCACAGGCTCGCAGTCGCCGGGGAGTCCTCCCTGTAGTGTTTGTTCTCCACAAGTCAAGCCGGGGGCGTTGGGTGCAGAGTGCAAAGTCTCACCCTTCTGGCGGGAAACGTGTTCTTTCAAAGTTGCTTCTTTGTTGCAAAGATGCTTCTTTCTTGGAGCAGAGCCGCTGTCCTCAGGAGTTCTTGGTCCTTCTAGATGCAGGGTAGTCCTCTGAGGCTCTCAGTGGAACGCGTCGCTGGAGCAGTTCTTTGGAAGTGGGGAGACAGGCCGGTAGAGCTGGGGCCAAAGCAGTTGGTGTCTCCGTCTTCTCTGCAGGTCTTTCAGGTCAGCAGTCCTTCTTCGTCTTAGGTTGCAGGAATCTAGTTTCCTAGGTTCTGGGGAGCTCCTAAATACTGAATTTAGGGGTGTGTTTAGGTCTGGGTGGGCAGTAGCCAATGGCTACTGTCCTTGAGGGTGGCTACACCCTCTTTGTGCCTCCTCCCTGAGGGGAGGGGGGCACATCCCTATTCCTATTGGGGGAATCCTCCAAAATCAAGATGGAGGATTTCTAAAGGCAGGGGTCACCTCAGCTCAGGACACCTTAGGGGCTGTCCTGACTGGTAGGTGAATCCTCCTTGTTTTTCTCACTATCTCTCCTGGACTTGCTGCCAAAAGTGGGGGTTGTGTCCAGGGGGCGGGCATCTCCACTAACTGGAGTGCCCTGGGGCATTGTAACACGAAGCCTGAGCCTTTGAGGCTCACTGCTAGGTGTTACAGTTCCTGCAGGGGGAAGGTGTGAAGCACCTCCACCCAGAGCAGGCTTTTCTTTCTGTCCTCAGAGAGCACAAAGGCCCTCACCACATGGGGTCAGAAACTCGTCTCTCAGCAGCAGGCTGGCACAGACAGGCTCCTGCACTGAACAATTGGGTAAAATACAGGGGCATCTCTAAGACGCCCTCTGTGTGCATTTTTTAATAAATCCAACACTGGCATCAGTGCGGGTTTATTATTCTGAGAAGTTTGATACCAAACTTCCCAGTATTCAGTGTAGCCTTTATGGAGCTGTGGAGTTCGTTTTTGACAGACTCCCAGACCATATACTCTTATGGCTACCCTGCACTTACAATGTCTAAGGTTTTGCTTAGACACTGTAGGGGCATAGTGCTCATGCACCTATGCCCTCACCTGTGGTATAGTGCACCCTGCCTTAGGGCTGTAAGGCCTGCTAGAGGGGTGACTTACCTATGCCACAGGCAGTGTGAGGTTGGCATGGCACCCTGAGGGGAGTGCCATGTTGACTTAGTCATTTTCTCCCCACCAGCTCACACAAGCTGGCAAGCAGTGTGTCTGTGCGGGGTCCCTAGGGTGGCATAAGACATACTGCAGCCCTAAGAGACCTTCCCTGGCATCAGGGCCCTTGGTACCAGTTACAAGGGACTTACCTGGGTGCCAGGGTTGTGCCAATTGTGGAGACAATGGTACATTTTAGGTGAAAGAACACTGTGCTGGGGCCTGGTTAGCAGGGTCCCAGCACACTTCTCAGTCAAGTCAGCATCAGTATCAGGCAAAAAGTGGGGGGTAACTGCAACAGGGAGCCATTTCCTTACAAGGGGAGTATGGATCTGGAGGAGCAGACCGCAAAGCAGCTGTGTGGGAATGGAAGGTGAGGCAGAGAATATTGGGCCGGGTGCTGCGAGACTGAGACATGAGGGGTAGACGGACGTGCCCCTTCTGACCCCGAATGCCCTGAAGGGAGACAGACATATCTGTGGGGGTTTCTGGGGGTGAGCAGTACCCGGTGGTGCTGATCTGAGACACCTAGAAGCCGTTAAAGAGTGGTCGGCTGGACTTCGCCCATTTCCGAGAGAGAGAACCTGAAGGTGATTCACACAGAGGTGACCACCCAGCACATAGGCCCGCGGTCCGTTTGCCCCGCCTGATGTGCCCGAGCCGGGCCTGGCCATTGTGCCCCTGGAACTATCCCCCCTGGACTTAAAGACACCTGAGGCTGTGGGAGGACAGAGATCTGACTTTCAACAATTCCGCAAGGCATAAGGGGGTACAAGAAGCACTTCAGAGGCGAAATGGGGAAGTGTAGAACAAATAAACAGCCACTGGCCTCTCAGCAGAAAATCTACGAATTTACCACCTCGAAGTATGGGGTGTGGGAAGTTGGGGGGTGATAAGTTTACACCGAAGTTTAGTAACAATGTTTTTGTAAGTTTCATTTACTGTTTTGCTTTTTTGTTCTATTTCTTGAGGCAGTTGACCCGATACTCACAAACCGACGCTTGGCACCTTGACACACCTACACCTCCTACGAGTGGCCCTCACTGACAAAGATAACCTCCTGGGACGTGAACGGCCTCTTGGACAAGATTAAGAGGTCTGCTGTTTACAGTACTCTACGCAGATACACCCCCTCAGTGGTTTTGCTGAAAGAGACACACCTCCTTGGGACTAGGTGCCCCATGCTTGCGAGGGGAGGATACCACAAGGTTTATCACTCAGGTTTCTCTAGAGGCTTCAGGGGGGTGGCTATCCTACTTCATCGCTCATTACCCATGGTGATCACAGCCACGCAAACCGACCCACAGGGTAGATACGTTGCAATATCCGGGTCGTTACTCAAACTACCATTCATCCTCATATGTACATACACCCCCCCTAGCCGGATTTGATGCCTTCCTAGCTTCCCTTCGTCAGATTGTGGCTGGGCTACCATGGGGTACCACACTAATAGGAGGAGACTTCAATGCTGTTCTAGATCCTGAATTAGATGTGTCCGGGGATGCCACGGCTAGCCGATCGGGCCGAGCAGCGACCCTGAGTGGCTGGGCCGAGGGCCTCGGCCTATGCGAGGTCTGGAGAACTTGGCACCCCAGAGCAAGACAATACACACACACCTCAGCAGCCCATAAGACACACGCTAGAATTGATCTCGTGTTCGCGCCTCTGCTGGACATTACCAGTGTTACTGGGGCCGAGATCCTTCCCCACGGAGTCTCCGATCACGCACCAATACAAATCCAGCTGGGCGGTGCAGACCCCACCTGCCGCCCAGTGTAGCACCTGAACGCATGGTATTTACAGGACGAAGAATACAAAATAGAAGTAAGAAATCATCTTACACAATACTTTGATGAAAACCTGGGGTCGGTAAATCGACAATTAAAGGACATGCCAAACATCTCCTTCGCGTTTGTGAACGTGCGCGAAACTCCCAGGTAGTAGAACTAGAGGCCCGCGCAATACGCCTCGAGCACTGGCACCTCGCCGCTCCCTCGGTCCCTTGCATGCGACAGCTCATAAACGTACGGGAGGAGATCAAAAACCTGGTTTTGGAGTCCGCCAAACATATTTGGAGGGCATCAACAGCTCGAGTATACGGCTGGGGGGACAAAAACGGGAAACTCCTACACTGGCTGGCCACCCGACCTATGGCTAATAGGGTTATTTCAGGGAGCATAGACGAAACAGGGACCCTCTCCAAGACACCCAGAGATATTGCACAAAGTTTTGCTTATTATTATGCGCGACTATACGAAGAACACCCCCGACCACAGGCAGAGAGGGAGTCCCCCCTTCTCAACGACATTACCCTCCACAAAATTTCCCATGCAGTCCGAGATAGCTTAGAAAAGGCAATAAGTTTGGCGGAAGTCTCGGGTGCAATAGCCACCCTGGCTTCGGGCAAGACCCCAGGCCCAGACAGCTTCCCAGCGGAACTTTACAGTAAGTGCAGTGACATACAAGGTCCTCATCTTCTTAACATGTACGACGAAGCGGAGAGCAACGGTCGATTCCCGCCCGGAATCGACCAAGCCACAATCGCAGTAATCCCCAAAACTCAACCTCCATCGCTGCATTGTTCGGACTACCGGCCCATATTTCTCCTAAACATCGAAGTTAAAATTCTGTCCTCTATTCTCACCTCCAGATTGAAAACAACGCTCCCGTCGCTGGTCCACCCCGACCAATGTGGCTTTATGCCCTCCCGAAGTACCAGACATTGTATTAGGCAACAACATTTGGCCCTGGCACACCGCAGAGTCTTGACCCAATCCCCCAAGGCCCTACTCCTACTCGATTTTGAAAAAGCCTTCGACACCGTGGACTGGTCCTACATTGATCAAGTCCTACGGAGCAATTGGATTGGTCCCAAATTCCGAAGGCTAGTAGGGCTACTATACTCCCACCCAACGGCTAGGGTGCAGGTAAACCGAGTTATATCTGACTCGTTTCACACTAGCCGTGGCACTTGCCAGGGATGCCCTTTGTCCCCGCTGCTCTTTGCACTCGTAATAGAGCCCTTGGCAAAACTGCTCTGAGAGGACACTCTCATCGAGGGATGGTCTTGGCCTGCAGGACCGGAGGACCGGGTGGCTCTCTATGCCAACTATGTTCTCCTATATGTCACTAACCCGGCCACAAGCGGCCCACATATCCTACAGATCCTGCACCTCTTCACAGAGGCCTCCGGCCTCATGCTAAATCCCCGTAAATCTCTGCTGGTTCCACTGCACCCCACCAGGGACTGTATTGACTGGCAACAGAACATTCCCATCCGCCGAAATAGCTTCAAATACTTGGGGGTCCACTTTGCTCTCATTCCAGAATTAGCGTGGGAACTTAATGTAACACCACTTACTGTCTGAACCAAGGACGATCTTCAGCGTTGGCAAACCCTGCCCCTTAATCTGCTCGGGAGAATAGCACTCTTTAAAATTATGGTCCTTCCTAGGCTCCTCTACCTACTACAGGACTTCCCATACCCAGTCCCCAAAAGACGGCTCAAAGAAATTGACTCAGTGACGCGCCACTTCTTGTGGAAAGGCACTTGCCCGAGACTGGCACTTACTACATGTCAACGAGACGTCTACAACAGAGGGTTGGAAATGTCTAATATTCACTACTACCACCTTGCAACACACCTGTTCATCATTAATGACTGGGTTGGGGGAGGCTGGTCAGACCCAGCATACCGACTTGAGATCCACACACTGGGCTACCCCGGGGTCTTCTACGCTCTTTATGGGTGCCTGATTCCTCAGACTATTCCGGAAGTGACTAAAGTGGTCTTGATGGGGTGGCGAGACGCCCAGAAGGTTTCAGGTTGGTGGAATCATATCACCCAACAGACCCCGCTATGGCACGGAAAACTACTCGCTGAGGTGGTGGGACTGAGGGAGTTCCAGAAATGGGATAATATAGGGATCTCCACACTGGGAGACGTCTGGGGGGGATCGATTATGAGGTCCTTCGAAGAGCTCCAGGGACTCTTCTCACTAAGCAGAACACAATTACACAAATTCTTACAGCTCCGCCACACTTTGCTGACACACACGAACAGGTGAACACGTTCCCGAATACAGCCCCATGGAAGCAAAGGTACTAATGGGTAATCTAGGTAGGGGCGGGGTTTCACAGATATACTGCTCACTGATAGCTAACACCTCGTGTCCCCTTGAGGGACTTCGCCACAGATAGGAGGGATGGGTGTGACCAATCGAGGAGGAGGAATGGAGAGAAGCATTGATGGCACCCCGAACCCTAACGATGTCGACCCGATTCCGTCTCTTGCAATCCTTCTACCTACACACTGCATACCTTAGAAACTGCAAGACTGCACAAAGCAGGCCTCCGCCCCACAGCCGGCTGCCCCCGGTGTTCCAATCCAGAGGCTGATTTCTTCCATATGGTATGGACATGCCCAATTATAGAGACCTACTGCAGCACAATCACAAAACAGATCTCCAGGGCCTTGCTAGAGGATGTGATAAGTGCTCCACTCCCACTCCTGCTTGGGGTAATGGGAGATGTGGACTTGAGGAGTGCAGACCGGACTTTTCTGGGAGTAGCATGCCTAGTGGCCAAAAGAGACATTATGACAGACTGGAAAGCGGGAGCAGCACCATCTCTGAATAAATGGTGACGGGGAGTGGACAGGTGTGCACAGCGCGAGAAACTGGTGTATGAGGCCAGGGGATGCCCAAGTAAGCATGACAAAGTGTGGGGGAAGTGGAAGGCCTTGACAGGAGACTAAAGCAAAGCAAAGCCCTGCGTATGGTGAGGGCACTCATTCCAGAGACGTGGCCAGGGCCTCCCTCTGCCCGTCTTTCTTCCACTGCCTGTGTCTCTCAGCATGAGTCTGAGACCAAATCATTCTTTACCATTTTGAGGCACAGACAATATGCATTGAGTTCGGTGTGGGGACGGGTTGATTTTGATCGAGCATTTAATTGTGTTAATTGGTTTATTTTAATTGTGTTAATTGTTTTTAAGCATTTGTATATGCTGAATACCTATTCGCTAATTTCTCCCAAAACAATAAAAAATTCTTTATTAAAAAAAGAAACATAAATACCCATTCTAGATACCTGTTTTGCCTCCAAAATAATTATTATTATTTTGAACAAAGTACAACAGCAATACTTCACTGCAGTTTGTTTAGCAGTATCTTCTATTGAAACTAAAACTTTGGGAGGTTTTTTGGTTGACCTATCAGAAAAGCCAGGTAGTCAAGCAAACCAAAAATGTTTTTTTCGTAATGGAGTGACAGACCTATGATGAGTCAATGAAGCGTAATGAAGGGATGGAATGGTCTACAGAGAACATATAGACTTAGTTGGCAAATGCAATAGGATCTAAATACCTTCCTTCCATGCTGCAATATCATGGAGCCGAACTGGCATACTGTATAAATGATGATAACACAACATTGGGGAGTGGGGTGCATGACCATGGCCACGCTCTAGTTTTGTGCGTTTGAGCATGAGCAAGAAAGTCTTCTCAACAAATGTGCGTTGAATAATAGCTTACCTGGACCTGAAATCATCACAGTATCAAAAATCGGTTCTCTTATTCTTACAGTAACACAAGACATTCAAGGGGAGAGGAAAAGCTTACTAAAAGAGCAGGAGACAGCTACAGTCAGTAGAAAGTCAGATGCAGAAATAAGAAATACAGAAAAAAAGGATAATGCAGGGATAGCAAGAATTTAACAAACATTAGACAGAGGAGTTGAAAACAAAGGAAACAGTATAAAAAATACACAGTGCAAAAAATATTTTACTAGTGGGGTGTTGGATTTGCCCCTTTTAGCAGGGTCATCCCCAAAGTTTTTGCCTTCCTCCTCCTACTTTTTCTGACCTTTTGTTGTTAGCTCTAGGACTCTGAGCACTTTATCACTGCTGATCCATGCTAAAGTGCAGGTGCTCTCCCATCTAAAGTTGATATGATTGGCTTAAACCTAATTGGCACATTTAATTTACCTTTAAGTCCCTTGTACAGTGGTATCCCTATACCCAGGGCCTGTAAATTAAATGCTACTAGTCGGCCTGCAGTGCAGCTTGCACCACCCACAGAAGTAGCCTTTCAAACCTGTCCCAGACCTAGCCTGAGTGCGCAGTTTACTGCCACAGGGACCTGGTATCTACATTTACTTGCCAGGCCTGGAACTCCACTTTTACTACATGTAAGTCACCCCTAAGTTAGGCCCTAGCTAGCCCTATTGGCAGGGTGCAATGCATGTAGAAGGCAGGACATGTGCCTAGTTGGGTGGCCTGTCCTGGTAGTGACAAACATCCGATTTGGCTTCTCATTGCTGTGAGTGCTGCGTTGCTCATAGGATTACATTGGAAATGCCCTGCCTTATGTCTATGGGGTATTGTCTCATCTATGAGGGGTAGCGTAGGCATGTTTGGTATGGTTGTAATGGTAGTGAGAAATGCTACTTACTGGTGTTGGTGGATTTTTTTATAACCGCTATAGAAATGCTACTTCTAGAAAATGAGCATTTCTCTGTGCTTATGGCTCTGGTGTTTTGCATCTTGACTCCAATCCACATCTGTGGCAGAGTCACAGCTGGGCTTTGTGCATACTTTTCAGACAGCCTGTAAACAGGGAGGGTAGAGGTGTCACAGAGGTTCATCTGCATATTGAATGGTCTTCCTGGGCTGAGAGAAGGAGAGGGGGGGCACACCTGCATTTGTAAAGGCTGTGCCCTGGCCTCACACAAAGGGCAAGTTTACCCCCAACTGATTTCTGGAGCTTGTGCTGGAGGAGAGAGCGTGCACTCCTAGAACTAGTTGGAACTGGTTGGAACCTCTTCTCCCTCTTTTGTAAAAGCTTGTGCAAAACTGAGTATAATTACAGGGGGGTTTTCCCATGTGGCAGAGACACTAGTGGACTACAAAACTGGACACAGGATGCTACTGGAGTGACACACCAGGAACCGCCTTGGACTGCTGCTGTTGTGCTGACCTGTGACCTGCTGGTTCACTAGGAGGAGCTGCCACAGACTGCATCTCTTTATGCTGGCCTGCTTGTTTGGCCCTACCATCCTGTGCTCCCTTTAACTGTCTCCAGGGGCTTGGTGGTGTGCCCCCTGTTGCCCTGCAGCTCTTCTTGCCTCATAGTTCTGGAAAGCACTGCAGCTAATCATTGGCATTGAGCAGGAAAAGCGCTTTACTTTTTGTTTCCCCAGCGTGAGGGAAGTGCTGTACCTAGGGAGAATCCATTTCCCCTGGTGTGTGATAGCCTCCCTCCCCTCTCCGACGTGGGAGAGGTCATGAGGGCCAGGAAACCAGTGTGGATGGTTGCTCATTGATTCCTTCCCTTGGGGTACAGAAGCACTTCAAGGAGTGTCTCCGGGGCACAGAAGAGCGTGGAACAGTGCCCCCGGGGCACAAGCAGGAACTGCTTTAGGCAAAAAGCACCACCGCGACCCGAGTTCGGTGCAGACATGCTGGCTGGCTGAGAGCAGCTGCCAGGAAACATTCTCCTGAAAACGGGGAGGACCGAGGATTGCCTCCCCATGAATGCCGGCATCAGCCCGAGAGGCCCCCTTCTCTTTGTCCCCACACGGTTGACCAACAGGGAAGGGAACTTCAGCAGAGGTCCCCAGTCCAGCCAACAGAAACCTCCCCCCTCTCCCCTGTGGAGTAGTGATGGGCTTCTTGTCTGTGAGCCCCCAGGGACGGTGGCTCGCCAAACAGTTCTGCACTCTCCCTAGGAGGAGAATCCATGAGACAGCATGACCGGCACCCCAGTCACGGTGCCTCCGACATCCCTGTGTGAGGCGGTAACACACAGGAACGACAAGGAGTCTTATCCTCAACGCAAAGGAGAGCTTTGTCCCTCGGTGAGATGGATGATGTACTGCGGTACACATGGTGACGTTCTGGGGGTGATCTCATTGGGTTGGACATCCCCCCACGGTATTCACCATGCTCTCCTGACTGGTGATATGTTATGCTTTGATGGAAATATGTTCATGGTGATATGTGCATTTTTTTCAAACCTGACATATGCTTGGGGGAAATGTTCTGCTCATGTGTGCACTTATTTTGGCTAGCTGATGGCCTATGTAGAATGTTTAATTGTATGGGCATTCAGAGTAATGTAGTGAACTCTATGCTAATGTGATTACTCTGCTATGAGCATTTTTGGTGATGTTTCATCTTATGTGCAGCCATGATGGTGTTTTGGCAGTTGTGATTATGGGCCAGATGTAGGAAGATTTCAATTTGTGACTTGCAAATTGCGATTCAGAGCGACTCGCAGTTAGCGAGTCGCAAATTGGAATGTAGGATGGTGTCCCTGACACCATCTGCGACTCGCAAAGGGGTCGCAAAGGCCCACCTCGTAATATTAATGAGGTGGGTCACAATTTGCGACCCCCTTGCGAGTGGTGGCATTCACAGGGATGGTGGCCTGCTGCTGACAGCAGTCCACCATGTCTGTGACTGTTTTTTAATAAAGCAGTTTATTTATTTTTTTTGCAATGCAGCCCTTTTTCCTTAAAGGAAAACGAGATGCATTACAAAAACGAAAAAATGAAACTTTTTGTTTCATTTGTTCAAAGCAGGCAGTGGTCCATCGGACCACTGCCTGCCCTGAAAAAATGTTTGCAGTTCCATTCACAAAGGGGAAGGGGTCCCCTGGGGACCCCTTCCCTTTTGCGAATGCGTTACCACCCATTTTAAATGGGTGCAAACTGCGATTGGTTTGCGACCGCGTTCTCGGTCACAAAGCAATCTGGCATTGCACTGCGACTCGCAATTAGGAAGGGGATTCCCCTTCCTAATTGTGACTCGCAAACCCGTTTTGCGATTCGGTAACCGGGTTTTGTGCATTGCATAGTGCAGGTTGCACTTCGCAAACAGTGAAAATCGCTGTTTGCGACATGCAAACTGTTACCTATATCTAGCCCTAAGTGTTTACCATGACGTGCAATTTAGTAACAATGACAACCTGACTACTGCTTATATTGCAGTATAATCAGTAACCTATGTGTTTTATGTGACTACTGATGGCTTTTGCAGAGTACTAGCAACTGAGTTATGTTCTAACAACTGCTTGTATAGCAGGGTATTACTGACATGTGTTTGGTCAAATGATGTTGTGTACAATACAGTTTATTTTTATATAACTTGGTTTTATGTTTCATTAGTGGTGTAAGTATTGCCTCATGTGTTTTGTGTGTATTGTGCAATCGCATTACACATTGCCTCTGGGATAGGCCTGACTGCTTGTGCCAAGCTACCAAGGGGGTGAGCAGGGGTTATCTTGGGTGTGTAACTCCCTCGCCCTGACTAGAGTGGGTGGGTTCTGTCTGGCCGAGGTACATACCCTAGCCAACCAGAAACCCTATTTCTAACATGGAGTGAGTTGAAAGTTAGGGAAATAATAATAACAGGACTTATTGCCGCATGGCACTGGTTGTGGAAGCCCCTTCACCCTGCTCAGCTGCCCTCAAGCCCTTGGGGGGGGGGGGGGGTGATGTAAAAAATAAAGAAGATAAAAAAATATTAGTGGTACAGTTATTCTCTAAAAAAATATTTTCACAGTCTGCCTGCTGCCAGCTTAGAGGGGAGGTGTCTCTAGACCCAAAAGATCAGTGCAACCACCTCTGCCTCAGTAATAATGGGGCAGCAAGTGGAACAAGAGGAGGAAGAGGACAGTCACACAAGGAAAAGGAGAACAAAAAAGTACAACAAGTTTTGAAATAGTAAAAAAACTAAGAAAAAGACATAAAATACACACAAAGAAAGACACACACTGATAAAAAAAATAAGTAGATAGGGGTGGATGAGTGGGATAAAGATCAGTTGAGAGAAGATTGAGCTTGATTCAGAATAGCCCAGCACCGTGGACAGAACAGCAGAAAGCTGGTAAACCAAAATGATCACACCCATACACACTGTATGGTGTCATTCGCACAGATCTTTTGCATCAAATGTGCTACAAGTCCGACAAAAGCAGCATGAAATTCTGAATGAATGTTTTTCAGCCCATTTGCGGAGTTCTATGGAATCTTACTTAGTTTTCTTTAACTCCACAGAAATCTGTGGAGTAAAACTCTGCAAGGTCTATCCAGGTCTACTTTTTTAACAGCACAACATGTTTATTGGTTTTCAAACCCAGAACCCTATTAAACACCATAATTGGTTCTAGTTAAGACAAACAATGCTACACCTTTTACTCTTCCAGCAATCCTTATTATGGATCTTGTGGTAACTCATTTTGAGGAACTATTTAGTAATAAGAAAATGTCATTATGGCATGACTCTAAGATTAAGCTAAATACACTTGTTTCTTGTCTGAATACATGGATCAATGCTGGCATATTTTACATTTCTGACAATCGTCACAGCAATGTTTCTATCCTTCTCAGACATGAAATCTAAATTTAATATTCCATCCTATTAAAATCACAAATATGTTATATCATTAAGTATAATTATTAATGCATACTCTTGTTCTATTCAGCAACCTCCATGTTTCGATGGAGCTTTTCTTTAATATTCACACATTTTCTGTTGCCTCCAAAACATATAAAAATGATATTCCTTAATTCTTTCAACATAGTGAAATTATATGAATGTTGGAAACCTATTTTCCATTCTATATCCCTCTCAGCATATGTAGAAAAGTTTGCTTTGTAATGTCTCTACCCGATTACCTTCTTCTATTTGTCACTCTAACTCATTTATAATGGATAGTTGCTAATGGTCTCCTGCTAAATGACATAGTGCAAATCTTTGTCACAAATTGGATTATTGACATTGTAAAATGGAACCTGGCACACTCAAACACATGCTATGTGAAAGTCTGATTATTTTTAAATGTCTGGAATAGAGTGTCTCAAATATTTCAGGTTAGGATTCCTCTTCCCTTTGAAACTGTTCTATGTAAATCCTCAACCCTCATAATTCCTTTAGCATATATAGATATGAATTTTATTTGATCTTCTAATATCGTATGCTAGTAAATCTGTTACTATGAATTGGAAATCTGGTTACCTTTTGTTCATACTGGTATGGTGGGCTTGTATTTTAACTATGAGACACATTATAAAATTCTCTTTTAACAGAAATAAAATGTTTTCAGTCAAATCTCAATATTGAAAACCCTGGATGAATATGTGTCTACTTGCCAACTATAAACAAATACTCCTAACATTGTTAACCAGTATGATGTTAATAGCCCTATATATGTTCTTAAAATGTATGTTTATTTTAAGTTTTCTGTTGTTTATATTTGCCTTTTACTCAAATATTTATATTTGATATGTATGATAATATTGTTGGTCAATAAATTTTAGCTATTTTGTGTCCTTGTAACTGCTGATGTGTTCATAGAAATTCATTAAAACAAGCAAAAAAGAAATAAATAAAAACATGCTACTGCAGCATGTAGTGCAGTCTCAAACTGCCATTTAGAACTGGTAATATAAATCTGCTGCTAGGCCTAAACCTCCCTTTTAATACATACAAGTCAACTATAAAGTGCCCCCATAGGGGCAGATGAAGTGTATTTAAAAAGTTTGACGGGTGTTCACGTCTTACGTGTCCTAAAGTTGTTTTTCACTGTTGCAAGGACTGTCTCCCCCATTGACTAACACTGAGTTACCTTATTACATTTAATGGGTGATAACTTTGGATTGGGAGCAGATAGAATTATGCTGTTTCGACTCAAATTCATTTTAATTTAAATTGCTATATAATGATAAATTCAGATTTATTTTAAAATTCTGAAAATGCAACTTTAAAAAGGTTGAAGTTTTCTTGCCCTAACCATTTATGCCTTCTGGTAGTGTCCTGGGTCATACAACTGTGAATGGCTCTGCTGCTCTTTCCTGGAAGAAACTGCACCCAGCCATGCTTGAACTTCAAATTACTCTACCTCACACATACACAAAGGAATCTGATACCAGGCCTGCCCTGCCTTTTGTCACCTTGGACTACTTAGAGCCTTTCCAGAACCAGATGTGAGGTTAGGACAGGGTGTCCCCACACACAACTAGGTAGAAACATTAGATTCCAGGGCCACTATTCAGTACACTCTTGGACCTGTGGACTTGACAGAAGAACTGTTTTGCCCCAGAGGACTGCCCTCTTGCTTGACTCCTGCCTTGCTCTCTGAGAAGGAAAACTGGACTTGCTACCTTCAAGTTAAGCTAACCTGAGTGACTCCAAGGGTACATTCACTGACCTCTTGCCTCATTCACAGGGGACAACAAGCACCAGAGCCTGCCAGCAAGTGCCCAGCTGACCTGCTGCACTGGACCTGCCTGGCCCTACAACTAGACCTGCCTGAGTCCCACTGGCCTCTGCTGCAGTAAGATCCTGATCCACAAGAGGTGCCATCTCAGGTCCAGGATGAATGGCTGGCATTAGCTGAGCCCCTTTTATGAAAACAGGTGAAATCCTGAATTTTTGGGATGTGCGCGATTACAAACTGGCCAGTTTGCATAAAGACTCTGCAACGGGAAGCACCAGTGAGCCCAAATCTTCAGACTGCAGCAATCACCAGTGAGGACCAACAACGCAAAGCCCCAGCAAGGATCATCTGTGACACCCGACCGGATCTTCATAGTACCACAATGACAGCCCTTATTGCATGGCCTGTTCTTCGCACTACAGTAACGACCATCCGCAACACTCTCCCTGCTCCACTGTAAATGGAATTCTTCACGCCGGACATTGAGAAGGGAACTTTGTTAGCAGGACTAACCTGGTTCCCATATATGACCTGTGCTCTGCTGCTGTCAGCCACAACTTGTGACTTTCCCACAGTCAAGCTTGACCAAATGCCCCCGACTGACGCTTTGTGATTTTGGAGCTATAGCTACCTATAACTTTCAAATGACATATCTCCAGTTCTACTTATTGGAAATTCGTAATTTTTGCATCATTTATTAAAATGTACTCTATTTTCTTGTGTTATGTTTTCACTTTATTACTGTTAGTGGGCTGCAAAAATAATTTATACTTTGCCTATAAGTGAAATCTGGCTGCTTTTGCCAATCTACCAGAGGGTTACACACAGGTTAATTTTGTGGTTCACCTTGCCAGGGATTGTGGTTATTGCCTGAGTGGGTCATCTACCTTCCTCAACGAATAGCACCCTTTCTTTCAACAGTTATCTCAAGTAACTATAACTATAGCACTGAAGTAACTATAACTCATGCCCACCATGCACATAGTTGTTATCAATGATGTTATATCAGATGTTGCAGTAATGTTATCAATGATGTCATAGAACATGTTATGAGTGATGTTATATGTGAGGCAATCTAGCATTGCCTGCTGAGGGTGTGAGTTATAATTACTTGAGGTAACTGTAACTGGTGATTTTTAGTTTAAAATGGTATGTTTTAAGTGACATTTTCACCTAACTAAACTGTTCATTTAACCTCTGTTTTTTTGCAGTGAAATTGTGTGTTTTTGTTTTGATGTAACACATTATTATACTTCCTAACTATAATGGCACTTTAACCGTTACTATTGTCATTGAATTTCTATTTTTTTAGCGTAAAGTAAGATGTCCATTGCCCTCTGTGCACTGCCTCAGGGCACAGGCTTCAGTTGACAGCAGTGGGGGATGGATGCAGGTCCTGTCTATGGTTAGAACCTCCGGCCAACCATCTGCTGGCAGTTAATTCCCCCACTGTGAACACGGTGGGGGCTGGACAAAGGGCATGACCTAATGCCAGGCCCTGCACTTAATGCCCTATAGACTCTCAGCCCCTCCAGCACATGGCCTAGAGCTGTGCACAGTCAGGCGATGGGTGCAGGGCCTCGCCTGTGTCCAGGCCCTACTCCCAACCGCCCACTGTTTGCCAACCACCCACTAAGCATGCATTGGGGTTGGAAGCAGTGGGTGCAGCATTAGACAATGCACAACAGGGGCTTGGTGCATGGGCTGGCTTGTGTATAACCCCGGTGCCCAACCTGCTGCTGGTAACCAACCCCTGTTACACACAGCCTTTAGTCATGCGCAGTGGCGGGGTGGAGCATGGAATGGCCTGTGGCTAGACTCTGCACCCAACCCCCACACTGGTAGCCAACTCCCTACTGTGCACACAGGAAGGGTTAGGCACAGAGCCTGGCCTGAGACCAGGCCTTGCTTCCAACCTCCTGCAGACATCCAGCTCCTACCCTACATGTCCTTGGATCATACAGGGCATGGGGTTGGGTGCAGGGCCTGGTCTGCAGCTGTGTCACATGGGGTTGGGCACAGGACCTGCCCTGCGGCCAGGTCCTGTGCACAAAAACACTCTGCCACATATATCTGACTGTGTAACAATATAAAGGGGTAATTTTAAGTAAGGTAGACCAACTGTCTTTATCAATACTAAAAGTAGTGGGCCTATTGGCTTTATCAAGAGGTCAGCACATCACCATATATAAAGCAGACCTGTTGGCTTTGTCAAAAATGTACCAATAATTATTATCAAATGTATAGTTCATAAATTCACATATTGCAATGTTTAACAATAGTGATTGTCTCAAACTATTGTTAATAACACGTTTTCAAAACATTCATTTGTGTCTTCTTTTAAATTTTTGCAAGCCACAAAGTGCAACCATAATTCCAACTACAAATATGGTAAGCTCGCCTGGGGGCATGAATTGATTGTCCCAGGAGACTTACTTTGTTTCTTCTAATCTTATAGGGGGTTGCCTACTGCACTCTCTCCAGCCCGACACAACACTAAGAAAGGCTAGTGGTGCTCCTGCCCCTTCTAGGGGTACCATAATATTAATATAATAAGAAGAATTTGTAGAGCACACAGCTACTCAATGAGTGTCCCGGCACTAGGCAGACTGATAAGATAAATCACTGTGCAAACCAGTCTATGGATAAGCTGACATTTTTTTACAAGTTTTCAGCATCAGCAGTGCTCATTGTTCATTGCTCGTAGGTTCCATGGGAGGGTATTTGAAGCCGGGGCAGCAAGATAGGTGAAAGAAGTGCCACCCCATCTTTTTTTCTGGATTCACGGGACCACTGCACTCAGCACCAGAGGAGTGAAAAGTTCGAGTAGGATGATATGGAGTAGGGGGAGGAGGGCCCAACAAAAGGATCTCTGTTTTGTTAGCGTTACACTGCAAATTGCTGTGCAGCATCCAAAGAAAAACTGCAGTCAGGCAGGTCTTAATCCTGGGCGCTAAAAGACTCCAGCAATGTGGCCAAGGGAGTCCCATATATATTAAATAGCGTTTGGCTTAGGGCGTAGCCGTAAGTGATACAGAACTTTAGTGGTTTAGGATCAGAGTCAAACAGAGGTATCCAAACCAATTGGCTTCTTTCAGACAAAAAAAGTCAGTCCAAGCAAACAGTAATCCACTCCTGCCTATATTTTCCAGATTATGCTACCCTGCTAAAGGCATTGGATGAGTTCCTGTCGAGCGTAAAAAGGAGGTGAGTGTCATCAACACAACTCAGATGCCAAAAGACTCCACCAAAGAGGCCAAGGGAGACATGTTTTTCAAATGCCTTTATTGGCATTTAATTACAAGCCACCACAAATTGATTGCAAAGAACACAATAATCAACATGTTCATGAGGTGGCTGAACAGCCATCTATCATCATGTCAACATTAACAATTTTCTGGTAGTAGGTCATACAATTATATGAAAGGGGCAGTGGGTTATAACAGAGATAAATAATAGGATGTCTATCTAGAGCAACGTAATGCAACCTGTCATGCAGAAAATTAGCCAATGTATATATATATATACATGTATATATATATATATATATATATATATATATATATATATATATGTATATATCACAGAATAAAATTAAGCAAAACAGTAACTATTGAAACCCTTTGGCTGGCACTGCCATTTGCAGCCATTTGGAAGTGGAGTGACATGAGCAGCAGGAGGATACTACAAACATGGAGAATACGGGCTAGTGGTAGCTTCAAGGGGAGAAATGGAGCAGGGTGAACTGCTACGGCATCCACCCCTGAGAGTGCAGGATCTCTCATTAATGTCTGGTGATCAGGTGCGTGTAAGCGAATGGGTTGCCCAATGGTACAATCTGGCCAGTCACCCAACTCATTGTGGGAGGTTCTAGGGGGTGCTGGATTCAGTCTCTCGAAAAATTTAAGAACATAAGGGTCCCCCATTGTAGCTGTTCCACCTCCCCCTTGCAACCTACGATCATGTATTATGGTGTCCGCTTCTGCTAGAGCTCATTTGTGAGCCCTCTGAAGCCAGCACTTGATTATGGGAAGATGAGGGGCCTTCTAAGCCATTGCAATTAATCTGAAGAGGACCAAATAGCTTCAGGTAGTGTTTGGTACTTTTAGTTCATTTTGTGATTACAAAGAGACAAATGAGCGGGTCCAGTGGCAGCTGGACTTCTATCACCTTTGACACATGTTCCATCACCTGGGTCCATGTGTGCATCAACGGCGGGCATTCCGAAGCCATATGAATAAATGTAGCTTCATTGTGACCACATTTTGGGGCATGTCAGAGACACCGCCAGAAACACCTTGTGAATTTGGTGCAATAAAGGTAGGTTTGATGCAAGTAATTGAATTGCATGAATCTTAAACAGCCTTGAGACTTGCTTCACCTGTTCTAAGGCCATGGGCCACTGTTTGGTGGTCAATTTCATGCCCAAGCAGTAATTCACTATATCACCCTCGTAGTGCTGCTTATAATACCAAAACCACCCGATGGCCTAGCTCGTGTGCCAAGAAACACTGCAAACCCAAGTGTAATGGGGACTCGGCCGGCCCTGGTGCCCATATGTCCCCAATCACTGCCCTAATTGCAGTGTGTGTAAGAAAAAGACCTGGCCAAGCTCATATAATTCCTGCAGCCCTTGGAAGGAGAGCTGAGCCCCGTTGCTAAATAGATCACCCATTTGGGTGAGCCCGTCTTCTCGCCATAGAGAAGAATCCTGAACCCTGAGCAGATTTTTCATGACCATCACGCTCCAGAGGAGCACCTGCGGTACACAGAGGGTAGGTGCACGTCTTGGTTGCATATATAGAGTCCAGATGAGCTTGGCCACTCACATGAGCCTGCCCAGTCTTCAGGTCAGTCCACCATGTGAGAGCAGCCATTTCCATACATCCCTGCCCCCTAGGTCTGACAGAATAAGGCCACCCTCTGTTGGTTCATCCCCGGCCAGCAAGCACTTAGACAACTGCAACTGAGCCACTGTGAAATACAGCTCCCAGTCGGGGACCCTAAGTCACCCCTCGAGCATGGGGTGCTGAAGTATGGAGATGGAAAAGACCCTTCCGAGCAGATCTCTAAATTAATTCAGACTTCAGATTCTGACTTAGTCCTGAAGAAGGATCTAGTTGGTATCACTGGCAAGGCCGCAAAGAAATATAGGAGCCTCTGACAAACCAGCATCTTTGCCACTGATGCCCTGATTATAGATGAGAGGGAGAGTTGAGTCCAGAAGTGCATGGATTGGCAAATCGAGGTCAAGGCCTTACCATGATTACCATTGAGCAAGTCCTTGTCTATGTGGTAACCATTTACACCAAGATAGCAAAAGGTCTCAAAGTTCCAGGGGAGGTGCCCTACTTTTGGCACTTCTTGGCACCCGGTTCAATCCAGCATAAAGGTAAGACACAGGACTTAATCCAGTTCACAGTTCACCTTGAGATCTGCCATCTCCCCAAAGAGGTCAAGCAGGTCATTGAGGGCAGGTAGAATGCATGCATGGTCACGTTGATGGACTAACACATCGTCCGCGTATAAGGACACAGTGTGCCGGTCTAGTCCCACCCTGATGCCCCAGACATGGCCCCTGGCATGCAGCATGGCCACGAGCGGCTCTATAGCTAATGCAAACAGTACTGGTGATAAAGAGCACCCTTGATGGGTCCTTCTACTTGTGGAAAATGAGTGCTAGATCAGATGGCCTGTGCGGATCCGTGCCTATGGGGCGATACATAAAAGCTTGACCCAACCAAAGTAATTAAGGCTGATCCCAAATACCTTCAGCACTTGTGGCAAGTAGGGACAACTCGGTGTATCAAACACTTTTTTTAAATCCAAGGAGATCGCCACTGGGAGGTCAACCCCCGTGAACATCTTATCCATAATGTGGCACTGGCAGCTAATGTTGGAGTGTGTAGCCCTTTGAGACATGAACCCCCTATTGGTCCAGATGGACAAGGGAGCTAAGCATTGGAAGTAATCTATTTTCAAGGACCTTACTGAAGATTTTTGTAGTCAATGTTCAACATTGGCAAAGGGCAATAAGAGCTCACATCTACTGGGTCTTTACCCATTTTCATGTAGTGAGCTTAGTAAAATGCCTCAGTGGTGGGCCTCTCAGTAGAATGCTAACAGGCAAGCAGCAAGATTGGCTCCAAAAGTTGCATAATACTCCACAGGGAATCTGCCTGTGCCTATGGTCTTGCTGCGTGCCATCTGACAGATTGCTAGGTTGATTTCCTCGATCTGGAAAGACTGCTCCAAGTCCAACAACTGTAGTGAGGTCCAGCGCAGAAGTGCTACCGCTTGCAGATAAACCCCCACTTGCACTGTGGAGGATTCTTGATGGGAAGAATGCAGCTGCTTGTAATACTGAGTGAACACTTCATTGAGGTCTGCTTGAGTATTTCTCACACGTCCAGCACTTTAACATATTGTGCCTACCAGAGTCCTGGGGGTCTCTGATCGCAGTAACCATGTCAATAGGCACCCTGGTTTATCGCCATCTGCATGCTGGTGGGCTAGGAAGGACTTATAGTCAAGATCACAGAGTTGCTTCTCTTCCTCCTGGTATTGGTGAGGCAAGGTCACAAGACAAGGGGGTGCATCAGGTATCGTCACTGCATCAAGCTCCATGGTCCCCAGGTGTGTCTCTAGAGCTAGCACACTACAAGTGAGAGATGACTTAACTCCCCATGTCATGGCATTGCATTGCCCCCTCACGACCACCTTCATGGTGTCCCACTCCAGCCCATAGGACCCCACTGACCTTGCGTACCTTGAAATGTGTGTGGCTATTGTTTCTCTGTAAACCGTGTCCTGCAAGGATTTAATCGGAAGCTGTCATGTTGGGATAGGAGCACTTGTCCCCCCACTGCAATATGACCCTGAGCGGGTTGTGATACAGGAGGGTACTACCCAAGTACTCAGAACCACATATGAGGGGCCAGATGTCTGTGGAACAAGAAAAGTAATCTAACCGCGTGTGGACCTGATGTCTCCGTGCATAGTAAGAATACTTAGTCTCCCCAGGGTGCCCCAAGAGCCAGATATCATGTTAATTGGAAAACCTAGACCACAGCTAAAAGTGCTTTGTTGCTTGTACACTAGGCATACCAAGAAGTGGGGGTACAATTGGTCCAAATCAGTGTTGTGTATGCAATTAAAATCTACTCCCCACAACCTCGGGGCCTGAGTGTCCAGCAACATGGTTGGGGAAATTGAAACTAAAAACACACTTTGAATGGTATTGGGCACATCAAGGGACACTATGGAGAAGGGGCATCCATTCAAGGCACCCTCCAAGACCACATAACGGCCCTCCCTATCAACTAAGAATCTCGATTTTAGAAATGGTACCTCTAGAGCAACCCAAATATGGACCTCTCAGGCATAGGCTGAATATCCAGTACTGTACACTTACCCACTCCATCGCCTATTTACTTTGTCAAGCTTTCTCATGGCCAGGTGAGTCTCCTGGAGACAAGCAAAGTGTATGTGCCTGTGCCAAAGGTAACCATATATCCTGTCTCCTGGCAGGGGCTGACATACCACTGGTATATTCCAAGTTAAAGAATTAAAGGTAGTGGCCATGAGCACAAACGCTATACCTCAGGCTACCTAAGGCCCGTGCCCCCCACCTTCCCTCCAAACCTCCCATCACCCCAACCACCCGTCCAACCAGGCAGAAATTAAAGAACAGTCAAACAGTTTTGAGAAACTCCCCTACCCCTGGCCTGAGCACCTTCCAGTCCCATACCACAACCCCAAAAACAATTCACCTGGCATGCTTCAGACGCCTGCATCATAGTCATGTCCATGCGGAACAGTCTATCAGGGGCGGACCAAGTAGCATTGTTCAGAGAGTGAAAGTGTCAATGTTCATTGCTGAAGTGGTGCGGGCCTGTGTCAGATGATGTGGCATCCAACCCCTCCTTAATGTGGCTTACCTTCAGGGGGGTAGCAGACCCAAGAGGAATCTGACCCAGCCAGATCATCCACCTCACCAGCAGGAGGATCAACCTTACAAGTCATCTGCCAATCGTGGGGTGACCTGTGGGCTTGGATGGGCCTCAGAAGTGGAGGAGAGCGAGCCACTGATTCGGATCCTGGGTCAGAGGGGTGCTCAGAGTGCAGAAGGGCAAGGGGGTTCATGCTGTGGAGGGAGGCCTCTGATACCACTCAAGCCTGCTCAGCTGCCACTTGGTTGACTTCGCCTTAAGGGATCTCCATTTGCACCATTGAGATGTGGGCATCAGCCAGTCTTCTTCCCCAGAGTACTCGACTGGACTTTCTGCCAGATCTTAACACAGAGCCAAGTCCCTACATCTTCTGGTAAGTGGAATATGTGAACCGTTTCACCATCAACCACTCTGAGCTCCGCTGGAAACAAAAGCACATATTTATGCTCCAACCCATTGAGACACTGCTTAACTTTGGAATAGGAACTCCGGTGGCACTGTACCTCCATTGTAAAGTTAGGACACATCTTCATTTCACCAAGGACCCTTGGTGCGAAACTGCTGCAGCAGCAAGTCACATTCTCGGTAGTTGAGGAGACGAGCTATGATGGGCTGCGGCTGTAGCTTGGGAGAGGAGGCTGGCCTGGCAACCGGTGGGTTCAATCAATTGAGAAGATTTTTGGCACTTTGTCTACTAGAACCATCTTTTTCAGCCATTCTTGAAGAAATAATTCCATGCTAGAAGTCTCTGAGTGTTCTGGGAAGTCAATCCACCACACCCTGGGCCCACAGGCCGAGCAAGGGGTGGACCTCCAGCAGGGAACAGAAGTCACCCCCACAGGCATTGTCGGAGTAGCAGGAAGAGGGCAGAGTGTCTCTGCTACCACCGGTAAATGAGTCCACACCACATTCTCACAACAGCCCAGGCACAGGATAACCCAGGGCAGATGAAAGGTAGGCCAAAGGCCCAGGCCCAGGCAGTGTAGGGAATCCACGCATGGGCAGCAGATGCCTCTCCCCAGTGGACCCAAACAGCAGTGAGGGTGTCGACCATCCATGCCCTTCAAGTGCGCTTCACCACTGGCATCAATATTACAGGTGCAGGGTCACAATCTCAGACCCCATATGAGACCTCCCGTGCCAGGTGATGCTTCACTCCAGTGGCTACCCAAAATCAGGAGTGCTGCTTTCAGGAAGCAGCAACAGACGGTGTCTCCTTACAGTAGAGGAAGCTTATGCAGTACTTCACAGGAAATTAATGCTGGATGTGGAGGATAAAAGAAGGATAATGCATGGGCCGGCCATGGAGCTCTCTGCAATGTATATGATGTGGCCGCCCCAAGGGAGTTGTATGTATATCAAATAGCATTGGGTTCAGGGCAGAGCCGTGAGGGATACAGAACTTTAGTGGCATAGGATTATAGATAAACGGAGCCATCCAAAGCAATTGGCTTCTCTCAGACAAAAAAGAGCCATCCCAAGCCAACTCAGATCCGCCCTCACCTATAATTTCCAACCGATGCAAAAGAATGGAGTGAGACACCATATCAAAGGCCTCAGATAAATCAAGGAGTGTCAGTTCGGCCTGTTTCCCTTGGTCAACTGCCAACTTGATGGTGTTAGTAAACTCCGCTGAGGTGGACTCTTTAGTGAAATGGGGGCGGAATCCTGACCGGGGCAGATGTAACAGCTGGCCATGTTCCAAGTAGTTAGACAATTGGTGATGGAAAAGCTTTTCCAGAAACTTAGAGACAGCAGGCTGTAAGGATATAGGACTACAATTGGACAGAGCGGATCTATTTGTGGATGGATTTTTTAGTAACAGTTTGTCATGTTTCCAGAAACTCTGTACCATTGCTGATTGAATGGAGCTAATCAAAAAAAGATTTTAAATAGAATTGATGGTCTTAAGGGTGGCAATCAGGATGCAAGGTGGACAAGGGTCATCGGGGGGGCCCAACGTATACGGTATCAAGGCATGGTCTGACTCCTCCATAGAAATGGTAGCAAACACAAGAAGGGAACAAGACAAAGTCTTAGTATGAAAAGTATTCAGATCACGCCTCCCACTGCTATCTGAAGAGCTATTAGTAACTGTAAGGTCATTAATTTTATTGTTGAAAAAGTCAGACAGCTGCTCACACAGATTGGGTGAGACCTTTAAAGGCAGAGAAAAGGCATCCAAGTGGGAAAATGTCTTAACTATCTTAAAAATGTATTTTGATTTATAGCCTGACAGAGCAATTTGATTGGAAAAAAGGCAGCTTGATCTTTTTGATGGAACAATGATAATCATTCAAAGCTTTTTTGTAATGTGCTTTGTCTGAGAGAAGAACTTTCCCCAGACTTTTTCAGGTTTTTTTCAGTGCTTACTCAATGTCCTAAGTTCCTCATTAAACCAAGAAGCAGAAGAGAGCCTGCTTGTAAAGTTAGCTGACTTCTGAACCTTGATGGGAGCTATGGTGTTCCCCATATGCAACAAATTAACAGCTTTAGAGCCAGCCTTGATATCCCCACTCAACATCGGCATGGTGTCATCATCAAGGGTAGACACCAAATCAAACCTAGAGACTTTCAACCAATTCCTGTAAGGAACACAACACCTCCGTGGCTAACCAGAGTATGTTCAGGAGACTGCCTAATCTGCTTCTATGATTTAAACTTTGTTTAGAAAGTGTCTCCACCACTTCTTTTTGCCTTTGAAAAGCCAAATATGTGAGTGTGCGATAAGCAGTATTTCAGTGCTTTTCAATCCTTCACTCACCTGGAAAGTAGACTCTGCTAGCTTCGAAGTGTGGATTCTGCCTGTCTGTAGAGCAGCACCTCCCTCCTCCCTTCCACAAGGGCTTGGGCATAAGTTAACTTGGCCCTCATATACATTTCAATTGGTTGTTGCATGTGTTGTTGTGATTGGCTGCTGGGTCTAGTATTTCTTTTGGCTTGAGGATTAGGGTTTGTGTTCTGATTGGTACTAAGTCTAGTGCTCCTATTGGACTCTGGTTTTAGGGCTTCTATTGTGATTGGTACTAGGATTAGGATTCCTAGTGGTCTGTGGTTTTTAGGGCTTCTATTGTGATCGGTACTAGGGTTGGTGTTCCTATTGATCCGTGGTTTTAGGGCTTCTATTGTTATTGATATTAGGATTGGGATTCCTATTGGTCCGTGGTTTTTAGGGTTACTGTTGTGATTGGTACTTGAGCTGGGGTTCCTATTGGACCGAGGTTTTAGGGTTACTGGTAGTCAAGATTAGGGGTGTGATTGGTTAATAGGGCCAGGTCTCCTATTGGTTCTAGGGTTTGGGGTTACAAATCTGATTGATTAGGGTTAGGGCTAAGTTTATATTGGCCAATAGGGTTATTTAGGCTTAGGGCTCAGGGTGTCTCAGCATGGGCGTTGAGGCCAACAGCGGAAAGGACAAGGATGGTTTCCTGTTTGGACCTGTTTGTGACTGGCTGGGACTGGCCAGGACAAGGCCCAGCAATGCTGCCCAATTTTCCATTTCCCAAAAAGGACCGTATTCCCTACACATCCTCCAACATTCAAACACAATATCAGCAAAGACATCCAACTCATGCACCACAAACACACCTCATACAGATTGCAATGTCTCATCAACCACCACAAAACCCCACATACCACACCTATACATTTATCCACCACAACTACAACATTAAGACACCTTTATTCTCACACCAAACTCTGTCCATTCCCACTAACACATCTTGCCATCACCGACAACACAAAACTACATTATACATTACTTGCAGCCATCCCGATAAACCCTCCCTGTTCATACAAACCAACAGCACTATCTGCCACAGCCCCTTTCATCAGGATAATACCTAAACCCGGCCTTCTATCACATTATCCACAAACACCGTCCCCCTCTCTTCACCAATTGCACACAACCATGCAATCCTTACACTGCACTCCACCACACATACTACAGCTTCCAGTGATCAAAACTAACACAAATACCCCTGACTCTCATCCATCCCCTCTTATAAACCTCATACACTCTTTTCCAAAACACATCAACACCCCCTGTAATATTCTAGTACCACTCACCAGTACTAACTCATATACAAATCCTTCACAGAAAACTACTACGTCAATATATCCTCTCACTATTCCACAAAAACAAAACACACCACCCACATCAGCACATCAAAATAACACAAACTTTCATACTTTCCGTCACACCCACTTCTACCCTCATAACTATGCAAATAAAGCAAATGCTGACAATCTTTACTCCTACATTCTCACTTTTCACAAACATCTACTACAAGCACCCCAACACAGCATATGCATTTACCCGCCTCTAAACCATTGCACAATTTAGAGCCTTACATTATGATCTACATGCTCCTCCACCACCCTCAACCCATACTCTTTCCACACCAAACAGACGCAAACAAAATAAACAACACACCACTCTTAACAACTTTGCATCCCCTTGTCAATTACACAATAAGGCTAATCTATTAAAAAAACTACACTCACCATGTCACTCTCACCCACCAAGTCCACCACCAACACACACAGACCCAACAAAATGCCTCCTAAGTCTGCAGGGTGAGGAACACTATATAGAAAAACAGGACTATTGTGACCCTCATACAGTTATCACAATTAACAAAGCAAAAACAACAAGTGATGGACAGAATGCTGAACATTGTCAAACACTCACCCCCAGTCACAGATCTGGGTTTAATCCATCGTTCTTTTGCTCACCATGCCACCCCAGTTTGGATCCAGCCATATGCAAATCAGTCTTGACCCTGTTCCTCATGGGAACAGTCCAGCCCGAACTACCAAGCCAGGTCCTCAGTGGACCGGAAACAAGCATCCTGGGACCGGTTTCGGGGTTTCACCCCTCATCAGCCAGGCTAGCTTAAATCCAGTGGCATGGGAAGCACGGGACCCACGTCTGGGCATACCCTTCCCACTTAGGGTGACAAAGCAAAAACAACAAGTGATGGACGGAATGCTGAACATTGTCAAACACTCACCCCCAGTCACAGATCTGGGTTTAATCCATTGTTCTTTTGCTCACTATGCCACCCCAGTTTGGACCCAGCCATATGCAAATCAGTCTTGACCCTGTTCCTCATGGGAACAGTCCAGCCCGAACTGCCAAGCCAGGTCCTCACTGGACAGGAAACAAGCATCCTGGGACCGGTTTCGTGGTTTCACCCCTCATCAGCCAGGCTAGCTTGAATCCAGTGGCATGGGAAGCACGGGACCCACGTCTGGGCATACCCTTCCCAGATAGGGTGACAAAGCAAATACAAGTGATGGACGGAATGCTGAACATTGTCAAACACTCACCCCCAGTCACAGATCTGGGTTTAATCCATCGTTCTTTTGCTCACCATGCCACCCCAGTTTGGACCCAGCCATATGCAAATCAGTCTTGACTCTGTTCCTCATGAGAACAGTCCAGCCCGAAAGCCCGAACTGCCAAGCCAGGTCCTCACTGGACCGGAAACAAGCATCCTGGGACCGGTTTCGGGGTTTCACCCCTCATCAGCCAGGCTAGCTTGAATCCAGTGGCATGGGAAGCACGGGACCCAAGTCTGGGCATACCCTTCCCACTTAGGGCGACAAAGCAAAAACAACAAGTGATGGACGGACTGCTGAACATTGTCAAACACTCACCCCCAGTCACAGATCTGGGTTTAATCCATTGTTCTTTTGCTTACCATGCCACCCCAGTTTGGACCCAGCCATATGCAAATCAGTCTTGACCCTGATCCTCATGGGAACAGTCCAGCCCGAACTGCCAAGCCAGGTCCTCAATGGACCGGAAACAAGCATCCTGGGTCCGGTTTCGGGGTTTCACCCCTCATCAGCCAGGCTAGTTTGAATCCAGTGGCATGGGAAGCATGGGACCTACGTCTGGGCATACCCTTCCCACTTAGGGCGACAAAGCAAAAACAACAAGTGATGGACGGAATGCTGAACATTGTCAAACATTCACCCCCAGTCACAGATCTGGGTTTAATCCATCGTTCTTTTGCTCACCATGCCACCCCAGTTTGGACCCAGCCATATGCAAATCAGTCTTGACCCTGTTCCTCATGGGAACAGTCCAGCCAGAACTGCCAAGCCAGGTCCTCACTGGACCGGAAACAAGCATCCTGGGACCGGTTTCAGGGTTTCACCCCTCATCAGCCAGGCTAGCTTGAATCTAGTGGTATGGGATGCACGGGACCCACGTCTGGGCATACCCTTCCCACTTAGGGCGACAAATGCAAAAACAACAAGTGATGGACGGAATGCTGAACATTGTCAAACATTCACCCCCAGTCACAGATCTGGGTTTAATCCATTGTTTTTTTGCTGCCCATGCCATTCCAGTTTAGACCCAGCCATGTGCAAATCAGTCTTGACCCTGTTCCCCATGGGAACAGTCCAGCCCGAACTGCTAGGCCATGTCTTCCCTGGACTGGAAACAAGCATTCTGGGACTGGTTTTAGGGTTTCACCCATCATCAGCCAGGCTAGCTTGAATCCAGTGGCATGGGAAGCACGGGACCCACGTCTGGGCATACCCTTCCCACTTAGGGCGACAAAGCAAGAACAAGTGATGGACGGAATGCTGAACATTGTCAAACACTCACCCCCAGTCACAGATCTGGGTTTAATCCATCGTTCTTTTGTTCACCATGCCACCCCAGTTTGGACCCAGCCATATGCAAATCAGTCTTGACCCTGTTCCTCATGGGAACAGTCCAGCCCGAACTGCCAAGCCAGGTCCTCACTGGACCGGAAACAAGCACCCTGGGACCGGTTTCGGGGTTTCACCCCTCATCAGCCAGGCTAGCTTGAATCCAGTGGCATGGGAAGCACAGGACCCACGTCTGGGCATACCCTTCCCGCTTAGGGCGACAAAGCAAAAACAACAAGTGATGGACGGAATGCTGAACATTGTCAAACACTCACCCCCAGTCACAGATCTGGTTTTAATCCATCGGTGTTTTGCTTACCATGCCACCCCAGTTTGGACCCAGCCATATGCAAATCAGTCTTGACCCTGTTCCTCATGGGAACAGTCCAGCCCGAACTGCCAAGCCAGGTCCTCACTGGACCGGAAACAAGCATCCTGGGACCGGTTTCAGGGTTTCACCCCTCATCAGCCAGGCTAGCTTGAATCCAGTGGCATGGGAAGCACGGGACCCACGTCTGGGCATACCCTTCCCACTTAGGGCGACAAAGCAAAAACAACAAGTGATGGACGGAATGCTGAACATTGTCAAGCACTCACCCCCAGTCACAGATCTGGGTTTAATCCATCGTTCTTTTGCTCACCATGCCACCCCAGTTTGGACCCATCCATATGCAAATCAGTCTTGACCCTGTTCCTCATGGGAACAGTCCAGCCAGAACTGCCAAGCCAGGTCCTCACTGGACCGGAAACAAGCATCCTGGGACCGGTTTCAGGGTTTCACCCCTAATCAGCCAGGCTAGCTTGAATCCAGTGGCATGGGAAGCACGGGACCCACGTCTGGGCATACCCTTCCCACTTAGGGCGACAAAGCAAAAACAACAAGTGATGGACGGAATGCTGAACATTGTCAAGCACTCACCCCCAGGCACAGATCTGGGTTTAATCCATCGTTCTTTTGCTCACCATGCCACCCCAGTTTGGACCCAGCCATATGCAAATCAGTCTTGACCCTGTTCCTCATGGGAACAGTCCAGCCAGAACTGCCAAGCCAGGTCCTCACTGGACCGGAAACAAGCATACTGGGACCGGTTTCAGGGTTTCACCCCTCATCAGCCAGGCTAGCCTGAATCTAGTGGCATGGGAAGCACGGGACCCACGTCTGGGCATACCCTTCCCACTTAGGGCGACAAAGCAAAAACAACAAGTGATGGACGGAATGCTGAACATTGTCAAACATTCACCCCCAGTCACAGATCTGGGTTTAATCCATCGTTCTTTTGCTCACCATGCCACCCCAGTTTGGACCCAGCCATATGCAAATCAGTCTTGACCCTGTTCCTCATGGGAACAGTCCAGCCAGAACTGCCAAGCCAGGTCCTCACTGGACCGGAAACAAGCATCCTGGGACCGGTTTCAGGGTTTCACCCCTCATCAGCCAGGCTAGCTTGAATCTAGTGGCATGGGAAGCACGGGACCCACGTCTGGGCATACCCTTCCCACTTAGGGCGACAAATGCAAAAACAACAAGTGATGGACGGAATGCTGAACATTGTCAAACATTCACCCCCAGTCACAGATCTGGGTTTAATCCATTGTTTTTTTGCTGCCCATGCCATTCCAGTTTAGACCCAGCCATGTGCAAATCAGTCTTGACCCTGTTCCCCATGGGAACAGTCCAGCCCGAACTGCTAGGCCATGTCTTCCCTGGACTGGAAACAAGCATTCTGGGACTGGTTTTAGGGTTTCACCCATCATCAGCCAGGCTAGCTTGAATCCAGTGGCATGGGAAGCACGGGACCCACGTCTGGGCATACCCTTCCCACTTAGGGCGACAAAGCAAGAACAAGTGATGGACGGAATGCTGAACATTGTCAAACACTCACCCCCAGTCACAGATCTGGGTTTAATCCATCGTTCTTTTGTTCACCATGCCACCCCAGTTTGGACCCAGCCATATGCAAATCAGTCTTGACCCTGTTCCTCATGGGAACAGTCCAGCCCGAACTGCCAAGCCAGGTCCTCACTGGACCGGAAACAAGCACCCTGGGACCGGTTTCGGGGTTTCACCCCTCATCAGCCAGGCTAGCTTGAATCCAGTGGCATGGGAAGCACAGGACCCACGTCTGGGCATACCCTTCCCGCTTAGGGCGACAAAGCAAAAACAACAAGTGATGGACGGAATGCTGAACATTGTCAAACACTCACCCCCAGTCACAGATCTGGTTTTAATCCATCGGTGTTTTGCTTACCATGCCACCCCAGTTTGGACCCAGCCATATGCAAATCAGTCTTGACCCTGTTCCTCATGGGAACAGTCCAGCCCGAACTGCCAAGCCAGGTCCTCACTGGACCGGAAACAAGCATCCTGGGACCGGTTTCAGGGTTTCACCCCTCATCAGCCAGGCTAGCTTGAATCCAGTGGCATGGGAAGCACGGGACCCACGTCTGGGCATACCCTTCCCACTTAGGGCGACAAAGCAAAAACAACAAGTGATGGACGGAATGCTGAACATTGTCAAGCACTCACCCCCAGTCACAGATCTGGGTTTAATCCATCGTTCTTTTGCTCACCATGCCACCCCAGTTTGGACCCAGCCATATGCAAATCAGTCTTGACCCTGTTCCTCATGGGAACAGTCCAGCCAGAACTGCCAAGCCAGGTCCTCACTGGACCGGAAACAAGCATCCTGGGACCGGTTTCAGGGTTTCACCCCTCATCAGCCAGGCTAGCCTGAATCTAGTGGCATGGGAAGCACGGGACCCACGTCTGGGCATACCCTTCCCACTTAGGGCGACAAAGCAAAAACAACAAGTGATGAACAGAATGCTGAACATTGTCAAACACTCACCCCCAGTCACAGATCTGGGTTTAATCCATCGTTCTTTTGCTCACCATGCCACCCCAGTTTGGACCCAGCCCTATGCAAATCAGTCTTAACCCTGTTCCTCATGGAAACAGTCCAGCCCGAACTGCCAAGCCAGGTCCTCACTGGACCGGAAACAAGCATCCTGGGACCGGTTTCGGGGTTTCACCCCTCATCAGCCAGGCTAGCTTGAATCCAGTGGCATGGGAAGCACGGGACCCACGTCTGGGCATACCCTTCCCACTTAGGGCGACAAAGCAAAAACAACAAGTGATGGACAGAATGCTGAACATTGTCAAGCACTCACCCCCAGTCACAGATCTGGGTTTAATCCATCGTTCTTTTGCTCACCATGCCACCCCAATTTGGACCCAGCCATATGCAAATCAGTCTTGACCCTGTTCCTCATGGGAACAGTCCAGCCAGAACTGCCAAGCCAGGTCCTCACTGGACCGGAAACAAGCATCCTGGGACCGGTTTCAGGGTTTCACCCCTCATCAGCCAGGCTAGCTTGAATCTAGTGGCATGGGAAGCACGGGACCCACGTCTGGGCATACCCTTCCCACTTAGGGCGACAAAGCAAAAACAACAAGTGATGGACGGAATGCTGAACATTGTCAAACACTCACCCCCAGTCACAGATCTGGGTTTAATCCATCGTTCTTTTGCTCACCATGCCACCCCAGTTTGGACCCAGCCATATGCAAATCAGTCTTGACCCTGTTCCTCATGGGAACAGTCCAGCCCGAACTGCCAAGCCAGGTCCTCACTGGACCGGAAACAAGCATCCTGGGACCGGTTTCGGGGTTTCACCCCTCATCAGCCAGGCTAGCTTGAATCCAGTGGCATGGGAAGCACGGGATCCACGTCTGGGCATACCCTTCCCACTTCGGGCGACAAAGCAAAAACAACAAGTGATGGACGGAATGCTGAACATTGTCAAACACTCACCCCTAGTCACAGATCTGGGTTTAATCCTTCGTTCTTTTGCTCACCATGCCACCCCAGTTTGGACCCAGCCATATGCATAGGCTCTGATTTGCCACTCATAGCAATCTAGGCTGATCTTAAAAACACAGTTGACCTCAATGGAGTTGCTGCACTACTTCTCTTGGACCTCTCAGCTGCCTTTGATACTGTTGGCTATGACACCCTAAATCAAAGACTCCATCAAGCTGAAAAGAAGGGACTGCTCTTGACTGAATTACATCCTACCTTCAAAATGGAACTAATATTATATATTCCCCCCCCTTTTTGTCCAAATCATACCTCACAAAAGTAGGGGTCCCCCAAGGATCAATCATCTTAACTATGCTTTTCAACATCTACATGATGTCATTACCAGAACTTATCAATGATTTCCAACTCACATGCTACAACTATGACACACAAATACTACTTAAATTGGAATGCCCAAAGACATTGAAACTAACAAATCTTCAGTTGGCTCAGAGCCATTGATCAGTGGATGACTTGGAGCCATCTCAAACTGAATTCTTCCGAAACGGAACTACTCGAACGTGGCGACGGGAAAAATTATGACCCACTGTGTGCCTGGCCTGACGATCTGGGACCACCTCCTCAAGTATCCAAGGAAGTTAAAAGCTTTGGAATTACCATGGACTCGAAATTAGCAATGAATGCCCAGGTGGACAAATTAGCATGATCAAGCTTCATCATCTTGAAGACTCAGCAACACATCTTTCCCCACCTCGGATTTCCACACAAGGTGCAGGCTACTATCTCTCTTGTACTATCTAAACTGGATTATGCCAATGGCCTCTACCATGGATCATCTCTATTTATTATGAAAAAATTACAACATATTCAGAATTCAGCTGCCAAGCTAGCATTACATGTAAAGCCACAAGCCCACATCTCCCCTGCCTTGAGAGCACTACACTGGTTACCGGTTACCATAAGATCCACCTTCAAGCTGCTTTGTATTACCACAAAGGTATACATGGAAAAGGGTCACTTTTCATCAAAAACAAAATAACCAAATACATTCAACAAAGAAACCTTTGCTCAAGATTGGCACCCTGCCTTAAAAAACCATGCAAGAAAAAGACAATAGGTGGTACATCCTTCTCTGTTCAAGAAGCTAAACTCTGGAATCCATTACCCCCAAATATAAGATCCACGGATAACTATCTTGTCTTCAGAACACTAATCAAGATGTGGCTCTTTTCTTCATAACCACCATGTCCAAACAGCAATGGACTGCAGATGCCTGTGTTGATAAATATTTATAATCTGATTATGTGTATATTCTAGATATGTATAGTTATTTAAGAAATATGTATAGTTACTATTTCATATTAATAAATTATAAACATCCTCTTTAAGCCTGTATATGTGTATATATATATACATATATATGTGTATATTATTATATGCTTAACATGTTCATATGTCATTGCATAGCTCCTAGATAAGTTATTATATTAGAAACTTATGAATCCCTGCTTTCTTTTTATATCACAATGAGCAAATGTAATCTTAACTACTTAACAGCAAGCATTCTGCTATTGAAAAATCGAGGAAAGATGAATGAATGCTAGAAAAGTACACTTACTAATTAATATCAAATATTACAAATCTTGAAAAGTCTGTCTTTATACAATACAACTGTTGGACTTTTGGCCATACGCATGGTCATCCCTAGTCTTTTTGCCTCCTTCCTCCTGGTTTTTCTGACCTTTCGCTGTTGGCTCTAGGACTCTGAGCACTTTATCACTGCTGACCAGTGTTAAAGTGCAGGTGCTCTCCCATCTAAAGTTGGTATGATTGGCTTATACCTGATTGGCATATTTAATTTACCTATAAGTCCCTTGTACAGTGGTATCTCTATACCCAGGGCCTGTAAATTAAATACTACTAGTGGGCCTGCAGCGCTGCTTGCGCCACCCACTGAAGTAGACTTTCAAACCTGTCTCAGGCCTGCTAGCGCAGGGCCTGTGTGCGCAGTTTTCTGCCACAGGGACCTGGCATCTAAATTTACTTGCCAGGCCCAGAACTCCCCTTTTACTACATGTAAGTCACCCCTAAAGTACGCCCTGTGGGCAGGGTGCCATGTATGTAGAAAGGCAGGACATGTGCCATATTGCATGGCCTGTCCTGGTAGTGACAAACAGCCTAACTTGGTGTCTCACTGCTGTGAGTGCTGCCTTCTCATAGGATTGCATTAGAAATGCCCTGCCTTATGTGTAGGGGTATTGTCTGATTTATGAGGGCTAGCGTAGGCGTGTTTGGTATGGTTGTGATGGTGATAATAAATACTGCTTACTGGTGTGGGTGTATTTTTTATTACTATCACAGAAATGCCACTTCTAGAAAGTGCGCATTTATCTGTGCTTATGATTCTGGTGTTTTGCAGCTTGACTCCAATCCACGTCTGGGCAGAGTGACAGTTGGGGCTTTGTGCATACTTTTCAGACAGCCTGTACACAGGGAGGGTGGAGGTGTCACTGAGGTGCATCTACATACTGAATAGTCTTCCTGGGCTGAGAGAAGGGAGAGGCGGGGCACACCTACATTTGTAAAGGCTGTGTCCTGGCCTCACACAATAGGGTCGTTAACCCCCCACTGATGTTTGGAGCCTGTGCTGAAAGGAGAGAGGGGGCACTCCCAGAACCAGTTGTAACTGGCTGGAACCTCCTCTCCCTACCACTGTAAAACACTGTAAGAACTGACTATAAGTACAGGGGAATTTTCCCCACAATTTGAACATTCTTGGAACTTGGAACTGGACACAGAACGCTGATGAATGGACTCACCAGGAAACCGCCATGGACTGCTGCTGCTGTGCTGACCTGTGACCTGCCTGGTCACTAGGAGGAACTGCCACCATCTGCACCCTTTGTGCTGGCCTGTAGCTGAGCCCACCAGCCCTGTGCTCCTTTTTGCTTAAGTTGTTCCCAGGGGCAGGGTGCTGTGGCCCCTGACCCCTGCACCGATCTCCTACAGCGTTGCTTTAGCGCTTAGGGAAAGCGCTCTTCCTTATAGCTGCTGCAGAGGATCACCGCCGCAACCGGGGCTGTTGAGGTGTCGTAGCGCTTTGAAAGCGCCTTTCTTATGCCCAGAGAAATCACCGCCGCAGCCCGGGCTTTGAACTGTGCCCTAGCGCTTTGTGAAGCGCTTCGTCGTTGATGAAAAATCACCGCCGCAGCCCGGAGAAGTTAATTGGTATAACGCGAGCATTGCGCGTTTACCAGTGCCCCCAGGGCACGAAGACAACCTTCTGGGTGTTTTTAGGAGCCAGCGCGCTCCTCGCGGTGCCCCCGGGGTAGGGATCGCTCCGAGGAGCGCCCCCGGGGCACCAACAGGCCCCACCTTGGGCCGCGACGTCATCTGGACGCAGAGGGAGAGGAGGACGCCTCTCCCTCGCGTGCAGGAGTCCCGGAGGACTCTCCTGCCTTTCCGGGCCGGGCGGCAGCCTCACCGGAGGCTCGCCCTGGCCCCCGGCTCTATTGTTGGCCCCCTCGCGGGCCAGGAGCCTTCTATCACGGGGTCTCCCATTGGCAGGGCCACGGAGCTCCAGGGAGACCCCAGGGTTTAGCGGGTCCCCGGAGGGGCCCGCGTTTCTGAGAGGAGGGAGCGCGAGGCGCCCCCCTCCCCATTTGCAGTATTGGGTAACCTTGGCCCCCCTGGAGAGGGCCGGTGGAGGCCCGGGGGGCCCCCCAGTGATCCCGGGTCCCAGAAGGGGCCCGGCAAGGAATCAGAGAGGGTGCGTGCCGCCCCTCTCTAGTTGCCAAGTTAGGGAGGCCCCCGTTTTGCGCAGGAGAGCGCCGGGGGCCCCATTTATTCGTTTCAGGCACGGAAGTGCCTCCTCATCAAAACAGGTACTGTTCAAAGAAACCAATATGCTGATAATTTAAAGTTCTTTCTACAGACTTTATTCATTCTGTTATATTGCCTACCTGTTCTTTGATGTGTTGACATATGTGTGCACATGTTCCTTTTATGGGCATGACTTGCTAATATGTTTGCTTAACTTGCCATAGATTTTCTAATGTTCCTAGTATGGGCGTTTTATGATATTCTTATGACAAGTGTGCTAATGTGATAACGTGTTTCCTGACTACTGCTTATGTTGCAGAATACTGAGTAACCTGTGTGTTATGTGTGACTACTGCTAGTTTGCAGAGTAACTAATGTGTAACGTTCTGACAACTGCTAAGGTAGCAGGATAGTACTGTTATGTGATGTTGGTCTAATAATTACGTTGTGTACAATACAGTGTATTTTTATATAATCTGGTGTTGTGTTTCCTTTGTGGTGGGGATGTTGCGTCACATGTATGTGTGTGTTGTGCAAACGCTTTACGCATTGCCTCCGGGTTAAGCCTGACTGCTCGTGCCAAGCTACCAAGGGGGTGAGCAGGGGTTATCTTGGACGTGTAACTCCCTTGCCCTGACTAGAGTGGGTAAGTTCTGCCTGGCTGAGGTACATACCCTAGCCAACCAGAAACCCCATTTCTAACATTGGAAGTCAGCGGTGAGGATAGGACTTGCGCTTGCACAATACCATTGTGACTCATTATTTCACTACAAGGATTGCGTTTAGACCATCACATGTTTAGCTTCTCTTAACTTTCTCTCTTTGGTCATTTTTCCTGTTTTCAGTTCTCACGCTTGGGTATTGTGGTTGTCACAGTTGAGTTATTTGTACCTTTTCAAGATGGGGCTTACCTTTGATTTAGAGGACCTGCCGTTTTATACGCAGGGGGAATTAGAGGGGTTCTGTAGAGAGAGAGGGCTGCCTGTAGAAGGGGACCTCAGGAGATCTCTGAATTTCTTTGAAAGGTTTGTGACATTTACCCAGGGAGGGAGTGTGCTTAGGGGGTACCCAGAGGATCCTGAGTGTAGCGAGGGTTTCCAATGGGAGGGCTCCCAGACCTCATCCCTAGAGAGTGGTAGAGAGACTGATCAGGAGGGTGAGAATGACCGGTTGGGGACGCCAGTTGACAGGAAAGGCCCCAGTGATAGGGAGTCCCTTGCTGGGTCCAGTGTAAGAAGCAGGGCTACCTCTCATTCCTTGACGCCTGATGAGCTAAGAGATAGGCGGGAAGAGAGGGACCTGAAGTTGCAGTTAGCGCGCCTAGCTGTTGAGGAGAGAAGGGCTGAGGTAGAGAAGGCCTTAGTACAGGAGAGAATGGCAAAGGCAGAGAGGGCCTTTGCCAGAGAAAGACTCGCTCTAGAGCGCAGTCTGAAGGTTCTGGACTCACCAGCGCTGCAGGTGGAGTCCAGTGGTGGCAGCAATGTACAGTGCTGTAGCAAAGATGTTCCTCACATACCCATAGATCTGGTACCTAGGTTCCTAGAGGGGGGTGACATACGTCAGTGGTTAAAGGAATATGAGAAGGCTCTGGTAGAGCGCAGGATCCCTGAAAAGGATTGGGGAACTGGCCTAGGGAGTTTTATTCCTGAGGAGGGGAGGGATGCCCTACTGACTCTAGAAGAGAGTGACAGGGAGGGGTACTCCGCTGTGAAGAACGCACTGATTATGAAGTATGGTTTTTCCCCTGAGGAATACAGAAAAAGGTTTAGGGGTGGTAAGAAACTGTCCCACCAGTCTTGGGAGGAGTTTGTGGAGGATTGCTGCATTGCACTAGATGGATGGGTGAAGGGTAGCACAGTAAACAATTTTGAAGGGCTGTTTAATCTGATTCTCAGAGAGCACCTGTTTCGTTGTTGTTTTTCAGAGTTACGCCAACACTTGTCAGTGTGTGAGCTCTCTGACCCCAGGGAGCTTGCAAAGGAGGCAGACTTCTGGTTGCGTACCAGAGGGTCTGGTGTGACATTAGGGGGTGTTCCTAATGACAGTGGTCTAGGTGTTTCCCAACAAGGTGTGGTGGGAAAGGAATGGAGTGTCCCAGGTAGGTCCCAGTGGACTGGGATGGGTGAGGGACCCCATGTCCCGTCTCTGAGGAGAGGGAATGGGGCTGGGCTGAGGCCCAAGGTGCCCAAGATACCGTCCCAGGCCCCTGAAGGTTCCATGAGTGAACGCCAGGAGGTGAGCCTAACCTGTGCCGTAGGGCCAGCTGTTCAGAAGGATCCCATTTTGTCATTAGGACTTAGGCGGGTGGCTGGTGATAGCGTTCCGCCGGTCCTGGTGTCTGGTAGTCTCGCTCTACAGCGGAGGAGGCGGAAATCCAGGCATAGGGTTGAGAGGGGGCTGCGGGCCCCAGTGGAGAACCTGGAGGGTCAGGGGTCAGCTCTGAGTGCAGAGCCCCCCGGGAATGACCTTGGTGAGACCATTTCTGGGCTGGGGGGAATCCAGACTCTGTCCGATGGGCAGAGGTCAGGAGACCTGCGCCAGCCAGACTCTTGTATGGCCCTTGGGGAAAGTGTTTCCCTTGTGGGGGGTAGGTGTGCCCCCCAGGAAGTCCTGGTGCGCCAGGCAATGATTCAACCGCAGGGTGGTGACTCTGGGTTGGATGATCAGGTTCAGGGGGTAAACTCTGACCTGATGGGGAGTACGTGTGCTCCCAAGGAAGTCCTGGTGCGCCGGGCAGTGGTTCAACCGCAGGGTAGTGACTCTGGGTTGGATTGCCAGATTCAGGGGGTAAGCTCTGATCTGGTAGGGGGTAGGTGTGCTCCCAAGGAAGTCCTGGTTCGCTGGGCAATGGTCCAGTCTAAGGGTGTCGTCCCTGGACTAGATAGACAGGTTCAGGGGGTAAACTCTGACCTGGTTGGGGGGGCGGTTAGTGTGCTCACCCCCCTGTGTGAAACTTCTGGTGGCTTCTCCCGAGGTGGGGAGACGCAGGACTCTGGAAGTGGGGTTCAGGGAGGGGGAAGCCCGCCCCGGACCCCGGTGCAACCCAAGGGTGTCGTCCCTAGGTTGGGTGGTCAGTCGCCAGGTAGTGATCCTGGGCTGGCGAGAAAGTTGTGCAGGGCTGCTGTACCCAGCACCCTGGCAAGTGTGGATTCTGGTGATACCCCTCCTAGGAGAGGAGGGCGGGATCCTAGAAGGAGGGGTAAAGGGAGGAGAGCCTCACCTCTAGCCCCTGTAGAACCTATGGGTGCGGACCCTAGGTTGGTGGATCAGTGGCAGGGTAGAGCCCCTGAACCGATCGGAAATGGAGTGGAGACAGGTTGCTTTGCGCCTGGGGCTACCGCCCCCCACTCATTATGGTTTCAGAGACCAGAGGCTCCTAGATGGCCTGGGGCCTGGTTCTGGCCATTGGCAGCTAGAGAATCCCCGTGGGTTGGTCTAGGCTGCCTGGGACGCATTGACAGAGAGATCCCAGTGGAGTCAGGAAGGCGTAGAACTGGAACATGCCCCTGCTGTTGTGGGCCTGGGTCCTTGTTCTATCGCCCCAATCAGGAAAGTACATCAAGGTATTGATTGTTCTCCCCTGGATTTTGGCTGGTAGGGGGTTGTGTTGGACTTTTGGCCATACGCATGGTCATCCCTAGTCTTTTTGCCTCCTTCCTCCTGGTTTTTCTGACCTTTCGCTGTTGGCTCTAGGACTCTGAGCACTTTATCACTGCTGACCAGTGTTAAAGTGCAGGTGCTCTCCCATCTAAAGTTGGTATGATTGGCTTATACCTGATTGGCATATTTAATTTACCTATAAGTCCCTTGTACAGTGGTATCTCTATACCCAGGGCCTGTAAATTAAATACTACTAGTGGGCCTGCAGCGCTGCTTGCGCCACCCACTGAAGTAGACTTTCAAACCTGTCTCAGGCCTGCTAGCGCAGGGCCTGTGTGCGCAGTTTTCTGCCACAGGGACCTGGCATCTAAATTTACTTGCCAGGCCCAGAACTCCCCTTTTACTACATGTAAGTCACCCCTAAAGTACGCCCTGTGGGCAGGGTGCCATGTATGTAGAAAGGCAGGACATGTGCCATATTGCATGGCCTGTCCTGGTAGTGACAAACAGCCTAACTTGGTGTCTCACTGCTGTGAGTGCTGCCTTCTCATAGGATTGCATTAGAAATGCCCTGCCTTATGTGTAGGGGTATTGTCTGATTTATGAGGGCTAGCGTAGGCGTGTTTGGTATGGTTGTGATGGTGATAATAAATACTGCTTACTGGTGTGGGTGTATTTTTTATTACTATCACAGAAATGCCACTTCTAGAAAGTGCGCATTTATCTGTGCTTATGATTCTGGTGTTTTGCAGCTTGACTCCAATCCACGTCTGGGCAGAGTGACAGTTGGGGCTTTGTGCATACTTTTCAGACAGCCTGTACACAGGGAGGGTGGAGGTGTCACTGAGGTGCATCTACATACTGAATAGTCTTCCTGGGCTGAGAGAAGGGAGAGGCGGGGCACACCTACATTTGTAAAGGCTGTGTCCTGGCCTCACACAATAGGGTCGTTAACCCCCCACTGATGTTTGGAGCCTGTGCTGAAAGGAGAGAGGGGGCACTCCCAGAACCAGTTGTAACTGGCTGGAACCTCCTCTCCCTACCACTGTAAAACACTGTAAGAACTGACTATAAGTACAGGGGAATTTTCCCTACAATTTGAACATTCTTGGAACTTGGAACTGGACACAGAACGCTGATGAATGGACTCACCAGGAAACCGCCATGGACTGCTGCTGCTGTGCTGACCTGTGACCTGCCTGGTCACTAGGAGGAACTGCCACCATCTGCACCCTTTGTGCTGGCCTGTAGCTGAGCCCACCAGCCCTGTGCTCCTTTTTGCTTAAGTTGTTCCCAGGGGCAGGGTGCTGTGGCCCCTGACCCCTGCACCGATCTCCTACAGCGTTGCTTTAGCGCTTAGGGAAAGCGCTCTTCCTTATAGCTGCTGCAGAGGATCACCGCCGCAACCGGGGCTGTTGAGGTGTCGTAGCGCTTTGAAAGCGCCTTTCTTATGCCCAGAGAAATCACCGCCGCAGCCCGGGCTTTGAACTGTGCCCTAGCGCTTTGTGAAGCGCTTCGTCGTTGATGAAAAATCACCGCCGCAGCCCGGAGAAGTTAATTGGTATAACGCGAGCATTGCGCGTTTACCAGTGCCCCCAGGGCACGAAGACAACCTTCTGGGTGTTTTTAGGAGCCAGCGCGCTCCTCGCGGTGCCCCCGGGGTAGGGATCGCTCCGAGGAGCGCCCCCGGGGCACCAACAGGCCCCACCTTGGGCCGCGACGTCATCTGGACGCAGAGGGAGAGGAGGACGCCTCTCCCTCGCGTGCAGGAGTCCCGGAGGACTCTCCTGCCTTTCCGGGCCGGGCGGCAGCCTCACCGGAGGCTCGCCCTGGCCCCCGGCTCTATTGTTGGCCCCCTCGCGGGCCAGGAGCCTTCTATCACGGGGTCTCCCATTGGCAGGGCCACGGAGGTCCAGGGAGACCCCAGGGTTTAGCGGGTCCCCGGAGGGGCCCGCGTTTCTGAGAGGAGGGAGCGCGAGGCGCCCCCCTCCCCATTTGCAGTATTGGGTAACCTTGGCCCCCCTGGAGAGGGCCGGTGGAGGCCCGGGGGGCCCCCCAGTGATCCCGGGTCCCAGAAGGGGCCCGGCAAGGAATCAGAGAGGGTGCGTGCCGCCCCTCTCTAGTTGCCAAGTTAGGGAGGCCCCCGTTTTGCGCAGGAGAGCGCCGGGGGCCCCATTTATTCGTTTCAGGCACGGAAGTGCCTCCTCATCAAAACAGGTACTGTTCAAAGAAACCAATATGCTGATAATTTAAAGTTCTTTCTACAGACTTTATTCATTCTGTTATATTGCCTACCTGTTCTTTGATGTGTTGACATATGTGTGCACATGTTCCTTTTATGGGCATGACTTGCTAATATGTTTGCTTAACTTGCCATAGATTTTCTAATGTTCCTAGTATGGGCGTTTTATGATATTCTTATGACAAGTGTGCTAATGTGATAACGTGTTTCCTGACTACTGCTTATGTTGCAGAATACTGAGTAACCTGTGTGTTATGTGTGACTACTGCTAGTTTGCAGAGTAACTAATGTGTAACGTTCTGACAACTGCTAAGGTAGCAGGATAGTACTGTTATGTGATGTTGGTCTAATAATTACGTTGTGTACAATACAGTGTATTTTTATATAATCTGGTGTTGTGTTTCCTTTGTGGTGGGGATGTTGCGTCACATGTATGTGTGTGTTGTGCAAACGCTTTACGCATTGCCTCCGGGTTAAGCCTGACTGCTCGTGCCAAGCTACCAAGGGGGTGAGCAGGGGTTATCTTGGACGTGTAACTCCCTTGCCCTGACTAGAGTGGGTAAGTTCTGCCTGGCTGAGGTACATACCCTAGCCAACCAGAAACCCCATTTCTAACAACAACTTTACTTCTCATATTATTATACTGATTATTATATTCCTTTCACATATGTTCCCAAACTGTGAATTTACATATCTATTTATTTATTACTCTAGTCCTACTATACTATAGAAAAAATAAATAAAAGTAAATACTATTAAAAAATAAAATTCAAAAAACAAATAGTTAAATGAAAAGTAAATACATTTTTAAAGAACTAGGGCCTCATTACGACCCTGGCGGTCATAGACCGCCAGGGTGGAGGCCGGAGGTAGCACCGCCAACAGGCTGGCGGTGCTACATCAGGTATTCCGACTGCGGCTGTGAAGCCGCGGTCGCCTAGCCGGGTCCGGCGGTTTCCCGCCAGATTTCCCCCGGCTGGGGGAATCCTCCATGGCGGCGCTGCATGCAGCACCGCCATGGGGATTCCGACCCCCTTCCCGCCAGCCTGTTCCTGGTGGTTTACACCGCCAGGAAGAGGCTGGCGGGAACGGGTGTCGTGGGGCCCCTGGGGGCCCCTGCACTGCCCATGCCACTGGCATGGGCAGTGCAGGGGCCCCCTAACAGGGCCCCATTAAGATTTTCAGTGTCTGCTTGGTAGACACTGAAAATCGTGACGGGTGCAACTGCACCCGTCGCACCCCAGCAAATCCGCCGGCTCCATTAGGAGCCGGCTTCATCTTTGCTGGGGCTTTCCCGCTGGGCCGGTGGGCGATCTTTTGAAGATCGCCCGCCGGCCCAGCGGGAAAGTTAGAATGGTCCCCGCGGTCATTTGACCGCGGGGCGGTGTTTGGGCGGTTTCCGCCCGGCGGGCGGTGCCCGCCGCTCGCCGCCCGCCGGGGTCGGAATGACCCCCTTAGTCTCTTGTAAGCTTTATTCTGTTACCTCATCACCCTATGTCTCTATCAATCTATCCTCCATTCCCAGTCTAACTTCTCCTAAACCCATTCTACTACTTTGATCTCCAAAATAACCTAGCCTAAGCTATTCCTCGTCTACCACATCTAGCTCACCACCAAACCTCAGTTTACTACTGTGATCTCCCAAACATCCCTACTGAATTAAAAAAAAAAAAAATTAAATAATAAATTAATAAATAAATAACATTAAAAAAAACATTCACTCATAAGCTTTATTCTGTCTCCCTATGACCCTATGTCTCTATCAATCTATCCTCCATCACCACTCTAACTCATCCCAAACCCATTCTACTACTTTGATCTCCAAAATAACCCTGCCTAAGCTCTTCCTCCTCTACCACATCTAGCTCACCACCAAACCTGTTTACTACTATGATCTCTCAAACAACCCTTCTAATTTCTCCATCATTTATCTCACCTTTGACTCATCCAAAACCCCTTCTGCTACTATGATCTCCCTAACCCCTTTCCACAGACTCCTCCCTCCTCCATCTCTCCTTTACTATCCCAAGCCTCATCCTATTACTGTAAACTCCCAATTAACAATTCTGGATTTTTCCCACCTCTACCCCTCCATTACTCTAGTCAATCTAACTAATAAACTCACAGAACCTCAGCTCAATTTAACTTATACTAATACTAATACTGTACTTATATTTCCCTATACTAATCCACCCCTAATTCTTCTTGGGTTCCAGAGTAGCGTGCTACTCACCGAAAAGCGTTTCATCGCATCGTCAGGGGTGGTAAGCGCTATAATCAGACTAATTGATAATTCTAAAATCACTAACTATCACCTGACAATTTGAAAAGATAGTCAAGAATTAAAATGTTTTGTCAAAAAAGCTGTAGGGCTTTACGGGTGCTCTTTCCACAGAGTAGTTAATAATAAATGGGCGGCTTCTGCAGCTCATTTATTATTCTCTTTTTTGCATTTTATTTTCAAAGTGCATTTAGGGCGCCCACATCAACAAAATTGTTAGGGGCTGGAGGGGGAGCTCCAAGGCACCTGCAGCCCCTGCCAGATCCCATGGTGGATGCTGGACACTTTTTTAGTTTTTGGAGGGTGCCCCAGTGCCCACGTGGGGCACCCACAATCCAGTTTTAATTGGGGATCTATGACGGGAGCCTCCAGCCCACTGCTGTCCCTCCAGGCTCCCCTTGTTGGACCCAGACACTTTGAAAGTTTTTTGTGGGTGTCTCAATGCTCACCCGAAGCACTCACAATTCAAAGTTCATTGGAGTCAATGGGCTCCCACAGCCCATATTGGCTCCACTGCTCCACTCCATCTTCAAAAGGTTTTGGGGGATGCTTCGGCACCTGCCTGGGGCTCTGACATCCAGCTATTGTTGGGAGCCACGGGGGAAGCCCCAAAGCCCCCATGAACCAAGCCAACTCCCCAGCCTCTCACTGTGGTGCTAGTGGAAGTCTGGCCAATGGCTTTGGTCTACCTGGCAGTAGCAGCATTTTTCATTGTTCCCACCCAAGTGGGAGGAAATTTCTGTTCCCTGCCTGGGAGAGTGCAGGCAGGTACCCTCCCAGTTAAGAAGCTACGGTGGGGTACTTGGTACACAGTAGCTCTCTCAGGTCCAGGGGATGGGGTCCTGGTGTCAGATCAATGGCTTTGAGAGGGGAGCCCAACACAAAAAAAGACATTTGGCCTGTAGATGGAGTCCCTTGAGCATCAAAGCGATTCAAGGAGAAAGGCTTCTCAGCCGGCATCTTCATCATGCTCTGTTTAAAGTGAAAGTTCATGTATTCTTGTTAGTGCTTTGCCTTCCCAGCCATAATGCATGTGTGTGGAAATTCCACTGTTGCAATGCCAGCAGTAGAGAAACACAAACAGTTATCTCTATACACACTTGATTATTGCAAAAAATGATAAAGCAAGTGAATTAAAATATGTTTCAACAAACCAACCTTAATACGCAGGAGGTTAATGCCTTCAATGTTTTATTGATGCAGGGATCAATTCAATACCTTTCCCACATACATGAATCCCTTGATGTGTCACTGCTGCTCCCTAAATCAGCAAGAGGCAGATCTGAGGAGGTGCAAAATGCAGGCCTATGCCCAACAGGGACCTTTCCATACAGGGTTTCCTAAAGTAATTGTCTCTGTGTGAGACAGGAAAAATTATTGGAATGATAGATTGCTTTGCGGCTCCCAGATAAGGCAGGCCTTCCGTCTCAGTTTTCATAGTTCCACAGTTCTTTCATGTCTCAAGGTGGGATTCACCTCATAAGTGACTGGGATGAGAGTGAGAGATATTGAGGTAATGTTTTAATCCTGGAAATGATAAAGATGCCACACATATGTTGGGAGTCAGACACAGTTACAGAAAATACTTTTTTATTTAAGCCTGAAATTTAAAGAGTCATTTACACCTAATATAGTAGCAGGATACATAGGTCTGTGAAAGGGGACCTCATTTTTAAATCTCAGGGAAGCAACCAAAATTTGCTGCTTATGTTACGAGATTATGCTGCAGCCCTAAACACCCACCTGCTTCAATTCAAAGTTGCCTGAAACAAGTTCTGGGTACTCAGGCATTTTTTCCCGGGTCCTAGCTTTTAGAGTGACTGCCTTTCCTGATTGACTTGCAGCAGGGACTCAGCTGTCAGTGGTGCAGCGGGTGCAGTGGCACCGAATTCCATGTTTCTCAGGGGCCCATCTCACACAATTAATGGCTGATTTTCAACTACTCAAACTAGGAGGTGGGAGCCCAAATTTCTTGCTTGCCCATGGCACCTTTGTTATGTCACTGCTTTGCTGCCTCTCATGTGCAAGGCTATCATTTAATGTCACCACAATCTGGAAATTCATAGTAAGAGATAGTTTTATCAACACTTTGTGCCGGTTCAAAATCACTGAAAGTGATGAAAACCGGTGCAAAGTGTCAATTTGTTATTTACTTTCCAGAGCAAAACTTTACTTGCACAGGAAGGGCAGGCGATATGTGTACTAATGTGTGAAAGATAACACTAATGCCATATGATTTTATATATAGTACAGCCCTGCTGTCTCCCTCTCACACAACTTAGCGTAGCAAGTTTGGTTTATTGTGCTGTGCTAATCTTTAGTAAATGTGCCCAAAATTCTATTTAGTAACTGATTAGTTCAAATAAGCTCTTTACCGAAATAACTTTACAGAGACAACTTGAAAAATACATTATGTCAACACTACAAACTGCAGGCAAAGCGAGTTCTTGGCTCACTACAGCGGAACCTGCTCAGCCTTAGTCATTACCCAAGACAAATGGTAGTAACAACAGAAAACTGTACTTCCCCATCAATCACAGCTGACTCACATCATAACGAGACCCAATGTCATTTTCGAGGAAAGCCAAGATTAGCTTCATTTTCACAGCCTCACAGGAACTTTAATACTTTACTATTTTACCTTCATTACAAAGAAAACTCTCTCATCAACGCCTATTCATCATTGTAAGGGAATCCAAGTGTTCTTTATGTTGATTACCGTTAAATTGCGTAACACGAACACGTTATTTTCCGTGCTTAGAAACGGCAGAGTACTATATGAAGCACTATTTAAAAACAAAGTAACATTGTTGTTCATGATTCAGAGGAACACAGCTGCAACAGTGCTAGTTGCCATTAAACAAGGAAAGCCATACCTTAATACATTTAGGGGCTTCATTACATGAATTTTCCTTGTGGTGGGAATATATTCCCAGGTGCACCATAAATTATTTTATGGCAGTGTCTTTTTGCTCCATTTCTTTTTGCTGCAATCAGGTCTTTTTTTCACACAGGAAAAAAATGTATGCCTGTAACAAAGAGATAAAAGAAAACAGCACTTCATTACAACATGTAATAAGGGAAAATTAGTATTTGCATGAACGTTTGCACTATCTGGGCAGTTTATATTATGTACTATACAGGACACAGTCACATGCAACTGCAGAAAATAAAATGAAATGAAGAGAACTAAGCCGTTTTTCACAAAAAAGGTTCTGAGCAAAACTAATACCTTCATTTATAGGCATCATGCCAGAATACCAGCTCTTAATATGTCCTGTAAAATACTGAGTGCAGGATATCAAGTATATTTTGTTAATGTAAGCATATATAGGTAGGTATAAATGTACTATTCCAACCCCGCATATACATTTCACTAGAAGGTATATTTTCAAGGTATATAGGAGTGGTGTTGGAAAATGGGTTATTGGTAGGGCAGGTAGGTACCTACACCTAGCAACAAGCCACTAACCTCCACATAGGTACAGTTAGGTCTCAGTAAATTAATCCCAGCTCAACCCTTGGTAGCTTGGCAACGAGCGTCAAGGCTTAATTTAGGAGACAAAGTGTAAAGCATTCAAACATCACAAAACAGTAATTAAATAAAACACAGGAAACAGTTTAAAAATCCAAAACCAATTTATAAAAATAGTTTATATTTTTATCTTTAAAATGACACAAAAGCGATTAAAATTGGTTCAGGGGAACCGGAGATATGAATTTTTAAAGAATTATTACTTTTCTAGCGCTTAGAAACAAAAAGCGCCAATCGGGTCATCTGGTTGCACCTCGACCGGGGCAAAGTCAAACTTTCAGGCCGACCGCGATGGAGCCCTGCTCGGCTACAGGTCGAGGGAGGCCTCGGTTAAAAAGTTACCTTCTGACTTAGTCTTTATTTTGAAGTTTTTCTTCACCGGGACGAACCTGCCAGTTGAATCCGACCTCCTGGAGCCCTTGTCCGGATACGCGATGTGGGTTTCCTCGGTGGAGACTTTTACCTTCGGACTTAGTCGTTTTTTCGAGATGAAAATCCTTCGACCGGGGTAAACCTGGATCTTGATCCGACGTCCATGGAGCCCTTCTCGGATACGATGGCTGGGAGGTCCCGGTCAACTTTTTACGTTCGGACTTAGTCTCTTTTTTGGATGTTTTTCTTTACCGGGACGAACCACAAAGTCACGCCGGGTCGCGGTTGAGGCAAGCCGGCTAGAATTTCCGCGGCGGGTCGGTCCCTCTCTGGAGCTTTTTTCCCAAAATTCTCAAATCTTTTCCAAACTTCTGGGGCTTCACCCAGATGTTCTTTTAAGGTTCTTTTGGGGTCCACAGCTCACCCCAAGGGTCCAGAAGTTCTGTGATGGTCCTTGGGGGTGCGGACTTCAACTCCCAGAATGCACCTGGCGCAAACTCCTTTTTGGCCACTGGACAGTGGTCAGCTGATCGCTTTCTTCAGGAGTTGGTGCAGGGGACTCTGGTTTAGCAATTTTTCACCTGTAGCAAACAGGGAGTCTCTCCTTGAACCAGTTGAAGCCAGGCAAAGTCCTTCTTGTGGTGAAGCCCAAGTGTGCAGCTGGTGCAGTCCTTCTGAGTGCAGGGTCCAGGTGCAGGCCAGGGGTCCAGCAGGGCAGTCCTTCTTCTTCTTTAGTTCCTTTCTTGTTGAATTCTGGAGGGGATCTGAGGCGTGGGTGCAGGTCTGACAGTTTTATCCTTGCTCCTGGGTGAAAAGCAGGGGGGCCCTGGTTCTCCAATCAGGGACAGGGTCGTCCCCCTGTGATGACCACTTCCTGGGAAGTGTGGCAAAAATCCATCCCAGAAGGCAACAGTCTCTAAAAATCCAACATGGATGAATCTGATTTTTGGAGGTTACATCTGGCTGAGCCCACCCACTGGTGTGGCTAAAAATCATAAACACACCCCTCTCCTGCCCTCTCCTAATCTAATCAAGGGGGCACCTAATTGTCTGGGGTTGCAGGATGTGGGGGTGTTGCTGGGTGCTTCTCTGCCTTTGAAGAACAGTTTGGCCGCCCTCCCCCTTCCTGCCTCACCATCTGCTGAGGGGAGATTCTCTCCCCCAAGCACATTCCTTTGTATGAAGCCTGGCCACTTCACACCTCATCAAGGCAGCCTGGCAGAAGCTGCTGCAGGCTGGCCAATCAGAGCACAGCAGCAAAAACAATGCAGAGCTGAAATTGGCAACTTTTTAGGTAAAGTCTGAACTTTTTACCTGGACAAGTTATATTAAATCCAACAACTGGAAGTTGTGGGATTTATTACAACAATCAATTTGATACCAAATTCTTGGTATGTAACATTTAAGGAGACTTTAAAATTTAAAATAAAGTCTGCCCATTCTAGCCTATGAAGGCCATTTACTTCAATGAGGGAAAAACGAATTTGGCTGTTTTTACCTCACCAGGGCTTATAAATCTATTTTTATAAAGTCCCTGCTTATAGTTACATGGCACCCAGCCCTTTGGGGCACATAGGGCACACCTTAGGGGTGACTTATATGTAAAAATAAGGTAGTTTAAGACTTTGGAAGTACCTTAAATTCCAAAGTCGAATTTGCATATAACTTTAATTTAAAAGCAGCCAGCAAGGCAGGCTTGCTTTTAAAATGACACTGGGCACCTCAGCACTGCACCTAGGTGTGCACCACCTATGCTGTGGTCCCTAAACCTACATGCCCTACCATATACTAGGGACTTATAGGTAGGTTAACTTAGCCAATTATAATTAGCCTAATTTGCATATCCATTTTACACAGAGCACAGGCCCTGGGACTGGTTAGCAGTACCCAGGGCACCATCAGAGTCAGGAAACCACCAGCAAAAAGTGCAAAATGGGGGCAAAAAGTTATGGGGCCTCTGCAATCAGCCCTGTTTTCTCACACAACCCCCCCCCCCCAGCCCACACGCCCAGGAGACTCAGCCCAACCCTGGGAGAGTCTTCCTGGCTTGTTAGGCGAGGAAGACAGTGAAGAAAACTGGCTGTCCCTTTGCAGGGCCTACTCTGCCTTATATCCTCCTGTCAGGGTCACTCCCTCTGGGTAGTGAAGCCATCCCAACAGTAAAAGGACCCAACTCAAACTGAAACTTCCCTCTAGGGGGGTCTTCCTCCTCTCTCTCTGCCAACTTGGGTAGTGAGGTGCCCACCTTCCCTACTCCAAACTTTGCTAGGGCAACACCTAGCTTACCCAAAGAGGTCACCCAACACTTGAGCAACCCCACCATGACCAATAGGGTCAGGGGGCCTACTTTGCTATTGGCCCTGGGGTCTGCCTCCCAGGCCAAGTACAGGGCTGCCAGGAAGGCTAGCACCCAGCAGAGGCTACTGACAGCTGTCAGTACCCAGAACCACACCCTAAGCTCTCCACTGACAGGTGGCTGAGCTGCTTTAAGGGCAACTTTGGGGTCCTGGTACCCCTCTTGCTGTCTAGAGTGGGGGGCTACCACCTCCTGTGGCAGACACCCTCCTTCCACTCTCCCTTCTGTCAGTGCAGGGGCAACACCTTGCATCTGGACAGCTGCCTGACTACTCAGGACTTCCTTGGGGTCAGGTGAGGCCTCACCAGTGCCAACTCTGGGCTCCCCCCCTACTGGGGCAGAAGGCCTTTGGCTCCCTGGAACTCTCTTTAAGAGTGGCCTACCCTTCCTTTTCTTCTTTCCTTTTCTTGGGGACCCCTGTCTCCTAACTGTAGGGACTGACTCCCCAGGACTTTGGTTTGGGGGGGCGCCCTGGGCGACCACCCCATCTGTGACCAGACTCACCTCTGGGAGGTCATTGCCCAGGATACAATCTAGGGGAAGGTCAGCACTGACTACCACCCTAATCCAGTCAAGGATACCCTCCCTCTCTAGGGTCACTATGGCTACAGGTTTGGAGGTGACCTCCCCTGTTGCTATCCTGACTTTCTTTGTCTTTCCTGGGACATACATGTCTGGGGTCACTAACCAGTCACTCACTATAGTGTGACTGGCACAGGTGTCTCCCAGGCCAGTGGTAGGGATCCCATTCACTTGAATGTGGTGGAAGTGCCTACTCCCACCCTCAGGGATCACCAGCTTACCATCTGGTCCTGTCTCCCAGCACAATGCTAGGAGGACTTCATCATCTGAGGAATCCTCCTCTATGGCTACACTGGACAGCCCCGTGCTAACCACCTTCCTTGGACAGGCTGCATCTCCTCTGAAGTGACCTGTCTGCTGACAGTCAAAGCAAGCCCTACTGTCCAAGAGTTTTTTTTAACCCTGGGTCTCCCTGTCTCTGCTTGTCAGAGTGGGAGTGGGATTTACTCTCCTCCTTCTTAGGGTTCTGGGGTACAGAGGGAGTCTCTGTGGTGGGCTTACCACCTCCCTCCTTAGGTTTTTGGGGACCTGTCCCCCCCTTCTTGGAGTCTCCCCCCTGGGACTTGACAACCACCCTGGTTCTCAACCACTCATCAGCTGCCTCCCGTAGCTCTCTAGGGTTGGTCTGCTTAGAGTCCACTAGATGCTGGCGTAACCTTTCTTGGGTACAATTGGTCAAGATGTGCTCTCTCATGATCAGATTGTATAACCCCTCATAAGTATCTACTTTGTTACCAATAATCCAGCCCTCTAGTGCCTTTAGTGAAATGTCCACAAAGTCAACCCAAGACTGGGTAATGACCTTCTGGGTGTCCCTGAACTTCATTCTATATTGCTCTGGGGTCAGACCAAACTTCTTGGCTAAGCACCTCTTCATACTAGGGTATGAATCTGCCTCCTCCCCCCCTTAAGGTCAGAAGCCTATCCCTCCCTGAGTTGGGGACCAACTCCCACAAAAGGGAACCCCAGTATTGAGGCCTAACCCTTCTCATTTGGAGTGCCCTCTCAAAGGCCCCCAGCCACTTATCTATGTCATCCCCCTCTACATAAGCAGGAACTACCCCCTTGGGTAATCTGGGGCAAACTCCCCCACCCATGGGCACCTCAGCTTCTTTATCGCTGCTTCCATCTCTTTTCTCTTTGTATGCCCACTTTCTCTTTTCTAGGGCCAGTTTCTCTGCTTCCAAAGCTATGTATGCTAGCTGGGCCTCCAGCTCTCTTTCTCTGATGGATGGGTTCTCTCCTCCTGAAAGGACCCCCTTCCCACCACTAGCTTTGGATCTGCCCCTAGTGACTGTGTTTACTGAGGACCGTTCTTCCTCATCCTCACTTAGGCTCAGATGCCTTCCCTCCCCTGAGTGGTTAGAGCTTGCATCCTCCCTTCTTTCTCCCTCCTCTGGAGCTTCTTCTGACTCTACCTCTTGGGCCTCAGCCCATGCTGTCAGGGATGTGATCAGGATTTGCTTCCTGAGATCAGTGGTTGCAGGCAACCCTCTTTCAATACACAACCCCCTAAGCTGGACTACTGTCAGTGTGGGTAGGCTAGCCAGATCAAGCTCCATGGTTCCCTAGTTTTGTGTCAACAAAAACTTTTTGCAAAAATTGGAAACAAGAATTTAGAAAAATTACAAAAATTCAATATTTGAAATTAATCCAAATTAAAAATTAAAAACAATTTTTGCACTAGGACAATTTAAAGGATTTTTAATTTGTTTTACCTAAAACTGTAACGTGATATTGAACACAAGTACAGGATCCCGTCGCTGCTTCCAATTATGTTGGAAAATGGGTTATTGGTAGGGCAGGTAGGTACCTACACCTAGCAACAAGCCACTAACCTCCACATAGGTACAGTTAGGTCTCAGTAAATTAATCCCAGCTCAACCCTTGGTAGCTTGGCAACGAGCGTCAAGGCTTAACTTAGGAGACAAAGTGTAAAGCATTCAAACATCACAAAACAGTAATTAAATAAAACACAGGAAACAGTTTAAAAATCCAAAACCAATTTATAAAAATAGTTTATATTTTTATCTTTAAAATGACACAAAAGCGATTAAAATTGGTTCAGGGGAACCGGAGATATGAATTTTTAAAGAATTATTACTTTTCTAGCGCTTAGAAACGAAAAGCGCCAATCGGGTCATCTGGTTGCACCTCGACCGGGGCAAAGTCAAACTTTCAGGCCGACCGCGATGGAGCCCTGCTCGGCTACAGGTCGCGGGAGGCTTCGGTTAAAAAGTTACCTTCTGACTTAGTCTTTATTTTGAAGTTTTTCTTCACCGGGACGAACCTGCCAGTTGAATCCGACCTCCTGGAGCCCTTGTCCGGATACGCGATGTGGGTTTCCTCGGTGGAGACTTTTACCTTCGGACTTAGTCGTTTTTTCGAGATGAAAATCCTTCGACCGGGGTAAACCTGGATCTTGATCCGACGTCCATGGAGCCCTTCTCGGATACGATGGCTGGGAGGTCCCGGTCAACTTTTTACGTTCGGACTTAGTCTCTTTTTTGGATGTTTTTCTTTACCGGGACGAACCACAAAGTCACGCCGGGTCGCGGTTGAGGCAAGCCGGCTAGAATTTCCGCGGCGGGTCGGTCCCTCTCTGGAGCTTTTTTCCCAAAATTCTCAAATCTTTTCCAAACTTCTGGGGCTTCACCCAGATGTTCTTTTAAGGTTCTTTTGGGGTCCACAGCTCACCCCAAGGGTCCAGAAGTTCTGTGATGGTCCTTGGGGGTGCGGACTTCAACTCCCAGAATGCACCTGGCGCAAACTCATTTTTGGCCACTGGACAGTGGTCAGCTGGTCGCTTTCTTCAGGAGTTGGTGCAGGGGACTCTGGTTTAGCAATTTTTCACCTGTAGCAAACAGGGAGTCTCTCCTTGAACCAGTTGAAGCCAGGCAAAGTCCTTCTTGTGGTGAAGCCCAAGTGTGCAGCTGGTGCAGTCCTTCTGAGTGCAGGGTCCAGGTGCAGGCCAGGGGTCCAGCAGGGCAGTCCTTCTTCTTCTTTAGTTCCTTTCTTGTTGAATTCTGGAGGGGATCTGAGGCGTGGGTGCAGGTCTGACAGTTTTATCCTTGCTCCTGGGTGAAAAGCAGGGGGGCCCTGGTTCTCCAATCAGGGACAGGGTCGTCCCCCTGTGATGACCACTTCCTGGGAAGTGTGGCAAAAATCCATCCCAGAAGGCAACAGTCTCTAAAAATCCAACATGGATGAATCTGATTTTTGGAGGTTACATCTGGCTGAGCCCACCCACTGGTGTGGCTAAAAATCATAAACACACCCCTCTCCTGCCCTCTCCTAATCTAATCAAGGGGGCACCTAATTGTCTGGGGTTGCAGGATGTGGGGGTGTTGCTGGGTGCTTCAAATGTCCTTCTCTGCCTTTGAAGACCAGTTTGGCCGCCCTCCCCCTTCCTGCCTCACCATCTGCTGAGGGGAGATTCTCTCCCCCAAGCACATTCCTTTGTATGAAGCCTGGCCACTTCACACCTCATCAAGGCAGCCTGGCAGAAGCTGCTGCAGGCTGGCCAATCAGAGCACAGCAGCAAAAACAATGCAGAGCTGAAATTGGCAACTTTTTAGGTAAAGTCTAAACTTTTTACCTGGACAAGTTATATTAAATCCAACAACTGGAAGTTGTGGGATTTATTACAACAATCAATTTGATACCAAATTCTTGGTATGTAACATTTAAGGAGACTTTAAAATTTAAAATAAAGTCTGCCCATTCTAGCCTATGAAGGCCATTTACTTCAATGAGGGAAAAACGAATTTGGCTGTTTTTACCTCACCAGGGCTTATAAATCTATTTTTATAAAGTCCCTGCTTATAGTTACATGGCACCCAGCCCTTTGGGGCACATAGGGCACACCTTAGGGGTGACTTATATGTAAAAATAAGGTAGTTTAAGACTTTGGAAGTACCTTTAATTCCAAAGTCGAATTTGCATATAACTTTAATTTAAAAGCAGCCAGCAAGGCAGGCTTGCTTTTAAAATGACACTGGGCACCTCAGCACTGCACCTAGGTGTGCACCACCTATGCTGTGGTCCCTAAACCTACATGCCCTACCATATACTAGGGACTTATAGGTAGGTTAACTTAGCCAATTATAATTAGCCTAATTTGCATATCCATTTTACACAGAGCACAGGCCCTGGGACTGGTTAGCAGTACCCAGGGCACCATCAGAGTCAGGAAAACACCAGCAAAAAGTGGAAAATGGGGGCAAAAAGTTATGGGGCCTCTGCAATCAGCCCTGTTTTCTCACACAACCCCCCCCCCCCCCAGCCCACACGCCCAGGAGACTCAGCCCAACCCTGGGAGAGTCTTCCTGGCTTGTTAGGCGAGGAAGACAGTGAAGAAAACTGGCTGTCCCTTTGCAGGGCCTACTCTGCCTTATATCCTCCTGTCAGGGTCACTCCCTCTGGGTAGTGAAGCCATCCCAACAGTAAAAGGACCCAACTCAAACTGAAACTTCCCTCTAGGGGGGTCTTCCTCCTCTCTCTCTGCCAACTTGGGTAGTGAGGTGCCCACCTTCCCTACTCCAAACTTTGCTAGGGCAACACCTAGCTTACCCAAAGAGGTCACCCAACACTTGAGCAACCCCACCATGACCAATAGGGTCAGGGGGCCTACTTTGCTATTGGCCCTGGGGTCTGCCTCCCAGGCCAAGTACAGGGCTGCCAGGAAGGCTAGCACCCAGCAGAGGCTACTGACAGCTGTCAGTACCCAGAACCACACCCTAAGCTCTCCACTGACAGGTGGCTGAGCTGCTTTAAGGGCAACTTTGGGGTCCTGGTACCCCTCTTGCTGTCTAGAGTGGGGGGCTACCACCTCCTGTGGCAGACACCCTCCTTCCACTCTCCCTTCTGTCAGTGCAGGGGCAACACCTTGCATCTGGACAGCAGCCTGACTACTCAGGACTTCCTTGGGGTCAGGTGAGGCCTCACCAGTGCCAACTCTGGGCTCCCCCCCTACTGGGGCAGAAGGCCTTTGGCTCCCTGGAACTCTCTTTAAGAGTGGCCTACCCTTCCTTTTCTTCTTTCCTTTTCTTGGGGACCCCTGTCTCCTAACTGTAGGGACTGACTCCCCAGGACTTTGGTTTGGGGGGGCGCCCTGGGCGACCACCCCATCTGTGACCAGACTCACCTCTGGGAGGTCATTGCCCAGGATACAATCTAGGGGAAGGTCAGCACTGACTACCACCCTAATCCAGTCAAGGATACCCTCCCTCTCTAGGGTCACTATGGCTACAGGTTTGGAGGTGACCTCCCCTGTTGCTATCCTGACTTTCTTTGTCTTTCCTGGGACATACATGTCTGGGGTCACTAACCATTCACTCACTATAGTGTGACTGGCACAGGTGTCTCCCAGGCCAGTGGTAGGGATCCCATTCACTTGAATGTGGTGGAAGTGCCTACTCCCACCCTCAGGGATCACCAGCTTACCATCTGGTCCTGTCTCCCAGCACAATGCTAGGAGGACTTCATCATCTGAGGAATCCTCCTCTATGGCTACACTGGACAGCCCAGTGCTAACCACCTTCCTTGGACAGGCTGCATCTCCTCTGAAGTGACCTGTCTGCTGACAGTCAAAGCAAGCCCTACTGTCCAAGAGTTTTTTTAACCCTGGGTCTCCCTGTCTCTGCTTGTCAGAGTGGGAGTGGGATTTACTCTCCTCCTTCTTAGGGTTCTGGGGTACAGAGGGAGTCTTTGTGGTGGGCTTACCACCTCCCTCCTTAGGTTTTTGGGGACCTGTCCCCCCCTTCTTGGAGTCTCCCCCCTGGGACTTGACAACCACCCTGGTTCTCAACCACTCATCAGCTGCCTCCCCTAGCTCTCTAGGGTTGGTCTGCTTAGAGTCCACTAGATGCTGGCGTAACCTTTCTTGGGTACAATTGGTCAAGATGTGCTCTCTCATGATCAGATTGTATAACCCCTCATAAGTATCTACTTTGTTACCAATAATCCAGCCCTCTAGTGCCTTTAGTGAAATGTCCACAAAGTCAACCCAAGACTGGGTACTGACCTTCTGGGTGTCCCTGAACTTCATTCTATATTGCTCTGGGGTCAGACCAAACTTCTTGGCTAAGCACCTCTTCATACTAGGGTATGAATCTGCCTCCTCCCCCCCTTAAGGTCAGAAGCCTATCCCTCCCTGAGTTGGGGACCAACTCCCACAAAAGGGAACCCCAGTATTGAGGCCTAACCCTTCTCATTTGGAGTGCCCTCTCAAAGGCCCCCAGCCACTTATCTATGTCATCCCCCTCTACATAAGCAGGAACTACCCCCTTGGGTAATCTGGGGCAAACTCCCCCACCCATGGGCACCTCAGCTTCTTTATCGCTGCTTCCATCTCTTTTCTCTTTGTATGCCCACTTTCTCTTTTCTAGGGCCAGTTTCTCTGCTTCCAAAGCTATGTATGCTAGCTGGGCCTCCAGCTCTCTTTCTCTGATGGATGGGTTCTCTCCTCCTGAAAGGACCACCTTCCCACCACTAGCTTTGGATCTGCCCCTAGTGACTGTGTTTACTGAGGACCGTTCTTCCTCATCCTCACTTAGGCTCAGATGCCTTCCCTCCCCTGAGTGGTTAGAGCTTGCATCCTCCCTTCTTTCTCCCTCCTCTGGAGCTTCTTCTGACTCTACCTCTTGGGCCTCAGCCCATGCTGTCAGGGATGTGATCAGGATTTGCTTCCTGAGATCAGTGGTTGCAGGCAACCCTCTTTCAATACACAACCCCCTAAGCTGGACTACTGTCAGTGTGGGTAGGCTAGCCAGATCAAGCTCCATGGTTCCCTAGTTTTGTGTCAACAAAAACTTTTTGCAAAAATTGGAAACAAGAATTTAGAAAAATTACAAAAATTCAATATTTGAAATTAATCCAAATTAAAAATTAAAAACAATTTTTGCACTAGGACAATTTAAAGGATTTTTAATTTGTTTTACCTAAAACTGTAACGTGATATTGAACACAAGTACAGGATCCCGTCGCTGCTTCCAATTATGTTGGAAAATGGGTTATTGGTAGGGCAGGTAGGTACCTACACCTAGCAACAAGCCACTAACCTCCACATAGGTACAGTTAGGTCTCAGTAAATTAATCCCAGCTCAACCCTTGGTAGCTTGGCAACGAGCGTCAAGGCTTAACTTAGGAGACAAAGTGTAAAGCATTCAAACATCACAAAACAGTAATTAAATAAAACACAGGAAACAGTTTAAAAATCCAAAACCAATTTACAAAAATAGTTTATATTTTTATCTTTAAAATGACACAAAAACGATTAAAATTGGTTCAGGGGAACCGGAGATATGAATTTTTAAAGAATTATTACTTTTCTAGCACTTAGAAACAAAAAGCGCCAATCGGGTCATCTGGTTGCACCTCGACCGGGGCAAAGTCAAACTTTCAGGCCGACCGCGATGGAGCCCTGCTCGGCTACAGGTCGCGGGAGGCCTCGGTTAAAAAGTTACCTTCTGACTTAGTCTTTATTTTGAAGTTTTTCTTCACCGGGACAAACCTGCCAGTTGAATCCGACCTCCTGGAGCCCTTGTCCGGATACGCGATGTGGGTTTCCTCGGTGGAGACTTTTACCTTCGGACTTAGTCGTTTTTTCGAGATGAAAATCCTTCGACCGGGGTAAACCTGGATCTTGATCCGACATCCATAGAGCCCTTCTCGGATACGATGGCTGGGAGGTCCCGGTCAACTTTTTACGTTCGGACTTAGTCTCTTTTTTGGATGTTTTTCTTTACCGGGACGAACCACGAAGTCAGGCCGGGTCGCGGTTGAGGCAAGCCGGCTAGAATTTCCGCGGCGGGTCGGTCCCTCTCTGGAGCTTTTTTCCCAAAATTCTCAAATCTTTTCCAAACTTCTGGGGCTTCACCCAGATGTTCTTTTAAGGTTCTTTTGGGGTCCACAGCTCACCCCAAGGGTCCAGAAGTTCTGTGATGGTCCTTGGGGGGTGCGGACTTCAACTCCCAGAATGCACCTGGCGCAAACTCCTTTTTGGCCACTGGACAGTGGTCAGCTGGTCGCTTTCTTCAGGAGTTGGTGCAGGGGACTCTGGTTTAGCAATTTTTCACCTGTAGCAAACAGGGAGTCCCTCCTTGAACCAGTTGAAGCCAGGCAAAGTCCTTCTTGTGGTGAAGCCCAAGTGTGCAGCTGGTGCAGTCCTTCTGAGTGCAGGGTCCAGGTGCAGGCCAGGGGTCCAGCAGGGCAGTCCTTCTTCTTCTTTAGTTCCTTTCTTGTTGAATTCTGGAGGGGATCTGAGGCGTGGGTGCAGGTCTGCCAGTTTTATCCTTGCTCCTGGGTGAAAAGCAGGGGGGCCCTGGTTCTCCAATCAGGGACAGGGTCGTCCCCCTGTGATGACCACTTCCTGGGAAGTGTGGCAAAAATCCATCCCAGAAGGCAACAGTCTCTAAAAATCCAACATGGATGAATCTGATTTTTGGAGGTTACATCTGGCTGAGCCCACCCACTGGTGTGGCTAAAAATCATAAACACACCCCTCTCCTGCCCTCTCCTAATCTAATCAAGGGGGCACCTAATTGTCTGGGGTTGCAGGATGTGGGGGTGTTGCTGGGTGCTTCAAATGTCCTTCTCTGCCTTTGAAGACCAGTTTGGCCGCCCTCCCCCTTCCTGCCTCACCATCTGCTGAGGGGAGATTCTCTCCCCCAAGCACATTCCTTTGTATGAAGCCTGGCCACTTCACACCTCATCAAGGCAGCCTGGCAGAAGCTGCTGCAGGCTGGCCAATCAGAGCACAGCAGCAAAAACAATGCAGAGCTGAAATTGGCAACTTTTTAGGTAAAGTCTAAACTTTTTACCTGGACAAGTTATATTAAATCCAACAACTGGAAGTTGTGGGATTTATTACAACAATCAATTTGATACCAAATTCTTGGTATGTAACATTTAAGGAGACTTTAAAATTTAAAATAAAGTCTGCCCATTCTAGCCTATGAAGGCCATTTACTTCAATGAGGGAAAAACGAATTTGTCTGTTTTTACCTCACCAGGGCTTATAAATCTATTTTTATAAAGTCCCTGCTTATAGTTACATGGCACCCAGCCCTAGGGGCACATAGGGCACACCTTAGGGGTGACTTATATGTAAAAATAAGGTAGTTTAAGACTTTGGAAGTACCTTTAATTCCAAAGTCGAATTTGCATATAACTTTAATTTAAAAGCAGCCAGCAAGGCAGGCTTGCTTTTAAAATGACACTGGGCACCTCAGCAGTGCACCTAGGTGTGCACCACCTATGCTGTAGTCCCTAAACCTACATGCCCTACCATATACTAGGGACTTATAGGTAGGTTAACTTAGCCAATTATAATTAGCCTAATTTGCATATCCATTTTACACAGAGCACAGGCCCTGGGACTGGTTAGCAGTACCCAGGGCACCATCAGAGTCAGGAAAACACCAGCAAAAAGTGGAAAATGGGGGCAAAAAGTTATGGGGCCTCTGCAATCAGCCCTGTTTTCTCAGAAGTGGAATTAAGAATAATAGATCCTCACTTATCTATTCTTAGATACCTCCACAATAAGGACCGAATTCACAAAGGTTATCTTAGACTTTTAGTCTAAATTTATACCAGAAGTCTAAGTTTACGACTTTCGGTATTCACAAGGTATGTTTATTCACAAAATATCTTTATGTCCACACTCAGGCGGAGTCTCCCCACTTGGGGTTGAATCTCCGCCCTCTGGGCAGTAACTCTAATTTCATGCTCCTGCAGACTATCAGCACCACCTGCAATCCCAGCACTACAGACTACATAAAAGCAGCACACAAACAGGGCCCTGGTTTGTCCACATCGACTTTTGAGCTGCCTGCCGTGCGCTTTGTCTCCACCATGTTACTACTGAGGAGAAACAAGAATTATACTGAGAAGGAGAGACTATTATACTCCAATTCATAGTGGAGCACCATAAAAGACTGCATAGTCTACACCCCTACAGCAGCAGTGCCACCCAAAGGCAGCTCTGTGGCAGCAATTGGCTACTGCAATAACTGCATTACGGGAGGATGTCCGTACAGTCACATATGTTAAGAAGAAGTGGTAGGATGAGAAGAGGAAAGTGAAGGAGATGTACAGTAGGCAAGAGGTGGCTAGAGCTCTCCCAGATGGACAAACAGGACCCTGCCTCCAACTCACCCCACTTGAGAGGGACGTCCTCTCTGCCATTAACCCCCACCTGCTTCATGGGTTGCCTATGAGTGATGACCTCAGTGTGGTGCCAGTTAATATGTGATTATCCTCACAATTACACTAAATGATCAATGTCTGTGATACACTAGAAATGTGACCATGGATGTTCTACCAAGTATGTGCAAATTGCATGATGAGTAAAACCTTCATGTGTCTCATTTTGTCCATTGCACTACAAGTCCCAGGTTCCTTTGTGATGGAAATGGCAACTTCCAATTCCTCAGTCTCAAACAGTGGTCCATCACTGCTGCTTCATTCATTTAACACTTGTAATGACAATAGATAATGTGCCTCATTCACTTATTATTACTGGTGGCATGTAGATGCAACTGTGTGCATATGTGACACGTTGCACATATTCAACATTTCTTGGTTAAGTCAGGTTTTGTTTTTTATTGCCACATACAACCAGAGTACAGTTACACACTGGAGCGGAGGTCCCTGCGCTATCAGGGAGGCAATGTCATGGAGCACATCAAGCCATACCACCAGCACAAACTGGTACCCAAATATGGCCAGGAGAAGGTCCTAGCACCTTCATTGTGATCAGTCAACTCATAGATATATTACATTGAATCCAACAACAGTCCCAAACCTGTAAAATGAACTAGGAAATGTTGTGCATCACAAGTGTCAACTAGAATGTAAACTGAAAACACACATATCATTGTAGGCCCTTTGATCTTGTCCAGAAATACACAGCCCACAGTGATCTCTGCTACACCTGTGGGTATGACATCTGATCAAGCACTACACACTGAGCGGATGTGGGACCCTGGTAAGTATACCTAAAATGCTCAAACTCCGAATCTATGGATTAAATGTCAGCTGTATGTGGTGTTTGTCTAATATCACTAATGTCACTCATCTCCATATGCTCACATATGGCTTATAACAGTATGCCACTTCATAACATGTTGGCTAATGAAAGGTTGGCTCAAAATGTGTGTGTACAGCACATACCTGACTGCTCATATTGGAACTCATATATGTAGATTTGGCATAGGGCAGCGCAGCAAGTATTTACGCTACAAGTCTTCACACCTCATCTCAGGAGGTGTAAGGTTTTGGTGCATCCTCAGGTTTACTTGGTTTTGTAAATCTGGGTAAGTGTCAAAATCCACGGGTTTTGAGTGAGAACACCCCCTGCAATGCCCATGGAACACCATCCAATCGCAGAGTAAGGCAACAGAGTTATTTGCTGACAAAATCCAAGAGCCCAAAAGGTGAAGTATTTGGTGCGGATGAGAGCAGCGCTGATGCCAGCAGGGTTGCGGTTGGGGAGTGGGGTTGGGTTGGGTTGGGGCTGGTAAGGTCGGTGTTGAGGAAGTGAAGCACATACATCTGGTGGCTAAACCAGTAAAAGTGGGGATCATCCCAGCTTCTCCACTTGACCAAATTGTGTGATCTTAGCCAAATGTTGATTTTCACTTTGTCTATTCTTCTTCCATCAGCACATATAAGCAAACCTTGAAATACAAGACTTCAGGATGTGTGCTGTACAAAACTTTATCCAGTATCAGGCAAAATAGACCAGGAGGATATTCATGTATAACAGGAACACAGCCCAGCAAAAGAGTGCACAGCAGAAATGGTTGACCTCCCAGTCCACAATAGGCAATGTTGTCCAGGTGTGGGGGTAAAAGAAAGAATGTTATCCAAATCTTGGTTGAGAATTCTACATATCAAACTTGTACTCTGCAATGCACTGACACGATCTGATGTGCAAAAGTGGATCATGTCTGCATGTTGTGGAAAACTCCTTTAGAAATTTGAAGAGACCACATCATATTTATGATGCATGATGCCCCTTAAAATGCCTTTTGTGAGTACCAAAAGTCGTAAACCTCGGGTCATATTTATAGCCCCCTAGAGCCACCTTGCGCCACATTAGTGTCATCATTTTTTACTTTAATGTGGCCCAATGAGGCTGAAATCCCCTTGCCGTGTTTACAGGGTGGCACAAAGCATGCAATATTTTGTACTCATTATTCCTACAGGAAAATATTTTACCACTCGATCTTATAACTTTACAGCCCACTGCCGAGGACTATGCAGGTTGTTAAAGGCTCTGAACCAGACTTATATCAATCAATCAATCAATCATTAAATTTATAAAGCGCACTATGTACCCATTAGGTCTCAAGGCGCTGGGGAGGAGGGGCAGCCGCTATTGGTCGAAGAGCCTCCTGAAGGTGAGGAGGTCCTGGGTCTGGCGCAGGGGGGTCGGGAGGGAGTTCCAGGTCTTGGCGGCGAGATAGGAGAAGGATCTGCCGCCGGAGGTCTTGCGTTGGAATCAGGAAAAAATGGCGAGGGCGAGGTTGGCAGAGCGGAGTTGGCGGGAGGGGATGTAGAAGTTGAGTCTGTTGTTCAGGTAGGCGGGTCCGGCGTTGTGTAGTGCTTTGTGCACGTGGGTGAGGAGTTTAAAGGTGATCCTCTTGTCCACGGGGAGCCAGTGGAGGTCCTTCAGGTGGTGGGAGATGTGGCATCGGCGGGGTATGTCGAGGATCAGGCGGGCGGATGCGTTCTGGATGCGTTGGAGTCGTTGGATGTCTTTTGCTGGAATGCCTGTGTAGAGTGCGTTGCCGTAGTCAAGTCTGCTACTGACGAGGGCCTGGGTCACAGTTTTTCTGGTTTCCGTCGGGATCCACTTGTAGATTCTACGGAGCATGCGAAGGGTGTTGAAGCAGGAGGAGGAGACTGCGTTGACCTGTTTGGACATGGTGAGGGTGGAGTCAAGGATGAAGCCGAGGTTGCGTGCGTGGTTGGCTGGAGTAGGGGGGGGGTCCCAGCACGGTGGGCCACCAGGAGTCGTACCAGGCCGAGCGGGTGCATCCGAGGATGAGGACTTCCGTCTTGTCGGAGTTTAATTTCAGGCGGCTGTTTCTTATCCACTCGGCGATGGATTTCAATCCCTCATGGAGGTTGGCTTTGGCGGTGTGTGGGTCATTGGTGAGGGAGAGGATGAGCTGGGTGTCGTCGGCGTAGGAGAGGATGCTGAGGTTGTGCTGACGGGCCAGTTGTGCGAGGGGTGCCATGTAGACGTTGAACAGCGTTGGGCTCAGCGAGGAGCCTTGGGGGACGCCACAGATGAGGTTGGTGGCTTCGGAGCAGAAGGGTGAGAGTCGGACTCTCTGGGTTTTGCCGGAGAGGAATGAGGAGATCCAGTTGAGGGCTTTGTCTTGTATTCCGGCTTCGTGGAGACGAGTTAGTAGGGTGCGGTGGCAGACCGTATCAAAGGCAGCGGGAGGTCTAGGAGGAGGAGGGCTGAAGTTTCGCCATTTGCTGTCTGATGTCATCTGTGGCGGCGACGAGCGCAGTCTCGGTGCTGTGATTGTGTCTGAATCCGGATTGGGAGGGGTCTACGATGGAGTTGTCCTCGAGGGAGTGGGTGAGCTGGGCGTTGACGATCTTCTCGATGACCTTCGCTGGGAAGGGGAGGAGGGAGATCGGGCAGAAGTTTTTGAGGTCGTTGAGGTCAGCCTTGGGTTTCTTGAGGAGGGCTTGGATGTCGGCGTGCTTCCAGCTGTCCGGGAAGGTCGCAGTATCGAAGGATAGGTTGATGATCTTACGAAGTTGGGGGACGATGGTGGAGTCGGCTTTGTTGTAGACGTGGTGTGGGCAGGGGTCTGAGGGGGATCCTGAGTGGATGGAGTTCATGGTCTTTCGGGTTTCAGCGTCATCTACGTGGGTCCAGGTGGTGAGGCGGTCGGCGTAGGAGGAGTTGTCAGGGGTGGGGTCTGGCGGAGGTGTGGTGTTGAGGCTGTCGTGGATGGCGGCGATTTTCTGGTTGAAGAAGGTGGAGAGTGCGTCGCAGAGTTTCTGGGATGGTGGGACGTCGTTGACGTTGGCGCTGGGTTTGGAGAGCTCCTTCACAATGCAGAAGAGCTCCTTGCTGTCGTGTGCGTTGTTGTTTAGGCGTTCTGTGAAGTGGGAGCATTTGGCGAGTCTGATAAGTTGGTGGTGCTTGCGGGTGGCTTCCTTGTGGGTTTCCAGGCTGTCGGGTGTGCGCTCGAGAAGCCATTTTTTCTTAAGTTTCTGGCAGGTGCGTTTGGAGGTGATCAGTTCGTCTGTGAAAAAGGCTGCTTTTTTCTTTTCTTGGTTGACGGTGGGCCTCTTGAGTGGTGCGAGGGTGTTGGCGCAGTTGAGTATCCACTGTTGGAGGTTGATGGCGGCGGAGTCCGGGTCGGTCGGCGGGTTCTTGGCGAGGGTGCTGGTTAGTTCGTCCTCGGTGACTTTGCCCCAGCGGCAGTGCGGCGGTAGTGGGGTGCGGTGGTGTTCGGTGTGTTTCTTGAATGTGAAGTGGACGCAGTGGTGGTTGGTCCAGTGGAGTTCGGTGGTGTGTCTGAAGGAGATGTGGTTGCTTGCAGTGAAGAGTGGGTCTAGAGTGTGACCGGCGATGTGGGTGGGTGTGTTGACCAGTTGTCTGAGTCTGAGGTTGGAGAGGTTGGTGGCCAGTGATGCAGTGTTGGCATCGTTGTTGTTCTCCAGGTGGAAGTTGAGGTCTCCAGGGAGGATGTAGTCCGTTGAGGCGATGGCGTGGGTGCTTGCAATGTCGGAAATGGTGTCACTGAAGGGGGCTCTTGGTCCTGGAGGTCGGTATATGAGAGTTCCTCTGAGGGTAGTGTTGGGGTCCGTGTGGATCTGGAAGTGAAGGTGTTCAGCTGTCTTGAGGGTGTCGTCCATGTGGGTGTGGATCTTGAGGGTAGATTTGTGGACGATGGCTATTCCTCCACCGATTCCGTTGGTGCGATCTCTTCTGGTGATCTTGTAGCCGTCAGGGATGGCGATGGCGATGTCTGGGGCCGAGGAGTCGTTCCACCAGGTTTCGGTCAGGAAGGCTACGTCTGGGGCGGTGGTGTCAAGCAGGTCCCAGAGCTCGATGGTGTGCTTTCGTGCGGAGCGTGTGTTGAGGAGGATGCAGTGGAGGTGGTTGGTGTTGGTTGTTGCAGGCTTCCTTGTTCTGTTACAGGTGAAGTTGCAGGTGCGGCAGGAGAAGGGTCCTTTGGTGTGCTTCGGAGTGGCCTGGAAGCAGGCTGTGGAGGAGCCAGGGTTGAGGGCGAGGAGTTCGCTGGCCGAGTAGCGAAGGATGGTGGTGTGCGGGGTGTGCGGACCAGGGGGGGTGGCGCTGGGCACGGTCCAGGCACGGACGGGCGCAGACAGGCTTGCCTCTGGCGCGCCAGTGGCGCGGACGTGCAGCGCCAGCCATTAAGAAGGGAGGGGGAGGGAGGAGCAGCTGGGAGGCGGCAGGCGGGAGGGAGCGGCGAATGGGGGCGCGAGGGGGGCGGGGCCGCAGGGAGGCAGCGGCAGGGGAAGCGGCAAAGGGGAGCGCCTAAGGGGCGAAACCAGGTTAAACAAGGCACAAAATGACAAAAATAAGGCACAAGTCAAAAACAGTCACAAAATACGGTAAATGGCACAAAATACAATCGGAATACAGCAATCAGAGGGGGCACAAATGGGGGCAAGAGCGCAAGGAGGCAAGGCGCTGAAAAGTAGAAAACACTTACAGATACGGCAAAAAGCGGCAGAGAGCACACCGGTCTAGCAAAGCTTACCAGAGCCCACTAGACACCAGGGATGAGGCGAAGGAGGATGCCTGCGGGTGGAGGAGGGCCTCGAACACGCTAGCAGCAGCGTGGGTGGGGGTCAGGGGCACGAGACAGCAAGGTGGTGCTGCGGACGTGGGGGGCGAGCTCTAGACCAAAAACAGGTCAGAGGTCGCTCACCCGCGACGCGCAGCGCCAGCCATTAAGAAGGGAGGTGGGAGGGAGGAGCAGCTGGGAGGCGGGAGGGAGCGGCGAATGGGGGCGCGAGGGGGGTGGGGCCGCAGGGAGGCAGGGGAAGCGGCAAGGGGGAGCGCCTAAGGGGCGAAACCAGGTTGAACAAGGCACAAAATGACAAAAATAAGGCACAAGTCAAAAACAGTCACAAAATACGGTAAATGGCACAAAATACAATCGGAATACAGCAATCAGAGGGGGCACAAATGGGGGCAAGAGCGCAAGGAGGCAAGGCGCTGAAAAGTAGAAAACACTTACAGATACGGCAAAAAGCGGCAGAGAGCACACGGGTCTAGCGAAGCTTACCAGAGCCCACTAGACACCAGGGATGAGGCGCAGGAGGATGCCTGCGGGTGGAGGAGGGCCTCGAACACGCTAGCAGCAGCGTGGGTGGGGGTCAGGGGCACCAGACAGCAAGGTGGTGCTGCGGACGTGGGGGCGAACTCTAGACCAAAAACAGGTCAGAGGTCGCTCACCCGCGACGCGCAGCCCCAGCCATTAAGAAGGGAGGGGGGAGGGAGGAGCAGCTAGGAGGTGGGAGGTGGGAGGGAGCGGTGAATGGGGGCGTGAGGGGGCGGGGCCGCAGGGAGGCAGCGGCAGGGGAAGTGGCAAGGGGGAGCGCCTAAGGGGCGAAACCAGGTTAAACAAGGCACAAAATGACAAAAATAATTCACAAGTCAAAAACAGTCACAAAATACGGTAAATGGCACAAAATACAATCGGAATACAGCAATCAGAGGGGGCACAAATGGGGGCAAGAGCGCAAGGAGGCAAGGCGCTGAAAAGTAGAAAACACTTACAGATACGGCGAAAAGCGGCAGAGAGCACACGGGTCTAGCAAAGCTTACCAGAGCCCACTAGACACCAGGGATGAGGCTAGCAGCAGCGTGGGCGGGGGTCAGGGGCACGAGACAGCAAGGTGGTGCTGCGCACGTTGGGGGCGAGCTCTAGACCAAAAACAGAACCTGTGGTTCTTAAAATAAACTAAGAAAATATATTTTTCTATACAAAAACCTATTGGCATGGAATTGTCTTTGAGTGTGTGTTCCTCATTTATTGCCTGTGTGTATGTACAACAGATGCTTAACACTACTCCTTTGATAAGCCTACTGCTCGACCACACTACCACAAAATAGAGCATTAGTATTATCTCTTTTTGCCACTATCTTACCTCTAAGGGGAACTTAGACTTGGACTCTGTGCATACCATTCCTTACTTTGAAATAGTGCATACAGAGCCAACTTCCTACATTCACTAAGGATAGAACATTCTAAATGAAAAATGGAGAACCAGAAAGAACAACATTGAAATGCTGGTGCAGAAGGCTTATGAAAGCCATTATTATTCCTGAGCTGAGCCTACTCCAAGAACCCGAGTGTTGAGGTTTCTAATCCTCTGAAGAATTGAGGGTTTTCAACACTGAACACATTTGTGACATGGGACTGTGATTGAATTTAAAGGAAGAGTGTTGAGTCAATACCTTCGCCACAGTTACAGCCTTGCTACACTTTCCTGTGCAACTACTGGTATGATGTACTCACTCCATTCATCAGCTTTGTCTCTATGCTCCATTGTTGCAAGACTTGCATCTGCAGCATGTGTTGGACTGGTCCAGTTGCCACTATCATTGGGGTCATTTATATGCATGTGTAAATCTTCTGGACATCCCCCTTTGGAATGGTCACTTTCTTGAGGAGTTATTTTTGTTTAGAAATGGATTGGGAATACTTTAATGATTTATACTTGGTTGTTATTTGACTGTGGCCCTCATTACGACTTAGGCGGTCATGGTACCACCACGCTGGCAACCGGACTACCACCAGACTTGCGCTGCAGACCACCAAATTACGACCCTGAAGGTGATCACACTGTGACACAGCCAGTACCCGCCAGTACCTCCAGTGAGTTCTGATGGCCAACGATGGCAGTTGCCATCTCCAGGCCGGCGGCAAGCAGTGATCTGCCCACCCTATTATGAGTCAGCAGACGGCCACGATTTCCAGGGTAGTCTGACCACTACAAAAAGCTGGTGGAAATGACCAGTATAAAAGGAGACACTCACCTCCAGGGATAGAGACGAGTCTGCGGATGCCATGGAACATGCACTGGAAGTCTTCCCAGTGCTCTTCTTTGCCTTACTCCTACAGGACCAGCAACGCCGGTGAAGGCACTAACGGTAAGCACACAATGGAGGGAACGGGAGAGTCTCAAATGCACATGCAACACACACACCTGGCACGGACTGTAATGCTCACACACGCAATACAACACCCATTCTGATACACACATTCACAGACACACACACACATGCCAAACACACGCAGCACCAAAACACACACCACGCCCAACACACATGCCACACACACCCCAGTGAAAATCATCACAACAGAACCTCACATACACCCATCCACAGCAATCCAAACTCAATATGCCACAAAAGTAATGCTGGCATCCTAATGCTTTATCAGACAGGGCCAGCAAGCATAACAAAATGTCAACACAACCTATATAGAGTAGGAAACATACAACACAACCAATTCAGAATGGACAGACATCCAGGCAAAGGGAACTTATGCACATCATGGACACACAACACACTCATACCTCCACACATACATCAAAATACTCAACCACACAAATACCACAACCAAGCAAACACAAACATAGCAATCCATAATCATTACAATTCCTACACTGCCTAAGTTATGGATGCAGCCAATGCAGGCATACAGATACAATGCATTGATATGCAAAGTAAAGAGCATCCAAATACATTTGTGTATAAACCATGAACTGAGAAAGGGTCGACAAATGTTTGAAAGTGTCACCAAAGTTGCCTGTTGAGCAGCTGCATTCTGATTTTGACGCAAGAACAGTTATGTACAAAAGTGGGCCATAGGCCAGTCCAAATGCAAAACACTTCTAAAGTACATAGGCCGAGGCAATTGGTCCAACTTGACTCCTGACAGTCTCATGGCCTCCACAGGGCAGGGACATCATGGGGGCAGGCAGGCACCTCAGGGGTCAGTGGGTGGGGGTGATGGCGGGGGTCAAGGTTTGGGAGGGGGTCCTTGGGCTTTGGTTTAGGAGGTGGTTCAACTTTAGAATTGGTTGAGGTGGGAGGGGGTTTTCATTTGGCTTTAGGCACAGGTGTTTTTATTGGGACAGAGGAGGCTTTTTGGCTGGGGAGGGGCATGGGAAACAGAAGGGGGGGTCTTGGGAGGACTTGGAGATGGAGGAACTGTGTGTGGGGAGGGAACTATGACGGCGAGGGGCAACACGGGGTGGGATCAGGAAACAGATCAAGCCGGCAAGGAAAAGCTTCTTAGGAACAGGGGTGATGGGCTTGGGCACAGGTCTGGGAGTGGAGGTAGAGGGAGTGCTTGTGGGACTGTGGGCATGCTGGACATGGATGCAGGAGTATGCATAGTGCACATGTGTGAGGTGGAGAAATGTTGAGTGTCTGAGTGGGAACATTTATGTGTCTTGGGAGGAGGGAGAAGAGAGGCTGGGAGAGGACAAACATGTTGTGTTACTGTATGTTGGGGTGGTGTCTGCAAGTAAGGTGGGTGTGGTGAGTGCAGATGTGGTACATGGGGTGCATGTCTGAGTGCCTGCTGCTGTGGTGACTGTGAGCAAAACAGAAGTTGTGGCAGGATCAGAGATTGAGGGTGCTCTGCTGGCAGTTGTGAGTGGTGATGTGACGGTAAGGCAGGAGGTGGTGGGGAGACAGGGGAGGCAGTGGCTGTTGTTGTGTCTGCTTGTGAGTATTGAGTATGTGAATGCTTGTGGTGTGACTTGTGGTGCCTGTGTTTTTCTTTGTGTGCCTTGTCTGTTGCTTTAGGTGAATGCTTGTCTGACTGTGTGGGTTGGATAGGTGAGGGGAGAGGGCTCTGGGATTGGGCACAGGTAGCTGGAGGGAGGACAGAATAAGTAGGGACACTAGCTGCCATCAATGAAGAGGCCAGGGCCAGAAATTATATCTGTAGGCCAGCCAAGCCACCTTTAACGCCTTCCAGGTAGGCATTGTCTTCTGTAGCTGGGAGGCCAGGCCCTGGATGGCATTCACCATGGTTGACTTCCCTGCAAAGAAGGAGCTCAGGAGGTCAATATCCTCCACATTGAGGGCAGCAGAGCAGAATGGGGCATGGTCAGGGGCAGAGGTGCCTACGGAGAAGGAGACACCCACCCTTTGGGTGGGCGGACATGGACAACTGGGTGGGGAGCTACCCGGAGGGTGGTGCTGGTAAGGGGTGGCAGACAAGGATGTTGCTGGGTTGGTCCCAGAAGGGTTTGTCACTGCCAGGGAGCTTCCATCAGAACTCTGGATCTGTTGGACACTGGCATGCCTCTAAATCCTGATTACAACTATTATAAGGGAATCCCTAAGTAACAACATTGCAATGTCATGCCAACATGTGTATGCCCTAACAGAACCAACAATTTCTGAAAAAAACTGTACATGATAGTCACTTACATCCAGTCCAACCCTAGATTGTACAACTTAATGCATGCCTGGCATCCTTAGATACAGATACTTACCTATCTTACATACCTACACACCTTGTACACGAAAATCTTAGCTACATTCCCAAACATATATACACTAGGCATCTACCATTGTATATCTCACTCGTCCTGTCCATACAGAGTGTAATAATTTAAGAAATACACTCTGTGAATTTGTGTTGCTCTCAAGTGGCCATCCAACTCTGGGTAGACCACTGACAGTATGCAGGCGATTGGGGGGCTCAGGGTCCGATGTGCACCCCTTCCTCGTTGGGAGGCCGTCCCTAGCTGGGCCTCTGCAATCTTCCAGACCCAGCATCTCAGGTCCTCCCCCTGCTTCCTGCGGTGAGTGCTCCGCCAGCTATGGAGCCCCAGCGTCAGCACTTCCTTGGTGATGGCTTTCCACAATGCTTTCTTCTGATGGGTGCGGACCTGGCTGGGAAACACTGAAAGACGGGCATAGTCATGTAGACTCATCAAGCATAAATATGATAGGACTACAAATAGTATACAACACACATCCATCCACGACATTACACTTATACTTTTTTTCCAAGATATGTGTCCGATGCATCAACGCCCACAGAGTATGCAGCATACACATACTCCCATCCACACACAAACATGTCGCTATTAATACACCAATATGAAACCTACTTGCTGTTCTAGAGCCCCATACAGCTTTGTATACAGGGGTAGGACCCCATCCACAAGTTTCTGTAGTTCTTCTGTTGTGAAGGCAGGGGCCCTATCCCCTGTGACACGTGCCGTTGTGGTTTCTAGGAACAGGACACAGAAGAACATGCAGTAGAGTTCGCACTGGCTGGAGAGTCAGAAGTCAAGAGAGAAAGGCTATAGAAAATGGCTGTCACACCAGTGGCAGTCTGCACCATCACCGCCGGTGGTCATCATCATTGGCCTCTGTTTCCCATAGACATCTATGTTAACCAATGAGGAGTTGCATGGTGGTTTCGACCGCCTACGGCCATGATGACATACGCCAGCGGAATGAGCTCACTGTAATCATTCCTCTGCATGCAGGTCAGGCAGCAGCCATTTTACACATCTAATGTACATTGTACAGTATTTCATGTGCATCACAGTTTGTACAGGCAATGTACATGCCAAGCAGAAATGGTTGTGCACAATGTAAATCATGTCTTGTCAGTTGTACCGTCTGAGTTATGAGGAAGATTGTGCAGACACATAAACGGCCTATGATTTTGTAGTAGGTAAAAGGGTGACTGTACATTTATAATGCCTGACACGAGATGCCACAAATATATGATGTGTTCGCTCCAGATCATTTCAATGAGTTGTTATGTTGTAGGAACTGTCTCTAATCAAAATTCAGGTCTGAGTATGGAACTTGGTTGCAGGTGTGATGTATATTGCAGAAATATTGTCACATTAGGGGTTAGTTGAAGTATAATCATAGTCACACTTGTGTTGTTTGTTATATTTAGATACCGACCACTGTGGTGGCTGAGAAATGCACCTGTGTACCAGCCGATGGTTGACCTTGCCACCATGGAAGAAAGAGACAACATAATCACCTATCGTCTCAACTGTGCAACAATCAGGGGACTGTGTACCCAGTTGGAGTCAGATCTGCTGCCAGCCATACGCCAACCCACAGCCATTCCTCAAACTCTGCAGGTGCTTTCAGTCCTCCACTTTTTGGCCATTGGCTCATTCCAGGGGACAGTGGGATTGGCAGCAGGTATGTTTCACCCTGTATTCAGTATTGTGTTGTGGAATGTCTCGTCTGCCTTGTTGAAACATGTTGAAAGCTACATCAAATTTCCCCAAACTGTAGATTTTGTCAATGTGAAGGCTGAATTCTATGCAATGGGACATATCCCTCATGTAATAGGGGCCATAGATGCTACCGATATTGCACTGGTACCACCCAGGGACAACGAGCAAGCGTACAGAAATAGAAAGAGCTTTCATTCAATTACTGTGCAGATGATCTGTTTAGCAGACCAACACATCTCCCAGTGACTGCAAAGTTTTCAGGGTCTGTACATGATTCCCACATCCTCAGGAACAGCAGTGTCCCACATATGATGGTGCATCTACAGAGGGAGAAAGGCTACCTCATTGGTGACTTTGATGAGTGTGTGCACACTCACTGTGAACTCAGCAATCCTACTCTTCCGACTCTGACCATAGCGGGACTGTAATGGATGTTTCCACATGTGATTCAGGGCATCCAAGTCTGTCCTGGCTACTGACACTGGTAAGGAATCCAAGGACTGGGGTGGAGACTCGGTACAATGAAGCTCATGGGGGGACAAGAGGGGTCATTGAGAGGACGTTCGGTCTTCTGAAGGGGAGGTTCCGGTGTCTTCACCTCTCTCGTCTACCTCAGAGTGTGTGCCAGATTGCCGTAGCCTACAGCATGCTGCATAATTTGGCACTAAGGAGGCATGTGTCGTTTCTGGAAGAGGAGGGAGTGGGGACGTACCAGTAGCAGAAGAGAGAGTAATGGACAGTGATGAAGATGGGGACGAGGATGATGTTGTCACAAGGACTCAGCTCATCCAGCAATACTTCCAGTGACATTCTGGTAAGTTAATCTCTCAATATGCCAGTTATCATGCAGAACTACAGTATGGGTGTTGCTTGTAATATATCTGTGAAGTGAGCAGTGTTAGGTCTCAGCTAGGTACATCAGTAGAGTGCACCTGATAGGTAGGTATGATTGGGCTGAAGTACTTCTGCCATTGCTATTGTTATTTTGTATGAATTGATTTAAATTGTTATCCAAACCCCTGATATGCTCAATTATATATGATTTTTTTTAAAGTGACAATGTGATGTACCTTCTTCACCTCAGTGTACAGTTTCCGCCAATTTGTTTACTCTGTTTTGTAAATTTATCAGTTGTGGGTAGCCTACTGATAATTGAGCTAGACAGCATTTCTGTTCTGTGTCATGTGTCCAAGACAGGAATCGTGTGATAAGTTACATTTTGTTCAAAATATCCTCCGTGTGTAGTTACAATTAGATATGTTTATAGACAGTTTTTATTGCAGGTGAATGGAGTATTGCATTGCTATGGTGATCTATCATTACCAAGTTTTTGTTTACACTTTTCACAGAAGATCAGTCACTGGATGCTGAGTTCCCTTCGCTCTCTGCTACCTGTGAACCCAGAGATGTATGGACATTGACAGTGAGCATCTGACACTGACCTGTGTGGGCAAAGGCTTACCATTTTTAACTTTTCTCAGAACACTTTGTTTACTACACCGCATTATTGTTTGTTCTTTGTCACTTAATAAACACACAAAACCAATTGTGTTCAAATCTGTTTATTGTGGTTACAAAAGGATGGGTTGGTGCAAAAGAGTGGGGTCATGGTGTTTGGAATCATCAGTTTGTTAGGCCAAGCAGAAGGTACCACAGGTCCAGCATCCAGGAGTGATAGGAACATGGGGCTATAGCAGTAGTATATCTGCAAGGTGTCTTAGTGGCACACAAAAGAAACAGGTCAGGAGAGGCTCATTTCCTGCCAGTGGTGTTGGTCTTGGCTTCAGTCGTTGCAGGATGTCTGGGTCTGTGGCGGGCTTCCTCAGCTACAGGGGGAGGGTCACTCATGGCGAGTTCTCAGGCAGGGCCACCATCCCACCAGATGTAGAGGACTGTGGGTAGTGGAAGGGGCCTGGTGGTGGCTGGAGGACTCACATAGGACGGATATAAATTCCTGCAATAACCCTTTAATGGAGGTCAAGGTGGTATTGTGTTCCTGCCACTGCTGCATGGCCTCCTGGTGGTACTCCCTCTGCAGCCTTTGGTGTTCCCTCAACATGGTGATTATCTGGCCCATCTTGTCCTGGGATTGGTGGTATGCTCCCAGGACATGTGTTATGGCCTCCTGGGCAAGTGGCTCCCTGGGTTGCTCCACCCTTTGACTCGCAGATGCCCTCCCACTGTCCATAGCCCCCTGTGCCTGTGTCCCTAGCATGGTGTGCCAAGTTCCACTTACACCAGGACATTCATCGTCTTGTGTGGTGGGTGCTGACTCAGGCCCCTGTACAGGTGGGCACACTATAGATTGTTGTGGCCTGGAGATACTGTTTTGAGGGCAATGGGCGACTGGTGTTGTGCCTGCTACAGTTGCGGGAAGTTCTATCATGGCTTGGGTGAGGCTAATGGAGGTGGACTGCCCAGAGGTGCCGGATGGGCCAGGGAGGTCATCCAGTTCTAGATATCCTGATTAGCTGTCATCACTGGTGAAGGACTGGCTCTTCGTGGCACCTGCTGACAGGTGACATTATCAGTGGTACCTGTGGATAACAGTGATTGTTATTCACATCTATCTAATCTGTTTGACATAGGCTGCTAAGTGAGTGCTATTTGGCATGCTTCAGTATGCAGGGCCACCTATGTGAGGGTGTGTGTGCATTGTTAGGTTGATTGAGAGTGATGCATTATGGGATTCGTAGTGCTTCATGCTAAACATGCATTAGGTACATTTGTGAGTGCAGACATTTGGCCTGGTGCTATTGTGGTTGGGTGGGCATGCAGGGGATGGGGACGCATGCAATACAGGTATACTTAATAAAAGAGATTAAAGGTGACTTACCAGTCTCCAGTCCTTTAATGATTGCACTGAGACCCTCAGGATACAGGATTGCCAAGACCTTCTCCTCCCATGATTTCAGCTCCAGTGGAGGTGGTGGGGCAATGTGGTGCCTGGACACCATGGAGTGGATCTTCTCCCTCAGGTCGTTCCACCTCTTCCGTATGTCATCCCTTGTGCATGGATGGCTTCCCACTGAGTTCACCTTGATTAGCCTCTGCCATAACTCAATTTTCTTGGCAACGGATGTCTGCTGGATCTGTGCACCGAATAGCATTGGCTCAACCCTGATGGTTTCATCCAGCATTGTCCGCAACTCGTCATCTGTGAAACAGGGGTGATGTTGTGGGGACATGGTGATGGTGATGTGGGTGTTTGTGTCTAAAAATGTTATGTGAAGTGTAATGTGTGAGGGGTATATCGGTGGCTGTGTTGTATATGTGCAGTGAGCTCTCCTGAGTGGCTGTGAAATGTGTTGTAACAGTTTGTAGCAGCTAAGGGGTGTGGGCGTGGGATTCGTAGTGTGGGTGTGTTTATTGTGGTGGTGTCTGGGGGGGTGTGAGTATGTGTATCAGGTGTGGGGTATTCAAATTGGCCAATGTGGTGTGGTGTTGTTGTGGAGGTTCCTCTTCCATTGGATTATTGCCATGATAAGATAGCTGTGTTGATTTGAGGGTCGCATATGGTGGACGGTCAGTGTTTGGCATAGCAGTGTGAGTGGTGGAACCGCCTCTCTCCCGCCGTCCTTCAACCTGGCGGTGTCGGATTTGTTGCTGTATTCTGGTGATTTGGTTTTGTGAGTCGGAATAGGGCGGGTGTATTACCACCCCCACTGCGGTCTTTTGGCAGCCGCCGGGACGGCGATCTTAGGACAAGACCGCCAATGTCGTAATGAGGGCCTATACTTGTAACATTTACTATTACTTTTTCCCACTATTTGTTTTGTTTTTTGACATTACGTTTCCCATAATGCACTTTGAAAGTATCACATGGATTACTAATATTTTAAATAATATATTGTAAAGTTCATGATTTTGAATACACTACATTACTATGGGTTATCAATATGTTTAATTGTCTGACTGACACCGTTTACATACACTGTTCAGTATTACAATTCAATGTTTGACATATGTTGTGAGGTTCCCGGAAGGTCTGAGATGTCAACTGAACTAAATCCAGTGATGGCTTTCGGCTTCAATGTGCTTTGCACTAAATGCTCAATAGCGCTTAGTGAGGGGATGGTGGAGAGTCTTTTCCTGTTCCTCTTGCCTCATGTAGCTTACTTGCCACCTTCGTCTTGTTAATTGATCTGAGATCATATCATTTCTTGGTTATCTCCGGTATGGATCTCTGGGTCACTCAAACGGCATTGATTTTTTCCTGCATCCCCTTCCAGATCTTCTTTTTTTGGGATTCAGGCACTGTTAGGGATGCCTTTGCAAACTGTTGATCATGGTGCCCAACACATTCCTCTGTAAACAGAGATCAGAAAATGAGAAAATGCTGGAAAGTAAAGACAAAATGCAGCACAATGTTGCAGATATCATTCATCTTCCTTTTTGAACCTGCTCTAAAAACAACACCTTTGACCTCTTGATCACCAAGCTATTTGAAAAAAATTAACACACTGTCTTTCCATTCTCCTACGTGTCTTACCCAGAACTACAACTGAACCCATAGCGCATCCCCTCTCCCATTGATCTTCAACTTTCACTGTACCCCTGTTCCCTGTACCTCACCTCACCCATTTAACACTTCTGAAAATCACCGTTGAGTCCTTTCAAGCTATGTTATTGTTCTAGAAATGCAATTCAGTACTTACATAGACGATATCACCTCTGATTATTTTGCCTGATATATGTAGGAAAGTACTACTGTTGGCATAGTTACCCCCCCACACTTTATACCTAGTGTTGAGGCCAACTTTGATTGAACGTGCGCTGGGACCCTGCCAATCAGGCCCCAGCACCAGTGTTCTTTCCCCAAAACTGTACCTTTGTTTCCACAATTGGTACAGCCCAGGCACACAGTTAAGTCCCTTGTAAAAGGGACCCCTGGTACCTAGGGCCCTGTGGCCAGGGAAGGTCTCTAAGGGCTGCATCATGTATTATGCCACCCTGGGGGACCTCTCACTCAGCCCATGCACACTGTCTTGCAGGTTGTGTGTCCTGGTAGGGAGAAAAGGGCAAAGTCGACATAGCACCCTTCTCAAGGTGCCATGCCCACAAACCACTGCCTGTGGTATAGGTATGTCACCCCTCTAGCAGGCCTTACAGCCCTAAGGCAGGATGCAATATACCACAGGTGAGAGTATAGCTGCATGAGCAATACACCCTTACAGTGTCTAAGTCCATTCTTAGACATTGTAAGTGCAATGTAGCCATATTGAGTATATGGTTTAGGAGTTTCTCATTACAAACTCCACAGCACCATAATGGCTTCACTGAATACTGGGAAGCTTGGTATCAAACCTCTCAGCATAATAAATCCACACTGATGCCAGTATGGAGTTTATTGAAAAATGCACACAGAGGGCATCTTAGAGATGCCCCCTGTATGTTATTCCAACTGCTAGTGTATGACTGACCAGTCTGTGCCAGCCTGCCACTTTCAGACAAGTTTCTGACCACATGGGGTGAATGCCTTTGTGTACTCTGTGGTCAGAAACAAAGCCTGTCCTGGGTGGAGGTGTTCACACCTCCCCCTGCAGGAACTGTGACACCTGACTGTGAGCCTCAAAGGCTCAAGCCTTGGGTTACAGTGCCCCAGGGCACTCCAGCTAGTGGAAATGCCCGCCCCCCCGACAAAGCCACACTTTTTGCGGCAAGTCTGACAGGAAAATTAGGGAAAACAAGGAGGAGTGACCACCCCAGCCAGGACCACACCTAAGGTGTCTAGAGCTGAGACGACCCTCTCCCTGAAGAATCCTCTAACTTGGTTTGGAGGACAGGGAACAATAGGGAAAGGAATGTGCCCCCCTCCCCAAAGGAAGTGGGCACAAGGAGGGTGTAGACACCCTCAGGGGCAGTAGCCATTGGCTACTGCCCTCTGACCCCTAACATACCCCTAAATCTAGGATTAAGGGCCTCCCTGAACCCAGCTCACCAGATTCCTGGCGACCTATAAGAAGAAGAAGGACTGCTAATCTAAAATCCCAGCAGAGAAGAAGGAAGACAACAACTGCTTTGGCTCCAGCCCTACACGCCTGTCTCCTGCTTCATAGACCCTGCTAAAAGAACAGCGATGTGTCCAGTGGGCCTAGCGACCACTAACAACTCCAGAGGACTGCCCTGACCCCTCCAAACCTCCACAGCGATGCCTGCAGAGGGAACCATGAGGACCCCCTAACTGTGAGCCTGGATGAAGACATCTGACACCTAAAGGACACACTGCACTCGCAACTCCAAGGCCTTGGAGAACCTGACCCACGGTGCAGCACCGACCAGCAGGCAGCCCTTCTCCCTTTCAAGCTGATGGTTTGCCCAAGAAGCCCCCCTGGACCTCATCTGTAGCCTCAGAGTGACTCCCAGGGTCCCTTCATAGAGTTGAGTTGAAAACCTGATTCCCTGTTTGCACCCTGCATCCTGCTGCCTCAGTGCCTCTGTGTTATAGGAGTGCTGCCCATTAATAAAACCTAAAGTTGGGGAGTTCCCAGGCCCCTCGCACACGGGGCAGGGTTAAAAATGTTATGTCCCTTCATGTCCTTTTATACTCCCATGAAAAGCTTTTGCACATGGTGTTTAATTTCTGGAGCAATGGCCTTCCTAGCTCAAGTGGTATGGCTCTGAACAAATGTATCAAATTGGGGAGCCCAGTCATCTTTAACACATTGCACCTTCCAGCAAGGGTAAGACGTGACCCATTGACTCACCTCAGACCTCTATTGATTTTACCTAAAAATGAGTCAAGATTTCATATATAGAACCTATCTTAGGCAATATTCTAAACCCTTGGTAGATAGTATTCTCTACCCTACGGCTGTCTAACAAGTCAATGTTATCAGAACATGCAACCTGGGTTTTTTCCCTATTAAGGAAGCATCCTGAAATTAGGCTAAATTTTCCCACCAGTTTCCCACCAGTTTTTCCACTTCAGTCAAAGGGCTTTGGGGGTCAGGGGTTAACACAGCAATGTCACCGGCGTATACTCAAAGTTTTGTTTCATAACTGTTGATGCTCACTGGTTTAACAATCTGGCTCCTTAATCACTGATTCACCAATGGGTCGATATAATGAGCAAATGGAATGGGGGGAGCCGAGACAACTCTGCCTTGTACCCCTAGTTATTGCAATTCTGCATGACTCGATGCCCATAATTTGAAGATGAGTAGACAAAGAATGAGACAGAGCCCTTGTCGCCCTAATCAATCCTGGACCAAACCCCATATACCTGAGTACTTCCCAGAGATTACCCAGGGACACTCTATTAAATGCCTTTCCTATGTTGTGAAGGGTCACAGCCACTTCCAGTCACCTTGACAGTGTTGAACAGTGTAATAACACGTCTGACATGATCTGCAGTCCCTCTGCCCAATATGAAGCAGTGTTGCCAGGACGAAACCATTTTGGCTGTGACCCTCGCTCCTTGTAATAGTCCTCAAGCCTTCAACAATGCTAGCTAGCTCTGTGACAAAGCTACCATTGTACCTTTCAATGCTTTTGATGCTCCTGTTCATATTCAGTTGCTGAGTACGAAGGACCAGTAACCGACCCACAGTCTCCTCGTATTCGTAACTTTCTGTTTTGCATGTTTGAAACTTTTCTACCAGCTTCCTAGCATGATAGCTATTGATCATAGCTTTTACCACTTCTATTTTCTGTTGCATCTCTAGAATATCCAGATCTACTGTGATCCTCTCAAAGTGTTGATTTTCTACTTCAGCTAGCTGCTCATACAACCCACTAAACTCCTTAATATGCAGCCTGCAATTATGTGAAACAAAATGATAGTCTCTCCCCTTACTCCAGCTTTTAATGCATCCCACACCCACCATCCCTCTTAATGCACTGTGCCTATTAAGTTCCAGGAAGTTGGTAATCCACTTTCTCGTGTGGCCGGCAAACTGAGAGTTAAGAAGTAATTTCTTTTTAAAAGTCCACTTAGCCTGGCTCCTAGTTACCCCTATATATTAGATAATTCTAAGATTAAAGCAATATGGTCAGAGACACCTTTACGAAGTCTCCTAATGGAAGTCTTTCCCACTAACCCAGAAGATATCAAAATGCAACCCAGCCAGGCATTTTTTTCGGTGTGTGCATGAGAAATAGGTAAACCGGGGAAATGGAGCTTTAGTTTTATTGCATATATCCACCATCCCATGGCTGCTCATAAGATGTCCCATTGCTCTATACACCTCCCAAGATACATAGGGCCAGATGTATGACCTTTTCATTTTGCGAGTATCTAATTGCGGTTTTCGGCGAATTGCAATTACAGACTCGCAAAATGAAATGTACAAATGTGACTCATACACATTTTGTGATTCCCAATGTGGTCACAAAAACCTACCTCATCAATATTCATGAGGTATGTTGCAATTTGCGACCCCATTGGGAATACCTGCACTCATAGGTATGGTGACCTGCGGGGACAGCATTCGTTATCTAAAGAATTCCCCAAAGCAGAGACCCTAAATAGCCAGAAAAGGAGGTTTGGCTACCAAGGAAGGAGGATTGGCTACCAAGAGAGGTAAGAGCCTATCAGAAGGAGCCTCTGACGTCACCTGCTGGCACTGGCCACTCAGAGCAGTCCAGTGTGCCCCCAACACCTCTGTTTCCAAGATGGCAGAGGTCTGGGACACACTGGAGGAGCTCTGGGCACCTCCCCTGGGAGGTACTGGTCAGGGGAGTGGTCACTCCCCTTTCCTTTGTCCAGTTTCACGCCAGAGCAGGGCTGGGGGATCCCTGAACCGGTGTAGACTGGCTTATGCAGAGATGGGCACCATCTGTGCCCATCAAAGCATTTCCAGAGGCTGGGGGAGGCTACTCCTACCCAGCCCTTCACACCTATTTCCAAAGGGAGAGGGTGTAACACCGTTTCTCAGAGGAAATCCTTTGTTCTGCCTTCCTGGGCCAGGGCTGCCTGGACCCCAGGAGGGCAGAAACCTGTCTGAGGGGTAGGCAGCAGCAGCAGCTGCAGTGGAGACCCCGGAAAGGCAGTTTGGCAGTACCCGGGTTCTGTACTAGAGACCCAGGGGATCATGGAATTGTTCCCCCAATACCAGAATGGTATTGGGGTGGCAATTCCATGATCTTAGACATGTTACATGGCCATGATCGGAGTTACCATTGTGACGCTATACATAGGTAGTGACCTATGTATAGTGCACACGTGTAATGGTGTCCCCGCACTCACAAAGTCCGGGGAATTTGCCCTGAATGATGTGGGGGCACCTTGGCTAGTGCCAGGGTGCCCACACACTAAGTAACTTTGCACCCAATCTTCACCAGGTGAAGGTTAGACATGTAGGTGACTTATAAGTTACTTAAGTGCAGTGGTAAATGGCTGTGAAATAACGTGGACGTTATTTCACGCAGGCTGCAGTGGCAGGCCTGTGTAAGAATTGTCAGAGCTCCCTATGGGTGGCAAAAGAAATGCTGCAGCCCATAGGGATCTCCTGGAACCCCAATGCCCTGGGTACCTCAGTACCATATACAAGGGAATGATATGGGTGTACCAGTATGCCAATGTGAATTGGTGAATGTAGTCACTAGCCTGTTAGTGACAAATTTGGAAAGCAGAGAGAGCAGAACCACTGAGGTTCTGGTTAGCAGAGCCTCAGTGAGACAGCTAGGCATCACACAGGGAACACATACAGGGCACATACTTACGAGCACTGGGGCCCTGTCTGGCAGGGTCCTAGTGACACATAGACTAAAACAACATATATGCAGTGAAATATGGGGGTAACATGCCAGGCAATATGGTACTTTCCTACACTGCTTTTTAAAATAAAGCAGTATTTTTTAATGCAGCCCGTTTTCCTTAAAGAAAAATGGGATGCATTTCAAACAAAAAAATGAAAAGTCTGTGGGACCACAAGCTTCTCTAAAAAAATATTTTTTCTTTAATTCAGAAAGGGGAAGGGGTGCCATGGGGAACCCTTCCAGTTTGCAAATAGGTTATCATCACCTTGATGTTGGTGGCAACTGCAATTGTTTTGCGACCGCATTCACGGTTGCAAAACAATCTCACATGGCCCTGCAAGTTGCTATTCGGAAGGGACGCCCTTGGTATGCCTCTTTCTAATAGTGATTTGCAAAAACATTTTGCAATTCAGTAATGGATTACCAAACCTCAAAATGGGGTTTGTAATCCAGACATTCTTTTCTTCTGGTCACAATGGCATGATTCTGTGAATCAGGCCATTTGAGAATAGGAAAAAGCATTGTACATCCGGCCCAAAGTGTCTTGCTTCCCATCAACATCCAGATGCTAATTAAAATCATTGCACACAATCAGCAGAGAAGGCCAGGTGGCTAGATCCACCACCAGCTGATCTAAGTTGGCAGTTTCACCAAGATTTGATCAGTAGATGGAACAGATGGTGAGTCAAGCCTCTGCAACCCAACATTCAACAATCGCCCATCTACCATATTTATCCACTGGTCCCCAAACTTAATACTCCTTTTTGCCAATATTGCCACTCTCCTGGTGGAAGTGCTTTGAGTGGTACACGTAAGAAGAGAAAAACCCCAACCTTCCCCAGGTCTCTTTTTTCTCATTGTATGTGAGTCTCCTGTTCACAGAAATTAGGTCCCAGAGATGTAAGCATCTCCGCCACAGTTTGCCTCTTAGATTTGTCATTTAGACCACAAACATTTACTGAACATATACTGATTGTATCCGCCTGCATCATACAAAAATATATACTTCTTCCACAACATCCATTTACACCCTGCCTCCATTTTTGCTTTCGCTTCTGCACACTTTTTGTTTTTTTTATGCTGCCCATCCCCTCCACCCATTCCCCCACCCCCTGAACCATTCGGCCCCCCTACCCCTCGCACCCATGTGAAGCATACAGACCACACAGAGGTCAGTTAGAGATGTGTGGATGCTGCCCGACCCGCCACCAGATCCTTAACTTCATCAATCGTAGTTAGTTAACCTGCATAATTGCATTAAAACACTTGCGCCAAATTCCTTAATTATATCAGATTTGTTGCCCCCGAGGTCACACTCAGAAGAGGGATGAGAAAATGAAAAGGGAAAAAAAAACAAGGCATCAAATTTCCACAACAGCCTAGACCACCAATTTTTTATGCTGATTTGTTCTCCAGAAACTCCTTAGCCTTAATGTAAGATGTAAACATCCGCCTTTTATTATTCTAGACCACTTCGAGCCTTGTTGGGTTCATCAAAAATGCTTAAGCTGTTTTATCCTGAAAGTGTTTGATCAGTTGTCAGAGCCTCCATTATCTCTCAACTGTTAAGTGGCAAAAGTCAGGTTGAACAAAAAAAGAGCAATATCCCACTATATTCTTAGAGTTCGTCTCAAGAGAACGTTTCCGATGTAGACCAGGATTTCCTAGGTTTCTCACCTTCCTGATTTATTTGCTTCCATGCCAAAGAAAATCTGTGAGCTCTTTGGATCTCTTGACCCAAATTCCATTCCTCAAGTTCAGGAACAGCCTTTTAAAACAGATCCACCAAGAACAGTCCTGCATCTTTCCCTTCCTTCCCTCATCCAATCCCAAAACCTGTAGGTTTTTTCGTTGGTGTTCATTTTCATGCTCCTCCAAATTCCCCTTAATATCAATCAGCTGGGCTTTGTGCACCTCAATCAGCCCATGGGCAGCTGCAACATCAGACTCCAAAGTTGTATCCCTAGTTTCCAGGTCTGATATTCTTTCTGCAACAGCAGCACATGACTCTGCCACCTAATGGAGCACCCTTTCACGTCACAGCTTGGGCCCTGTGGCTATCAGCTCAAGTTTCTTCCCTTTGTGTCATAATGCATTGGAAGATGGTATCCAAACTAGGAGGATTTGAGTTCTTGTGGTCCTGAGCATCATTCACCACATCCCCTACCAAATGAGCCATTCTGGCAAATAGTCCCATTCTAGGACCTTGCCAATGGCTGCCTTTTGCCCCACCCTGCTGTGAGCCTTGCTGACAGTTGATAGAGTTTGATCATCTGAGGTGGCATGATGCTCACTGTCCCGAGATTCATCCATTGAATTTGTATCTTCCTAAGACCACTCCGTTCCATTCGACAGTGAAAAAAATACTCATTAACGTCACACACTGAACCTAATCCTTAAAATACTGTGGGTGGGCTCCAGGCTGATTAAACTCCATTGTTTGATTCTGGCATATGACATCACGCATTATAGATACAGCAGGATAATTTGCCTCATGTACTACAGTCCGACTTCCCATGAAATGGCCTTCTGCACAGTCCAATAGCCTGACTTCCTCTCCTTTAAATACAGGCTGCTCCATTGGCACCGCTTGCCTGCCACCATTGAACACAACTCTCAAATCAAATTAGTAAAAAATAAATTAATGAACAAAAAGGGACCAATACAAATGAAACTGTAAAAGGGAACTAGAGATCTGACTTTCTAAAGTTTTAAGGCAAATAGCACCTAGAAAAGGTAAAGTACCATTGAAAAACAACAGTTCACAGTTGACCGAGACCTGAGTTCCATTTGAGACTGACTTCAATGGAGCTAAAGTTCATATACCAAGCAGGTTATCTCAACCAAAATGTTTAGTTTCTAACCCAAAATCCTACAGTCCAGTAAGGTCCAAAGCTGAGGCCTGTGAGGGTCCCTTCAAGTTGAATACATTGTCATTGAGCTCCCATTTAAGCCCATGATGTTGGCTTCAAAAGCACCACGCGTCACAAAGCTGGATTCGGTAGCCACCAAGCACACTTTGTGGTTGGGATGGATTTGCCTCCGTGCACCTGTGTAAGGTTTGGCCTCTGGATTCAGTAACTTTGTTTTAGTTCTGAAAGTCCTCCAGTGGAACAAGGCTAGTAGGCTCTACAAGGGTGGATATCTTTATCACACGGTATTGCTGAACCTCTTTTCAGAATGGCAGAAAGCTTCAAGCGGGACTAACCAGGTTTTCTACCCCACCTTGTGTGCGACCTCTCTTAGCATGCCTCAGCACCTTGCCACAGTCCTCTGGAGGTGGAAAAAATACATAGGTTCTCATTGCGAGTTTGGCAGCGGGACCGTCAGACTGCCACGGTGGCAGCCCCCCAAAGACTGCCTTGTTGGGTGTCATACAAACCATCGTATTACGAGTTGCACAGCCCTGCCCAACAAAAAATAGCCAATATCCGGACACCACCAGGACTCTGGAGGGCGGAAAAGAGGCAGTCTTACCACCGGCACTGCTAACCTGCCAACCAACTACCGAACCTATTACAAGTCAAAAATCACCATGGCAGTCTTGCTATGGCTGTCTTCCAAAGGCAGTGTGAAAAGCAGCTGTCAGCGGTCCCCACGGTAATACACAACACCACATTGGATGGATTTGAAAACAATACAGCTGACACACATTCACACACTCAACACACCTGCAAAGGACACTATCAAACACACCCCTCCACACAAACTAAACCTCAGATCAGGCAGCCCACCTTTTTCCCACATTATAATCACACATCCTCACAACACCCCAACACCCATACTTGCACCCTACCAAAATATTTACTCCCTGTCTCCACCACATCACACAGCATACCATCAACTTATCATGTACATCATTTAATCCCCACCACAATGTCACCACAAAACATCCCCATTTCACAGAAGGCAAGTGAAGAGTCATGGTCAATAACAACAATAGAGTAGAGTCTCATATATTTGGAGCCCAAGTCCAGCAGACCACCATGGCTAGGAAAATGGAAATGTGGCAAAGGATAGACGACAGAGTCAACTCTGTAGGCACCTACCTGGGCACAAGGGATGACTTCTGGTTGAGATGGAACAAACTCAGGGGCAAGGTCCATTCCATGTCTGCCAGGACCCAGCTGGCGGTCCGCAAGACTGGCGATGGGCCCCATCACCTCCTCCCCCACAGTTCACATCATTGTAGGAGAAGGTCTTGGACATCCTGCATCCTGAGGGCTTAGCAGGAATACCTGGGGGAATGGAGTTGGGTAAGTCACAACAACTAATGTAGCTCAACAAAATGTCTTGCCACGCATGCTCACTGATCAACCTTCCCCTCCTACAATGTCAACCCACTCAATAGTCCAGGGTCCACCTGCCAATAAATGCCTGTTTGGCCCCCAACATGCCATCCACACCCACTTGGGTGAACAACATCCCTGTATAGTGGGTGTAGTACATGGATTGACAGCACTACAACTGCCAGCAGGTACTGTTCCACCATCACTAATACCAGAACAGTGTAGTGCAAGCCATATCACCACCCTAGTCTACTCTACATAAGAGTGTACCCAACAGAAAGAATATCAACCGAATTATGTGTGGTCTGGACAGGCCAGGACAGCAATGCCAGGTTCAGCAGGCACAGGTAATGTCACTCTACTCAGACAAGACTGTCCTCTTTGCTACTATGGCCATCCTTCTTCTACTCAGCCTTTGCCATGTACCCACTTAGGGGGAAATCTACTGTATGCTGTGTGGGTAGGACAGGCCAAGACAGCAATGCCAAGCTCAGCAGGCACTGTCGACTCAATGCAAAAAACCTGATCACTGTACATCTGTCCAAACATCCTTGTACAGCAACTCGCCATGACAGTCTGCTTACCGGAGAGGATGACTCATGTATGTTGTGTGTAGTACTTGCTGTAATATCACTTTAAATCCCAGGAGGAACTGTCCCTCCAAATCAAATTACCAGGCCATTTTCCACAATGATATTGTGCAGCTGTGTGTGGCTTCAAGAATGCAGGATCACTACCAGGGAGGGACAAACATACAAAGCAAAGTAGACTATGTGATGTGCCTAATCAACTAGGTCCATCTTAAACAGATGAGGCACGAGGAAAATAATCTGGACAGGAAGGACAGCCCAAGCTATGTGCATAATGAATGAAGGACAATGCAAAGGTACTAAAATACTTCAGCTAAATGCTTGTGGCACAACAGAAAATGCACATTGCAATGGCCACATGTTTACAATTAACATATATAACAAGAATTAGGCCAATCTGTATAATGGACTTCTGTTACAATAGGTGGTTTTGCGCAGAAAGCTGGCAATCACAACTATACACAATTTCTATATTATTCTTTTATATAGTCCTTGTTCCACTATTTGCAAGGTGGTGCTCTTTCAGGGAGCATACCTTAAACCCTGTACATTAACAATCTATGATTGTTATAAGCAACAATATGAACTAAGGCACACGTCTTCTATTATTCCACATTTGTGGTGTAATCTTCTTTTTTTATTCCTTCAGCTCCAACCCCAGCCCAGCCAGCATGTGTTTCATCAGAGATGTAACCCAATGACTTAATCAGGGCTGTAAATAATACACATATACAGTAATGTAAAGTCAATTTCAATTTGTTACTATCCCCATCTTATACCAAACAGTCTCCCATATGCTGAAGGTTGAAACCAAAACAGTGCATGAAGAACTTTTCAAAGCCGAATATCCATTGAATGAACTGTACTACTCCATCTTTTACCATTGTGTCCTTAAATCCCATTGTTATATATCATTACATAAACATGTTAATTTTATATCAACCTCCATCCATTTATTGAGTGTGGATTGTGTCCAAACATACTATGCAAGAATTCTGTACAAAATGCTATACGTGGACACACATGTGGAACCGATCATAATTCGAACACCCTAGTGTATTATCCTTAAATCCCGTCCGATAGCTTATAACCGTTGAAAGGTACCTGTGATATCTTGATAATATTAATATTGATAATATTAAGGTTATACGATCTCCTGATCCCTTTTATTCAGTACACCCATATAATTTGGTCGGACTGTCAAATATAATGCAACACTTTAATCGAGATTCACTGTGCAGAGTGGTTGGAAATGGTGGTAATACTAATAATTTTACACAATCTCCTGTTAAATAATTATCATATACTACATTCGAATGTGCTTACCAAGTAACAGCCATGATTGTCAAAATAACTTCTCCTTCGGCCTCTTATTTCCAATGAGTTTATATTCCTGTAAACATAGTTATAACCAGTCTCAATAACTAGCCAGTTCTTCTCCCCTTGTCATAACAACATCCTATTCTTCGATATCTTTCCTCACTGCCCCTGTCTGTCCAAGATAAGTGCACTCCTTCCATAGATTATCAATTGCCCCAATATCAGAGATATACATTCTCTGGTTTGTTTCCCACTGTAAACTCTACTATTATTACTATCATCTGGGAACTCCACTCACTCGATTACACATTCCACATCTTCATCCGAAACGCAAGTCCGCTATAACTTCCTAATTAAGGTTTCCTTCCTTGCCTACTTTATGTTTTGCACCCATCTTCTATTGTATCTATCCATGTGATCGTATCTCATGATTGACTAAACTTACTTGCATTTAAACATATAGGCCCTCATCATGACATTGGCTGTAAATGCCGCTTACTGCTGCGGGGATTGCCGCCAACATACTGTCGCAGTGGCCATATTATGAGACACACACACCAAGCTGATAGAATACTGCCGCAAACACATATCCACCAGCCCAAAGGTCAGTGTTAAAGTGTTGGTACGAACGCCAACACAGTTATGCTAACAAAACAACCCCACCATATTATGACCCATGAATCGCCACAGTGGACATTCAATGGCTTCAAACCATTGCTGGTACACACCGACTCACTCAGAATGGCCACCCAAATACAAAACATTGGTCAAAACAAAAATCACACACCTGACATTCATACACACACCACACACCCACCCCCAGCACTATAAAACACACACTCTCATTACTCACAACCCTTTACGAACATCACAAATTGCCACAAGAGAGACACGAAAATAATAGAGACAACTACACACACACACACGCACCCCACATCCTAAACCCCACCACATTACTCAATACCCTCTGCACAACATACACCACACAACACCCATGTCCCCACTAAGGCACCCCAGTTTCACCGATGAGGGTCATGGTGGAGGAAATAGTCAGGGTAGAGCCACAGCTGTTTGGATCACAAGTACACCAAATATCCATTGCCAGGAAGATGGAGCTATGGTGGAGGATCGTGGACAGGGTGAATGCTGTGGGACAGCATCCAAGAACAAGGGACGACATCAGGAAGAGGTGGAACGACCTACAGGGAAGGTATGTTCCGTGGCAGCAAGGCACCAGCTCACCATCCAGAGGACTGGCGGTGGACCCCCACCTTCTCCTCCACAACTCACAGCATGGCAGGAGCACGTCTTGGCAATCCTGCATCCTGAGGGACTCACTGGAGTAGTCAGAGGACTGGACACTGGTGAGTCAATATTTACTATTTATCACCCCCATACCTGCATGCCATCTCACCCCCTCACCCTGACTCCCGTCACTCCATTACATCCCACACAGTGGACCTACACATATGACTAACCCCAATGCCAAGCCCCGCATGCCATACCAATGCATGTACAGCCCTCCTAGCCCTGCATGTACTCCCATCACAAAAGAATGCCCAGCATGGAGAACTAACAATCACAAAATACATCACCATACACAAACAAAGGTGGAAGGGAAACAGCAACGATAGAGGGGAAGCTAGGGATGTACAATATGTCACAGACATGAAGCATAATACATCACTTACATCCACACAGGTGCCTCAGCTAATCCCAGCAGTGAGGAGGTGCCATGACTATCCAGTCCCCCAATAGAAGATGCTACCAGTGATGACAGTAACTCTGGACTTTAGGATCTAGATGAACTACCTGGCCCTTCAGGGACCACTGGTCAGTCGGCCACCCTAGGCCACTCATAGTCCACCACAGAGCCTCCCCATCAGTATCCAACACCACAGCACCCACCCAACATCCCCACACCTCTGTCCCCAGGACGCGTCAATCAGCAGTGTGCCCACCTGTACAGGCACCCCAGTCCACACCTCACCCCCAAGACATTCAGGGACCTGGGGTCAGTGGCAATGGGCACTCCATTCAGGGGACACAGGCACAGGGAAACAGGGACACTTGGAGGACACATGAGCACCAGGGTGGAGGACAGGCCCAGGGAACCAACTCTCCAGGAGGCACTCACTAATGTCCTGGAGGCTTACCAACAATACCAGGACAAGATGGGCCAGATCCTTACCAACATGCAGGAGAACAAGCGGCTGCAGGAGGTACACCATCAGGAGATCAGGGACGATTTGTTGGCCCTCAACACCACCATGGTCTCCATAGCAGTGGTGCTGACAGATATGGCCAACATCATGAGGGAATGGACAGTACACCAGCAGGCCCCTATCACTAGCCAGTCTACTGACCAGCCCTCCACTTCTGCTGCAGCTAGTGAACAGGAGGCCCTGCCACAGGACCCACAGGCCACCAGCACCCCACCCCTTGCAGAAGGTGAACCACCCTGCAAATGTTCCCTGCAGCCCAGACAGAAGCCAGAGACACTTGCCAAGACCAAGACCCCTGCCAGGAAATGAGACTCTCCTGATTGTCCCCCATGTGTCCCACTCTGTTACCTTGTCCACTCTAAATTGCTTTTGCTCCCCTTCCTATGGCCCCTTAGACACTGGACCTGTGCTACAAACAGACTGGACCAATGCCCTGGTCTTACCTCTACCATCATCCCATTCCATTGCACCTCACCGTCTAGAATTTGCACTGCAATAAACACCCTTGAACACAACATGAGTGATAGTGTTTTGTTTCACGAAAATGTGCAATTGTGGAAACAGTCACATCCAGTGCAAATGATCTGAACACTGTGATACCATACAAATGAAGACCTTTAGCTTTCTGTAGTCATCATACCAGTACACAGTTGTTATAACACCAACATCTACAAAATTAGAAGGCATAGGTGACAGTCAGTTGAGATGCAAATGAATTGAATTCCATCCTGCTACCGCCACACAGAAAACATCAATAGTCAGAGGAATGGTCAGTTACACTATCTCACCTGTGTCTTTGGAAGTATTGAACTATAACTGATGTTCTGTTGTCCACATCCTCATCCTCTGCATCCTCATCCTCTGCCTCCTCATCCTCACTGTCCTCAGGGCCCACTGCTGCCACGGGGGCATTTCCAGTCTCCTCCTCCTGCAGATAAGGCACATGTCGTCTGAGGGTCAGGTTGTGCAACATGCTGCATTCTAATACTATCCGGCAGACCTTCTCGGGTGAGTAGCACAGGATTCCACCTGTCAAATGGAGGCATCTGAGCCTCGCCTTCAGGAAACTGAAGGTCCTTTCAATAATTCTTCTGGTTCACCCATGTGCATCATTAAAACGATTCTCAGCCCCTGTTTTGGCATTCCTCACAGGGGTCAGAAGCCACAATAGGTTTGGGTAGCCAGAGTCACTTGCAAGTATTGAGGGACAAACATTAGCCTTACACAATGGTATAGGGTTAACTTCTGAAGGCATACACTGACATACATTGGGTGGGGACTCAGGCTCACCTATTAGCCACACCCTGTGCCTCTATAGTTGTACCATCACATTTGAGATGCTGCTATTCCTCATGACGAAGGCGTCATACTATGACCCAGGACAGTTGGCAGTGATGTGGGAGATGTACTGGTCAGCCAGGCACACCATTTGCACATTGAGTGAGTGAAAACTCTTCTGATTCCTGAACACCTGTCCATTGTGGTGGGGGGGACAAACGCTAAATGTTCCGCCAATCGCCCCCAAATTATTAAGTATATGTCCCTTTGCATAGAATCCTGCCTTCACAGTGGCCAAATCTTCCACCTGGGGAAAAACAATGTAGCTGCACATTGTGTCTGACCCTTGCCAGCACGATTGAGAACATTGGCTTTGACATTTCTGCTGCCAAGCCCACTGCCACTTGAAAAGAACCAGTTGCCAGGAAATGGAGCACAGATAGAACTTACACAAGAAGGGGGATCCCAGTGGGATGACGGATAGCTGATATCAGATCAGGCTCCAAGTGAGCACGCAGCTCTGTGATTGTGGCCCTGTCCAGTCTATAGGTCAGTATTATGTGCCTGTCTTCCAGTGTAGCCAAATCCACAAGGGGTCTGTACACGGGGTCTTGTCTCCTCCTCCGATTCATCTGCAGTGGTAGGTATCTAGGGGACACAAGAATGAGTAGTGTGTCAAACTTTTAACAATGGAACCGCCACCTCAGTGTAAATTGAGCATTAATGTGTTTGCACTATGGGAATGGCGATGTATGTGCATTTCATAGCAATGACGCAGTTCTCGATTATCTGAATATTGTCCACCACTGTAAAATGGCAAATGCCTGTCCTGTACGTAGGGACAGGTGGAAGTGAGGTAACTCTGCCGACGTTGGGCGTCATGGAGGAAGGCGGTCTTGCACCGCCATGCTATTCCTCATTGGCTAATATGGGGCTCTATGGTGTACAGTGGCCAATGTGGATCATTGGAGGCAGTGACAGTGTACACCCTCACGGACGTGGCCGACATTTTCTATCTATGACCTCACTTGATTCCTGACTTTCCACAGGACAACAACTACACTGCGTATGCTGCTGTGACCTGTGTCTGGATCCTGCCATGTCCCGTGTGACCTGAGAAAGGGCTCCTGCCTTCACTTTGAGGAGTTGGAGCACTTGGTGGATGGGGTCCTGTAATGACAGTTGTGTGGGCCTCCAGACCAACAGGTGAGTACACCATGGGCACGATGCATGTGACAAGGTTTCATGAAGATGTGTGTGCAAGTATCGTTTCATTTGGGGGAAAAGGGAAAGTGACACACACACGCACAACACACACCATTCACACACACACCATACACACACCCAGCTGCAGAGGAAAACTAATGTCACAGGTCCCTTATCATAATAATGCAAGGACAGCATATAGGTATAAATGATATTTTAATTTGATGCCAACAGCCACCATATTGTCCATGTGATAAAAGAAATTGGAGTAAATGTTCAGAAAGAGCCAATGGTCAGTCCAAAGCACAAAAGACCCACATAGCCACAGGGCACAGTCCAAGCCCCATCTTGTTCCCTGACAATATCCACACTACACTGTGCAGGGGCATCATGTTGGAAAAGGGCATGCACCTCAGGGGGGAGAGGAAGGGGCGGGGGCACCTCAGCTGAAGTGGGGAACTTGCCCACTGGTTCTTTAGGGGGCTCCGTGGTCATTGCCCCTTGCTGGGGAGTGCAAGGTCCCAGTCTCTGAGGTGGGGAACTTGCCCACTCGTTCTGGAGGGGGCTCCTTGTACAACAGTCCCTGGAGGGTCACCTACATGCCCTCTGCTGGAGGTGAGGGCCGCTGTGTCCCAGTTGGAGGTGTGGGATGCTGTGTCACAGATGGAGGTGAGGACTCCTTGCCCACTGCTGTTGGAGGAGGCCTCTTGCCGCTTTTAGTTGGTGGAGTGGGATCCTTCCCTTTCTTGGGTGGTGGAGTGGTATCCTTCCCTTTCTTTTCTCCACAACTAGGAGGTGCCTCCACTGTCCCCGTGGACTGTTGGGCTGAGGTGCTGGGCTGGGTCGTTGGGACCCTGCTGTTACGGGCGCTTGTCCACACATGGACAGGCTTGCCTCTTGTGTACTCTACATGTCACTCCATTCAATGTTGTGGATGAACAATTGGTCTGTCTGAAGGCTTGCCATGACATGTTAGGACTGTGTGCAGCATGTGAAATTTCATGGTGGTGATTGTTGCTGCCCATTGTATGCAGTGTGCTGTACCTGTCACCTGCAACTTTGTGAGATGTGAGCCATTGTGGCCCTGTTCAGTGTTATGTGAATGCCACATGTGCTATCAAGGTCACTGTTTTTCTACCTGGTCAATCCGGGGCCTGAGCTGTGGTGTTTGTAGGGCATCCTAATGGGGAGTGTTTGCAGTCATGTCCCTGTGTCCAATGCATGCTATGTGCCACAGGTTTACAGGATAGTTAGGACAGGATGTCATTAGCTAGGTGCATTGACATGTATGCGACTCTGCCATTTTGTGTGGGGCGTGTGGACATAATGGTCTATCGTTTCATTTGCATCCATGCAGATCAAGGTCTATCAGAAGAAGGGGATCTGGTGAGCCATAGCCCAGAAGGTGTGGAACATGTGGGTCCACAGCTGCCTATCGCCCACTGTCGGGAGAGGTTGGAGGACCTGAGACGCTGGGCCCGAAGACTGCAGAGGCCCAGCTGGGAATTTCCTCCCAACAGGGATGGGGTACCTCTCAGACGATGACCCTGCTAATGACCCGCATTTTGGCGGTGGTCTACCCAACCTTTGATGGGCATTTGAAGGCAGCACTGCAGCCACTAAGTGGGGGAGCACATTGCAAAGCAATGTTTGTACCTTTAGCAGTTGATGGAGAGAGCAACAGCCTCCCCCCTGACAATGTGTCATGAGTCATGTTTCACGTGTCACATATCTTTTGGACTCATATAGATGGAGACAGGGCATGTGTTACCAACAGGTGTACTTATTCATTTGAAGGTGAGACCTAGGACTGAACTAAGGTAAGCCCTCAGTTGATTTGCCCAGCATGGAGTAGATGTGAATGTGTTTGGTGACCAAATGTAATGTTGAAATTGCCCTGGGGGGTTGTTAATTTTCACCAACAGATCACTCCTGACAAATGTTACTGACCAAAGGTAAGTAGGATGTGGCTCACTGTGCTCTGTCATGTGTTTGAGGATTTGTGTAGGTTGACATCAGCAAACAAGGTGCAAGTCTTCTCCATTTGGTTCTGGTGCCTCACAGCAGTCTGTCATGCATGGGTGTCCATCATACATATGACATGACATGGGTATTGTCATGGGTGATGTGTCATCAGTGTAGCAAACATACCTTGTGCCAACGTGTTACCCTGTGGTATATTCCCACTAGGATACTTATCTATGCAGTAGATTTGGACCTGTGCTAGCCATGCAGATAAGATGATGTTGGAATACTCTTACATTGCTGTTCATGGAGTCCTGTTGTCGTTATAATACACCTGCACTGGTTGTCCAGTTACTGTGATACCCCAGGCAGGACTGTGTCAACATCATATGCAGAAAGACAGTGACATTCATGCCTCTTGGTATGCGATTAGTAATGTGTGACTGATGTAGCTGTGATGGACATTACAAGTAGAGAAAGGGGGTTGAGCCACTAGATGCTGATTTGTACACTTGATGTATCATGCTGGTTGTGGGTCCACAGCATCTGCGTGTTGTTTGGGAATGGTGCCCAGACTGTATGGATGCATCATGAATTGACTTGCAGTGAAGTTTGTGTGACGTGTTTTGGTTCAGGGATTCATCCACAAACAGATGCCATGCCTGGCATGTCTGATAGGTGGTTAGTGATGTAGCATTTCACTGTGCAATACTTTGGTAACCCCCTGATAGTGATAGCAAGGTCTGTGCTCCTCCTTCCTGCAAAGTACAGTTGTCTACTGCTACAACACTCAGAAGTAACAGAAGGAATGGTTGTGAAACATTAGTGGGAGATATCCTGGGCCTAACTATGCCATTCATGTGTGTTTTCCAGAGACATGTCTCCATGAGGTGTGGGACCTGACTCCATTGTTGTTCCATGTATGACCACACGTGGTGTGCATCTGGGTCACCTTGCTACTTCGTCATTGACTCAGTTTGGAAAGCTGTGACTTGTTGAGCTGTGAAATGTTGTGAGGTGTGCACAGTGAAATGGATGTTTCCATGTGACCTGATCCAGGTATGGCATGTTTGAGGCAGCGTTGTCTGTCTTTCCTGACCAACCTTACTCATTACTGGGACATCATTTTAGATGCATGTCAGATGTGTGGCTAGGCTGTGTCAGTGTAAGTGGTAGGTTACCTAACAAAGAGCTCAAATTTGTGCCCACTGGTTCACTGAGGTGTGCTGTCTGTGGCACAGTTTTGTGATGGAGAGGTCACCTAGCTGTGTTATGGTCAGTGTGTTACCTTGACTTCAGCCATGCTATTGTAGTTATCTGAGAACAAGCGTTGCTTATGTGTAACCTTTGAGATTCCAGATGGCATGCGTGCTTTTGTATTGGCACATGATGGTGCCACTCTGCTGTCAGCTAATACAATGGACCACTTGACATGATGGTATATTTTTTGTCTCTGATTGATGTGTCATCATGTACTTTATAACCTTATTTTTGTTCCTCTTCGTAGTATCATCACTGGCAGGCGAAGGAGATGAGGCCGAGCCAAGTGGGAAGCATCTGGCCACGGGGCCTCAGGTCATGAGACCACTGACTGCAAGGGACTCAGCGGCCCGGAGGGCAAGACGAGTGCCATGGGGGAGACCGGATCTGCCTCTACATCTTCTGATTTTTCCTCCAGTGGCTATTCCCCAGTGGTGGCGGACCCATCGGGACCACATTAGTACCATCCCTGTCCACCACTCCCCATTCTATGACCACCCTCTCTGTTGCTCCCCACCCAGTTGGCCATGCCCCCTCACCCAAGAGGGTGGGTGTCTCCTTTGCCACAGGCACATCTTCTCCAGCCCCTGTTCATTGAGGAGGCTATTGACCTCCTGTGGTCTATGTCTGTGGGTCCAACGGCCATCATGAATGCCACCCAGGGACTTGCAACCCAAATCCAACAGAGTAATGCAACTCTGGAGGGCATTCAGGGTGCAATCTCTGGCCCACAAAGATCATTTCAGGCTCTGGCCTCCACACTGACGGCAGTCAGTCACCCCTTGTCTTCTGTCCCCTCTCTACCTTCCTCTTCCCATTCCAAATCCCCCTTCCCCAACCCACCCAAAGCACACAGACAGATTTGCATGCATCCACCATAACAGCCAAGGGGATTGCAGACAAACGTAAGCACCACATGCACATCACAGGTACACACACAAACAACATCCACCTGTAGACACAGCAACAGTGACTACTTGCCCTGACAGCACCTCCCACCCCAGCACACACACATGACATCTGGAACATCTATAGACACCACCACATCAACAGTCACAGATCGAGCCACCACACCATGAAATACTCACAGACACCACCCGAGCAGACCCTCAAACATCCACCCCATTTAATACACCCACAGACACCACAACCGCGGACACACCTACATGCAGTACATTCACCATACCTGCAGTTACCACCCCAACAGACACCCACACACCATGGCATCTCCCCACACCTCCAACCCCCCTCAGCCCAAAAAACATAAACGCCCTCATTCACCCACCCAACAGACACCAACCACACACAGGCACATCTCCCACACACATGAACTCTGTGAACACAGTGAGCATTGAGAGGGTGCTGATGAACCCTGCAGGCGGCAGAATTGCCACCGGCTCGATTAGGAGGTGGCGACAATGCTGCCGCCATTTTCCCACTGGCCTATGTTTTCACCCTATGCTCACCTATTGATGCAGCACGTCCTCTTTGCTTTAGTGTAAACATTTCTACAAGCCTTAACTCTAAGATAGCTAAACCCTTTTTTCCTCCAGGCAGACCCCTAACAACAACCCTATTTAGATGAGCTCTACACCATTCTGCCATGGTCAGAACTGGTTTCCCTTTACTGCTGGGTTTGGAAGAAAATATTGTAAGGGTTCTTTAGAAATGAACAGGGATGAGCAAGTAAAAAAAAAGTGTTAAATCTGTCCTTTATTCTGTCAACTGTCCTGTACTATCCCAGATGGCTAATCCGTGCTCATGGCCAGTTTTTGATAACCTGTCTGCCTTTCTAGTTTCAGACATCATTGTATTGTCCTCTGGCATGGAGTGTCATCAACTCCAGGCAAGATCTTTGTTGTTCGTTGAAAGTGTGATGAGTGGCAAAACTGGTGTTAAGAACACTCTGGCTCTGGCAGCCTAAAGTGATTTTTTTTTTAATGATTTGCCACTGAAGTTATCAAAAATCTTAAATCATAATTAAATAAAATTTTAAAAACTAATAGGAACATAACTTTGACTGATTTTACTAGCATTTTCCAAAGTGAAGAAGTGAAATAAATATTTATCCCACGAAGGCTTGTATCATGGAAAATATAGCTGAATCTACACAATGGAAATAGCATTTAGTCCTTCATTCAATTTTAGATAACAGTTTTTTAAATATTTTGTGTGACACTTTTTTGCCCTGCCCTCTGGGTTACAAGGCACAATTTCAGATGACCTAATAATATTTTGAAATATGTTTTCTTACATGACATAGACACATTTCCTTGTCACATGTTACTATAGTGACTTTAAACTAAATCCCAGGCAGTGCAAAATGGTCCTCCTAGTGGCAAGATATTTGTCTCGTATCGGGATGTAAATGCACACTGCAAACCACATAGGATATTTAACATCTAAGCCACTGGTCCAGTTTCTGCTGCATCTACCATAGCTTTACAGGAAACTTAAATAGACTTAAAACTCTGAAATTAAGTTTACCTATACCATTTTAGGGCAAGAGCAAACACCCTCTGGCACTGAATACCAGTGTCACAGTTCAAAGTTCTAATGCCTTCAAACAATAGGGTCAAGAAAAAGGAAAGAAATCCAAGGTAACCATGTGGAAAATACATATTTGCTAAGGGAAAAGCTATATTCTCATGAAAAACTATCAACAACAATTGAAAGTCTTGTATTCCAAACTTTAGAGACAGAAGGGCCTATTCACAACCTGTACTTTGTAAAATGTTTAGCAGTACTACAGAAGCACTGTTCACATCCTACAAAATGGTATTCAAAAACCTATGTGGGGGACCTTTGCTACACCTAATTTCTCTATGCAGAGATCTCTGCCCTGACTGTATAGATCTTCATATATAGTTTTGTAGTAAATGTAGGAGGGACAAAGAGAATTGACTGGAAAATGGGAAAGATGTATTACAAACTGTAGGGGTTAACAGAGAGTTAAAGAGGAGCTTGGAGAGTCACAAACACTCATCCACATAAAAGTAAAATCATTACTATTTTCAAAAGTTTACTTCTAACGTTACCACTGCCAAAAAATGTAAATAAACTTCAGCTGCCTCAGAGTAAGTACAATATCCCACATGCCTACTCACAGATACTGCAACATGAAAATAATGGAGTCACCAAATAACTTCAAAAGTATATTGGAACAAAAAGGAACCTCTATTTGTTTTATTTACCAGATCCTAAAATTGTTTGAACATTTTAGCAATTCTTTGCTAATGCTAGTACATTTTTTTATCTAATATTTTTATGTTTTAAAGCTAATTCTGCTGAAATTTATAACAATGCTTACAACACTTGCAACATTCCTAATAATGCATGGAGTGATTATTCTGAGCTCCACCACCCATCTTCAGGTGAAACATATTTCAGGACCAACAAATCATATTCAGGCCAACCACAAAAGAAGTTAAATTACAAACACAAACCTCTCTCTGACTTCACAATTTTTTTCACTATGCCATTAAACTTGTTTGCTACTTTACCCCTCATTTTTGGAACAGTTATTAGAGGAGAAAAGAGAGGTTTCGAGGCAAATAATCATGATCTTTGGTATGCCAAGTGAAGCAGTCATGCCAGATCTTGCTTCTTACCTGATGTGAACATTGACATGGTTGCAGAATGGGAGCAGAATCTTGAGTCACGTACAGCCCACTCACAGGGTGTACCTTATGTCAAAATACTGACTGCGCTCCATTTCATAGCTGCTGGATCTTTCCATAAGTCAGCTCTGACAAGGTTGCAATCTCACAGGCAAGCCAAGCTCGATGCTTGCTTCAGGTACTGAGATGCATCAACAGATGAGGGCATCTGCAGTTAGGGGAAAGGCAAATGATGAGTTCATCATCACTGGCACAAAGACATGGGGGGGCAAGGGAATTTAGGGGGTTATTCTAACTTTGGAGGAGTGTTAATCCGTCCCAAAAGTGACGGTAAAGTGACGGATATACCACCAGCCGTATTACGAGTTCCATAGGATATAATGGACTCGTAATACGGCTGGTGGTAAATCTGTCACTTTTCCGTCACTTTTGGGACGGATTAACACCTCCTCCAAAGTTAGAATAACCCCCTTAATGTCTTTGCCCACTTCTCTCCTGTTCTAGGTGCCATTGACTGCACCAATGTGACACTTTAGCCACCTCACCACATATCACATCTTTTATACATTAACACTGGCACTGTATAAACATGTAAGCTGTGTGGAAATCCAGGGACTGCTTCAATAATGTGCACAAACTGCCATCGGTTACCCCCTGCATGTCGCTTGATTGCTGGGGATTTCTGTGACTAATTGGTAATTAAAAACACCTTACACTAATGCTAAATCTGCATCTGGGGGAGACATTTCAAACATGCTCAATAATTATTACAGCACAATACAAACAAATTAGCCTTATACCACATGCATGTATTTAGACATGAGGTATTACATTTAGAATAGATACTTATTGGATGTGTTTCATGTCTCAGCCTTCATAAAATTTAGCTAGGTCAAAGCTGCTAAAAGTTGAAATGCCAAAATCCACGTCATAAACGACAAACTCATAATAGGTGTTATTTATTGAAACTGATAAATACACATCCTGTGGTATTGTTATTTATCAGGTTGATAAATAACACATGTGCCCATAATCAGGGCTAAAGTGTTGAAGATGTTGCAAATCATCTTTCAAACTTTGAATCACATGATTATCCACAACAACAACCCTCCTTGACCAAAAATGTGCATTTAAACATTGGCCTGCTATATATTTTTAGAGTGCACAATGTCCATTCTTTTATTTAGTGGTATAATATTTGATACGAAGAACTAAAAATTGAACATGTGAATTCAAAATTTCTGTCTTTTTTCACCTTAGTCTTTTGCGAGCTGGGCTAGCCATAGATCATCAGAGCAGGATCCAGGGCAAAAAAGGTGATCCTTGGCTCTCAGGCAGGCAGGCACAAGAGTTATCTATTACCACCACGGAAGAGGAATCACAACCAAGCTGAGGTATGGTGCTCACCTGGAGACAAGCAAGATCTGTTATAAAATTTCTCTGGATAGAGGCTTTAGAGCCAACTGTGAAGACAAGAATGTGGACACCACCAAGAAAGAGGAGGCGGATATTGCAGCTCCATTTGGCGTACCGCAAGACCAACCCCTGGTGTGCAGTAAGTAGACCCTACCACCACCTGGGCCTGCACCCATCAACTCCTTACATCTAGAGGCCCTCGCCCCTTTGTGTCCTCTAGCTGCATCCCTTGTACAGGCATCATCTATGCCTTGAAGTGCCCACCTAGATCAACGCCAGGAGTTGACCCCAAACCTTCTTGCGAGGCCCATGGCCTTTCCCCCAAATTAGGTGTTCTCGGATGCACCTAGGGAGATCCTAATGCCAATGAGATAGTTTCAGGGATACATCTCTCAGGAAATCTGAGAATTAGTTTGACCGGTTTTGATTCTCAGAGAGACAGTTATGAACTGTTGTGAACTTTTTGTTGCCTCATGACCTCCTTAAAAGCAGGTCTAATTACGTGCCTGCCTCCCCTACTCGCCCTATCTTCTGTTGTTCCGTCTCCCAGTTTGCCTGCCATCTCTATTTCCCCTCCTACCTCGTGTTTCCTTCTTTTTGTGAGTAGTCTAGCCCTGCTGTGGCCAGAAATTTAACATAGGAGGATTTAGCAACTGTTATGGTGAAACGTGATATTGACGATGTGCAGGAACCATTTTTTGCCAAGCCAGGAATATCACTCTGGCAACCCCACCCCACCCCTCCCCAAGCGGCTTGGGTGAATAGTCTTATTATTGTTTAGGACAATGGACTTTGTTTGTGAACTTTGAGCTTTGGGACAAAATTATGCATTTTTTTCTTGACTTTTTTCTTGACTCTTTAAGAAATATTTTCAATTTGTCTCTTAGCATACAGACTTCTCTTGAGATTTCATTGCTTATTTTTATTATTTGTTCACACCCCTTCAAGTTTGCATTTTGCTTTTTAATCTATTTTAATATATCTTGCCCATTAATAGGGACATTTTTAATTTTGCCCGAAATAACCCTTTTTTTTAAACAAACACCTATTTGAAAAATATGTAGCAAAACTAGAATTTAAAAACAAATGTCTTTCTTGATTTCTATAATATTTGCAAATTAATGCATTGCATGTCAGACAAAAGAAGGGGTAAGGTTTTTTAGAAAATGCTTTTCAATACTATAATGGCATTTTTAGAAGCAATACATTTTGAAGGTTGACAAAGGACAGAACATAAGTAACACTTTTCTTTGTAACAAGTTCAACAACAAATATTCAACCCAGATAAAAGCTAATCACAGGTCTTTTTCTTTTTTTAAAAGAGTGTACTGTTTTTCATTTCTCCCAATAGGTTTTCAGGAAATGTGTTAGGGTGTGGATTTATCCTACTACCCACCTGTGCAATACTGGTGGTGAGGTTGTTCGAAACTGTGCTGGTCTTGTAGGGGTTTGAAATGGTGAGTGCTCATTTGGTGATGTTAAAGGTGTAGGTGGTGTAGATGGTACAGGCGGATGTGGCGAAAATCAGAGGTAAGCAGGTGTTGTGTCTCCCCTAGGTTGAGGTGCCTCTACCTTACTAGATCCAAGCCACACTCGGCTGAGGAGCCCAGACTGAAACAGGTCTTCAATTGCTTGCATTCTGGTTCCGGAGGACTTAGCCTGGCAGTTTGGACTGGACTCTTCTTATTGAAGAAGAGGCAAGACTAATTTGCATATGGCTAGGTTCAAACTGAGGTGGCATGGTGTGCAAAAAACAATGGACTCAGATGCAGCCCAGAATAATTACCAATGCCTGAGATTAATTCAGCATTCCACTCATCACTTTTTCATATATTTGAGTAGAATCTTGTGCATGCATTGACCATAAAGAGTAACGTTAGGATGCCTATAGCCTTTCCCATCTTCATGACCAAGGCATGCTGCCTTGCACTCTATTCCTTAAACATTTCAAGTTGTTCCCATGCATCATCACAATGTGTTGGTGACATTTCATAAGGATATCCAAGGCATGGTTCTGCCTTTCAATCAATTGAGGGAGTTCCTTAAGAAAGGAAGCTATTTTATGAAGAGTAGTCCCCATTGTATGAATATCCTCCTGCACCTTAGACTGTTTTAGGAAAACAATACAAGCCAAGAGAACAGCAATAGATTATTGCAAACCCCCTCCCCCACATCCATGACCTTTTGAAGTACCATATTGGCAGTTGTTGGGTGGGGTAATGATGCATGATGTATGAAGGATTCCTGCTGCTCATCAGGGGTGGCCTCTCCCTCAGGTGAATGAGAGAGAACTGGAGATGCACCTTTGTGGGAGGAGTATGTGGAAGATTGTACAGAGGTAACTGTTAGTTGGGGGTTGTGTAGAGGTGAGTCTTGAATAGGCAGAACAAGAACCTATGATTGCTTAGCTAATGGCTGAGGATTATAAACCATCAGAATTGACTTTCAAGGAAGAATACTATCCGGCGTTGAAATGGCCTGTCAGGAGATGCTCTGAGTTGGGGCAACAATGCCCTCCTCCTCAGCCAGGTCCTCCTTCTCCTCAAGCAGCTCCTACTCTTCCTCCTCCTCTTCTTCTGGAGCAGTGTTGGGTGCTGAGATAGATGCTTGGAACAGCATTGGACTCTTTTCTTAAATTGCCTGCCATCATCCTCTTGAAGGTGTTTCCTATCATCATGTGGCATAATATCCCCATTTACTCCAAGAAGAAGATGTTAACAGTTGAAGTGCATCCAATACACTGTTCTGTCTAACGTTCAGCACAGTACTTTAATTGCCATTTTTCTACAAAATATAAAGTCAGTACCCTGTTAACATAAAGAAACATAAGAATGTAAAGGTTGATCCATGCACAGAATTATTCCAACTCAACAATGTCTGCTTACTAGCTCAGGCACAGATATTTGGTTTATGGATAAGTCCCTTGAGTTCAGCTGCACAGCTAGTGTCCTTGCAGTTGGTGTTGCCAAGCTATCTCCTGATCCATCATCTACAGATAGAAGAATGTTGGTTAATGTATATTGTCAATCTATAAATTAATAATGACTACAAATGTTGACACACTTGAAATACATAATTGGAGGAGCTCAGTCACCATCAATTAAAATACTTTAACATTTTATATAGTAGAATACATTTGATAAATAGGTTAGCAAAAGAACTAATGGTGAAATGCCGAATTTAAGATTATAGGCTCCCAGATTTACCTTACCAACAGATGAATGACAGCTTAATTGCTGCTGTCAGGATGTCTCCCGATGTCACTGGTATTGATTTAGCTAGGTGGACACCAGGGGCTGGTATATGATGCATGAAGATGATATTTTGAATACTTATTTTGAGACATGTTAAGACACAGCCTAAAAGATATCTTCTAGTGCTTCCCTTAAATTTTCCAAATTCAACAATGGCATTACATATCGAACAGGATGCAAATAGGGATGTGCAGCTAAAGACATACAGCTACCCTGTGAGTAGAAAATGAAGAGGTTAGACCAGAAACCCAAAACATAGACATTACACTTGCCAGTCTCCATCCCTTGTGTACTCTGTGTTGCCAGTCTAGGTTTTGGTGCAGTGCTAGGAGCAGAATCTGATATTGTGGAAGATGGTAGATGGGCCTTAAAAGTGAAAAAGAAGCTGTATGGGTATATTATTAAATACACTTCCAATGACTCCTGCCCCAGCTGAAGCAAGCTATCTAGTTGAAAGAGTGGCTGTAAGTAAAAAGTAGTAATATAAGAAATATTATCAAAACATCTTGGTATTGATAGGGTATGTTTTACAGGGTTTTAGGGATATTCATGCGATATGACATGGAACAACATCCCTCAACACATCAGGGCCTTCTCCTCACCTCTTGAGGCCTGCAGGAGGCTATAAACCTGTCTCTTTTCATGTAAGCACATTGGACACCACTCATCTACACACCTGCCCAAGTGTCTGAATGCCTTCTCGGGTGATTAGTACACTATACAAATCAACATAACATGACTGGTATCCTGGAGAGGGAGCGTCCCCTTATAGTAAGACTTGCATCAAAGGTGGGCGCTCGCTGTGCGCCTATACCGACCTCTCATTCAGGACCGCTTGATCCAAGGTCGGTACCAGAGGCTAGTAGCCTTAACTGTGAGGGTCCTCCCCAGATATTTTCTTGGTTAAGGTAGGCCCTCCCTTCCATTTGTGATTATTTTCGCAGTGTTTAAGTAGGAATCACTACAGGGATCCAATGCCCTGATGAATGCCCTGAGACTCTCCATAGCTCCACCATAAGGGCAGAAACATGTCGGCTACCCCATTTTAGACAGGTGACCTTGTGAGTCATTGCTCTCACGCTGGTTCCCCATCCTTTTTAACCACACCACACAGGACCCTCATTAAAGTTACCCGGGTACCTGAGTAGGTGTTTTTATTTCCCTAGTATAGCTGGATCCCTCTTTCCAGGAATAAGATTAATTTACGCACTCCCTCCTGTTCTTTTAACAGTGAGGTTGAGTCCGCCCAGGTGGCACTGTCCTACCTGGGTGGGGCTAGGTGGTCATATGATGAAGCATGACACTATATAGTGTGTGAGACCACCTAGTCCGTAAAGGAAACTTTCCTTTCCTTGTTTTTTTCCCCAGCTCCTCTCCTTCCCCCCAGACCGAACATCACTACACAGCCCACCCAATTTTCACCTCTAGTTGAGGACTACGAGTGGTCTAGCGTTACAATTAGTACACTACTGACCCCCACACTTTATATACAACCCCGCACTCCCCTTTTTTGTGATTGAATTTTACCATATCACAGAGTATGTATTTTTTTTAATGCTTTCATTAGAGGTAGTCAAACAAGGAGTGGCACCAGGGAGTCCACCTTGGTCCTGAAGAGGAGCCTGGGGTAAGGCTCCAAAACATGTAGACTAGGAAGTCAGGTACATTACATCCGCCACTTCTGCAGGCTCTTTTTAATCATACCACCTCCAAGATATCTATTAAATCATTGTAATTACTAGGAGATAGGTATCTTTAACTCACCCAAGACCCCACCACTCCTATCCCTCCTGTGATTCACATTGACGAGACTACATCAGTGCTCCCACGTATCCCGTAGGTCGCAGCACGCCTCACTCCGTAGCGGAACAGGAAGAAACCCAATAATGAAGCATGCTACCAAGGGGTAACCCTGGTGGGTGAGGGTTTTTCTAACAGGAAAATCCTTTTTCCTATCCATCCTGTGGTAGTTCTTTTAGCTGGGCCTCTTTTGTACTGTTATATAGGCTACAAGGATGACAGACCCAGACCCACAAACTCCTTCTCCCTCTTTGTTTTTTTGCTTTACTGAACATAACCTTACTGAAGGCATAAACCTTACATATAGTTAGCTTTTTAATTTAAGGAGGAGATGGAATGTGGTTTTACCACCTGATAATTAGAGACAAAATTATGTATTAATATTTTGGGGGTCATTCTGACCCTGGCGGCCGGTGACCGCCAGGGTCACCGACCACGGGAGCACCGCCAACAGGCTGGCGGTGCTCCCAAGGGCATTCTGACCGCGTCGGTTCAGCCGTGGTCAGAAAGGGTAAACCGGCGGTCTCCCGCCGGTTTACCGCTGCCCCATTGAATCCTCCATGGCGGCGGTAGACACTGAAATACGCGACGGGTGCAACTGCACCCGTCGCACCCCTGCAACTACGCCGGCTCAATTCTGAGCCGGCGTCCTCGTTGCAGGGGCATTTCTGCTGGGCCGGCGGGCGCTCTTTTGGAGAGCGCCCGCCGGCCCAGCGGAAATGTTTGAATGGCCGCCGCGGTCTTTTGACCGCGGTGCGGTCATTTGTCGGCGGTACCTTGGCGGACGGCCTCCGCCGTCCGCCAAGGTCTGAATGACCCCCTTTATTTGGTAAACATTTCTTGCTACAGAATATTCAGAAGTCACAAGACTCAAAGAGTTATACATTTCATTACCTTCGCTACATGTTTATTAATTGTTACTGATTAGACAACCTGGGCCCCAGCCCTGTGAAGCTTGCAGGTGCAAGGTAAAAGTTCATTAAACATGTATCCTTCAGGTTATTATACAATGTTCCCCCATGATACTAAAAGGCTGGTGTTTAAAGTAAGTTTCTAAACTTTATGATAGTCTCACATTTTGTTAACTTTGGCATGGATTTGAAGTAATTCCAGGCCATTGTAAGACCCCTTGTTCCTAAAGGCATTATCCCCCCCCCAAACAAAACATGTCGACCTGCTCAATATTTGTATTTATTATCCATCAAACATTTCAAAACACAGAAGTGCACCTTGCAATTTGTTGTAATAAAAATCTCAGGGTGGAGCTTTTGAGTATCTTTACTGTGAAAACATTACGGTAATAAAGATTTGTTACTGGGCACAGGAACATTGGGTGAACTTAACAAGGAAGATATATATACGTCATTTCTAATTGCCTACTAAATCTCTGCTCTCTGCGGTAGAATAACTTTGCATCATATTTGCCCTTTTTTGTGAAGAACATGAATATATTTGTATCTCATCCTAATTTTGCTCATGTAAAGTTTTTAGTTCTTTTTTAACACTTAAGGATGCTACAGAACCCTCTGTTGCCCCCCCTACAATCAATACCAACATGTTTGATACCAAAAATTTCAAAGGATTTACGGGGCCCTTGTGATTCACATAACATTATGGGCCTGATTCTAACTTTGGAGGACGGTGTTAAACCGTCCCAAAAGTGGCGGATATACCACCTACCGTATTACGAGTTCCATAGGATATAATGGACTCGTAATACGGTAGGTGGTATATCCGCCACTTTTGGGACGGTTTAACACCGTCCTCCAAAGTTAGAATCAGGCCCTATATGTGCTATGAGTGGGTATCTGTGATCCTCATACGCAAGAGCTCTCGCATGTTCTCCAATCCTGACTCTTAGTGGACGAATTGTGCTGCCCACATAGTAACGATTACATTTACATACAATTAGATACACAACAAATGAGGTACCACGTTTAATATTTGATCTGATCTTAAAGGCCTTGCCAGACAAATCACTAAATTCAATTCTCTTATGACAAGCCCATTTACAAAGACCACAGTGTCCACATCTATAAAAGCCCACTGCACGGGCCGAAAGCCAATCCCCTTGAGTATGCTTCATCGGGTAGCTTGGACTTAAAAGACTCCTAAGAGATTTACCTCTCCGGTATGCAAATTCAGGTTTGTTGTCAATAATGCCCTTCAGGGCATCTTCCTGTAGTAAAATATGGCAGTGTTTGTGTACCAATCTACGTAACTGTCTTGAATTCACTGTGTAATCTGTGATTAATCTAACTTTATCCTGCTGTTTTCGATTGACATTATCCCTGGGTTTAAGAGTATCCTCTCTCTGGATAGTTTTTACTCTACGTTGTGCCTTATCGATAACCTGCCTTTGGTATCCTCTTTGTTCAAAACGCTGACACATGTCCCTCATACAATTATCAAACTCATTGTCTTTGCTACAATTGCGCCGTGCCCGAATCATTTCACCAAAGGGTATTGCCGAAATCTGATGCTGAGGGTGGGCACTCTCCGCATGTAGAATTGCATTACATGCTGTAGACTTTCTGTATAACCTACTCTGAATCCTGTTTTTTTCTATGAACAATTGTACATCCAAAAAATCGATCCCATTTTTGCTATATTGATACGTAAATTTCACATTCATATCATTCAAATTGAGAAAATCGCAAAACTCAATTAGTCGTTCCACACCTCCCATATGCTTCCAGACAATTTTGATTTTCGCACTCCCTCCCGTTCTTTTTACAGTGAGGTTGAGTCCGCCCAGGTGGCACTGTCCTACCTGGGTGGGGCTAGGTGGTCATAGGATGAAGCATGACACTATATAGTGTGTGAGACCACCTGGTCCGTAAAGGAAACTTCCCTTCTTTACCCCTTTCCCCCTCCTACTACAAAATAAACCCTCACAGCTCGTTATATGACCCTTTTAGTCTGAGAGTAGGGAGCCTTAGGTAAATCCTTCTTTAACAACCCCTTCTTATAATTGACCCCCATACTCCTTGTGTTTGTGATTTCTATTTTAGGAGATAGTATGGGGTGGTCTTCTTCCTCTCCCCAACTCTCTTTTTGTGATTAGATAGGTAGTACAGCAGCAAGCTGTGAGAGTCCCACTTTGACTGGGAAACCCCTGACAAAATCGAACCGAATAAATAGAACCCACACGATTTATATTTAGGATAAGGCACTAGCAGGCAACCACAGACATGGCAGAAGGTCTTACATTCGATGATGAAGAGGTGACAGCAATTTTGTCTGCACCTTCATTACTCGGAGACACGACTCTTTCAAAAAGTCTTTCCCAACTAGAGGACTGGGATACCCTAGTGGAACTCAAACGTACACACGTCAAGACCATCATTCATGGAGCAGTCCTGACGGAATACCTACGCAGTAACAAGGCACCGAATGGTCTTATCATCACTAACGAATCACATATCTTTCTAGAAGATCTAGAGTTCAGAAAAGAGTGGGCACTAATTGCATAGAAATGCACAAGGGATTGGCTCATTCTTATAATAAAAACAGCAACTAGACTTTCAGAAGCACTGCTAATACAGATAAAAATGAGTGAAAGCAACCTGAAGACAGGCCTTAGCATCCTCTCCTTTAAAAATAAATTAGAGGAAACTAACACAAATATGAATGAATACAAAGAATATTTGACTCAGCAAAAGATTTCCAAATTTCAGAAAGACCTAACAAAATTCTTACATGAGAAGATATATCCCTACACTGAAACGGATTATGTGGCCAAGTCTAACAATATGTCCGATACATCTTCCGGAAAAAACACTAGCTCAAACTCTGATAGTGACTCCTCTGGGATCACACGGCAACGCCGTGGACGTTGTGGCCAATATCAGGGAAGGTGGAACTATCCACTGATGATGCCCCACTTTCCCACAATCAACAGCCAATGGGAATGGCCCACTAATTTTGGCCCCCCCTCACACTACCAAGCCCCTATATACTAACAACATCCAGCACAATGGTCCTTTCCCGATCCTCCGTACTCCTTTTTAGACAGAGGCCAAGGGAGGGGAAAAGGGAAAAGAAGGGGGTGAATTGGAGACCAAGAGAGGAACCCCTGGAGAACGAGACACTGCGAGAGTATGGCCCAGGCACAAGCAAAATGTAGTAACTTCAGATACGATAACTAGAGACAACATCATAATAAACCTTAGCAACAGAACCATTGATACTGTTGAGTCCAGAGCCCTTAATAAAGGTTTGAACTTCATCCCTACCCCTAAGGTTGGTTTGTTTAAAACCAGAACTGAATTTGTAGATTTCTTTTGCAAGGTTCGACTTAAAACTTTATTTTGGGAGCGAACCACAGATGAACTTGACAAAAATACAGGATTACGACCCAAGTGAACATTCTGTCCCCCGACAGGGCAGATGCCACCGCAGGTGTTAGCCTTTGAGAAATCAGTATCCTAAAAAATTGAAGGCTTAATGGAGCTATCTAATAATTCATTTCACAACATGAGCTCGGATGAATTAGCAGCCCTAAAACATCTGACATCTGAAACCAGCAGATAAGGGAGGGGCAATAGTAATTCTACCACAACAAATGTACGAAGAGGAATGCCAACGCCTATTGGGAAACACGCAACATTGCAAACACCTATCCAAGGATCCAACAATAGAGATCCAGGAAGAAATGTCCTTCCTAATAGCAAGAGGATCCGAGAACGGGTGGATAACCAAACAGGAAGCAGCCTTCCTGATACAAAACAATCCAAAGGTGCCTTACTTTTACATTCTCTCTAAAGTACATAAAGGGAAAACTCTGCCTTCAGGAAGGCCCATAGTGTCAGGTAAAGGCTCTGTCTTGGAACCCCTGTCACATTTCTGTGACTTCTTTCTACAACCTCTGGTCAAACAGATCCCAACCTACTTAAAAGATACCACTGATGTCCTAGTCTTGCTAGAGTCCATGCCATTTGATAAAACATCAGAACTCCTAATCACGCTGGACGTTGAATCTCTATATACCAACATTCCCCAGGAAGCCACTCTGGGAGTTATCTGTGACCCACTGTAAAAAACCAGAGGGGATTCACGAACACCTCCGGAATTCATACTAGACCTAGCACACCTGGCACTAGCTAGGAATTATTTTGAGTTTGAAAAAACTTTCTACCTACAGATACAGGAGACTTCAATGGGCAGCACGTTCGCTCCCAGTCTGCCTTGCTTGTATGTGGATAGCTTTGAAAAACAAGTGGTCATCCACAACGACAACCTCCTAAGACAGATCAAACTGTGGAAGCGCTACATTGATGACATCTTACTGATCTGGACAGGTACCAGGAGCGAAGTCCAGGCTTTTTCTAACTGGCTCAATACAGCAAATCCCTTCCTGAAATTTACAATGACAATAGGCAATAATCAATTGCTTTTTCTGGATTTGCTAATTTATGAGAACAGTGGAACTTTAGCCACAGAGGTGTACTATAAGTAGACAGACCGCAATAACTTGCTCAATTTCAGAGCTTCCACCCTAGGTCCCTACCTGAGAACCTGTCGGTGGGTCAATTCCTACAATTAAGATGAAACTGCTCGGACCTATCCAACTACAAACAACATGCCCAAAAATTATCAAATAAACTGCGAAAAAAAGACTATCCTGCACACCTTATCAGGAGAGCTAACAAACGTGCACATAATAACAATAGAGACCAATTGTTAGAACTCCGTCAAAGCAAACCACAAAGACCGAACAGATAGTGTGTGTGACTGTCCAACAGAATCCAAAAAATAATCAAGGAAGACTGGAATATCCTAACCTCTGGTGGCCTTCCTTTCCCACAACCACTACATGCCTACAAGAGGGCGACAAATATACGGGATCTAGTAGTCCATACGTGACCCATCAAAACACTTTCTAACGGTCAGACTACATTGTGGCAATTACCTCCTCTATTGGGTCACTTCCTGTGTGGTAACTGTAGTGTTTGCCAGTTCACGCAGAGGTCCAGCACAGTAAATCTAGGCCTAAAAACACCATGAATATTGAAATCACTCACAAACTGCAATAGCAGGAATGTAATTTACATGATAAAGTGCCCCTGCCAACTCAAATACATTGGGATGACAACCAGAAGAGAAGGCACTCGCATCTGCGAACATAGAAGCACCATCCGGTGCAAACGGGACGCAACCAAACTCACCAGCCATTTTATTGAGTATAACCACTCCCCAGATGAGCTGGAATGGACAGTATTGGACAAACTATCACCAACAACAAATGACTTGAGCTAGAAACTGTTCTATTACGAACAACTATGGGTGTGGAGACTGCACACAGACACTGCTGGACTGAATGATGAGATACCTTGGTCTTCGTTGACTAGGTGATAGGATACGCAAACTTGCATGTTCCATCCTATTGCGATGACTTCTCTGACATTGTAGACCTTAGGGACATCGCATTGGAACATTATCCGTTTTAGCACCACCAATGCCAATCTGTTCATCACTTTCTGTCTGCGGAGGTTTTTCTAACCTCCTCTCTCTTTCTCACCTGGGCCTTCAACCCCTTACAACCCTCTGTTTGTCCATCCTCCCATACACATTACATATGCACTTCTCCTTTCCCTTCCCCCGTCCACCCTTTTTACCTTTTTTCCTTGTTCTTCCTTCTCACTCCGCTAGCTTCTTCACATTACTTTCTTGCCTACATTTCCTTCTTGTTCTTTAACAGCCTCCCCCTCAGCCTTCTCTCCATGATCCCTCCTCAACTCTTTCCTGCCTTTTTGCATTTATATGTCTTTTGACTTTCTCCTTTCACACCTCACTTCCTCCTTTAATTCCATTACCGCTTAGCCTTTTTAGCCTCTTTTTTCTTCTCCTCCTTCTTTCTTTGTCTCCCTCCCTTCTCTGCCCCCGGTCTTGTTCCACTTTTCCTTCAGGTTTCCCCTTCCCTTCCCCCCAATCCCTACACCCCCCTTTTGTGTTCATCCCTTTGTTCTCCTTGTGTTCATCCCTTTGTTTAAACCCCCCCCCTTTTCCTTCGGGTTTTCCCTTCCCTTTCCCCCAATCCCTACACCCCCCCTTTGTGTTCATCTCTTTACTTTCCTTGTGTTCATCCATTTGTTTAAACACCCCCATCCCCTCCTTCCTTTTTCAAGTCCCTTCTTTCCACCCCCTGTGCCGATACCTGAAAGCCCGGGGACCGCGGAAGAGGAGACTACAACTCCCATACTCATCTGTCCGCTCTGGGACACAACGTTGCGTTGCCAGCCTCCCGGGCTCTGGGATAGGAGTCTGCTGATCTCAATCTCCTTAGCCCGCCTCGGAACGCAGCGTCATGTCAACAACGGCGCATCCACCTCGGTCCCGGATGCGGACAGGGCCGTCGGGCGGTTACTTTCCGGGGCTCTTAAAAAGACGATCGCCTCCTAGACCCGTTACCACAAGCGGTCTAGGAGGGGAGCGATTTAGGTGCTAAGCGAGCGCCTCCTTTGGAGTTGTGAGTTATTTGGTACCTCGGCACTGCGGCAACGCCCACACGACAGAGATAAGATTTTTGTTTTTTCTGTTATTATTTGGGCCTTTTAAGCCCAGCTGCAGGCTTACTGGATTGGTGACATGGCCTTAAGTCATTGGCTCAAAAATGTTTAATTACTTATGAACCCTTGATATGCATAAATGTACTTGAGTTGGTCATGTTATCTAGCACAAGGCTCCCCCATGTTCTCAACATAGAGCACTTAGGGCGACCATTTAATGGACTCTTTTTTCACCTGAATTACTCAGGTTATTCCCTGTTGTGTTTTGCCTTATTCTGCTCTCCAGTGTGTGAGAATAAGGAGACAGTCCCCCTCTTTCTGACCTGGGGCAAGTAGCATTCCAGGTGTAGGGTAAGGAACCCGTTGGACACTTATTACTCAGGTTTACTCTACATGACCTTTTGTTTGCTGTGTCACCTCTACGTGTGCTGTGTTTTTGTGGATTGTGAAAATGTTATAAGTAATTTCCTTGTTTGTTTCCTTTAGGTCGCCTTAGGGTATTCCCCCACAGGTAGGCCTTATACTACTTGTATTTTTATATAACCTTCACTCCTCCTAGCGGAGTAGTCCTTCTCTTGTCGCAATAATGCATGACTAATTAGTCCTAGGCCCTGAAGAATGCCCCTAGACCTTCCTTGGCTCTTTGTAGCGGGCAGAAACATGTTGGCCAGTAATTATTAGATAGGTGACCCAGTGAGTCATTGTTGTCACGTTGGGGTCCCATCCTCTGTTCTTAACCTCACCATCAGTCACCACGAATAAAGGTGTACTATTACACAGGTGACTGACTAGGTGGTTTTATTTCTTTCCCTAGTGTAGCTGGATCCCATATACTTCCAAACAATTAGAATTTTCGCACTCCCTCCCGTTCTTTTAACAGTGAGGTTGAACCGCCCAGGTGGCACTGTCCTACCTGGGTGGGGCTAGGTGGCCATATGATGAAGCATGACACCATATAGTATGTGAGACCACCTAGTCCATAAAGGAAACTTTCCTTCTTTCCCCCTTTCTCCCTCCTACCACAAAATAACCCCCCACAGCACGTTATATGACACTCATAGTCTGAGAGTAGGGAGCCTTAGGTAAATCCTTCTTTCATGGCCCCTTCTTATAAGTTGACCCCCATACTCCTTGTGTTTGTGATGTTTATGTCATTGATCTGTGATTGAATGATTCTAACTACTATACTCTTCACCAGTTCCAAAGATCTAGTCAGCCTCTAATGGTGGGAATATTGATGATGTCTCACCTGTGTCTCACCTGTGTGCTTGTGGTTTCTGATCCCGAAGTGGGAAGAATAAATCCCTGAGCGTGACAGCACAGACAAAACCTAGACTTTTCATCTTGCTGAATTTGCACCCACCTGTCCACCGACACCGAAGGAGGAGTACCTATGGTCCCTTTTCCAATTGATAAAGAAGAACTATGTTTTGAGCTATATTTGGCAGTTCTCAAATGTGTGTTAAAGCTTCACCATTCCTATTCCCTTGACTCTTCCCAAACCAAAGCATTATATCTCTCATTAGGCACACTTGCTGACACTACCCAAAGAGAAGTTTGTGACTATCATACTGGCAGCATTCACATAGACTTGCTACAGTGACTCTGATGTGTTTGTCCTGGCAAAAGAGGATTTTGAACTTTTGCTGGCTAAATATTGATCCAGAGACTGAACTGTGCCTTCGTTATTCCAGCCATCCAATACACACCTACCAATTCCTTTTGCCAAAGGAGAATAATGAGAGCATGAATTTAATTTGGATGAGTGGAGAATATGCTTCTGGTTGAAGAATGAATATGGGGGGTTTGGGATGAAGATAGCCGAGTTAATAGTACTGTTTCTATTGTATGTTTGTGCAATGTTCTGGCCTCACCAAAAACCAAAGATTCTCCTACATTTCCACGTACTTTGCCTGAGAGCAATGCTGATGCTGACAATGCTTTGGACTCTACATCTTTAAGGTGTCTTGATGAGGAAATGTCCCATCAAGTAAGTAGTCTTATATCCACTGGGTTGCACAAGAATGTTCAAAAAGGAGGAATTGTGAAATGTTTCAGATTTGCCTTAGGTCTACTGTGATCAATGGTGCTTTTGTATTTGCCTGTGCTAACCATCATACAAAGTTGTCCCGCTTCTGGTAAATTGAGCCTCTCTTTCATGCTTAGCAATAGTAAGCAAGACTTTTGCTCAGTGTCTAAAAATGCAAATGTGTGTATAATGTTAGATAGTCTCTGAGGGGCTGCCATATGTCACGGGGCCTTGAGGCTGTAGGTTGGAGTGATGCATAGACCTCGCTGGTAGTATCACAGTATATCATGCTACGAATCCAGTCAGGGGGTAGCTTGACCACGTAGCCCAGCAGGGTCGTTAGCTGATCGGGAGTGATGGTAGTCTCGGTCATTGTGCAAAGCTGTAAAAATATGTCTCGCCAGAACGCACCGATGGGGCGGCAGTTTTAGGTCATGTGTGAGAAGTATGCATCCGAGTTCAACACTTTGAGAAAAGAGAGGATTGGGAAGGATCCAACCTGGCCGGGGCATGCCATGAGAGATAAGTTCATCTAAGGAATTTGTAGAGTAACAATATGTGTTTGTAGTTAGGGGATATAGATTTGGTCTGTATGCAACACAAATTCCATATTTTATCCAACAGTGGCTGGCCCAAATCAAGTTCCCATTCTCCCTAGGCCTGGAACCATGGGTTGGTAGCAATGTGACCGAGGTGTGATATAACTTAGACAATAGATGGGTACTCTCAAGGTCAGCCATCACCATCATCAGAGGGGAGAAGTCATCTGGGTCCAGAGGATAGAAGACGATCTGTGCTTGGAGAGCACTGTGTATCGGTCTCGGGCAAAGTGATCCAGAACCATGGTGTTGGTGAATTGATTATCATCTCTGCGGGATAAAGCATGTTTCTCAGGGAAAAGCTTTCCAAATGTGTAAAGCTCGTGGCATGAGAGGGTACGCTGGGCCAATTTATCCTGTGTGGAGGGCAGCCTTTGGTTGTTTGAAAGCGGCATGGCTGAAGTGTAGAAGAGTTCACTGTTGAGCAAGCGAAGCAGCCACCGCCACGCCCAGCCAGTGGTGGTTGTTTGTCAGTGGAGTTCAATGGGATATTCCATTGAAGAATGGAAGCTAGAGGAACAGGGTCTGCTTGATCTCGCTCCGGTATAGCATAAGAAAGACAGGCATCAGTGAGGAACCAGTGATATGAAAATTGGCATTGGGCAGCTAGAAAGTACAGTTGAAAATATGGGACTCAAAATCTGCCCCTGTCATAGCGTAGTACCAGTTTGTTCCAACTTACCGTGGGATTCCGATTCTACCAGGTAAACTGGAGAAGTAAGGTTTTAATGGAAGAGCATTAGTGAGGGGCATCTGTATGTATCAGAAGAGATATAGGAACTGGGGGAGGACCACTATTTTAATGATGGCTATGAGACCCACCATTGATAGCGGGAGGTGGTACCAGCCCTTAATTTGCAAGGTCAGGAGGTCCATTGCAGGGCGTAATTTAAGTGAATTATCTGCTCCTTGTATCTACGGAGCCAAATACCTAGATAGCGAATGGGGCCCAGATTCCACTGCAAAGGGTAGGAGAACAAGAATGTTCTTGTGGAGTCTGGAAGGGGGAATACTTCCAAGTTACCCCAGTTATTACAAAGCCCTGCGATCTTTCTGAATCCGGTCATTTCTTGTATATGAGGGCACATATTTTCCTCAGGATTCCAAACAAAAAAGCAGAATGTCATCTGCATATAATGAAAGAAGGAGTGGGCCCGTGTGAAATTGCAGTCCGCAGTGGAGATATTTTTCTTTGGAAGTGTCGGACCAGTGGATCCATGGTCATGATAATTAGAAAAGGCAAAAGGGGGCACCCCTGCCTGGTCCTTCTCGTCAGGGCAAAGGAATTAGTGAGGGGGCCATTGCCGCAAATTCTCGCCCTCGGCTGTGTGTATAGAAGTTAAATCAGGGATACAAAACCATTGGGGAGGCCCTATTTATGCAGTGTGTCAAACAGAAAGGGCCATTCGAGAGAATCAAAAGCCCTCTCTGCATCGGGAAGGACGACCGCTACAGACACCTCGGGGAAATTCCATGGAGTACCGTGAAGATGGTGCGTAAGTTGGAGGATGTGGAAAGCCCTGGCTTAAAGCCCTTTTGCAGGAGGGAGATGATTTGGTCCAGCAGTAATGACAAGTGGGAGAGCAGTACCTTTGCCAATATTTTCGTGTCAAAATTAATCAAAGACAATGGTCTGTAGCACATGTAGTGGAGATGGTCCGCACCAGGCTTGAGGAAAAGCCTGCAGGGATGGAGGGAGACAGCCCATCTCTAGAGACCTCAAAGAGGTCTGGGGCAAGCATTTGTTTATACATTTTATAAAAGGAGCCAGTGAGGCCATCCAGGCCAGGTGTCCTCGAGCCTCCAAGGTTGTCTATCGCTTGCATTATCTCATCACAAGAAATGGGGGCACTGAGAAACTGTTGTGGAGGGCGTGAAAGCCAAACCATGGCAACCTCTGAAAGGTAGACCACAACAGCCTCCTCCCCAAGAGGTCCTCGCACACTATATAGTGTGACAAAATAACAAAGAAGTTTGTGTAGGATCTCCTTATTGTCTGTGTTTCTAACACCAATGCTGTCCAAAAGCTCTGGGATGTCTGATGTATTGCGATGGAGCGCAGAAGCTGGGCCAAGGTTCGACTGGTCTCTCACCCTCTCCATGCTGCAGAGCATTAGTTTACTTGTCAGGAAACAGAACCTCACATTCAATGGTCTTGCTGAACTCTTCTAAAACTGTGAGACATTGTACTAATTGTGGGCCACTGAGGGAGACGGAGTTCGGATCGTCAATAGTCTGCAAAATGGTTTCAAGGCTGTTAAGTGAGTTCTGGATATCGCGAAGCACACTGGAGTGTTTGGAAATTGCCATTCCCCTAATATAAACTTTAAAAGCTTCCCAAAGTATTGCTTATGTTGATACCAAACCATTGTTCAGCTAAAAATAATCAATGATAGAAGTGCAGAGTTCAGTGTAGAATACCGTATCTAACAAGGCAGAGAATGGAAAGTGACAATATCTCTCTCGTCCCCCGCTGTAAGTAATCTGAACCACTAAACTTACAGCGGAGTGGTCCAAAAGTGTGCATGGAAGGTGGTTGATCACCTCCACCCAAGGCATGGTAGATATCGAAAGGAACCAATAATCAATTCGAGACCAGGTGTCATGTGGAGCAGAGTAGAATGTGTACCCAGGAGTAGTGCCATGCAGGTGCCGCCAGGCATCCCTCAAGACATGAGTGTCACTGAGAGAACAAAGAGCTTTCAGTGAGTGTGGTTTAATGTGGGGTGCTGAGGATGTGGAGTCTAGGTGGGGTTCCAGTAGGAGATTAAAATCCCCTCCCATGATTACATGTGTGGCGTCTACCTGGTCCAGCACGGAGCAGACAGTGTGAAAGAGTAGGGTTTTATGAATCAGTATGCATACACCACATGAGTATGCACTGTAGCTCAAGAAGTATCTATGTGGGTCCCAGCGAGCAGCAAAGTGTGGGGACCCATTAGGAGCAGAAGAACAGCAAATGTTCACCCCTTGACGGACAAGGTATTGAAGGACCAGTTTGACCTTGCCTGGGTTATTAATGTCTCTGATGTTCCATGACATGAACTTAAGTTCTATCATTGGGTCATGACCCCTAGGAGCCAGCATATAAGGAAATAAAACGGGTATAAGGCTAGTGTACCTGAAGTGTAGCATAATCAGTCAAGCTCAGGAAGACAGAAAAGCAGTAATTATACAAAAACAAAACCACCTTTAATTTAAACATTCCTTCCCCCACTGACAACGGACCCATAGAGGCCCAATGAATCCCAAAATAACCTGAAAACAGCAACTGAACAAAAGAGATCATAACAACACAAAAATCGAGTTAACAGGAGGTGGTACATGCCAGAAGAGGGCAACACTACATCAACTGTGCCCTAATGCAGAATTAGTTGAAAGATCATAATAACTGTGGGAGGAAAGGAAATATTGGTCAATGAGGTCTATAGCCAAAGATACAAGTGGAACCGTATCAACCAGAGGACAAAGATGCTCAATAGTGCTGGATCAGAGGTAATGTCATTTGTCAACAGTTCGGACTCTTGAGACGTCCTCTCTGTCAGGTTGGGTGGCATTGGGGTCTTATCACGGCTCAGGGACTTATCCCTCTGATACAGGTTACAGAAGAGCAACACATTGTCAGGCTTGTCAAAAAAAAAAAAAACGGGCTTTGCCATCCACCTTGACCAATAACCTAGTCGGGTACAACATGGCAAATGAGTGCCCCAGATTATGAAGCACACCCTTGGCATTGTTTAATTTACGGCGAGCACCCTGTACAACAACTGTAAAGTGAGGAAAGAAAAAGACCTGCATACTGTGGTAGGTGACATTACCCACCTTGTGTGCCAGCCTCAGGGCTGCATCACAGTCGCTGAAGTTGAGCAGTCTGGCAATGATATGCTGAGGCGGGGTAGCAGGGGGTGGTCTGAGGCCCAAGGACCTGTGTACATGCTCTACTATGAATGTGGAAAAGAAGCTGTTTCCAAAGAGGTCGGCAAGGAGGCGGTTAATGAAGAGATCCATGTGATCAGTGCCAGTGGTCTCTGCGAAGCCCAGAATGTGGATGTTGTCACGTCGAGAACAAGCCCAAGTTCTTCATTTTTGATGTGCCAGTGATTGTAGGATCCTCTCCACCTTTTTTCCGTCATTCACAAATGTTGATGCATTCTTCAGCTCTGTCTAGGCCTAGTTCTTGGCAGTCCAGATGTACACCCATGCGGTCAAGGTGCATTGTAAGGATGTCAAAGTGGTCATCATGGGCCGAAAGCCTGCCTGCAGTTCGTTGATGATGATAGTCATGTCCGTTGTGGAGCCACATTCTGGGGCGTCCGCAATTCCACCCTCTGCGGTCTCCATGAAGTCTCTGCAGCCATATTCCCTGGTGCTCTCAAACAACAGCTTGTGCTGCTTGGTGTTCCCACGGCCCATAGTTGGGTTATGAACACTAGTTGTGAGTTTAGTTGATGAGGGACAGTGCATTCTATAGGGGCCAACCAATCAAGCAGTCCACTCAGAGTCCCAAAAATAGGCAGCGGCACACTGACACAGGTCAGCATGGTTGAATATTGTGATGTAGGAGACTGGAGAGATCAGTGTACAGTCCGATTATTACCTGATCAGCATGGTGTCAGGCCACTGCAGCTCCACCTTTGGCACACGGGGCGACCCAAACAATAGCGTGGTGGCCTCTTCTGAGAGCGAGATCTAGGCAGGCCAAAGGAGGGTGAATCCATGCATGCAGGGAAACCAAGACCAGGCAGCCCCAGCCGGGAGGATCAGGCAGGGACCCCTCTGACATGAAGGATGTCTGCGCCAGGCCCAGCAACAACCCCAAATTGAGAGCTGGAGTCTCCTCTTTGGCTGGTTTACAGCAAGCTATTTGCCCATTGCACGGAGACTCACCACATGGGCTATACACCATCCAGGTGGCCTGGGTGCATCAGACCAGGGAGTGCACGGCAGGCCATGCAGTCTCAATAGATGTCCCCTCAGTCAGCTGGGACCCTTTGACTTTGTTGCCGCTGCATCAGGGAGCGAGGTTCAGGGCAGTTGCAGCTCTCATCGGGCACAGGTAGGCAGGACAGCAGCGTGGTATTCAAGCTTTTGGTGTGCAACCCACGCTGCCATGGCCACACACTCCACATGGGACATCACCGCCGATGCCCTGCGCAGTCTGTGTATTCTTCAATGGCAGATTTGGTCCACACCAGGCAGATGGGGGGGCGAGGAGATGTGTGGCAAGCTCACCCACAGTCCCTGTCACCACAACTCTTACAAGGCAGGGCCAGGCCGCGGGCCGCGAGTGAGCATGTGGATGGTCATCCACAGTGTTTGTCCAGTGCTATGGTGGCTCAGTGTCAATGAGAGGCTCCCCCAAGCCTCACTCCCCCACAGATGGTGCAGCACTGTATTGTAACTCCCTCCACAGCAGCAATTGAGGGCAGTCGGTGGCAGAGCTTCACTGCTGTGCGGCCATCTTGCTCACCAGCATGGCCACACACCCGGATCTTTTTTTAAAATATATTTGTGTAGGCTTCTAGTAGGTGCCAGGCTATATTTTTCTCAGACAATCAAGTGACAAATATATTCCATCCAATATATCGCCTATGAATATGTAGTTAAGGTTTATTTTGGTAGATAGATATCTGAAAACTGTGACATACAATCATTGTTCAATATTGGCAGCGCTGAGTCAGAATTCACAGTGTTGTAATATTACATGCACCACTAAATTAAATGTTTGCAAATATGTGGGCTACACATACCTGATTGAGATGTTAGGATGAGAGGAGGGAAGCCAGAGTTAAATAAGATGAAATGAAGCAAACTCTGTAATCGTAAAGTCGACTAATTGCTACATGATGTGACTTTATAGCAAATTTAAACAGCGAGTGAGAGGTGATATCGCAGAGATGAGTAGGAAGAAAGTTTAAGTGAAAGGAGTCTAACCAGTATTGGTGAGCAGCGCATGGTGGGAGAGAGGCGGTGCACGGGGAGGGGGTGGGGCGATTTTTTTTTCATAATTTAGAAAATAAAAAAAAACTTACCTGAATGCGCCGCTGGAGCTGCCGCCACCACTACCACCACCGCCCAGCTCTTCTTTCCTTTGCCGCAGGCACAGGCTCCCAGCCTGCCCTGAAGCCAATCTGAACGCTGCTATCATGCTGCTGGCAGCATGACAGCAGCGTTCAGATTGGTCAGAGTGCACAGCAAGGGCACTCCTAAGCAGACTGGGAGAGTCTGCCTGCTCTCTCCAACCCGGGTTGGACAGAACTTAGTGCGCATGTATGTTTGGCCGGCCTGAGACGGGCGGCCAAAAATAAATGCGTACTGAGGGGGAGCACTCCCCCTCTGTGCTCGTCACGGCCCATGGCCTAGCCTCCTCTACAATACAACGATAATAAACATAGTTTATTATCGTTGTATTGTAGAAGTTTGGCAGCTGCTGCTGCTGGCAGGGACGACGCCCCTCCGCCCAATGGAGGAGCCGCCCGAGTCTAACAAGGCGAAAGATTAACATTTTATAAAAAGAACAAATTGGTTATGGTTGTTAAAAAAGGCTGGGTGATAGAATAAAACATCAGGTGCATCTGACAATAGCTTTGTGTCAGGTAAGCTGGAGTAGCACCAACATGAATCGCTTTATTAGAAGTTTATGGTGAGCTGGGCGCTAAAGCTTGATGGCAGTGAGGTGTGCTGTTGAGATTAAATGGAGTCTGCGTGGCAAAATTGATAATCTTACCTAGGGGCAGAATCCCGTGATGTCATCTGTCAAAATATGACAAATGACAAGGGTCATGCCGTTAAAGTTATTTTACAAGCACGTTCTGGCATCCAAACGCACTTGTAAAATAAAGGTCAGCACACAAATTAGAAAGGTTACAGGTTCCGTATACCGTAACTCCATTATCCATCCAGTCACTTGCGATACTGGTCTGGTGTAACATGACTGAAAAATCAGCGAACATGAAGCAGATGAACAGTCGTGACTCGGTTGCCAAGTCCGAATAGCAATTTTGCACTGCTTGCAGTTTACCTCCTACTGCAATTGTAGTACAAAACAAAAATGCCTCATTTGGGTTTGTAAAATTTACCTAAGATACATTCCCATCCGCCTTGAGTGGTGCATCGTTTCATATTCCAATCTTACATATCTGTCTGGCACACGCTAGGTGATACAATTAACTGAAATGATTGCGGGAATTTATGCGTGAGGCTGTGTCAATAATCGTCTTCACAATGTTTGAATCGTCCGAATAAATTAACCCAGACCATCTGCATACATTTCTTTCTGATGAAGCGTTTTAATATATGACAAAACATTAAGTTAAGCTGTACGTGTAGTGATCTGTGAATGCGATAACTCATTACACTAACTGTTTGACTGTACTCGACAGCACGGCTGATTACACTAAATACTTATTTTTCTAATGCAATGGAGCCCTGCTGACCTATTTGCTTTTATAAAAAACAGCAGGTGGTGTCAACCTTAGTCCAATATATTGGAAGGCAAAACTCATTTTGAATTCTTTAAATGAGGACAACATGGAAGCTAGCATCATTTAGAAATTAAAAAACGTCTCGCACATGATTCTGCGAACAAATTACATATTCATGTATGCATGATTCATGTTCCGCTTATTTTACCCAATTTTGCATAAGAAATACAGGCCCGTATTTATACTCCGTTTGCGCCGAATTAGCGTAGTTTTTTTAGACGCAAATTCGGCGCAAAACTAACGCCATATTTATACTTTGGCGTTAGACGCGTCTAGCGCCAAAGTATGGGCAAATAGCGTAATTTTTTTGCGTGAACGCCTTCCTTGCGTTAATGAGATGCAAGGAAGGCGTTCCCGTCTAAAAAAATGACGGCGACGCAAATGCGTCGTATTTATACTCCCGGGCAAAAGTCACGCCCGGGAGGTGGCGGGTCAAAAAACCCCGCATTTGCGCCACTATTTAACGCCTGGGTCAGGGTAGGCGTTAAGGGGCCTGTGGGCTCAAAATGAGCCCACAGGTGCCCTCCCCTGCCCCCAGGGACCCCCCCTGCCACCCCTGCCACCCCAGGAGGACACCCAAGGATGGAGGGACCCACCCCAGGGACATTCAGGTAAGTTCAGGTAAGTATAATTTTTTATATTTTTTAATTTTTTTTGGGTGGCATAGGGGGGCCTTATTTGTGCCCCCCTACATGCCACTATGCCCAATGACCATGCCCAGGGGACATAAGTCCCCTGGGCATGGCCATTGGGCAAGGGGGCATGACTCCTGTCTTTACTAAGACAGGAGTCATTTAAATGGCGTCTGGGCGGCGAAAATAATGGCGCAAATCGGGTTGAGGCGATTTTTTTGCCTCAACCTGACTTGCCCCATTTTAAGATGCCCTAACGCCATTTTCCCCCTACGCCGGCGCTGCCTGGTCTACGTGGTTTTTTTCCACGCACACCAGGCAGCGCCGGTCTGCTAGCGCCGGCTAACGCCATTCCATAAATACGGCGCCCGCATGGCGCTTCAGAATGGCGTTAGACGGCGCTAAATTTTTTGACGCTAAACTGCGTTAGCGCAGTTTAGCGTCAAAAAGTATAAATATGGGCCACAGTATTTATGACAAAGCCACACAGGGCTGTCTGTCATAAACCTTTCTGGGACCCGAGGAGAAAATATTTGCTGGGGACCCCGAAGCCACTTTTGTGCAGCAGATAGAGCGAGTTAATTAATTGGTTCAAAATAATATTTTATCCTTGAGTTGTTTTAACCAATCACACCTGCCCTTTCCTATGCCCTCTTCTTTCTTCACGCCTCAGTCTCTTTCCTGAGCATCGTCACAGAGCACTCTCTCCCCTCTGTTTTCTTTGTCTCCCATTTATTTCTTCACGTCTCATCCTTTCCCCAATGGCCTATACCTCTTTGTTCACTACTGCGCCGCTCAAATCTGCCCTTCCACATTCCAAGTACCTGCCCCAGACACCCAATGACCCTTCCCCTATTCAGGTTGGAGCAAAATGTACGTTGAAAGAGAGTGTGCAGGTACCCAAAAAATCTATCATATTATTTTTGTGAAAGCTTACGTTGTTTTCAAGGGTATAAAAAAGAGCTTAGCATGTAATAGTGTAAGTGCAAATGTATCTTTATTAAACACTCCTATGCCATATCTTGGTTGATACATTTTTATCTCTGAATTCCAGTGATAAAATCCATTATTTAAGGTCCATTCTCCTTTGAAGAAGATTTAATTCAACTGCCTTGTTTTTAGGCAACTTGTTTCTCTCAACCAACACGTTTCTTCGCTGTTTAAATTTGGGGCTTTTTCAAGGCTGAAAGTATTTAAAATTACAGATTAACAATTAAATCAGTACAGAAAACTACAGTATGGCAATTGAGAACATTCCTACTTGTGTCCCACTACCAAATGAAAAAGATTAAGGACCTGATTCACAAACAGTAATTTACACTTTTATAGTACATACTTACTTCTAATATTTTCTATGTTCAGGTATTTTAATACCATTAGTTGTACTAGTGGGTGACAATGTGAATTAGTAGATTTACTGCAAAAGTGTAATTTACTACAAAAGAGCAGTTTGTGACTAACAAAAATTAGTATGTGTGCTCAAAAGTGCAAACGTACTCAAAAGTGTCACCTTTTAGAGTTTGGCAGATGGAATAATCTCCAAGATGTGGTGACTACTGTCTGCGTATTATAAGTGGGATAGGCTATTATGCACTTGTAATGTAGCAAGCTGGACATTTTCAACATTTGTGTCAGAGTATTACATCAGCTAAACTCTAAATAAGGTACAGAGTGCCTCTGAGCACTTAAACATAATAAACCTTTTATCTGAAAGAATCAAAACAGGTTACATAAACAGTTAATATTAAGGTAAGGCATAGACGGCTCTTAGATGGGAACTTTATAGGTGGTGAAGCAGAAAGGCACACATAAAGGTATGTTGGGTCTTTGAAGGTTATGAACATGTTATGTGGATTGGATAAGGTGAGGGGTCCCTATAGGCATTGGTTCAGATTAGCAAGTTAATTTGTAGAAATCTAGAAATATCAGGATAGAGAACATCTCGAAAATGTCACTACCGTGCTCAGATAAAATGTTGTGCTAGTTCTTCGAATTAACATTCAGGAAAAGTTGCCTTTTCATATTTGTTTGGAAAAGAAATGGATCATGGATAAGGAAGTGCTGATAAGTAATTACCTGTCAACTGGACAAATGTAAGGTGCTTACTGTCCAAAAGCAGAAGAGACTTCTGGTGTTGCCTGTCACACGAAAAAGGTGGGTATCTACTATCCAGAACAATGTATCTGTGAGTTCATGGGAAGAAACAATCAATCTTATGAATCAAATTGATGACAGTCAGGAGTCATAAGAGAGGTTAGGAGGTCCGGGCTTATGTATGTACTACAGAAAATATCCAATGTGTTTGATACAAGAATAATATTATGTTAACCACCACAGTGCAAGGGTTTTTGGAGCACTAGGCACAATGACGTTTTGCCTCTTGGGTGTTCCGTTTCCTCTGACAAAAGACCATTTGGCAGAATTTGCTGACGTCTTGTTGCCATATCGGTTGCACCAGAAGGTGGTAGTCTACAATAACTGTGATGCATCATTGGTACTTACCCACTCTGCCCCAGTGATACATAATTTATAAGTGTGCCCAAAAAATCACTGCACCCTAATCCCAACCTGTAACCCTATTTCTACACCAGATCTTAGATCAGCCCCCTATGGTGCTCAATTTTCACCTAACTCATTGCTGCCCATTATCTTTTTGTACTTTCCCTGGAAAATGCACCAAATGCTGGCCTGGTCTAAGTCAGCTATTTTAACAATTGGACCCATACTCACTCAGGGCACCCCAATCCAGACATATGTAATCACTATCACAAATAAAGTAATTTGAGAGTGAATATTGAGGCAATCCTTCTGTCTCCACCTAGCTGATGACCTTACCACGTGCACTGGAACAAGAATGCTAAGAAAATACAGACTAAGGGGTAAAAGGGGTGAGGTGAGTGAAAAAATCACACTCCTGCAGGCTAGTGTTCGGAAAACCTGGAAGGGATTTCTGAAGCACAGCATCTCAGGGCCAAACTATGAACATCATTTTACACGTGAAAGAAGACCATTACTATATCATTGACAATGTAAGATAGGAGTTAAACATAAAAGTAACAAAATGTGGGATTGAGAGCGGAGAGTCCTAAAATTAATAAAAACTCCCGCAGCTCTTAGGACACTTGTTGGAAAATGGCCCACTCTGAAGGGTCACCCCAAATTTTTGCCGTCCTCCTCTTTTTTTTATGACTTCATTTTTGTTGGCTTTAGGACTCTGGGCACTCTACCACTGCTAACCAGTGTTAAGGTACATGTGCTCCCTCCCTAAAACATGGTAACATTGGTTCATACCCAATTAGCATATTTCAGGGCATATTCTCTGAATTTTCATCATTTTTTTTACACAAATTCAACGCAAACATATCTCCATATTTATATTTTGATGCTAGACCCATCTAGCATACAAATATTGGAGTTAACGTCATTTTTGGGATGCAGGAAACCACCTTGAGTTAATGAGATGCAAGGTAGGCGTTCCTCTCCAAAAAATGACTAGAAGCGCCTTCTTTATCCCCCGTGCAAAAATGACGCACTGGTGGGAGGCGGACCCAAAAAATGACAGTAACCCCGTTTTGCGTCAAATTTTAAGGCCTGGGTGTGACCAGGTGTTAAAATGAGGCACATACACCACTGTATAAGGAACATTAACAGAAGGAACATTTGCTACCTCCAGGACAATATGGAAGTCGTACTTCTCCAGCTAGGCACACTCCGTAGATGTCCACAACGATAGCTGTTCTCTCCACCTCCACAAGAGCAACCCCAAATACCACCACCGCACCCACAAAGACAAAGCAGAAGGCAGTAGAAGATATTTTGGCAGAGGACAACCCTTCTTGGCCTCAGGGACCAAGACATCATCAGGATTTACCGTCTCAACCGGGAGTCTATTCTACGCCTGCAGAACCAGATTGCACCAGACATTCCAGCAAGGCTGAAAACTCCCTACAACATACCACCTATCACAAAGCTCCTCCCTGTTCTGCATATGCTGGCTCCTGGATCCTTTCAGACAACAGGGGCACTAGTAGCTGGTGTCTCCCAGCCATCAATATCTGCTAACCTGCCTAAGGTCCTAGATGCCTTCATCCTCCTCATACCCCACAACATCTGCTTCCCAAACACCCAGCAACTGAAACAGGAGACCAAGCAAGGATTCTATCTGATTGCTGGGTTTTCACATGTGCTTGGTGCAATGGACTGCACCCATGTAGACTGGTGCCACCTGCAGCTACGGAACACCTATACAGGAACCGCAAGCACACACATTTGATAAATGTGCAGGCCACTGTGGACCACTGTTGGCTCTTCACCAACATCGGAGCCAAGTACCCTGGCAGCATCCATGATGCTTACATATTCCGGCACTCCACCATCAACGAGTGGTTCCAGGATGAACAATATGGCAATGGCCTACTTGTTGGTAAGTCAACCAACCAATCAACACACACACAACACACCAACCCTGTAGGACAAACAACATATACACCACAACAAAGGCGCATGGGCATGGGACCACAGATGTACTGGCAACAACACATATGCAACATGCCGCAGTGCACCATAATGATTGGACATCACAAACGCAGACACCCATATGTACCTAACACAGCCACAAACTAATAGCCACAGTACGTCTAGGACAAGAAGAGCTATCTTCTCTTTGGATACAGAATAAGACCACAAACCAGTGTAAGTGTCAACTGGTTGACTACTAAGTATACTTCACACACATCAGACCAAACCAACAGTAGCTCCGCCATGTCAGTGGCCTATGGCATGAGCATGTAAAGAAAGTCAAACCTAGGCACATCCCCAACTCATTCATGATGTTCAAGACCTAGGCACAATCCACATCAAATGCCACTCAAGTGGTGCCAACCACAAGTACATCCCATGTACACATGCATGACATACCTGTAGGCTGCACATACATCTGTCAAATGCGTTGTATTGCACACATAGGGAGCCTAATGTACCTGCCATTAGAGACAATGGGGCAGAATCATGAGAAATGGTGCCACACCTACTCAACTGACACCTCACATGCCCCACTTAGTGCCCCATAACACCATCATGCCAGTACTGTAGACCAACAATAGTATACCATGGTGCAGATTTACTGCTAAACTGCAATGTACATGGATGCCATAGTGGAACCCTGTAGGAGTGTGGAAGACATGACTGGCCATACATGCACTGTACTAAGTGATCTTTAGGAAATATAGCTGGACCCCCTCCCAAAGTCTGCACTGTGCATGTGTAGTAAGTCTGGCTAAAGATCCAATTAGTAAGAAGCTAGGACATACACCGGTACCAAATGCGATCATCATGCTAATATGTCTTACACACCCTTGGACACCTGGACACTCATCATGAGTTTGTTGTCCGGCGAGGCCGCTTGGTAAACTTCCACCACAGTTAGACCGCCATTGTGGTCTAAACCCTGCTGGCCAATTAGGAGTTCACTGCTGGGCCTGTGGGAGGAAACATTATTTTCTGTACACTGGCCCAGCTAGGAAGAGGGCCAAAATATTGCAGCCGGTTTGTAAGTGAACCCTGGTAGCGGTTATTATTGCATGCAATTTGTGCATTGGAAAGCACTACAGGTCTGTCCATGTGGGCCCCGGCACTGCCAATGTCAAGTGCATGGCCAGTGCAGGGGCTGGCAGGGGGCACCCGACACCCCTATTCTGCAAGTCTTTGCATGGCGGTGGAACCGCCATGCAAAGGTTGGAAGATTTGGGAGTACAAATCTGCTCCTTACAGCACAGATTAAGACCGCTGCACCGTACATGTGTGTCGTGGAGGGGGGGAATATCATAAATAACGTTGCTTGTTCAGTAATTGTCTATGGTATTTAGTCAATGTTGGATGCTGAGCCTGCAGAGTGTGTCCATGGGAATATGTCCTGGCTCTGCAATAGGCCACATCCCTGACACATAGAGGACTGTAAATCATGTATGTCACATTCACATTGGCTGGGGAATGGTCAATGGCTTGGCAGTGACATAAAGCAGCTAGGGGTGTTGAATCCATATACAAACACATTACAGATTGTATGTTGTATGATTTTCAATGGGAGAATTCATCTGCCAAATGATAGTCTGGCTGAAATGCAGGCAGAGTGTGTGACACACCCATCTGCATAGGATGCACACCTGTCACACAAATAGGCTTGATTCACACATGCCCACTGCTAATAATGAGAAATACATGTAGACTAATGTATGGGTGTCCATCCTAGGTAGCAACAGGTATGCTATTATACACAATGGCTTACCTGTGTCTGCCCCGTATAAAAACATTACACAGCACATACCAATACAAACCACTCACTGTCACTTACATGACAGATCCATTGCATGGTACCAAATATAACTAAATAGCTCATACATGTACTGGCCTCCAATATCACAATCATATGCAGCATGTGTGAACATGTGCAGCATTCTCCTGCAGTCAGGGACCCACATCACACTGAGTGGAAGTAGACATAGCATATCGTTAGCATCTGACAAAGGATAAATACAAGCTAAGAAGATAATACCCCTCAACATTAGTCAGTCATGTTAAGAATCAGCTAGGTTTTGGCATGCTGGGAGAATTGAGTTGCCATGTTCAACGGTGGATGTGGATGGACAGCTCTGAAATACCCACAAATTCTTGCTGATGCAACATGCCATGTGACGTGGTGACTACTCAAGTGCTGTGGCATGTGCAATGTCATGTGTGTCTGGCACTCTTTCCATCTCACTAATATCGCCAATGGAACATTGACTACTGAGTTGACAGTTGTAGGAGAAGGGAATATTTCCACATTACACAAGTCACAGGTAGTATCCTGTCTCAATATCACCTGACAATGTTGATATAGAAGATGTGTATAAGATACTAGCAGACAAAAGCCTGGGAGCAATGGAGGACACAAACATACCTCACCAGTCATGGCAGATAAAAGGGACAATGACCAGACAAACAACCAAATGGACACTGTAAGACACCAATGTCTACATGTTAAACTTTAAGTGATGCACAGAGAGGGTGGGCACGTTAGTACATGACCCAGACATGTTTGCCACCACCATATCATGGTAATTACCCTTCGCATGGTACCAGTAGAGGAGACAGTCCGTACAACTCCTTTTGTACGATTTCATTTGTCCAACCTTTACGTCACAACAGTTTTGCCACCCCTAAGCAGGCTGAACATGGACCCAGCTTTGGACTCCAAAACATCCATACATTTTCTACATGTGTAAGCACACGACTTCTGTACCTGAAAGGGGAAGACTGACATCTCGTACTGCATTGGAATTAATTGCAACCAGGTCTGTATGTCCACATTTGTGCATGTCTTCATCTAGTAGGGAGTGTGCACAGGCTGGAAATTAGCTATCAAAAATGGGAGAGATACCAGCTGAATGAACCCACGCACCACTGTTCTGACAACATCAACATATAACAATGTCAGATGCTTGCTGCACGTGCACAGGGGCAAAGTGAAGCGGACCACCATTAACCTGCACCTTCACATGCAACCATGAGTTTGTGTTGTCACACAAACTCACATATTGGTGTAGATAGGTAGGCCTGCCATCTATGCTACACTGCAACACTGCAACGCAGTGGTACTGCATTTTATGTGACAGTCATGACTGACATGATGTTGACAGATCAGAAAATACATATGGAGGCAGGCACACATATCGTAAAGATCTCTGCACAGATGTACCACTATAATGGGCCAGCCACGGTAATGTGAATGAATTCAGTACAAAAGCTAACCTAGCAGCAACATAATGGCATGGGTTTCACAAAACCTGTGAGAGTATAAATGTACCCATCAATTGTGTACTGACATACAGAATACAAGCCAGTGATGTGACTACACAGGCAATAGTTAAAAGGACAACTTCTGTCTATGAAGGAAGATGTCAATGTGAGCTTGCACATCCCCTTGACACAGCAATGTCGTGTTGTATGACACAAATGACACAACACATGTCCATACAGACATATGGCTTATAGCATTGTTCACCAACACACAACTAAGATGCATAGGAAATTCCATAGCACATGTGTAGCTGCCCTATAACTAGTTAGATATGAGAAGTAACCAGTGAGTAGACACACATGCACACTCAACTTGACAGGGGATACGTGATGTCAATACTGTCCCAATCCACTACATACTATGAGTACAAAATGTAATGGTTGACACATGCCTTAGCATGTGTATGACACAGGGCCTAAAAAAAATATGTATGTAGGTATGTAGACATGTATTGCCCACAGATAACTATGTACTCAACCTGCTACTCACTTGTCATACACATATGAGAACACATAGCACACATGCACATATGCACAAAGTATGAGTGAGTGCCTACACCTGAGTCATGAATACACGTATTGGTTGCACATACCAATGACAGCACAATGACATTCATGCATAGATTTGCACATTTACCCAAAAACATATACCACATAGTAGAACAGCCTATGTAACATGTGAAATTAATCAGCGTGCATTCCAGGCTACAATGGAAAAAATGACGCTATTTCAATATGTGTAAAAAAATGACGCTAATGCATCAACACCACATCCCAATGTTGCAAAAATTATGCCTGGGCCCTGAGCGGCAATTCAATGTTACCACTACTCTCAGTGCACCATGAAGAAAAATCGATGCATGCCTCTCATACGTCTAAAAAAAAAACATGCATGATGCTAAAAACGTGACGCACACACCCAGGAAGTGATGTACAAGGATATCCTGTCTGCAAGCATGGTACAGTAAGTGTAGTTTCACTTTCACTTCACAGTCTGTCCCCCTGTGTCTGTGTGTGGTTGTGTTTTGGAGGTGCTGGTAAATTTGTGGTGTGTTTGGAAGTCTTGTTGTGTCCCTTGTGTTGTGTCCTCTGATTTTGGTGTGTAAATTGTCCATTTACTTCTTTTTTTTGTATTAATAGTGTACTGTTTTTGTCATCGTATTGTGGGGTGTCTATATGGGGTAGTTTAGTTGTTGGGGTAGTTTGGGGAGTTTGTGGTAGGTGTTGGGTTAAAGTTTTCTTTATTATTTATTTTGGGTGATGTCCTGCACCCTTTTGTACTGTCTGGGAAGAGTAGGATGGGGAGAATGTTGCTTGATGTACTGGGGGGGTTCATCTGGTTGGTGGCCCATTACCTGCCCCTCATGCTGCAACTGAGTGGCCGGCTGATCCTGGGCTACCCCACCAAGGCAAGGCGGCTGCGGTCGGGCAAGGTCGTTTACCATCTGGTGAGGATATTGAAGACCGGACTCCATGAGCACCAACTCAAGCATCGGGGAGCAGATCTGGTGGCAAGGGAGCAGGATCTGCTGGATCATTTGGGAATACAAATTAGCGGAACTGTTGGTAAGTCTCCCATTGCCATGCAATCGGCTGCATTTAGCATTTGACTGACAGTTGCAGATAAGTCTGAGTACTGCTTGTAATGGTTGTGAACATGTTGTATGCAACCTGCATGAGGAGTCTCTGCCCCACTTGAGGCCTGTAGATCAAATGCCGTACAATCTGACCAATGCAGGACACATGTATGATGAACCCTGCATAAATGTCACAAAGGGACATATGTAAGTGCCCCTAGTGCAACCTTGGTGCTGCCATAGTGTCATATGATTGATGGTAAGGTGGCGTTAACCTGCTATTTACCCCAAGTAGTCTTTACAAAGTGGCGCAATATATGCATTGCACCAGTTTAGCAAGGCTTGACACACATCATGGCTGTGCCAGCCACAATGTATGCAAGGGGGCAGTTCTGGCACAAAGGGGTCCTCCATATTAGCAAAAAAAGTCAATGAGGCTGTTGAACCCTATTTGTGGCAGATTTCCTAATGCCTGCTATTTGCAGGCATTAAGAATAAGCTGCCATCATGATCAATGGGCCCCTGGGTGCTTATCAGGGCTCAGGAAAACAATTATGATGCTAATCCTGCAAAGCGCCAGACTACTGCCAAAAATTTGTGACCCTGCTCCCCCTAACTACCACCATGGTGTGCAGTCTATTGGAGACAAAGCACACATGATGGTATCAGGAGTTCACTAGGGCCTGCACTTCAACAGGCTCAGCACTAGGTACTGTGCCAATTTCATATATTTGGCTCCAAGTGTAATGATGAATGCACAGTTTAACCTTCTAATTATACAGCTAGGAATGGCGCCTGTGCCATAAAACAGGCATGAAAGGGTGTGTAAAAAGTAGTTAGGGAGGGCAAAATCCAGATCTCAATGTTACAACAAATGTTCCAAGGTATGAATTTCAAACAGTCTGTAGGGCTGCTGAGTGAAGGTGTGAAATTTCTGCATAGAAATGTTTGAGAAGGGCCCCTATGTACTCAGCAGACATTTCCGTGATCTGTAGCATCTCCTGCTGATTGCATCATTGACCTTCACATGTATACATGATGTTGGCCCACACTGCCATCATGCTGTGACTTAATAATGACTTAATGACTGCGCACACACAAGGATGTGAGTAAGGGGTGCATTAAGGCCCACAAGGACAGTATAGATGTTATAGGTGCTGCAATACTGTAGTCCTATCGGCCTCTTGGTGTCACTATGCAAGGCCATGTTAGGGAGCTTGACCATGCACTGGGTCCAGACTACTGGCAGTTCCACTTGACCTGTTCATTGTGTATCAGAGTCAGCCTAATACAGTGAACTATGTTGTCCATTTGCATTAACTAGGATGTAAACTAAGCAATCTTCTACATTCATGTCTTACAGGTGGACCTGCCCCTTATACCATCGGAGAGGTGGGAGATTTGAATAACCTGATGCATCCAGTAAGTGCCATATGTGGCTCCTAATAGCTACTGCAGGGTTTGGTGTGAGTCAGTCAGAAGAGTGGAAAGCAATGAGTGATGTAGTTTTCTGGACCAATGATCAGAAATCATAAGAGGATAGATGGTGACATCATAGGCCATGTGTAAGTTGCCAAAGCACCACTGGAGCTTCTATATTTGAGAGGCTGCATGGACGCTATGCTCTGCACCGTATATACATGGTGAGATTAGAACACATTTTATGGCTTCAGACTAGTCAATACAGCCCCTTCACATGCAGTACTTTGCGTGGAAGGAGAGTGCATTGGGTACTGCAGTAGCTGTGCCATAGCAACACCCATAGCAAGTAGACACTGTCCCAGATCCACACATTTCCTTACACTAGAGGCTGTAGTAGATCCTGAATACACATAAAGGTGTGGCTTCAGCAGGCCACAACGAGCTAACATATATGTTGCTGTGCCTTCCATACTTTACTCTTTCAATGCGGGCTGCATTTGGCAGCACACATCAAAAGTGCAAAGTCCCTTTAAAGATTTTGTTTGTATAGGAAGGTGTCCCTCCGTGCACAATGACTATCTCCCCCTCCACGCAGCCAGCTAAGCACCATGGTGTAAGGGTGGCTGGGTCAAGTGCTGGAAGCAAGATTAGCGCCAGCGTAGGTGACAACACAGTGATGTGCCCTCTCCTATTCAATACGGCGCATCTCTGCGTTGTGAATTTGGCAGAGTGCTGCACTGCCAATTGTCAGCATGGTGCTCCATCACATTCCCATCATGTATGCTGTGGAGTTGTGCAATGAGATTGGCTTGCATGTAGTTCTAAGGGCAACATGTGCTGGCATGGAATTGTGTGCAAAAGCATTAGTAATAGCAGACCACATATTTATGGATGTCTGCCATCATACGTCACAGGCCAGCTGTATATGTACATAGCATGCCTGTTGTCAACAACCTTGTCACAGCACCAGAATCCGCAATGTGTGCCACAAATAGCTCACACTTGATGACAAGATGGCACAGATGTTGGGTTCCAACCGCATTACTCTGTAGGGGATTCTGTAGAAGACATACACACACAACAGGTGCCACAGTACCTCCCAGAGATGATGAGGTAGTGATACAGCAAGAAGCCATAATGTTCTGAACTGCAGTAATCAGTGTACACAATGTGTGGACACCTCCACTCAAGATGTTTCAGGTCAAAGTCTATTAATCTCCTAACACAAAATGTCAGCAGTGCAACCAATATGGTGAAGCCACCATGTACATTGTGACTGATGTAGGTCACATCACAGATGCATAAGAAGACAATGCTGTGTGTGTGGTTGGTGCTGTGAAGATATCTGATATGCATCTGCTGATGATGTGAGATGCTCCCGGATAAAGCTGCAGCGCACAAAGCTGTGGCACAATTGCTGTGGCCTTCAGGGCATCCATACAGCCACCATGTGCATGATATTGAATACACCTAGCCCTACATGGCACAGGGTGGGGGCTCCTGTGCTGTAATGTCTTGACAACAGTGATTGTGAAGGTCAGGGTTTGCCCAACCTTTCTCACATCAAGGTAGCATCAGCTGTACATGTGGCCACAGCATGGGAAATGCCAGTTATGTAGGCTCAGGCCAGGTTTTACACCTGGACATATGAATGTAGATGTACTACAATATCAGTGCTTAATTTGTGCTTGTTGTTTCCGGTGCTGAGCACCAGCACTTGTTTTTGAGGGCTGGGGCTTATTCTTATGCCTCAAGCATTTGCTGCGAGCAAAAGACATATGGGAAAGACGAAGGAAGGGAAAAATGGAAAATCGCCATAAAGGGAGAAAGTAGAAAGCTGCAGGATGAGCTGAAGGGGCAGGGGTGGCCGGTAATGGATTGAATAGGCCCGAGATGGCTTCAGGATTACGCTGCCTCAGTATTCAGTGCTGGCAGATTTAATTACAGCAGCCTTCTGTTTAAGAGGAGGACTTTGAGCACTGGCACCTTTTTATTTACAAATTAAGCACTGTACAATATAGAATACCAGCTTTGTAGTTGGCAGCCCCCCTAACAATTGGCCCACTCCTACACCCCATGGCGAGTGCTGAGGCCTTGGGTCATCACCAGGGGTGTTGAGCTGATGGATTGCATGCCCAACCCCCGTTCTACTGATGGAGACATGAAATCCAAACTTGTTCAGACACGTGTTGCTCAAAGTGTAGATGTGAGTGATGTTGAGCGGTCCATTGTTAGATCCTATCAGCTGTGGCCCATCTTGATTTACAATGGATTGATGTCATCCCACTGACATGTACAAGATACTGGTGATGTATGATTGGATATAGAAGCAGATGAGGTGAAATTCAATGTTTTAAGGCATGTGTGTAGGAGTGTATGTGTAAACAGATGTTGCAGTGCAGGTTACAAGGCTGTACATACTTCACTCAATGCTGATACTAATAGTTGCTTGTCCTCATTTTACAGCTTCCAACATGACCAATGATTAAAGGCGTCAGTTCAGCCAGAGATCTGAACGATACCACAACATCCTGGAGGTACACACAGGTTACCACCACATGGCATGCCGTTTCCGTTCCGAAAAAGCATCTGAGAAATGGCGTGCATTCCCACACGGGGGACCCACTTACCCACCCAAGACAAAGGATGGAGCAGGAACATCAACGATGCAGGGGCTCCCAGCTGTACCCACCCCATCCACATCTTCAGCACCATTCACCAGCCCTGCACCAGTTTGCCACCACCAGCCGCTGGGCCATCACGATTGGAACAGGACTTGTGTCAGGACATCAACCTGATAATCCATCATTTGGACAAGTTGGAGGAGGCTCTGGCAGAGGACGGCAAACTCCTCAAGTATATTAAAAAGAAGGTTAAAAGGTCACAGGAATGAACTTGGACTATGATGGACTACCTCTCAGTTGCTTCCCTTCCCTTTTAAAGTTGTACCATATTTTAGTTTGGGTTTTATGTAGTTAGTGGTAGGTTAGTGTAGTGTAGCCGTTCATTAGGATAAGTGTAGTTGGGGGTGGGTTTCTATTCTTAGGTATTTAATGATGGGTTGTTGGGTGGGGGGTCAGGTTGGGGTTTATATGTGTTTTTATGAAAAAGAAAAAAAATACAAAGAAATATATATTTGTTTAGGCCATAGGATTAGTTAATACATGTGTAGTTATATTAATTGTTGTCCTACTTGCTTCTTGTTTCTTGAGGAGGGTCAGACACCAACGTTTAGAGTGTGGTGTTTTATGTATAAGTTAGGTTCAGCATAGGTTAAATCGACTTAGTTGTATGATAAATACAGTTAGCATAGGTTAGTTTAGGATAGGGTGGGTTTTAGTTGTTTTTGAGTAGATCATTTTTATAATAAATATCGTATTATCATTGCAAACAGTTTGTGTAACTAATGTGACTAATGTGAGTCTCAGGATTCTCCCCATGAGTGTACTGGGGAAATGCCCTAGGGAATCCATCCTGCCTACAAAAGCCTCATTTACCATGTTTTATCACTATTAACAATGGAGCTGTCACATTGACTGCAGCATCACATCTACCAGTCCATGTATCTGCCATCCAGTGTACCCACCACTCATGATGACTATGTAAACTTTGTATTGGACAGGTAGGTCTGGTACTTCAGTTGTCAGTGTTGGGGTCCTGTAGTAGGAATGGCGGGAACTGTGACACATCTGTCAACAGCCAAAATTAGAACTCTATCCTGCAAGACTGACCGGTAGCCATCACTAATAAGGTTAGCTACCGCTGTACCACATCGAAGAGTTCTACTCCTACTACCAGCTGACGATATTGCCCTAGACTTGCTTTTCAGCCATACCTGCTGTATATAGTGAGGGAACCATATATGTGTCCTTCATTTGTGACATACTCAGTGAATTGCTTGTAAATGATGAGACCACATAAACATTTGTCATGTTGGATCCTTGTGTGTAGCTTTGTGCCCCCGTATTCCTGCACTCATGTACTGATATTCTGTGACCAATGACAAGGATTCACACATTACAATCATTTAGCTGAGTCGATGGATCACAATAGATGTAGACATGCTAATTGTGTACAAGGTGTTTATTTACAAGGGGAAGTTGTTAGAAATTGGGTCTTTGGTTGGCAGTCAGGTTACCTCCTGTCCAAGCAAGGACCCTCACTCTAGTCAGGGTAAAGGAGAATCAGCCTCAGTTAACACCCACTCACCCCCTTGGTAGACTGGCACGAGCAGGCAGGCTTAACTTCAGAAGCAATGTGTAAAGTATTTGTACCAACACACACAGTAACTCAGTGAAAACACTACAAAATGACACAACACAGGTTTAAAAAAAATAGGTAATATTTTCCTAAACAAAACAAGACCAAAACAATAACAATCCCGCATACACAAGTTATGAATTTTAAAAAGAAAAAGGCCCATATTTATACTTTTTGACGCAAAACTGCACCGGCGCAGTTTTGCGTCAAAAATATTACCGCCGGCTAACGCCATTTTGGTGCGCCGTGCGGGCGTCATATTTATACTTTGATGCACGGCGGCGCAAACAACAGGTGGGAGTCATTACTTTTTACGCACACCGCGGCGTCAAGTTGTAAAGGAAAACGACGTTAACGCGGCGGAAATGACTGTGGGTCGATTTACGACACCGCAAACCAGATATGCGCCTTTTTTTTTTACGCAATAGCGTAAAAAAAAACAGCGAACCCAGCCATTTCACCAGAGGAGAGCCAAAATGGATCCCAGATGCCACTACAGACCCCAGGAAGATAACAGCAAACCAGGAACCAGCCAGGAAGGATGTCCCACACAAGAACCAGGACACTTTTAAGAAGAAAAGAAAGTGTCGCTTTAGTGCAGAGGAGCAGGAAATTCTGGTTAAAGAGGTGACGGAACACCAGCACCAACTGTTTGTCACATCAAAGTTGCCAATCAGTAGGAGAGAGGCTATATGGAAACAAATTGTCGACAAGATTAACAGTGTGGCGGAAGTACGCAGAACAGTCATTGAGTGCAAGAAACGCTGGCATGACTGCAAGCGCAGGACCAAGGAAAAGATGGCCAGGAAAAGGAAGGCAGCACTGCAGACTGGAGGGGGGAGTCCAGCACACCAGGAGGCCCTGGACCACATGGAGGAGATGGTCGCAGCCATCATCCCTGAGGAGATTGTCACAGGGATTCAAGGACAGGACAGCACAGACTACCAGGAGACAACGCACATGCAGGGTAAGTCGCATGGGGAATTAATAATTAAAATGCAATAATGTCAACTGTGAGCAGGGGGGGGATACCGACCACTAAATGCATGGAAGTCATCTAATACATGGAGTGGCATGGGTAAAGAGGCACGGCAGGGGGGCATGGCCCATTCTGAGAAGACCTGGGGCACACCATTTCACAACACCAACAACAGTCCCATGGGGGCATGCTGTCATGCCAACGATGGAGCAAAGGGAAAGCCACGCAAGGAGGGAAGGCCACTACGTCAAACTGACATCCCGGCACACGTCAGCCAACATACCCCCTACATTACTAGGGCCCTATTAACAAACTCTAGCCATACCGACAACTGGAATGTAACTGCGTTAACAGGTGCCACTACCACCTTTGCTCTGTGTGCAGCTCAAGTAGCCAATGGCAGTAACTTCCCCATGGATCGTACACACCTAAATTAGGGGGTGAGGATGACAACTGCAACAATCCCCAGAAACAAGACAAAGGCCCCCAATACTCTCAAATGTCAATGCCCATAGTTGTCGCAAACATCAGCCAATGTAAACATCAATACGAGCTACACAGCACTAAGGACACACCCATGCTGCATATGTCAGGGTCCATCCTGTGCCTGGGTAACAATGCAACATCCCAAATGTCATACTGCTCAGACAACAGCATTGAGGGGGGGACACATGGAACTGGTCACTGAAATACACCTGCACAGTCAGAGGAGGAAATAGGACACAGATATGATTATCAGGGCAATCCAACATCAGCAGGACACATTACCAATGTCAACATCCATATCGGATCATAACATTGCCATGCATAGGATATGCCACATGTCAATTACAATTAAGTGGATGTGAAAGATCAGAGATTGGGGCAGGTCCAGATTGTTGAGTGTGCTGCCAGGGCCATCAGAACACCCACAGCCAGTGAAAGGTCTCACCATGAGAATGGATGTACACGGAGGGTCGAGTAGGAAAAGAAGGTGGCAATTCACTATTTGGCATAAACCAACACCTAGAGGAAATGAGGCTGACAAGTCTGACAACTCAATAACATACATGTGACACGCAGGTGGGCCATAGGCCTGGAAGAATGCCCATCTGAAGGACTGGAGAAATTAACACAAAACAAGATCACAAAGTGAATTCATCAAAAGGCAGGCACGTCACATCAAAATTGCCACAACACAGACACACTAATTGTACCCTGTTTCATTGCAGAGGAAGATGAATCTCCTGCCGATATGCCTGTCCCAGATTTCCCTGATGACATGGATGACGAGCCGATAATCATTCCCCAGGAGACTATCCAAAAGGTCCTTGACACCCTCCAGACCCCACCTTCAGTCACAAGGAGGAGCACAGAACAAACAGCCATCGCAGAGGATCCACCCACCACCCCAATTGTAAGACCTGCCAGCTCCAATACAGCTGAGGACTCAGACGACACTGGCACCAGCTTTGAGAGAACTGTAGTTGCAGTACAGCGGGAGCTGGCCAAGGAGGTCTGGGTGGGGATGCAAACTATGGCAGCCAGCCTTGAGGGGATTCGTTCGTGCATGATGTCATCTGCAGATCAGGCAGTAGTTATGCAAGCCCTAACATCCATACTGCAAGGACTACAAGAAACTGTCAAGGAATTCACCACTGCAGTAAGGGAGTTGCCACAACACCTCGCACCCCAAACCTTCCACTGCATGCACAAACGCAATCATGACTCCCTCAGGGCCGACCTGGCTGCCTACCATTGTGATGTGGCTGCTATTCTCAAGAACCAGCAGGCCCTCCTTGCTGCAGTACTGCCCTTAAGACCTTCACAGGTAGCAGCGACCGGGATGTCTGACTCCACGTCTGCTAACACTGAGGTGTGTGTTGCCCCTTCACAACCAACAACAACAAGGACAAAGCAGGCAACACACACATCAGAAGAAGAAGACATGGAACAGATCACATTCACAAGCAAAAGTACCCGGAAGCACTAGTCCCTGCCACATGGCCCACATTTACCAAGGTCCTGCGCATTGTAACTTGCCAGTCTTGCAACAACTTTACTCGAGCACTGTTCTGCAAACCACTGTATATCTTGTCACCCAGCCCAGTGATTGTCTCTCTCCTACTCATTGCCAAATCCTGTCCCTCTGCACTGTCTGAAACATCAACCCCAGCATGTCAAAAGCATTTCCATAACCCCTTGTGTTGGATCCCAATTTAAAATGTCACAATAATGGACTCACAATCATGGACAATATACAGATAGCACTACAGCACGTTTCAATAAATAGCACTTACACAACAAATCTGTCTCTGGGTAATGTGACATATCAACTGTGAAGTAGATAACTGAAATGTGCCTACTGTCAAATTACATAGCTTGTCAATACAACTGTCCTGATAATATGTAGTCAGAGAATTCTGCACAGTGCCCATGATTGCATCATGCTCTGCCCTTCCTGAGGGACAAATCGGATGAAGTGAGAAACCATACACCACCATGCTGTGTTGGACAGAAGAATGCTTCCTCAGGGAATAACTAAGTCATCAAATAGTGGCCGCAAAATGTTGTAAACATGCAAAAATAAGACAATAAACATGGCACATTAATCTAAGTAAACACTAAAAAAACTGCACAAATGAAGGTGTCTGAGTTAACATACAAATAGGTAATCATGCTGAACTGTGTCACAAATGATGTATGAGGGTCATGAAGACAAGAATACAAGATTGCCAATGAGAACTCATCTTATAAGGGTGTGCATGATCATCACACTGCAGTCAGACCTAAAACTGTTTCCCCAATATCAAGTCTGGAAGCACTGTTAGTGACTTTGAAAACACACTTATCAACAGAAACACATTGGGATCCATATTAACTGTGATTGGTAGTTGCAACGAAGGGTCGACACTTTGCAAGGTAGCTCTGGGCTAGCTGCCAATCGTACAGCTCAGTTGGGATTTGTTTGTAGCATAGGACACAGATGTTATAGTACCAAATTGATGTACACTGAATCCAAACCCACGATCAAGTACCATTCAAAACATACTATTAAGGGTTAACCAAATATTTATTAAATGCTAATCACAGATGAGGAAACTGAGGGAAAAATCCTACCTACCCTATTGTACCCTGACTACTCATTACCCACAACTGTCCCTAACTAACCTAAGCTACACTTACTTATCACATGTAACGAAACGTTCTAAGCATCTACCCCCCACCCCCCTTATGAGACGGGACACATGGAGGACAACACATACTAAACTAAACACATACTATACTATCCTATATATATATTTATTTTTTATTTATTTTTTAACACACAAGAACCCCAACATAGCCCCTCACCCACCCACCCACACACTTAATAAGTAAAAATATAAAGAATGAGGACCCCCCACCCACTAACACTAACTAAACTACCAGCCTATACTAACTTAACACTAAGCCCCCTAAACCCACTACCTATAAGAGCAAGGAAAGAGGAGGGAGGGGAGGGAATCATGTCCATCAAAAAAGTGTCTAGAGGTTGGCCCTCTGGAGGGTCCTCTTAATGGATTCAACCCGCTGGTTAATGTGCTGCACGTCCCGGCTCAGGTGGCTCAACTTGCGCAGCACTTTGTCCATCTTATGTCCCATTTGGTTGAAGGCTGTAGGGTCAGCAGAAGGAGCAGTGGCAGTCTGGGTACCGGTGGAGGATGTCTGTGTGGGTGTGGTGCCAGGCCTAATGGGCTGTCCTGCACCGGTGACAATGCTGGGGCCAGGAAGTCCAGCAGATGTTGGACCAACAGTGACAGCTGTGGGTGGGGCCACCTGGCTCTGATTGGTGGTTGTGCTGGTGGTGGCTGTGGTGGGCAAAGTAGGCCCACCCTGTGGGAAGGCTCTCCATGCCCCGGAGGCCCGTTCATGGCGATATCACCGGGCCATCCTCCGGAACCCCGACTCCACCAGCAGGATGTGCTGATATCGCATGGCCCGGCGGTGAAATTCACGGACCTGGTCTGGAGTCATGTTAGCAGCTGTGAAGACAAATGCAGATATCCTACATTAGTAACTGCATTGTGTGAAATGGCACAGCAAGTTAATCAGACATTACATCTACTGTACTTGTAACAGCTCATATCACAATACAGAGCATTGAATGTCCCTGAGGAAGTATATGGCAGGCCAGACTACAAAGGTCACATCACACAAAGCACATCCATAACCTACAAGATGGGTAATAACTGGCTTTGACTTGCAATCTGAGTTCTGCCAGTTATCATCTAAGAATCATGCTGTATATCCTCCACCAAGACCTGGGCTACAAATGTCAGTGTACGGAAAGCAAAACTAAAGCCACATGGTCTGCAAGTTGTAACTGGACTTGACAGTATAGTACCAAGTACCAAACCTGAGTGTGTATACTAGTATGCAACCAAACCGTCACTTATTCACATTTATGTGTAACATACTGGTAGCATCAGTACTAGGTACCCCATTCACAAATCCATGGCCGTGTTTGAGGGGGGGCGGTGGATACACAACTATAATTTGCCAAAAACATGTACACCGAGGAGTGTATAGGAAACTCCACACATGTTTCTCTCTACAGACACACCACAGGTAAGGTCTATCTACAATTAGGAGTCAGCAAACCCTAGAGCACTCATAGGGCCACACATGTCAGGAAATGCAGAACTTGGTACACAACATATACTTCCAGTGAGGCCTGACTTACATCAGACACAGAGTTGCTAGAACACCCATGATCATCAATTGCATGCACACCCAGGCCATTGCACTCAGGTTCCACAGACTTGTTGCACTACATGTGGAAGTACATGCTGCTAGGAGGTTCTACCTACTGTTTCAAAATAACGTAGGTAAATAGGGAAGCAGATGTCTATTGGAAAGCTATTTGCTGTACCAATCTTAGAGAATGTGGGTCTGACAGGCTGACTAAATTGGGGCTGACTTCCATTGCGACTCTTGGTGATGCAAGTGTCATACACATGACTAACCCCTGTACTCACAGTGGGGCCTACAGGGATGTCCTACAATCCCTACATGATACCATTGGATACGCATTGGCAAACTCAAAACATGTGAGAACTGCATTCCCACTCATGGAACAAGAGAAAAGCTTGCCCAACGCATCACACCTTGCTATGCGTCCAACTCGCATGAGTCCATAACCAGCAAACACAACACATAACAGACATATCAACACTTACTGGAGTGGTCGGGGTCCTCAAATTTTGCCACCTCTCCAACAGTGTAGGGTGCCGGTCCACCTGTAAGGTATGGAAGGAAGAAATGTGCTCAAAATCTGTGCACAGTGCAACAATTTCATAAACATTTACAATGTGTAGGCTGAATAAGGAAATGGCAGCCATTCAGACATGATGGTACTGCATCTGATATATCACGGCCAACTTGTACATAGCATGGGTCTCCTGTGACAGTTACACACATATCTGCACACATACATTGGCCCTAACTATCATGTGGTTGCAAACATGCCCCTTAATTGGTGAGCACTAAAAAATATGGAGTGTAATCGTATCATCATGTGCATCTAAGAGAGACATCCAAAGCCTGGTTACTTGAGGACTGCATTACCAGTCAAGCATGCCTTGTGGCCATGACACATTTATTGCACATAGGCCCAATGTGCAGAGGGAGGGGCAGGGACTTTTGTAAGCCATCCTGTTGTTACAGTATACTCAATTGATGTGGCCCAGTTATGGTGATTTGCACCAACCATGGAGATGTGAGGCCATGTGCATACACTTGGACTGCCATCCATATTTGGATTGTGGCTCAACTAATTCCAACAAACATCTTCAGATGTTAGCTGAGGGCACCTTACACCTTTTCACGATGTTTTCAAATCAAGAACTGATATGTATCCAAAAAGATCAAGGAACACAATAATCCCACACATTCATAGTACTTCTGTGAACGCTTTCCTTCCACACTCACCAGACTCACATGAGATATATGTCTGAGCCACTTTGCTATTATCAATTGACGTGAAGGCAGCACTCATTTTCAGCATCATGTAGTGATTCTAAAGTCAGTCTAGCAATTGCGTCAACATAGTTGGCCTAAATGTTGGTACATCTGTACTTCTCTGTCAATAGTACTCTATATAGACATGATTGGCTCATATTTTGTTAGCTGTTCTGACAAAAAGGCCGCACCAATTTCCTTCATGGAAAAGTAACCTGTAAGCTTGCTGAGCACGTGCTACCTGACAGCTAGCAATTGTGATCCTTGCCATAGTGCATCAATGATCCCCTTATATTTCCCCAGCATTACACACAGTCAGCAAGTTAGCTGGCAGACATTGTACTAATCTCCTGATGTCACTACAGAGCATTTAATTGTTCACATTAACATAATTCGTACTCACCAACAGTGCCACCAATCATGATTCCCAGGTGGTCCAAGAGATCCTGCTCCCTGGTGATGAGGTCAGCCCACCGGTGCTTCAGCTGGTGGTCACTCCTCTGGCTGGCATACACACGCTGCAGGTGATGCAGTACCTTTCCCCACCGGATTCTGCGCGCCTCTGTCGGATACCCCTGTATCACCCTGCCCCCTGCCTGGATCATGAGCGGCAAGAAATGCGTCACCAGCCAGATGTATCCCCCCAACTACTCTTCCCCCATCCTGCCAAGACGTGGCCTACCAGACTTACTTATAAGTGAAATGGAATAGGGGTTAAAGAAATAGAAAGGGGAAAAGGGGGAAAGTAGGGGTACAAAGACAGAAAAAAAGTAAACATAAACACTAAAAGAGCCCAACTATCCCCAAACTAACACTACCCACAACAGACTCCCACAAACAAGAAAAACACAAGATGAATGGACAAATGTAGACAAAACACAGTAGTACAGTATACACCAACAATATTTATTTCACAAATTGACAATATAGATAACACACAGGACAAAAACAGCACAAAATCTCAGGACAACACTCTCTACACAGCCACACAGTCTAGAAGGATCATAGACTGCAAATTGAAAGTGAAAGTACACCCACTGTACATGATCTGTAAACAGGATATCCTATTACATCACTTCCTGTATGAAAAGTCCCGCCTTTTTCGCATTATGCGTCATATTTTGTTTCCCAAAACTGTATTTGCGTAATTGTTTTTGACGCACAGACGTGAATATTAACCCGCATCCACATAATGATACATGGACTGTACAAATATCTGGATGCGGGCTAAATTTTACTCCTGTGCGTCAAAACAAATGACGCAAATACAGTTTTGGTTGTCAAAAAATGACGCACAACGCTAGGGACGTCAAAATTACAGTGCATTAACTGGTTTGGGGCATTTTTACTTGTTTTTGGGTTATTTTACATTTGGGACACATCAGAGATTGGCTAATTGAAGACAGTATGGTGTTGATGGTGTATGTTCACATGTGTGACATCATACTGCAGCGGAACATGATCCACTACTCCCTTCACAGTATTTTTACAGTTGGCTGATGCAATAGATGGTCATAAGTGTGGCCTACATATATGTGTTGCACAAATTGGGCATGTTTGGCATAAGGAGAGGATAGCAATGTGACGCACATATGCACAATACCTAAATGCCTTTGGCTCAAATTGTGTGCTTTGACAACTAATGTGTTGGTTGACCAAGTGTGTGTGTATCACATGAAGCATAATTGTACATATGGTTGTATGAATGTGACGTCCATGTGTCCAATACTTAGATGCAAGTCATATTGGAAATGAGCGAGGGCATGTGTTAGTCATACATGTAACAACACCCGTAAAGTGTACTTCCAAGTTTTAGGGTCACGTAGACACCACATGTGACATAGCATGCACCAGATGGATGGCAGACGCTTGTTCATGTCAATGGTCCACATTTTCTACATCCTATGTCCTAGAGTATTGGTAAGAGCTTCCTAGGCACTACTTGGAGAATCCCACAGTGAGTCATACACATGCATTGAGGAAGTGGGTACCATGTTGTTTGCACAGACAGACAAGGGTGAATCTCATATGTATGATGACACCACAGTTGAGGCCATAGAAGTGAGCCACAACTATCAAGTGGCTGTGGTGGACCAGCATACAAGACAGCACGTGTCCACTTATTTCCAGTGATCAATTGCACATAGGTGTCTTGTTCATGTGTGTGGTCCAATGATGATCCTGTAGATTGTTTGGGGTGTAATTTGTCACAGTTCGGTCCAGGACTCATCATGAGTCAGTGGCAGCTATTCCTGTATCTACTGAGTATCCTTGGTTGATCAATGTGAGTAAAGTAGATGTGGACATGTGAACCAACATGTGGATGGTCCCACCCTGTCACTAAAGACGTGTAATGAGACAGTCAACAGGGCAACCTTGGTGTGCTGAGTGAGATAATGTCTCAGGTGTCATGTTCCGGCAGGTGTCATTACAACATTTGTACACAGGTTGGCCTCTGCACTTCCCACTGCATCTGGGAACATCATAGCCTCTGTGCTGATTATTCTCGCAGCTATTCACCACACACGGCCCATCACTATGTTGTGCGCACAGTGATGCTGTGTGTGAACTGTCAGGGTCCTGACAGTTGTGTATTATTCATGTACATTATCAGAGGTTGCTGGTTGTGCTGAAAGCCCCGTACCCAATCCCTGCCTACGGCTCTGGGACACTGTCACACTTTGTCATTCATGCATAAATGCAACCCAGACAAGGGATGGGCCATGAATTTTGCTTTTCCAAGAGGATGTAACTCAAATGGTACAGTTAAAAGGCAGATGATGCTATACAATGTATTTGGGTATGCATGGAAGAAGGCCATGCCCAATGCCCCCTGATGATTGAGAGGTTTGCTAACACAAGTGTGGTACATATGTAGACACAGGGATACTTTAGTGTGACGCACAGACAGTTGCCAGTCAGGCTGACAGAATGCAAGGTGATTCAGGATCCAGTTACTTGACAAGTTACGTAATCAGTGGTCTGACTGAGACTGTTTTGAGGACAAACTAGACAGTTGACATGTCAAACTGTGTACGTCCTGTGTTTTTGAAGGTGACAAATGAACCCAAGGGCTGTGTTACACGGCTTAATTAGTATCAATGCTTGACGGTGTATTTGACATAATGGCCACTCCTATGCTGTTCCAGGCATCATCAGGGGCAGTGCTTTTTGAAATGGGTGGTGTGCATAGAGGTGATCACAGGTGTGGGCTGCATCTGTTTCTCACCAGTCCTATAGGTGAGACTTGCATTCTAAGGGCCAACAGACATTTTCACAAGGGGAAGCAATCTACATATGCTAACAGGGCTTTGAAACTAGAAGACAGTGTATAAATTGACCTGACGTCCTTGCAGTCAGATGTTCTATGACAATGGCACACCATAGGAAAGGGTGTAGCACACTGGTTTGCTAATGTTGGTCTGTGTGTGTAGAGGAGGTAATATCAGGGTACACATCTTAGTATTCCAGGGACCTCTTCCGACAGGTGGGTTGTGACCAGGTGCATGGGTGTGTCAGGAGTTAGGAAATGGGCTGACATGTAGATGGAATGTAATGTGCGCAATGTTTGTCATATGTGTGGCACTTGTGCTGTCTATGTTCTGCTTCTAGGGAACTCTAGTCACAGATATTCCTTGCTAAGATTGGATGCAGTTGGACTTACTGCTGTCAAGGGTCTGGCCAGGCATTCCTGTTACTGATGCCAAAGCACATTGACTGCCTCATGTATGAGGCTTGTTTTCCCCTTATTGAGTGATGGTGTCTTAGTTGTGTGCCATATGCTGCGTTGGACCTTGATTTCAACATGTATGTGTGAAATAGTTGTGGTCCTCTGCTATTGGCCTTCAAAGGAGAAATGTACATGATATATGTCATTAAGAGTGTGTGTGTATGTGACCATTGTATGTTAGGCATCACATTAGCTCTGTGATGTTCCGTGTCCTACTCAGTATCTCAGCAATGCTCCATGAGGCAACACTCTTTTTCTGATAAGTAGAGATGAAGGTGTGCAAAAAGGAATAGCCAGACCATGATATGGTGTTTAGAATAGGTGTTTATTAAAATTCGTTAACTAAAGTGGTGAAGGTGATCATATTCAAAAGAAATTATTTACGATCTGTTTCCTCCTGCGTATACCAGCGGCCGAGTTCTGTAGTTACCCCTCCTGTTGCAGGCCAGCATCCTCCTCTTCAGGCATGTGTGGCTCTGGTTCCAGGAGGGGAATGTTTCTTTTGATACAAATGTTGTGCAATATTGCACATGTGAGGATGATCCTATAGACCATCTCCGGGGAATATAGTAGGCTACCACCAGTGATGTTGAGGCAGCGGAACCTTGACTTGAGGATGCCAAAGGTCCGCTCGACAATGCTGCGTGTCCTCCTATGGGCGTCGTTGTAGGCACGCTCTGCAGCAGTACTTGGGTTGCCAAATGGTGTCATGATCCATGGCTGGATGCCATACCCCTGATCAGCTGCAAGAGAAAATGATTGGGATCATGTTGATGTAGCTGGCACTATTGAAAAGACCTTTCATGGCAGTAGTTGTCTTGTGTTGTCTGTGACTCTTTTGTGTACTAATCTGGCATCCTATGCTTGTATGATGTACCATCTGCATTGTGTTGTTTCCTTGGCTGAACAAGTGTTTGTCTGCTAACCGTTTGTCAGCTGTATGTTTTGGGATTTGCAGTACAGTGTGCCCTCCCTAGCATTGTGACTTGCGATACACGTGTCCGTGTGTCTTCACTGGGGGTGAGATGATAGTTCCATGCACAGTTAAAATTAACAGTGTTGTAACACGTTCATATCAATGTACCCTGGACATCCCATACCTTTAAACCTATGCAATGGATAAATGTAAAGGTCATTGGGACACTTACAATCTGCAAGGTGACATTTAGGCAACCACACTCATTGACGTCTTATCATTAGGCTGTACAGTAATTTCCGATGTGTGACAGGTTCAATTGTGACTTAAGAAACATGGCTAGCGATGTCACGACCTCAGTGTGTTCCTGTTCACATGTTGCTGTTGTGGTGTATGTGTTGTGTGTTCTAGACGGTTGCTGTGCAGTGTATATATAGGTAGGTTTTTGTACTTACCAACAAGTAGTCCATTGCCATACCGTCCATCCTGGAAGTGTTCATTGATGGTGCAGTGACGGAAGATGTATGTGTCACGTACACTCCCAGGATATTTAGCCACGATGTTGGTGATCAATCCCTGGTGATCGACAATGGCCTGCACGTTGATGGAATGTGTGTGCTAGAGGTGTGTGGTAGAGGTGTTCAGTTGCAGCAGGTGGCACAAGGCGTACATGTGTGCAGTCGATTGCACCAAGGACGTGTGGGAAGCCACTGTTGAGGTAGAAAACCTGTTTTGTTTCCTGCTGCTTCTGCAGTGTGTTAGGGAGGCAGATGTGGCGGGGTGTCAGTCGAATGATGGCATCCAGTACTTTGGGCAAAAAGGCGGAGAATGATGGTTGTGATATTCCGCCAACCAGGGGACCAGTTGTTTGGAAAGAGCCACTTGCCAGCATATGAAGTACGGCAAGCAGCTTTGTTTCTGTTGGGATGGTGCGGGGTGTCACCAAAGTGGGGGCCAACTGCTGTTCAATGTTTCGCAGCAGCTGCTGAATGGACTGCCAGTTCAACCGGTACCTCTGGATGATGTCGTGTTCCCTGAGGCCCAGAAGGGTGGTTCTTGGGCGGAATATCCTCTCCTGCCTTCTGCGCTGCCTTTGGGGTCCCTACTGGTGTTGTTGTAGCTGCTGTTGTTGCTGCTGGGCTCTGCGTCTGCGTGCACGCTGGATTAGTATCACCTCCATGGCTCCCTGTTGCTGCTCTGCTGTTTGTTCTGTGTGTTCTGATTAAATACAGGTGTGTTTGCCCCATTTTAACGCCTTCCCTGACCCAGGTGTTAATTTTTGACGCAAATCAAGCTGTGCGTCATTTTCTGGCTCCGCCTCCCGGCCGTGCGTCATTTTTGCCGAAAGCATAAATACGACGCACGGCCGTTTAAGCCATTTTTTGGACGGGAACTCCTACCTTGCATATAATTAACGCAAGGCGGGTTGCCGCATCCAAACAATGATGCACACAGTGGAATTTTGTCATCCGCGGGCTCGGGCGTCAAAGTTTAAATATGGGGCAACGTTTGCGCTGATTGTGCTTCATAATTTTTGATGCACAATCGGCACAGACGGAGTATAAATATGCCCCTAAGAGTCTTGGGCCATATGTACGAACACATTTTCCCATAGACACAGAATACTGGTGCTGCTGCTGCTGATGGTTGTGGCAGTGGTGGTACTGCTGGCAGAGCTGCTGGTGGTGGTGGGGTGAGACTCCAGCCCATCCCCTGCAGCCTCAGACGGCTGCCCACTGCTGCTGCTGGTGGTGGTGGCAGTGGTGGTGCTGCTGGTTGTGCTGGTGGAGGTGGTGGTGGGAGGCTCCAACCCATCCCCTGCAGCCTGGGACAGCTGCACCACCATGGTTGATGGTGTGGGCTCCAACTGAGTCCCAGCACCAGGCCCCTTGTCCTTTCCGCCTGCTGGTACAGGCCCCTTGCCCTTCCTGCCAACAGCTGGGGATGGCTCCTTGTTCTTCTTGGCAACAGCAGGGTATTGCTCCTTGCCCTTCCTTTCAGCAGCTGGGGACTGCTCCTTGCCCTTCCTTGTAGCAGCTGGGAGTGGCACCTTGCCCTTCCTTGCAGCAGCTGGGGGTGGCTCCTTGCCATTCCTGGCAGCCCTTGGGGCAGGCACCCTCTCCGTGTGACTGCCTGGTGCCCGGGATCCTTTCCCACCATGAGTTGCTGAGGACACTAGTGTGCCCATCAACTGGGTGCCTGACGTGCTTGGCTGGGTTTTAACCACCCTGGCCTGACGTGAAGGATGGGGGGAAGGAAGGGTAGGGAAGAGGTCAACGGTGGAGAGGAAAAGCTTCTTAGGGACATTGGGGCAGGAAGAGGGAGAAGGTTTGGGAGTGGAGGAAGAGGGAGTGATTGTAGGAGAAGTCTGTCTGCTGTGTTTGGGTGCAGGTGCATGGGCTGGATGCTGTTGTGAGGTGGATGGCTGTTGGGGTCTGAGTGCTTGCGTTTGTGTACCTTGGGAGGGGGGACAGACACAGTGGGAGAGGACACACGGGATGTATGCATGGATGTGGGGGTGGTGACTGGCAGTGACGTATGTGATCTGAGAGGTGTGCTGGTGATGCTGGTAGTGGATGAGGATATAGTGCATGCAGGTGCAAGTGTAGACACAACTGGGAGGGAGGAGGAGGAAGAGAAGTAGAGTGCCACAGTGGAGGTAGTGGATGTTGGTATGTCTGCATCTGGATGGTGTTTGTGTGAGTGCCTGTGGGATGAAGTGATGAATGCGTACATTACCATTGACCACTGTACCCCATAGGGCCCAATGATATCCAATGAGGAGTTGCACGGAGGTTCCTGACTGCCCCCTTCAACGGTGCACAATGTCAGCGAAATTACCTCACTTCCACCTGTCCCTCCATACAGGACAGGCGGATGCCATTTGAGGGAGGGGGCAGGCCATGGATCCTAACTGCATCACAGTTCACAATTGTACATTCAGGACATACACCACCAACAAATTGAAAAAAATGACATCATGCATTGAACTGTAGTGGTTACAATGTACAGATTATGACCAGCTCCTCACTCTTTTGCCCCATAGATTGCTACCGCTGCGGATGAATAGGAGGTGGAGACATCCCCGTGTACAAACCCCTGGTGGACTTGGCAACAATGGAGGTCAGGCACATCATCCTCACCTACAGACTTGACAGGGCCACAATCATAGAGCTTTGTGCCCAATTGGAGCCTGACCTGATATCTGCTATCCGTCACCCCACTGGGATCCCCCCTCTTGTGCAAGTGCTATCAGTGCTCCATTTCTTGGCAACTGGTTCTTTCCAAGTGACAGTGGGCTCTGCAGCAGGAATGTCACAGCCAATGTTCTCTTCTCAATAGTGCTGACCAGAGTGTTGGCTTCCCTGATTAAACACATGTGCAGCTATATCATTTTGCTCCAGGTGCAGGATTTGGCCACAGTGAAGGCTGATTTCTATGCAATGGGACATATCCCCAACATTATTGGGACGATTGATGGAACACATATTGCATTTGCCCCCCCCCTGCAAAATGAACAGGTCTTAGAAATCGAAAACATTTTCACTCGATGAATGTGCAGATGGAGTGTTTGGCAGACCAGTACATCTCCCATGTCAGTGCTAAGTATCCAGGCTCGGTGCATAATGCTTTTATCCTGAGGACTAGCAGCATCCCAAATGTGATGGGCCAACTCCACAGGCACAGGGTGTGGCTAATAGGTGAGCCCTGGTTCCCACCCAGTGGATGTTGGTGTATGGGTATGGTGTGGGCCATAAGGGTTAGTGTGTGGCTAACAGTTGTCCCTCAATATTTTCAGGTGACTCTGGTTACCCCAACCTCTCATGACTACTGACCCCTGTGAGGAATACTAGGACAAGGGCTGAGAAACTTTACACTGAGGCACATGGGCGAACAAGAAGGATAATCAAACGTACATTTGGCCTGCTGAAGGCCAGGTTTCGGTGTCTCTATCTAACAGGTGGATCCCTGTGTTACTCACCCAAGAAGGTCTGCCAGATCATCGTGGCATGCTGTGTGTCGCATAACCTTGCCTTGAGACGCCATGTGCCTTTTCTGCAGGAGGAGGAGGCTGGAGATGGCTGTGTGGCAGCAGTGGACACTGTGGACAGTGAAGATGAGGAGGCAGAGGATGAGGATGAGGACAACAGAACTGCAGTGATTAGACAATACGTCGAATGACACACCGGTAAGACAGTGTAACTTCACATTTCATTGACAGTTTAATGTTTGACATTGTCACTGGCAGGCTGTGGTTTCCCACTTCTATGCCCACTCACTGTACCCTTTGGCAACTCTTTTTGCATATGTTGGTGGCCCACTATCTCTCCTGGTGTGTTCACTGCAGCCAACTACAGGTCTTTCCCATGTAAACATTACTGTACAGTTGAATTGCAATGTTTGAACCTTGTTACACGAATACATACTTAGATTATTTGGCATACTACATACTTGTATTTTTTCAAATTGTGTTATTGCAGTGCTCTGACGAAAAGGGGGAAGTGCAATGGGCTGGGGTGATAATGGAGAAAAGTCCAGGTTAGAGTCCAGTCTATTTGTAGCACAGGTGCATTGTCCAAAGGGGCATAGGAAGGGGAGCAATGGCAGTTCAAGGTGGACAGGGTGACGGAGTAGGACACAAGGGTGACAATCAGGAGAGTCTCATTTCCTTGCGGGGGTCTTGGCAATAGTCTCTGGCTTCTGCCTGGATTGCAGGGAACGTTTGCGGGGTGGTTCTCCTTCTGCAGGGGCAGGGGTGCTGGTGGCCTGTAGGTCCTGTGGCGGAGCTTCCTGTCCACTAGCAGCAGCGGAGTTGGAGGTCTGTTCAGTAGCCTGGCTAGTGGCAGGGGCCCGCGGGTATGACATTGCCTACCTCATACTGTTGGCCATGTCTGCCATCACCCCTGCAATGGAGACCAAGGTGGTGTTAATGGACTTCAAGTCCTCCCTGATCCCCAAGTACTGTCCCTCCTGCAGCCGCATGTTCTCCTGCAACTTGTCCAGGATCTGGCCCAGTATATCCTGGGAATGTTGGTATGCTCCCAGGATCGCGGTCTTGGCCTCCTGGAGAGTCGGTTCCCTGGGCCTGTCCTCCCCCTGGTGCACAGCAGTCCTCCCAGCTTCCCTGTTGTCCTGTGCCTCTGTCCCCTGAACCGTGTGCTGACTGCCACTGACCCCAGGTCCCTGATTGTCATGGGTGTGTGGGGTGGCCTGGGGTCCCTGTAGGGGTGGACACACAGGTGACTGACGTGTCCTAGGGACAGAGGGAGGAGCATGAAGGGTGGGTGCTGTGGTGGTGTTTCCTGAGGGGGGAGGCTCTGTGGTGGTGTGAGACTGTGCCTGGGTAAGCGACTGTCTGGAGGTCACTGATGGGCCAGGTTGGTCATCCAGATCAAGGTGACCAGAGCTGCTGTCATTACTGTGGACCTCTTCTGTGGGGGTACTGGAAATTGCTGGTACCTCTTCTCCGTTGACATTGGCTGGGATACCTGTGGGGATGTAAATGCAGTGTTATTGTTTCTGTGTGTGACATATTGTGCCTGGGTGGGTTGCCCTCTATGGTTGTTATTGCCCTGGCAGCTTTGCCTTTTGTGAGTTGTTATTTGTTGGGCTAGCTGAATGTCTCTAGTGTGTATGCTTTAGTGATAGGTGTCCATGCAGGTCTGTGAGTGGTGTCCATGCATTGGTGGTGCATGCAGGGCATGGCATTGGGATGAGTGAGATGTGATGGTGGGGTGTGTGGGAGGTGGTGGGGTGTTGGGAGTGAGGGTAAGGGTGGGGGTATGTGATAGCATGCAGGTAGGGGGTGAAAGTAGTAAAGAGTTGACTTACCAGAGTCCAATCCTCCTCCTACTCCTGCGCCATAGCTCCATCTTGCTAGCAATGGATATCTACTGCACCTGTGATCCAAATAGCTGTGGCTCTACCTGGATGATTTCCTCCACCATGACCCTTAGCTCCTCCTCAGAGAATCTGGGGTGTTGCTGTGGTGCCATGGGGTAGTGTGAGTGGTGTGGGGGAGGGTGTGTAGGGTGATGTGTTGGGGTATGTGATTTAAGGTGCATGGGTGGTGTATTGGTGATGGAGGTATGTGGCTCTGGTTGTGTAAGTGCTCTTGCTGTCTCTCTGTTGGCAATTGTTTGTAGACGCAAGGGGTTGTGAGTAGTGTGGGTGTGTGTTTTATAGTGGTGTGGGTGTGTGGGTGTGGTGTGTGTATGGGTGCCAGGTGTATGTAGTTTGAATTGTCCAATGTGGTGTAGTTTTGTTTGTGTGTGTGTATTTTGAGCGTGACGGTATGTTCCGCCAATGGTTTAAATCCATTAAATGTCCACTGTGGTGATTAATGGGTCATAATGTTGTGGGCGTTGTTCTGTTGGCGTAACGGTGTGAGTCTTGCTACCACCAGTTTATCACTGACCTTTGGGCTGGCAGACTTGTTTATGTGGCTGTATAATGAAGGATTGGTATCCGTGTGTCATAATATGGTGAGTGGATATCCGCCGCCGCCGCGGTATGTTGGCGGCAGTCAGCATGGCAGTAAGTGGGATTTACCGCCAATGTCATAGTGAGGGTCTTAGTCCTTAAAAAACAGTGAGAACGCTGTTATTTCACGATAGTACCTGGGTAGCGCCAAAATAAAGCTGCACGGGCAAGTATGCAACTAAAAAAGTCCAGCGATGCGTCGATTTGTCCCCTGCAAGCAAGAACGTGTGTCGTTCCTCTTTCAGTCAGGTCAGCATGCATTGTTTCTTGTCTCCCATAAGAGAGTGATGCATTGACCCGGACAGCACCTCGGGTCCGGGCAGGCTTTGTGTTGATTTTCTGCACCCCGCACTGTTGCGTTGAAAGCCGGTTGCACAGTGTCAAGAAACCGCACTGCATGGGGGCTTGTGTCATTAACAGCAGCCACTGAGGATGTTGTGCATCATTTCTCCAGCCGCGTTGTGTCGATCTTCCAGCCGCAATGCAGGTGGAGCGTCGCTTTTAGCCACAAAACTGGCTACGCATCGTTTATCAGCCTCGAGGCGGGTAGTATGTCAAAAGCTTCCTCACATGGCGGTCTTTACATGGATTTCTGTCCTTTTCCACCAGCTGCACCTTTCAAGGGCCTAGCGAAAGGTTAGGCCACCTTATGGTAGGCAGGACTCTCAGCAGAAATCCCAAGTGCTGGCAGAGAGAAGTCTTTGTTGCCCATGAGACTTCAACAACAGGAGGCAAGCTCATCCAAGCCCTTAGAGATTCTTCTCAAGCAGGAATGCACAACAAAGTTCAGTCTTTGTGCCCTTTCACAGGTAGAAGCAGCAACTGCAGGATAGCCCAAGAAAGCACAGTCACAGGCATGGGCAGCACTTCTCCTCAGCTCTTCAACTCTTCTCCTTGGCAGAGGTTCCACTTGGTTCCAGGAGTGATCTAATGTTCAGGGATTTGGGTGTTCTTCATATACCCCTTTCTTCCTTTGAAGCAGACCTATTTCAAAGAGAAGGCTCTGTTGTTTTCATGATCCTGCCTTGCCCAGGCCAGGCCCCAGCCACACACCAGAGGGTTGGAGACTGTATTGTGTGAGGGCATGCACAGCCCTTTCAGGTGTAAGTGACCACTCCTCCCCTCCCCTCAGCCCAGATGACCCATCAGGATATGCAGGCTACACCCCAGCTCCCTTTGTGTCACTGTCTAGAGGAGAGATGCAAACAGCCCAATTGTCAAACTGACACAGACAGGGAATCCACAAATAAGCAGAGTCACAGAATGGTGTAAGGAAGAAAATTCCTACTTTCTAAAAGTGGCATTTTCAAACACACAATCTAAAAACCAACTTCACTAAAAGATGTATTTTTAAATTATGAGTTCAGAGACCCTAAACTCCAGATTTGAATCTGCTCCCAAAGGGAATCTGCACTTTAAAGGCAGCCCCCATGTTAACCTATGAGAAAAATAGGCCTTGCAACAGTGAAAACTGAATTTGGCAGTATTTCACTGTCAGGACATGTAAAACACATAAGTACATGCCCCACCTTTTACATACACTGCACCCTGCCCATGGGGTTACTTAGGGCCTAACTTAGGGGTGCCTTATACGTATAAAAAGGGAAGGTTTAGGCCTGGCAAGTGGGTACACTTGCCAAGTCGAATTGGCAGTTTAAAACTGCACACACAGACACTGCAGTGGCAGGTCTGAGCCACGTTTACAGGGCTACTAATGTGGGATGCACAAGTGATGCAGGCCCACTAGTAGGATTGTATTTACAGGCCCTGGGCACCTCTAGCGTATTGTACTAGGGACTTACTAGTAATCCAAATATGCTAAACATGGAAAGTCAATTTCACATACATTTTACATAGGATCACTTGCACGTTACCGCCGGATAGCAGAAGTAAAGTGCCTAGAGTAACAAAAACAGCAAACATAGGGTCCAGCATACATCAACAACCTGGGAAACAGAGGCAAAAATTAGGGGAGACCACGCCAAGGATGCAAAGTCTAACAGAAGTGTTGTAGTGAGATATTTACAATATCCAGGTCAGTGACCCCATTTGTGAAATCCAGATATTTGTGACGCAACACAAGCCCAGGGTTGAGGGACATGTCATGGGATATGCTTCGAAGTAGTGTTGATAAGTGTAGAGGAACAATAAATGCCAATTGGTAAGTGAGAGACAATTACAGTCCATAGCAGACAGATCAACAGTGTGTGGGTGAAGAGTGCATATATCCTACTGAGACAACACTGGCATGATCTGTAGCACAGAACTAAGGAGAACACTGCCCATGTGGCATAGACTGGTGCTACTGGGTACTCTTCTGAGTAAAGGTAATCTGTTCCACATCTTCATCCTCTGATGTGTGTGATGCCTCCTGTGCCATTGGTGGTAGTGGGGATATAGAGGGGGCCACACACACTTCAGCGGTTGAAGATGTAGAGTCCCAATCCCCAATATAAAGAAAGGTACACTGTTCCATACGGCATCCAACCTATTAGGGGTGTCGGAAGAAAAAAGCGAATGAAAGTCAGAGATCCAGAGGAGTATCAGGAGAGCCCTCAAGCACCCACTAGGGTGACCTGTTTCCTCATTGGGCAATCTCCACGCCAGACTGGTGCTGCAATGTCTAGTGGGCCGCCCCCCAATGGGGGTGGTACTATACCGAAGGCAATTTGCCAGCTAAAGGTCTGGAATAAGAACTGACTAGAGAAGTAAAAAAGGATGTGTGAGTGAAGGAGAGTGAGGATAAAAATAAGAATGGAGTCCAGGTTGTTCTCTATCATGCTGCTGCCAGTTTGGGAGGGCAGTTGTTGTAGCATCTCCCTCATGGAGCAACTATGTCCTTTAGACAATGGTGGACTCGACACAGTGCGAAGTATGTGCCTTGGTTAGCAGCTGTGTGTTGATTAGCTGTCATGAGGCATGTGCGCCTTTCCTGTACGCTGGCTGCCATGGTCTCCATTCCAACCGCACCTGCTTGGCTAGCACCGCAGGACTCCTATCACTGTCCTCTGGAAGCTTGTGCCTGGGTCCTTGGAGTCCTATTCTGTGTCTGTACTGGCAGGTTGTACATTTTGGGTGTTGGGTGGGTCATCTGAGATGGCTGCTGCATTGGTTGTCCTCCTTGCAATTGGAGGTGGTGTCTGCAGGGATACCAGGACATCCTGGAGAGTCTGTTGACTGATGGTTGTCATCTGGTCATCCAGGTCATTGGAGAACCCCAGGACAGGCAGATCCTCAGTACAGCCATTGTCCTCTGGCATAAAATCAGTCTTTCTATGTTATGGCAGTTGACATGTCAAGTCATTGATTTGCTATTGGAGTCTCAGTGACAACTTATACCCCAGACACTGTTCTTGTACATTATGGGTGTAATTTATCAGCCCTTTGCCCCACCTGAGTATCACGCAAAGGGAAACTCAGGTAGCGCAATAGGCTGAGTCATATTTACAAGGTGTCATGTATTTCCTTTTGGTGGCTTGACACCATCTTGTTATTGTGGCCTTTTCCTATGCATCAATTTGCATGGTAGTGACTTGCAATGGGTGTTTAGTGATCAAGCCACACCAACACACATTGCAGTTTACCTCTGTCTCAGTTTTATGTGTTTTTCATTTACCAGGGCTGCACCAAAACCTTACACCCCCAAGAGATGGCATTACCAAGGCACAATATTGTAGTTTCCTTTGATTGCCCCTACTGTTGATGTATGTGTATGTGTGGCATGCAATAGATGGTACCTTTTAACTTGCACAACAAACCTCTCCCTGGCAGGTTTATAAGACATGAATTGCAAACAACAAATTTATGTTTTTCTTTGAATGAACTTATTTTCACAGGAATCTCTACAACTTGGACCTCTTTTCCCGAGTGGGATAGGTCTGGTACTTCCACTGTTCTCAAAGTAGAACTGGTAGTTCCTGTGTCAATTAGAAATGACACTTGGTGGCCATTCACTTAACTTTCCAAAAATGGCCCATTTTGTTCCGCCTCTAAGACTAAAGCAAGCATGCAATCTACCTCCCCTCTCCGGCATTGTATTTGTGAGGAGCCTGAATCTGAATGTCCATTGCTAAACATAGGAAATTGCAGAAGCAAATTCTGATTTTGCATCACATTCTGGTTTTGCATCTGTACCACATTTCGATTAATTTTTGGTAAATTATTTTATTTCATTTTGTGTAGTTAAAATTCTATTGAACTATAGGTGTTTGTCGATTAGGAACCACTGGAGTCTGATTTTGCATCGGTACTTCTGCCTGTTGCTTAGAAGCATTTTGCATCTGCAATTGATTTCCTCCCTGCAATTGATTATTGTTAATTCTATTTGGATTGAGGCTACATTTGAACTTCCCATGACCCAACACGTTACAAAAATGATAAGGAGTCATCTTTTTGAGCGTCGCAACACCAACACCTGTACTTCGATCAATCGGAGCATCTCTACTTCTACCCTGAGACACCATCATTCCACCTTGAACACCTTGCTTCCTGATTGAAAACCACCACTCTGGATTCCATTTTAACCATTCACATTCTGAACTGCATCACCATTTCCCACAAACAACTGATTCTGAAGCCCTCTTTATGCAAATTTCATCTCGACCAACACAAACTTCTCTTTAAGTGTACGCTGTTTGATCTCTTTTAACTCACTGCAATACTTTACATATCTCAGGATCGCACCTAGAGATTTTGTATGCCAACAATTCACATTCTGCTGTATATGCTGACTAATCTCAGGTCTCATATCAAGCACAAACTGTGAAATGAAAAGTTCCATATCTGCTGGTTCAAGATGTGTTTGACCTGTATGCTACTGAAATGCTTTCATCAATCTCTCACAGTATTCATGCATGGACTCCTTAACTCCTAGTGAATTCAATTCAATCTCAATTAATCCAGCTTCTTAAGAAGGACTCTGCTTTTTAAAAATGTAATTGCCTCATTAAACTTAGTCATTATAGAGGTGAAGGTTCATTTGTGTGAGAAAGAAAGCTGTGAAATAGGAACAGTTTCAGTCAAGATGGTAAGTTCTAACTTCTACACAGAAGAAACATTCAACTACATTTTATACAACTTAGCTACAATCAGATTTTTGAATCCATCCGGTTTCTGAAAGACAGAACAGTAATGTAAATTTGATCCGCAAACAGCTTACGTCATTTTGATTCTCACACATATTCATACTAAAAGCCTATTCGTATGGTGGAAGTTTTAAGATTAGTTTAGCAAGTTTAAGATTCCAAAACAACCCAATCTGTTAACAAACATAGAAAATATAACTTTTCTTTGTTAGCATAGAAAGTTTGTGCCAAGAAAATTAATGCAGAGAGTGACAAAAAAAAATCTTGAAAGAAACACTTCTGCCAAGCTATGGCCATTTGGAATTTGTTAATGTGAGCATGTCAAGCAAGTGCTGGTCATGCAGAGTTTAGAAAGGACGATGCATGTTTAAAATGCAGCGTTTTGTTAGCCTACAAATCACTCATACAAGTTACTACTATAATTATTTTTATTTTGTTCAAGTGTCTATCAGGACTTACCCAGTGCAAGCAGAAGGCATTCGGTAACTAGCCCCCAGCCTCACTTAGGAGTTGAAGATGAAATACCCACCAAGAGAGGGGAGGCCTAGGCAAGAAGACAAACAGACAATAAAGTAACAAGACAGGAACCATAAACAATATGAATGACAACTAGGAAATAAAACAAGGAATATAACAAAAAAAGAGAAGGGACGAAGCAAACCAAGTGCAAACTGTGGCAAATAGTGAATTGTCATAACAACCGCTGTTGCCAGACGAGAGAATTCTATACAGGTAAACCTTGTTTCCCCACGTGTTTTAAGACCTGACAATCCCTTGCAATTCCAGTGATGGGACCTACAAACAGCTCTGCCATTGACCTATTTCCTTAAATTTAGTGGACATGCAATTTCACACCAGAGACACACAGCTTTACAAAGTACCTAAACACTAACATGAAGTAATGAAGTATCCCATGATAGAACATTAATCAATCTCTACCAATGCTGATTTTTATTATTAAAATATGTAACTACATCAGTATGTTGGAAAACCAGTTTGTACAGCAAAGCAGAGGGAGTTGTTTTTTTAATAAAAAAAATACATTGAAGTTACAGTATCCCACTGCAGCATTAAACTGCAATCTGTTAATATTCTGCAGATTGCCCTCTGCAGGCAAAAGACCCACAAACATCCTTCACCATAACCAGAAAAACATTGTTTTCTGGTGAATGGAATCGTAACATCACTTCCAATGTTGTTTCCTGGATTTATTGTGATCCTATACATCTTTTGCTCATCTGTTGTTCTGAGTTCAAGTGAGGATCCCTGTTTAGATTGGGGCTTCAGGTAATTAGCCCTGGCTGCACCACGTTTGTGACAATAGTGTTTCCACATGGTCACTGATGATTGAGCCACAAGTTATCTATCACCACATATTTTAGGTGTTTTGATGTTACCTTTCCTGGCTTTTTCATGATTTATGGTCTTACTAACTTGGATCACTGTACCTCATTACACAGCAATGTAAAATAAAATTCAAGGCATTCACTACTGCATCCACTGTTGCTGATTATGAAATGGGCAAATTTTAGATGGCTTTATAGCATACTAGTCCCTCTGGCGTGCACACAAAATTACACCAAAACACTGCAACAGATATTTCTATGAGCATCTATGATGCATGTAACATTCACCCCTTTTGCATTCTTGAAACCTTGACTTTTCAGTTTAACTAGATCTATTTCCCACCAAAAATTTCATAACCACATTTAAGGAATCACTTTACTTATTTAATGTGGTAGTTTAAGGCCTCCTGAGTGGGAAAATGCTACATGATTTTTCAGCCAACCCCATCACCTCCTAAGGTTGAATAGGATGGTGCTGTTGCACAAGTTAAATGGTATAAGTGACAGCTCTTCCAAACACTGCAGCCAGAACTGAGAACAACAAATAATTGACTATACGAAACAGATTGGAAAAACCACTTTCCATCAACTGATGCACTTGAGACTACAGACATCTGAAATGTATCTACTTATATAACCCTACCACATTGTAAACTACGTAGACTTTGGCTTAGTATGGTAGATTAACCTCTGATCAAAGCAGAAGTAACGTCCATTAATTGGAACTTGTCATACCTTGCAACAGTTTTTCAAATGGGAAAACTGGCAACCTCTAAACTATGAATGATTAGTTGTCCAACCGGAAAAATCTTCACTCCTTAAAAATTTAGCATTTTCAAGATCCTGTATTGAGGTGTGTAATCTCTTTCAACAGGCCCAGAGCTGTGATTTATAGGGTATGTCTGTGAACTGTGCAGCAATGGTCCTGGCTGCTCCACGAAATCTACTGCAATGAGAACATATAGACCGCAGTAAGACATTTATTAGGGTGAATAGAAAGCATCTTCGGATGACACACTTGAAATGAAGAACTCCACGTTACATTGTAACCATGATGCGGCTTTTTTAGTCTAATAATTTGCCTACTTTAACCTTTGAATGGAGGTTTGGAGCCCCTGGGAAACAAAATACGAGCATGAGGTTGGCCTCTTGTAGTCCAATTATTTCTTTAGGCATACCAGGCCAACTAAAAGCAATAAATAGGAGTGAGAATTATCACTCCAAATATAAGTGAGCATGTACTGACTCATTTTATAGGGTTCTGATTAAATTAGTGGACAACACGTTAATGTGTCTCAAGTGGTCTAATACAACTCTGAGTCAAGGTTTACAAAGACCAAGGTTATGGTGTTTGAGGTTTGTGGAAGATTAGAGAAATTACTTGTTAGGGCGAAAACACACCGATTAAGTGTTTACAGATTGCATAAACTTGCAGTTCTTAAAGTTAGCTAGAGAACTGACACCTTGACAAGTAAGTTTGGTCTTGTTTTTTTTTCTGGCTATGACTTTGTAGTAAACTGTAGTGAAGGTCTCAACAATTGTGAAGCTGATGCTACACCATGCTACATTAACTAAAACTTGTGCTTTATATATGCACTGCATTTACCCTTTACATTGTTTATATCATCTGAAATCAAAGCATCTACAGCAACACTTATGACATTGGAAATCACATGATATGGAAAATTCAGTGCATGGCAGAGTGCAAGTTACAGTTAAAGTAGTGTGGCTACCAATGGATGTTTTTTATTTTTTTAATAAAAATGTGTTTCAGATTGCTCACCTTCATACAGACTGTGTTCAACTTGGAAGCTACATTACATGAACTAAAACTTGCACCTTCTCCATGTACACTTATACTGTTTTATATTAGCTCATTTATACCATCTAAAATAATAGTATTTACAATAGGAGTTATGACATTACAGTGGATAGTAGAGTGGCAAGTTATAGGTAATGTAGTGTGGCAAATAAGTTGAATATAGTGTATTTGAAAGCACGCAAGTTATAGTAACTTGAAGGTGTTGTGCAAATGATAAATTAAAGATATAATTATAAATTTAGAAACTTAAATTTGTGTACTTTAACTTTTGTTTGTAGCTAAAAATTAAATATAGTTTTATTAATGTAAGGTAGGGCCTAAATCATAAATTTATGGTATAACTATAACTGAAAATGTTCTAATATTTGTGTATTTTATGTACGGTTGTTATGGAAAGAGTAAATACATTTTTCCTAACAATAACATAGGTTTAAGCTTTGATTTTGTAATTAATTTCAATGGTTTTAAACAGTTTGTTCTTCAATATTTTGACTTCAAATGTTTCATTGATATTTGTATTGATGGTATAAAAGCTGTCATGAGTGCTGTTAAACCTGGGGTAATAAGCAGTGCATGGTGAGGGTGCGAGTTATAGTTACTTGAAATAATTAACTTTAACTGCTGAATTTCTCTGGTTTTGCGTGAGTAAATTCAGAACCTAACTATAACGTCCCTGTAAACTTTGTTTTTTTGAGTGAATTTCTATAACATATATATATATATATATTAACAGAGAGGTTACAGGGACGTTATAGTTAGGCTCACATTTTAAACGTACAAAACCATAGAATGTCACTAGTTCTAGTTAGAGTAACCTCAAGTAACTATAACTTGCGCCCTGACCATGCACTTCTGTTTACCCCACAAATTACGGCACTCATGACATCTTTGATAACATCAGTGATAATATCAATGTAATATTTGCAGTAAAATCTTTGACGAAGAAACAACTGTGCATGTAACCTTTGGTTTTTTAAGTGACTTTCTATTTTTTTTTATGTATAGTAATTTTCATTACTATACATTAATCCAACAACCGCTGCGCACTGCCTTCCTCTGTGCACAGCAGCTTTTGGCGAAAGGCCAACTCCCTATAAGCACCCAAAATTTAACCATGCACGGCCTTTGCCCATGCACAGCAGAGTTTGCCCACAAGACCTGGACTGCAGCCACACCCTACGGCCAACCCCCTAACCACTCACCCCCATGCTGTGCACAGCCCTTTGGCCATGCGTGGGGGAAGTTGGCCTCAAAAAGACGAAGCGCAGGAGCCAGCAGTTCAATTCGATTTCTTTTTATTTTCACTGGATCTGCCGTAAATCACATTGAAAAAAAGGCTTTTTAGCCATAGGGGTGGAGTCCCTCTGGGAACACAGCACCAGGACGTAGGGGTCAGGGTGTCTGTACCCTGGCCCCTTTTCTTTTTTTTTTTACTTTGTTTTCTGGGACTCTGCTGCTGAGTCCCAAGATAGCTGCTAACAGTTCTTGGTTAAAGTGTTGACAGCCAAGCAGATCTCAGCATGAGATTGGGAGGGGTCACAAATCCTTCGCGTCCCTACATATACAAATTTGTTTTCCCCTAAATTTCTCGAAAACTACTGAACGGATTTACACCAAAACCAAAAAAAGTCACCTACTGGACCAGGACCTACCTCTCTGCAAAATTTGGTGTAATTCCTTCCAGTAATTTCAGCTCTATCAACATTCACTTTTCCCTATGGAAAAATTAATAGGGAAAAAGTGTTTTGGGACCCCCCTTTTACTCAGCCCCTCTGAAAGGATCATCTTGAAACTTTACAGACAGCAACTGACATGATTGACAAATGTTTTGGGAACATTTACTGAAGATTCGTCAAGGGGCACCAAAGATATAGGCAACTAAAAAACAGACTTTACATAGAAAGAAGGTACTAACTATAACTACCTAGTGGCGACCTGCGGTCAGACCTCCCCCTAACCACCCAAACCCCCGCTGTGCAATGCCCTTTGGCCATACAGGGTGGGAGTTGGCCGCAGTCTGCCTTTCTGGGTGTGAGAATAGGTGTGAGAGGGTGTATCTGGGGGTGAGTGGCTGTGAGAGTGTCTGTCCAGGTGTGCGAGTGGGTGCATCAGTGTCTTAGTGGGTGTGTCAGTTTCTTTGTGGGTTTGTGAGTGAGTGCATGAGGGTTTCAGTGGTCTTTGAGTGGGTGTCTGAGACTCTGAGTGAGTCTGTGAGTGGGTGTGTGAGTTTCTGAATGATTCTGTGAGTGGGTGCACGAGGGTCTGAGTGGGTCTGTGAGTGGGTGCATAAGGGTCTCGGTGGGTGTGTGAGTGGGTGAGAAAGACTGAAAAATAAATTTAGAGAGAGAAAGAGAGAGAGAAAGAAAGAGTGAGAGGGAGAGAAATAGAGAGTTTTTTTAGACTTTAGTGAATGATATAATTAGAATGAGATATTTTGGGACAAATTGAAAAGAAAAATGTATTTGTCAATTTAAAAGAGTGAGATGACCTTTCATTATGAATCTTAACATTTGAAGTTGAAAACAAATTAAAAAAGGGAAATGACTGCAAACATACCTGGACCAGAACCCTCAGCTTTCAGTGTGAGGGTCTGTGATGTTAACCATTATGCAACAGGTGACTCCCTACTGTGCTTTTTAGTCATTGCATGAAGAGACCATTACAATGACTATCCCTCTCGCTCCCATCCCATTATGGGATGGAAGAGATAGAGAGTGACAGTACTGTGGGGGTAGCCGAAAATCCCCTGTGGTCCTAGCTAGCTCCCAATGTCCTGTGGGAGGAAGCATTGCTCCCACAAGCAGGGAACTGCTTTAAGTAACAGTTCCCTACATTTGGAAGCAATGTTTTTATATTGTTCCTCTCACACATATTTGCATGTAGGTGAGAGAGATGAAATCTCAGCTTTTTGCAAGGGAGAGCTGTTTAACAGCTCTCTCTTGCAGAAAGTAGCCTTTTGGGGATGATTATGAACATGGCAGTGAACAGAAACCCGTCATATAAAGGTGCAAAAATCAGAACCAGACAAAAAAATTCCCTGCCACCAGTCACCGCCAGGGCCTTGTCGACAAAAATGGTGGACATCCCACCCCGCCACCGCCAAGCACACAAAGCCCCGCCCTCCAAATAATGAAGCACAAATCACAGTGGCAGTCAGTGGAAGTCGAACGACCATTGGCAGTACAGACCGCCACGGCCAGCAATGGGACCCAACAGTAAGAATTGCACACTGTTGGACTTTTTTGCTTATGCAGGGTCATCCCCAATCTTTTTGCCTCCTGCCTCCTGCCTCCTATTTTTTCTGACCTGTTGCTGTTGGCTTTTGAACTCTGAGCACTTTACCACTGCTAACCAGTACTAAAGTGCATATGCTCTTTGTGTAAAATTGTATGTAATTGGTTCATCCATGATTGGCATATTTGATTTACTAGTAAGTCCCTAGTAAAGTGCACTAGAGGTGACAGGGCCTGTATATCAAATGCTACTAGTGGGCCTGCAGCACTGGTTGTCCACCCACATATGTAGCTCTGTAATCATGTCTCAGACCTGCCATTGCAGTGTCTGTGTGTGCAGTTGTACTGTAAATTCGACTTGGCAAGTGAACCCACTTGCCAGGCCTAAACCTTCCCTTTTCTTTCATGTAAGGCACCACTAAGGTAGGCCATAGGTAGCCCCAAGGGCAGGGTGCAGTGTATGGCTAAGGTAGGACATTTGGGCCCTCATTACAACATTGGCGGTAAATCCCGCTTACCGCCGTGCAGAAGACCGCCAACACACCGCCGCAGCCGTGGAATTCCGCCACAGCTATTATGACCCACAGTTCTGAATCCGCCAAAATCGAGACACCCACACAAGTCCGCCACACCAAAGGTCAGTGATAAACTGGCGAAAACAAAGCCTCCACCGTCACGGCAACAGGAATATGCCCACACTATCACGACCCACGAATCCACGCAGCGGTCTTTCAACCGCGGTATTCTATTGGCGGTACACACCGCCGCGCTCAAAATACACACACATTTACAAAACACAACCACATTGGACTGTTCAAAATACACACACCTGATACACATACACACACCACTCCCACCCACCCAATACAATATAAAACACACACCCACATCACCCACAAACCCTTACGACAACAATTCACGAACGAAAGCCAGAGAGAGACAGCAGCAGCAAGAACAACAGCATCCACAGGCACACAACACCATCACCCACAGAACTTCCACGCATCTCACACAACACCCCACTACATATCAGCACACTTATCACCCCACACTCCACCCCACACATCACCTACACCACCCCATGGCACGGCAAAGACACCCCAGGTTCTCGGAGGAGGAGCTCAGGGTCATGGTGGAGGAAATCGTCCGGGTAGAGCCACAGATATGCAGATCACAGGTGCAGCACACCTCCATTGCAAGGAAGATGGAGCTATGGCGAAGAATAGTGGACAGGGTCAACGCAGGGGGACAGCACCCAAGAAATCGGGAGGACATCAGGAAGAGGTGGAACGACCTACGGGGGAAGGTGAGTTCCGTAGTCTCAAGACACCACCTGGCGGTTCAGCGGACTGGCGGCAGACCCCCACCTCCTCCCCCACAACTAACAAAGTGGGAGGAGCAGGACTTGGCGATTCTGCATCCTGAGGGCCTCGCAGGAGTAGGTGGAGGAATGGACTCTGGTAAGACAAATCTTAACTATTACATCCCCCCAACCTACCTATATGCCAGTACATACCCCCACCCTCACCCTCACCCCCAGCACCCCAACTCCTCACAAATGTCCCAAGATCACAAACCACACATCCCAACACCAAGCCCTGCATGCAGACAAATCTTAACTATTACATCCCCCAACCTACCTATATGCCAGCACATACCCCCACCCTCACCCTCACCCCCAGCACTCCAACTCCTCACAAATGTCCCAAGATCACAAACCACACATCCCAACACCAAGCCCTGCATGCAACAACAAAGCATTGACACCCATCACTAAAGCATGCCCACTGCACATACCCATACACCCCCCTAAACCATCATCACACGATGTCCCACACAGTAATGCAAGCACTGGGGTACACGGTCACCCACCCATTGCACACCATGACACACACAAATGTAATAAACAACCTTTTATACCCCTGCAGGACCCCTACCCAAGTCACCAGACATGAGGGTCCACACATGTCCACACCACCAACAGAAGAGGCCCACAGTGATGACAGCACCTCTGTCCAACTGGATCTAGATGACCAGCCCGGCCCATCGGGGACCTCTGGACAGTCGGTTCCACTGACACAGTCACAGGTCACTACTGAGCTTCCCCCCTCTGGAAACACCAGCACAGCACCCACCCAGCGGGCCCATACCTCCGTCCCCAGGACACGTCAATCAGCTGTGTGTCCACCACTACAGGGAACCCAGGCTAACCCACCACCCCAACAACAACAGGGACCTGGGGGCAGTGGGCACATGGTCCAGGGGACGGAGGCCCAGGAACACAGGGGAACTGGGAGGGCTGCTGTGCAACAGGGGGCGGACAGGCCAAGGGAACCCACTCTCCACGAGGCCCTCTCCTCCATCATGGGAGCCTACCACCTCTCCCAGGGGGCGATGGCAACAGTACTGGCCAAGTTTCAGGAGACCCAGCGCCTGCAGGAGGAACAGTATACGGGCTTCAGGGAGGAACTCAGAACCATCAACTCCACCCTGGGCGCCATCGTAGGGGTGCTGAAGGAAGTATTCAACACCAGGAGGGACACTGTGGCACTACAAGGGGCCCCTGACACTAGAATGGACGATTAACTGCCCACCACCTCCGCCGGCGCAAGTAGACAGGACGCCCCGCCACAGGACCACCACACCAGCACCCCAGCCCCTGCAGAGGGAGAACAACCTCGCAAATGGTCCCTGAGATCCAGGAACAAGACAGAGAACGATGCCAAGACCCCCGCCAAGAAATGAGACCACCCTGATTGTCATCCTACTGTCCCACTTTGTCACCCTGTCCATACTTAAACTGCCCCAGCTCCACTTCCTATGCCCCTTTGGACAATGCACCTGTGAGACTAATAGACTGGACTCTGCCATGGACATTCCTCCAGCATCACCCCTCACCATTTTACTACCCCCTCCAATATTGAACACTTAAATAAACACCCTTAAAGCACAAAACAATCTGGAGTCTGTCTGTGATTTCGAAATAGTGTATTAGTAATTACAGTGGCAGAATGTTCGTTCAAATGTAATGTCAACATACCTATGTCACACAGCTCTAGTCCATGAGGAATCAAAGCAAATGTCACGCAGTGGGACCCACATCTGTGAAATTGTAAGGGAAAGTGACAACTCAGCGACCATACACTGGGTGAAAACGACAGACAGTAGAGAGGCAGTAGTGTTTAAGTACATGTAGTAGGCAGGTCTGTACTCTTACCTGTGTCTCACTGGAAATATTGCTGGATCACTGAGTCCCTGTTGTTCATGCCTTCTTCCTCTGCTTCCTCGTCTTCACTGTCCACAGGCTCCACAGCTGCCACAACACCGCCATCTGGACCATCCTCCTGCAAAAAAGGCACCTGTTGTCGCAAAGCCAAGTTGTGAAGCATACAGCAGACCACGATGATCTGGCACACCTTCTTTGGTGAGTAGAATAGTGATCCACCTGTCATATGGAGGCACTGGAACCTGGCCTTCAGGAGGCCGAAGGTCCGCTCGATCACCCTCCTAGTTCTCCCATGGGCCTCATTGTAGCGTTCCTCTGCCCTTGTCCTGGGATACCTCACTGAGGTCAGTAGCCATGACAGGTTGGGGTAACCAGAGTCACCTGCAAATGACGAGGGGCAACTGTTAGACACGCACTAACCTGTAGGGATATCCCCAGACCCAGACAACCATTCCCACTGACTAGCTTCCAGGTGCTCACCTAATAGCCACACACGGTGCCTCTGGAGTTGACCCATCACATAAGGGATGCTGCTATTCCGCAGGATGTAGGCGTCATGCACTGAGCCAGGGAACATGGCATTCACATGGGAGATGTACTGGTCTGCCAAACATACCATCTGTACATTCATCGAATGATAACTCTTCCGGTTTCTGTACACCTGTTCACTCCTGTGGGGGGGGGACCAAAGCCACATGGGTCCCATCAATGGCACCTATGATGTTGGGGATATGTCCCAGGGCATAGAAATCACCTTTCACTGTAGGCAAATCCTCCACCTGAGGGAAAACGATGTAGCTCCGCATGTGTTTCAGAAGGGCAGACAACACTCTGGACAACACATTGGAAAACATAGGCTGGGACATCCCTGATGCTATGGCCACTGTTGTTTGAAATGACCCACTTGCAAGGAAATGGAGCACTAACAGCACCTACACTTGAGGGGGGATTCCTGTGGGATGGCGGATAGCTGACATCAGGTCTGTCTTCAACTGGGTACACAGTTCCTGGATTGTGGCACGGTCAAGCCTGTATGTGATAATCACATGTCTTTCCTCCATTGTCGACAGGTCCACCAATGGTCGGTACACCGGAGGATGCCACCATCTCCTCACATGTCCCAGCGGACGGTGCCTATGAAGGACAACAGCGAGCACAGAGTCAAACAACTCAGAGGTACGTACCCACAGTTTACACAGAACACCATTCATACTCAAAAAGTGGCCTGTATGTGTGTTGAGGCAAGGCCTAGGTATGTGTGACGCAGTAGAAAATAAAGCCATGTGGGCCCCTGAAATGGCAGCTGCCTGACCTGTAAAGTGGGACAATGGGATGTGAGGTAACTGCGCTGGCGTTGTACACCGTCGCGGTAGGCGGTCGAAGACCACGGCGCAATGCTGCATTGGTTAACATTGGACCCTATGGGTCCCAGGAGCCAATGACGATGTACGCCGGTGGTGACGGTACGCACCGCCGTGGACGTGACCGCCATTTTCTATCTGTTCAATCACTCGATACCTGATCTTCGACAGGAGAGGACCTACACTGCAAGTGCTGCTGTGACCTCGGTCTGGAAGAGACAATGGCTCGAGTATCTGGGGAAAGGGCCCCTGCCTTCACATCGGAGGAGTTGGAGAAACTCGTGGATGGGGTCCTCCCCAAGTACACGCTACTCTACGATCCTCCAGACAAATAGGTAAGTACACTGGGAGCATGATGTATGAGCTATGCCTGTGTGGAGAGGGCTGGATGTAAGAAGGAAGGGGGGAGAGTGCGGCGTGCATGAAACGACGGTGAATGCATGTGCCACATGGCAAGGGTAGGGATGGGGGCCAATCACCTTGACGGTGCAGTTGGTAATAACTTTCTCTTCCCCCTGTACAATTCATGTAGGTCAGCGCCCACCAGAAAAAGGATATTTGGCGTACCATCCCCAAGGACGTCTGGACCCTGGGGGTCTACCATAGACGGAGCACCCACTGCCAGAAAAGATGGGAGGACATTCGCTGCTGGAGCAAGAAGACGGCGGAGGCTCAGCTGGGGATGGCCTCCCAACGTGGGAGGTGTTCCCGTCGCACCATGACCCCCCAGATGTTCACGATCCTGGCGGTGGCCTACCCGGAGTTGGATGGGCACTTGAGGGCATCACAGAAGCAACAAGGGGGTGAGTAAACTCTCATTCTGCTGACTTTGCGCTCAGTGGAGGGGTCTGGGTGGGGGAGGTGGGCTGTGGGTTTCCCTAGGCCAGGGCGAGTTCCGTAGGCAAGGTCCCTCCGTAAGGCAGGCAATGTGGCACCCCACCTCTGTAGAGTGCCAAGTACACCTAGTCATGCCCCTGTGTCATCTATGTGTGCAGATGTCGTCCATAGCCTTGTAGGCCATTTCCCAGGAATTGAACAGTGGAGCCCAAGAGCGCAGCGTAGTGCAGGGGGCTTCTGTGTCTGTTGTGTCCGCCCACGGTAGCGGTAATGCATGCACTCAACATGTCTTTCTTCTGTCGTCCCCCCCTTTTTGTGGTCTCCCTGTTCTTGTGTGCATTAGCATCATCAGGCGGAGGAGCAGTGGCACCGGAGCACCAGGGGGCTGCATCCCACATGGCTATGGAGGGCCATGCTATGGACTCGGAGTTTACCAGTGGGGCGGAGAGCGAGGGGAGCTCCATGGTGGGGACAGGAGCTGAGACCAGTGACAAGGACTCGTCCTCTGATGGGAGCTCCCATGTGGTGGCGACAACATCTGTGCCACTCCATCTACAGGTACACCTGCCACCCCCCCTTCCAGCACCGCCATCCTAGCAGCCCCTCAGCCTTCGCCCCGTGCCCGCTCACCCGGGAGGGTGGGCATCACCTTCGCCCCAGGCACCTCGGGCCCTGCCCCAGTCACCCCTCCTGCCCTCAGTGAGGAGGCCATTGACCTCCTCAGGTCCCTCACTGTTGGGCAGTCTACCATTTTGAATGCCATCCAGGGTGTAGAAAGGCAGTTGCAACAAACAAATGCATTCCTGGAGGGCATTCATTCTGGTCAGGCGGCCCTTCAGCGAGCTTTTCAGACTCTGGCCTCAGCACTGATGGCAGCCATTGTCCCTGTCTCTAGCCTCCCCCCTCCAACTTCCTCCACCCAGAACCAATCCCCTCTTCCTCAGCCTATCCCAAGCACACAGACCAGCATGCACACACGTCAACACACAAGGGAAGCTCAGGCAAACATAAGCACCACACATCCCACAGGCACTCACGCAAGCATCACACACATGCAGACACACCAACATCCACTGCCTCCACTGTGTCCCCCTCCTCCTCGTCTCCCTCCTCCCTCCCTGTCTCGTCTACACTCACACCTGCATGCACTACCTCTACAGCCACTACGTCCCTCTCCAGCACACCCACCACCACACCCTGCTCATGTGCAGTCACCACCCCCACCACCATTCACATGTCCCCTGTGTCCTCTCCCAGTGTATCTGTGACGCCCCCTCCCAAGATACACAAACGCAGGCACACACCCACCCAACAGCCATCCACCTCACGACAGCCTCCAGCGCATGCACCTTCAAAAAAAGTCAGAAAACAAACACCTCCTACAACCACCACCTCTTCCTCCACTCCCAAACCTCCTCCAGCTACCTGTCCCAGTGTGTCCAAAAAACTTTTCCTGTCCAACCTTGACCTGTTTCCCACACCTCCCCCACCCCGTCCGCTCCTAGGTCCCGAACAAGCACCTCAGCCACAACATCTCCGGGACCAGTGGTGCCTGTAGTCACCGGAATCTGGAGTGCACCGGCCACCAGGGCAGCCAGTGTGACACGGAGCCACAGCACAGACAGTCCCCCACCTGTGAAGCATCAGAAGTTGGCCAGTGCGCGGCGGGAGAGGGGGAAGACTCCAGCCACCAAAGCCGCTCCCAGGGGTCCCGGTGGGAGTGTGGAGTCAGCTGTGACACCTTCCATGATGGGGAAGGGCCACAAGAAACCCGGCAAGTCTTGGAAGAGCAGCACGGCGGAGAAGACCGCCATCATCCCCGCTGCCCAGAAGGCCACCGCCATCATCCCCGCTGCCCAGGAGGCCACCTCCAGCACCAGCCCAGCTGCCCAGGACAGGACCGCCAGCACCAGCCCAGCTGCCCAGGACAGGACCGCCAGCACCAGCCCAGCTGCCCAGGACAGGACCGCCAGCACCAGCCCACCTGCCCAGGACAGGACTGCCAGCACAAGCCCCGCTGCCCAGGACAGGACTGCCAGCACCAGCCCAGCTGCCCAGGACAGGACCGCCAGCACAAGCCCAGCTGCCCAGGAAGCCACCGCCAGCACAAGCCCAGCTGCCCAGGGGGCCACCGCCAGCACCAGCCTTGCTGCCCAGGAGGCCACCGCCAGCACCAGCCCCGATGGGCCATGAAGGACCGCCAGCACAAGCCCAGCTGCCCAGGACAGGCCCGCCAGCACCAGCCCAGCTGCCCAGGACAGGACCGCCAGCGCAAGCCCATCTGCCCAGGAGGCCACCGCCAGCACAAGCCCAGCCTCCCAGGAGGCCACCGCCAGCACTAGCCCAGCTGCCCAGGAGGCCACCGCCAGCACCAGCCCAGCTGCCCAGGAGACCACCGCCAGCACCAGCCCCGCTGGGCCATGAAGGACCGCCAGCACCAGCCCCGCTGGGCCATGAAGGACCGCCAGCAAAAGCCCCGCTGGGCCATGAAGGACCGCCAGCACAAGCCCCGCTGGGCCATGAAGGACCGCCAGCAAAAGCCCCGCTGGGCCATGAAGGACCGCCAGCAGCTGAGTCCCTGCAATGGAGACCGCCGCCTCAAGCACCGCTGAACAGGGCACCGCCGTCTCAAGCACCACTGAACAGGGCACCGCCGTCTCAAGCACCGCTGAAAGGGCACCGCCATCTCAAGCACCGCTGAACAGGGCACCGGCGTCTCAAGCACCGCTGAACAGGGCACTGCCGTCTCAAGCACCGCTGGCCCATGAGCGGCAAGGGCACTGACGCTACTGAGTCCGTCACGGGGTGAATGAAGCACTCTGGGCACCATGCCCCCTCCAGAACCAGTAGAGAATGTCATCCACTACCTCTGTCCCTAGCAGGATGAAGCACTCTGGGCACCATGCCCCCTCCAGAACCAGTGGAGAGATCTATCCACTACCTCTGTCCTTAGCAGGATGAAGCACTCTGGGCACCATGCCCCCTCCAGAACCAGTGGAGAATGTCATCCACTACCTCTGTCCTTAGCAGGATGAAGCACTCTGGGCACCATACCCATTCCAGAACCAGTGGAGAGATCCATCCACTACCTCTGTCCTTAGCAGGATGAAGCACTCTGGGCACAAGGCCCCCTCCAGAACCGGTGGAGACTGTCATCCACTTGAGAGACTGTAGCTTTGCACTCCCCAGGATGGAACAGTGGGCAAGCCACCCACTGTATAGACTTGAGAGACTGTGGCTTTGCACTCCCCAGGATGTAACAGTGGGCAACCCACCCACTGTATAGACTTGAGATACTGTGGCTTTGCACTCCCCAGGATGTAACAGTGGGCAACCCACCCACTGCAGAGACTTGAGAGACTGTGGCTTTGCACTCCCCAGGATGGAACAGTGGGCAACCCCCTCACTGCAGAGATTTGAGAGACTGTGGCTTTGCACTCCCCAGGATGGAACAGTGGGCATGTGGCCCCATCGTGGATTTGGTGTTGTGCACTCAAGCGGCTGAGGTGCGCCCCCTTTCCCGCCCCCTGAGGTGCCTGTTAAGTTGCTCTCTGATGCCCCTGCAGTGTTCTCTCCTTCATGGTCGGGGATCTTGTGTGGGCCTCGCCCATACCATGTGGTTCCAGTGTTCCACAGACTTAATTAGAGCACTACCTGGACTACTATGCTTGGTATATATTTTGTACATGGTGTATATATATATATATATATTTCTGCCTACTTGCTTTTAATATATTACAATGGTTACACTCATTTTCTATTATCTTTGCATTCTTCCGGGGTGTTTGGGGGTGTAACTGTGATGTATTGATGTGCATTAGTGTGTGTGTTGCAGTGGGTGGGGGTGGGGGTGTTGCGTGCTGCTTGTGAGTGTCACTCTCTTTTCCCTCCCCCCTCCACTGTGTCGTAGGTGCAGTACTCACCGTGGTCTTCGCCGCCGGCGTTCGTGCTCCTGGTAGAGGAGCAGGAAGACCATTGCAGGTAGAATTTGGAGTTCCGGGTCCATGGTGTCCTCGTTCCTCGTGTGGTGTGTAGAGGTGAGCGTTTTTTCCTTCGGAATTCCTGTTTCCACCGTGTTTTTATCCGCAGTGAATCCGCCCCGGAAAAGGTGGTGGATTGGCCTGTCATAATAGTGTGGGCGGTACATTGTCCTCCGCCTGTGTGTTGGCGGTGATCGCCATTCTGTTTGTTTGTACCGTCGTGACGGTCGGAGTGTTAAAGTGGCTGTCTTTGTTGGCAGTTTCCATCACGGTGGTAATTGCAAAAAAAACTCCGCCGGCCTGTTGGCGGTTTTACCGCCGCTTTAACACCATCCGCCAGGGTTGTAATGACTACCATAGTAATTTGTTTTATATGTCCTGACAGTGAAATATTGCTAAATTCATTTTTCACTGTTGCAAGGCCTATCCCTCTCATAGGTTAACATGGATGCTACCTTTAAATCTGATTAAAGTGTAGATTACCGTTGGGAGCAGATGGACATCTGTAGTTTGGGGTCTCTGAGCTCACAATTTAAGAATACATCTTTTAGTAAAGTTGATTTTAAGATTGTGTGTTTGAAAATGCCACTTTTAAAAAATGAGCATTTTCTTGCTTATACCATTTCTGTGACTCTGCCTGTATGTGGATTCCCTGTCTGGGTCAGTTTGACAGTTGTGCTGGTTGCACCTCACACTAGACAGTGACACAAAAGGAGCTGGGGTGTAGTCTGTATTTCCTGATGAGCCATCTGTGCTAGGAGTGAGGGGAGGAGTGGTCACTTACACCTGAAAGGGCTGTGTCTGTCCTCACACAATGCCGTCTCCGACCCCCTGGTGAGTGTCGGGGGCTTTTGCCTGGGCAAGGCAGGATTTCACATTCAAAAGAGACTTTACTTTGAAGTAGGCCTACTTCAAAGGAGAAATTGGGTATAAGAAGTGCACCCAAAACCACAGACTTTAGATCACTTCTGGACATCAAGAGGAACCTCTGCCTGGAGAAGAGCTGAAGAGCTGAGGAGAAGTGCTGCCCTGCCTGTGACTGTGCTTTGTGGAGCTATCCTGCAGTTGCTGCTTCTGCCAGAGTAAGAGGGCAAAGACTGGACTTTGTGTGCCTTCCATCTTGTGAAGAAATCTCCAAGGGCTTGATTCAGAGCTTGCCTCCTGTTGTTTGAAGTCTCAGGGACAGAAAAGACTTCTCTCTGCCAGCACCTGGAGTCTCTGGAGAGACTCCTATTCTGCCCTGTGGTGCCCATCCAGTTCCTGGGACCTGAAAGGAGAAGCTGGCAGTCTAAGAGGAAAAAATCCACACACAGAGCGCCGTGCAGGGAAAAGCTTGACGCAACTTCGATCTTCGGCTAAAGAAACGACGTGCCGCCGGCTCCGCGGCTGAGAATCGACGCTCGCCAGAAACGCGACTGAAGAATCGACGCATGGAGCAAGAGAAACGATGCGCAGCATTGCTGACGGAGGCTGGGAGATCGCAACCCGCGCTGCGTGGTGTTTGGATCATCATGAGGCAGAATTTTTTACGTGAACCATTGTGTGCGTGTAAAAACAATGCAAGGCCTTCCTGGACCCAAGAGTGCTGACCGGATTGACGCATCGCTCTCCTGCGGAGAGAAGAAACAACGCGACCGACCCGGCGAAAGTGGAATCAACGCCTCGCAAGCCCCTTTTTGACGCGCACCAGGTATATTTTCACGCTAGCATCGCTGTTGTGTGTTTAAAACTACTTAAAGACTCTTTTTGCATTTTTATTGATAACTTGACTTGTGTATTGTGGATTTTTGTCATTTTGGTCTTGTTTTGTTTAGATAAATATTTCCTATTTTTCTAAACTGGTGTGTTGGTACAAATACTTTACACCTAGCACTCTGCAGTCAAGCCTACTGCTCTGCCAAGCTACCAAGGGGATAAGCAGGGGTTAGCTGAGGGTGATTCTCTTTTACCCTGACAAGAGTGAGGGTCCTTGCTTGAACAGGGGGTAACCTGACTGTCAACCACAGACCCCATTTCTAACACACACATTGGCAAATTTGAAACCTACACACCTGACACACATCCACAACACCATAAAACACTTACAGACACACCCCACAATCCTTTGCATCGCCAATAGGACAACTGAGATTGAGAACTCCACAAGCAGACACTGAACGCCACAACACACGAATTACACACCCAACCACACAACAGCACCTTCACCTAGATCCAAACAACACATCACTCACAACACACACCATTGCACCCCCCAAGCACCCACGCTTCACAGAAAGGGAGCTAAAGACCATTGTGGACGAGATACTCAAGGTCGAGCCACAAATATTCGGGGCCCAGGTCGTGCACACACCCATCACCAGGAAGATGAAGTTATGGCAGACCATTGTCAACAAAGTGGGAAACCATCCACGCACGAGGGACGACATCCGCAAGAGATGGAATGACCTGCGTAGGAAGGTGAGGTCCATGGCATCCTGGCACAACATTGCGGTCCAGAACACTGGGAGAGGACCTCTACCAACACCACCCAACTACACTGACTGGGAGGAAAAGGTACTGGCCATCCTGCACCCTGAGGGTCTTACTGGACTCACTGGAGGAATGCACTTGGGTAAGTCGTCTACAATTACCCCACATCCATCACCACCTGTAATGCATGTACCACCCCACCCCTCCAAAAGCCACCAGGACCAATACCTCACCCAGGCCACAAACACAACATCCAGTCACCCTGAATGCCCACAAATCCACCAACAGGACCACATTCATCCCCCTGTGCACAGCCACCTAGCCCTGCAAGAAATCACAATGGCACTACACCACGCACAATGCACCTCCACATCCCAAGCAAAATACAATGGCAACCTCACAAAGGCACCCTTCATGGCCCAACAGTGGAAAACCTGCACAAAATAGCCCAGCCCTGTGCACCCTATCCGATTTTGCAATTGTAACAGACATGTCCATTCCCCCCAACAGGCACCACCACCCATGCCACCCTGATGGACAGGACAAGGATTGGCAGTGCCCCACATGGAGACAGAGGCACCACCCAGGACACTGGAGCAGGAACCCTGGACAGTGAGGAATTCCCTGGCCCCTCACACAGTCCTGAACTGTCACCATCCAGCAGCCCCACCCAGGATACCACTGACACCCCTACCACCCAGCTACCAACATCAGCCCAGGGTAACCGGCCCCACACCTGTGTATCCAGGCCACAGACTGGTGGAACACAAGGACAGAGGCCACAGTCACCACCTACCAACAGGCAGGAAGATGATGGCCCTAGTACAAGTGGTACCGCCAGACCTGTGCAGGGGACACAGGCACAGGGGGCTAGGCCCAGTGGGAGGGCATCAGTGGCCCAGGGGGGAGGCCACAGAATGGATGCTGCAGCCCAGGACGTGGTCTCTGAGATCCTGGGAGCATACCACCATACCTAGGACAGATTGGCCCAGATTGTGGCCACCATGGAGCAGAGTCAAAGGCTGCAGATAGCCCAACACCAAGAGACCATGGAACAGTGGAAAATGCTCAATGCCACCATGGCCACCACAGCAGGTACACTGCTGCACCGTGTCCCAACCCAGCCTGAGACCCCCACAGACCAGGAAGCCCCTACTACAAACCAAGATACAGACCAGCCAGCAACATCAGCAGCAACAACTGGACTTGTGCCACCATCTGAGGACACACAGGAGATCAGCACCTTAACCTGTACAGGCCAACACCAGGCACCCAAATGGTCCCCCAGGCCCAGATATGGCACTGGAACACCTGCCAAAACCAAGGCCCCCTCTAAGAAGTGACTCTGACAAGAACTGTCCCCCAAGTGTGCCACTGAACCACCATCCCCACCGTGCAATAGCAACCCCAAAACTTGTAAATAACAGATGGACATATTACCACTGCCAACAACCGCTGAGACCATGTAGCCAATATGGACATCCACCAGTAGCCCACTCCCATCCCTGACACCAAATAAAACACCTGTTCACCAAAGTAAATGTCCCCTGTCAGCGTGTTGAATCAATCGAAGTGTGCATGCAATTGAAATTGAAATCATTTATTCATATCTTTATTGCAGGAATGTCACCCCATGCATAACATGGGGTGGTGCCAACAGAAATGTCTAACAAGTTGTCGATCATGTCAAATGTCCCATGCAAACCTGGTCACAGTGACAATGTCTATGGACCCAACACCCCCATAGAAGTTAAGGCATACCGACAGTATGCAGCACAGACAACAGCATCAAATAGTACCTCTTAGTTACTGGAAGTACAGTTCGATCAGTTGGTTCCTGGAGTGTACATCTTCCCCCTCCTCATCATCAACATCACTCTCATCCCCTCTCAGAGGAAGCTGGTCTGGATACACAGCACCTTCCTCCTCCAAGAGGGGAATAGAGTTCCTCACAGCCGCGATGTGCAGCATGCAGCAGGCCACCACTATTCTACACACCTTCTCAGGCTCATAGGCCGGGGATCCCCCAGATATATAGAGGCAATGGAATCTAGCCTTCAGGAGACCTATAGTGCGCCCTATCACCCTCCTAGTACGTCCATGGACCTCATTGTAATTCCTCTCAGCATCTGTCCTAGGGTTCCTCACTAGTGTCAGGAGCCAATGCATGTTTGGGTAGCCAGAATCACCTATAAAAGAGGCAAAACAGGACTGTCACTGACAACCCTCAGTTGCAGACAGCTGGCTGTCAGCTATGTGCCAAAAAGGGTCATGAACACTTACCTATGATCCATCCTCTGTCCCCTTGTAGTTGTTCCATCATGTGTGGCACACTGCTTTTCCTCGGCACAAAGGAATCATGGACTGATCCAGGGAACATGGCATTCACATGTGAGATGTACTGGTCTGCAGTACACACCAATTGAATGTTCATGGAGTGAAAGTTCTTCCTGTTTCTGTACACCTGTTCACTTACTCTTAGGGGGATGAGAGCTATGCGGGTTCCATCGATGGCACCTATCACACAGGGAATGTTGACAAAGGCATAAAAGTCTGACTTGATGACAGGGAGTTCACCACTTTGTGCAAGCCTCACATAGGACTGCAGGTGTCGTACAAATGCATTCAGGAATCTGGACAGTATGAGGCTGAACATTGGCTGGGAAAAACCTGCACCCATGCCCACAGTCACCTGAAATGAACCCGTGGCCAGGAAATGGAGTGCGGAGAGCACTTGCACTTCAGTAGGGATGGCATGCTGATTCCTATTAGCCGGTCTCAGTGCTGGATCCAGTAATTCACAAAGTTCATGAATAGTAGCACGGTTGAGTCTGTAATTGATAATGATGTGACGCTCCACCATGGTCCCCAAATCAACAAGTGGTCTGTACACCGATGGGGCCCTCCCTCGCCACATGGGTCTGTACTTCGGAGGAGTTGAGAACACATGTGAGAAACACACATACATCTGCCCAACATGTTGAATATTCAGCACTGCTGACATACAAGTCGATGACACATATGCATAGTAGGATGTTAAACTGGAGTGACATGTCCTCAATGATACATCAGGACTGTTGTGATCAGTAAATGTATATTTGTTTATGCGTATGGGGGTTGGGGAGAATAGGGCCTGCATGGGGCAAATCGGAAATTAATAACTGCATAGTAATGGCCAAAATGTCTGCCCCCTGTAATCCAGATATGTTGTAGTGGAAGAGACTTCATACCGCTAGCAGTTGTCGTAATGGCGTAAGGCGGTGTTCACCGCCGTGCGAACATTCATTGGTTAACATAGTTGTCAATGGGGAATATGAGCCTATCATGACTGCTGCCGGCGGTGCACACCGTACGCCATCTTGTCACTCCAACTTCACTTGACTCCATGGATTACCTGTATGTAGGTACTCCACTGAGTGTGCTGCTGTGTCCTGACTCTGGTCCTGGAAATGGCACACGTGACAGGGGAAAGGGCCCCAGCCTTCACCACCGAGGAACTGGACAAGCTGGTGGAGGGGGTCCTAACCCTGTACACCAAGCTCTATGATCGACCAGAGGTACAGGTGAGTAGGCAGATTGGGAGGCATAGATGTGTGTAATGGTGGTAGATGGCTGTAAACATGTGTGCACAATTTGACACTGCACAGTCGTGGGATTCATGACATGCTGCGTGTGTGAGGTCCTGCTATGCTGTTGTGAGTGTTCGTCCCATAGGGAACATAAAGCCAGCTGTATCTAATGGGCATTGTCTGACCTCTGTGTTACTTTTTCTGTATGTCCCATATAGGTCAGCACCCATCAGAAGAGGGTAGGCCAGCGCCAGAGAGGTGCGGACCCTGGGGCTCTACAACCGGCGGAGCACCCACTGCAGGAAGCGGTGGAAGGACCTGTGGCGCTTGGTGAGGAAGACCTGTGAGGCCCAGCTGAGGGAAGTCCTCCCAACGAGGAAGGGGTGCCCGTCGGGTACTGACCCCCATATTGCGCTGCATTCTGGTGGTGGCATATACGGAGCTGGATGGGCGCTTGAAGGCTGCACAGCAGACACAAAGGGGTGAGTATAGAAACCATTGTATGCCTCCTTGATGGATGTGTGAGTGTGCTGTAGTATGTATGCTGTCTAGTGGCAGGGACTCTGATTGATGTCATCTTACATAATGGCCCCCATGGCAAGTTGGGTTGTAAGGGACAGGTCTGCACTACTTCAGGTCCTTCTGTGATGTTGGAAATGGCTGTAGAGCAGGGTTGTGGCCACTAGTCAGGGGCGTAGCCATGTGTATAGCGGTAGGTGCTGCATGGTGGAATATTTGCAGGGTGGGAGTATGTGTGAACCAGTTATGTACCTCCCTTCAGCTATTTACAAGTGTCTCTCCTGTTTAGTCTCCCCATCCCTGTTCTCTTGTGTTGTCTGTGTACATCAGCTCGAGGGAGCAGTGGCACCGGCGAGTGGGGTTGCAGCAGCCCATGGTTCCACAGAGGCAGAGTCGAGCAACGCCAAGGGGACCAGTGGGTTGGAGGGCGAGGGGAGTAACATGGGGGAGGCAACTACCACTGGAGGTAGTGACTCTGATACCTTCTCTGATGGGAGTTCCCTGGTGGTGGTGGACCCTAGTGGGCCCATCCATTCTGTGTCATCTTCTGCCATCCCCCATACCATCACCGCCCTCCCATTTGCTCCCTACCCAGTTGCCCGTGCCCGCTCACCCAGAAGGGTAGGCGTCTCCTTCGCCCCAGGCACCTCATCCCCTGCCCCATTCAGCCCTGCTGCCCTCACGGAGGAGGCTATTGACCTCCTGAGGACCATCTCTGTAGGGCAGACAACCATCATCAATGCCATCCAGGGGCTAACAGCCGTGGTGCAGCACACCAATGCATACCTGGATGGCATTCACGGTGCTGTGTCTGGCCTACAGAGATCTTATCAGGCTCTGGCCTCCTGTTTGATGGCAGCCAGTGCCCCTGGTCATTCCGTCCCCCCCACCAACCACCTCTACCCCTTCCAGCACCCCACTCCCTTCACCCGTCCCAAGCACACATTCTGACAGCCCTGCACACACCTCAACACACAAGCACCACACTTCCCACCACAGGCATACACACAGTCAACATACAAAGGCACGCACACCAATATCCACTTCCCCCAGTATGCCCACCTCTTCTGCCTTCCTGTCTGTCACCTCTACATGCACATTCACAGGCACTGCACCATCATTCACTGTTGCTGACCCCATTCTGGCAGTCACCACAACATCAGACATCCATTCATGCACCCCAGACACCACACCTGCACTCACCACAACGACTGGACACATGCAGCACACTCACCAAACTTGCAGACACACAGACAACATACATTTACACTGGCAGCCTGTCTTGTCTCACTGTGTCCACCCCCTCCTCCCAAGACACTCAAATGTTCCAAGACACCCACCCAACACACATCCACCACACCTCAGCATACTGTTCAGTCACCTGCATCCATGTCACGCACACCTATACCAGTCACGACCACTCCCTCTACCTCCACTCCCACACCTTCCTCCAGGTCCACCCCGACTGCCCCTCAAAAACTTTTCCTATCCCATGTTGACCTATTCGAACCCACTGGCCTACCCCGTCTCATACCTAAACGTGCCCACCTCTTTGCCCTATCCACTCCTCCCTTGTCACAGCCTGCCCCTGTCCGCCCATCCCATTCCCATGCTACCTCCCCTGTGAGCAAGAGACCCCGTGCTGGCCCAGGTACATCTGCCGCACCCCAGTCCAAGGCCACTCCACCAGCTTCAAAGGCCAGACCCAAGCCCCCTCCACTTCCCAAACATAAAGCCAAGCCCCCCCTCCCAGTAATAAGTCACCACTCCCATCATCCCCTGCCCCTGTTCCCTGAGGTGCCTGGATGTCCCATTGTTGACCCTTTCAGGTGGAGTACCATTTGCACTCGTGGGAGTCACTTTGGGGCCATTTGGGCCCATCAGACTTTGGACTATGGACTGGCCATTAGCTATCTGTTGGACTTCTGCTGCACCTGGAGCTTAATAAAGGTTTGTGTGGCCAGTGTTGGTTTTGGCACACTCTGGACCCATGGTTCATCATTTCTTTGTGGGGGAGGTGTTGTACACATGTGTGTACTTTGAGCAGGTTGTCTTGGCCTTGTGTCGGGTAAGTACCTCTTGTCATCTTCCCCCACTGGTCTTTGATCTGCCACTTTGACCAAAGTCTCTTTTCTAGTTTTTTGTCTTGTTTTCTGTTTTCCTTGTTTTACATCTCTAATCTTCTAGCCTCTTGCCAAAAACCTTAGTTTCATCTCTTCAAACTTCTTTTCCATATCATCTACATTGGAACAATTTCTCTTTGTCCTGATAAATTCTCCATATGAGATACTTTTTAGGAGTGATTTGGGGTGAAAGCTTGATCAATGTAAGATACTTTTAGTGGCTGTTGGTTTACGATACAGTGTTGTTTGTAATGTGTTATCTGCTATGTACACCATCACATCTAAAAACTCTACAGAGACCTTGCTCATTTTGTTTGTAAATTGAAGTCCTGTTGTTGCTATTCAATTTGTTAAAGAATTCCACAAACATATTTTCGGTACCATTCCAAATTATAAATAGATCATCTATATACTTTAACCAGACCAAAACTTTCTCCATGTAGTGTTAATTTTCTTCCCCCCAAGCTATGTGCTTTCCCACCATCCCATGGTCAGATTCGCATAGCTTGGAAAAAATGAAATTCCCATAGCAGTCCCACAAATTTGTTGGTAAATGTCATGATTAAAGATAAATACATTGTTACGCAAACAAACGCAAATAGTTCTACCATTCTGCAAAAAATTCCGAATGTTTTAGAAAGTGAATATTTCTCTGTTGTAAAAAATATTTCACTGCTTTCATATATGAATTGAGGTCTTTTACCATCAGTGCCAAAAAATAGTCCACATATATTCAGATAGTTTTTCATATAGCGAACCATCAGCTGGAGATGATGGGTCTCCCTGGGGGTTTGTTTAACGTCTTGTGAATTGTTGGTAAAAAGTACAAGGTGTGCAAAATTGGATTGTCATTCCTCATGAAATTCAGTTCATCCATACTGATCAATCCATCTGCAAACCACTTCTCCAATTTCTGATTTAGATCCAGTACCAAGTTGTTCATTGGATTTTTGCTCAATTTACAATAATTTGTTTTCAAACCAGTTGTTTGTAGGCCTCTTCTAGATAGTCATTTTGCTCCCAAATCACAATATTTCCTCCTTTGTCCTCCGGTTTTATCACTATATTATGATTCACCATCAAGCCCTTCGAATCCTCACTTTGTTCTTTCGTCAAATTTTCTTGTTCTTTTTTATTTCCATTGTATTGGATTTTTTCCAAATCCATGACAACTAGATCATGAAATATGTCGATTTTATTTCCTGGTGTTAATACTGGACAGAATTTGGATTTAGGTTTAAACTTAGTATTCTCCCGTTGTTTGGTTTCAATCTCTAATGTAGATAATACTTGTGTTTCCGTCTCATCTTCTAAATTATGCATTAAATCATAAGCCTTTTTTAACTTCAATTTTGTTCTATTGTCATATCCAATTTCCAACTATCTTCCATTTCCCTTGTTGTATTTGTGTTTTTTGCTTTTGAGAAATGTTTTGCCAATTTTAGCTTCTGCACAAATTTATGTAAATCAATCCTCGTTCGTACAAAATCTTGATGTTTTTCTGGGCAGAACCTTAAGCCTTTCTGTAAAACACTTACTTCAATATTCGTTAATTGATGACTTGACAGATTCACAATCAAATTCTCTTCCTTTTCAAGATTAAGTGGTACATCCTTCATTTTCTCTTGCTGCATAGCATGTAATCCTTTCCTCTTTCTTGTACCCCTTCTTGTTTTTTGATATCCTTTGTTTCCTTTGTTCTTCCTCATCCTAGACCTCTGCCTCTTCCTCTGTTCCTTGGTATCTTTTGATCCAGGTACACTAGCTTCATTTTGTCTAAAAAAGTGGCCTTCTTTCCACTAGTGCTTGGTCGTTCACCTTCACTCTGATCCGTCTCTGAACCACTATTCTCCGTAACTTCAATCTCCTCCAAGTTTATTGCTCCTGTATGTAGTTGTTGTTTGAGAATATCAAACCTTTTAGCAAAGGTCAGAATCCGGCCTGTTTCATAATCTTTCTCATCTCTTAGCAATTTGTTTCTCTTCCGATCTTCTATTTGGTTCTCATACTTATCCAAAGTCGTGTTCAGCGTGTTTTAATAATTTTCTTGTTCATCACCCTGATCCAATGCCTGTAATCTCAACTCTAATTCCTTTATACTGTATTTTAGACTCAAAATATCCTTTTTGGCATACTTAATAATGATTTCCATCATATGCTTCGAACATTGCATGCTGTTAACTCCTGATTCCTCTAACATCTCAGGGCTTGTATCTGGATGATTTGGAAGTGTAAAAATTCGTAACCCCCTTGGGACCCTCTCCATTTGTATATATTTCTCCAAAGTGATGATTTCCCAGCTTTTCGAAATCTCTTTCTTCATCAGCCATTCCAATTGTATGTATAGTTGTTTAATGTTGTCCTTTGATACTATTGCTCCATCCCCTCGGGTCATACTAGTAGTTGTGATCCATTTACCTTACTAGAAGTAAGTTCCACTCATTGTATTCTTTTCGCGGCCCTCTGTTCCATATTTGCAAACAAATTGATCCTCAAATTTAGGTGTTTATTAAGCAAGATCCAAGTAGCAGGTCTAAAAATCACTCTTATTGGGTGTTAGAAATGGGGTTTTTGGTTGGCAGTCAGGTTACCCCCTGTCCAAGCAAAAGCCCTCACTCTAGTCAGGGTAAGTCACACACAATCCAAGATTATCCTGTGCCCACCCTCTGGTAGCTTGGCACGAGCAGTCAGGCTTAACTTAGAAGGCAATGTGTAAAGTATTTGTGCAATAAATCATACAATACCACCATATAGCACCACAAAAATACACCGCACAGTGTTTAGAAAAATATAGAATATTTATCAGGATAATTGTAGGTCAAAAGAAATAAAGTTGCAATGGGAAATTGTAGAGATATCACTGGAAAGTGATATAAAGTGTCTTAAGTCTTTAGAATATAAACAAAGTCTCTTTCAAGCACAAGTACCTGGTTTGGAGTGGAAAAATCTCCTCAGAGGGCCACAAAGGAAGAGGTGCGTGGAAAAAGGGTGTGTGCGTCGATTTCTCCCAAGCACACACAGACTTGCGTCGTTATTTTCCACGCGGGGAAGCCGTGCGTCGTTTTCCGGCGCGCGGACAGTCTCTTTCTGTGGGTCGCGGGGATTACCAGATGTCCCGGGTCTGTGCGTGGATTTTCCTGCTTGTTTTCCGGCTGCGTGTCGTTCTGCGGGGCTGCGCGTCGAAATTACGATCTCACGGCAGGCGTCGCTTCGATTTCTCCTCTAGAGGTCGGGCAGCGTTGTCCTTGCGAAGCCGTGCGTCGGGTTTCCGATCTTCCCAAGAGCGTCGCGTCGATCAGCGTCGGTGTGCGGCGTTTTTCTCGCTGCAGAACAAGCTGTGCGTCGAAAATTTCGGCGCACGGAGCGTCCAAGTGAAAAAGAGAAGTCTTTTTGGTCCTGAGACTTCAGGGAACAGGAGGCACGCTCTATCCAAGCCCTTGGAGAGCACTTTCACAGCCAGACAAGAGTTCAGCAAGGCAGCAGGCCAACAGCAAGGCAGCAGTACTTTGTAGAAAGCAGACAGGTGAGTCCTTTGAGCAGCCAGGCAGTTCTTCTTGGCAGGATGTAGTTTCTGGTTCAGGTTTCTTCTCCAGCAAGTGTCTGATGAGGTAGGGCAGAGGCCCTGTTTTATACCCAAATGTGCCTTTGAAGTGGGGGAGACTTCAAAGAGTGGCTAAGAAGTGCACCAGGTCCCCTTTCAGTTCAATCCTGTCTGCCAGGGTCCCAGTAGGGTGTGTGGCAGTCCTTTGTGTGAGAGCAGGCCCTCCACCCTCCCAGCCCAGGAAGACCCATTCAAAATGCAGATGTATGCAAGTGAGGCTGAGTACCCTGTGTTTGGGGTGTGTCTGAGTGAATGCACAAGGAGCTGTCAACCAAGCCCAGCCAGACGTGGATTGTAAGGCACAGAAGGATTTAAGTGCAAAGAAATGCTCACTTTCTAAAAGTGACATTTCTAGAATAGTAATATTAAATCCGACTTCACCAGTCAGCAGGATTTTGTATTACCATTCTGGCCATACTAAATATGACCTTCCTGGTCCTTTCAGATCAGCAGCTGCCACTTCAACAGTGTATGAGGGCAGCCCCAATGTTAGCCTATGAAGGGAGCAGGCCTCACAGTAGTGTAAAAACAAATTTAGGAGTTTTACACTACCAGGACATATAACTACACAGGTACATGTCCTGCCTTTTACCTACACAGCACCCTGCTCTAGGGGTTACCTAGGGCACACATTAAGGGTGACTTATAAGTAGAAAAAGGGGAGTTCTAGACTTAGGAAGTACTTTTAAATGCCAAGTTGAGGTGGCAGTGAAACTGCACACACAGGCCTTGCAATGGCAGGCCTGAGACAATGAAAAGGGGCTACTTAAGTGGGTGGCACAACCAGTGCTGCTGGCCCACTAGTAGCATTTAATTTACCAGCCCTATGCACATAAAGTGCCCCTTACTAGGGACTTATAAGTAAATTAATAGTCCAATCAGGTATGATTCAAGGTTACCATGTTTTAAGGGAGAGAGCATATGCACTTTAGCACTGGTTAGCAGTGGTAAAGTGCGCAGAGTCTAAAAACCAGCAAAAACAGTGTCCACAAAGTGGAGGGAGGCAAGCAAAAAGTTAGGGGTGACTACCCCAAGGCTGTCAGGTCTAGCATTGGGTATTCTTGATCTGATGTTCTTATAGATTCATATATTTCGCAAGCAAAGGAAAACCCGGGTTCCTACTGAGCAACACTGTTATGTTGCCCCTTCGAACCACTGTGAAATGTGCATTTTAATTCCATGATAGAGTCAAAACATTTGCCTAAAGAGCAATCCAAACATCCATTACGGCGTCCACAGACCGCACAAAAACAATTCTTCAAGCCAACAGCTTGACCCTGTTTATGCATTTCTTACTGGGACATACTCAAAATTATGTATATAAAATATACATGTTCTTGAGAGTTTCTCGACGAATATTTTCTTTAGTTTTGTTCTTTTTCTCTTTATTTACCTATTCAGGCCGCCACACGATATGTTGATTTATTGCTGTTTTGGGAGATCTAAAAAAGTGCAAGTGCCGTTATACTTCACACATTGCAGTGTGTTTGGCATTATGGGGAATACCGTAGAGACACAATGTCATTTTTTAAATCGACATGCTTCGTATCCTCTTTTTTAAACACTTTCACGTTCAGAAAATCTCCTACTTCCGATCGTGTGGTGTCCTATATGCTGTCTTGTTTATTATGACAAACTGCTGAGATACCAAACAAAACGAAACCAAAATAGACCACGCGGCTTGCAGTAAAACGCCGTCAATGTCTTCAAGTCAGTTTCAAAGCCGAACCCGTTCCAAGGTCAAAATTGAAATTAAAGCCCATTTAGCAGACTGAACACCTCGCGCTGCACACTTTTTTATTTAATGTTGCTTACACATGTTATATATATTGAATCACGTGGTATAATTACCTTGAGAAAAATGACGAATACCATATAGAATGTGAAGAAAGTTCAGTCAGTAAAGAAGGGATAGTCCTATAAAGAGAAATCCCCTTTAAATTACTAGATTTCTAGAATACTATCTGAACTATATAATTGAGAACCAGCTCTAAAGTGGTATAAAAGTTGTGGCCCTTTTTTCTAACTAATGTTGTGTGAGATCCTGAAATTCGAAATTGGTGTTAGAAAATGAGAGGAGGTCAAAAATTGTTTTTATATATTTAGTTTTGTTTAATTTGTGTGGTTAGTGGGGTCTGTGGAAAAATGTAAGTTGTTTTCACTGTTTGGTGTTATATTTTGAAAATGGTGGGACTACATATCCCATAATGCCCCATAATGGCATGTAATAGGAGAAACTATAAATTATTTGTGAATGGATCACTTACTCACCGTGATCAAGACCTTGTTGGTTGAAACGCGTTGGTGGTGTTTGGGTTACTCGTTTTCTGTTGAAAAAAGTAAAGAACAAACAAAAGGATTCCTGTGAGTGCCGTGTACGACTTTGTGTCAGTTGGTGGAGAACTGATTACACTGACTTAATGGAGCGCACCCAGACAGGGGGCATATATATATATATATATACACAAAATGGCAGCCACATTTTTTTGTTTTTTTCCCACACTCTTGTGCCAGAAACCACCAAGATTTTTTTTCTTTTGGCTCCAGGGTGAATCCCTCTGGGTCTACCCCAACGGTCTTTGGTGGGCAGGATATCATTTTTCTTTATTCCAGGGCAAGGGACTAGGGCCCTCATTATGACCCTGGCGGTGAGTGATAAAGTGGCGGTAATACCACCAACAGGTTGACGGTAAGTACCGCCAAATTATGACCATGGCGGTGATAACTCCCACAGACAGCCAACGTACTACACCAACTGCCAGGGTGGAAACAACACCCAGCATGGCGGTAGCATGCAACAGCCAGGCGGAAGACAAAGTACCGCCCACCATATTAAGACACACAAAACCTCCACCTTTTCTGGGGCGGTACCAATGCCATCAAAAGCCTGGTGAGAACAGAGTTCAGAAGGGAAAGGACTCCACATTGGAGACACTGGAAGAACTACGTCACCATGGAACCTGAACTGCAAGTCTTTCCGATGATCTTCTACGTTATGCTCCACCTGGAACACCAACGCCGACGAAGACGACGACGGTGAGTACAGCCGACTAGCACACAAGAGAGGGGGGGAGGAAAACAAGAGTGACACACACATGCACACCATACACCAGACACACACACACCATACACACAACCAGTTGCAGAGGATAAACAATGGCTCATGACACATGGCACAATAAAACAAGCACCAGATTTCGAAAGTACTGACAATGTATTAGCATACCAAAACCCACCACATGAACCAAATACATACAAATGTTCATAAAGGGCCAATGCCCAGTCCAAAGTCACCAGGGCACACAAGGCCACAGGGCACAGTCCAAGGCCCAACTTGCAAGATCAGTCTCTGAGCTGTGGAACATGCCCACTGGTTCTGGAGGGAGCCCCTTGTGCAGCAGTCCCTGGCGGGTGGGCATGTCCTCTGCTGGCAGTGAGAGCTGCACTGCCTCAGCTGGTGGGGAGTGCTGCTCTGTGGCAACAGGTGATGGTGCCTTCTGGCCTTCCTCTGCTGGCGGTGAGAGCCGCACTGTCTCAGCTGGTGGAGAGGGCTGCTCTGTGGCAACAGGTAATGGTACCTCCTGGACTGCCTCTGCTGGCAGTGATAGCAGGACTGCCTCAGCTGGTGGGGAGTGCTGCTCTGTGGCAACAGGTGATGGTACCTCCTGGGCTGCCTCTGCTGGCAGTGATGGCTCCGTGACCACAGGTGGTGGCGGTGGTGGTGGTGGTTTCACCCTCCCAGCCTCTGGTGGAGTTGAGGGCTTCATTCCCTCCATGGCAGGAAGTGTGGGCACCTTCCCCTTCCTGGCAGTAGGTGTTGTGGGCTCCTTCCCCTTCCTGGCTGCAGTTGTTTTGGGTTCCTTCCCCTTCCTGGCTGTAGTGTTTGTGGGCTCCTTCCCCTTCCTGGCTGTAGTTGCTGTGGGCTCCTTCCCCTTCCTGTCTGTCGTTGTTGTGGGCTCCTTTCCCTTCTTGGCTGTAGGTGTTGTGGGCTTCTTCCCCTTTCTGGCTGTCGGAGTGGAATCCCTCACAGTCCTGCCTCCACGACTAGGAGGTGCCTCCACTGTCCCTGTGAACTGTTTGGCTGAGGTGCTGGGCTAGCTGGTTGGCACCCTGGTCCTATGGGCAGGACAGGGAGGAGGGGGAGGGAAGAGGTCAAGTTGGGCAAGGAAAAGCTTCTTAGGGACAGTGGAGTAGGAGGAGGGAGGAGGGATGGGAGTGGACATTAACGGAGTGGTTGTTGGAGGTGTACGTCTGCTGGACTTGGGTGCAGGTGCATGGGCAGTGTGCATGTGTGAAGTGGATGGCTGTTGGGTATCTGAGTGCTTACGTTTGTGTCCTTTGGGGGGGACAGACAAGGTGGGAGAGGATACAAGGGACATGTGGAAGGATGTTGTGGAGGTGTGTGCTAGTGAGGTGTGTGTGCTGCTTGGTGTGGTGATGCTGTGGTGGATGTTGAGACAGTGCATGCAGGTGTGAGTGTGGATCTGACTGGGAGAGAAGTGGGAGAGGAGGAGGTGGGGAGACAGTGGAGGTAGTGGATGCGGTTGTGTCTGCAACTGTATGCATTTGTGTGAGTGCTTGTGGGATGAAGTGTGGTGCTTGTGTCTGCCTGTGCCACTCTTGGGTGTAGTCTTGTGTGAATTGCTTATCTGTATGTGTGCCTGGGGAACTGTAATAGCAAAGAATGATTGGAGTCCGCACAGCACCCCCACGCCCTGGGGACTGCCCCCTCCCTGGGGCAGTGTTTTAACAAAGAATGCAGGGGGCTGCACTGCATCCCCCTCATCCCGGGGACTGCATCCTCTCCCAGGCATTATATTAACAAGGAAGACGGGGTGGCCGCACATCAACTCTGTGCCCTGGGGACCGCCACCTCTCAGGGGCAGTGTAGTAATGACGAATTTGGGTTGGGTGCATTGCATCCCCTGAGCCCCAGGGACCGATACCGCCAAGGGACATTGTAATAAAGAATGCAGGGGCCACACAGCACACCCTGGGCCCTGGAAACTGTCAGCTTCCCAGGGCACTGGAATAACAAAGAATGCAGAGGAGCCGCATGGCACCCCCTACATCCCAGGGACAGCCATCTCCCAGGGGCAGTATAATAACTAGGCCACGTGAAACCCTCAATGCATTGAGGACTGCTTCCTCCCCAGAGCAATAAATGTATGAGGGCCTGCATGGTATGTCCCAGGAACCTCTATCTCCCTAAGAAAGTGTAATAATAAAGAATGTGGGGGGGCTGCATGGCACACCTCAAGACCCAGGGACTGTCACCTCCCCAGGGTAGTGTATTAACAAAGAATGCAGGGGGCCACACAGCATCACCCTTGCTCCAGGGACTGTCACCTCCCAGGGGCAATGTCATAACAAAGAATGCAGGGAGGGTGCGCAGCACACACTGCGCCCCAGGGACCACCACCTCCTGGGCCAGTGTAATAACAAACACTGTGGGAGGGCACACAGCATCCTGTGCCCCTGTGACTGCTCCCTTCCTGGGGCAGTGTAATAAAAAACAATGCAGGAGATCACCATCTCCCCAGTGCAATCAATGTTATGAATGTGGAGGTGCCAGCGTTGCACACTCTGGGGACTGCCACCTCCCCGGGCAGTGCAATAACAAAGATTGTGGGGTCACATGACACCCCTGCTCCCCGGGGACTTCCACCTCCCTGGTTCAATGTAAGAACAAAGAATGCAGGGGGCTGCAAAGCATGCCTTGTAACCCCTTCACCCTAGGGACCACCACCACCCCAGATCAGTGTAATAACAAGGACTACAGGGGGGCCACACAGCATCCCCATGCTCCACGGACTGCCACTTCCCTGGGGCACTGTAATAACAAACAATGTAGAAGGGCTGCGTGGCACCCCTAATGCCCCTGGGACCACTACCTCACAGGAGCAATATATTTTATGTATGCGTTTGGGCCTGCATTGCATTCGTTGGGGAACGCCACCTCCCACTGGAAGTATATTGGCAAAGAATGTGGGGGTTTTCAGTACCCCCACACCATGGGGACCACCACCTCCCTGGGGCAGTGTAATAACAAAGACTGGGTGGAGGCTGCACAGAACCCCCACGCCCCAGAGACCACCACCTCTCTGCGTCAGTGTATGAACAAAGAATGCATGGGGCTGTACTGCATGCCCCCATCCCAGGGACTGCCGCCTTCCCAGGGCAGTGTAATAACAAAGAATGTGGGGTGGCTGCGTGCCAACTCCGTGCCCCAGAGACCACCACCTCCCAGGAGCAGTGTAATATTGAAGAATGCGGGGAGCAGCACAGCACCCCCTGAGCCTCAGGGACCACCACCTCCCAGGGACAGTGTAACAACAAAGAATGCACAACATCCCCTGGGCCCTGGGAACTGTCACCTCCCCGGGGCAATGTAATAACAAAGAATGCAGGGGTGGCACATGGCATTTCCCCACATCCCTGGGACTGCCATCTCCATGGGGCAGTGTATTAACAAAGAATGCAGGGAGACCACACAGCAACCCACACCTCAGGACAGCCACCTCCCAGGGGCGGTGTATTAACAAAAATGCAGGGGCCACACTGCATCCCCGTTACCCCGGGGATGTCACCTCCCTGGGTCACTGAATTAACAAAGAATGAGGAGCACCCACAGCACCCCCAACACCAGAGGGATTGCCACCTGCCTGGGGCAAGTGTAATAATAAAGAAAGCCCGGGCCATACAGCATCCCCATGCCCTGAGCACCACCACCTCCCTGGGGCAGAGTATTAACAAAGAATGCAGCAAGCCGTGAGGCACCCCCACTCCTGGGGACCACCTCCTTCCAGTGGTAGTGTAATAACAAAGAATGTGGGGGGGCCAATCGGCACCCCCAATCCCTGATGTGAGAGGATGTGTTAGACTTTTCATCCTTGGCGTGGTCTCCCTTAACTTTTTCCCCAGGTTGTTGATGTGTGCTGGACTCCTGTTGTTTGAAGTCTCAGGGATGGCAAAGACTTCTCTCTGCCAGCACCTGGAGTCTCTGGAGAGGCTCCTACTCTGCCCTGTGGTGCCCATCCAGTTCCTGGGACCTAGAAAGGAGAAGTTGGCAGCCTAAGAGGAAGAAATCCATGCACAGGACGTCGTGTGGGGAAAAGATTGACGCAACTCCGATCTGTGGCTGAAGAAACAATACGCCGTTGGGTTTGTGGCTGAAAATCGATGCTCGCTTGCACCGCGACCGAAGAATCAACGCACGGCGGTGGAGAAACGATGCGCAGCATTGCTGACGGAGGCTGGTAGATCGAAACCCGTGCCGCATGGTTTTTGAATCATCGTGTGGCTGGATTTCCGTTGCAAGTCCCACTGGGCGTGTAAAAACAGCTTAAGACCTGCCCGGACCCGAGAGTGCTGACCGGATCGGCTCATCGCTCTCCTGTGGAGAGAAGAAACGACGCGCCCGACTCGATGAGAGGAGAAACGACGCAAGGTCTCGCTCGTGAGTGAAATCGACGTATTGCAAGCCCTTTTTGACGCACACTCGCCCATGTGGGGTTATTCTTGACGCACCCCAAGGTACATTTTCACGCTAACAGTGTTAGTATGTGTTTTAAAGTACATAAAGACTCTTTTTGCTTTTTAATTGATAACTTGACTTGTGCATTGTAGATTTTTGTCGTTTTGGTCTTGTTTTGTTTAGATAAATATTTCCTATTTATGGGGGCGCATGTGCACCCGTGAGAAGGATGTGTGGGGAGGATTCCTGGCATTCGCAGCCCAAGAAAGGTAGCCTGGCTCGTAAGAGACCATGCAGAGTGGTTGGTGACCTGGAGTAGGCCTTATGAGATAGGTGTACACATGAGGGATAGTCAGTGTGCTTTACTGTTTTCACTGTGGTGTCACATCATTATATGCCAATTGGAAAGGCTGGCCTAGGGCACAACCCCAGCTCCCTATGGTCCACAGACTTCAGAGTCACACCAATGTACACTGGAACCTGTATAAAAAGAATAATGCATTAGGTTACAAAAGCATTTTTGCACAGCTTATGGGTCAACTAGGAATGTTATCTTTCTCTGACTCAGCTCAGGATTAGGGCCAATTACTGCTCTGTCCAGCTGCCTGGGCAGGGCCTTGCAACAATCAGCCAGTGTGACAGGATGGGTCTGACTATCCGGTCCACCCTGATTTTTCACTTTTTGATCACCTGTTTTTTTACCTTTTACTGTGAGGGAGCCTCATATTTTGGGACTCCCACACACTAAACTTTTATTAAAATGGACTGGGCTTGTTTACTACTAGTGCTGCCTTGTTAAGCAAAAGCTACTGTGCGGCAGGAAGGATAGGAAGCCCAGGGCTGGTTACACATGATCACATGTGCACACATGTGTGTACCTGTGTGAGGGGTGTCTGGGGAGGATTCCTGGCATGCGCAACGTAAGAACTGTGCTTAGGTAGCCCGGCACTGAAGGGACCATGCAGAGTGGGAGGTGACCTAGAGGAGGCCTTATGAGATAGGTAAACATATAAATGGGATAGTCAATGTTCTTTACTTTTTACACTGTGGTGATACATCATTCTATGCTAATGGGAAAGGCTGGCCTAGTTTAGCTTAGTTTTGAGGATTTGTAGAGCACATGGCTACCCGTAGACCTCCCAGCGCTGAGGAAGATCACTAGGTAAGAGGAACAGACCTCAACAGGGAACAATACAGTTCTCAATTTTCTACGAAAAGAAGATTCTGACATGTCATCACGAAGTTCCAAGGGGAGGGAGTTCCAGATCTTAGCTGCTCTACAGGTGAAGGATCTACCCCCCATCTAACTTTCTTAGCACAAAAGGAGTTAATTAAAAGAGCAGAAGAAAATCTCAGTATTCTCAAGGGGGTAAAGGGAGTGATCATTCGTCTGAGGAAGACTGGACCCTTGTTTCGAAGGGCTCGGTGAACAAAACACACAGCTCTAAAATGAATGTGTTGTTCAATCGGAAGCCAATCGAGGAAAGCCATGGCTGGAGAGGCAGAGGAATGTCTGGGGGTGTCTGTGAGTAGGCGAGCAGCAGCGTTCTGCACCACCTGAAGTCTCTTTAGAACATGTGAAGGAGAGCTCAGGAGGAGGACATTCCCATAATCGAGACGTGAAAGTATCAGAGCCTGACTAAGAAGTCTTTTGGCTGAAAATGGAAGTAATTCAAAGATTTTCCTAAGGGTTCTTAGAAAACCGAAACAGGTAGCTGCCAGTTTCTTAGAATGGCATTCCATTGTAAGGTGCGGGTGTAGCCAAAAGCCCAAGCTTTCTATGGAATCTTTAAGCGGAGGTAGATCCTTAAGCAAGTCCACTCCTAAGGATGGGAACCTAAGTAAGGAAGGACTCCCGACGATCATAACTTCTGTTTTCCCATCGGTGAGCTGAAGCTTGCTCTCTATCATCCATCTGGCGATATCTGAGAGACAGGAAGATAAGGTAGCCTGTTCTTGGGTATTCTTAGCAGAGGCGGAGCAGACCAATTGAGTATCATCCGCATAAGATACTAGAGATAGTTCATGTGGCTCAATAATTCTTGCCAGGGGGGTCATATAAATGTTAAAAAGAGTAGGGTTCAGAGAGGAGCCCTGCGGCACCCCACAACTGAGTGGCAGAGGTTTAGAAAAAAAAGATTGATTCAGGACTTGAAGGGTTCTGTCCTTCAGGAAGTCAGGGAGCCACTGAAATGGGGTCCTTGAAAAACCCATCCGAGAGATTCTCTGAAGGAGAATATTATGATCTACAGTATTGAATGCCGCACTCAGATCCAAAAGGATAATTGCTGCATAGCCACCTGAATCCAAGCGTTGACGGGTGTCCTCGGTAACTGCCAACAGGGCAGATTCCGTGCTATACAAAGGTATAAAACCCATCTGAGTGTGATGTTGAAGATTCTAATCCTCAAAAAAGCCTGAAATTTGTTTGTTAACATGTTTTTCGATGAAAGAAAGCTGCCAAATTTTCACTGTGCTCCGAAGAAGCTTGAATTGGGCTGCAAGGAGAAGGGTATTGAGTTAATTCTTTAAAAATGTTAAAGATTTCTTTAGGAGAATTGGAGGATTGTTCTATTCTGGCAGCATAGAACAGTCCTTGCGCCGTTTTAATTTCTGCATTATAGTCTCTAATTGCTGCCCTATATTCATGTTTAGAGTCATTGTCATAGGTTTTTTTCCATTTACTTTCTAACTGTTTACATATCTTTTTATGTTGCTGTATCTTAGGAGAAAACCAAGAGGACTTCTTGGTACGTGCAATGTTATGGACGGTCTTAGCCGGAAGTACATTGTCCAGGGAGTTGGAAATCCATTCATTAAATGTTGACGCCAAGCAAGTCTCATTAGTAGTGGAGAACGGACGATGAAGTTCTAAACTAGCTTTCCAGTTTTTGAGACTTAACTTAGACCAGAGGCGACGGGTGGTAGCGCTAGATAAGGACTGTGGGGGTGCAGGGGTAGGAGGGAGTGAAAGAGAAATTAGATAGTGATCAGTCCAAACTAGAGGGAGTAGAGGCAAAACCGAAAGGTTTGACAAATTACTAAACACCAAGTCGATGGTGTGTCCTTTAATACGAGTGGGGCCTTAAATCAACTGTGGCAGATCTAAAGCTGCTAGATCCATCAACAGTGTTTGCCAGATTCTTATATTCATCATCAACGTGAATATTAAAATCACCCAAAATGGTGAAGTTAGAGTTCCTACAGGCAAAGTCTGATATTAGTTCTGGTAAAGCCTGAAGAAAATTCCTCTCCGGACCAGGAGGACGATAAACTAATGTTCCGGAGAGAGTAAAGGTAGGATTGATTGTTAATGAGAAAAAGAGACTTTTACAGTCTGGAATAGACAAATTTTGGGTAGTACAATTTATAGCATTTTTAACAATGATTGCGATTCCACCTCCTTTGGAGTGGGGTCTGTCTAATCAGTGTATATGATATTCATGGGGAAGAGCCATAGCTATAGCGGGACCAGAGTCCTCAGATAGCCAGGTTTCTGTTAGAAATAACACCTCTGGAGCATGATCACTAAATAGTGAGAAAATATGGAGTTTATGCGCAGGCAGGGAACGACAGTTGAGTAGAAGGATTTGGCAACCTCCATAAAAGCTGTTCCGCTGCTGGAATGGGAAATGAGACAAGGGAGACCAGTGACACCCATTGCAATTTATAATCGGGGAGAGAGGATTTAAGGAGTATTTACAGAGGTGAGAAGTGTCCTTCCTGATAGCTAACAGTTGAGAAGCTGAGTGGACTAAGCTTTCGGCAGAACCCTGGGTAGCATTCCTGGTCCCTGGTCTCGATCGGGCACGGACAGGCACAGATGGGCTTGCCTTAGGCATGCCAGCGGCGCACCCGCTGCGCGCGTCCGTTACATGCTCGCTTCATCAAGCCCTTTATAGTGGGCCGGAGCTGCAGGCAAGAAAGACTAGACCGCCTCCCAAAATGGCGGCTCTAGTTGGAACAAGCAGGAGGGTGGAAAATGGCCGTTTTAGTGAGGAGAGGAGTGTCAAAATGCCACTGAACACAGGTATGTAAAAACAGGTTAAAATTTCAGTAAAACAATCTCAGTAGTAAAAGGTAAGTAAGCAACAAAAGGACTATGCAAAATTCATTAGGGAAGGTAAAAATATCTTTAGCCTAGTGATCCCCTTAGTGAGGAAAGGAGTGTCAAAATGCTACTGAACACGGACATGTAAAAACAGGTTAAAATATCAGTAAAACAATCTCAGTAGTAAAAGGTAAGTAAGCAACACGAGGATTATGAAAAATTTGTTAGGGAAGGTCAAATACATTTAGCCTAGTGAATGCCAATGGGAAAGGCTGACCTAGGACGCAACTCGAGTTTCCTAGGAATGTGCTTTTGCTGAAGAACCCTGGGTCTGTAGGCTGATGCATGGATAATTGGCTAAAATGGAAGCATGTTATGCTAAATGTGTTTTAAAGTGTAAAGGCACCCTCTAGAGGTGAAAGATAGTATCACATTGTGCTTAACAACCAAGTGATGTCCGTTAGGGAGGGTGTCAACTGTTCATCATTTTCATTTTGAGTAGTTCAATATGGACTAGGATGAGCTTTGGCCCACACCCTTCGGGGGTGTGGGCAGACTATGTACATCATGCTGAGAGTAATCCTAGCAACACCAATCACTCCAGCCTGCTTAGACATGTTCCTTGTTGGTGCTTATTTGAGTAATGAGTCTGGCAAGCACCAGTGATCAAAGTAAATGTACTTTATTGCCAGGTTAGGCTAGGAACAAAGGGGGCTTCAGGCATCCCCCATGGTTCTGTGACTCTCTCTCTCTCTCTCTGGATGGAAGAGAGAGAGATTGTTATTGCAATGATCTCTCTAAACAATGACCTCAAAGTATCACACTAGCAAAATGTTTGGTTCAAATGTAATAGTTAACTTTTGATGTCACAGAGTCATGCTTTTGGACTGTCAGTCAGTAGGTTGAAAGTTCAACTCCTGGTATCTCATGCATGTGTCTGAATATATACTAGTGTTTTGACTGTTAAACATTCCTAGTGATGGAACATTTATGTATTTTTGCTATCACAATCTTTGGGTTGAATGTGATATATATGTTTGGAAACTGCAAAGAGCCACCTGTGGCTTAGAGGTGAAGGTCTCAGGTAGTCACACTGAAGTTCAAGTCTAGGTGTGTCAGTAGTCACATTCCTGCTTTGATTACTTTTTTAAATTTAAATGTTTAAGGTATATACTGAAATGTAATCACACTTTTTTTTCTTGACCTGCCACCAACCCTGGCTGTGTATGGCCGAAGGCAGTGTGTGGTGCTGAGTTGGGCAGTTATAGAGGGTTGGCTGAAAGGCCTGTCTGCTGACTAGGCTCTGCGGCCAACCCCACCAAGCATGACCAAAGGCATTGCGTAGTGTGGGGTTGGCCAGTTATAGAGGATCAGCTGCAAGCCTTGCCACCCCTTGTGTGGTGTCTTCGACGTGTGTAGCGGGTGTTTGTCGCAGGGCCTGCAGCTAAGTCCTTAAAACCACCCGACCCCATGCCACGCACGGTGTTTGGCCAAAGAGCCAGTCTCTGTCAGTGGATCTGTGAGTGGGTGCATAAGTGTCTGAGGCGAACACCTATATGCAATGCAATAGGGTGTGCATGGCAGCTAGAAGCAGTGTGTATTAGAGTATAAAGATGCACTGCCCCCTGTGCCAATACATCTCTCTTTTATCAGCATTCCCTATACTACATTGTTCACTACCATTAATCTCTGTAGAAACACCTCATTGATGCATGACAAGTAAATATAGCGGCATAGAAAAATAAATGGCTTCTACATTACCAATTCTCTGTAGCATAAAAGATTACCATAGTACCATACAGATACATGTACCTGTAGCAGCATATTTTCAGCCCCTGTAGATGGAACTGACACTTTTAATCAATATTGCAATACTGTAATAAAATTTAAATGTATACGTATTAAGCAAAGAAATCAGAATAAGCTTTAAACTCTTTTATTTCAACAAACCAAGTGAGTTAACAACGTTACAAAACTGCAACAACTACTACATTAACAGCCTATATTAACAACTAAAACTAAACTAAACTAAAAAACAAACAGAATAACCAACTTTACTACTTTATAATGTCTTCAACATATTTTAATGAGCAGCCTGGTGTAGTTGCACCACTTTAGCCATCATACCCTGGCAACAAGTCTTTGGTATGCCAGTTAGTCCAGCCAGCAAAAAAAGTCTCAGCAAAGTTTCTCATGCGTACGGTTTTTTAAAAGGAGTTGACAAAGGTTAGCTAGGGCTCAGTTGGCTTGTGCTGCTGAACTGCAGAGTTCTTCATGTGCTTCCACTTTTGTTCACCTTGGTTGCACTGAGCCTGCTCAGGTTCTCACTACTGATCAAGACAATAATACTGCTAGTCTTCACAAGGCTCTTTTTTGCTGCTTATATAAGCAGATAATTATTTCCTTCAAGACAAGTTTCCATTTTCCTTCTAAAAATTGAGTACTTGTATTTTAGTATTGGTTAACACTCTATCCATTTCTTTGTCTCTTTCTTTGTGTCTGTTTTCTATGTTAACTATTGAATAGAGCTGCTCAACTAATAAATTCAAATATTTAAATGGCAATGAGTTGTCAAAGGCTGAGTCCTGAAACGTGTCTGTCTTGTTTGTTTGTTTTTCGTGGCATAAAAAAGCATATGTAAGAAAGGAGCCCCAAGAGTGCAAGACTTTTTGACTTTGGTAAAACAGATGTAATGTGAGTCCGCCCTCATGTGTCTCGCCACCCGTTGTGTTGGAGATAGGCAGATTTGTTGGAAGCCGGAAACAAATATATATACACCAGTTATAATTAACAGCGCTAACTATAACATGCTCTCCCGCCATGTACTGCTTATGGCCTCAAATATGACATTACTCATGACATATTCTACAACATAATTTAAGACATCAGTGATGACATCTCAAATAACATCATTGATGACTTCACTGATGAGACTACACAAAAATGTTAAAGAACACAAAAAATACAGATGTGCAAAATGTTACTTGAAAAAGCTCTTTTCAGAGCTACCCTATACTTTCCTTATGTATGTTGTTTGGATTATGTACATTTTTTCTTTCCTTCCTGATGCCTCTCGCAAGAGAAGCAAAAGAGTTATGTTACCCCATGCAGCGGTGGTGATTCTTGCAAGACTCTCCTGAGAGCCAGACGCACAGTTCTCCACGTCCAGTACAAGGGGGCAGTGTTTTGCTAGTTTGCGAGCATCTTGCAAGACCGTTATTTTATAATGGAATTTGCATTTTCACTGAGCCTATCCTATTGTAATAGGTACAATTTATATGCACCAGATTTTCAATACACTTTTTTTCTTTTAAATTCGATCCCATGATAGACTCTCACGAGATCATAAAAATGCTTCACAGGAATAATTTCCATTTTACAATACTTACTTCTTACAATCCCCAATACTAGACTATGGGAAGGCATTGGCCTCTCCACTGAGACCTTGATTTTAAATATCTAGTGTGTAGAGTAGGGTGTAGAGAGACATTACCTCTCCATTCACACCCTTCCCCAGACTCAGTATTATGCATAGTAGGATTGGGAAGGTACTCACCTCACATGTAAGATCCCATTAGTCCATAGCAAGTATAACAAGTACTGGCATCTCCAATGAGACCTCTGACCAGTTGAATAACCATATCAATTAGTGTGTGGGAATCGATTTCTGTGTTAACTCACAGATCTCCCCAACATAACATACATATACAGTAGCATTTAGGGAAACTTTGGGCCTGATTACAACCTTGGCGGATGGTATACTCTGTCACAAACAAGACTGATATCTTGTCTGCCGCATTACAATTTCCATTATATCCTATGGAACTTGTAAAATGGCAGCCGGGAATATCCATTGCATTTGTGAGGGAGTATCTCATCTGCCAAGTTAGTAATTAGGCCCTTACTGAGAAAGAACAAGAACAGCAGATCAAAGGTGCCTTTTGTTCACAGTGCTTCATTTTTGCACATTTATTGGGGTGAAATGCCTCCTCGTCTCAAAAACTGAAACAAGGATGCATTTCATGTGAAAATATAGCGCTAAACGAAGGATTCTCAGTTAGCATAATTATGCATTATGTTTAATAATGTTGCAGAACTTTCACATAATTACATTAAATCAAATCATGCAAATTTCGCACACCCCTAATCCCAAACACTGCATAACTTGTTTTTAGTAGATATTTTGAAAACCAGTATTTTTTAAACATATATAAAATATTAAAAACATTATGTTTTGTTGATCTTTTTTTTTAAGTCGTTGATTAACCAACATTTAACCTTAACAAACCAACAAACACATGATAACTTATATGAATTTAGGTTAGGTTTTATAAGGTTTTATTTTTCAAAGGTAGTCACCACCAACAACATTTTATTTTATTTTTTCAAGCATTTTTATTAAGCATATACGAGCAGGTACAACATTAAGGCACTGGAATTACAATTAAAAATCACAAAATATTCATAAAAATCAAACCAGTAGAATACTTCGTACTGAGTTTTAGTACGCTTCTTATGTAAAGTAATAATACTCTAAATAATTTTTGGAGACATGTTAATTCGTTCAACCTTAGATTAAGATTCAGTTCTGGATCAAACAGAGGATGAAGAAGAAGTCTTTTCCCATACAGAATGATACTTCTGTATGGCCCTGTTTCTTTGTGCATACAGAAGTTCTTTAGATTGAACTGATCTCATTTCCTCGGAGATCATATGATGGAGCTTGGGGGGTCTTCCATTGATGCAAAATCAGGGATTTTGCAGTCAGTGTTGCAATAAAAAAAAGTATTGCTTTGCGCTTTTGGACAGCCCGGGATGATTAGATATGCCAAAGAGTGCCCCTATTGGTTTTGGTGTTAACGTTACCTGGAGTTTCAAACTAACCGATTAGAAAATTTGGACCCAAAAGTGAGTGACAGTTGGACAGAGATAGCAGACATGTAGCCAATCCCCAACCTCGCAATGGCATCGAAAGCAGTTGCTTGAAACTGATGGCACCATCTTATTAAGTTGCACGGGGTATAGTAGAATATCCACTTCATGAAGAATTAAATTCTTTTTAAATGTGCGTCTCTTAAAGCTTTAGAGGAATATCTATTGTATTGCTTTCAAGTCTGAGAATCCATCCCACAGGACGTAGCAGTTGCTATTCTGCTTGGTGCAGAAGGGAGAACTTTAGCTGACAATTCTTCTAGAAGGATACAGTACCAGTTACCAACCCCTGTCCGTTTTTGAACCCACGTAGCTTGTGTAATTCTGAAAATAGTGATTCTACTGGGTACTGGCCTACAGAACCTATTGATTGAATGAAGTGAAGTATTTGAAAATAAGAAAAGCCTACAAGTGCTGGAATAGCTGGATTGCTGATTTTAAGTTGCACCCATGTTATGACACTATCCCCTGCTTGGAAATCCTGGATTTTTCCCAAACTCCAGATTTTCCCAGTCATTTAGAGCTTTGCTAGCGAGAGGAAGTCCAAATGCAACAGCTTCTCTTAGGGAGATAGTTGGATGGAACCAAATAAAATGATGGCTTTGTTGGAGTTCTACACCTCTGGACCAGAGAAGATTTGGGATCTTATATCTGGTACATTTCGGCAGCCATGTCATTGTAAGAAAATGCGATAGATGAATATTGTTTTCAAGAAGCACCTGTTTCAAGTAGAAGTTCAAGTCAACATGGTATGTAGAGGCAGCACTTACAATCCAATCTATGTAGGTTGCCTCGTAATAGTTTTTAAAATGGGGTAAAGCTATTCCGGTAGTTAATTTGCATCTCAACTGGTAAAATGGAGTCTTGAGCATTGAAAAGCAATGCCTCTAATTTGGATTTATTAATCTGATAGCTTCCCAAATTGGAGAATGCTTGAATTTTACTGAAGGCCTTCTCGATATTCTGCGAGTCAGCCGTAAGATACAAAATTGCATCATCTATGAAAAGTTTGAGCTTGGGCGTACCCGGCATCTGAGGTTTTGTAGAATTATACTGCCTCAGAGCAGAAGCCAATGGTTCAATAAAAAGAGCAAAAAGGACCAGAGACAAAGGGCAACGCTGCCGGGTCCCATGCCATATCGAAACCTTACAGACTACTTGTGAATTGACTAGGATATTGGCTTCCGCCCCTTTATAAAGATTAGAGAAAAGTTGCACTATTTTATTAGGAGGTTTAAATTTTCAGAGGATGGCAAAAAAGAGCTCTCATTGTACAAGGTCAAAAGCTTTCTCTGCATCAAGTGTTATTACGCTGCTTTGCTTTTATTTGTAGAATAATAATCAATTGCCTGGAGCAGAACATTTATGTTAGTGGAAATAAATCTTCCCAGGAGAAACCCACACTGGTCATGATGAATAAGACCCTGGGCTAGTGGTGTAATACGAGCTGCCCGAATTTTCATGAGAATCTTATAATCATTGTTAAGTAGACTAATAGGGTGATAAGAATCGGGTTTTTCACTAGGCTTGTCTTTCTTGAGGAAGCTGACAACGGTCGCCCAGGTAAATTAACTGGGTATTTCTTCTCCTTTAAGTATTGCATTAAAAAACATAGCTAGGATTGCTGCAATCTGCTCAGACAAAGTTTTCTACAGCTCTGCTGGAAGGCTATCTTCCCTGGTTGCTTTGCCATTTGGAGAGTTCCTAATGGCTTCTACTACCTCTTGTTTAGTTATTGTCTGCAGCAGTGCAGATTCGAGCTCTTGGTCAAGACTCGATAGAGAGACTGATGCGATATATTCGTTAATGAGCTCATCGCACGTAGCTGACTTGGGATTATAGATATTGTATAGTGTGTTAAAAACACCTTCCCTATCTCCTTGGCCTGGTCCACAACGTACCCCTGGGACTTGTCAAAAAAGGTTTTGATTAAAGAAGCATTTTGCCGTTTTTTAATATAGTGAGCCAAAAATGTCCCTTTATGCTCGCTCTCTTGGTAGTATTGCTGAAAATATGTTTTATGATTAACAATCTCTTACTCTAAGAAAAAATTCTCAATTGGGTTTTAGCATCATGGAGGTGAGTCCATGACTTATGATGGCTGGGTAGCTGGTGCAAGCGCGTGGTAAGATTGAGTTTCTGCTGAAGGCTTTTAACTTTTTGCTTCTTGGTTTTTCTAAGAAAAGCATTAAAAGCGATGGCTTCCTCTAACATGTGTTTACATGACTCCCAGATAGCAAAGATATAGGCAGTTGCTTCATTTCTAGCTAAAAACTCGGTAACTGATACTTTAAGAGAAGAGATCCAGCCTTCGTTAGTTAATAAAGATTTATCTAAAGACCATCTGTGTCTTTTTCGATGCTGATTAGAGGAAAATTGCTGGAGCAATGGAACGGAATGATCCGAGAAAAGGTTAGATATTATGTCATAGCCGACTCTATCCCAAGCATGAGCTACTAAGAAGAAGTTGATCCTTGATGCCGAATTAAACCTTTTAGAAAAACAAGTATAACATTGATCTTGTGGATGGTCCAGCCACCAATGGTCCTGCAGGGCCAGATTGCCAATACATTTTGTCAAAAAACTGTGCTTGCGGCTTGTTTTGTGTACGATTTTTGCGGGAGCATCAAGCTTCATGTCTTGAATTTTATTAAAATCGCCGCCGACTACTAAGAGGCCAGGAAGTGTGCTCAAAAGGTTGTAAAAACTTTGCAGAGAGGTAATTTCATCTTCTATGGACAATAAAAGCTTTTAATATGCATTAATTCCCTTCCTACCTTGACACTAACTACTATCCATCTTGCTTGACGATCACAATGGACCTCAAGAACTTCTCCTTGGAAGCCTCGAGTAAACAGATCTGCGACCCCATGGACGGCCGCGTTGACAGATGCAAAAAAGGAATGGGAAATAAAGTTCGGGACACAAGGACAGTTTACCTGTTGTTTAAAATGAGTTTCCTGTAATAGAATCACCTGGGAGGATCTTAACCAATGAAGTAGTACTCTAAATTTATGGGAATTATTCAGCCCATTCCCATTCCATGAATTAATTTTGAAGAACTCAGAGGAATACATACTAGTTCGACCATCACTCCTTTGAGGAAAAAAGGGTTTTCAATAGCCTGTTGATCCTGGACCTGGTCATGCAACCTATTAGTGGAAGTACAACAAGTATTCTTGATGATTTTTATCTTCAATATACCATTTTTTCTCAGCATAATCATTCTAGACCATGAGGTACTAGTTCCTTGTGTTTGTAACCTGTTCCTTTTACCTGCCCCCCATGCAAGAGCCCCACCACTTGGTGCTCCCAACCCCCACCCACAACTCCTAGGCCTACCTGTCATGGTCTCATCCCATTGACCCCTACCCCCCCAATAGTGAACCTCCCAACCCCCAGATGAGAGTGCGCTGGTGTGGCACCCATAGAGTCTATGGGGGTCATTCTGACCCTGGCGGTCTTGGAACGCCAGGGTCACGAATGACGGAAGCACTACCAACAGGCTGGCGGTGCTTCAACAGCCATTCTGACCGCGGTCGTCCCGCCGGGGCCGGCGGTTTCCCGCCGTTTTTGCCCCGGCTGGGAGAATCCGCCAGGGCAGCGCTGCTGGGGATTCTGACCCCCTTACCGCCAGCCTGTTTCTGGCGGTATTCACCGCCAGGAAGAGGCTGGCGGTAAGGGGTGTCCTGGGGCCCCTGGGGGCCCCTGCACTGCCCATGCCACTGGCATGGGCAGTGCAGGGGCCCCCTAACAGGGCCCCGGCCAGCTTTTCACTGTCTGCCTAGCAGACAGTGAAAAGTGTGACGGGTGTAACTGCACCCGTCGCACGGCCGCAACACCGCCGGCTCCATTCGGAGCCGGCTCCTGTGTTGCGCCCCTCACTCCCGCCGGCCCAGCGGGAATTTTGGAATGGGGGCAGCGGTATTTTGGCCGCATGGCGGCCAAATGGCATTTCCCGCCTGGCTGGGGAGAGTGGCAGGTGTGGACCGGCGAGAACATATTTGAGAAAGAAGAAAAACCATACTTATAGCATCATATATCATCAAACATCATCAAAAGATGTGGAGAAAATAGCATCTTGTTCCTCTTTTTTTCCCTCCCACCCTCTCCTCTCTCCTCTCTCCTCTCCTTCTCTTTGCTCATGGCATTAATGACAGTCAATTAACATGCGTCTGATACATAAATCACTCCTTCAGAGTGGCAAGGAAGTCTTTTGCCTGTTGAACACTTTTGATGATTTGAGCCTGCCCCTTATGAAAAACCTTTTATTTTGTCAGTTGCACTATGCCAGCGGGGGCCCCCAGTCTTTTGAAGTCATCAATCAAGCTAACAAATTCACAACGTCAACGTGCCGTAGTTATGGACATATCGGAAAAAATCCAAAAAGAGAAATCCCTTTCTCCTTGAAACGTTCGTATTTTGATTGCTTGAGATCTGTTCCTTCATCCTGTAATCACCAAAATTGACCAGAATAGTACGTGGATATTTGGAGTTCTGAGGTTGCGCTGCTGGAAATCTATGGGCCCGGATGATGGTCTGATCTAAATAAGGCAAGGTCTTATCAAGAAGAATATGGCTGTGAATCAAGTCTGTTACCACTTTAGTGTTTGAAGACGCAGTTTCCATTTCTTAGGGAATTCCGGCAAAACTCAGATTAGAGCACCTGAATCTATTTTCAAAATCCTCCAGTTTATATTGCAGCACCTCAAGTTCAGCCTGGGTCTGGCTCACCACAGTTGCAGATCTTTAGTGAGTATCTTCAAGATCTGAGATTCTCTGTTCCACTTGAGAGATCCGTGACGTCAACGGCGATATGTTAGAGTTGTGTTGGACTAGTTGGTCATTAGTTTTTTTGTGAGCCTGATTGTGAGTTAACTTTAGGTCACATACTTCCCTTAAGATAAGGTTCAACATAGTCTTGACCGGGGGTTTGGGCAGAGTAGTTGGCGTAGGAGACTTGGAGGCAGGGCGGGGTTGTCACCCCTAATGAACGGCAAATATGGTGCTGGAGGAAGAAGATCGATGGACCCTAGGACGTGTCCTCTCCCTTAGATGATTGGGAGAAAACTGAAGATGGGCCTTCATGGCAAAAGGTTGTATGTAAGTCAACTAAGGTTCCTGTATGTTGAGAGCCTTATGGAGGTGCATCTTGCATAGTAGAAGCAAGCATCCATGGCTGCTTACCTGGTGACTGGGTACTAGCAGTCCTCAGGAAAGAAGTTGAAGAAAGACTGTAGGTTGGTCATGAGGTGAACTTGGCTGATGGTTTCTTTTGTGTGGCATACAATGTACACCTCCTCTCCCTTATTGTAATCTTCAACCACTTCCCACCAGTACTTCATTTGAGCTGGTGGCTACTGTTGGAGTGCATGAGCACTACTTTTTGGGTACTGGAAACTATTTTTCCTCATCAGACTTTACTGAGAGCAAGAGAGGGAAACACAAAGTAAAAAAGACAGAGGAAGAGAAAGACAGAAAAATGTCATAAGGGAAAAAGCAGGACCCTGCAAATGTTAGACAAAGGGGAAGGGAGAGTCTAGTAGTGGATTACAGAGGCATGAGGTAGAATTAAGACTACACTGGTTGGGAATTCAGTTTGCAAACTATTAATTGCAGCAGCTGCAGGCTTCTGAGCAGAGCTTTGGGCATTGGCATTAATTTTTTGATACATTAAGCGCTGTCTCCTGCTCCTCCTCATAATCCTCTTTTGCATTGGTGGCTGCTGAAACAGAAGCTTAGAGGAGGATTAGAATTTCAGCTGGGACTGCCCACTATCTTCTCGTTGTGGATGAAGGAACATCATTTACCAGCTCACTGTCCCAAGTGCCTGCAAGAGAAGGTGATACATGTGGTAATATATAACATAAAGATTGTGCTCACTACTTCCCCACATTAGATTCACAACAGGCATCTGAAAGAAGTCACTCTTTACATTAGTAGCATGAGATGTGTGAAGGTAATGGTTGATCCTTGCATGGAATTGCAACATGGAGGCAATAGTAGCTGACCTAGTTCAGTAATAAAGGGTAAAGTGTAGGTAGAGATAGGTGGTCCCCTTGATTTCAGCTGGTGAGCCAGTGTTCTTCAAGATGGCAGTGATAACAAATCTTCTAATCCAACAGATTCCAATTAGATTAATGTGACATCAGAGTTGAAGAGTTATGAATCAAAGGCTGACAGTGATAGTTGGTACAAATGATGTCAATGTAGAGAGATATACAAGACAAGCACAAGATCATAACAAATAAACACAAAAACAGACATTTGGAATGACCTACAAAAGGTGGTTAAAAAGTATAAAAGATGAGATAGAGTTGGTGTTATCAAGTTATCACAGACTTACCTGACTGAAGGATAGCAGAGAGCTGAATGGCTACTGCCAAGATTTCCTGATGTCATCTGAGGTGCAGGTCGAAATTTGTACACCTGGGGCTGTTGTCTGATTGTAGCTGACAAGAGAGCACAATAAGGAACAACAAGGCATCTAAAGCCATACATGATGATGGTATGGTGATATGCTGAATACACAATATAATAAACATGGTCCTCCTCTACATCACAACAAAGTGGCTAACAGAAAGGTTTGTATGCTGCAATTGCAATGACATGTCACAGCATTAAGAAACGTGAAATAGTCAATAACTAAATAAAATGGGAGCATGGGTGAATATAGGGGTGTAGGAAAGTTCATACATACCCTTTGTGTCGCATATGAAAAAAGAGATATGTTAGAACAATACTCAAAAGGGCAAACACTTTACTTACCAGTCTCTATCATCTGTCTGGTCTATGCAGCCAGTCCTGGATTTGGTGCAGCACTAGGAGAATAAGCAGAGCTGGTGACAGGTAGTGGATTGAACAATACAAGCTCTTAAAAAATGAAGAAAAGAAGAAAAAAGAAATGTATGAAATATTGCATTTTAAAAGCTGAAATATAAGTTATGGTTTTGTAAAGCAGTTAAAGAAAATGAAACACCATTAAAATAAAACCGTTAGTGTACAACAGGGATTTGAAAATAACATATAGGCCCTCTTTATGAGATTGACGGACGGGAAATCCCATCCCCCAAACTCCTGACAGGGTAGCCACTGCCATAGTGGTGACCCCCCTTTCCAGACCTATTAGAAGTTTCCAGCTAGGCCGGTTAGCGGAAACCTTAGTTTCTGCCTTTCGACCTAGCAGGAAACAGGCTGCAGCATAGTCTCCAGCTCGTAATCGAGCCGGCTGCAATGCTGTAGCCCACAGGGTGCACCAGCATCCTCGCAATGTTCACTGTCTGTGCAGCAGATAGTGAACATTGTGATGGTTCTGGGTGGGGGGACCCCTGTACTGCCCATGCCAAGTGCATGGGCTATACAGGGCTCCCCCTGTGGCCCCCTGAACCTGTTCTCCACCAGCCTTTTCATGTTGGAGAACAAGGTCCTAATCAAGCATACAGTGCTGCCCTGGTGGAATGGGATCTCTGCCACTGTCAGGCCGTCGAGATCACCGATCCTGGCCGTGCTGGCAGAACCTTGGCAGTCTGACTGCCAGGGTCTTTTTGTGGCAGTCAGACCACCACAGCAGTGGCGGTCCTGACCCACAGCAGGGTTGTCGGTCGTAATGAGGCCCATATTTTGCTAGTGACATACCTGTATTAGTTGTAGGATTACATTTGGAGGCTTTTTTATGCACACTGGGACAGTCATAGTAAAAGGGTTTGGGTGTGGAGGGCGAGAGAGTGGATGTCTGAGGTATTGGTATGGATGTCTTGGGTGCATGTTTGTGCGAGGTAGGTTTGTGAGTGGGTGTCTGTTGGGTGGGTGAGTGAGGGCATTTATGTGTCTTCGGAGGAGGGGGTGGAGGTGTTGCAGGATGCTGTGGTGGGTGGGTGACTGTCTGTTGGGGTGGTGACTACAGGTATGATGGATGTGCTGCACGTAAGCGTGTCTGTTGTGTTGGTGTTTGCTGATGTGGTGACTGGGGAGGATGTCTGAGTGTCTGCTGTGGTGCTGTCTGTGAATAGGATAGGTGCAGTGGCTGGATCTATGAATGCTTTTGTGGTATCTGCAGATATGCTGTCAGTGAAGATAGAGGTAGTGGGGGTGTTAGGGCAGGATGTGACTGTTGCTGTGTGTGCAGGGGGTGTGGCTTGTGTGCATGTTGGTGGTGTGTCTTCTGGTGCTTGTGTTTGCCTGAGTTACCCTTGGATGTTGAGGTGGATACATGTTTGCCTCTCTGTGTGCTTTGGCTGAGTAGGGGAAGACAGGTTTGAGATTGGGAAGAGGAAGGTGTAGGGGGGCGGGAGACAAAGGGTGACTGGCTGCCGTTAGTGTGGAGACCAGAGCCTGAAAGGATCTCTGTAGGCCAGCCTGTGCACTGTGAATGCCCTCCAGGAACGCATTACTCTGTTGGACTTGAGTTACCAGTCTCTGGATGGCATTCATGATGGTCGAATGACCCACAATGATGGACCTCAGGAGGTCAATAGCCTCCTCACGGAGGGCAGCAGGGATGACAGGGGCAAGGGCAGAGGTGCCTGCTACAAAGGAGGTGCCCCTCCTCTTGGGTGAGTGGGCACTGCCAACTGGGTGGAGAGCTACAGGGAGGGCAGTGGTAGTAAGGGGGGGTGGTGAACTGAGATGCTTCTGGGGTGGTCCCAGATGGGTCCGCTCCTGCCAGGGAGTGTCCACTGGAAGAGGATTCAGAAGATGACAAACTTGATCCTGTCTCCCTCGACACTCCCCTCACCCTCCAGGCCACTGATTCCCTCAGCGTCTTTGGTATCAGCACTCCGGGACCCGTGGCCAGCAGGTTCCCACTCGGCTGTGCCCAGTCTCCCTCACCTGTGATGCTGATGCAAAGAAACAGAGAGAGAGAGAGAGAGAGAGAGGGTCATTACATTCTTAACATACACATACATTATATCGTACAAAACAATAATCTTAGAAAGCCCCAGGTAAGAACCATTTAGAGCCTACATCATGTCAGAACTACATACTTCCAACAATCCTATATGACACCAGTCTCACCCACAACATAAGACAACCATCTGACGACTACATCACCATCCCATCAGTCCAGCTGTAACACTAACTATTCATGGACAAGATGAATTGGCAACATCGAAAGTCTCTCCCTATATAGATGATCCCTGTGTATCAACAAATCATTCTTAGCAAATGTTCTTAACTGCCATCACAATATCATTCTACCCATAATACTCACCTTACTCATTTTTCATGAAAGTAAACTCATCTCACTTCAACTACAGCACAGCATGTTGCTTTGCAATCACATACCTAACATATGACTCTGTCCATGACATTTACAATGTCAAATACCTCAGATGAAATCACTACATATGGCATACCCAAATATTGAGGTTCATAAATTTACATAGCATGTAATTAAAACATCTATCAAAAGTCCTTTAAAAATGTAGTTTCTGGACCCGCGTATCTTATTCATCAACACATAGACAACAAAGTCATGTCCAGCAATAGGGCCCTTCTTAAGACACAGGATAAACCCTCAGACAACCACAGGGAGCACACAAACACCTCCAATTCAATGGACACTAATCAAGTGGATTAAGGCTACATACTAAAGGAACTTCCACTCAGGAATGGAAGCCGTCGCCACCTGGATCAGAGAAAACTCCCTCAAGCTCAGCTTCAACAAGACTGAGCTCATCATCTTTGGAAACGCCACCTCAGCCTGGGATGACTTCTGGTGATCCACATCTCTGCACTGTCTGAGCATGCCTGCAACCTAAGGCATCCTCCTCGACTCCTCCCTATCCATGACCTGCCAGGTAAACTTGCCTCCTTCTGCTGGCACACACTCTGCAAACTTCAGAAGATCTTCAGATGGATCCCAGCAGACTATCGCAGGACAGTCATCCACGCCTTAGTCACATGCAAGCTCAACTACGCCAACGCCCTCTATGTCCACACCTCGACTAGGAACATCATCAGAACGCCGCGGCCAGACTCATCCTGGACCTCCCATGCCGAGAACATATCTGCCAATACTTGAGGACCCTCCACTATCTCACGGTCAGGAAATGAATCACCTTCAAACTACTCATCCACACGTACAAGGCCATACACAACGCAGGACCAGCCTACCTGAACCACCACGTCTCCGTCCACACCCTGCCAGATCTCTCCACCCAGCGGGCCCTGGCCACCATCCCTCACATCCGCCGGAGGGCAATCCTTCACCTACATTGTAGCAGAGAGCTGGAACAACCTCCCCCAACACCTCAGACAAAGCCTGTCGCTCACCATCTTCAGCGCCTTGAGACCCTTACGGGTGAGTAGCCGCACTTTACAAAAACTTGAAAAAAAAGATTGATTGATTGATTGATACTATTTCACTATTCATGTAGACACCTTTACATGACTACATCAAAAAATCTACACTGCTGACATCTGTGCAGACATGTGTAACCTAACATCTTAGGACTGAAGTAACACTACCATAACCCACTTCATATGTAACCATGATGGACACATACACCTAGAGCCCAGCAAATTGACTGACATCATATCCCATTCCACCAATATGTTCATGTCAACTGGAACACCTGCTTCACTATTAAGTCAGACTGAAATAACCTGATCCATTACAAAATCTGTCTTAGCCTCCTCAGATTAGCAAAGGTAAGTATGGCAAAGTAGAGACCTCAACATAACAAAAGGCACAAAGTACCAATTGACACATGATGTAGGCACAAAACAGTGTATATTGCACCCATATAGGTATGACACTGCCCTATGTACGGGCAAAATACATGGCCTGGCCTAAGGGATCAACAGGCTAGCCAATTACCTTTTCAATACTAGATACATGGTATAAAATGATTTAAAACACGTCAATGAAATGTCTTGTACTATTAATGTATTATTACCACCATGTTTCTCACTCTGTAGTATGTCAACCCTGATCAAACATCACATGTCCCAATGTAAAGTTCAAACATAACAATGGAGATTCCTCCTGACACCTCAGAGGGAGTGTGGTAAGTATACCATGTCAAATTCCTGATTGGGATGACAGCCTCACGTGAAGTTTCCATCTATTGTTGAACTGAGGATTGTTTGACTATGTTACTCATCTGTCAGATCCAATTTAGCACAAAAAGCTAGTGGGATAGGACTGGTAAGAGGTCAAACAGCTGGACAACTTATCAATTACATATATGGACTGTGCATCAGTAGGTGGGAAGGATGGCACAGCAGGTTACACATATGTATAGTAGAGTAGAAGTACACATATGACACTGTCACATAAGCACCACCACATGCTGTCATACTATTTGGTTAACATAGGTGAGTAACATGTCCCTATACAATGTCCACATCTGAGTTTCAATGATGGCAACTGCAGTATGTCTTCCTAGGAGACCCTTTACCTGTAGCACTTACCACATTGTCACAGCTGAGATACTTAGACATCATACACTAAACTGGCAGAGGCATGTACATGTATTTAGTCAGTACTTACTCCCTTGTGGCTGCTGTGCTGTCCTCAAAAGCCCATCCCCCGCAGGAAAGGCCACCACCAAAATGTGGGCCTTTAAGGGGGTCAAAGTCTGACGGGCACCCCTCCCACGTTGGGAGGACATCCAAAGCTGGGCCTCTGCGCTCTTCGGTCTTCTGGGCCCAGCGTCTCAGATCCTCCCACTGCTTTGGAATGTGGGTGCTCAGTCAGCTCTGGACACCCAGGGTCCACACTTGCTTGGCATGGCACACCAGATTCTCTTTTTATGATGGGCATTGACCTACATGGATGACACAGACCAAAGAGAAAAGTCATGTCCACATGCACCATACCAACACAAGTGGACAGAACACTTCAGGGACAGCAAGTAGGCAAACATTACCATCCTCTTATTTCATACTCATGCACAATTTAGCATCTGCATGCATCAACACCTTCACAACTTTACATTTCAGGTACACCATCATACACCCCACCTTTCACACATTGGTATACCATTGCACTAACCTACTCGTATGGTGCACCATATAGCTGTTCATACATGGGTGGGACCTCCTCCACAAGCTTGTCCAGCTCTTCTGGTGAAGGCTGGGGCTCTATCACCTGTAGGATGCAGCATGATAGCTCCCAGGGACAGAACACTGCAGCTCAGGTAGTGGGGGTCTTGCTGGCAGCAGTGTCAGGAGTCAAGTGAGCAATACTGCAAAAGATGTGGGCCACGTCCACCATCACTGCCAGCAGACATCGCCGTTGGCCCAAGTCCGCCAAAGGCAGCAAGGTGTTCCAATGGCAATTTCTACTGTGGTTGTGACTGCCTACCACCATGCCGACATCCACCGGCGGAGTTAGGTCACTTCCACATGTCCAGTACAGTAGGTCAGACGGCTATCATTTTGAGCACATTTCATGTATGGAAATGTTTTTGAATCTGCATCATTAACAAATCTCTATTTTGTGCTAAATGTCAGTAAGTACTAGCTTTAGGTTTTGTAGTCTATTTGTGCATGTGAGTAGTTAAAGCTGTGTAACAGAGGGATTTGTGGTGATAGAAATGTACACCTATTCCCAACATCCTATGTGCATTGGTAATATAGATAATGTGCTATAAAATATGTTTCGTATGTAAGTTGGTTGAACTAACAAACACTGACGGTCACGGAAAAATATGCATGTCTAGTACATTAGATAATTGAGGGAATGTGCACCAAGGGAAGGGTCATAGGATGCATGCAATATGCTGTACTGGAGATGTCAAATGTCGTAACTGACCTTGACTGCAGATATGTGTGAGTTGTATATGTACATTATCATTATGTGTTCATTGTTCATTTCACATACAAAATTCATATTTCCACATAGTTACCCTGGCATGAGGAGAGGAAGAGAACGTCCAGTGTACCGCCCACTAGTAGACATGCACACCATGGAGGAGAGACATACTATCCAGGCATATCACCTGAATAGGCATACAATCATGGATCTTTGTGATCAGTTGGAGCTTGATCTGATGCTTGCCATTCGCAATCCCTATAGCATACCTCCCTTCATTCAAGTCATGTCCGTGCTACACTACCTGGCCACTGGGTCCTTTCAGAATACATTTGCCCTTACTGCAGGGATGTCTCAGCCCATGTTCAGTCTGGTTTTGGAGGATGTACTGTCTTCATTGTTGAAACACCTGGACAGCTACATCAGATTTTCCCAAAGTGCAGATTTGGCCTATGTGAAGGCAGAGTTTTATGCTATGGGACACATTCCACATGTGGTTGGAACCATAGATGGCACCCATGTAGCCTTGGTTCCCCTCAGTGCCAATTAATAGGTGTATAGGAACAGGAAAAACTACCACTCCATCAATGTTCAAGTGGTGTGTTTTACAAGTCAGTGCAAAGTATCCAGGATCAGACTTATGGGCTCCTGAAGGCAAGTTTCAGTGCCTGGACATATCAGGGGGAGCCCTCCTCTACTCACCCAACAAGTATGTCAAATAATTGTTGCCTGTTGCATGCTCCACAATCTTATCCTGAGACCTCAGATACCATTCCTACCAGATGAGGGTGAGGCAGAAGAAGCTGTGGGAGGAAATGCAGATTTGCCAAGTGATGATGAGCCAAATGAAGATGAACGGAGACTACAGAGCAGATCTCATCAATCAGTACTTTAATTGACTCAAGGTATATGATGTCCTCTTACTGCTGTGATTTAAGTTTGTAACCTAGAGTTGATGGGTAGCATGTCACCTCCTTGCTACCATCAGCTATGACGATTTAGGTAGCTCCAATGCCTGTGTGTAAGTTGTGCATGCAGACTGTAAATTTGTATTGTGTACAGCACAGAGATGTCTACAGTGTCATGTTTTGTTAATGCACATGCAAAGTAACTCTTGTGTACGTGACTTGTTTGAATTGAGGAATGTTTTATGCTATATCTTATCTCTTATCTCTGTCAGTTACAGATTTCCTGAGTTCCATTTTGGCTCCTCATTCTTGGCAAGACACAGACAGTGTCAGAAGCAGATGCGAATTGCAAGCACACATGAAAAGGGGACATGGCAGAAACCATGTAGTCATTGCCATGAGTATGTGGAGTGTTACTAACATGTCCAGACTGTCAGGACACTGGGGTGTTATTGTGTTTTCCCATCAAGATAAACTGTAGGGCACTGGAGGTGGTCAAATTGTGTCATTTGTGTGTGACATGCGAAAACGATATAGCCAGTTGTATCAAGCTCCCGGTTTGCATTTCTTAAATAGCAAATTTTAAGAAATCGCTATTTTAGAAATGCAAAATGGGATGTATAAAAACTGTGAGTCAGTAAGAGCGATTTCTTAAAATTCACAAACGCAATTTGAGAGCTGCAAATACCGAATCGCAAAAAATAGCGAATCGGTATTTGCAAATGGCAAATTGCGAAAACGCCAACCCGGAACAGCCTGATGACATCACAACCAGGAAGTGGGTCAGCCCATGCTGTTTCCAGAAGCCACACCCACAGGAGCAGGCAGAAAGACACAGCCCAGCATCAGGGAGACAGCCTTCTGAGCCAGCCAGGACCAAACAGGAACCTGGCTACTGATGGAATGTGAAGGAGAAAGGTGACAGGAAGCGCAAGCTCAAATTCAGTGAACAGGAATTGGAGATGTTCACCGAGGAGGTGGTCAGGAACCACAACAAACTTTTTTGGAAGAACTCACTCCAGATTCCTGAAAGTCAGAATAGGAAACTGTGGTCAGACATCCAGACCAAAATATGCGCAGTGGGTGTTGCGCAGCGCTCCGTTGAGGACACACGCAATCAATGGTACGACTTGTGTTCCTGTGCCACAGAGATGGTAGCCAGTAGGCTAAAAGAGGCAAGGTGCACCGGAGGAGGACCACCCACTCAGACACCATCCACACCAATGGAAGGCATGGTGGAGTTGACACTGTTTCCTGAAGCTGTCAGTGGTGTCACTGAAATTAATACCTCAGGCACACCCAGCACCAGCAAAGGTAAGGGCAGTAATGATGTGTTTTGGCCCTATGCAGTGTGATAAGTAAGCCATGCCACATCTTACATACAATACAACAATGCCTTATGGGAGTGGTAGTACACACCCCCTAAAGTGCAAATACCACATAAATAGCAAGATAGTGTTAAGCCAAATAGCGAAAACACACAAAAAGACTCTTAGTGATACTATGGCAGTGTACATTTAATACTATTATGCAACTATTTGAGTACTAATCAAAAATGACATGCTCCACATTGTTGTTGCAGATGTTCCGGGCCCTGACACAGCAGAAGGTGGAAATGTGGGGGCTAGCGAAACTCAGCCACAGTCCGACTCAAACACCAGTGAGTCCTTGATACATGTACCAACTAGATGCAGGGCAAGAGTGCTACCTCTCCCAAAGTAAAACCTTGACTCCGATAAAATGCCAGAAGAAGGGCCCACACCACCCCCAGAGGCTAGAAGCACAGAAAGACAGCAGCACCTGCCCAGCGTCAGTCTACTCCCCTCAGGAGGCGTCGCGAAGCAGGAAGTGCGCAGAGGAAGGTGAGGGCCCATCACTTTGGCGGCCTTGAGGCTTCCATTCTGAAAGTGCAGCGCCTGCAATGTAAACACATGAGGTCAATTAACAGGCAGTTGGTGTCAATCAAGCATAACATGGGCGCAAAGCACAGGCAGTTTGAGTCTCACAATGACAACATGGGATCAATGCACAAGCAGTTTGAGTCTCTTAATGAAAACATGTGCAAGCTGCATGAGGGACAGCAAACAGCAGCAGAAAACACAAAGGAGATGACAAACACCATTAGGGAACTCTGCACTGTGATGCAGCAGGAGCATGTCAGCCACCGTAGGCACCATCACCAATTGATGGGCAGGTTGGATGGGTTCTGCAGATCTGTCCATCAGCTCACTACCTCCACTGCCTTGATATCATGACGTGCTGTGGGCATACAAGTGGAGGTGGCACATTGCATTTGGGACTTTGCACGAGGATTGGTGCAAATCACGAATGTTTTGGAGACAATGCAGAGAGTGCTACAAACAGCAAACTGGGTGGTGGGGATAGTGAGGAGCTCTCTAGCCTCAGCAGTCTCACAGCCCCTGTGATGGATCCTAGGCATCGCAGTACCAGACACAGTACTGTCTTTGAACTCGATACAAGAGGTGCCACCGAGGCCAGTGAGCACTCAAGTGGAGTGCGTGGACGTAGGAAGTAATGTTGGGAGGTACAGGGGACTAGCTTAACATGTAGCAAGACAGTTATACTATGATGCTAATAGTATGACACTGTTACTCGCACCTATTTGTGTATAGTGCATAGCTATGTCCTAATCACACATATATTACCTGAAGTCAAGGCAATAAAGATGCTACCTACAACAATACATAAAATAGACGTAGTATTGTCATTACTTACATCAGAAATAGTTGCACGTGATGTCAGCACGTCTTTGTCTGCCCTCTGCTGCACTGCTTCTGTCTGCTGGTTGGAGGGGTGGCAAGGGATCATCATCCTCATCTGAGTCCGGCTCGGTGGGTTCTACAGGTATGCCCCTTGTTGTAGCAATGTTGTGCAACATAGTACATGTAGCCATGATTTTGCATGTTGTTTCAGGGCTGTATTATAGTGCACCATCACTCTTGTGTATGCATCTGAAGCGGCTCTTCAGCAGGCTAAAGGTCCTCTCCACAACTCAGCGGGTTGTCCTGTGAGCAGCATTATACCTCCTTTTGGCCAGCATTGCAGGACTCAGGTAGGGTGTCAGTATGAATGACCCCACGGCGTAGGCACTGTCTCCTGGAATGACAGGAGAGTAAAATGAGTGATTGTTATCCATGACATCACATATACTTCAATGTGACATTGTCAACTATTGCATTACCCAGTAGGTATCCTTTGCCAAACTCCTCGGCAAGTAGTAGTGTGTAAATTCCACTGTGCCGAAAGATGTAGGAGTCATGTGTGATACCTGGGTATCTGGCCACAAGATTGATTATAATTTTGGAGGCATTGCTAATTACTTGTATGTTCATGGAATGTGAAGTTTTACGGTTCCGATAAACATACTCTGTGGCTGATGGTGGACAGATAGCTACATGTGTCCCATCAATGGCGCCTATTACATGTGGGAATTGGGCAATGTAGTAGAAATCACATTTTGTCTGTAGTAATTCCTGTGAGGTGTTGGGGAATCTTATGTGCTGTTGTATTTTGCTCAGCATGGCATTGAGAAATGCATTGAAAAATCTTGAGAGAGTACTCTGTGAGACCCCTCCAGCTGCTGCTATGACCCCTTGATAGCTCCCTGAGGCTAATAGGTGCAGGGAGCATAATACCTGCACAGTGGTGGGTATAGTAATGGGCCTTTGTGTGTTGTGCTGCAGTATGGGTTGTAGATCAGCTATCACGTCAAGTATCATGGCTGAGCTTAACCTGTACTTATCATATATCTCCTCCTCTGTTTGGTCAAAAAGGGTAATGCACACTCTAAAAATGCGCTCCTGTCTCCTCCTCCCTCTCCTCAAACATGCCGGATCCTCATCCTCCTCGCCATCACGTAGAGTGCAGCCATTGTGGAAAAGAGGCTGAGGCATTCTGGGCCTCTTTATATAGGTTTCACCTGTTTACCACCTGATTTCACTTTGTGATAAATTGCACGTGCAAAAGGCCATTCTGCGAATATTCGCTATTAGCGAATTGTTGATGCACAGCATTGCGATAATTATTTTGCGGGTCGCATTCTGCATATCGCAAATAGTGACATGATTTAGCGAAGCGCATTCTGTGATTTGCAAATCTAGGTCGCAATTTGCAATTCGCACAATGCAATTCGCAAAATCATGTCGCTATTTGCGATACGCATAATGTGCCCCGCAAATTCATGTCACAGTTGCAAGGAATCGCTATTTTTGTGATTCCTTAGATGTGCACTGTGATTGCCTTTCATACATCGTGGAAGGCGACTTTGCATTTGCAAAAGGTGAAATTTAACGATTCACACCGTTTGTGAATGCAAAATCCTTTGATACATCTGGCCCATAGTCTCTACCATCACAATGGTTTCTGTTGTATGTAATCTACCTTGAACATAGCTGTCGGTGGGTTCCTACTTTACAGACCAATGTGCGTGTTTCTGTGGACTGACTTAGGTGAGTGGCAAGCCTACAGGTATGTGATAGATGTAAGTACAAGATCCCTGGAGTGTGGACATCTGTACTAGTATCTGTCTGTACCATGAGGAATTAAAATTAGGAAGTTAAGATAATGGTATGTGATAAGGCTTTACCAGGTGATACAGAGGACCAATCTGTATGACTCCTGGCTTGTAGGAAGGCTGATAAGTCCCTAACTTCTGTGTCCAGTATATTAGCAGTGTCTGACACTTTAGCAAACATACTGATGTTACTATCAGTTATACTCTATGTGCTGTTTGCATATCTACCAATAAATGTGTGTTGATGTAGTCTACAACTGTTTTTGAATCTGTCCATGTTACAATCCTAATGTAATGGTTTTCCTGCTGAAAGAGTCCACGTGTGATGTCAATAACAAAGGTTGTACAATACAGAGGGACATATTGATACTGGAGTTGGCATGCATAACAGTTGTACATGACACATACATAGTACCTGTGTTTAAATGTAATTTATTGTGAACGGTAAAATAATGTGTGAATAGTAACAGAAAAACACACTGAATAGACAGTGAAGGGTTCAGTCCTGGTGGCTGGAATCGTAAGGGTAGCTGCTACACCATTAGGGTACACAAGTACAGTGTCATTGCACCATGGGAAAATAGAGATTGGTTTCAGAACAGTTAACTGGGTGTATCTGTGGCACACAAGGGAAACACGTCAGGAGAGGTTCACTTCCTGGCAGTGGGTTTTGTATTGGCATCTGCTCCTCCTGGATGTGTGGGTGGACGTCCATGTTTGTGGGGGGTTCCTCTGCTACAGAGAGTGAGGTGTCTGAGGCATGCCCTTCCTCTGGCAGGGCCTCAATTCCACTAGCAGCCACAGATGTTGAAGTGTCTGAAGAGTCATTACTAGTGGAAGAAGCCTGATGTTGTGTTGCAGACCTACTCATGGTAGTGTTGATGTCCCTCGACACCCCATCAATGGAAGCCAGGATGGCATTTTCTGCCTGCCCTTGCTGCATGACTTTCTAGTGGTTGTCCCTCTTCAGCTATTGGTTTTCCCCTAACATGGCGATTACCTGGCCCATCATGCCTTGGAAATTTTGGTAAGCTCCCAAGACTAAGGAGATGGTTTCCTGATCAGTATTGTCCAATTGAGCCCCATCCTCTGGCCCACAGCGTCCCTCCCATGCGCCCTACACCCACATGTCTGTGCCCCTGGCAAAGTGTGCCCACTCCCAGTGGTGGCAGGACGATCATTGTCAGTGGTGACAATGAGAGACTCAAGTACCTGTACTTTGGGGTACACAATGGATGAGACAGTCCTTGGGACACAGGTTTAGGGGCGAATGGTTACCTATGATGTTGATGTAACAGGGCTGGGAGGAGTCGATGTGGGCAGGGTGAGGATGACAGTTGTTGACTGACCAGGTGTCCCTGATGGGCCAGCTTCTTCTTCAGTGTCCACACATCCAGGGGTGTTGTCCTCACTGGGCCTTCACGCAGAGGGTTGGTGACAGTCTCTGGTATCCTGTCCATGGTGACAGGTACCAGTGGGAGAAGTGGGACACAGAGTTTCTGTTACATTTAGTTTTTTTTTTTTTTACTATTGTCTTTATATTAATTTTCACATTTAAATTATTAATTGGTTTACATGATATAAACAATAGTAACTTAACTTAGACACTACCCCTCCCTTCCCTGCCCTTCACCCTACACCCAGCTTACAGATCAGGATAGACCAGTTCTCATTTCCATGTTTCCCGTGCCTAGCTTGTCCACACATTTGCTGGTATCCTCAACGGCATCCACAGGACCGGCTGCGTGTCCATCCTAGGTTCCCCATTTTCCCCATATTTTCATATATTTATTCGCATATCCCCGTCCCTTATAGACCTCATTGTCAGCACTCTACAATGTTCCATGCCCAATTCCCATTCCCTTTGTGTGTGGGAGGTGCTGGTTCCCCATTTCTGTGCAATGTCCCGGTTTCCCACCATACATCCCAGGTTGATTAAGCATTTTTGATAAGGTGTGTGATCAGTGCCCTCCCATACTCCCATAAGTGCCATCTTTGGTGTCAAGTCCAATTTTTTTACTAGTAGCAGCTTCCAGTGTTCTTCCCACTCCCTCCCAAAAGGTACGAACAGGGGGTCAGGTCCACAGTGTGTGAAAGAAAGTGCTCTCCAGTCCACAACCTCTGAGGCAGTCTGTTGTTTTGCCTATCTTGTGTAGTAAGGTACAGGTGTAATACACTCTATGGAGGACCTTCAGTTGAATCAAATGAAAGTTGGTTTTAATGGCCACTCCTGCAGGGTGTGCCAGCACTTCCTGCCAGTTCTCCTCATCAAGTTCCCCAAGGTCCTGTTCCCACTTAGACTGTAAGTTCAAAAGAGCCCTTTGTGTATTTCCCAGGAGGGTGCAATATGTCAGTGAAGTGAGTTTTTTACCTATTTCCCTGTTAAGTAACCTGGTTTCCAAAGGGAATCCTTCTTGTGTTTCAGTATCCGGTGAGATGCATGCTATAAGTGCGTTACTGAGTGTAGCGTATTGGAGCCATTGTGTCTCTGGCATCTTGCATGTAAGTTTCAGGTGTGTAAAAGGCACCACTCCATTCATATCCCACACATCAGCCAGGCTAGAAAGCCTGATGGCATTCCAGCCTGAAAACCCCACCAGTATTGTAACAGGTTCCAGCCTGGAGCCCTCCCACAGTGGTGTTTTGGGTGTAAGTCTGCCCTTCCAGCCCATTTCCGATGTTAGCCTTTGCCACACCGCCACTACTGTTTTAGTTGTTGGGCATGCATTCGGTGGCAGTTTGACGCCATAGAGGATGTGCAAATAGCAGTGATCCCTAAAAGTCGCCCTTTCCTGTCTAAATGCTGGGTTGTTCCATTCCAAGTGTGCCCATTCGTTTACCATACTAACGTATGCCGCCTCATAATATTTTTTAATATTCGCAGGATGATGCATCCCTCATATTTGGATCTTTGAAAAACTCTCAAGGTGATCCTGGGTGCTCCCCCTGCCCAGAGTAGTTTGCCCAACAGTGAGTCTACCTTGGTGAAGTAATGGTCTGGGACCCCATATGGGGAGTTCTGTAGGACATACAAAAGGCGCGGTAGTTCTATCATCTTAAACATTGCTGCTTTACCTAGCATCGAAAGTGGGGGTGTCTGCCAATGTCCCACATACTGATCTAGTTTTTTAAGTTGAGATTGAAAATTAGCCTTGTAAAAAGGCATTGGGTCTTGTGTGAGCCACATGCCGAGGTATTTGAACTACAGCTTCTCTGTCCACAGTGGGAGTCTTGGGTCGCACTGCCATTCCCCGTCCCCACTGGGAACAGCAACGATTTGTCCCAGTTTATGACAAAGCCAGTGTGTTCCCCAAATATTCTAAAAATGACTTCCAGCCTGGATGTGGACTGTGGCACATTCCATAGATATAGCAGGATATCATCTGCGTACGGGGAGATATGTTCCTCTTCAACCCATCTGCCAGGCCACCCCCACACCAATGGGTCTACCCGCACCCAGGATGCCAGTGCCTCAATATCAAGTGCGAACAGCATCAGGGAGAGCGGGCACCCCTGCCTTGTGCCTCTGCAAATATGAATTACCCTCTATAGATGTCCGTTGACTTTGACTCTTGATGTGGGCCAGTCATATAGAAGTTGGACCTACCAAATGTATTTGGGAACAAAGCCCATTTTGGCTAATACTCCGAAGAGGTAGGGCCATTCGACCGAATCAAAGATCTTGTTTGCCTCTAGTGATGCTATGGCTCTGCCCCGCAGTGAGTCTTCTACCAAAGCTAAGTTGTTATAGAGTCTGTACAGGTTCAGTTTTGTGGATCTGCCCGGAACGAATCCGGTTTGATCCGGGTGTATCAGATGGTGTACTACCTCCCTTAGCCTATTGGCCAGTACTTTGGCTAGTATTTTAATGTCTGTGTTTAATAACGATATGGGGTTGTAGGAGTCCCATTGGTCCATAGGCTTGCCTTTCTTGGAATCAGTATTATTGTGGCAGTAGACATGTGCTCAGGCAACCTCCCGCCTTGAAATGCCCAATGATCGGTTGCATGGAGCGGGGCAGCCTCTCTGTGGCATAATGTCTTAAATATTTCAAGGGGGAGCCCATTTGGGCCCGCAGCCTTTCCTGATTGTAGCTGCCCCAGTGCGGAGGCCACTTTCTCCACTGATATCGCTAGGTCCAGGTCCCTTACTTCCTGTTTCCCCAGCCTTTCTACGGGGCAGTCTGCTATAAAATCCATTACTTCTAGGTGTGTGACTCGCAGTTGGAATGCATAGAATTTCTCTAAGTGGTCTGTGAACGTCTCTGATATGCCTCTGCTGTCTTTCACCACATCTCCTGTCTCTGATTTCACTTCCCTGACTGCCATGTGTTCTCTTTCGTTGCTGCCTAGCCAGGCAAGTAACTTCCCAGTTTTGTATTCCTCCTTCATAAATGTGTGTTGTTTTGCTAAGTATTCAGTTTTAATCTAATTTCTAGCCACTGCCTGGTATTCTGTTCTTTTAAGATCCATGTCATCTTTGCGTGTGGGTGTTGGGTTTTGTGCATAGTCCCTTTCTAGGCCTTGGAGCTCTCCCTGTAGTCTAGTCCTTGGAGCTCTCCCTGTGGTTTAATCCTGGTTTTCCATGTTCGCTGTCTGTCCCCTATTTCTCCAGTAATGAGTGCCTCATGTAGCATTGCCTTATAGGCCTCCCACACTAACATTGGGCTGTCCACTGAGTGTTGATTTACTGTGAAGCAGTGTTGTGTTTTTGTGTCAAGGTGTTTAACCATCTCTTTGTTGGCGAGGTGCCACCTCTCCATTTCCCATTGCCCTCTGGGTTTCGGAGTCTTGGTATTGATTACTGCTACCATCGGGGAGTGATCATTGATACCTCTTGCCTGGTATTCCACTGACCAGAATCGAGCTTGTGTGTTTCCAGTAGTGAAGAGGTAATCTATTCTGTAATGCATGTTATGTGCACCTGAGTAGTATGAGTACCCTCTGTCCCGTGGGTCTAGAGATCTCCACACATCACACAACCCCAGTGCCTGGGTAAAACTGTCTAGCTTCCCTCTTGTAGAGTCTCCCTCTATGTTCTCACTCCCTCGGTCCTTACTGGTATCTATTACCAGGTTAAACACCCCCACAAAGGACCAAATCTGGACCGGCATGTGCCATCACACCTCCCACCTTTCTCAATGTCCCCAGTTGTAACTCCGGGTGGCATATACATTAAACAACAGTTTCTTCTCCCCCCCCCATTTCTCCCAGGAGTGCGATGTAGCAACCGTGTGTGTCTTCACATGTTTGCATTATGTGAAATGGGAGTTGTTTCCTTATCAAAATCATGACCCTTCTGGATCCCTGTGTATATTGTGCGTCGCCAACCATTCTGAACCTGCCGTACCCCATGCTCTGGTGCTGTGTGCCCATTAACTGAGTCTCTTGTAGGTACACAATGTCAGGTTTGTGCCTATTGGGGGCCCGGTTGACTAGTTCCCTTTTTACTTTATTCTGCAACCCATTGACATTCCATGATGTGAGTAGTATGGACGTTGTCTGTGTCATGGTGGATGATTATAATCTGCCGTCCGTACTTGTGGGCCCACATGTCTAAGCGTTCTCTGTAATCTGATGCATTCCAGGTGAAGTGTAGTATTGAACCAAAATCCCCTATCCCCCAACCTGCCTCCTCCCCACCTCACCGTGCTGTGATTTTCAAACTAACCACCTCCCCAATTCACGGCATGTATACATCCCCATGTAATGTTAACCAGTTAACTCTGTTGTGCACTTATAGCTGGAGGCAGCTGTATGCCACACTCGTTAGGAAGTCACTTTAACCCTGCTCCTCTTTCTGTATCTTCATCTGTAGAAGAGGATGTTTTTGTTTTTTCCCTTCTCATGCCCCCGGACCCTTTCATGTCTGTTCGGACCCTTTTATATGGCTAGCGATGGCCATACATCCTGTGTGTCTGTAAAAAAGTGGGGTTTTCCCTCGTGTTCGACTCTTAGTTTGGCTGGGAAGAGTAGGGAGAACTTAAGGCCTATTTGCCGTTATCTTTTTTTAACTGGTACGAATACGCCACGTTGGGACTGTACCAGGTTGGTATAGTCTGGATATATGTGCACATTTTAACCCCCTATGTGCCAGGTGCTGTATTTCCTGGCTGCTTGTAGAATAACATCTCTGTTCTGAAAGTTCACAAGACTGACAATGATAGGGTGGGGTGTCCTCCTGCTTTCGGGGGTACGTGGGGAACCTATGTGCGCAATCCACTGAGAAGAAACAAGAGGGTTTACCTTGTAGTACCGTTTGTGCCAGCCATTCCTCCACAAACAACTTGTTGTTGGGTCCCTTGGCCTTTTTTGGCACTCCAAAACCTGCCTTCCGGATATTTGACTTTTCCCGCTAGTCATTGTAGTTCCTTGTCCATGGCCTTACATTTTTTTGTGAGGTCTGCCCTTGTGGTGTGACTTTACTAAGTTGGTCCTCCGATTCTTTGACACTGTCCGTTAACTTCCACTGGTCATCTCTTAGAAGCCCCACTTTGTTCACTACTGTTGCTATTTGGCTTTCCAGAGATAACTTGGCATCCTTAATTGCCTGTAGGATGGTAGCGGTGTGCGCTGCCAGCTGCATGTTGTCTTCTGCTCCACTCGATTTGTCCAGGCCTGTCCCTCGTGGCTCTGGGCGGGAGTCTCTGTGGCCCCGGTTGCACACCATTGTCTGATTCTCTTGCAACCAATTGCACCCCCATTTTTTGCGTGCTAATGCTTGTCATGTCCCTCGTTTTGGAGCCGCTGGGGGTACTCCCATGAACGACTGTGGTCCAGCGCTTCCCTCCAGCTCCACCCGGGTGGGCTGTGCATCCTTCACCTCCCCCATTGTAGTTATTTAACTCTGTGGCATCAGGAAGCGATATATTTTTTGGGTGATTTCCTCCCGGCTGCCGGGACAGAGGGGAGGGGTGCCTCTGATGTGTGCCCCTCTTTTCCTTCTTTACCTTCCCCTCATTTCTCTCCTCCATTCAGAGTTGGGGGGGTCAGCGGGATGCACTCCGTTTAACTCCCACATACATCTAGAGCGGCCCCTCTAACCCTCCGTTGGTTCCACAGAGCCGCCCCCACCACAGATACTCTCCAGGGGTCTAGGTCGCTCACCATGTTTACGGGCATGTCCTTCAGGCTACAAGTCATCCGGGTTTTTTCATCGCTCTCTGTCTGCCACGCTCTCCAGCCGTCTCCTCAGCGTGTTATAATTGCGGCGCCATCTTGGGATCAGGCATCTCATACCCTTTCACCTCTTGTTCTTGACGAACACGGCATCCCGACTCTGTCCATGTCCTGCGGGCTCCCCAGTGCTCCAGCAATCGGCAGTGTAGATTTGGTGGGTTCAGCAACAGTTTCTACTCAGGATGAAGCCGGGAGCTCGAAATTACTACGTCCTAAGTCATGGGCATTGAAGGCAGCCCCCCCACATTTAAGCTATTATTGATGTTGTGTGAGATACAGACAGTGCCTTAACATGATCCCCAGACATGACAATGACAGCTGCTGCACAATTTTGCTTTGCACAACATGAGGCTCTGTAATTTCAATATCATACAACATGCTTGATGCTGTTAAATGATGTTGGTAGTGATTGTACTGCTGATACCATCTTATGTTGTATGTTTATTGACGAGGGTGTTCACCTTTGTTGCCTAGTTAAATGTCTGACATGATAAATGACACACGAAAGAGGTGTACAATGCACAATAGTGTCAGTGCCACAGTAAGGGAGTAAGCAATAGAAATTGACTTGTAACCAGTTGTTCTGCATGTGCATCCACTTTGGCATCTAGATTTCCACACCGGTGGGTACATTACAGTATTAGGAATCTTCATTTGAAGGGCATTGTGATTGGACACTCAGCTATAGCTGTGTTTTGCTAGTGATGATAGTGGCAGTGGGCCATTGCATTGCTATCAATGGCATTTACTGTTTCACACTTTCACATACAAGATGGGTTAGATTGGTAGTTGTTTAACATGCATGACATCTCACCTTTGATGCACTCTTCAGGTTTTCACAATGGTGGGATATTGCATTCTGGGAATAGTAGTGCTATGAGTTGCCAGTACTTCACATGCCATTTTCAAGGGCTGTGCACCAGCTGTTAGTTTAGTGGACATGTGACATGCCAGATAGGGGTATTGGAACATTTGGACAGAGGTGTAGTGGGTGGTATGTTTTTTGGGGTGGGTTAAAGTGGCGAGGGAGCATGCAGGACATAACAGTTGGGTGACATGGATTTTGTGGAAACTTACCACACTCCACTCCCCCATGTATTCCGGTCAGGCACTCAGGATGCAGTACATCCAAGACCTTCTCCTCCCAAGATGTTAAAGTAGGGGGAGGAGGTGGTGGGCCCACCACCATTCTTGAGTACTCCCAGCTGGTGCCTGGATGCCATGGAACGTAAATTTCCCCTGAGGTTGTTCCACCTCTTCCTGATGTCCTCCCTTGTGCATGGATAGGTGCCTGCAGAATTGACCCTGTTGACTATTCTTTGCCACAGCTCTATTTTCCTTGCAATTGATATTTGCTGGACCTGTGCTCTGAACAGGTGTGGCTCTACCCTGACAATGTCGTCCACCATGACCCTCAACTCATTATCTGTGAAAATTTGTGTTTTTATGGGGACATAATAGTGGCAGTGAAGCGGCGTGGTAGTGTTCAAAGGAAAAGGCTAAATAAATAGGTAAATGGTCAGGTGTAGCTGCTGTGATGTGAGCTGGTGATGGTTGTTGTGGATTGTGTGGTAGTAAAATGTGTGTTGTGTATGTTGTGCAAGTGTTTGATGTGGGTGTAGTGAAATGTAAATGCGTGCCTATCCTTGCTTTTTGAATCTCAGTGAAATGTTGGTTGTTTGTGTGTGGCGTTCTGGTTGCAAAGGATTGTGGATTGTGTAGGGGTGTGTGATATAGTGCAGTGAATAGGTGTGTTCAGTTTGTGGATGTGTGTTAGGTATGTTAAGTATGGGATATTCAAAGTGTCCAATGTGGTGTTGTGTTCAGTGTGATGTGAGATGAGACCGCCGATGTTCACACCACCAATGGTTTTTCCCCATGGAAGAACCACTGTTGTGATTTGTGGATCATAATATGATGGGAGGATTTTTGTAGGGCTGGCGGTGCTAGTGGTGGGACTGCCTCTTCTCTACCCTCCAGTTTCCTGGTGGTTTTGGAAATTTGGCTGTTTTTTGGCTGTTTTTTTACAGCCTTCATCGTATGACTCTTAATACGGCGGTCAGATTACCGCCTAACAGGCAGTCCTTTGATGACCGCCACCACAACGGTCTTACAGTGAGACCGCCAAAGTCGTAATGAGTTGGGAGATACATTATGAAAACATGTTGGAAACATTAGAAAACAATATTTAAAGCAAAGTTAAAGCTAAGAATTCCAAAAACATTTACAAAAGCCCTAAAAAGTCAAATGTTATAATGAATGACAATAGGCCCACCTAAATAAAAAAAGTCACTTCCCCAAATTAAATCAGAAGGGGTGTCTGACAACTGTTCCAGGCTTAGGGGTAATAATCCCTGTAGATAGATCCTTTGGTGCACCTTTTACTACTACTCAATCACAACTGATTGATAGCTCCTGTGCCTTCTTTGCACTTAAGGATCTTGTTCTTCGTTCAGGGTCCTGCTGTGATGGTCGCTAGCCAGCTCTGTCTGCTAAAATGGAATGAAGTTAAAATAAAAAAAGATGATTGTATATGTTTACTGCTTCATATACATACAGATAATTTTCACTCAAATTACACCAATAGGTAAAAGAAACACTGACATGGTGAAGACTGATTACCCTTTGCCATAGTAATGTTGAAGGTAAAACTTCCACAAGTCACACTGCTAAATTTATACTGACTGTTTCTCAAGTTAGCAGTAATGATTCACACATTTTAAGCAAGTTCTTCAATACAGGGTATCTTGTTTCAAATTTATATCTGTATGTGGGGTTGGGCTATCATAAAAAACGTAATTCATGCATCACTCCCCATAGCATTCTGTCTACCATGGAAATAATTTAGTGGTTGACTCGCCTCTAATGTTTTGATAGTCTCTATTTATTACGTCTATACAATAGTAGAAAAATATTAGACCTACACAAAATGCAGTGCATTGTTGGTATTTTTTTCTTTTTTTTTTTAAAGGGATAGCAAGTTAGTTACGCTTCACCATTATATACAGTATATTTATGTTACCAAAATTTATATCTGACATAAGACAATGTTGATACTGTGGTTAAAATGTGTGTTATGCACCCAAAATGTGAAGCACCCAGTAGCTTTCAATTGTGCTAACATTTTAGTGTTTTTGAAACCGATCTGTTCCTAAAACTTAAATAACATACCAGCAATGAACAATCATTCAAGTCTTTCATTTAACAAAAAAACATATGGTACAGATAACATGGACATTAGAATGGAGACATGAGTAGGCAACACTTCCAAAACTGCTATGTGCTTATACTTCCATTCACATCTTGCACTTATCTACTTTATGCTGCTCACAATATTTCAGTTGAGCATTGAAGGTTGGCCAGTCTGTTCTTAGGACCATTATATTCAGTAGTGTAATTCATAGGTGCTACAAATAAGGATGGGAGGATAGCACAAGCATTACCTGGGACTTTACACTGGCTTAACACTGAAAGTCCTCCCAATACATGTGGCACTCCATTTTATTATGAGTGTGGATATCTACTGTAAGGAAGTATTGCTTATATCTCATCAAATTTGGCCCAGTGCTGCAAAGCTCAGTTGGCTGGCTAAATATTCATAGAGCAGAGCGGAATTCTGCAGGACCTCTTGCAAATGATCTTCAATTATTTATCTGTAAAACTGGGTGCTCTCTCTTCTTATCCCTCAGCCATGTAGGGGGTTTAGAGTCAGAAAGGAGCAGCAGTATGGAGGTGAACAATGTTGTGGTACAGGATGACCTACAATGACCAAAAATGGCAAATGTTCTGTTCCTGTATGGTTTGCAAAATGGGTTCCTTCCTTTTAAACCCCTTGATTTTTTACTTTTGTACTACTCAGCTTTGGACTTTTACTATGATTCTCACTATCAGAGCCTAACAATAAACTCTGTGGAAATGGACTGAAAGTGCTGATTCCCTGTGTGTTCTACTTAAGATAAGCCGGCTGTGCAGCTAGGGTAAGAGGCTACTCATTAACATGTGAGCAGACACATGTGCAAGTGTGGGTTCTGCGGATGTGAGTCTATCATCTTACATAGACTGATGTCTGATACAGGTAGCCTGTAGCAAAAGGGATCCTTCAAGGATTGGTGCTGACCTGGGATTGACCCTATAATGTGCATGGACATTCATAGTGTAAGTCTGTAGTGCTTACTAAAAGTCTGTGGTGCTTAACTGAATTACACAGTATAGGCAAAATCTCCACCAAAGTACAGTTTCATCGTACTTAACCCTACTGGGTCCAGTGAGGTATAAATTTTAGGGTAAATATGCATCCCGGCTCTAGATCCCCAGTAAATTTCATCATATCTACACTCCTTATAGCAAGTTCAGGGTTATCACTTTCCCTACTTCAGACCTAATCTGATTCCACACCCTTGACCCTACTGGGTCAGGTTAATTACTCTGCTGGCCAGCACGAGTATTAAAGGTCTCCCCACAAAATGGTTATAATAGTGCTTAGATGAGTTCCTGGTAAAGGAAGGGGTAAGGAGGAAATCTTCATGCATTCATTAACTCCTCACACTGCACCTGGCCTGGGGAAGTCCAAGACTGCAGAACCAAACGAAGAAGGCTAGTCAGACCAGTGGAGCCAAACACATGAGGGGCTCCCTTTTGAAGTTTTAGTGTGAAGGGTTCAGGCAGCTGTGTAAGTTGGGGATGCGCCTGGGGCTTCCAGATAAGTCTTTTTCATGGACTACTTGAAGTCAAAATCTTTAACTATTCCATAATGCTGTGCACAAGTGTTGACACAAGGGTGGAGTGATGATGTGGCACTCTAGAATGACCAGGGATGCCTGCCTTCTAGAACTTTCATACCCCAGCTTAAAAACCCCTACACAAGTGAGAGACACTTGAGAAGATACTGGTTCTGGGCATGACAATCGCAAGAGAAGGCCCAGCTGGAAGAATAAGCCATCTGATGCCACTACAAGGATGAATTGAAGGACTTTTTCTCTAGTTAGACTCCTAAACTAGGATGGGTCTTCCTAGGGCAGTGGTACTGGACCCCCTATGCCCACTGAAGGACAGGTGAAAGAATTGACCTTCTGGGTAACCCTGGATGGTTTCCCCTGTCACTTTTGTGGTCTGGCACTTCATTCCACTAACACATACATGCTATTCAACTAGTCTTGAGGCTGTGGGAAATCGAGAGTGCAGCATAGATGTTGTTCTGCTTGCTGATTGTGGAGGGACTGTGGAACATGCCCTCAGACCTGAAGAGTGCCCCTGTTGCTCAGGCAGATGACAGGTGTGGCAGAGTAGTAACAAAATCAAGTTTCTCAACATGAAGTAGCCTTTAGAGGTTAGGAGGCCTGGCGAGGTTGCTCCTCGTGGCTATAAACCCGGGACCAGAAGCAAAATGACATGTTCCTTGTGAAAATCACTCCTTGCACAGAAGGCAAAATGGCATGAAGTGCCTCTGCACTCTGGTTATCCTGCTCCAAGGAAGGCCAGAGCATGAGAAGTAATGTGATGCACCTCCTTTGTCCTCATGACCATGTCTGAGTAGGGCAGAGATTGTGGCACCAATAGCAGTGTGCCCACACTCCACACAGGTGTGAGAATGAGTATGCTGGTTCCAGCACTGGCACTGGGGTCATCCTGGAAGGGAGCCAGCTGCGCAGCATAGAAGTGGGCTCTCCATACTGCCCATACCCTAAAAAAGAAAAAGGTAGGACTGTGGCACCACTATCAAACAATGAAAAATATAACATGGAACTGCTTATTAAACAAGAAAAAGCCTCTCTGCCACATGCCAGAAAGAAGCTACTATAACAATCATACTGCCAGACCAAGGAAAAGGTGGAAATTCACATGTCTGTATGTGGTGCCCCTTGATGGACAGGGGAACCACCAACAGGTTTGCAGCCCCTCAGGAAAGGTTTCCAAAGTGTCCCCCTAAGACTCTAAGGGTATTAAATCCAAGAGAGGTTTCATGTTGTTTAAAGTGCTCCTGGAGTCTATGGTTTTGTATATGGGCTCTGGGGTGTGAGGATCCATGCTTGTTGGTTCTAAAGCTGTAAAGGAAGCCTGGTTAAAGTAGAAAAAACACTAAAACAACCAACGATTTGTTTTAAATCCGACTTGTTGCCAATGCAATGGCATATGCTTTAATCACAGTCATGAAAAGGCTTGATTGACATGAAATAAGTTAATAGTCATTACAAGACTTAATGATGGTTATAGACAATAATTTAAACTGTTTTATTGACAACCCTAAGGTAAGACTGAGTCATAATAAGCCTTAAATTAATATTGGTGTAAACTGTCACGCTATTGATTCAAGTGGTTTTGTATTGGTTTTATTATGCAATATGTCTGTCTTTGCTAATGTGGTGACGCCTTATCAAAGCCAGTAGGCCTACCTTTTTGATAAAGACACCCTCCTCTACTGTGTCTATTAAATTGTGATTATAGGGTTCAGTAACCTCTAGAGGTGTAACATGATTTAAGGTTCTCACCAGAGGTATTTTCAGTTACATGAATGTACACATTTGTAAATGAATGTCCAGTATTTCGTAGGAAAAGAAGTACATTTTGTTTTTAGAAGAAAAACACTGGTTAGATAATAATTTATTTAGTTTAGTTTGTTGCATACCAGTGAGCTTTTTTTTGTAGTAGTAGCTAGAGCTCTCCAGTGTGAGAATGGAGATCTCTTCTGCTCATGGTTAAGTCCACGCCTCCATGAGGAGAACACCAACCTGCATATAGAGTACTCTAAAGGCCTGATTCACAAAGGTAAACTTAAACCAAAAGCCTAAGTTTAGACCAAAAGTCTAGGTTTAGACCCAAAGTCTAACATTACTCATAGTAAAGTTAGACTTTTGGCCTAAGTTTAGACTTTTGATCTAAGCCTAGACCAAAAGTCTAATCTTAGACCAAAAGTCTAACTTTACTCTGAGTAAAGTTAGACTTTTGCTCTAAGTTTAGAATTTTGGTCTAAGTTTTCCTTTGTAAATTGGGCCCAACATCATAGGAGAAAGAGGATAAAAGTGAAAGTGTAGGTGTATAATTGCATATGAGTACCAATGAGCTGGGTAACAATAAACATCTGTTATTTCAGCACAAAGAGACCTAATACTTGGGCAAATGTGTTCTTTACAAAAACATGTTATGTGTAACACAACATATTTAATTGTGAAATTAAGGTCCTGATTTAGAGTTTGGAGGATGGGTTACTTCATCACAAACGTGACAGATATTCCGTCCATTATATCTTACGGACATCCTAATACAGTGGACAAGATATTCGTCATGTTTGTGATAGAGTAACCCACCTGCCAAACTCTAAATCAGGCCGTAGGTCAATGCAGCAGTATTGTCTCATGATGGTGAATATGGGCAGTGTAATAGTCCTTGAGCGTGGGTTTAAAGCAACAGCAGGCAGATTAGGAAGTTCAAAACTATCGTATTTAATAATGAAAGATTTAAATTCTATTTAAAAATGTTCTTTTTGAGGAAATAAAAGGTTTTCACAGGGAGTTTTTCTCTTTCTGTCATTTCTCCTCTTCCTTCTTCAGGAGGGTCAAGACAAATCATGAGGTCTTCTTTCCCATGCCTCTAGTTTCCAATCAGTGGAAGAAGTCCTTTGGAAAATCACAAGATAAGTAATAATAGATAGAAAATATAAATAAAATTCAAAATAAGAAAATGCCCCAGTCTCTGGGACCTTTATAAGATGTTCTCTCTTGTCCTTAATACTGTCTTTTTTCTGTGTTTCTGTCACTCCTTGGTTTGATATTTTTTCCTTCCTTTTATTTTTATTCATTAGCTTACCTACTAGATTTTCTCATAATTTATTTTCCTCAACCACTGTGATTTCAGTTATTTCTGGATTTCGAAAACCTTTCTACACGGTCTTGACTTATTTCACATGGTGTAGACACACTGAGGGAAACACCTCATGAACAGCCCTAAGTTTCATATAAAGTTCTCACTGTCAATGCCCCCCCCCAAAAAACAATATTGCCCCTCTACTCTATGTAACTTTGCTCTTCCTTTTCTATCCACTCCATTTTTCATATTACCTTGCAACCTGTTTGTGAGTGCATACTTGATGTAGCCATGCTTCACCCTTTGAACATGGTGAAACTGAGTGTCCTCACTGATGGGAGTTCAGGTACCACCACTCCTTGCGCTATGAGTCCTTTGGTTCATCTTCCTCCATTGTAGCCATTGTAGTTCTGCCTCACTTCTCCTCTGGCAGAGCAGTAGCATCCTGTCCCTGATCTCCTGCTTGGCATCCGTGAGGGTGGAACAGCTTCCTTCTACCCATTGAACACCACTCAGTCGGTTTCATTATTTACATATGTTGAACTTCCTCAATTTCCATGTCTAGTCTGCCTTATCACTTTCCCACTTCCCTCGTCTTTTGACTCCTATCTATGTCTTTCTCTCATTTTTCTATAGGTCTCCTCCAGAGAGCACTCAATAAAGAAGACTTGCAACCTGTCTCTGTGAGCTTTACTTGTCACAAGTCCACCATTTATCGGTGGCAAGATATTGTCCAACTACAATAGTGCAGCAACCATGCTAGGATCTCATTGAAAATGAGGCAGGTAGACAAATTTGCACAGTTTCCCTAAACCTCTGTTTTGTGCCCACTCCGGAACCTGAATGTGAACATAGATAAGATGTAATATTTATATAAGCTCTGTTGCATGGTGATGTTGTACAACACACACCAGACAGCCTACTACTATCTTACACACAACTTCTGGGGAGTACAGCAACAGCCTTCTCATACAGTGAAGGCATCTGAAGAGAGAGACTTAAGGATGCAAACGTTTGGTCGGTGATGGCTCGTGTACATGTAGGAACCCTATTATATGTATGTTGAGTTTGTGTGGTTGGATGACAGGAGTGTGTGCTGTGATGTGGGTAGAGATTATACCCATCATCACCTACAAAAAAGGCATGTGATGTTTTTTAAGATGTTATTCTATTCTACCCTTGGACTTTGATGTGGCTACGATTGTGATGATATCCAAACTGGGTCAATCCTTGGATTGGTTTCTCTCATTGACATTGAAATTAAGTTCTTTGCTAAAGCACTGCCTAACTGATTATAATGCACCATCCCATATCTTATCCATCTGGATGAATGCAGCTTTATGCGGAGGCTTGACACCGTCTTTGTATCCAAAGGGTCCAATTGGCTCATTCTCAGGCCTTTGACTCAGTTGATTGGTCCTTCTTGGACACAGTTTTGAAGAGGGCTGGTTTAGGGCTTCACTTCCGTAGACTCACCAACCTTCTTTATTTCCACCCGTTGGCACACGTTCAGGGAAACAGGATACTTACTGTTACTTTTCTGATCAAGAGGGGTACCCAGCAAGGCTGCCCACTTTCCCCTCTCCTGTTCACCATCACTATTGAGCCCCCGGCCTGTGTTATCTGTTGTGATGCACAGCTGCAGGGCTTTGCATGGGACATAATGAGCATTCAGCATTTTATGCCGGTAATGCGCTTCTTTTTCTTGGAGACCTGGATCTTAGGGCCCATATTTATACTTTTTGACACACAACTGCGCCAACGCAGTTGTGCGTCAAAACTTTTAACGCCGGCTAATGCCATTCCAAAGCGCCATGCGGGCGCCCTATTTATTGGATGACGTTAGCCGGCGCTGCGGACTGGTGTGCGTAAAAAAAAATTACTCACACCAGGCAGCGCCGGCGTAGGGGAAAATGGAGCTTGGGCGTCAAAAAATGGGGCAAGTCAGGTCTGAGGCAAAATGTTGCCCTCAACCCGATTTGCGCCATTTTTTTTTACGCCCAACCCCCATTGAAATGACTCCTGTCTTAGCAAAGACAGGAGTCATGCCCCCTTGCCCAATGGCCATGCCCAGGGGACTTATGTCCCCTGGGCATGGTCATTGGGCATAGTGGCATGTAGGGGGGCACAAATCAGGCCCCCCTATGCCACAAAAAAAAATCAAAAAAATATACTTACCTGAACTTACCTTAACTTCCCTGGGATGGGTCCCTCCATCCTTTGGTGTTCTGGGGTGGGCAAGGGTGGCAGGGGGTGTTCCTGGGGGCATGGGAGGGCACCTCTGGGCTCCTTCTGAGCCCACAGGTCCCTTAACGCCTGCCCTGACCCAGGCATTAAAAAACGGAACCCATCAGGCTGGGTGCCGTTTTTTAAGGCCTGCCCCCTCCTGTGCATCAAAATGACGTCACAGTATAAATATGGGGCACAGGCCGTAAAGTCATTTTTTAGAAGGGAACGCCTACCTTGCATATAATTAACGCAAGGCTGGTTCACCCTTCTAAAAAATGACGCACATGGTGGAACTTTGATGCCCGCGGGGTCGGACGTCAAAGTATAAATATGGGGCAGTGTTTGCGCTGAATGTGCGTCAAAAATTTTGACGCACATTCGGTGCAAACAGGGTATAAATATGCCCCTAGGTGTTTGGAGATACTGGCACTTTATGAGGAGGCTTATGGGCTCTTCATCAACAGTGCTAAGTTACTTCTGGTGCCAGTGCCGGATGATTCGTAGGACCACTTATTGAACACCAACATTGCTATCCTTTGGCTTTCCTTTCTGTACCTGGGGGGACATATTTCTGAGCTTCCAGAGCTGGTGTGTACTCTTAACCTGTCCCCTCTCCTTGCTTCTATGAAGTGAGACTTTCAGAACTGGCAGCATCTACTGCTTCATGCGATGGGCCTACTGTCTCACGTAAAAATAATGGCACTATCTCGATTACTTTATGTGTTTCAGAACTTCCCGCTCCCCCTTCCTAAGGTTTGGTTTTGTAATTTAGAGTCCATTCTTTGTGCTTTCCTTTCCCCCTGATTGCCCATGTTCACTGCTGACTGTCCTCCTATGATGGTGGCTTAGGAGTGGCTGATCCCTACTGAGGCTATTTACTTTGCAGGTGAGAGGATAGCTTTCGAGGCTGACTTCACTGACCCCCCCTGTGGCAGGGTACTTGGCTACCCCAGAGGGCAATTCTGGAAGGATTCTCTCAATGGGATAGGATCAGGATCACTCATCTTTTGTCATTTCAGGAATTAAGGGATTGGTTCCATCTGTCCCTCATCCAATTTCACAGATATCTTCAGTTGCAGCACACTCGTGCTGCAAACATTCCCCCTGGCACTCTGATTCCCGAGTTCAATCCTCTTGAAGCCCAGCTGCTGACTGGGAGTTTAGGAGGGGTACCACATTGCAAGTTTATTGTTTCTTAGTCGTTCATGCCCCCAACCACTTTTCTACACTGAAGCAGAAACAGGACAGATGGTTGGATGAGCTGGATCAGGTGGATTGGAGGGAGGCCCAATCGGTACCCCAGAAGCTAGCTATATCCAGAAGCCTGCGCCTGGTTCAACTTAACTATTGATGCATTACCTATATGACCCCTGTCAAGTTACATCAGGCTGGTAGGTTGCCTCACTCACCCTGCTTTTGCTGCACAGATTATTTCCTTGTGGTGTGGTCTGGTCATGGCCTGGCCAGTTATAGAGAGACAGAGTGTGCCCTCCCTTTGGTTTTGGAAAAATCCCTACAGCATTCCCATCGTATTGCCTTACTGTGATTGATGGACAAACTTGGTGGCACTCAAATGGATCCTGTGTTTATACATAACATGGAAATGTGCATTCCAGCATCCCCCTCCCCTGGTGGAGTGGCAAATTGGGGTATACTGGTGCACCTAATGAGAACTACCTATATATGCTACCCGTGGTTGTCCGCAAAAGCACTAACGGATTTGGGTGGAGTGCGGGACTGTTATCAATTACAATGATGGTCTGATTGAATTGTGGTCTGCATGATGAAGGGGATCGACTGCTGAAGTTGTGGCCTGGAAATCTTGTTGTATGTTCTTGTGTTCACATTGAAAAAATAATAATTTGGTTATCAAATAATGTTATTCTATTCTAAATGTACTATATCATGTATAAAAGCATGCAATGATTGTTAGGGTAATGTACTTGTATTTTGTTGTAATGAGTGACTATGTTTGAGATACTTTCCCCCATCTGCACATACAGCCCAGTGTTCAATGTTAAAATTTACCTAATAGCCACATGTCACCAGATTCCCCAGAAATCAACCACTGTGCAAGAGGTGACTGCTGAAATATTTAGCTGTCATGTGTGGTTTCAAAAAATGCAGTGTGCACTGGGCCTGGACATAGAACTTCGCTCTGCCAGTGGAGTTTGCGTAATTTGGGCACTTCTTGCTACACAGAGTAGTGCGGAGTTCCTGAATTCCGCACTCTGGAGCAAAGCAGAATATTTTTGCTCTTGTGAGATTGGATTTTGGTGCTCTCTCACAAGCGCAACAATACTCCTGAGCTGCCGCTCGCAACCGCGAACACACTTCTGAAATAGATTTTCTATCCCGAGGCATTAAATTTGGTCAAAAATACATTTTTTTAATGGATTTTTTTCTTCAATGCACCCTGCAATTTGTTTTTCAGATAGAAAAACCTTTTTCTCAAACAAGACAGATGTGTGTCCGAGACTCCAACTTCCTGTTCCTGTCCAGCAGGTTCCACCCAGTGCTTTGTTCATCCCCTGGTTACTTTTCACTTGGATTTGAAAGTGGAAGGATCACTCTCTTTGTCTCCTGGATATACATTTGGAGTTAAGGACTTTGTTTCTGTGAAATCACACAAGTTCTAAAACCATTGAACAAGTGTGTTGTTTGTTTGCTTTAGCATGCACTAGTATTTCCTTGTACTTTAATTTAATTTTAAACATTTATAGTGGTGTGTGACATGGAGTTTAGGTATGGGCCGAGTTAGTAATTATTTTGCATTTCATTGATTTTTCACCTTTTGTAAAGGAAAATTGTTGCACAGCTCAGTATCTTTTCTACATGTTTGTAACATTTGCAATCTTATTTTAGTATATGGCATAGACTTCCAAAGGGCCATTTAGCCAGTTGGCCCAGGCCAGTTCTAGTAGTTATCAGTGCATGAAATAAATGTTTCAGTGATATACATCTTTAAAACTCCATTTAGAGCAGGGATGGCATTGAATTAAATTAAAAATGTTGCCTATCGTTTGCATTTTATTTTTTGGGCAAACATTGTACATATTGTGGGGTCATAATATTTGATAGCATAGGTAGTTGTTGTTTGACTATGTGGCTGACAGCCATTTTGTGCATGCAGCCAGCGTCCCTTTGCCATAGGCATGCATGTGTTCTTCTTTGTTTTCCATGCTGCTTGTTGTTTGACCATGTGGGTCAGATCCATGACAACATGTAGGAGAACATGCGGCTGCAGAAGGAACACCATCAGGAGATCAGGGAGGACTTGCAGGCTCTCAACACCACCATGATCTCCATAGCAGGGGTGCTGGCAGACATGGCCAACATCATGAGGGAATCGACAGCACACCAGCGGGCCCTTACCACTAGCCATTCAATTGACCAGCCCACCACTTCCGCTGCAGCTAGTGGGCCGGAGGCCCCACTACAGGACCCAGAGGCCACCAGCACCCCTCCTCCTGCAGAAGGTGAACCACCCCATAAACATTCCCTGCAACTTAGACAGAAGCTAGAAACACTTTCCAAGACCAAGACCACCACCAGGAAATGAGACACTCCTGATTGTCCCGCCTGTGTCCCACCCTGTCACCTCGTCCACATTGAACTGCCTTTGCTCCCCTTCCTCTGGCCCCTTGGACACTTGACCTGTGCTACAAACAGACTGGAACAATACCCTGGACTTTCCTCTACCATCACCCCATTCCATTGCACTTTACCCTCAATTTTATAGCAGTACAATAAACACCTTTGAACACAACTTGACTGATAGTATTTTATGTGTTGAGAATGTGCATTCAGGGGAACAGTCACATCTGGTGCAAATGATATGCACACTGTGATAGCATACAATTAATGACCTGTAACTGTCTGTAGTAAACACATAAGGACAATGTTGTCATATCACCAGCATCTGTAAAATGACAAGCCATAGGTGACAGTAAGTTGAGCTGCAAAGGAAGCGAATGCCATCATGCTACAGTCACACAGATGCAATCAATAGTCAGAACAATGATCAGTTCCACTGTCTCACCTGTGTCATTGGACGTATTGATGTATAACTGATGTTCTGTTGTCCACATCATCATTCTCTGCCTCCTCATCCTCACTGTCCTCAGGGTCCACTGCTGCCACAGGGGCATCTCCAGTCTCCTTCTCCTGTAGAAAAGGCACGTGTCATCTGAGGGCCAGGTTGTGCAACATGCAGCATGCCACTACTATCTGGCAGACCCTCCCGGTGAGTAGCACAGGGATCCACCTGTCAGATGGAGGCACCTGAACCTGGACTTCAGGAGGGCGAATGTCCTCTCGATTATTTTTCTGGTTCACCCATATACCTCATTATAACGGTTCACGGCCCCTGTCCCGCCATTCCTCACAGGGGTCAGGTGCCACGATAGGTTTGAGTGGCCAGTGTCTCCTGCGAGTATTGAGTGACAAACATTAGCCTAACACAATGCGATGGGGATAACACCTGAAGGCATATAGTGACATACAGTGGGTAGGGACTCTGGCTCACCTATCAGCTACACCCTGTGCCTCTGTAGTTGAACCATAACATTTGGGATGCTGCTATTCCTCAGGACAAAGGCATCATGCACCGACCCAGGATACTTGGCAGTGACGTGGGAGATGTACTGGTCCGGCAGGCACACCATTTGCATATTCAGTGAGTGGAAACTCTTCCTATTCCTGAACACCAGCTAATTTTGGCGGTGGGACAAACACAATATGTGTACAGTCAATCGCCCAAATAATATTGGCGATATCCCCATTGCATAGAATCATACCTTCACAGTGGCTACATCTTCCACCTTCTGCCAAGCACACTGCCACTTGGAAAGAACCAGTTGCCAGGAAATGGAGCACTGAGAGCACTTGCACAAGAGGGGTGATCCCAGTGGGAAGACGGATGGCTGATATCAGGTCAGGCTGCAATTGAGCACACATCTTAGTGATTGTGGCCCTGTCCAGTGTATAGGTGAGTATAATGTGACTGTCCTCCGATGTAGGCAAGTCCACAAGGGGTCTTTACATGGGGGGTTGTCACCTCCTCCTATTCATCTACAGCGGTAGGTATCTAAGGGACACAAGAGTGAGTACGCTGTCACAATTTGAACAATGGAACCACAACCACAATGTACATACACCATCAATGTGATGGGACAGTGGGAATGGCAATGTATGTGCAATTTTAGGCTATGATGCAGTTATGGTTTATCTGATTGTTGTCCACCACCTTGTAATGGCAATCGCCTGTCCTGTATCTTTGGACAGGTGGAAGTGAGGTAACTCTGCCAACATTGGGCATCGTGGCGGAAGGCGGTCTTGCACCGCCATGCAATTCCTCATTGGCTAATATGGGGCTCTATGGAGTACAGTGGCCAACGGGGATCAGCGCAGGCGGTGACGGTGTACAATGCCGCAGACGTGACTGCCATTTTCTATCTAAATCCTCACTTGTTTCTTGACTTTCCACAGGACATCACCTACACTGCGTGTGCTGCTGTAAACTGTAAGTGATACCTACAATGGCCTGTGTGACTGGGGAAAGGGCCCCTGCCTTCACTTCGGAGGAGTTGGAGTGACTGGTAGATGGGGTTCTACCCCAGTATGGACTTCCGTATAGGCCTCCAGACCAACAGGTGAGTACACCCTGCGCACTATGCATGTGGAAAGGATGCATGGAGATGTGTGTGCAAGCATCGTGTCATCGGGGGGGGGAATGTCTGATGGAAGCGTACATGGTGGGCGCCGGATGATGTGTGTGCCAATGGTGATGGAAACGGGATTGGTGGGCCATATGTGTGACTGGCTCGATTGTATGTGTAATTGTGTCCTCCTGTCTGCATTCCCTCTGCAGGTCAGCGCTCATCAAAAGAAGGGATTGTGGTGTGCCATCGCCAAGGATGTGCGTACCCTGGAGGTCTGCAGCAGGCAGAGCACCCACTGCAAGAAACAGTGGGAGGACCTGAGACGCTGGGAATGGAAGACCGTGGAGGCCCAGCTGGAGATGGCCTCCCAACGAGGAAGGGGTGCCCATCAGAACCTAACCCCCCTGATGGGCCGCATACTGGCGGTAGCCTACCCAGATCTGGATGGGCAATTGAGGGCATCACAGCAGCCACAAGGGGGTGAGTACAGTGGGCGTTACTACAATAAGTGATAGGTGGCATGGGATCCAGGTGGTGCGTGTGAGTTAGTGGTTGACCCTCAATGCCAGGCCAGAAAATACAGCATGATCCAGCTCAAGGGTAATGGGTGCATGGCAAATGCAGGTAACCTAGCTTGTTTGCATTCCAAGTCAGTCAGGGCTTTGTGGGTCCTAGGAGGTGTGCAGTTGATGGTGTTTGGCCCTTATCTTGCTGTGGCATCTAGCCAAATCAATGCCAGTGCAATGCATAGTGCTCAATCTTGATCCCTGTGTGTGACGGTGCTGTGTATGCCAACTGTGGTGTTAGTGCTGTAATTGACTCAGTGTTCCCTTCCTCTCTCTCCCCCCTTTTTTCTTCTGCCATGTGTGCATTAGCATCATGTGGCGGAGGAGCAAGGGCACCAGCAAAAGAAGGAGCTGCATCCCACAGGACCCAGGAGGCAGAGTCCACCGATGCCGAGGGAACTAGTGGGACAGAGGGCGAGGGGAGCACCACGGTGGAGACGGGAGGTGACAACACTGACTCTGATACCTCCTCCGATGGAAGCTCCCTGGTGGTGGCGGATACCTCTGTGACCATCCCACCTGCAGGTACAGCTGCCACCCCCGTAAAAGCACTGCCCTCCCAGTAGCCCCTCAGCAAGTTGCCTGTGCCCGCTCACCCAGGAGGGTGGGCATCTCCTTTGCTCCATGCACCTCCGGCCCTGTCCCAGTGAGTCCTGCTGCCCTGAGTGAGGAGGCTATTCACCTCCTGAAATCCATCTCTATAGGGCAGTCAACCATTGTGAATGCCATCCAGGGGCTGGCATCCTAGATGCAGCAATGTAATGCATTCCTGGAGGGCACCCACAGTGGTTTGGCAGCCCAGCAGAGATCGATTCGGCTCTGGCCTCCTCTCTGACGGCAACCATTGTCACTGTTCCTACCGTCCCCTTTCCAACTACCACTTCCCAGTCCCAGTCTCCTCTACCCCAACCCATCCCATTCACATGTACAGACGAGCATGCACACAAGACATCACACAAGAGTGGCACAGTCAAACACAGGCACCACTCTTCAGCCCACAAGCACTCAAGCAAACACCAGACAGTTGCACACACAACCCCATCAACTGCATCCACTGTGTCCCCTCCTCCTCTTACTCCACCTCTCTCACAGTCACATCCATACTCACACCTGCATGTACTGCTTCAACAGCCACCACCAGCATCACCACACCAAGCAGCTCACACACCTCACTGGCAAACACTTCCACAACATCCATCCACGCGTCCCCTGTGTCCTCTCCCACCCGTCTGTCCCCCCTTCTAAAGGACACAAACGCAGGCACTCAGACACCCAACAGCCATCCACCTCACATCAGCACACTACCCATGTACCTGCATCCAAGTCCAGCAGATGTACTCCTCCAACAACCACTCCCTCAACCTCCACTCCCATCATTCCTCCCTCCTCTTGCCCCACCATCCCTAAGAAGCTTTTCCTTGCCCAACTTGACCTTTCCCTTCCCTCCCCCTCCCCCTGTCCTGCTAGTAATGCCCAATGACCCAGCCCAGCACCTCAGCCAAACAGTCCAAAGGGACAGTGGAGGCACCTCCTAGTCGTGGAGGCAAGACAGTGAAGAATCCCACTCTTCCAGCCAGGAAGGGGAAGGATCCTACTCCACCAGCCAGGAAGGGGAATGAGCCCTCACCTCCTGCCATGAAAAGGAAGAAGCCCTCACCTCTAGCTGAGACACAGCAGCCCTCGCCTCCAACAGAGGCTGCCCAGGAGGCCCCTTCCCCTGCTGAGACACAGCAGCCCTCACCTCCTGCAGAAACTGGCAGGGTACCAACACCACCACCAGTGGGCACGGGCCCTCATCCCCTGATGAGACACAGTAGCCCTCGCCTCCTGCAGAGGCTGCCCAGGAGACACCTTCACCAGTTGAGACACTGCAGCCCTCACCTCCAGCAGAGGCTGGCAGGGTTCCACCACCACAACCAGTGGTCACAGAGCCCTCACCTCCAGCTGAAAGGGTGCAGCCCTCATCTCCAGCAGCAGACATGTAGGCCACCCTTCAGGGACAGCTGTACAAGGAGCCCCCTCCAGAAGCAGTGGGCAAGTCCACGACCTCAGAGACTGTAAACTTGTTCTCCCCAGCATTGGGAAATGGGCATGGAGCCCCCTCCAGAAGCAGTGGGCAAGTCCCCAACCTCAGAGACTGTGAACTTGCACTCTGCGGCATTGGGAAATGCGCATGGAACCCCCTCCAGAAGCAGTGGCAAGTCCCACCTCAGAGACTGTGACCTTGCACTCCCCAGCATTGGGAAATAGACATGGAGCCCCCTCCAGAAGCAGTCCCCGACTTCAGCTGAGGTGCCCATCCCCCCCCCAGAGGTGTCTGCCCCTACACAGTTCTGTGAGGACGTTGTCAGGAAACAAGTTGGGCCTTGGACTGTGCCCTGTGGCCATGTGAGCCCTTAGTACTTTGGACTGGGCATTGGTCCTTTGGGGACAATTGTACATATCTCTTTTTTTTCAAATTGGTTCATGTGGTAGCTTTTGTTTGCAAATACATTTTCAGTACTTCCGTACTCTAGTCCTTATATTATTATGCCATGTGTCATTGGTTTACGTCTGCAGCTGGTTGTGTGTATGGTGTGTATTTGTCTGGTGTGTGTTGTGCATGTGTGTGTGTGTCACTCTCCTTTTCCTCCCTCCCTCCCTTCCTTGTGTGCTAGATGGCTGTACTCACCGTCGTCGTTTTCGCTGGTGTTGGTGTTCCAGGTGGAGCATGGCGTAGAAGAGCATCGGGAAGACTTTCAGTTCCGGTTCCATGGTGGTGTTGTTCTTCTCTGTGTCACTGATGGTGAGTCTTTGGTCTTCTGTTTAGTGTTTCTGCCAGGCTTTTTATGGCGTTGGTTCTGCCCCAGAAATCCTGGTGGACTGCAGTGCCATGATATGGTGGGCGGTACCACCTTGTTTTCCGACTGGCTGTTGATGGCTATCGCAGTGGTGTGCGGTGTTAACGCCCTGGCGGATGGTGTGGTACATTGTCTGTCTATGGGAGTTATCACTGCCATGGTCCTAATTTGGCGGTAATGACCGCCAGCCTGTTGGCGGTATTTCTACCACTTTACCACTTACCACCAATGTCATAATGACCTCCATTATCTCCACCAAAGTGTACATATGTACCACCATACTTGATCGACAGTACAAAAAAATCTTCATGCTTTCATTCCTTTTTCTGAAAGTGATGTTTCACAATACAAGAGGTGGATTGTTGAGCAAGAAGGAGAACTGGTGGAAGAACTGCTGGAACTTAGAGTACCACTCTGCAGTTCTAGGGTGCCACCTTCAACTTTCGGAGAGGGCAGTCTTGTCTCACATCTGCCAACCCCACCAACAAGAAAACTGGTGACAACAGCAACAGAAGAATCAGACCCAACCTCTTCATTGGCTTGGTTTCAAGTGGCAAGTCTTAAGTCCAGTGCAGAGGCCAGGGAAAATACAGTCAAGCAGGTGTCAACACAAATGACCATTCAGGGAATGTTCCAGGAATCTCTAGATGACCTGAAAGAGGTGTATGTGGATAAAAACCCATTAGTGTATTAGTATGGGAAGGTGTGGCAATGGCCAGGGCTCAGCAGGCTGGCAATTAAGTATCTGGCTTTTCCTGTAGCCAGTGTGTCTGCTGATATGTTTTCAGTGCAGCTGGTGCAGTTATAACAGTGAGAAGTACCCATCTCTCACCTCAAAACGTGGAGAGATTAAACATGATTAAAATGAATTAGCATTTTATACCACCTGATTACACCATTGCCCAAACACCACAGGAGGAGGACTAGATGATTGGTCAGAATCAAGTGTGTTAGCTGACAAACTTCTGGGTGAACTACCAGAGTTTAAGGATGAACTCTACTTCCCGGACTGAGTATGCTGGTGCTACCATAGAACTTTTAAAATATTTCTCGTTGAACTTCTTTTTGTCTTTCTTTCTTTGTAAAAAAAAAAAAAATGTGAAACTTCATGTTTGTGTCTGATTTATGCTGCCCCACAATTTTATAGTCCCATATAAGCCCAGATTGGAGTTGGGCATGTCTGCAGTGAAGAAGGCCCCACATATCCTCCAGGACATTGGAGACAATGCCTGCCTCCCTCACATGCCATTGCCTATCCTATTTTTTTACATCGCCTAGCAAGGCTGTCCAAGAAGATCAATGATTAAAACAAAAGACTATTGGTACCAATGTCAAATTCCAATGTATTGATTTGATACCATCAAAGAGGAGATATTTTGTTCAACCACTGTGCTTAGATTGAAAGAGGTAACTACTGCTAGTACTAAAGTAACTCTTTCTGCACCAATGAGTGGTGATACACTGAGCGTTTGTGAGTTTGTGAGTGATGACCGATGTATGTAGTGGCTGACAGTGAGAGAGAGTTCAAGAAATGTATAAACTTGTTTCCAAGGATTTGTAATGTTTGTGGGCTGAGGGGTAATCATTTTTTCCAGGAAGTGATTGGCTTTTCAAACTTAGTGAAATGTACCTGCAGGGTCCATTTTTCTTTCTGGTTCCTCAGCACAGACCAGCCACTTTAGATACCAAACATAAAGCTACACAAAATACTCCCGTTCCTTTTCTCTATTTGTTCTTCATTTTAGCTGAAGTGCACGTCACAGGTTTACTTTCCTCAGTTTGAGAGTGGCACGGCGTTACTCAGAATCTGGAGAAGCAGGATGGAAGGACTCAGGGCAGGACTACCTCATCAGCTAGAAGGAGAATGTTATTGACTTCAATGAGAAACCATGATGATGGCGAAGGCTCTGAGGCCTAGTACTCCCTCAGCTCTGTGAAATGGAAAGAGGTGAGTTCATTTGGAAATGCTGCTGAGTATGTGTTTACTGCATTGCTGGCTCAAACGTGAAACTCCTTATGGTCTTGCTCTGCCTTTGAGTCTTCTTGGTACACATCTGACTTCTCCTGAAGCTTACCTTGCTTCCTTTTACCTTCTCCTTTACTCTATAATACAGATGCTGATTTTTCTCAATACGCAGGCCTTCTCCTAGTCCCCTGCTGCATAAACAACATTTTGGGAAAGCTCAAGACTCCAGCTTACCTACCAGACAGGTTCATGCTTCAGACAGGCACCCAAGAGTGACTGAGATTCTAAGAAGAATGGAGATGCATCGCCCAATTTAGCAACTCAGTATCACTTTACTTTTAACAATAATAATTTTTAGAAATGTGTGGGTTAACTTTAATCTTCTATAATTTCTATTTTTTAAAATTAGAAGACATGACATTTAGGATATACTGTATGGGGCCTCTCTGGGGCCTATGGACTGTTTGCATGCATTTAACTGAATTGTGTCATAGTTATCCCTTTGTTTCCACATTCCTCATACAACAGATTGATGATGGTGTGCTGCTCAGCACCCCAATGAATATTGCTTGTCTTTGTCACACCTTTCCCAACATTCCCTTTCCCATCCATTCATCGAGCCCTTAACTGTCTTCCCACGGGCTGTGTGATCTAATGAGTTGTGAATTAATTTTACACCATAAATGAATCACACACTTGTTAGGGCGGATGTGATAGAAGCGACACCAGATCACTGCCTTCTGACTTCTTCTACTTGACCAATATTCCACACCAAGCCAATAAAATCATCATTCATGCCTTGTGTGGGTGTTCCATAAATGGTTAACCTGGTCCAGCCACTCAAGTCTGAGCCCACTTCTAATGACTTCATGATATATTTTCCTAAGCTTACGTTTTATAGCTCCCCACTATTGCTCAGAAAAAAACTGACACTGCTAGATTTTATTATCATATCAGGTTGCTATGCTGTGTGTTTTTTTCTCATGGTCAGACGGGTGAAATTTGGCCTGGCTGCGGCGTCCGGTTCCTTGGTCAGCAGGCAGTCAGTGAAGTGGCCTTCACTGGGTCTTTGATAACTTGGGGTTGCAGAGTGATGCCTTCACTCTGGAGGGAGATTTTTGGTGATTTTTGAAGAGTGGAAGTCCTCTGCGGGTTTTAAGAGTCTGTCTGATGTTCAAGCAACCCCTCAGTGGTGATTGTTGAGTAGTGGGTGCAGCAGGCGGGGCTTGGTGCCTTTTCTTGGTGCAGCAGTACTTCAGTTCTCATGCCTTGGGTGTTCTTTGTTGCTGGTCTTCTTTTGTCCTTAGAATCTGATTTCTTGGTCTAGGGATGCCCACTAAGCACTGTATTTAGTGGGTGTTTTAGGGGGTACCTAAGGTGACCAATGTGTCATCTACCCTAGGGTGGCTACACCCATTAATTCAATACTTACTCTGGGCTGAAGTCAATTCCCTACACCTGAGTGGCCATTTTCCTTCCATCCAGGATGGAATGCAGAGGTCACCTCACATGCAACACCTTAGGGGTGGTGCAAGCCAGGGCTGACCACTCCCCATGTCCCTTGTCTGTTTTCCCACCTTTGCTCCTGCCAAAAGTGGGGGTTTACAACTGGGGCAGCCATCTACTGCTAGCAGCAGACCTGGAAGGTTGGGTTTCAAGGATGGCAAACCCTTTGAAGCTCGTCAACAGGGCAATGGACATTCCTGTGGGAGGGGGAGGGGGTGTTAGCACCTCCTCCCAGGAAGGACTTTGTTCTGAATCCCAGAGAGCAGGATCTCTCACCCCAGGGATTCAGACTCTTTTCTGGTGGTGGCAGGCTGGTTGTGACTGGCCAGCTACTATGCCAGGGTAGTTAGCTTTTGCAAGGGGCACCCAAAAGTGGGCTAGGACCGCCCCTACCCCCAGTTCAGAGGCATCTGTTTGGACAATAAAATGTCTGGAGTAATCTGGAGCTTGTAGGACTGGAGAAGAACACATAGGCGGTCATTCTGACCCTGGCGGTTGAAAACCGCCAGGGCAGAGTGCCGCAGAAGCACCGCCAACAGGCTGGCGGTGCTTCATGGGCAATTCTGACCGCAGCGGTAAAGCCGCGGTCAGAAAAGGGCAACCGGCGGTTTCCCGCCGGTTTACCCCTGCCCCAAAGAATCCTCCATGGCGGCGCTGCTCGCAGCACCGCCATGGGGATTCCGACCCCCTTCCCACCATCCTGGTCCTGGCGGTAAAAACCGCCAGGAACAGGATGGCGGGAACGGGTGTCGTGGGGCCCCTGAGGGCCCCTGCACTGCCCATGCCACAGGCATGGGCAGTGCAGGGGCCCCCTAACAGGGCCCCATAATGATTTTCAGTGTCTGCCTAGCAGACACTGAAAATTGCGACAGGTGCCACTGCACCCGTCGCACACCAGCAACTCCGCCGGCTCCATTCGGAGCCGGCTTCATCGTTGCTGGGGCTTTCCCGCTGGGAGGGCGGGCGGCCTTTTGGTGGTCGCCCGCCCGCCCAGCGTGAAAGTCAGAATGACCGCCGCGGTCATTTGACCGCAGTGCGGTCTTCTGGCTGTCTCCGCCCGGCGGGCGGTGCCCGCCGCCCGCCGGGGTCGGAATGACCCCCATAGCGTTCTTTAGCGAGTCAAAGATCCTTTGACACTCACTATCCAGTTAAGCTTTTTGGGCATTTCCTTGGAGGTTAGTTCTGTGAGGGGGTCCACTATGGTGTCATAATCCTTCACAAATCTCCTATAATATCCAGTATGGCCAAGGAATGCCCTGACCTGAGTCTGTGTTATGGGAGCGACCCAAGCCAGAATTGTCTGGATCTTGGGTTGGAGAGGTTGATCTTGGCTTCCACCAACCAGGTGGCCCAAGTAAACAACTTTGCCCTGCCCTGTCCGGCACTTACTTGCCTTGACAGTGAGGCCTGCCTTCTGCAGAGCTTCCAGGTCCTTCCGTAGGTGGATCAGGTGATCCTGCCAGGTGGAACTATAGACAGCTGTGCCATTAAGGTAAGCTGCCCGAAAGAATTTCAGTTCAGCAAGGACTTGGTTCACCAACCTCTAGAAGGTGGCAGGTGCATTCTGTAGCCCAAAGGGCATAACAGTGAATTGATAATGTCAACTAGGAGTAGAGAATGCTGACCTGTCTTTTGCTCCTGGGATCAGGCAAACCTGCCAGTACCCTGATATCAAATCAAAAGTACTCAGATATGTGGCTGCCCCTAGCCTGTGAATGAGCTCTTAAGCTCTTGGCTTTTGTGTGCCTCAGTTTTTGTTACATAATTGAGGCTCCTGTAATCCACACAACACCTAATCTCCTTTTTCTCTCCTTTTTAGTGAGGTTTGGGGACTAAAACTACTGGGCTAGCCTGGGGGCTCTCTGAGGATTCAGTGACACCCAAATCCAGCATCTTTTTTACTTCAGCTTGTATGGTTTCCCTGGCGTGGTCTGACGGTCTGCAGATTTTGTTTTTAAAAGGCAACCTGTCAGCAGTGTCCACATCATGGGTACACCAATCAGTCCTCCCAGGGATCAGGGAGATTAACTCAGCATACTGGTTGAGGACTTGCCTGCAATCAGCCTACTGTTGTTCAGTGAGGGTATTTGACAAGACCATTCCATCCACAGAATAATCTTGTGGGTTGCTGGAGAGGTGATCAGGGTAAGGTTAATTCTCTTCTTCCTTGCCCTCATCTGTAACAATGAGCACGGTCCCATCCGCTCTATCATAATAGGGTTTTAGGCGGTTGACATGGATAATTCTCTTTGGGTTTTTGCAGCTGCCTGAGTCAACCAAGTAGGTGACCTCCCTTTTCTTCTCAAGAACGGAAAAGGGTCCAGACCATTTGTCCTGGAGGGCCCTTGGAGCAACAGGCTTCAAAACCCAAACTTTCTGCTCCATTTTGAACTCAACAATTGCTTTCTGGTCTTACCAGAGCTTTTGCAGCTCTTGGCTGGCCCAAAGATTTTGACTTGCCTTCTCTATGTACTCTGCCGTTCTTAAATATAGGGCAAGGACATAGTCCACAATGTCTTGCTTGGATTCTTTGAGATGCTTCTCCCACCCTTCCTTTACAAGATTCAGTGATCCCCTAACAGGATGCCCTAACAAAAGCTCATATGGAGAGAATCCTACTCCCTTTTGTGGCACTTCCCTGTAGGCAAAAATCAGACATGGGAGTAAGACATCCCATCTCCTTCTGAGTTTTTCAGGTAATTCTCCAATGATGACTTTCAGGGTGTGGATAAATCTTTCAATCAACCCATTTGTCTGAGGATGGTATGGTGTAGTGAACTTAAAAGTTACACCACATTCCTTTCACATGTGTATTAAGTATGCAGACATGACGTTTGAACCTCTGTCTGATACTACCTCCTTAGGAAAACCTACTCTGGTAAACATACCCAAGAGGGCTTTAGCAACTGCAGGAGCAGTAATGGTCTTAAGGGGTATAGCCTCAGGATATCTAGTGGCATGATTCACTACCACTAGTATGTAGCGGCACCCTGGGGGTTAAGGTGGCCAACAATGTCCACCCCCTACCCTCTCAAAGAACACCCCAAACACAGGTTCAGGATTAAGGGGGCCTTCAAGTGTCTTCCTTTCTTGCCACTGGCTTGGCAGAACTGACAAAAGCCCTTTACTTTTTGTGACATTCTTGGCCAGTAGAAGTGTTCAACTAACCTATTCCAAGTTGTTTTTGGCCAAGATGCCAAGCGAGGGGAATGGCATGGGCTAGAGTGAAGAAAAACTCTCTGTATTGCTGAGGTACTACCACCCTCCTGGTTGCACCAGACTTGAGGTCTCTGGCCTCAGTGTATAGGAGTCTATGATAGGGGCTTGCTCCCAAGGAGGTCACTAGGTTTCTATTAAGTTTATTAAGTGGTCTGCACTTTGTCTGATTGATCAGAAGGTCTTTATATGTATCTTGATGCAGAGTTATAATTTGATATACGTTTATGCTCTCATGCTGTATCTTTCGAGTCTCCTCCCCAGTGTGACAGACTCTTTCCTTTTATTTTTATCTCCATAGGACATGAGGATTTCTTCTCCATTCAGCTCCCAAGTAACCAGCGAGAGAAGGAGAGAAAAACAAATGACAAGCTTTTGTCAGGTAATTGTTTCCTCTGTATTCTCCTTCTTTTGTTTCAGTGTATTCCTTTAATATGCAAATGCAGGTTGGGGTTGTTAGTGGGGGACTCCTTTGTGCACATACGAGTGTCTCTATTGAATCAGTGCTACCCAAGGGCCCGGTGTACAATACACGGGTGAAGGGAAAAGTTGTGTCATTTATTTGGTAAGCATTGTCTATTTTCTCATGTATTTATTTTATTTAAGTTTGCTGAGCTTGTGCAGTGGAGAAATCATGAAAGATGAAAGGAGAAAGATGAAAAAAAATACAGTGTTCAGGACATACTTTTTCCTGTTATGACTCCCACTGCCCTAACCTGCTGCCCCAGTCCCCCCCAACATTTCCTACCAGCTCCCAGAGATGCCCGTGCAAACGATCCGCCACCAGGTATGGCCACATCCCCGAGGACGTGGCTGGCTGTTCCACTCTCCCCGTTCCTCGCGGCTGCTGCCTCGCTCTTGACTTCTGCTCCGTTTTCTCCTTCTTCTTGTCAGCACGGCTCTCCTGTGTCTTCGGTCTTCTCCTCTCGATGTTCTTCACTCCGGACCACCCCCCCGGGATTTTCCTTCCTTCCTTTTTCTCCTCCGGCCGGCGAACCAGCTCCTCGAATGACATAAGCACAATCCCCTGTGCAAGCATCAGGTAAATTCCTTGGAGTCCCCCTGGGGGACTCAAACATCGGCCCGCATTGTATCTGCTCTGATGCCCCATCACAAAGCTCATCATCCCAATAAATCCTGAGGGTACCACCAACCTTTCCTTGCTCTTCCTGTGCAGCTTGCTACCTCAGGTCTTCAAGAGTGGGGGAGATTCTCGGCCCCTGGCATAGAACTTCCCTATAGGGTCCCCCTGGGCCCAAGAGATCTGGGTGGTAAAGGTTAAAGCTCTGCAGGCTCAGTTCCCTCCAGGAAGGGTGAGTCTTCTTTCTGGGAAGAGGGGTTCTGATCTTGGATTTGTTGTGAAGCTGGTTCCCCAGTCTTCTTGCCCTTTCTCTTGGGAGGCTGGTCCACTATTTCAGAGTCCAACTCTCCTTTTTCTCTCTGAAGTTTGTTTTGTTCCCTAGTCTTGACACATGCCCATTCTGGGATCCCAAGCATTGTTGCATGGGTCTTCAGTTCTATTTCAGCCCAGGGGGAATGTTCCAGGTCATTTCCAAGCAGGCAATCTACTGGGAATGCTGAGGATACAACCACTTCTTTTTTTCCCACTACACCCCCCAACCAAAGGCTACCATAGCCATGGGATAGAACTTTTTCTCATTGTCAGCATTGGCAACGGGACTTCCCTACCAGGTACTGATTTGAGTAGACAAGGTACTTGGTTACCATGGTAACTCTAGCTCCTGTGTCCCTCAGTGCTTTCACTTTCTCCCTATTAATCAAAGGGTGCTGCCTTTATTTTTGCATGTTTTTGGCCAGGCAGCACACAATAATTCTACCCCACCCTCAGTGACTAATGTTGCTTCTGTGGAATCACTGACGTGGTCAGGCCGTACATCCGATCCCATCTGGAGATTGGCAACTGCATTAACTGCAGGTTGACTAGGGGCATTCTTTTTGTTTTTACATCTAGGATCTATAGTAGGGTGCCCTCTGTTTGACAGTCATATCACCATGCTTTGTTGTGATCAATGTTCTTACTTTTGTACCCACCCCTACACTGTGAAGAGTCTCTGGACCCACTCTCCTGTGCAGGTTTTTGGGGTGAGAAGACTCTTTGTTATTTGTATTGTGCCTCCCATCTGTCCTGGTGGGGCTGCTTTTTGGCCTCTTTCATTTGGTCTCCCTCCACCAGTGGTAATATTGGTCACCCTTGTCATGACTCAGTGGTATGCCTTCTTACCCAACTCTTGAGGGGAAAGTGTACCTTGGTCTACCAGGTATTGATGTAGCCTCATTGTAACAATTACTCAGCAGATGCTATTTCATTAATAGGCTATACAGCCCATCATAATCTTGCACCTTGGTACTAGCTAACCAACTACCCATCATTTTTACTGAATAGTCCACAAACTCTACCCAAGTTTGTCCCTGGGTTTTTCGAGTCTCCCTGAACTTTATGCAGTACTCTTCAGTTGTAAATCCAAAACCCTCACTGAGGGTACCCTTTAGGAGGTCATAGAATTTAGAGTCTTCCTCATTCAGTGTCAGAAACCTATCCCTGCACTGCACTTTCCTGAGAATAACTCCCACAACAGTGTGCCCCAGTGCTATTTCTCAATTTCCCACTCAATGCAGGCTCTTTCAACGACAGAAAACCACTGCACTATAGAATCCCCTTCTGTGGAGAGAGGGACATCTCCTTTTGGGAGTTTAATATTGAAATATTTTTCATTTAGTGTTTGAATGCTGCTACCAGAGATGGGTCCTAGGCCCAACTCCTTCCTTAGCTTTTCAATCTCCAAAGGCTGACTCTCTAAGGCCAGTCTTTTGGTCAGCCTGGCCAAGGCTAGGTCTTCTTCTGTGCACTAATGCTTTTAGAGGATGAACTACCCTCAACCCCATTCTCCAGAGGGTCTTTTTTTCCCTGGGACGTTTCATTAGTTACTCTATCTGTGGGGTGCTCTTTCTCATGCTGGGCCATCATTAGCCTAAGTTGATCTGTGTTGGCATGCTTCTAAGTATGAATGTTGTACAGCTTGCAGAGTTTCCTTAATTGGCCATAACTAAATGCCTGGTAAGGGGCCAAGTTGAGCTCCTGGTTCTGGGTCACTGCATCTGACATGTTTACTTTAATAAAGTTGGGACCTTCTTTTAAATTTGGAACCCCTTTTTCGGATAAGACCAACTAAAGATAGAACTTTTAAACTGCTGCTATTGTTGTAGGGACCTAACCAGGGCCCTAATAATTATTTAAAAAATTTCTAAAGGATTCTGGCCAATTGGAAAATAAAAACAATTAGGCTAAGAGCATTTTAGAGAGTTATTTGTATGCTTAAAAATTGACAGACTGGTATCAGCAAATGCAAAGTCTTTATCCCACCACTGAAACACCAAATGTAGGAGGCTGGCTCTCTATATAGTGTGCAAAGCTAGGCACACTATGCAGGGGGACTAGGCAAACACATGTTGGTTGACAGAGGTAAAAACTAGACCACCTAGGCCCATATATATACTTTTTTAGCACTGCGTTTGTGCCGCTTTTTTGATGCAAAAATGGTGCAAACTTACAAAATACAATTGTATTTTGCAAGTTTGCGCCGCTTTGGGGTAAAAAAATGACACAAATGCGGCGCTAAAAAAGTATAAATATGGGCCCTAATGTCCTAATTTTTATGGTGGCTTGGTTGAGCAGTTTGGCTAATTTTGGAGAAGTGCAAATCATTTTTTGTACTTACAATATCAATAAATCGAGGCACACACTCAAAAGAATAACTGAAGACCAATTTAGAAAAATACTTCAGAGTTTTATAAAAACTTAAGGCAAGGATCATCAAAATTGGGTTAGTAATTTTTAAGTTATGAATTTTTAATAAAGTTAGCCTTTTCTGCTTAATTATGCACCATGTGAATCAATTGAGAAATACTTTGAAAATTCACAGTAAATCAGGCAATGCGTTTACTAATGTCTCCTTTTGCGGGTGTGTCGAGGTTGTCAATGGGTACCAGTTCCAGGGGGAGCAACTGTAGAATGTTGATGGAGCTGGTGCCAGGCCACTGCAGGGGACCACTAGGAAAAGCACTGCACAGGTGGACTTCAAGGTAAGTCCAGTGGGTCCCCCTGGTGTGTCGAGGTCGCAATGGGTGTGGGTCCCCTAAGGCACAGCTGGATCTTAGGTGCAGGGCATAGGGCGGCCGGGTGCAGAGTGAATCGTTGAGCTAGGAGCTGAGCGCAAAGTTGTCTTTGGACATAGGAGGTAGGTCACTTTGATGGTCACTTGCAGGTCAGCAGGTGCATTCTAGTGGGATGTCCTGGTAGTTCCTGCAGTCCCTCTACTGCGGCTTCCTCCTGGTCCTTTTTCAGTCTGAAATGGACAGTCCTTTTGGGTGTCCAATGTGAGGTGACTAGGACCTCAGGGTCTGGCCACTGGAGGCTGCAGTGCTACCAATGTTGGAACACAGGTAGGTTTTGTCCTCATAGTCTGACTGGCAAAGTTTGGTCTGGCTGCAGTGTCCAGGTCCTTGGTCAGCACCCAGTCAATGGAGTTTCCTTCACTGGGTCTTTGGTTCCTTTGTGTTGCACAGTGATGCCGTCAATCTGGAGGGCGATATTAGGTGATTTTTGAAGAGTGGAGGTCCTCTGGGGGTATGAAGAGTCTGTCAGATGTCCAAGCAACCCCTCAATGGCAAGTATCTAGTCCTGGTGCAGCAGGCGGGGTTTGTTGCTTTTCTTAGTGCAGCAAGTCTTCAATTCTCGAGCCTTGGGTCTTCTTTGTTGTGGTCTTCTTTTGTCCTTAGAATATTATTTCTAGGTCTAGGGATGCCCACTAAATACTGTATTTAGTTGGCATTTTATGGGGTGCCTAGTAGTCACCAATGGGTCATCCACCTTAGGATGGCTATACCCACTAAGTGGCCACTTTCTGTGGGCAGAGATCACTTCCCTCTACCTGATGGGTATTTTCCTACCATGCAAGATGAAGGAAAATGAAATGGAGAGGTCACCTCACATGCAAGACCTTAGGGGTGGTGCAAGCCAGGGCTGACCACTACTCCTGTCATTTGTTTTCCCGCTGTTGCTCCCGCCAAAAGTGGGGGTTTGCAACTGTGGCAGTCATCTGCTGCTAGCAGCAGGTCTGGTGGTCGGGTTTCAAGGGCACCAAGCCCTTTGATGCACTCAAGGGCAGTGCACATTCCTGAGGGAGGGGATGATAGCACCTCTACTCAGGAAGGGCTTTGTTCTGAATCCCAGAGAGCAGGATCTCTCACCCTAGAGATTCTGAGTGTTTTATGGCGGTGGCATGGCCAGCCCCATGGCAGGGTAGTTAGCTTGTGCAAAGGGCACCTGTAAGGTGACGCTTGGTACATTTTGTAATAAATCCAATACTGGTACCAGTTTGGATTTATCATTCTAAGTTGTTTAATACCAAACAACCCAGGGTTCAGGGTAGCCATTACATAGCTGTGAAACTTGTACTGACCAGTGTCCAACGCATGTATTAAAATGGCTGCCCTGTTCACTTACTATGTCCCAGGTTTGGCAAAGGCACAGTAGGGACATATTGCTCAGCCTCAGCGTTGGAAGGCCTGCAAAGATGGGTGAGTTACCTATAGTGCATGCAGTGTATGGTGGACAGGGCACACAGACTGTGTGCCATGTCAAGTTTGTATTTTAGGATTTCATTAGAACATTCAACCTGCAATGGAAGTGCAGGGTGCTTCTGGATGCAAGGCCCTAGAGGGTGGCACAATCTGTGCTGCTGCCCTCAGGGGGCTTACCCTTAGTACTCCATGCCCTGGGTACCTAGGTACCATTTACGAGGGGCTTATAGTGGCAGCTAACGGTGTTACAGTTTTAGGGAAAGAGATCTGGCCCATCACATAGCAGGCAAAAAGTGGGGATAACCAGGACAAAAGAGGCCTTTTCTCACAGACAACTAGCTGGCTTAATCTATTCAGGTATGAAAAGAATTATGGATTGAAGTAGTTAACTTGTTTAGTTAGTAATATTAACTCCTACTAAAGAAGATGTTGTCTTATTTTTCTAAATGTATATAGGTTTGTAGGCAAAATAGGCAATGGCAATCATCCACTAGTGGTCAATACAGTTCAGTTGCAGAGGGCAATAGAGTAAGGGTACTGATATACGTAAATGACATACACTTTTTGTAACAGATTTAAAAAACAGGCTACACTAAAAGACAGCAGTGCAAACTAAAACATCAAAATAAACATTTGACTGAGGTATATACAAAGTATAATAAATGATTCCCTTTATTATTGTACAAAATGCAACAGCCACCTTTTCCACCTACAACAGGCCCACCCTTCTCCCCAATTATCCCCTCCCCCAAAAAGTCCAAGTTGCAGTTAAACCTCGTCCCAACTGCTGCTCCATCCTCTCTAACCACAAGTGTCCCTCTCACAAAAACAAAAAATTTAGAAAAGGGTCCAAAGAAGGCGAGTCTGTAGGAGGCTGGCCAGTCCGTCCAAAGACTCACCTATCCAGTATCCACTCTTTCAAACACCCCGCTTTCACCTATCCATCCATTTACCCATGTATCATTCATTACTATCCATCCATTCCTCACGCAAGCATACTTATTCAACCTTCTTTCACCCACTGAGGCATCCTTTCACCCCTTTCATCTATCTTCACCCACCCATGCATCTCCTATCATTCACCTACACATCTTTCTTTTTCTTTCACCCTCACATTCTTTTACTCATATACCATTTCACCCATTATTTCTTTTAGCCTTCCATCCTTTGCTTTTCCATCAAGCCATCATTTTTAGCCTCCATTCAATCATTATGATGAGCTTTTGTCTGCTGATTTGCAAAGAAAAGAGGCCATTAAGATGAAGAACTCAGTCCTCACTGCAACTGCTAAACCAGGTGCTTCACAAGCAACACCATTGCAGTGAGTATATTAGTAATCGTCAATGAGCAAGCACAATGTGACTTACAAGTACCCATTCCTGCTCCCGCCAGTTCTCCCCCTCTAAGCACTGCCGCTGGCCCCAGCTCTGGTGTTCGATGCGGCTGAAAAAAACTTTACACAATTTAGTTCCAACAAAATAAATACATCACAATAGAACATTACAGCTCTATCTTCTTTTATCTTTCACTATAAGAATTGTTTTGGCTCTTAGAAAAGCAAAGTAGACAAATCAACCGCAAAGGTTTCGTAATGGAGGGGCAGAGCTCAGTTAAGTCACTGAAGTGCAATAACGCGGTGTAATACTTTGGTCAATCCAGGAGAATGAGGTCTTGTTTGGCAAATGCAATGGGCATGAGCAAGGCAAAGAAAACCTTCACAAATGTGTAGAACAGCGACTTGGGCATGCAATTGTGTTCGTAGGATACCTGTCCTAAACCTCTGTCCTCTTAGTATTAAGTACCAGTCCGCAAGACATATAAAGGAGAAGGGAAAGCTAAGCTTAGTAAATAGTAACAAGCCAGTAGAAAAATAATACAGACTGCAGACAGGAGGAAGTCAGGTACAGAAGAAACATGGAAATAAATAGATAGATGCAGGGATAACAAGAATTTAACAAAGCCTACATAAAGCGAAAATAGTTACAAAAAAAGTAGACAGGCACAGTAAAACTGAAACAAAAATTATTTGAAATGAGGAGAGGTAAAAAATAAAAATGAAAGTAGGGAAATGAAAATAATATAACAGGAAGACTTACTAGGCCCAGCAGATCCTCCTGCTTCTGCAGTGGTGGTGTAATTAGAAGTACCGGCACCCTCTCCTGTCAGACCCACCAATGCTGTTGCTCTCTTCTTCCCCTTGGGAGATGTGGTAAGAATCAAAGAAGAAGATAAAAATAAAAGATTAGTGGTAGAGTTAATCTCCCAATTTTTTTTTTTGACAAGCAGAGGCAGCTACAGTAACGTTGTACTTATCTTTATCAGATTGCCTTGTATGATGGACTCAATTTAAGTTGACCTATTACTTTACTAATTCCTACACGTAATCCCTATTCCAAATTTTCTAAACTACAAGCCATATTATTTACAAACTTTTGATGCAGGGCAGCACCACACGCCTTCTTGCAGCGCTTCCCTGCATAAAATGGAGGGGGCAGGAATGTGCTGTATTTACAATAGATCTGACGCATTCCTGTCCTCCTTTTCCCCTCCGTTGGTGGTCAATGGGCTGTATAAATTGGGGAGTAATAGTTATTTATTTATTGTTGTGTGTTGCTGTTCCACAACGCAGTGTTTCTAATGCACCACTTCCTGACCTAGTGCAATTGGAGTTATTAGGGATGCGTAAAATATTTTTCTACCATTATTTTTATCCTATTAATCCCTTGCAATTTCTTTTTCACTTCTATTATTTCACTGGAGCTCAAAAGCTTTCTATGTGGTTTCATGTAGTTTCCTCACCTCTAGCTCTTCACTCTGGTTAATTTGATCTTGACATAGTTTAATGTTTTGTGAAAGTTAGGTTATGTAAAATATCCTAACACCTTACATTCCAGGAGGAATTATATGACTGTTAAATTGATAAATAAATGTCCTCTTGAATGCTTTCTGTATCACAAATGTGCATTTGAAATGATACATCATCACTGATATTAAAGCCATGGGGTCCAATTGGCACCAAATTGCATATTTTCTTACTCTAAAATATGCATCTTTAGTTTGTGTTGTATTCAGTGGCTGGTATGAGTGTATGTTCATTGAGTGATGTATTAGTTTCAAACTGTAAGCTCATGCATTGCCTCAAACATTCACTGCTTAGAACTGACATTTAGATGGATACTGTCAATCCCTGTACTTACATGTGGATACTGTTAGAACGTGGGTTTCTGATTGTCAGAGGTATGCACCCTGTCCAAGCAGGAACCACAGTCCTAGTCAGGGTAAGTCAGATACACACCCTAAATTAACCTGTGCTCACCCACTGGTAGCTTGGCACAGAGCAGTAAGGCTTAACGTAACAGGCAATGTGTGAAGAAGTTGTGCAACACTTCAAACAGTAAAACAGTGAAAAAAACACACAAAAAGAATGAACAAATTAAGACCCAAACAACAAAAAATCCAATAAGAAGAACAGGAATTATGAATTTTATAATGATATCTGCAAATATAGTGCTTAAAAGCATTAAACACCAACTGAGGCTATCAGGTTGCGCTTGACAGGGGTAAATCCAAACGTTCAGGATGACAGCAATGAAGTGTGGGTCTGGTACAGGGACCAACCTTATCCAGTTGAAAAAGTACCTTGTTGGAGGATGCGTCTACATCATGATGCGTGGAACAGGGATGTAATGCATCGATTACGATGCTCAAGATTTGAAGTCGATGCATCGTTGTCGAGCCACACACTCAGAGATGCATCGCTGCCCAGGAGCCCTGGATGTAGATAAAGCATCATCATGGAGCCATGCAGCCAGCAATGCAATGTTCCTATCTTCAGCGGCAATGCATCAGTCTTGAGAGAAAAAGCATCAGTTCCGATTGGTGCAATGTCAGCGGTACATGGATTTTGCAGGCACAGCAAAAAAAATCCCACTTTCAAGGGCCCTGGACTGGATTGGTACCACTTGGAAGGATAGAACTCACAGTTGACAGAGATCAACTGCTGTAGCAGGGTTGTTGGAAGTCTCTTATGCCCCTAAGGCTTCAGAACAGGAGGCAAGCTAGCACACCCTTGGAGTCACTTTGTTTTGGGGTATGTAGAGATGCAGCTCCAGTCCTTCTCACTCCCAGGCAAGGAGGGCAGCAGGGCAAGCACAGCAGGGCAGGTGTCCAGCAAAATCCAGCAGAGTTCAACAGAGCAACCGTCCTTTCAGAAAGAGAGCAGTCCTTCTTCCTGCAGAATGTCCTCAGCTCCAGGAAGAGCTGAGTTGGTGGTGTCTGAGGTCTAGTTCTTATACCCATTAGTGCCTTTGAAGTGTATGCAACTTCAAAGAGAGGCCTATGAAGTGCACAGAGTCTCTGCCCTTCCTGCCATAGCTCCATGCTCACTATAAGGGTGAATGCAGCCCCCTTTACCCTCGAAAAGTAGCATTTTCAGAATTACATTTTAAAACCTGGCTTCACCATAAGTTGTGATTTGAAATTGTGATTCTAGAGACACCAAACATGGGGGTCCCCAAACTTGGGGGTACAGTTTTAAAATGTATTAAGACAATCCCAATGTTATCCTATGGGAGAGACAGGCATTGCAGTACTGATAAAATGGATGTAAGGGTTTTTTACTACTAGGACATGTCAAACTTAAAAGTACATGTCCAAATTGTTAAATACACTGCACCCTGCCCTTGGGCTGGTTAGGGCCTACCTCAGGGGTGTCCTATATTTAGTAAATAGGAAGGTTTGAGCATGGCAAGAGGGTTAATTTGCCATGTCGAGATGGCACGTTGAAACTGCACACATAGGCTCTACAAAGGCAAGCCTGAGTCATGTTCACAGGGCTGTGGAAGTACTTAGGACATAGTTTTGACAGAGGTGCTCATATTACCCAGGTCTGTGTTCCCATGTGGACCAAGAATCATATCTAGGGACTCTCCTAGAGGTGCAGGTAAAAAGACCTGTGTCTTCATACTATACATTACCTGTCTCTCTGTAGCCAAGTGAGGACGAGTACCTATTGTCCTTACAGCTGGGGGTTATACTTTACATGTGCCTCATGTGCAGCAGCGACATGCTGTATTGATGGAGTCACCAATTAGTAGCTTGGGAGCTACTGGGAGCTCACCAGAACCATTGAAGTAGCTCTCAGAGCTGAAATAGAGCCCAGAGCCATTTAAAGGGGATCTGTGCATATTAAGGAACATGGCACTGCTCACCTCAAGACGTTTAGAGTAGAAGGCTGGAAAACCAATGACCAGGCATCATAATAAGACTCAAACATATACAGTACTCTGTTGGCATATGGGATCTGCCTCGTCACCATCTGTTTTCACTCACAGTTAGAAAACACATTTAAAGTTGATAACTGAATGAGAGATGTACTGCACTGGTCTTTTGTGCTAGGGGACACCTCATGCTTTGGCTGACATTTTATTAGTTATGTTGAGGCACTTAATACTTAAGGGCTTTTTCCTGGGATTTCTGCTGGTAATTGCGCCTGAAATTTTTGTGTGGTCACTACTGATAATCCTGCGTATGGTGTCCATAGTGTAATGTTAACATGTGATTAGATTACTGTTTTACAGTGCTAATAGTCCTAGTAGCTTGCAAGGAATTTGCTTAAGCAAAAGTAGCTTCTACTACAGAAAAGGTTGGAGACCCCTGCTCTAAAGCATCAATAGAAAAAAAATGTGGTGCACTCCTACATTGTAGACTGGAGAAAAACTTACAGAGCAGGTCAGATAAGCAACACTGGGAAAGTGGTGATGAAGGACAGGGAGGGATTATGTATTCATAGAAGTGATGTTATCTCTACTGGCAAAAAATGGCAATCTCATGTTCATTGGAACTGGCCTGTAACAGCTTCAAATTAAACAATCCCATGATGGAGAATATACTTAGTCCATCACTATATTTATTTAATTAGAAATGGGCAAATTTAGATGACCCAAATTTGAATTGGGTGAATTTTGGTCCAACATCCTCTACATTGTTAATTGTACATTAGTCCGTTAAAAGACAAGTTTTAAACAAATTACAATTTCTATGAGAACAAAGTACACATTAAAAAACATTGCTGCAAAACAAACAAAATCATAAATAAGAGAATGTACACATTCTGATTTACATATACTTTGCATAAGAAGTCCAACCTTAATCAGAGGTTTAAATTAAACTGTCTGTGCATCATTACTGTTCCACCTATACTAGGTAACCTGCTGGTTTTGTTGAGCCTACCAGATATCACAAGCTGTCTGGTTGCGAAAAATATCCTGTGGACTTACTAAAAATATACACAGCTTTGCAGCCCGTTCATTGGTTGACTTTACTGTCACGCTTATTTGCTTGCTTTCTATTTGATGTGTTCCATGTTTCAGCCTGCTCATCTTGTATTTTCTCCCTTCCATGTAGCTTTTTATTGTCTCTTTTTTTTAGCTGGCTTCTATGTTGCTTCTGCTCACTTTTAAGTGTGTTGCATGGTGATCAGACAGGGCCACACCTGTATTGTGTTGGGCCAGGACAGTAGCCCGGGGAAAAACTCTGATGCCACACATCACTCTCTGTTCAGTACTAAGCCACAAGCGACTCGTCCCCATTTATTATATTACCTCAGCCCTGCCCTGTCAAGGTGTTGGGTGCCTGCATCACCGCTCTTACGGTGAGGTCCGATGGCTCACAATAAGCCATCCAACAATAGATACCCTCTACCTTGGCACACACAAAATCACAAAATCTATGGCTGGGTGGCGGAGTCGTGGACTTCTACACTCCCCCAATCCCAGTCCTGATCTCACCAGTGAGGATTGATGGCTCACCTGTATTCGGCGGTATTAGGGCCTCCAGTCCACCAGTTCTTATCCCTCTATTCTTGCCCTCAGGTATCATTATGTCCTGGATTTCTAACTCATCATAATTCTCCTCCACACCTATGGCTGATGCCATGGTGGGCCTGAACCACAAGATGTTTCTCGCTGTCACTTACTGCCCTCTAGCAACGGTGATCAAGGTCCCATTCACCATGGTCACTGGCCAAGTGCCCCTTTTGAAAGGAATGCAGAACTTCCGCCCACCGGGACAATGTCCTTTACCATCAGACATCTTTCAACTGCACATCAGGCTTGAATGGCTGACTGGCTTTATCATGTCTTCTGCCTTCTTCGATGGGCTCCCACCTCATTAAGTGGTTCCAGCTGCCAACCTGGCCCATGTGGGATGCTATCTTTGACTGGCCTTTGGAATATTAGGTGCATTGGTGTATACCATGTCGTGCAGTGATGGGTTTTGCTGTAGGCTCTTAGGAAATGGCATATTTCAGATTCGCTGTCATAATTCTGGTCAACTGCCACATGTAGTGCTTTATTCAGCAGCCACATGAACCTCTCTATCGAACCATTTACCCAGGCCCACTGCAGGATTATTTTTAAGTGTCAGATTCCCAGTGTCACCAGATATTCTCGGAATTCTGCTCCTTGAAAAGGAAGGCCATTGTCAGTTTTATTTAGCTCTTGTATGCCATATGGCGCAAATTTTTCTTCTAGAAATAGTTTGATTTGGGCAAATGCTGCAGTTGCTACCAGCTCTACTACCAGATATTTAGACCAGTCATCAACCATGATCCCAAGTCTAGACATGTGGAAGTGAGGCCTTCTTCCATTACCACTGGGACAGGCACAGCAGGGCTCCCCATAATCTGGCATTTCTGACAGAGTTACACATTTTCCTCTACCTTGTCACCCATGCCTGGAAACTGCACTTTGCTTCTCATCCTCGCTTTGGTCTCTTTGTGCCTTAGTGACCTTCATGTGCCAAGTCAATAACCCTGCTCTGCCGGGACTTTGGGACAATGATGCAGTGACCCCTCATTATTGTCTCTTACTCTTCACAGATGTGAGAGTCTCGTCCTTTACTGAGGATGCCACTGGGTCGCATCTTGAAGAATTAGCCTCTGTCCATTAATGCTGATGGCCTCTTTCACTCATCGGAGACCTTTGTTCTCAGATGTCGCCTTCCTGATCTTGTCGAGTGGCATTGCTCTGGGATGTGCGGTCATGATCACCATACGTGCAGACTCTTCTGCCCCCCTTACTGTCTCCACTTGATTCTTCAGCCTGTTCACACGGAGGAAGTCCACCGGGCTTCCAGCTGCCAGTCGATATATCATTCAGACTTTTTCTATCATGCCCATTTTCTCTATTTTTTTCAGTTCTGCTTCTACTTGATGGTGTAGGTGGAAAGGTGCTCACAGGTGCCTCAGTGCCGAGGCTTCTAATGTCTTGTCTATGTGCAGTTTGACTGGGGTCCCCTTTCTGAGCCCTCAAAATAACTCTTTGAATTGGTTCAGTATATCATCTACCCATAGTTTGTGGGCTTCCCTGATGAAGAAGACGAGGCCCAGGACTTCGGACAGGTGGCACCTGAGCAGCGTGCCTTCACCCTCTGCTGTCACTTGGAAGGTTGTTCTCATTTGTCTGTCTCCATGTTGAACTTCGGCTTCCATGGTTCCAATCAGGCAAGCTTGTAGATTCAGGTACATCACAGGCTGAAGAGAACTTGTGCTTGTAGCAGCAGATATTGCCGATGAGTCATCACATTGATTGATGGCTCTGTGTCGATCAGGGCTGGCACTGTCATGCCAGTGATAACCACCTCACAGACAGGTTAGGGCTGATGGCCTTTGCTGCCTAGGGCCATGTAGGATATGATGAACATTCCTTCCTCTTTGGGGTCTTCTTCCTATGCCTCATTTTCCTTCCACAAATCTCCACTCCTACTGGCTGACGGATACCATCCACAGACGGACAGGTTGCATAGTGCCCTTGTTGGTAGTCTTCTTCCTGGGCTCTGGTGTCCGCGTTCACCATTTCTGCCAACCCTTGCAAAGTGGCTGGTTTGTTGCACGACGAGCATGAGTGCGCTGCTGCTGGGTATCTCTCCAGTGGGTGGTACTAGAGCCTTTAGTTCCTGCAGGAGGCATCTGTTTCTATCCTCATTCTCCCTTTCTTGGGTGGTGGTCTGCTGTAGACAGCATCAAAGGTTTCTGACTTGATGGTTTGACCTTCCTGGGTGACAGCATGCCCTGTCTTCTTGTTGAGGGCCATCTCAATTTTATCTGCTTTGGTGCTAGATAGATCATATGTGCGGGACAGAATGAGCATGTCCTCTATCTTTATTCCAGGTTGTCTGAGTATGTCTCCTCAAGTTTGCTGACCTGCATCCTTGTATCAACTGAACCCAGACATCTTTTTGCTGATTGCTGTCTGTGCATGTGAAAGCTAAGGCTCTTAAGCATGTGTAGAAGTTGTCCATCAGCTCTCCTCTTTGCCATGCTTCGTGCAGCCTAAAATGATCAAAATCGGGGTTAAGTTGGGGGCCTAAGTGTTGTTCAGGGCTGTTATGGCAGTGTTATAGTCATCTATTCCACCGGTGTCCAGAAGGTGCTGGAACAGCTAGTAGATGTTATGTCCCCCAAAGTGATCTTTTGACTTCATTGTCCTTTTTTCTCGTGGCCCTGAAGCAGTTCTCCTGTCTCCCCACCGAACCTTTTTTTTTCCCTGGGGCTGGTGGTGGCCAGGTCTGTGAGTCCCCTGAATGGTTGGCGCACTACCGCACTGGTATTAGTTGTCTACGTCTGTTAGACCTGGCACCCTTGATGTGGTTTCCCTAACTTTTTGCCTTCTTATCCCCTGTTTTTCTGACTTTATTTTTGCTGGCTTTAGGAATCTGTGCACTTTACCACTGTTAACCAGCGCTAAAGTGCAGGTGCTCCGTGCTATAAATATGGTAACTGTGGCTTATCCACAAGTCGCATATTTCATTTACTTGTAAGACCCTATTAAAGTACACTATGGCCCTCATTCTGACCTTGGCGGGCGGCGGAGGCCGACCGCCAAAGTCCCGCCGTCAGGTTACCGTTCCGCGGTCGAAAGACCGCGGCGGTAATTCTGACTTTCCCGCTGGGCTGGCGGGCGGTCGCCTTCAGACCGCCAGCCAGCCCAGCGGGAAAGAGGCTTCCACGATGAAGCCGGCTCGGAATCGAGCCGGCGGAGTGGAAGCTGTGCGACGGGTGCAGTTGCACCCGTCGCGTATTTCACTGTCTGCGCAGCAGACAGTGAAATACATTTAGGGGCCCTCTTACGGGGGCCCCTGCAATGCCCATGCCAGTGGCATGGGCACTGCAGGGGCCCCCAGGGGCCCCGCGACCCCCCCTACCGCCATCCGGATCTCGGCGGTCCGACCGCCGGGATCTGGATGGCGGTAGGGGGGGTCGGAATCCCCGCGGCGGTGCAGCAAGCTGCGCCGCCGCGGAGGATTCAATGGGGCCGCGGTACACTGGCGGGACCCCGCCAGTGGTGCCGGTCCGACCGCGGCTTTACCGCCGCGGTCGGAATCCCCATTGGAGCACCGCCGGCCTGTCGGCGGTGCTCCCGCGGTCCTCCGCCCTGGCGGTTAAAGACCGCCAGGGTCAGAATGACCACCTATATGTGCTCTAGGCCTTTAAATTAAATGCTATTAGTCAACCTGCAGCACTGATTGTACAATCCGCTGCAAAAGCTCTTTCAACATGTCTCACGCCTGTGACTGCAGAGCCTGTATGAGCAATTTTAAACAGCCATTTCGGCCTGGCAAATGTATCCACTTGCCATGCCCAAACCTTCCTTTTAATTACATAATAAGTCATCCCTAAGCTAAGCCCTAATTAGCCCCAATAGCAGGGTCCAGTGTATTTAGAAATTTAACTTTAAAATGTCCTCACAGTGAAAAACTGTTAAATTTATTTTTCATTACAGCACGGCCTATCTCTCCCACAGGTTAACATTGGGGTTACCTTGGAGCAACCGTTAAGTGTAACGTCCAATTGAGACAGGATAGAAATTTAGAAATTTGTAGTTTGGTGTCTCTGGACTCACAATTTAAAACCACAACTTATGGTGAAGTTGCATTTTAAATTGAAAGTCGGAAAATACCACTTTTGGAAAGTTGGCATTTTCTTACTTTAACCATTCTGTGGCTCCCTATCTCTGAAAACACGTCTGGGGCGGGCAACAGCTGGGCTCTGTGCAGTCCCTCTAGACAAACACACAAAGGAAGCTGGGATGTGACATTTGCATCCTGATGGCCCATTACCAGGATCACAGGATAGTCCTGGGCTAGATGGGAGGGAGGAACTGACACTTACATCTGAATAGGGCTGTGCTTCTCCCCTACACAATTGGCTGTGTAACCCCCTGTAGAGTGGCTGGAGCCAGGGAAGGAATGACAGTGACCTTGTGCACTTTAAAGGCCTCTCTTTGAAGTCTCCCCCAGTTGAAAGGCTCAACTGAGCATAAGTACTGGACCCAGCCAGCTTGACAACAATACATCACCTTCATTGCAGAGGGACCTGCATGGCTCGACAATGATGCATCCACTCAATTGAGAGGGTCAGAAACGTAGCACCAACACATCGTAAATGCATCATTCCATCCAAGGTACTGTCCAGCTTACTCTGCATGCGTCCTTTAGCCAGCTTCCACTTCATTGCGGTCAGCCTCAAATTTGGATCTGCCCTGGTCTAGTGCAACCTCAAGTAACCTTTCAGCACTATTGACTTTTAAGCACTACATTGCAGATATTCTTTAAAAATTCATCTCTTGAGTTCTACTTATTGTATTTTTGTCATTTTGGTCTTGTTTTACTCAGATAAATAGTCTCTATTTCCTAAACTGATGTGGAGTATTTTTGTGGTGTTATCACAATGTTACTGTAATTTAAGTGTTGCACAAGTACTTTATACATTGCCTCTTAAGTTAAGTCTAACTACTCTGTGCCAAGCTACCAGAGAATGAGCACAGCTTAATTTAGCGTGTGTACCTGACTTACCCTAACTATGATTGTAGTCCCTACTTGGACAGGGTGCATACCTCTGCCAATTAGAGACCCAATTTCTAACAATGTCACAAAGGGTTACACTGTGATTGGTTGTTATTGCTGTTGAATGAGAAGTGGAGACAATTTTCCTAGAGTGGAACAAAATTCTACCTGTGATTACTGATGTTTGATTTAAAAATTAATTGCTTTAAGGTCATACAAGATGAGTTTAGAGGAGACGTGATTATACCTAGTAGAGAGGGAGAAGAGGCACCTCCTGCAGATAACCCAGGTCATTATAAGGCAATAAATATAGGGCTCTTTACATGTATTTGGCTTAGTCCATGGCACAGGTCACAGAATAGGAAAGTGCATTGAGGTTTCTATTTTATGACACATATAATTTGAGAATTATTGAAAACTTGAGGAAGGTATTATATGAGATGAAACCACCTCCTAGGCCTGCACAGTATGAGGTGTTAAATGCTTGGGAACATGCTGCTCTTGCTAGAGAGAAAGAAAAGTATCAGGAAAGAGCTGAAAAAGCAATGCATACATATGCTGATGCAAAGTGGGATGATGAACAAAAGAGATGGAGAACTGACATGATAGAGGGAGTTAGATTATTCCCAGCCTTAACCAGTGAAGCATTTGAGAGAGTGAAAGAGAAGACAAAGGACAAGAAAACAATGTATGAGGAGCAAAAAGAAGCAGATGATGTGAGTGAGATTACTGACAATGATTCCGGTGATAGCTTTTTGGATATATTATTGTGAGAATGTCCACCTCCGCATAATGAGACCCAAGTGAAGGGAGCCGATATTATGAATGGTGTTAGAAATACTGGATCAGCTGCTGCTCCAATGAATGAACGTGAATCCTGGGTCAGTGGGTGCTACTCAGGTGAATGTGCATCATGAACTGATGGGAGAAGGTTCAGGAATTTGTGTTCCTGCTAACCCTATTTTTCCAAATACTGCTGATGCTCTTACTGTCCCAGTTACCATCGATCCTGTGGTAGAAGCCTGATTTATCAGTAGAGGCAATTTATAATCTGGCTCTTCCCGGGGCAGGAGGTGCTCCAGATAATTCTACTGTCCATATACAAGAGAATTTGCTCCCCTAATCCCAATAAACATAAGCTCTACGTGTGTTAGGAGTGCTCGCTCAACTTTGATAAGTACAGGGTGCAGTTCCATGAGTACACCTCAAAGAATGCCAACTTCTGATACACCTGTATGTGAGTCACCTTTAAATTCCAGTGGCGGTACCCATGGAGGTGGGACTATTACTAAGAACCCTGTAGTGTCACGGAGTCTTGGCACTAGGGATATAAATGAGTGGGTGAAGGCTTTCAATAATAATACTTTTTTGATTGATAGCAGGAGTTCTGACCTGAGTCACGAAAAGATTCAGTCACCTGTGAAAGACAAAATCTGGTGGATGTACTAAACTGAAGTTAGAGTTGGATGAAATGATTAGTGGAAATCTTGGAATGGCTTGTTTAGACTCTTTTCAATATGTGTAAGGATGTTGCCAGATGTGAAGGACAAGTTTAGGACAGACTGAGTTGGCTCAAAAATATGAGATAGACCTGAATAAGACCAAAGAATTGCAGAACAATTATCATGTATGCTTTAAGGAGGACGGCATAGCTTTTATGAGAACTTCAAGGATGAAGATACAAATTAGAGAGCTATTTCAAAATATGGGATGAGTTAGATAAATGGGAAAGTTGATGGATGAGAATGAAAGAACCAAATAAGCAGACCTGTGAACCATCTCCTTTTGTAGTGGGAGAGGCGACTGCATCAAATTTCTTATTAAGAGAAGTGTCTGATGGATGTTACGTTCAAATACCTTGGATTAGGAGAAGTCTTAAGGCCAGTAGAGTGGTACAATCAAGTTGAGAGATTTGTGAAGCTTTCCCAAGTGTTGTGGGTCTATTTAAATACTCTGTTCAACATTGTGGTTGCAAGTGACCTGTCCCCTCAATGTAAAATTGCTGTTGAATGGCCAGTGTCAGAGCCGCCGAAGAGCATAGTGATGAAAAGGCCTTCACCATTGGTGCTAAAAAAGTATCATCAGGTGTTGACATTCTTAAAGTCAAAGGTGTCACCTAAAGATATTGATTAGATCAAAATTGACAGAACAACCCAGGAACCCAAAGAGTTGATTCATGCTTATTAAGAAAGATTTTTGCAAGCGTCCAAGCACTATAGTGGGATGGAGACGCTTGAACCAAACGATATGGGACATTTTGTATCGAAGTTTGTGACAGGCTTGAGGCCTGAGATTAGCATAATGATTCAGCAACATTTGATTTGTTGGCAAAATGAATCAGTTGATGACATTTCGAGATATGTGAAGTACTGTAGTGGTAGAAATAGAAATGAAACAGAAGAAACTGAATGAAAAGTTACTGGATGCCCCCAGAAAAGTAGTCAGGTCCAGCCATTTGTAGGAAATGTTGGTGCTATACAAAGAGAGTATCAACAGGGAGCTAATGTGATGCACTGTAGAGTCTGAAATATCCCAATTGATCCCATAAGAGGAATGGATGTGGGTAGTCTTAAAAAGAAAAACCCCTGCCATTTCTGCAACAGGTTGGGGAATTGGAAGCAGGAATGTTGTCATAGTACAGCTACTCAATCTCAGAATTTATGGTTTGTACATTCCCAGAATAACAACCCTGTGCAGATACAAAATGTGGAGAGACAGAGAGGATAGAATTTGAATGTACCTCAAGCTCCAGTGATGCAGGTTCCTGAACCCCTGATGCCACAGCAAAATGTGAATGGCCTCAGATTTAATCTTAATCAAGTTCCAAACATGAAGTCAAATGCATTTTAAGACAATAATATCTTCCAACAGTTTCCTATGTTTTAGACATTTGAGAATTAAGACTCTGATCAGTCAGCCTGACGGTGCCCAGAGGGGGGAAAGAAGATTGCATACTTGGCGCAGCATTGGAGGTAGACCAGAGCGGTCCATTCATGGATTGTGATGTGCTTGGCCACCCTGTGTCATTTTGGGGTGACACTGTTGCTACCCATTTTACTCTGAGAACATTAGAAGTCCCAAACCTACCCTCCTCATGAAAAATGATGTAAGATATAGGAGTTGGAAATAAACATATGACACTCAAAAAAATGACAGAAGAGCCTGTGAGAATAGGGTATTTTGAGGAGAATCACCCATTTGTAGTGTATGATTCTAATCCAAGGAGTCTCAACTATGTCGTCATCTATTGCACACCAAAAGATGCAGACCCATGATGAGGATGTCGCCTTCAAGCTGGGAAGTGATGGTTCTTACACTGCAATGTTTACTATGATGACCATTGAGGAGTTGCCACCAGAACTTAGAGACGCCATCGGGTGTGAGGTTTGGAATTTTTCAGGAACGAATATTGAGTTGGTCAAAGGTGCTGAACCCATTCAAAATAAAGTGAAGGTGAATAATAAATATCCAAGATCACCCCAATACAATTTGACACCTAAAATGTTTACTGTAATTACTCCAGTAACTGAGTTTATGATCCAACAAGGGATCCTGATGGAGATTATGGCAAGTTCATGCAATTCACCCATATTGGTCTTAAAGAAGCCAAGTGGGAAATATTGCATAGTCCAGGACTTGCAAAAAGTGAACAACATTGTTGTCCCTTATTCTTTTCTATACAGTTGCATGAGGAAAGTCAGTTCCTCTTTGAATTTTGGTTTGGCAATCAAGTTTTGGCATAGTGCCAAGTCCCACAGGGGTATTCTGAGAGTCCCTCTATTTTTAAACCGATTCTCAAGAAAAATCTGGAGTCCTTGGTTCTGCCTTATAACTCAGTTCTGGTACAATACATCGATGACCTACTGGTGGCATTGAACACTCATGAAGCCTGTAAGCAAGATACCATTTCATTGTTGAACCATCTGGCTGAGAATGGACATAAAGGCCATCATTACAACCCTGGTGGTCGGTATTAAAGCGGCGTTAAGACCGCCAACAGGCCGGGGGTAAAATAAATGGAATTATGACCAAGGCGGAAACTGACAACATAGACAGCCACTTTAACACTTCGACCGCCACAGTGATACAAACAAACAGCATGGCGGTCACCACCAACAGACAGGCGGAAGACAATGCACCGCCCACACTATTATGACAGGCCAATCCGCCACCTTTTCCGGGGCAGATTCAACGTGAATAAAAACACGACGGATACAGGACTTGGAAGGGGAAACACTCACCTCTACACAACCCACGAGGAACCAGGATGCCAAGGAGCCTGAACTCCAAATACTCCCTGCGATAGTCTTCCTACTCCTCTACCAGGAGCAAGACCGACGGCCGCGACGACCACGGTGAGTACTGCACCCACAACACAGGGGAGGGGGGAGGGAAAAGAGAGTGACACGCAACACGCAACACGCAACACCCCCACCCTCACCCACAACAACACACACACCAATAAATGCTGAAACATTACATTTACCCCCCCCAACCCCCCTGGAAGAACGCAAAGACAAAAGGAAATGATGTGAACGATTGTAATCATGTAAAATCCATTAGTCCTACATTTATATACCCCATAAACAAATATGTACACCAAGAATTCCAGTCCAGGTACCGCACCTGTATAGTCTGTGGACCACTGGGCCCAAAATGCATGGGCGAGGCCCACACAAGATACCCGATCGAAACGGAGAGAACACTGCAGGGGCATCAGATCGAAATAAAACAGGCACTGCAGGGGGAACCAAAGGGGGGGCACCTCAGTCGGATGAGTGCATGACGCCAGCTCCACGAGGGGGCTCCATGCCCATTGATGTATCCTGGGGAGTGCAAAGCCACAGCCTCTCAAGTCTCTCCAGGGGGTGGGTTGCCCACTGCTTTATCCTGGGGAGTGCAAAGCCACAGTCTCTCAAGTCTCTCAAGTGGGTGGGTTGCCCACTGCTGCATCCTGGGGAGTGCAAAGCCACAGTCTCTCAAGTCTCTCCAGTGGGTGGTTTGCCCACTACTTTATCCTGGGGAGTGCAAAGCCACAGTCTCTCAAGTCTCTCCAGTGGGTGGTGTGCCCACTGCTGCATCCTGGGGAGTGCAAAGCCACAGTCTCTCAAGTGGAGAACAGTCTCCACTGGTTCTGGAAGGGGCATTATGCCCAGAGCGCTTTATCCTGCCAAGGACAGAGGTAGTGGATGTGATACTCCACTGGTTCTGGAGGGGGCTTTGTGCCCAGAGTGCTTCATCCTGCCAAGGACTGAGGTAGTGGATAAAATTCTCCACTCGTTCTGGAGGGGGCTTTGTGCCCAGATTGCTTCATCCTGCCAAGGACTGAGGCAGTGGATGTGACAGTCCACTGACGGTGGGGCAACATGGAAGCTGCCCAGGCCCCTGGAACTGACCACCAGCCATGTGCGGATGACCACTGGGGATGGCAGCCATGTCTGCGGTGGTGACACTGGCTCAGGTTGTCGTGGGTCCGCTGGCGGGGCTGGCGGCGTTGTCATTAGCGGCGGTGCTTGTGGCGGTCATTGTGGCGCCGATGCTGGTGGCGGCCTCACTGACTGCGGTGCTGGTGGCTGGCTCACTGACTGCGGTGTTGGCGGCTGGCTCATTGCCTGCCGTGCTGGTGGCTGGCTCACTGACTGCGTGCTGGTGGCTGGCTCACTGACCGCGGTGCTGGTGGCAGTGTCAGTAGCGGCGGTGCTGGTGGCGGGCTCACTGACTGTGGTGCTGCTGAAGGGCACAGTGTCTACGGTGCTGGTGAAGGGCTCAGTATCTGGGCTGCTAGCGGCGGTGTCCGTGGCGGGTGTGCATGTGGTGGTGCCGGTGGCAGTCTTGTCTGGCGACTTTGACTTGCCCTTCTTCTTCAGGCCCTTCCCCACCTTGGATGGTGGCGCAGCTGTCTTGCCACTCCCCACAACTGTCTTGCCTGAGCCTTGGTGGCAGGTGTTTTGGCCTTCTCCCTCTGGGATGTGGGCAACTTTTTCTGTTTTGGAGGTGGGGGAATGTCCTTGGCTTCGCTCCTTGGGAAACTGGCAGCCCTGTTGCTGGGCGCACTCCAAAATCCGAGTATTGCTGGCACCACTGTGCCTGGTGAAATGGTGGCTGAGGTGCTGGGTTGGGACCTGGAAAGGCGGGCCCTAGGGGACGGATGAGGGGGGGAGGTGTAGAGAAGAGGTCAACATTTAAGAGGAAAGGTTTTTTAGAAACACTGGGACGGGTAAATGGAGGGGGTTTGGGAGTGGAAGAAGAGGCAGTGGTTGTAGGAGGTGTTTGTTTGCTGACTTTGGGTGAAGGTGCATGGGCTGGAGGCTTTTGTGAGGTGGATGGCCGTTGGGTGGGTGTATGACTGTGTTTGTGTACTTTGGGAGGAGGGCTCACAGACACACTGGTAGAGGACACAGTGTATGTGTGAATGGTAGTGGGGGTGGTGAGTGCACGTGAGCGGTGTGTGGTGATGGGCGTGCTGGTGATGGAGGTAGTGGCTGAAGATGTAGTACGTGCAGGTGTGAGTGGAGACGTGACAGGGAGGGAGACGTGGAGGAGGGGACACAGTGGAGGCAGTGGATGTTGGTATGTGTGCATGGGTAAGATGCTTGTGTGAGTGCTTGTGGTATGTGTGGTGCTTATGTTTGCCAGAGCCACCCTTGTGTGTTGAGGTGTGTGCCTGCTGGTCTGATGGTGTGCTTGGGCTAGGTACTGGGGTTTGGGTCTGGGTGGAGGAAGTTGGAGGGGGGAGGCTGGACATAGGGACAATGGCTGCCATCAGTGCAGAGGCCAGAGCCTGAAATGCTCGCTGTTGGGCTGCCTGGCCAGAATGAATGACCTCCAGATATGCATTTGTCTGTTGCAACTGCCTCTCTACACCCTGGATGGCATTCAGAATGGTAGACTGCCCAACAGTGAGGGATCTCAGGAGGTCAATAGCCTCCTCACTGAGGGCAGCAGGGCTGACTGGGGCAGTGCCTGATGTGCCTGGGGCGAATTAGATGCCCACCCTCCGGGGTGTGGGGGCACCAGACACACGCTGAGGGGCTGTTGGGAGGGCGGTGCTGGTAGGGGGGATGGTGGCTGTACCTGTTGATGCGGTGGGCACAGAGGGGCCCGCCACCGCAAGGGAGCTCCCATCAGAGGAAGAGTCGGTGTCGCTGGTCTCAGCTCCTGTCCCCGCCGTGGAGCTCCCCTCGCCCTCCGTCCCACTGGTGAATTCAGACTTTGTTTTCTTGCCCTCCAGGGCCATGTGGGATGCAGCTCCCTCCTGCTCCGGTGGCACAGCTCCTCTGCCTGATGATGCTAATGCACACAAGAACAGGGAGACCCCTCTGCACTACGCCATGCACTTAGAGTTCCCTAAGTATTTACAGGGACATGGGGTACATGGCCTATGCCCGATTGCTGCACACATGGAAGTAACAGGAGCTTGACTAGGTGTAGATGTCTCTTACCACTGGTGGGGATGGGGTGCCACTTAGCCTGCCTCACAAAGGGTCCTTACCTACAAAGCTCGCCCTAGCCTAGGGTAACCCACTTCCCACCTCCCCCACCCAGACACCTCCAATGCGCACAGAGTCAGCTGAATGCGAGTGTACTCACCCCCTTGTCGCTGCTGTGATGCCCTCAAGCGCCCATCCAACTCCGGATACACCACCGCCAGGATCTGGAACATCAGGGCGGTCATGATGGGACGGGCACCCCTCCCACGTTGGGAGGCCATCCCCAGCTGGGCCTCCACCGTCTTCTTGCTCCAGCGGCGAAGGTCCTCCCATCTTTTACGGCAGTGGGTGCTCCGTCTGTGGTGGACCCCCAGGGTCCAGACGTCCTTGGCGATGGCACGCCAAATATCCTTCTTCTGGTGGGCGCTGACTTAGAGGAATAATTCAGGGGAAAATGTAAAACTTTTACTGTCCAGACCGTCACAGTCATTGTCCCACGTTCCCACCCTTGCCCTGATGCACATACACTCACTGTCCGATCATGCAGGCCTCATCTCCCCCGTATCTTCCATCCACACCACTCCAAACAGACATTGCCCGTACAGCATGCTCACAGTGTACACACCTGTTTGTCTGGAGGACCGTAGAGTAGCGCATACTGGGGGAGGACCCCATCCACTAACTTCTCCAACTTCTCCAAAGTGAAGGCAGGGACTCTTTCCCCAGACACATGAGCCATTGTCGCTTCCAGACTGAGGTCACAGCAGCACTTGCAGTGTAGGTCCTCTCCTGTCGAAGATCAGGTATCAAGTGAGTGAACAGAGAGAAAATGTCGGTCAAGTCTGCGGTGGTGCGTACCGTCACCGCCGGTGTACATCGTCTTTGGCTCCTGGAACCCATAGGGCCCAATGTTAACCAATGCAGGATTCCGCCACGGTCTTCGACTGCCTACCGCGACAGTGTACAACGCCAGCGCAGTTACCTCATATCCCCTTGTCCCACCTTATAGGTCAGGCAGCCACAATTTCAGGGGGCCACATGGCACCAATTTTTAATGCGTCACACATATATAGGCCTTGCATATACACAGAGACAGGCACATAGCGTATTGACAAATGTGTGCAATAAAATTACTGTTTTACTACCTCAGTGTTGGCTGACTCTGTGCTCGCTGTTCTCATCCATAGGGCACGTCCGCTGGGGCAGGTGAGGAGATGGTGGCATCCTCCAGTGTACAGACCGCTGGTGGACCTGTCGACAATGGAAGAGAGACATGTAATAGTCACCTACAGACTTGATTGTGCCACAATCCATGAACTGTGTGCCCAGTTGGAGCCAGACCTGATGTCAGCGATCCGCCATCCCACAGGAATCCCCCCTCTAGTGCAGGTCCTGTCAGTACTCCATTTCCTGGCAAGTGGGTCTTTTCAAACAACAGTGGCCATAGCATCAAGGATGTCCCAGCTTATGTTCTCTAACGTGTTGTCCAGAGTGTTGTCTGCCCTGCTGAAACACATGCGCAGCTACATCGTGTTCCCTCAAGTGGAGGATTTGCCCACAGTGAAAGGTGACTTCTATGCCCTGGGGCATACCCCCAACATCATAGGTGCCATTGATGGGACACATGGGGCCTTGGTACCCCCCGCAGGAGTAAACAGGTTTACAGAAACAGGAAGAGCTACCATTCAATGAATGTGCAGATGGCGTGTTTGGCCGACCAGTACATCTCCCATGTGAATGCCACGTTTCCTGGCTCAGTGCATGACGCTTACATTTTGAGGAATAGCAGCATCCCTTATGTGATGGGGCAACTCCAGAGGCACTGTGTGTGGCTAATAGGTGAGGACAAGGACCCTATACCCTGTGAATAGTTGCCTGGGTCTGGGGTTGTCCGTAAGGGTTAGTGTGTGTCTAACAGTTGTCCCTCGACATTTGCAGGTGACTCTGGGTACCCCAACCTGTCATGGCTACTGAACCCAGTGAGAAATCCCAGGACAAGGGCAGAGGAACGCTACAATGAGGCACATGGGCAAACTAGGAGGATTATAGAAAGAACCTTCGGCCTCCTGAAGGCCAGGTTCCGGTGCCTCCATATGACAGGTGGTTCTCTGTACTACTCACCAAAGAAGGTGTGCCAGATCATTGTGGCCTGCTTTATGCTGCGCAACTTGGCTTTGCGATGACAGGTGCCTTTTCTGCAGGAGGATGGTCCAGAAGGAGGTCTTGTGGCAGCTGTGGAGCCTGTGGACAGTGAAGAAGAGGAGGCAGAAGAAGAGGACATAGACAACAGAAACAACGTGATCCAGCAATACTTCCAGTGATACACAGGTAAGACATCACTGCCTCCTATATCTGATAAAATTGTTATACCTATCATCAGTCTGTCACTTTCACCCAGTGTATGGACCCTAAATTGTCACTTACCATTTCACAGATGTGGCTCCCACTATGTGATCTCTGCTATGTTACCTCATGGACTAGAGCTGTGTGACATAGGCATGTTGACAATACAATGGACATTGCTATTTTCCTCAGTTATTGCAAATGCACATTTGTGAAAGCACAGACTGACTCCAGATTGTTTTGTGATTCAAGGGTGTTTATTTAAGTGCTAAATAGTGGAGGGGGTTGTAAAATGGTCAGGGGTGATGGTGGAGGAATGCTCATGGCAGAGTCGAGTTATTAGTCCCACAGGTGCATTGTCCAAAGGGGCATAGGAAGTGGAGCTAGGGCAGTTTAAGGATGGACAGGGTGACAAAGTGGGACAGAAGGATGACATTCAGGGTGGTCTCCTTTCTTGGCGTCGGTCTTGGCATTGTTCTCTGTCTTTGTCCTGGATCTCAGGGACCGCTTGCGGGGTGGTTCTCCATCTGCAGGGGGTGGGGTGCTGGTGTCGTGGTCCTGTGGCGGTGCCTCATGTCCACTAGCACCGGCGGAGGTGGTGGGCAGTTCATCGTCCAGGCCAGTGTCAGGGGCCCCTTGTTGTGCCACAGTGTCCCTCCTGGTGTTCACTAGGTCCTTCAGCACCCCTATAATGGTGCCAGGGTGGTATTGATGGATTTGAGTTCCTCCCTGAACCCCAAATACTGTTCCGCCGTACCGTTGCCATCATCTCCTGGGAATGATGGTACTCTCCCATGATGTTGGAGAGGGCCTCATGGAGAGTGGGTTCCCTGGGACTGTCCTCTCCCTTCCACACAGCAGACCTCCCAGTTCCCCTGTTTTCCTGTTCCTCTGTCCCCTGAACCGTGTGCCCACTGCCACTGCCCCCAGGTCCCTGTTGTTCTTGGGTTTGTGGGTTTGCCTGGGTTCCCTGTAGTGGTGGACACACTGCTGCTTGACGTGTCCTGGGGACAGAGGTATGGGCCTGCTGGGTGGGTGCTGTTCTGGTGTTTTCTGAGGGAGGAGGCTCTGTGGTGGCCTGTGACTGTGTCAGGGGAACCGACTGTCCTGAGGTCCCAGATGGGCCGGGCAGGTCATCTAGATCCAGTTGGAGAGAGCTGCTGTCATCACTGTGGGCCTCTTCTGTGGGGGGAGTGGACATGTCTGGAACCTCCTGTCCGGTGACGTTTGGTAGGGGTCCTACAGGGGTGTAAAGGCATGCTTATTGCATCTGTGTGTGCCATGGTGTGCAATGGGTGGGTGACCCAGTACCCCAGTGCTTACATTCTTGTGTAGGACCTTGTGTGGTAATTGTTTTGGGGTCTGTGTGGGTATATGTAGTAGACATGCTTTGGTGATGGGTGTCCATGCTTTGTTGTTGCATGCAGGGCTTGGTGTTGGGATGTGTGGTTTGTGATAATAGGACATATGTTAGGTGTTGGAGTGATGGGGGTGAGGGTGGGTGTATGTGTTGTAGTTAAAGATTTGACTTACCAGAGTCCATTCCTCCAGCTACTCCAGCGAGGCCCTGAGGATGCAGTATAGCCAAGACCTGCTCCTCCCACGTTGTTAGTTGTGGGGGAGGAGATGGGGGTCTGCCTCCAGTCCTCTGAACTGCAATGTGGTGTCTTGAGACCACGGAATGCACCTTCCCCCATAGGTCGTTCCACCTCTACTGATGTCATCCCGTGTTCTGGGATGCGGTCCCACTGCATTGACCCTGTCCACGATTCTGCGACATAGCTCCGTCTTCCTAGCAATGGAGGTGTGCTGCACCTGTGATCAGAATAGCTGTGGCTCGACCCGGATGATTTCCTCCACCATGACCCTGAGCTCCTCCTCTGAAAACCTGGGGTGTCTTTGCGGTGCCATGGGGTGGTGTGGGTGATGTGTGAGGTGGTGTCTATTGTGATGTGTGGGGTGATGTTTTGGGGTGTGTGGTGTTTTGTGCGTGGATGTGTATGAGTGATGGTGGTGTGTGCCTCTGCATGCTGCTGTGGTCTTTGCTTTTCTGTCTCTCTTCTTCTTCCAAATTTTTCATTGTAAGGGTTTGTGGGTAATGTGGGTGTGTGTTTTATATTGTATTGGGTGTGTGGGAATGGTGTGTGTATGTGTATCAGGTGTTTGTATTTCGAATTGTCCAATGTGGTTGTGTTTTGTAAATGTGCTGTATTTTGAGCGCGGCGGTGTGTACCGCCAATGGTTTACCGTGGTTGAAAGACCGCCACGTGGATTCGTGGGTCGTGATAGTGTGGGCGTATTCCTGTTGGCGTGACGGTGGAGGTTTTGTTATTGCCAGTTTATCACTGTCCTTTGGTGTGGCGGACTTGTGTGGGTGTCTGGATTTTGGCAGATTCTGAGATGTGGGTCGTAATAGCTGTAGCGGAATTCCACGGCGGTGTGTTGGCGGTCTTCTGCATGGTGTTAAGCGGGATTTACCACCAATGTTGTAATGTGGGCCAAAGTGTTAATGGGAAAGCTACAATACTGTCAGAAAGAGGTCCAGTGTCTCGGACATCACATTGAGAAAGGAGCTGATGTTATCGGTCAACAAGGGTTGAGATCCCAGACGATGCCATCCTTGTATAATGGGTAAAGTCAGATAGTCAGCCGTACTGTTAAATGGGGTACCCCTCCCTTATTTACAAAAGGTTCACCTAGGATTGTAGGACAAAGCTGATTTGCATTGATTTTAAATCAGAAGATAATCTTGTTGACTATAAAAGATTACCAAAGTCCAATGGGCGTACCAGCTTGTGTGACATATACTTGAATGTGAGGGAGTCCTCTAAGTTTTGTTAATGAGGACTAAATAGACAGCCAACATGTGTTTCATGCCCTGAAGCATGCTAGCAAGGGGCTTTTTCAAGGCATAAGGATAGTAGTTGCGTGGGATGGCGAGATGCCGAATAGTGCAGAGGACTGTTTGGCCCGCTTGGGACCGTAACAAGACCGACCATACTGTCTTCACCAAACCGCATGATACCTTGAAACCATAGAGATTCTTAATTCACCCCACCTACTGCGTCCTCTCTTCAGCAAGGGTTATCACGCATTCTCAAACAACAGCTTGTTACACAGACCTCGGGACTATTTGGCATCAGGCCATCCCACACAACTACTGTTCTTAAGCCTTTATTGAAATGCCTGTGTGTAACGGGCTGGTGATTGTATGCATCTTGTTCCATTGGGTTGAAGTTTACCCAACCAGAAGCAATGACTGTCACTGCAGCAAAACTGTTGTTAGGAGAACTGATACCCATGTTTTACTTTCCTACTTCTCTGAAATCAGATCGAAGGATTAATTTTAATAATGTGGTCCTGAATTGTTTTGTGCAACATTGCACATGGAACAGAGACTACATTGTAGTTATAGACTTGAGGATTCGTTTTTTTTCAAACAGGTTAATGGGAGACAAAAATCAAGACTGACAAAAGTGTGGCCTTTGACATCTTTGAAATGACCTGATGCTTTGCCCCTTGTGTTGGTGACTCTTTGCAGTGGACAAGGAAGACAAGACCGCCTCCCCATGAGATACTCATGAGCAGGGCTATGAGATGGCAAACTGAACCTTTGAATGTGCTTGTGAACATTACAGATGATTTGACTCTTGATTACTGCTAAGGGCTAGCTGACGTGGTGCATTATGTATTTCATCAGGTCGGAGAAGCCACAGCTCCTCCGCATCAAGAACAGTGCTATGACCTCAGTCCTGGTGACTGGGTTCTGGTGAGGAAACACATAAGAAAGATGTGTTTGGAACCTCCTTGGCATGGGCCGTTCCAAGTCATACAAGTGACAACAACAGCAGTTAAGTGAAAAGGTCTGCCTAACTAGATACACGCTTTCCATATTTAAAGAGTTGAGTGTCCCCTTGATGCGACACCAACTGTCCCAAAAGTTCTGGTGGTGACAGAGAGACAACAGGAACAGGTTTGTCAAGTAATTGGGGATCAAACAGAGCCTAAAACTGCACATGCTTAGTCGGAGGGGGGGCCTGGAGTGATCCACAGCTGAAGCTAAGACAGAAGTCTTATCCTGTAGTAGTGAATGAGTCAAATTCAGATTCAGACCCTGACGAAGAACCTAGTGCTCTGAGAATGCAAGTGGAAACTGGAGACTGTTGACCCGGAAGGCAAGAAAGAGAGAAACTTAACTTTCCTAAAGAGCGTGTGCCTCAGACAATCACAAAGGGCAGTGAGACCTCTGATGTAAGTGAAAGTGAGAATGAAGGATTGACACTGAGGAGATCTAAAAGAATCAGAGTGCCTTGTCACCTGAAAGAACATACTTTGCTGCAGATGATCGAGAGAGAAATGTTTGGGAGTTTTTGGATAATGCTACAGATCCAGCTGAACCTTCTTGAACTGAATATTGTGCTTGAATTCCATTTTAAGTCTCCTGTGCTGCTGAATATACTGGAACATATAATTTTGGATGTGATTATTAGTGACTTTGAACTGTGTGCGTTAACTTTGTTAGGGACTTAAAAAGAGTACCAAGGCCTGAGTATCCAGAAGCGGAGAGGGTTATCCTTTAGAAGAACACAAAAAGGGATAAAGAAGACTCACAAAGATCTTGTAAATAAATCTTTTGCTACTCATCACTTGCACTTTGTTTTGACACTTTGCACATTGTGGAACTCGACTCCACCCTAAAGATCTGATTTTAGAGAAATCATGGAAACCAACCAACCCATAGATGCAAATACATATTAAGTGCAGTGTTGCTCATTTACTTTGTAGTATTAATCATGTTATTGATTGGAGCATTTTCCCTTTCACCTTCTGTAGTAAATGAGTTATTGTCTGGTGTTCCCCTGCAAATACTGAGTCCTAGAGAAAGTGACTTTTATAGCTTAGATAATAAGGTTTTACACATAGATGATTCTAGAGGAGATTATTCTGCAAATTTATGTTTTTAGACTGCTTTATGAGTACAATGACACTATGGATGTATGCAATTACCTACTTCCTTTTCAGAAGGCATCATGTACCATCACATTTCTTTAACCTAGGGAGTTTCTTGTAACCTTTTATTGAGCAATATTATTTTTTAAATTATGATTTCGTTTTTTCCGAAGTTCCTATGTTCAAACATTTGAATAGAAACCCTTACTTTAAAGGAGCAGAAATAGCAGGTAAATATTTTGAATCTCTAAGGGAAACCAACCAACATTAGCTCTAGATTGGCAGCATAAGGGAATGTTGTGCATGCTCATTGATCAGTTATTTGGACCAGTTATTTTTATTGAAGAGTGAAAGCGAACACAACTTTGATGTTAGAGGAAATAATCAATTAATTTTAGAGGGAAAAGATCCTGTGATTTACCGGAGTATATTTTATTTGTGGACAGTATGGTTAATTCAACTTTCCTAGGGGATGGGTGGTACATGTTATTTCAGTTTAGTCTTCCCAAAGATTTACCATGTGGAACATTTCAATGATCCTGTCTGGGAAATGAAGCGTAGAAGAAAAGGAGGTGTTAGTGCTAGAAAAGTGGTAGGATATATGTTTAGTGCACTGATCCCTTCTGTAGGAATAATTTGAAGATTAGGAAGCTGCCTAAGAAAGTGGATGAATTGGCAAAAAGTACAGGAAATTCCGTATTGCTTGTAAATACTGAGATGGTAGCGATAAGATCTATGGTTTTGCAAAACAGACTTCCATTAAACCTTCTTCTCGCAAAAGACGATGGAGTCTTCTGGATGCTAAAACTTCAGCAATGCTGCACTCACAATCCAGACAAAAGTAAGGATCTGGAGGAATATATTTAGAACAATTTTGGGTCGAGGAAGGATTTAAAGAAGTTGGAGCAACAGGTGCCTGGGGGGCTATTTGAAAAGGATTTACTGCTGTAGGCAGATGGTTTGGAAAATGGAGCAATAGGGTTCATTCTAAAGCCTTTGTCGGTATTGCCATTAGTGCAATAGTTATAGCCAGAGGATGAAAGTTGAACAGGCAAGAAGAGAAAGAGAGTGGATGTTGAGCTGGAGGAGAATCAGTGTAAATACTATTATGACATGAAGCGCCTAGAGGAGTCTGGATGGAAATTGATGAAAACTTCAAGGTTATGATTGGTCTCATTTAAGGATTTTATCATGATTGTGATGACTCAATTCATCAACCGAGGGGAGAATGGAAAAGCATCATTTTGGGTGTATCATCATATGCTATTGAAGTCACATTATCATGTAATTGAAAATACATATATTGTGTGGCTTAACGTTACTAATGTAAAGTAGAGCATCTAGATCATATGACTGAATGTGTATCCACATTAGAAAAGTATTATTTTACATATATGTGTGTTTGAATTTAACACACCGAATTTTAAGCCATGTGCACATTTATACGTGTGCATTCTGATTATTGTTTCGTTTATAATTGTGAAATGCACGTATAATCATGTATTCTGAATGTGCATTGAAATATCATATTAAGTTAGCACAACCAAAGGACCTGAACTGTTGATGTCATGTTTTTAACTTTCAACATGGAGTTTTGCTAATATTGAAAAATTATTTATTTGCAGGGGTATCCATCTGAGTCTACAGTTAAGGAAAGGCGTATAGTATATCTGAGACAGTGAGGTACCAGGGATACTTTCGCAAGGACAAGGAGCGCTAACGAACTGAGATCCCTGTTTATGTACCATTCTCAAAGAGACTCTCAATGTCATCCTGATGTTTGATTTGTGGGATGAGAACTTGATGGGAGTTTCCAGCTTCAACTTTGCAAGGAAGATGGAATACTTCTGATGTTGATGACACACATTTCTAGAAGGTTTGTAGGTTTCATTGGTATTCACCTAGTTAGAAAAGGGTAAATTCTCTTTAGCCGCTGATGAGAGCAGATTCCCTTTGAGACTTGGAGGGGTACAGACCTCAGTATATTTTATCCTTTTGTGTGACTTTATGCTATGCAACACCTCTCTATATCAGAACTTCTACTGAGGTTTCCGTTATGCTGACACTTTCCTATATTTCCCTGAGATTTAATTAGGATTTCCTTTAGTTTAGTTTAGGATACATTGTTTAATTAGGCTATCCAATGATTAGACTAGAGGACTGAAATTTCCTACTGTTCACTGATTGTTATTTCCTATCTTTTCTGTTACTGCAACTGAAATTCGTGTATGTCTTATTCTTGAATGATTTAGACGCATTCAAAGCTTTACTTCACGTTTGGTGATTTTGTGCATATACTGCATGTTTTGTGATCCATTTACAGATGTTTGGCCCTTAATTGGTAATAAGCTCTTAAACTTTACTTTCTGTTTTAAGGATTTAATGTGTGACCAAACAGGTTACACTGTTAATTAATTTGAAGTGTTGATTTTAAATCCTATTACCCCTCAAGACTCCTAAAAATGTCTGTTGGAAGGAAAGAAGCAAGAATATTGGCCTAAGCGTCAACACTGCAGCATATTTAGGTGATTTGCTGTAATATGCTGCACACATTTTTAAAAAGTGTCAAATTTTGTTACAGCTGGCTCTGTCCTTCATGCTTCAGCAGGTTACTAACTTGTGAACAGAGGTCCACGTGCCTAAATAAAGTATGGCAGATGTGACCCGAAATTAATCAGTCCAGGGCCCGTGAGTGTCAGGGCTGGGTATGATACCTAGCAAGTAAGAATTACATATTCTTTAACTATTTTGCTGGTAGAAATAACAGCATACAACATGGAATGCACACACTTTAAATGAAAATAAATGTAAGTGAAACTTTTGAACGAAAAATGCATTGTTCTGCTAGGAAAGCTGAGTCGGCTAAAGCAATCGCTTCGGATGTCTAAGGGGGTCATAAGGAGTTTGGCAGATGAAACATCCATCCACCAAACTCCCAACGAGGAGACCGCCATGGTGCTGGTGGTCTCCCCACCGGCCCCATTACAACTTTCCCACTCCCGGTCAGCCAATGGGAAGGGTGCAGCAGCATTGTTCCTGGCTCATAAGTGAGCTGGTGGCAGCAGCACCCTTGAAATGCACACTGTCTGCACAGGGTGCTGCAAGGGTGCTGGACAGCGGGACCCATACCCTGCCAATGTCATTGGCATGTGCAGTGCAGGGTCTCCCATGTGGCCCCCTGCACTTGTTCTCCGCTAACCTTTTCATGGCAGTCTGCATAATGGTCAGACCACCATGTAAAGGGTGGCAGACAACATGTTCTAATCAGTTGGGTGGCGCTGACATCATCGCTGCCGTGGCTGATTACAACCACGACCGCCGTCATCCCATCGGGATCACTGAGCCTAGTGGAGATGGCGGTCTTTTGATGGTTCGACTGCCAAACTCTAAATTTGATGGTCGGACCGTCAAAGCTGCGGTGGTCTGCACCACCTCTGCGAGTTTGGCAGTCTAGTGACTGCCAGACTCGTAATTAGGCCCTAAGTGTATAGCCAGAGTCAGTGGCATTACAAAGGGCCCACATCCCCCGCTGTGCGGAGGGGTTGTTAGCTCCATGGGGCCCTCTAAGCAGAGTACCCTGGCCTGAGAGCTCCTGAGTGAGGTCGAAGGCTGGTCCCCTCCATCTACTTTTTTTGGGGGGGCCTCAAATGTTGTTACTCCACTGGTCAGGGGGCTACTGATTTGAATCCTGCTTGGTGGGCTGGGGAATAGTGATATATATAAAGTGCTAAGAAGGCCCAGCCTGTGATAGAAAACACAGTACATATGTATGTAAATAGTTTAAGAAATGTATTGCACAATATAGGAGAGGGTGCACGCTGACATGGCTGGTTGTTTGCAATGCTGAGTGATATGCATTGATTTACACACTTGCATGACTCATTGTCACTGTATATTTGTGTGGGATGCAAAGCACTTTGACACCAAACATTGGGATGCATAGTTCTATAAAAGGAATTAAATGTGATAGAGGGGCTTTGGAGAGATGAGGGGCACCGATGGAAGGTTGGAGTGAGGAAATGCGTATAAAAGGAGGTCATGGTAGGGCACCAACAAAGATTGTTGCATCGTGCGCCGCCAACGCTAAAGCTGGACGTGAGTCACTGTAGGATATTCACTGGCCGAAGTTCAGAGCTTTAATAACATCCTGCTAACGCATGCTCTCAAACTAATGTCTAATTTGAGTTAAATTACTATAATTATTCATGATGTCTAAATAGTGCTTGTGGGCAAAAGGTGATTGCGTCCAACTGCAGTTCAAACTTTGTCCTTCGTACTGTGCATCTTTTCACAATACGCACTTTCAGAATCACAAATGACCAAGAATTCAGTCTTGTAGAGAGCATATGAAAGGATCGAAAATTAAAACGTGTTAATGATTACATGTTTGGTAAAGAAGAGCGCAGGTCCAAGGAAAGACATTTGGATAATGACATGTGCCTGTAATATTGTTAAGAACACTTAAAGCTGCCAAGAATATAACACGTTTATTGCAAAGTAACTCCCTGCATGATGGACCTTTTCATGTGCGCGCTAATTGAGGCTCAGGTTTGACAAGGAGCAAGATGTTGTCTAAATGATGTATTTCTCTGGAATTAAGAATACTAGGGGATGTTATATGAAAAGCAGAACGTCACGTCTGGCAATGTCACAAGAGTTTGGCCCATTTCACAAAACATGTTCTGTGACTTATTCTTGGAAGATCATGATTCGGTCTAACCTGTATGTTTCAGAACAGCGCTAGGCATGTCAGCAATCCAGGGAGAATGTTGCCTCCAGGAGCGCTCCTCATACATTGTAAAAATACAGTGGGGTAAATGTACTATTTTTTTATGCAACATGGCACAGGAAGGAAACTTGAGGCCTAATCTACAAGGTCCGTGGCCCAGGGCGGTGTAGCCTGCATTGGCTTACAAATTGCTGCCATGTGCCAGTGCAGGCACCCTTGCATCATGGTGCAAGGGTGCCTGCATTGTGTGGGTGATTGTTTTTGCGCAGGAAGGTACATGTTCCTGCACAAAAACAATCACAAGAGGTGTTTTCCTCTATCTATGTGTGCTGCATTGGAAAAAATTGGGAGAAATAAAGATATTTCTCCCCATTGGATCACTCTTATGCCACCCCGTAGGTGGCATAGGAATCTGATGCATTCCCAGACTTGTAAATCTGGGAATGCATCAGATTCCTTTCAGTTCCATGGGTGTTGTGTGGGAACACACCAAGCAACACCCATGGAATTCCCTTTCTTATGCAGATTTATGCATGAAAGGGATCCATATTTATAATGGCATGAAAATCCAGGCAAAGTGGCTTTGTGTGGCCTTGTAAATATGGGCTGGCATGCTGCGCCACTGAAGCGAAGAAAAATGCCACTCCGGTGGCGCAGTGCGCCACTAGGGCCTCATAAATGAAGCCCTTGATGCTCCATGTGGTGTGAAAGGGAGAACACATGGAAAGAGGAAATAATTAGAAGAAATAAAGATATTTCTCTTTGTTATGTCTCTTTAGGGTAGGGGCACATTTTGGTGCAAACTTAGTTTTACAAGTCTTTGTAAAAATGGGTTTGTGTCAAACTTTATGTGTGGATGCACTGGTTCACCCATTCTCTGCCCAGGTAACACCTACCCAACGCAAAGTAAAGCAAGGCTGCACTCAGGGTAGGACTGGCCTCTAGAGCGATCAGGCAGTGCCTGAAAGGTTAGTTTGACAGATCATTGTGTAGGCTGATTTATTGGCTGTTTGTGGGCCTGTTTTAGGGTCTGCTGGGCCAGATTATGTAGTTAATTTTCTTTTTATTAAAAAATGTCTGCCGCATACTCAAATCCATGTTGTCTTCCATACCTTGCTTAACACAAATACAGCATGAGCCCAATTCACAAAGAGCCTCAGCAGTCATGAAGGCGACTCAACAGTCATGGCAGAGTCTCTGCACTGCAGTTTTCATTGTGGAAATAGCTCCACGAATATGGAACCTCGGCCATGCCTGTAGAGGCTCTTTGGGAATTGGGCCCAATGTCTTTACAAGTTCATAACTGCCCCAATGTGCAAACGTGGGCCACTATTTTTAGCTTTTTAATTAATTAACAGGGGCCACTTTAATTTTGGTATCCAGGCCTATATTTGGTCTCAGTTCTACCTTGGCAGTGCAATGACCTGCATTGTGTTACTTTGTATTTACTAAACCATATAAAGTCACACAAAGTGGCTTTGCATGGTTTATTGAAGGCCAAACATGATTTTACTTCAGGGATACAAACAAATATGACTACCCTGAGGCAAAATCATAGCAAGTCTCGGTATCAGTTCTTCTGAAACTTGGCATTCATTGGCTCTACCTCTAGCTGGCATCACCTTATGTACCTTATTGAAGCATCGGTCCTGCTAAAGTCAAAAATATTCACAAAAAAGCTTTAGGAATGTGGTTAAAAGTAGACCGTTGCCATACTTAGTCCAAGATAGAGAACTTATTTGATTGTTACTTGTGTTGTCCTGCATGTATGCTGCCACCATCACTGCTGGACTCGGACTGTCTCGCCTTGATGTCCAGCTCCTTGAGACTCAGTTCATGAGCCAACAAAAGTTTCTTCTCAGACAAGGCTCTCTCAGCTGCAGCCTCAGCTCTCTCAGCTTTAATCTGCTTGGCAGCTCTCTCAGATTCAGCCTGTTTGGCTTCTCTCTCTGCCCTCCTTTCCTCCTGTTGAGCTTCAATTTACAGCCTTGCCATTTGCAATTGAAATTCCCTCTCCTCTGCGGTCAGGCTCTGATCAGGGACACTGCTCTCTGGTTTGGCAGGGTGCACAATTGAGTGGTAACATCATCCACTAATGGAAAAAAAATCCTCTGAGGGGGCCATCCTCTGGACCCTCCTCCTCAGCATCCTTCTCTGATTGGGCTTCTTCCCAGGCCCTCAACGCCATTTGAAATTCCTCCTGTCTGGAGGCACCTTGGGTAGGTACTCCCATATACCTGCAGATCCCTTTCAGTAGTTTGACAGTATATGTCTCCTACAGGGCTAGGTCAAAATCTCAAGCTTGAGACACAGCCTGAGACATGTTGAGTGAGGGTTTTAGTTAGAAAATTGTCAGGAAAAATGAAATTGCAGAAAAAGATAAAAAATCAAGTTGACCTTCAACTGTGGGTAGGTAGTGAATACTTAGCTACTGTATGTCACTGCACAAATACAAGTCCTATCCTCACCGCTGATCACCATTGTTAGAAAAGGTGTCTTTGGTTGGCAGTCAGGTTACCCCCGTCCAAGCAAGAACCCTCACTTTAGTCATGGTAAGTCACACACAATCCAAATTATCCTGTGCCCACCCTCTGGTAGCTTGGCACTGAGCAGTCAGGCTTATCTTAGAAGGCAATGTGTAAAGTATTTGTGCAATAAATTATACAATAACACCATATAGCACCACAAAAATACACCACACGGTGCTTAGAAAAATATATAATATTTATCTGGATAAATACAGGTCAAAACAATTGAAATGCAATAAGTATATATTGAGATATCACTGTAAAAGTGATATAAAATGTCTTTAGTCTTTTAAAAGCCGTCGAAGTCTCTTTCAAGCACAAAGTACCTGGATTGCGTGCAAAATCTCTGCAAAGAACTGCAGAGGAGGAGATGCGTGGAAACAAAGGGGGTGTGCGTTGATTTCTTGGGCTGCACACGGCGATGCGTCACTTAGTTTTCATCCAGGGACGGCTGTGCATCGATTTCCGGCACTCGGTCGTGGATCCAATTCGGGTTGCGGGGTTTTCAGATGAACTGGGGACGATGCGTGGATTTCCTGCATTGGCAGCATTAAGTCACAGGGGACGCGCTTTGTGCTGACGGCGGCAGGGGCGGGACAAGGCCCCTTTGAAAACTTTCGTGCACCCGCTTCCGGGAGGGACGCGCTTTGTGCTGACGGCGGCAGGGGCGGGACAAGGCCCCTTTAAAAACTTTTGCGCGCCCGCTTCCAGACGGGACGCGCTTTGTGCTGACGGCGGCATGGGTGGGCCAAGGCCCCTTTGATAACTTTCACGGGCCCGCTTCCAGGTGGGATGCGGTTTGTGCTGACAGCGGCAGGGGCGGGACAAGGCCCCTTTGAAAACTGTTGTGCGCCCGCTTCGCAGGACATGCCCGGGAAAAGCCCGGGCCAAGGGCGGGCCCGTTCTGCGCCCGTCCGGCGACCGGAGGAGGCTGGACTGGGCCATACTATTTTCTTTTTGGTTCTGGAGTCGGTGACCAGCGGTTGAATCCATCGTAGTCGTGAGGATAACACATCACTATAGGTGAGCAGCATTTGTACCTTTCTGACGTTCTAGTTTTTTCAACAAGGCCCCAGTGGGGTGGAAATAGGGTGGGAACAGGGGAGGAAAAGTGCCTATAGTAAAAGGCTGGCCAAAAATACCTGCTGGATAAAAGGAGTCTAAATAGTCAAGATGGGCAGACGGAAGGTGGTGGTACCCTTGGAAAAGGCTGGTAACAACAAGACCTTAGATGGATTTCTCCAAAAAGCGGTTGGAGCACTAGAAAAGGAAATCGAAATGGTGGAGCGCCGTCTAACCGCCCCCCACTGATGGTAGTTAACTGCCCATCCCTATCTCCACCGCAAATTCCAACACAACCCCTGCATCCACCCGATTTACAGTCTGCCCTGGCTATCTCACCTCTAACTACCCAAGAGTCTATTGTGGAGACCAAGGAAAATGCCACACAGCCATCAGACCTTTCACAGCCACTCTTAGATAGGTCTGTACCCAATTCAGAGCACAACACAAAGGGTAAAAGAAAACGAGGTGAGGTAAATCTAAGGAACAAACGGGCTCGCATCTTGAGCTCCCCCAACCATGGCGCACCAACTCGGAATAAGGACTATATATCAGCTCAAGCATCTATTGATGATCGTCCAGCAATTGATTATATAATTGAACACATAGAAGATGAGCTTTCCAAAAGGCTACACCCTATAACAACTCACCTACAAGCCATTGAGGAGAAACTAGAAGGTCTTATCAAGTCCAAGCAGATGATCACCCCCCTCTCACCGGACTTGCAGAATTCCCACCAAATTCTCCCCTCGAGCCTACCAGGCAACAGCGCCAGTAACCTCCCCCTTCCATTGGGCATGGATCACAACCCTTCTATGAACTGCCCTGATCCTCTGTACCAACCAGCGAGGGCTTCAACTGCTAGGCTGGCTATCGCCTCTAAGGACAAGTGCTCTAAGACTGCCACTCCCTTTCCGAGGGGTAATGGAGGAGCTGCTTCTTCCAATAACATGGGAACAAAATCCTTCAAAGATACCCCTGATCAGAACTATTCACCAACAGATCGGATGTATAGGGATGAAGGAACCAACCCGGGACCTTTACATCTACCGCCGGAATCCTGCCCATACGTTCTTGTTATCACGAGTGTCCCCAAACTTAAAACCAATATTTCTGAATCATTCACAGAACTGAAAAATAAGGTCATACATTGGTTACACAGTAACGCCAGATTTGCATTCCATATGGCTTCCTCAATATTAATGGTGAGGAGGGTGGGTTGGGTGGGTCCACTTAAGAACCCCGGCATGGGGGATTGTATTGTTATCAATTTTGATTCACCCACCCGTGTCCAGCAGCTCTCTTTGAACGTGTGCAAATCCAACCCTCTACGGGGAAATGTATCTTTGTGTAGACTCCAGGCTTTCTACCCTCATAAAGTTTCACCAGCTATTAAGGGGGCGCCAATGCCACTTAGAGGTTTTACTAGTTCTCAGATGCAGCCTGCCCCCCAGTCAGGACGTAGCTCCCTTTCACCATCTCTTTCTGAAATTGACTGACTAAAAATCAGCCCTGCGCATGGCCCACCTAAGTCTCAAGGAACTAGAAATCGGGATAAGAATTATCGCATAGCCGGAACTATTGAAACACAAAGATTAGGAATAGGCAGTTCTGAGGCTGATCAGACTCCTATTGTAGACATCAGAGGCCCCACACTAATCCTCTCACCAGCCCAGATAGAACTTTCTAGGATGGAAAATAGTCCCCCTCTTTCCCTCTCTGATCAGAGCATGGAGACCTGTATTTGGGGAGCTAACCCAGACCCGGATTTACTAGGTCCCAGTAACCGCGGGTCCACTTCATCTGTCCGGGCATTCGAACCGACTATGCTAGGCCCCGATCCAAATGGGGCGAGTAACACCATGGGTGACAATGTAGCGGAAAATCTAACTGTGGCTAGTCTAGCTCTGATTGAAAGGGATATTAAACTTTCCCATGGCACTTCATTTGCAAGAGGGCACTCTACGGCCAAAGCTTCCCAAGATAAAATAGACGGTTTAGACACAGTTCTTAGCTGTAACATTGCAGGGCTGGAGAATAAAATGAGTATCCCTGAATGGGGCAAATTTATAGATGAACACAAAATATGCCTTTTTCAAGAAACGTGGGCATTGGAGCCCAAATATAGAATTGGTTTCAAAAGCTATTGGGTCCCAGCAAGTAAGGCGAAGTCCGGGAGGCCCTCAGGCGGGCTGCTCATATGGCTTAGCTGCTCCCTCAAATGCCGGGTTGAAATAGTAGATATGGGCTGTCCCGATCTGATGGGTTTATCAATACCATCCCTTAGGGAGAAACCGCTCCTAATAATCAACATCTACAACAGGAGCCTGGGTTGTAAATATGAGTCAGATGCTTTGACTATTTTGGATAGTTTTCTTTCCTGCAAAACCTCCTCCCACTTCATTCTTATCGCAGGGGATTTTAATGTTACTTTCGAGCCCTACTCGCTGGCCCAGGAACTATATGAAGAAGAGGACGCTTATTGGGGTATCCCCCAACTGGTGTCAAGCAAAAGACCGAGAATGAACAGATTAACACATCAAGTTGTGGACATCACACTGGCACATGGTCTTCGGGCCTGTAACGGTCGTTCCCGCTCGGACTCTGACCTTCATCCAACATTTAGGCGTGGAACCCAGAAGAGCCAGATAGATTATATTTTGCTTGATATTCGGTTGTGGGGTCATATGGCTGACATGAAGATTGTAGAACATGAGGAAAGTGATTTTATCGGTTAGGAGTCTATTACCTCCACTTGAAGCCCCTTGCCCCAAGATTTACGAGCAGCAGCTCGCACTGACAAACAATAGACGAAATGTAAAATGGGAATTTGTGAGCACTGACTCAGGTACTATGATATTTGTGTATAGCCAGTTGGCTGACCATATGGAGCGTATGCACCTGCTTTTAGAAGATGGTGAAGGGCTAATAGTAGCCCACACACAACTATTTAATTCTTTAAAATACCTTTTCACCAAAGAGATTGCCAGCAAAGCAAAAAAAAAGTGTCATGCAAGGTGGTTTAGTACAGCATGCAGGGAAGCACAGCACAATCTATTGAGAGCTCTAGGAGGGGGCCAGACAGAGCATATAAGGCAAGCAAGGAAAGATTACATACAGGAACTCAGTAGAGCCCGCAGGAGATGGGACAAACTTAGATGGGCTTCCCTTCTGGAGTCTGCAAAAGCTAATGATACCTCGAAATTCTGGAAACTGGTGGCCGATGCTAGTGAAGAACCTAACCGTTTGCTTGGTGCCTCAATACTTCCTGTAGAGTGGATAGATCACTTTGGCCGATTATATTCAGGGACTACAGGTGTCACTGCCAGGGAACTGAACCATATTATGACCTCTGAGACCCCCCCAATCAAATTTACCCTGGCAGAAACCAAGGCTGCGATTGCTTCACTGAAATGGGGAAAGGCCCCAGGCCTTGACAAAATCCCAGGTGACCTGTACAAGACAAGTCCGGATACATGGGCCCCATACCTGAACTTGGTCTCTAACGCTGTAGCTGCAGGAGCACATGTCCCGAGCTCCTGGAAGGGAGCGGAGATAGTTCCCATCTTCAAGAAAGGCAGCCCCTCTGACCCTGCCAACTACCGTCCAATCTCCTTACTTGATAATTTCCAAAACAAATTTGCAAAGCAAGACCTGTTTCATCTTGAAGAATGGATTCTAGAAACTAATGCCATTTCCAATTTGCAAGCAGGGTTTAGGCCAGCTGTTAGTACCATAGATCAAGTCTTAAGATTCCTAAAAATGAAATGGAAGACTGTGGAAGTAGGAGGGGGTAACCTGTTTGTGGTCTTCATTGACCTTAGAGCCGCATTTGATCTGGTCCCCAGGAACCAGCTATGGCTGACATTAGCCAACATGGGCATCCCAAATGGTCTTTTGAAACTTATGGCCCGACTACACGAGAACACTTATGCACAAATTAGGAGTGGTAAGGATAGCGATTTAACAGATCCAGTTGCCATCAAAAGAGGAGTCAGACAGGGCTGTGTCCTAGCCCCTACCCTTTTCCTCCTATATATAAACAATTGCATTAACTATTTAGCAAACTGCACCAATGACTCCCCTAAGCTGGCCGGGAATAAAGTACCATGCCTGCTTTATGCAGATGACACTATCTTGCTGGCCAAAACATCCATGGGAATCCAAAATCTGGTCAATCAGTTCTGTGTATTTTGTAGAGACTACGGGCTGGATATCAATGCCAAGAAAACAAAACTTATGATATATAGGACCCCGAACAAGAAGTTAAAAGCAAATATAATGATGGATTCAGTTCTTTTGGAGAGGGTAACGGAGTACGATTATCTGGGCATTAGACTATCAGCTAAGGGCAGCTGGGATGCAGTCATAAGAAAAGGGGCACACATTATTAGCCAAAGAAGTGGAGTGCTAGAACGAAAGGCTAACACTGCAGTAAGCCCCCATCTGATTCCTATTTCCGAAATCTAGAAAGTCCAAATCCGTGCTGCTGCCTTGTATGGAGCGGAACTCTGGGGTTCACACAGACAACTGGACACCCTCCAAACCAAAGAAAACAACTTTTTCAGACATATATCTAGGCTAGGGAAGGGCACGCCGATGATTCCCCTAAGATTAGACCTGGGTATAAATAGCATCAAAGATACAGCAAGCTTAAAGCCACTTCTATACTGGGTTCGACTATGGAAAACGGAAGAACTTGAGCCCTTCAGGACAGCAATCAAAGATCTTATACCACCATTTCAGGGATGGGCAAAAGTTCGCTGGTTGAGGGAGATGAAATCAGCCTGGGTTAAGCTGGGCCTCTCCCAGTATTGGGAAAATCCTGAGATGATTCCTGCTAACGCCAGATTGCTGATTAAAGAACGATACTGGTGAAAAATCTACGAGGAGTCTTTTCATTGTAATGGGCCAGGTCGGCTTACAGCAGAGTTTCTGCTGGTCAAGCACGAACCCTGGCCCAAAAATTTCCTGGATCTCCCCATACCAGCACGTGCCCGAGCCTTATTCCTCCAGTTCAGATACGGAACATTAGTAGTTAACAGCTTTACGGCCCATTGGCCGACCAACAGTCCTATGTCTGATAAATGCATAAACTGCCATTCATGCAAGGAAACTCCTGAGCATGTTCTATTTTTTTGCCCCTTGTATAAATGTCCTAGAGGAAAGTGGATTATTCCCTTGTGCAAAGTATTGCTATTACAAAACCGAATCAGTGCCTGCAGATTATGCAAATATGATACTTCCACGCTGATAGTAAGCTCTGTTTCTAAATATCTGTCAGCAGCATGGACAATTCGTAGTAGGACTATTCTAGACCCTAGTCTACTGGCTGAAGAGAGGTCCAGCAGTTAGTGGACGAGGATTTTCAGATAGTTAGGGATTCTAAATATAATTATCTGTGTTGATCTATTCATGATATTAGATTTTACTCTTGTCTATGTTTTTTCGCGGTTTTTCTTTTTGAAACCGATTCATAGTATCTTAGCACATAGCACTTTGCAAATGGTAAAATTTAATTCCCCTGAACAATTTACTTAAGACATGAGGCTAGCTCTATGGTACCCTTTTAACTTTTTAGTTTCTAATTTTCGCAAGCACGAAGCATTTTATGAAGTATTATGAACCATTTTTTTATGTATAACTTACTCTAGAATAGTTTTTATAGGTAATATTAGAAAAGATTTGTTATACTTTCTGTTGTAAACCGATTCATAGTATCTTAGCACATAGTACTTTGCAGATGGTAAGATTTAATTCCCCTGAACAATTTACTTGAGACATGAGGCTAACTCCATGGCACCCTTTTAAATGTCTGGTTTTTAACTCTCGCAAGTACGAAGTATTTTACGAAGTATTATGAACCTTTTTTTTAAGTATAACCTGCTCTAGAATAGTTTTTATAGGTAACATCAGAAAAGATTTGGTATACTATTTGTTTTTCTTTTAAACTGTCTTGGCAAATGGTATCCAATAAGCTAGGAGGCACCAACTGAGGAGTTCTATCTAACATTTGGTCCGTTGGACAAGCAGTGTATTAACTGTTATTGTTTTCTTTTTTTCGTGATGGTTATGATTTTTATTTTTTTCTCTGTATGTATGGTTCATTTTTATGCTTTTTAATGGTCTAATTTCAGACCGAATAAACTATATATATAAGTCACAGGAGCATGTTACCATGTTTAAAGGGAGAGAGCATATGCACTTCAGCACTGGTTAGCAGTGGTAAAGTGTGCAGAGTCTAAAAACCAGCAAAAACCCTAAGGGGCATATTTATACTCCGTTTGCGCCGGAATTGCGTCGTTTTTTTTTACGCAATTTCGACGCAAAACTAACTCCATATTTATACTTTGGCGTTAGACGCGTCTAGCGCCAAAGTCCATGGAGTTTGCGTCATTTTTTAGCGTGGACACCTACTTTGCGTTAATGAGATGCAAGGTAGGCGTTCACGTCTAAAAAATCGACTCCGAGGCATGTGCGTCGGATTTATACTCCCGGGCAAAATTCACGCCCGGGAGTGGGCAGGTCAAAAAAAATTACGTACGGCCGCTTTTGCGCCGTTTTTTAGCACCTGCAAAAGGCAGGCGTTAAGGGACCTGTGGGCTCTGAAGGAGCCCAGAGGTGCCCTCCCATGCCCCCAGGGACACCCCCTGTCACCCTTGCCCACCCCAGGAGGACACCCAAGGCTGGAGGGACCCATCCCAGGGACATTAAGGTAAGTTCAGGTAAGTCTTTTTTTTCATTTTTTTTTGTGGCTTAGGGGGGCCTGATTTGTGCCCCCCTACATGCCACTATGCCCAATGACCATGCCCAGGGGACGTAAGTCCCCTGGGCATGGCCATTGGGCAAGGGGGCATGACTCCTGTCTTTGCTAAGACAGGAGTAATTTCTATGGGGGTTGGGAGTCGAAAAAAATGGCGCAAATCGGGTTGAGGCGAAAAAATTGCCTCAACCTGACTTGCCCCATTTCTTGATGCCCAAGCCCCATATCCCCCTACGCCGGCGCTGCCTGGTGTACGTCGTTTTTTTACACGCACACCAGGCAGCGCCGGCGGCTAACGCCGGCTAACGTCATTGATTAAATACGGCGCCCGCATGGTGCTTCAGAATGGCGTTAGCTGGCGCTAATTTTTTTGACGCAAAACTGCGTTAGCGCAGTTTTGCGTCAAAAAGTATAAATATGGCCCTAAGGCTCTCAGGTCTAACAGCATTTATATAAGGGGGAAGGATTTCCAGGTTGTTTATTTTTATTGCAAATTAAATTAGGAAATGAAAGAGAGCAAAAGAGTTTGTGTGTGTGTGTTTGTGTGTGTGTGTGTGTGTGATATACTGAATGAATGAACGTTTGTATAAAATCAAATGAATTAAAACACTGGATGTGGACCTAATAACATCAGGAAGTCCTTTCAATAAGGTGATCACCAAAGACGATAGCCTTGGTGCAGCAAAAGATGGAGACACATTGTAGACAGCACAGTTTGGCATACAGAAATATTTCATTTTCTAGCCAGCCAGTAATATCACTACTTCAACAATATTATTTTTAACAGAAACATGTAAACATTTTCTTAACTTTCATCAGTCATGGCCACAGTTGCAAAGCTGTATTGTCAAGTGTACGACTGTATTTTAGGAATTTTACAAAGTAGAAATGTGCATATATACATGTACGTATGCTATGCTTAGTACATGTGTGCCTGCTTGCTCTGTGTCTCTGACAGATTGAGCAGCAAGATAAGCAGCTCTGTTGACTTTGTAATCACTTGGTTGCTTTTGTGTTGAAAATTTGAAACTCTGAGAAACCGCATAATGGAAGGCAGTACTGTGCTAAATGTAACATTTTCACACAATGAAAGACAACTCTCAAAGATGTTCTGGATGCTTGATGATCATGATTAACCAGTTAACCGTTGAAGATGCTGTACACGTCACCAGTAGTAGTAACCTAAAAAGATGATCAATCACCACTAAGTAGAAAAAATATATATTCTTTAATGAGCTTAAGTGTACATGACTGCCAGGTAAGCATGACCACTCCAACTCCGTTCCAGTTTCAACGGTAACACTATTAGAAGCACATTAGACTCCAACACATCCTACATCATAATCCCTACAGACACAAGCTAAACCCGATATAACTAATGTGGCAACATCACCTTTCTCTGCCTGTCTGTGGCATTTGACCACTAACAACTACTTTACATTCTTTCTTCGCAAAAGGTACCTTCAACAACATTGCCCTGTGATGGATCACCTACTATTGATTTAACAATAACCATTTTGTCCAAATTAATACCTTTCAGCACAGCCATGAAAAATACAGTATATCTACATTTCACAGAGCCTGGACACCATCAGGCTTAATATCAGGAAATAAAGGAAGGAATCCACCAGCACACAAATCTTCTACTATGCACCAAAGAAACATAAAAATGACACAAACCTGGAAAGCTCATTCACTCCTCTTTGGGTAGCAGTTGAGGGCTCATCTCTTCCAAAAACAACTTGCATAAAAGTAACTTTCATGAATTCTTCCACATATGGAAAATATCCACCAGCAAGTTGGATTTACCACTCTGAATTGTATTCACACTACCCTTTCCAAGTACAATGTCCTGTTGCTTTACGTCTAGGATTGTGGCTAGAAACACCCATACTCAGTTACCTATTTGATTAACAAATATGCTTGCAACTCAAAGGCACATAATAGCAAACAAATTAATGCTATGGTAAGTGCAAAATAGAGAGTAAGCACAACATGCGATTTTAACTAACTGAACAAAATGCAACTTTGTTTTACAGGCAAAACTGACTTTGTAGCATATTTTGAGGGTTGAATGAGGGTTTAGTGATAGTTCCTCCATTTACAATATGATTGTGCAATTCATTTAAATTTCTGGCTGATATTCTACTGCAGAACCTTTTACAAAGGTTTCAAGTTTGGCATGCGGTGCAAGGAAAAGGATTGATAATATTTGAAATAAACTTCTTAACTTACTGAAAGAACCCCTATCTCACTTGTTCAGTGATTGGTAAATCTTGGAAAGGACTGCAAGATCCATGTGCATGATTTAAAGAACAATGCTTAGGTTTATAGTGAACTTTCCAGTAGCACTAGACGTGGAAATATCTTCCATTTCACATTTCCCTGAAATCATCAGAAAATCCACTGTGCAAAGTTTCCACCAAAAATTGTCAGTAAAGCCAGCAAAGCTAGTCTTCTGCTGCCCTGCTACAAACTTGGTGCTACTTCTATTTGAAGTGCAAACTGCTAAATTATGTGTTATTCAGCCAGAAGCCTAGTACACATGTGCTCTTTACTCATTTATAGGTTGCTACACTGTGCTAGTTGCCCACAGATCAGAGGAGATAAAACCCAGAGGAAATCATGTTGGCAAATAAATTGACCTACACTTAACTACATCAAATGGTACTTAAATATTATTAAAAAGGAAATCATTTTTCTAAAAAAGAAGAAGCAGACTTAGCAAAAGATGTATTTTGCCAGGCTGAAATGGCAATTTGAAACTGCACTACCAGCTGCAGTGGCAAGCCTTAGGCTTGTTTCATAGTGCTACTTTAGTGCATAGCACCATGTGTGGTGCTGCCACTTTGTAGAATTTAATTTATAGATCTTAGGTATATGTAGTACCAGTTTCTAGGGACTGACCAGTATATTAAAAATGTCAATTAGGTGTTGGCCAATGTTACCATGTTTTAAAGAGAGCACAAGCACTGTGAGTTTGGTTAGCTGGTAGAAAGTGCAGAGTCCTAAAACCAAAATACGGGCTCACCAAAGGCTGGTCAAAAATCTGACCTCCCCTCCAGCCAAAAGCTAGGGTAGATTACATCCCTGCTCAGGTAATAGAATGTGGACAAAGGTCCTCTTCTGGAGTGGCACTCGTCAGTCCTATGCCCTTCTGAACCTAGTTGGATATCCCTGTCAACATTTAGTCACTGAGCAACCCATGGGGAACTCTTCTACTTATCTGTAGACCCCATCTGTGACACTCCTAATCTTACTTTGCCCACAGATGCATCCCAGTAAGGTGTGAGTACCACAATGGCCAACAAGGTGATGCGGCCATTTCCGCTCCTGGATCAGACTTCTGTCCCCAAACCAAGAAAAACTCTACCCATAAGGACAACAACCAGCAGAGATCACTGACAGCTGCAACTGTCAAAAGTCAGGGCCACAGGCCATTCACTGCCAGGTGGAAACTCCAAGCGGGGGCCTTGTGCAGGCCTCAGTTCAAACCTTGGGGCTGGCAAGGAGTTTCCTACCTGTTTCCAAAGTTTCCAAGACCCCTAATGTGTTCAGAGTGGGGAAAACAACCCCGGGTGTTAGACACTTGACTTCCACTCTCCTTTCCACCAGCTCATGGGTGGTGTCCTACAGCTGGTTTCTCAGCCCAGGGTCTGTAACCTGAGGCTGAACAGTGCCTGACAAGCCAGTACTTCCCCCTCACTCTGTTAGTGTCATTTAGGGTTCTGCTTGGTGCATGTCTTATGCGCTCTCTCTCCCTGACAGTGCAGGAAGCATCTTCAGGTCAGAAGCAACCTAACAAGGGTTAGTCCTGGGGTGGTCTTCTATCAGAGCTAGAAACCCCTGATCCACTGGTCCTCCCACTGTGGGCTGTTTCCACATCCTGCCTCTCCATCTGGGTCTCGATATTGTCCCGTAGGGTTTAGTTCCTCCAGAACCCTGACCTTTCAGTGTGCACTCGAAGACCTCCCAGCTCTTCTAACACTGGCAGTAACTCATTTCCCAAGATATAGATACATGTTCTACCCTTTGCTCCTAAGGGCTTTCTCTCCATAAGGCCACACTGGCCACCTCTGTAGAGTTCCACTAGTGGGTGGTTTCCTAGTACAGGTAGGGTCCCCCTGCTTGTGTCTTAACTGGAAACAATCAAAGCACCAGGCTTGAAAATGGAGTGCTCTAGGCCACCACCGACCAGAACCTCCCCTCTTTTTCTAAGAAGGGGCTTGAGAACACTTTCCCCCACCTTATCTTTGGACCCGTCTTTGTTATCTTGAACCTTCCCCTCAATATGCTAGGGGGTTTGACCCACCCTCCTTGAGGTCACTCCCCTATACTTTCTTGTGCACCTTGGTGTTGAGCCAGAAGTCGATTTCTTTAGCAAGCTCTCGGAGTGAAGTGAGCTTGCTATCAATCAGGTATTGGCGTAACTTTGTAAAGCCAGTACTGGGCATATGCTCTCTCAAAATCAGGTCATACAGCACATCAAAATCACCCTACTTTACTGCCCTTTGCCCAACCACACAATGCTTTACTGGATACATTTATTAAATCTACTCAAGACTAGCTAGGTGGTTTGTGACTGTCCATGTACTTTTCTGGCGTGAGACCATGCTTCCTGACAAGGGTTTCTTTCATGAGTGGGTACTTCATCCTTTCACACTTCCCTAGGGCCAACGAAGAATCCCTCACTTCACTGGAGATGTACCTCCTAAGATGGGCTCCCCAGTCCTTCTCAGGAACTCTACGCATTTGTAGAGTTACGTCATATGCCCAAACCACCTGTCTGTGTCAACCCCCACCTCAAAGTTAGGCACCAGATACTTGGTTATGTGAACACTTCTATCTTGATTTGATGCTGTGTTGCTGCCGCCATTACCACTGGACTCCATGAGCTTATTTGCTTTCAAGTCCAGTTCTTTCAGGCTCACATCCCGAGCCAACAAAAGATGCCTCTCTTCCAAGGCCCTTTCACCACAGCCTTCTTCTTTGCCACAGCTCTCTCTGTCTCACCCTTTTTCTCCTTTAGCTCCAGTTTCCTTTCCTCTAAGGCCCTCTGCAGAGCTGCCTCCTCTCTGGTGGCTTTCAATTTCAACTGAGCTTGCTGCAGTTTGAACTCCCTTTCTATTTTTCTGTCTGCCAGTTCCTCAGGGAATAGATTCTTGGAGGAGCCTCTGCTTATGGGTCTTCCTCTCTTCTCTATTTCTGGGGCCTGGAGCAGGAATTTTGCCTCACCTTCTACCTCTGGAGCTGTTGCCAAGTTATCCTCCTCCTTTTCATCCTCCTCATCATTATCACCCTGCTCCTGTGTTGCAACTTGCATCCTGTGTACCTCCTCCCAGGCTTGGAGAGCTAGCTGGTATTCAATCTTTGGAGAAACCTTGATCAGCATCAGCCTCTCTCTCTGCACTGCTGATTTAGCCTCACTATACGGTAGCTTTAAAGGTTGCTGAGATCCATTTCCATGCGTGAAGGCAATTATCACAGGTGCACAAGTGAGGCGGGATTGGAATTTGGAGCTCTCTCTGTCTCTTAATTCTTAACACCTTCTTCTCACTGCATCCTCCAATGCAAATGAAACTTTCATGCCAGCCTTGAGAAGGTAACTCCTCACCGGGACTAACCAGGTCCCTGTATCTGACCTGTGCTTCATCGGTCTAGCAGGAGCAGGTAACAGCAAGTGCAGGTTGCACTTCTAGGTGCTATGTTTATTGTGTTCTAATTTCACTTTATTACTGTTTGTGTGCTGCATAATTACTGTACACTTTGCCTCTAAGTTAAGCCTGACGGTTTTTGTGCCAATCTACCAGAGGGTTAAGCATTGGTTAATTTATTGACTTTTGTGGTTTACCCTGACAAGAACTGTGCTTATAATTGCAGTAGGGCTTCTACCCCTCTCAACTAACAACCCAATTTGTTAAATAATGCATTTGTGTTATTGGAATAGAAATGGATGCATGCAGAGTTGTGATGAACATCTTTGAATGCATTTGTTCAAATACCACAAAATTGTTACTTAGTGTTTTACAATCATGTGTGTGCATGCACACTCACTGGCAGCCATCTTGAAATAGCTGAAAACCCATATTGCAGCAGGCAAAAAGCAACAATGGGATGCACAGAAGAAAAGAACAACATACTTCCTTATTTGCAAGCAACATCATCACTGGAAGAATACAGGTAAACCAATCTTCACACTGAGACCAAATGCCTCCTGGCCAGGGGAACACAATAATAGAAAGAAAAGCCATTGACACAAAAGGAGACAACTGGGATAGACAGCAAAGGCATTCATTCATGAGCGATGGGCTGACCCAAAGCCCACTCAATGTAAGTTGGAAACATAGACCCTCATTATGACATTGGCGGTAAATCCCACTTATCGCCATGCCGACTGCTGCCAACATAACCCCGCCACGGAGGATAACCGCCAAGCATATTATTACACACACATACCAATCTGTCACTATACAGCCACACACACAAGTCCGCCCGCACAAAGGTCAGTGATAAACTGGCTGTGTCAAAACCCACACGTTACGCCAACAGAACAACACCCACAACATTATGACCCACAAATCACTGCGGCGGACATTCCATGGCGGTAAACCATTGGCGGTACATACTGCCGCGTTCAAAATACACACACTCAAACAAAACTACACCACATTGGACAATTCAAACTACACACATCTGACACCCATGCACACACCACACCCACACACCCACACCACTATAAAACACACACCCACACTACCCACATCCCTTTACGACTAGAAACAATTGCCACAAGAGAGAGATACAGCAAGAACACCCATACAGCCAGAGCCACAAAACACCATTACCTATACACCAACCACGCACCTTACATCACACACCCCAACACATCACCCCACACACCCTCAGCCACACCACTCACACTACATCCATGGCACCACAACGACACCCCAGGTTCTCAGAGGAAGAGCTGAGGGTCATGGTGGAGTAAATCATCTAGGTAGAGCCACAGCTATTGGGATCACATGTGCAGCAGACATCCATTGATAGGAAGATGGAGCTATGGCGGAGAATCGTGGACAGGTTCAATGCCGTGGCACAGCACCCCAGAACAAGGGATGACATCAGGAAGAGGTGGAACAACCTACGGAGGAAAGTGCGTTCCGTGGCAGCAAGACACCAACTAGCTGTACAGAGGACTCGTGGTGGACCCTCACCTCCTCCCCCACAACTAACAACAAGGGAGGAGTAAGTCTTGACAATCATGCAAACTGAGGGCCTGGCAGGAGTAGGAGGAGGACTGGACTCTGGTAAGTCAAATCTCTATTACTATCACCCCCCTACCTGTATGCCATCACAAACCCCCACCCTTACCCTCACTCCCATCACTTCACCACCTCCCACATACCCTACAATCACAACCCACTCATCCCAATACCAAGCCCTGCATGCAACACCAACGCATGGACAACCCTCACAGACCTGCATGGACACCTATCACCACTGCATGGACACTGGAGAGAACCACCTAGCCCACCAAATACCAACTCACACAAAGGCAAATCTGCCAGGGCAACGACAACCATAGAGGCAACACACCCATGACAATATATAACACGCAGAAACAATAACACTGCACTTACATCCCCACAGGTACCCCAGCCAATGTCGCAGATGAAGAGGTGCCATCAACATCCAGTCCCCCCCCAGAAAAGGCCCACAGTGATGACAGCAGCTCCAGTCGCCTGAAGCTGGATGAGCAACCTGGCCCATCAGGGATCTCCAGACAGTCGGTTACCCAGGCACAGTCACACACCACCACAGAGCCTCCTCCCTCAGGAGACACCACCACAGCACCCACCCAGTGGGCACATACCTCTGTCCCCAGGACACATCAATCAGCAGTGTGTCCACCACTACAGGGACCCCAGGCCACCCCACAAACACAGGACGATCAGGGACCCAGGGTCAGTGGCAGTGGGCACACGGTTCAGGGGACAGAGGCACAGAACAACAGGGAAGCTGGGAGGACTGCTGTGCGACTGGGGGAGGACAGGCCCAGGGAACCGACTCTCCAGGGGGCACTCACTGTGATCCTGGGAGCATACCAGCATTCCCAGGATACGCTGGGCCAGATACTGGACAAGTTGCAAGAGAACATGTGGCTGCAGGAGGGACAGTACTGAGGATCAGGGAGGACCTGAAGGACATCAACACTACCCTGGTTTCCATTGCAAGGGTGCTGGCAGACATGGCCAACACTATGAGGGAGGCAGTGGCACACCACTGGGCCCCTGACACTAGCCAAACCGACGAACAGCCCTCCACCTCCGCTGCCGCTAGGACCAACAGGCCACCAGCACCCCCCCCCCCTGCAGAAGGAGAACCACCTCGCAAATTTTCCCTGCAATTCAGAGAGAAGCCAGAGACTATTGCCAAGACCCCTGCCAGGAAATAAGACTCTCCTGATTGTCACCCTTGTGTCCCACTCTGTCACCCTGTCCACCTTGAACTGCCATAGCTCCCTTTCCTATGCCCCCTTGGACAATGCATCTGTGATACAAATAGACTGGACTCTATCCTGGACTTTCCTCCATCACCATCCCAGCCCATTCCACTACCCCCTCTACTTCTTAGCACCTAAATAAACACCCTTTGAAAAAATACAAGTATGGAGTATGTCAAATGATTTAAGTATGTATATATTTATCCAGGTTTAAACATTGCAATTCAACTGTGCAGTAATGTATACATAGGAAAGACCTGTAGTTGGATGCAGTCAACACACCAGGAGTGATACTGGGGCACAAATATCTGCAAACAGAGATGTCAACGGGTTCAGTGAGTGGCCATAGAAGTTGGAAAAACAGCCTGCTAGTGACAATGTCAAACACAAAGCTGTCATTTCAATGTGAAGTTACACTGTCTTACCTGTGTGTCATTGGAAGTATTAATGAATTATTGCACTTCAGTTGTCCTCATCTTCATCCTCTGCCTCCTCATCTTCACTGTCCACAGGGTCCACTGCGGCCACACGGCCATCTCCAGCCTCCTCCTCCTGCAGAAAAGGCGCTTTGCAAGGTTGTGCAATGTACAGTATGCCACGATGATCTGGCAGGCATTCTTGGGTGAGCAGCACAGGGATCGACCTGTTAGATGGAGGCAACGAAGCCTGGCGTTCAGGAGGTCAAAGGTCCTCTCTAAAATTCTTGTTGTTCACCCATGTGCCTTATTGTAACATTCCTCTGCCCTTGTCCTGGGATTCCTCACAGGGGTCAGTAGCCATGAGAGTTTGGGATAACCAGAGTCACCTGCAAATATAGAGGGACAACTGTTAGCCAAACACTAACCCTTAGGGCCCCCATCATACCCATACACCAACGTATACTGGGTGGGAACCAGGGCTCACCTATTAGCCACACCCTATGCCTCTGGAGTTGAGCCATCACATTTGGGATGCTGCTATTCCTCAAGATAAAGGCATCATGCACAGACCCAGGATACTTTGCGTTGACGTGGGAGATGTACTGGTCTGCCAAACACACCATCTGCACATTCATGGAGTGAAAGCTCTTTTGATTTCTGAACACCTGTTCATTTCACCGGGGGGTAGACAAATGCAATATGTGTTCCATCAATAGCCCCAATTATGTTGGGGATGTGTCCCATTGCATGGAAATCAGCTTTCACTGTGGCCAAATCCTCCACCTGGGGGAAAACGATGTAGCTGCACATGTGTTTAATCAGGGCAGACAACATTCTGGTCAGCACTATTGAGAACATTGGCTGAGACATTACTGCTGCCAAGCCCACTGTCACTTGGACAGAGCCAGTTGCCAGGAAAGGGAGCACTGATAGCACTTGCACAAGAGGGGGGATCCTGGTGGGGTGACGGATAGCAGAGATTAGGTCAGGCTCCAATTGGGCACACAGCTCCGTGACTGTGGCCCTATCAAGTCTTTAGGTGAGGATAATGTGCCTGTCCGCTATTGTTGCCAAGTCCACCATGGGTCTGTCATGGGGGATGTCTCCATCTCCTATTCATCTGCAGCAGTTGCAAACTATGGGGTAAAATCGTGAGCAGCTGGTCATTATCTCAACATTCTAACCACTACAGTTCAATGCATGTTGTGATTATAACAGTATTTTGTAGGAGATGTCAAAATGGTACATTTGTGTACTGTGACGCAGTTAGGATCCATGGCCTGCCCCGATCCCCCCTGAAATGGCGTCCACCTGTCCTGTTTGGAGGGACAGGTGGAAATGAGGTCATTGCGCTGATGTTGTGCGCTGTTGCAGGAGGCGGTCGAAAACCGCTGTGCAACTCCTCATTGGTTAACATTGGGCCCTATGGGGTACAGTGGTCAATGGTGATGTACGCCGGCAGTGACGCATGCACCGCTGCTAATGTCACCGCCATTTTCTATCTAATTCCTCACTTGCTACCTGAACTTTAAAAGAAGAGGACCTATACTGCATGTGCTGTTGTGCCGTGTGTCTGGAACTGACCATGGCTCATGGGACTGGGGAAAGGGCCCCTGCCTTCACCTCGGCGGAGATGGAGCGACTGGTGGATGGGATCCTACCCCAGTACCAAATGCTGTATGGGCCTCCAGACCGACAGATGAGTATACCGTGAGTACGATGCATAAGCATGAATGCATAGAGTGCTGTGTGTGAAGGCCTCACGTAGGGGGTGGGTAATGGATGGGCCCTGGCCAGCGTGCAGCATGTATGGTGGGCCATGCCTTTGCTAATGGGGATGGGAAGGGGCATGGTGAGCCATGAGTGTAACAGGCAGGATGGTCGGACTAATACCTTTCCCTGTGTCCATTTCCCTGCAGGTCAGTGCCCATCAAAAGAAGGGTATATGGCATGCCATCTCCAAGGAAGTCAGACCCGGGGGTCTATGGCAGGCAGAGCACCCACTGTCGTAAACGGTGGGAGGACCTGAGACGCTGGGCACGGAAGACTGTGGAGGCCCAGCTGGGGATGGCCTCCCAACGAGGAAGGGAGGCCTGTCCAACCCTGACCCCTCTGATTGCCCGCATACTGGCTGTGGCCTATCCGGAGCTGGATGAGTGCTTGGGGGCATCACAGCAGCAACAAGGAGGTGAGTACAGTGCCCCAATATACAACTTACGCCTGGTGGGGTGGGATCTGGGTGGGGGGTGGGGAGGGTGGGCCCTGTGGGTGCCCCTTTGCCAGGCCTGGTATTGTAGGGTTGGTCCCATGGTGGGCAGGATTCTGATGTGAAAGTACTCCAACCTAGCTAGTAGGCGTCCACTACTGGCCAGGGATCTGTGGGTCTCAGGTATTCTGCAATTGACGTTAGGTGTCCCTATCCATGGCCTGGTGACTAGCATTGTGACTGGCAGTGCATTACCTAGTGCATAGGGCTGTTCCATGTGTGTGAGTGTGTTGTGTACGTCGAGACGGGCCACTCACCTGAAAAGCAGGATGTCTGCAGGGGCAATGTTATGCCCCGACCACCTGGAACACCTCTTGGCACTTCCCGGTGGACACAGAAACCCCAGAAAGTGTCCCAAAAGGAAAGGGGGAGTAGAAGAGAAAGGGACAAAATACTGCCACATCTTGCCGGTCCAGCCAGGCACCCTGTAACTTCGGGTTGGGCAGGTTGTTGTTGACAGAGTTATAATACAGTTAGTACACTCAACTTCCTTGAAACTGAATCTCTCTTTCTGATATGGGCACAGGAGCGGTAGAAAAACACCGGGATGCTCCAGCACTTTTCTTGGATAATAATTACTGTTGGCACAATTACTAGCACTGCATTACCAAAAACTCAAACTGAGTACCATAGCAATAAGTACTGCAACACTAGGGCTGGCTTCACAGAGATTCACTGTTGCACGCTACAATTAGAACTGTGGTTGCACTTATCATGCACAAGAAAGACAAACAAGGGCATTAATTATATCATGTATAACTTTCTTTTATGCATAGGGATAAACTAAAAGGAACAAAAACAATCCAAGAAATACAAATTTACACTCTGGGTTTAAACAGTTAGGGTGGCACAGTTTGGTTTGGTTTCACTGTGAGTGTGAAAAACCCTTTAAAAGCAAATTCCTCAAAACTGAAACACAGGCATGAATGACACAATTTAAATCCAAGAGTTATGCTATTGCAGACTAAACAAACAGTAAAATGGGGATACTCCTGTAGCCATGTGGACACTGTTGTTATATACAAATTCAACAAAAGGTAAAGCCTCACCCCACTCATTAGACCATGTGTCAATGTAACATCTCAGGATTTGCTCCAGCGATTGGTTGGCATGTTCCATCTGGTCATCCGTTTGTTGATGAAATGCAGAGTACAAGCTGACATCCATCCCGACAGAGGAACAGAAGCTACGCCAAAACCGTGATATAAATTGGGGGCTACGATTGGAAACAATTGTGGTGGGCAAACCATGAAGCCGTACAATGTGTTGGACAAACAAATTGGAGAGCTTGGAAGCCGTAGGGAGGCATTTTAACTGAACTAAATGAGCCATTTTAATTAGGTAATCTACAACCACCCATATGACAGTGTGTCCATTGAAAGCTGAGAGATCAGAAATAAAATCCATACTTATGGTATGCCATGGGGCCACTGGAATTGGCATGGGAAGTAACAATCCTGTGGCTGGAGTTTATGGGTTTTAGCCCGAACACAAGTGGAACAAGTCTGGACGTAGCTTCTGACATCCTGCACAAGTGTGGGCTATCAAAACCATCTTTACCAGAGATCTAACATCTTTTTCTCACCAGGGTGACCTGCAAGGACAGAATCATGTCCCCAGTGTAGCACTGTATCCCGTAATTCTTTGGTAGGGACGTACAACTGATCAGAATGGTATAGTAAACCCTCTTTTTCACACACATCAGTTGAACAGGGAACCTTGTGTTGGGCTACCCGTATTTTCTCAAGGAACTCTTGGAAAGTGCACATAGCCATGATTGTTTCTGAGGGGTGTAATGATTCTGACCTGTTCTAGCGCAACATCAGAGGAGAAACCCATCCTAGACAACGTATCTGCCTTTTGTTGTGTAGTACCAGGCCTATAGGTGATTACGAAGTCAAACTCGTTAAAGAACAGAAGCCAGCGTAATTGACGAGGTGTCAGGGCCTTGGTCGCTTGAAAAAACTGTAAATTACGGTGATCTGTGTAAATAGTTACGTTGTGTCTAGCTCCCAGTAGGTGGTGACTCCAGTCCTGGAAGGCAAGCTTGATGGCCAGAAGTTCCCACTCTGCCACCGTGTAAATTTGATCTGCGGGTAGCAATTTCTTTGAGAAGGAAGCTACTGGATGGAAATGCCCAGACTCAGGATCTCGTTGGGACAAGACACCACCCACTGCCATTTGGGAAGTGTCTGCTTCCACGAAAAATGGCTGATCCGGGTCAGGATGATGGAGCATGGGTGCTTCAGTGAATGTGTTTTTAAGATGTTGGAAGGCTTTCTCAGCTTTTGCATCCCAGAGGAACTTAACCCCCTTTCGTAGGAGACAAGTTATGGGAGATACCATGGTAGAAAAGTGGGGTATAAATCTCTGATAAAAATTTGTGAAGCCAAAAACTGTTGCACTTCCTTGATGGATCTTGGGGCTACCCAATCCAGGATGGCCTGTACCTTGGACCTATCCATGGAAATTCCATCGGGAGTGATCACATATTCCAGGAATTCTACAGTTGTAGCATTAAAAACACATTTTTCCAGCTTGGCGAAGAGATGATGCTCACGAAGCCATTGTAAATCCGCTCTTAAATGTTCTATATGTTCCTCAGTGGAAGACGAATAGATCAAAATGTTGTCTATATATACCACCACACAGATATCCAGAAACCCCTGCAGAGCTTCATTGATGAAAAATTGAAATGCTGCAGGAGCGTTACACAACCCGAAGGGCATCACTGTGTAATCGAAGAGTCCGAATTTAGTTTGGAATGCCATCTTCCACTCATCCCCCTTCATCACTCAGATCAAGTGGTAGGCGCCCCGGAGGTCAGTTTAGTATAAGTGGTCAACTGACGTACCAGATCTAAATGTACTGGGATCTACGGAAGTGGATACCAAATTTTTTATGGTCACTTTGTTCACTGCGCGATAATCTATACAGGCGCGCATCCCGCGTTTCTTCTTGGGCACGTAAATGCTCTTTTAAAATTGCACTGTCACTTTTTGTAGTACATGAGCTCAAGCAGATTTCCTGAAGCACATTTAGGCAAGTAACTACAATAATATTGTATAATGTTCCGAAATGCATTTGTCTTTTCAAGATAAGCACTTTGCCAAAATATGAGGTCTGAAATACACCAGCTGTTCTAGAAAAGCGTGGCGCTCTAAGAGCAAACTCCCTGGAGAATACTAGTCACTCAGCTGCAGTCTTTTCCGGAGTGCTGGAGGAAAGCCTGGTGTCAGCTGGTACAGGAACAAAGAACAGAATTGCCTCAAAAGTCCTGAATACAAGGATGACAGCAGGGGCTGGACTGCCAAATCAGATGCTGAGATCAGGAAGCAAAACAAAGTTAAGCAGGGAGGCATGCTTCACTTTGCTATTTATAGCCAATCAGGAAAGTAGTTGAGTTTCTACATGTAGATGAGTCACCACATCCAATTACAAGCACATGTCTACACCACACCCAAATTAGAAACACAAGTCTACACCTGTTCACATTAGCAAACAAGCATTGGTAAAACAAGCATGGATAAAACCAATTGTGTAACACAGCACATTATGTTTACTTAGAAACATGAAGGTTTAACCAAGAACAGAGATATGATTTAACCTTAATCCCTGGGGATGCTGACAGATAACACAGGAGGCACCATGGGGATTCCTGGCAGTGTATGCCAACGGTGGTGTTGTTGGCGCCATTGACCAAGTGTATCCTTTGTGTCTCTCCTCCTTTTTGTTTTGTCACCCTGTCCTTCTGTGCATTAGCATCATCTGGCGGAGAAGCAGAGGCACCGGCGACGGAGGGAGCTGCATCCCACAGGACCCATGAGGCCAAATCTACCGACGGTGAGGGCACCAGTGGGACGGAGGGCAAGGGGAGCACCACGGCAGAGACAGGAGGGGACAGTTTGGACATGGATACCTCCTCCGATGGGAGCTCCCTGGTGGTGGCGGACACTTCTGTGACCACCCCAGCTACAGGTAGAGCACCCACCCCTGTTCCAGCACCGCCCTCCCAGCAGCCCCTCAGCAGGTTTCCCATGCCCCATCACCCAGGAGGGTGGGCATCTCCTTCGCCCCAGGCACCTCAGGCCCTGCCCCAGTTAGCCCTGATGCCCTGAGTGAGGAGGCTATTGACCTCCTGCGATCCATCTCTGTTGGGCAGTCAACATTTGTGAATGCCATCCAGGGTCTGGCAGCCCAAATGCATCAGACAAATGCATTCCTGGAGGACATTCACACTGGCATGGCGGCTCAACATAGATCAATCCAGGCTCTGGCTTCCTCTCTGATGGCAGCCATTGTCCCTGTTTCCCCCTCATACTTCCTCTACCCAATCCCAATCCCATTCCCCTCAACCTTAACCTAACCCAACCACACAGTCAGACCAGCATGCACCCAGGTCAACACACAAGAGGGGACTTGGCAAACACACGCACCACACTTCATCCCACAGGCACTCACACAAACATCATCCAGAATCAGACATACCAATATCCACTTCCTCCACTGTGGCCCCCTCCTTCCTTGTCGTCCACCTCCCTCCCAGTTTCTTCTCCACTCACACCTGCATGCACTACATCCTCATCCACTACCCCATCACCAGCACACCTAACAGGCCACACCCTTCACTGCCAGTCAGCACCCACACTTCCATGCACACGTCCCTGTGTCCTCTCCCACTGTGCCTGTGCCTCCTCCTCCCAAAGTACACAAACGCAAGCACTCAGACACCCAACAGCCATCCACCTCACAACAGCATCCAGCCCATGAACCTGCACCCAACCCATGAACCTGCACAGCAGACTGACACCTCCTACAACCACTCCCTCTTCCTCCACTCCCAAACCATCTCCCTCTTCCCGTCCCAATGTCCCTAAGAAGCTTTTTCTTTCAAACATTGACCTCTTCCCTAGCCCTCCCCCCCATCCCTCGCATCAGGCCAGGGATGTCAAAACCCAGACAAGCATCTCAGCCACCCAGTCCATGGGCACATTAGAGTCCACAGCTTCTCCAGAGGGGAGAGGATCCAGGGCACCAGGCAGCCACACTAAAAGGGTGCTTGCACCAAGTGCTGCAAGGAAAGGCAGGGAGGTACCCTCCGCTGCTGCAAGGAGGCACTACCAGCTGCTGCAAGTAAGGGCAAGGAGGCACCTCCAGCTGCTAAAAGGAAGGGCAAGGAGCAGTCCCCAGCTGCTGCCAAAAGGAACAAGGAGCCATCCCCAGCTGCTGACTTATGCAAGGGGCCTGCACCAGCAGGCATAAAGGACAAGTGGCCTGGTACTGGAACTCAGTCGGAGCCCCCACCACCCACCATGGAGGTCCAGCCATCTAAGGCTGCAGGGGGTGGGCTGGAGCCTCCCTCCACATCTGTCAGCACCACCTCCAGCCCCACTGCCCGCAGCAGCCCCAGTGGGCAGCCGTCTGAGCCTGCTGGGGAAGGGCTGGAGCCTCCCCCACCACTGCCAGCACAGCCACCAGCACCACCACCAGCACCACCGCCAGCAGCAACCCCAGTGGGCAGTTGTCTGAGGCTGCAGGGGAAGGGCTGGAGCCTCCCCCCACCACTGCCAGCACCACCACCAGCACCACCGCCACCAGCAGTAGCCCCAGTGGGCAACCGTCCGAGGCTGCAGGGGATGGGCTGGAGCCTCCCCCCACCACGGCCAGCACCGCCACCAGCACTGCCACCCTCAGCAGCAGCCCCAGTGGTTAGCCGTCCGAGGCGGCACGGGAAGGGCCGGAGCCTCCCCCCACCACTGCAAGCACTGCCAGCAGCACCACCACCACCAGCAGCAGCCCAAGTGGGCAGCCATCCGAGGCTGCAGGGGAAGGGCTGGAGCCTCCCCCCACCACTGCCAGCTCCTCCATTAGCAGCACCACTGCTACCTCTGAGCAGCCATCACAGCCGGCAGACAGTGTGTAGTCTTGCATACATGGGCTGCTGTGTGGCCTGGCCCCTGTAAATCCTGTGGGTCTGACACCCAGGTGAGAGACCCAAGATCTGCGTCACAGGGCACAATGCCCCCTCCAGAACCAGTGGAAGAAGCCATCCGCTCACCCCATCCTCCACAGGATGAAGCTCACTGGGCACAATGCCCCCTTCAGAACCAGTGGAAGAAGCCATCCACTCACCCCATCCTCCACAGGATGAAGCTCACTGGGCACAATGCCCCCTCCAGAACCAGTGGAGAAGCCACCCACTCACCCCATCCTCCCCAGGATCAAAATCACAGGGCATGATGACCCCTCCAGAACCAGTGGAGAAGCCTTCCACTCACCCCATCTTCCACAGGATGAAGCTCACTGGGCACAATGCCCCCTCCAGAACCAGTGGAGAAGCCATCCACTCACCCTATCCTCCACTGGATGAAGCTCACTGGAGACAATTCCCCCTCCAGAACCAGTGGTGAAGCCATCCACTCACCCCATCCTCCACAGGATGAAGCTCACTGGGCACAATGCCCCCTCCAGAACCAGTGGAGAAGCCACCCACTCACCCCATCCTCCCCAGGATCAAAATCACAGGGCATGATAACCCCGCCAGAACCAGTGGAGAAGCCTTCCACTCACCCCATCCTCCACAGGATGAAGCTCACTGGGCACAATGCCCGCTCCGGAACCAGTGGAGAAGCCATCCACTCACCCTATCCTCCACTGGATGAAGCTCACTGGAGACAATTCCCCCTCCAGAACCAGTGGTGAAGCCATCCACTCACCCCATCCTCCCCAGGATAAAGCTCACTGGGCACAATGCCCCCTCCAGAACCAGTGGAAGAAGTTACCCACTTGAGAGACTGTGGCCTTCTACTCCCCAGGACCACGCAGTGGACAAATCACCCACTTGAGAGACTGTGGCCTTGCACTCCCCAGGACCAAGCAGTGGGCAAGTCACCCAATTGAGAGACTGTGGCCTTGCACTCCCCAGGACCAAGCAGTGGGCAAATCACCCACTTGAGAGACTGTGGCCTTGCTCTCCCCAGGGCCAAGCACAGGGCATGTTGCCCACTCCAGAGCCTGTGGGCAAGTCACCCACTTGAGACACTGTGGCCTTGCACTCCCCAGGATCAAGCATAGGGCATGTTGGCCCCTCCAGGACCAGTAGCGTTGTACCATCTTCCGGCTGAGTGCCCCCCATTCCCTGTCCCCCTGAGGTGCGTGGCTATTTTAGACCAGATGCCCCTGCAGTGTTCTCTCTGTGTTTTTGCAGGAGTAAGGTGGGGCCTTGGACTATGTGATGTGGCCCTGTGGCCCACGGACATTGAGTACTGGGCAGTGTCCCTACATTTGTAAATATGTATATACTTTTTTATTTGGATGCAAGTATTTATACTATTTTATCTTATTACACTCACTTTAATCAATTCCTTTTGTCCTTGCCTTATTCCTGAGGGGTACGGGGTAGTTATGTAATGTTACTGCATCTGTTTGTGTGTATGGTCTTGGGTGTGTGTGTGTCCCTCTCTTTTTCCTTCCCCCCTCCCCTGTGTGCTAGGCAGAAGTACTCACCGTGATCGTCTTCGCCGGCGTTGGTGTTCGTAATTGAGCAGAAGGTAGAAGAGCATGGGGAACACATGCAACTCGGGCCCCCTGGTGGTGTGGTTCTTCCCTGAGTCTCCATAGGTGAGTCGTTTCTCTTCTGTGTTCTGTTTCCACTAGGCATTTGATGTCGTTGGTATTACCCGGAAAAGGTGGCATATTGGTGTCTCATGATACAGTGGGCGGAAAATTGTCTTCCACCTGGCTGTAGGAGGTTACCGCTGTGCTGCCTGTTGCTTTCGCCCTTGCGGTCAGTGTGTTAAAGTGTCTGTCTGAGTGGTTTCCGCTGTGTTCATAATTTCACATTTATTAATGCCGGCCTGTTGGCGGTATTACAGCCACTTTACCACCAACCGCCAGGGTCGTAATGAGCACCATTATGTCTAGCCAACAGACAGTTAAATCCCTCTGTAACCAAGACATAAAGTGGCCGTTGGCCTTAGTTGCTAGGGAGTCAGGATAGATTTCCCAGTGGAACAATCACCGGATGTGAGAAATTGGGTTGTTGATTGAGGAGGGTGTGAGCCATTCTCAAACAAGAGCCACAATCCTTGTCAGAGTGATGCACAAAAAGTCACTAAATTAACCTGTGCTTAACTCTCTGCAATCTTTGCAAATAAGTAGTAAAACATAACTTAGAGGCAATGTGTGAAGTATTAATGCAGCTCACAAACAGTAATAAAGTGAAGAAATAATACAAGAAAAATCCCACACCAATAAATAAAATAAATTGAGTAAAACATATCAAATTATTTGAGCAATAAGTGCTGAACCCCACTTGCACCCACTGTCTGAAATTAAGCTTAGAGTCAGACTGATATTTACTTGAGGAAAGTTTCCAATCACAGGAATCCAATATTCATTGCATAGCTATGTTGCAGTACTTTTGCAATTTAAGATGTTTTTTAACTTTAATTGCTTATTGACATTTCTTTACATGAACAGCTCATATTTTGAAGCACATGCAATATGATTTTAATGCCAACAATATTATAGTAGATGTCAAATTATACACGTAGTAATTTGGAAGTTTAGACCAGATTTTTATCAATGTTAAAGAACACAATACTTAAAAACATGATTTACCAAATATCAAAGGAAACACGGAAGGATCAGAAGGAGGCAGGTGATTTATGCCTAGTTTATTATCTATAAAAATGCATGCATTTCACATCACATAACTTGGAATATTTGTTTGCTCTCATATGGCAATTATATTTAGAAAACTAGTCACTCAAAACATTCTTGTTGATAGATGTGCTAAATGATGGGTGAAAGCCATGACAGAATGGTGAGTGATTTGTCAATGACCTGTCCTGCGGTGTTGTAATGTAGAGTAGTTGAAAAGTAAATTTCCGGGAAGAGCTACTTTATGGCTGTACTCAGGTGCCCTGTGTACTGTCCTTTCACATGTGTGTATTAAGAAATTAAGAACATCCAATGAAATTTGCTCATATGCTGATGTCACACAATTGAACATCACCATAGGTGAGAAACTTGAAGAAACCAGACAGAATTTATCCAGCTGTCTAGAGGAAGTAATAAGATGGATGAGTGTGCATTGTTTAAAGCTGAAAAAACATAGATTCTGCTTCTAAGGGGTGCCAATGACATTTGGGACACATCATGATGGCCGGTGCCCCTTGGATTTGCCCCCAAGCCCAAAAAAGTGGTAAGAAACTTAGGAGTGCTAATTGACGCGTCTCTAAACATGAAGGAACAAGTCATTGCAACATGTGGCAAATGCTATGGTTTGTTGAAACATCCTAATAAAACTGTTCTACTGAATCCCTGGAAATAAGTGCAGAACCATTGTACAAGCCCCAGTGGTTAGTAGACTGGACTACGGAAATGCCTTACATGTTGGGATGTCGGACCATCTCTTCACCCGCTTACGGGTGATTCAAAATATGGCTGTGAAACTAATCGACGACAGAGATAGGTATAGTTCTGCTCTGCTTGCCTTAGGACTCTCCAATGGTTGCCCACCCAGATGAGGGCAAAATTCAAACTTTTATGTCATGCACACCGGGCCCTTCATTACATTGGCACTGTGCTTCTTCGATCTAAAATTGAGTTTTATACTCCTACGAGAAACTTGAGATCTGCAAATCTTGTCCTCACCAAAATTACCTACTTGGCAGCAGCACACTGGAATCAATTGCCCGTAGATCTTCGCTGCACAAATGATTATTTCAGATTTAGAAATAAGGTGAAAACATGACTCTTTCCAAACTAAACACTGGCTTTTGCATCCACCCAGAGTTTCCAGAGATGTTACGTGATGAGTTATACCGCCGTGATATCCTTGTTGAATGAATGTTGCTCTCTACAAAAATGGAAATAAATAAATAAATATGTTCACAGATTGGCAGTTGGAAATTATTTCATTTCTCATTTGCAAGTCGGGTTTTTACATCAATACTAAAATTGTGTCCATGAGCTAGGACTGTGAAGAGGGCTATAAAACTTTAATGTCAATTGCAAAAATTAGATAGTCTTAACAATTGGTATAATCTTCTTAACAAAAATCACTGATTCACAAACTATATTTTGTAGTACCTACAGTAGGATTTCTAATGGACAATAAAATGCAATTGATAAATCTATGTCACCTCACGTATCTTTTCTGTGCCCTGATCTCGGCTACCATATGCATGCAAACTAGTAGTAAATAGGGTGGGGAAGTGGGGGTAGTAGGAAAATGTGGACTATTTATTAGTAACTGTAAGGGGAGTAGGGAAATTTAAAAAAAAGGTTTGGAAAGGACATGCTAATACAAAACTACAAACCTTCTAAGGTTACTCGAGACATAAAGTTGTCTGAACAGGTTCAAATGTACTCCAGCCTAACCTCGGAGTAAGCAAACAGCTTAATTAATTAACTTGATTAGCTATAGTTAGGGTAACCAGAGATACGGACGTTTGTGAGTTTTGTCTCATATTAAGTTTGCACCTTTCAACAAATGTTTGTGAAGCTTTGCAGACCTTCTGCCTCAGTGTCATTGTACTAGTCCTGAAAGTTTTGCAGCCTTTTGAGAAGTGGGTACCAAGAAAATAGGGAGGTCCCAAAACCAGCTTAAAAGCTAATGCATTTTCCATAGACTTTTATATTTCATGTAGTGCAAAAACCATCAGCTAGATTTTCTGAAATTTGTAAATATTGCATTGTAGGGGGTAGGGATGATTCTTCGGGTAGTTCTGACATGTACAAGAAGTAAATGTTAAGTTTTAAGGTATTTATTTTAGATATATCGTTTTCCACTCCAGTACCGTGGTACATAGCGAGGACAAGGGATTAGATAATTGGCTAATGTGTACTTTTCCAAAACCTCATTGAAGTCATATTGATTTTTGACAACAATTGCAGTGTGTTTTGTGAAAGAACATTAAAATGAGTTTGAATAAAGAGTTTTGACTTATAATTGTAATTAGACTGAGGTTAGTATAGGTGTGGTATGTAGTGAATAAAGTTTGGAAATGTCTTAATGTGTTTTTTAAAATGTACAGAGTACTGTGGATTAGCCATGTGACACTGGAGGGAGTACTTTGGTACAGTATTAGTATTTGTTAAAAAACAACTCATATATAGTGATATTTACTGATGTTACTGTTAGGTTGGTTCTTAAAATAGCCTGTTTTTAAAACATTGCATTTTGGATTTAAATAGGCTGCAGTGGGAGGTGGCAGATGTTACTTATGAAGATGTTATTGCCAGCTGCAGTGAAATGTGCATCATCTGCATGATAAAGGGAATTATTTGAACATATAGGAGCATATTTACAAAAAAGATGCTCAGGGTAGCACAACAAGTGACCTTGCTGTGCCGCTCTGCACCACAGGGAAAGGTCATAAATACACTGTATTTATTAAATGCGGTGAATTTCTGTCCATTGCCCCTGTGCTGGTGCACAATTTGGTGCCCAGTCCCAACGCAGGTATCCTTGCCTGCAGTGCATGCAGGATTGCTTTTGTTCAGGAATGGGCACCTTCCTGCAAAAAAACTATCTATGGAGGCATTTTCCTCTTTCTATGCGTGCTGTGGAATGCAGCACACATGGAAAGAGGAAAAAGTGAGGAGAAATAAAGAGGTTTCTCCTCGTTGTGTCTTCCCGGGGGTACGTAAGATTTTGACACATTCCCAAAGTTACATTGCCTTGTAAATCTGGAAATGCATCGAAACCCATGGGTGTTGTGTGTAAAAGGCCATCGCAACACCCATGGATCAGCCACTGACGAGGTGTAAGGCAATGCAGAGACTTGTGCTGCATTGTCTTACACCATATCTATGAGGCCATGAAAAACCATGGAAAGTGGTTTTGCGTAGCCTCCTAAATATGGGTTTGCACTCTGCACCGTCAGAGTTTTAAATAAAGGGATGCACCAGTGGTGCATGGGGCTCGTAAATGTGCTGCTTAATGTTTAGACGATATATGGAGGACATGTTGTGATCGCATAGGAATATAGACACTGTTTTGTTGATATGTCTGTGTGTTTTCTCATACTACAATTCATTTTCAATTAAGTTATTATTATTTTATCCTTTTACAAACATTGGAGTAGACAAAATGGGTGGCCAGTGTCTTTGCCTCCACAATGAATAATTATAAAATAGGGCTGCTCACAATTAGTAAGTGATGACAACAGAGGTAGGATTACCCACCAATGTGACATCAACATTTCACATACCTATATTAGCCTCAGTTCCCCTTTTTGGGCATACTTTCTAGCCCAAAATGCACAACTTTGTCCAACTATTCAGACACAAAGCATATTCTTTGAACACAACCAAATACCTTTAATTAGCAGTGAGTGAATACAGTAAAGTTAAAGTTTTATGTACTACCTTATAACACTAGCCAATGACTTTTTATGTAATATTATATAGTTATGAAAGAAACAGGCTTACTGGTTCAATATGATTTGTGGCTGGTAATGTAGCCCTAAAACTAGTAGAGAAGGCCATTAATTCCTAAAAAGACTATAAACTTTTAGCATACAACAGAAAATAAACAACTATTTCAGTTCAATTGAAGGTACCTCCGTACACAATCTTCTCACTTCACTCACCACACTTCAATAACTATAACTCACCACTGTACAATGCCCTATGTTCTGCCAAATTATGTAATTTCAGATGTCATAAGTGTTGTTCATAATGCAAATATCTCACATGCTCTAACTTCTGTAATATGCAAGAGTATAGGTAGTGCATGGAGAAGGTGTGTCCAATAGTTAATATAGTATGGCAAGTGAGGTGAGAAGCCCTGTATGGGGGTGCCTGAGCTATATGAATTTCAAGGTGATGCATAAGTATAAATGTGAGTTATAAGTACGACAAATATTAGTTTAAAGTAATGCATAAATGCTAAATTTAAAATATGACAATTTGTAATGTTTGTGTAGTCTAAGGCGGGTTTGTCTAGCAAACATAAATTAAGTTTTCCTAGATATAACTTATCTTTGATTTTCGTGGAAAAATATATATGCATATGTGCAAAAAAGAAGAAAGAACAAGGGATAGTTCCCAAGTTAAAGTGGAGAGATGCTCCAGTGTAGAGCACCCAGTAACACCAGAGACACTCTACATTTGCTAACATCAAATGTCAGATTTTCTAGCAAAGTTTTTAAGCATAGGATTAACAGTGCCACCCACACCTGATTCTTTCGAGAAGACGTTGTCACTAACTGACCTCACATGACCATAAAATGAGCTGCATATCTATGACACACAGCATAAAGGTTCAGGCAAGGCAACTGCTGTGACAGCTGCTGTTGCTCCACTGGTGATGGATAGTCTTGAGCCTTGGGTCTTCAGATAGGTCTTCAGATAGGACTTCCTTTTGAAATGTTTATGGTATTGAAGTTGGCAAGTTGTTCTGCACCCTAAGATACATGATTTGTCGCATTTAAGGATTTAAGATAAAAGTTTAATTGGACTTGGCTACACAGCTGAGACAGCTAAAGGTACCTGACTGCATCTGAGGGCGGTAATCTCATAACATGAGGCACTCGTGGTCAAGTGGATAATCTATTTTTTTGCCTCGGGATCATAAGATTGTGAGTTAAATGCATCCATAGTCCAGTTTTGCTCGTCCATTTTCATTTTTTAATTTAAAAGTTAATGTTCTGCTGTAATCTTTCGAAATACTAAAACAGGCATTTCTATGTCTCTGATGTTGTGCTACAGGTCAAACTGCTTGATCTACTCTGCTTGGAAACCTTACCATTAAACTATTCTATTGGATCAAGGGGCAGGCAATGGCTTTGTCCTGCTGGGGTGGAAGCTTATCCTATGTCCCCTTTACCGTTTTTCCTGCTATTCCTCTGCCTTTCTAGAGCCGATGCTTCATTCAATTTGATTAAACACCTACTCCTGAGGTCTGTCTGAGACCAGTTGGTAATGGACTCTAGTCCCAGGGCATCCTTCCTACCTTCAATCATCCTTCCTACCTTTCATCATTGTGTAGTTGTTTTCGTGGGGCATGTTGGCTTCTATTCAACACGGTCTTTTGGCTGCTAGAAAGTAGTGTTAATAACTGGGGAAATGATTCACTGTTAGGCATGAATACTTCTGATCATCTGCCTTAAGTATCTTACATATGGATTACGATAACAGTAGCTGTTTGCCTTTCGTATTGCAATGCCTTTCACTCTTCCAGTGCCATTCATAAGCCATGTCCATGGGTAAAGCCATCTAAATAAGTAAAGACATTCATAAATAAATAACTGTATAATAAAAATAACAAAATCAAACTTTGTTGAAACCCTAGATGTACATGTCACTGTTTAGTATTGCCATCTTAATGTGAAACCGTTTGTATTTTCTACAGACTAGGGCAATTATATTCTGAAACCAAATTTATTACCTGTGATACTTGTCTGTTATTTGAAAATGTCAATGTTGTTTACTTGGTCTCCTATTAATATACTTCCACTGTTTGATGCAGTTATCCTTGTCGCTGTATGTGATTTTTTCTGCAGTTGTTGTTTGAAGAATGTGACTGTTTTACCTGGGCTTTGGCTTCATCAATTCACTTTTGAGATTACAGATAAAGGAGTAGGCATTGGTCCTTTTATGCTTGTGTTTTCATTTTGCATATGAAAAAATTATATGTTCCCCAGTGATTGCCAATTCCGTGAGTGCCTTGAGCAGGTTTAATGAGGCCTCGCTGCTGTTAGGCAGTGTTAGAAATGGGGTCTTTGGTTGACAGTCAGGTTACCCCCCTGTTCAAGCAAGGACCCTCACTCTAGTCAGGGTAAAAGAGAATCACCCTCAGCTAACCCCTGCTTACCCCCTTGGTAGCTTGCAGGCGGCGTCACCAGATTCAGCAGCTGCGTCTGTCCGAAGTCGTCCGAAGTTGATTTCCTTGGATTTCCACCAGCTTTCCTTTCAAGGGCCCAGGGACTGGATAGGGCACCACTTGTCAGAGCAGGAGTCTCTCCAGAGACTCCAGGTGCTGGCAGAGAGAAGTCTTTGCTGTCCCTGAGACTTCAAACAACAGGATGCAAGCTCTAAATCAAGCTCTTGGAGATTTCTTCACTAGATGGAAGGCACACAAAGTCCAGTCTTTTCCCTCTTACTCTGGCAGAAGCAGCACCTGCAGGATAGCTCCACAAAGCACAGTCACAGGCAGGGCAGCACTTCTCCTCAGCTCTTCAGCTCTTCTCCAGGCAAAGGTTCCTCTTGTCTCCAGAAGTGTTCTAAAGTCTGTGCTTTTAGGTGCCCTTCTTATACCCAATTTCTCCTTTGAAGTAGGCCTACTTCAAAGTAAAGTCTCTTTTAAATGCGAAATCCTGCCTTGCCCAGGCCAGGCCCCAGACACTCACCAGGTTCTACTATTATTGTCACCTTTGTTCCGATTTCCTCCTGCAGTCTGTGGAGGAGACTTCAGTCATGTCACACTTTCGTTGAGAGGGTCAGTTTCATTTTTCCTCACACGTATTATTAACTCATTGTTAAGGTGCTGCCGCACACATTTGAACACTTCCAGAGGCCCACTGCACTGATTAAACAGTCGTACAGGCGGGCTGTCCTCTCTCGGGGTTGCTAGCCGCAGATCTGCATCGGTATCACTAGGGCGCTGTAACCGCGGAGACCCTTGCGATTCGTGTCTCGTTCATTCCCCATTCTACTGTGTGTAAATTGTCTGGCGGTTTTCCCTAATTGCCATGCTGTTTTTGGACTTGCTCAGGCCCCATTTAGAGATCGGCTCTAGTAACACAGGGCAATGCACCAGTGTGCTGGGTTCTTTGACTACACGGGAACACCAATCTGGAGGTACTTGTCCCAATTTTTCCACTACGACGCAGGTTCCTACAATTCCGGTGGGTAGGACAGGTTTACAAGCTCACAGCATTCTTCCTTGGTGTTTCACTACGGCTTGAAAGCTGGCAGTGGAACTGTTACCACCCAGGGGTGTCAGGCTAATAATTTACCTGGACAATAGTCTATTCTTACACCATGAATTAGCATGTCTCTGGAAGGTTATGGAGATGACACAATCTCTTCTGCAGGACCTCAGCTTCATTGTCAACAAGCAGAAATGAAAGTTCAATCTATCACAATTGATGTGTTTCCTGGGTTTTCTTATCACCTTTGTACAGCAAATGCTCAACTATCCCCACAAAGAAATAATGGTGATCAGAAAGAAACTGAGACTCACTCTGACAGAAAGAGTACCTATCACTCAGCTAACTGGCCAAGATAGTAGGACTTCTAGCATCTTCTATCACAGTGAGTTTCTCAAGTCCCTCACAACACCAAGCACTTCAAAGCATCTTGTTTACACAAAGGACTTTACTAAGTGGCAAAGGCCTGACTCTCAGCAGAAGCAATATTAGACTTCCAGAGTTGGATGGACCACGTGGTAGCATGGAAGGGTAGAGACATTTTTGACTCTGCTCTGACCTGGTCATCAAATTAGAATCAGACCTTTCAGGGTGGGTGGTCCATTGTGAAAATGTTTCCATTGATGACCTGTGGTTGGAGCAGGAAAGGGAGCTGCACATCAACTGCTTATTACTGCTTGCAGGATTTCTCACCATGCAGTCCATCACAAGGGACAGAGTGTTCTGCTCCATTCTTTTTAAGAGGATTTTGGGCACGTCAGAGTACTTGCAGGAAAAACAGAATCACGTTGCAGAATGGAATTCCGGTCACCTTGAGGATTTCAACATATGGAAGCTGGACCCAGCCATATTCCGGGCAATTATGAATAAGTGGGGTTTCTATGGGGTGGACCTGATTGGGTCTCCACCACCCGTTGTCTGAGTTCCTTATTTGGAGGCCAGATTCTCTGGTGCAGACAATTAATGCTTTCATGTAGTACTGGATCCAGTTCAGAAGGGTATGCCTTTCCCCTATTTTCTTTGATAGCCAGGCTGACAGGACAGGTTAGACAGCAGAGGACATCCTTGGATACTGTGACTCTGGTTCGGAGATCTCACACATAGTTTCCAGTTCTTCTGGAACTTTCTATTGATTCTCCAATCCTACTTCCTGAGCATCCAAATTTTCTGTCGATCTACCAATAAATAATATGGATTTGCTTGGTGCAGATGATCCAGCTGGTGTCTGGTATGGAATTTTGATACTGTGGGGGCAAGTATACTGCAGGTTTTTAATTTTTTTATCAGAACTCTCACAGGGTGGTTTTGCCAACTGTACAATCAATAAGTTCAGGCCGGTGATCTCAGCATGTCATGAAGTGATCAACGGGATGCTGGTGTGGGAGTACCCTCTTGTTTGTCATCTTCTCAGGAGTGTTAGGTTATCCAAGCCCCTCTACTCTAAGCATTCACAACCCCAGCATGTGAATTGTCGTTCTATGTCTGTTTGAGTCCTTGAAAAATAACAGGTTTCTGTTCTGGAAAAAGTTAACAGGTAGGTTTGTTATTTTTCTGTGTTATATTTTGTGAAAGTATGTATCAGATGTAAAACCCTTGAATATTTATGTCAGGATTTTCACCCTGGAGGGAATGTCGCGGAATACCAAGACTAATATTAGGAAGGTTCACTATCCAGCTGCAATCACATGTGGTACAATATGTTCAAGCTTATGAGGCATTATGAGAGGATCTCTGGCCTGCATGATCTTTAAAAATGCCCCTTCAGATTCCATGAACCCCAGGTGGGTTCACGGGTAACGACAGAAGTAGGTATTGATACCTCCGCTTTTGGTGTCTACTCAGTGAGAAGTGCTGTGTCTTCCATGTCTTCCTCCATTAGAGGGCTTCTGCAGGATATTTTAAGGCTGACTGGTCATCGATTCTGCTTTAAAAAAGTTGTATTGTAAGCCAGTGATGGATGTGGCATCTTTGGTAGTCAGTAAGCTTTAAAGAAGCATAAACTGACCCCAGGGTTCTGACAAAGAATGTACTTTTTTATAGCTATTGTGAAGGAAAGCTGAAATTCCATTAAGGGCAGAGAGGTGAGGATTATCTCACCCAAGAGGGAACTGTGCATATGTACCTTCCCAGATAAGTTTTTGGAAGAGATTGGTCACACTGGGCTAAGTATACCAAATCCAGTCTTCTTATTTTCCTATACAGAGCTTGACATGCATTACCTTATTGGGTGATTAGTGCAAATATTTTAATTTTTGATAGTTTATCTTGAAAAGAGTCAAGTGTATTGCCTATTGTAGCATGATGATCAGTTCATAGATAGTAATGATATCTCTAGTTTGAAGGTCCTGAACAGAAACAAGACTATGAGTGAACGGATGCTTATAATTAGGCCTTACACATGAAGAGATTTGAATAGCTGTTCCTTGGTGAGGTTCTTATGTGATGATCGCTGCATCAGATTGGTGGACTCATTAATTTTCAGGTTGTACTCTTGAGGGTTAGAAGAACAAGAAAAAGAGATATTAGAAATTGGGTTTCTGGTTGACAGAGGTATGCACCCTGTTCAAGCAGGATCTAAGACGTTAATCAGGGTAAGTCAGATACACACCATAAATTAACCTTTGCTCACCCTTTGGTAGCTTGGCACGGAGCAGGCAGCCTTAACTTAGGAGGCAATGTGTAAATTATTTGTGCCACACTTAAAACAGTAAAGCAGTAGAAACACCACACAAAAATAATCCAAACCATGTTAGCAAAATAAAGTGTCATTTAATTAACAAAACAAGACAAAAAAGACAAAAGTCCAATAAGTATAAGTCGAGATACAAATTTTAAAATAATATCTGCTAAGATAGCGCTGAAAACCTTAAAGCACAAATGAGGGCTCTCTGGTCGCTCTAAACTCTGTCAAATATTAAAAGTTAAGCCACCTGTGAAGGAGTGCGGGTTGAATATGGAGTCAGAAACAGGGACCAAAATTGTCAGTTTGAAACATGACATTTTGGATGCAGGATGCAGCGATGTTGAAGACCCAATGTCAGGAGCAGAGGAGGCGATGCGCAGGCGATGCATCAGTTCCGATCTGTGCAATGGGGGATATGCCATTTGTGAGTCCTTTGACAATGAAGGTAATGCATTGTCATCGAACCACGCAGCCGGTGATGTGATGTCCTCAAGCAGCAATGCAGCGGGTCAAAGGAGATGCGTCAGTTTGACCGGAGCAATGGCAGCGATGGGTGGATTTTGCTGCTTCAGTACAGAGAAACCCAGTTCCAAGGTCCCAGGACTAGAATGGCACCACTTGGCAGGGAGGACCCAAAGTTGGCACAGTCCAGGTGCTCCTTTAGAGTTGCTGGAAGTCTTTGAGCTCCCTGAGACTTCAGAATAAGAGGCAAGCAGACAATCCCTTGGAGCCACTCTGCTTTTAAAAGATGTAGGTCCAGTCCTTCTCATCCAAGCAGAGAGGGCAGCAGACAGCAGGCAGGTAAGCACAGCAGAAAATCAGTTTTTCCAGAGCAGCAGTCCAGCAGTGTAGCAGTCCTTAAACAGCACAGCAGTCCTTCTTTCTGGCAGAGTATCCACAGGTCCAGAAGTGCACTGGTTTGGTAGGGTAAGATTTCCAGTTCTCATACCCAGTGGTGCCTTTGAAGTGGGGGTGACTTCAAAGAGGGGTCTATGAAGTGCACAGAGGTCCTCCCTTCCTGCCTTGGCTCCAGACTCACTACAGGGAGTTATACATTTCTTTGTGGTGGAGCTGCCTATTCTGGTAAAGGTGTCAGATCTTCCCTCCCATCCTGCCCAGGATGACCCATCAACATGTAGATGGCCATTCAGTCACATCGAGCATTCCTTTGTGCAAGGTTGTCGAGAGAGAATGCAGGAAACCAGCGCTCACCCCAGCCCATCGTATATTGGGGGCAGGCTGCAGGCACACAGGGCTAAGAGCAGGAAAATGAAAACTTTCTAAACGTGCCATTATCAAAATTGTAATAGTAAATCCGCCTTTACCATTAAAGAGGATTTATCATTACAATTCCACAATACTAAACATGATAGGTCCACTCCTTCTCAATCAGGAATTCCATTTTATTAACTGTGATAAGGAATCCCCAATGTTAACCTATGAGAGGGTTAGGACTCACAGTAGTGAAAAACGAATTTTCGTGTTTTTAACTATCAGGACATGTAAAACTTGAAAGTATATGTCCTGACTTTTAAATATATAGCACTCTGTCCTGTGGGCTACCTAGGACCTACCTTAGTGGTGACTTATATGCAATAAAGGTGGAATTTAAGGCTTATCCATGGGTTTTAAATACCAAGTCAACATGGCAGTGAAACTGCACACGCAGGCTTTGCAATGGCAGGCCTGAGACATGTCTAAAGGGCTACTAAAGTGGGTGGCACATTCAGTGCTGCAGGCCAACTACAAGCATTTAATTTACAGGCCCTGAGCACTTATAGTACACTTTACTAGAGACTTATAAGTAAATTAAATGTGCCAATTTTGGATACACCAATTGTACCATGTTTTGGGGAGTGAGAACATGCACTTTAGCAGTGGTAAAATGCCCAGAGTCCACGGCAAACATAAACAGATCAGCAAAAGTGAGGAAAAGTAGGCAAAAGGTTTGGGTAAGAACAACCTAAGGCTGACAGGTCTAACTCAAGATATCTTAAATATCCCGTAATAAAGAATGCTAAGTGCAACTGTAAATGAAGACTTATTTGCAATATCTCTGTATAACCAACTGCCTGTATTTTGATATGATACTAGGAAACCATGAAAAGTAAACATGTGAAAAATAAGTATCTCAGACATATCAGCACACTAATATTTCTCTTTGAGCTATGAATAACTAGCTCTTGCTTCTCCACTATTCAGTCCTTTCTAGAGACTAAGTTGAGCTTTAATTTCACTTCTGTAAAACTACAAAGCAAAAGATGCCATTAATATCTTGATGTTCCCTGCTCTTTGGTAATTTTATGCATATACTAGAAATCTAACACCATATGTATGAAAGTAATATTTATGCACATGAATAATATTGCTGTCTTTAGAATTCTTCCTGTCATCTCACAGGAAGTCTTGATTATAAAACTTGCAACCAAACATCAAGAGTTCAGATAATTGTTAACAGTGTTGAAGGATAAGTGTTCAGAGAATAAGTTCAAAAATGTGCTTTCATCAAAGCACAACTTTCAGGTTACTTCTTGGTAATCGAAATGACCGTAAGAATAAGACTTTAGAAGTAAGGTGTCTTGGGAAAGAGAAATCCGAGATAAAAGGTCCAGGCTGTCGTAACATTTTAGCAAAATTGCCAAGCAAATGATGCTACAAATCACAAGGTAGTTATTCCCAAAGATCCAACATGGCCACAACTGCTTCAACCAGAAAAGAGTTTATGGCCCTGGAAATGTTAGTTCATTGCTAGTGTACTGCAGCCCAGCGCATCATTCTCACACCTGCAGCCTGGGTTTAGTCAACATCAACTCTGCAGAATGAATGCCACCCTTTCCTTTGCTAAAAGACACTTAGAGTAAGTGATTTCAAAGTAATACTGCCCCACGCACAAACCACATTAAGTAGTCCCTAAATGCCTGCTTCCTGACAGGTGGTGATCTTGAGGATGGTTATAATGCTGTTGGTCGTGGGAGTGGTAGTGATGGTGGTCATGGTAGTGGTAACGGTGGGTAAGGAATGGTGTTGGTGGCAATAGTGGTGTCAATGATGGTGGTTATGGTGGTAATGGTAATATTAATATTTGTGGCAATGGTCATGGTGTGAATGAAGGTGGAATTTGGATTGGTGACAATGATGGAAATGATAATAATAGGAATGGTTGTGGTAATGGTGTTGGCAGTAATGGTAATAATGGTGGTGATAATGACTGCAGCAATGGTGATGATGGTAATGTTGAAGGATACATGCTGCATTTTGGCAAGGCAAGTAGTACCTGCCTCTAATGCACAGCAGAGTTTTAGGTTAAAGTCCCTCAGATTTATTTTAAAATCTTTTATGATGTTCACGAACATTAGAAGACTATATTATTTTTTTTAAAAGAAGGTTCTTTCACACCTCCAGTTTTGGGCTATTTTTTTAAAATAATTTTTCCTGAGGTTTGGGAAAATCATGAGATTTGTTTTAATTTCCTGTTGGAAAATTCACATGTAGGCATTAAAGGCTCCATACCGCCACCTTTCTGCAGTCTGGGGCGATTTATAAATGAACTACCACTGCCTTGTAAAAGGTCAGCAATAGCAAATGTTCATATCCTCCACTTATTTTCTTAGCACAAAATGCTTCTTTGTGTCCATTTTGGATGTAAAGGTGCAATTTGTGCTAGGAAACCAGCACTAAATGTTGGGAGTAACTTGGGGGAATATCCTAGACCCGCGTGTGTATTTAGTAAGCATGAGCAACTTCTCACTACTCATGTTCTGTTGCATTTATCACTATTTCTTAGCTCAAAATCATCCCTGCTGCCATTCCATGTAATCTTGTGGAATTGTTAGGTAATTCCACATGATTACACTTCACAGAATTACGCAAGTCACACCAATCCCTCATTTTGACCAGCTTGGTGGAATTGGGGGATACATTGTTGACTGATATTTTCCTTTTGATATTTGTCCAGCAATTTCAGAGGTACATGCAGAGAAAAAGTTCCTATAGAAAATTCTATTGTATATGTGATAGAAACAATGTTTATGGACCACCAATTATGACTTTGGAACTGTTTGGTAACATTTGCACTAACAAGTGTGCAGTCTTACATGACCTATGGAGCTCCATTTCTATCATGTTTGGTGTGGGCGGGGCTAGGTGGCGAAAAGTTTATAAGGGTGCAAAAATGGGATTTCATATGAAGATGAAGGGTGGACACTTCCATAATTACATTTGAACATCTGTAACTCCTTAATATTCACTGGAATAAAAGTGCTTTCTTTTGCATGCAAGACATTAATGCAGCTTTATAAAAATCTGAAATTTGCTGAAAAAAACAGTAAAAGAAAAAGAAACAAAATTAAATTAGCAGGTTGTTGATAGTTATATAAATCATAGTTCACAGCCCTTATAATTTCTCAAATGATTTCATTTATTACAACACTGGTGAGAACACATATACCATTAATGTAAGGACAAGTGTAATGTGTGATTAACCCTCAGGATGCTTGGCACAAAAACACTAGTCAGGCTTAACTAAGAGGCAATGAAAAGTAAAGCTCGCAAACAGTAATGAAGTGAAAGCAAAACTCAAAAAAATCCCATAGGAATTAAAAAAAATAGAGTAAATGTTAATATATTAAATGATACCAGAATGTCAAACATCCAATCAGCAGAACTCAAACTGCACAATTATAACGTTTTATAGTAAGTATAGCACCGAAATGCACCACTCAAGTCATCTGATCGTACTAGACCAGGGGAAGTCTGAAGCTCAGACCAACAGCGGTGGAGTGCAGTCCAGGCACAAGGACCAGGTCAGTCCAGCTGAAAAGTTACCTTCTCAAAGTCTGGCATGAAGAATCCAGTTCACAGTGGAGTAGGCCATGATTAGCACAGAGAGCACAGCAGATAGTCATCGCTGTAGCGCGAAGAGCAGGCCAGGTGTCTCAGAAAGTCATTGCTGTGGTCCGAAGTTCCAAGATGTTCGTTGCTGGAGCTTTCCGACGTTGGCAGTCACCACGGGCTGGTGCGTGAAGTGCAGATCTCACATTGACAGTTATTGCTGGTGGTCATTGTAGAGCAAAGAGTTAAGTCCACCAGAACTTCATGTTGGAACAATCTCTGTGCAAACAGTCCCATTCACAGTTGTTAAGAACCAAACCTTGAGGGTTTCTCCTTTTTTTCAGAGAAGTGCACTCTGCCAAAGGGCCCAGCACCTTGGAAGGCATATTTTGGAGATCAGGGACTCCCTCTAGCAGAGGCAAGCAGAGCTCAGGCAGGTCCGGTTCCAGGTCCAGTTGCAGCAGGTCAGCTGGCCAGTTGCAGGGAGGCCTCTGGAGCTTGTTGTGCCCTCATAGCTCAGAACAAAAAGCCAGTCATTTAGTCTTTGGTGGTCACTCTGGTGGTCCTGGTTAAAAAAACAGGTCCAACCTTTCTTTCTCAGGCAACAGGGCAGCAAGGCAGTCCTACCAGCAGCAAGGCAGTCTTTCGTCTGAGTCTTCCATGGGTCTAGAAGTGATTGTTCAAGAGGGACAATATTTATCCCTTTAAAGCAGAGGAAACTCCCTTCCTTCCCCTACCCAGACTCCAAGAGGTATAGGGTAACAATCGGTTGCTGTTAATTCTCTTTATCTGTGTTCTGGAGACAATCCCTTTGAAACGTAAGAGGGGCAGGGAACAGCTCTTCCCCATCTATTGTCGTCTCACTGTCTGGGAGGAGTACACAACACCCAATCATGTGACTCAGGCTGCAGCCACCAAATGGTTAGGACAAGAAAACTCTAACTTTCTCAAAGAGGCATTTTCAGAACTGTGACAAAATCTGACTGTACTATTAAATAGGTTTTTAAATTACAAATCATTTGAGAGTAAACATTATTTTCCTATCTGCTCCCAAACTTAGGTTAGCACTTATTAAGTGTCATAGCATAACTCAATGTTATCCTACAGGATAGGCCTTGCAATGGTGAAAAATGATTTTGTTTTTCACTACCAGGACATGTACAATTTCAACTCATATGTTCTACTTTTCAAATACAATGTACCCTGCCCTATGAACCTTTAGAGCCTACCTTAGGGGTTACATATATGTAGTTAAAAGTAGGGTTTGGGCCTGGCAAAAGGTTCATTTTGCCAGGTCGAAATATGAGTTTAAAACTTCACTATAAGCTGCAGTGGCAGGCCTGAGAAATGTTTTAAAAAGCTACCTTAGTGGGTGGCACAATGAGTGCTGCAGACTCACTAGTAGCATTTAATTTACAGGCCTTAGGTACATGGAATACCATTTACTAAGGACTTATAGATAAATTAAATGCACAGTTTGGTTGTAAGCCAATTTCATTATGTTTAAAGGTGAGAACACAAGCACTTTAGCCCTAGTTAGTAGTGGTAGAGACTCCAAATGCGAACAAACATGAATTCAGTAAACCAGGAGAGCTGAAGGAAAAAATACTGGGTTGACTAAAACCCAAGCGTATCATGTCTAAAGGAAAGGTTGACATCTTGGTCTGTCCTTGAGGAACATAGCGCTTGTACAACAAGTACTAAGCATAAGTGGATTTTGTGCACCAAGAATAGCATGAGCATTGGCAAACTTAACATAATATTGTAGGCTCTTAAAATGTGGGAGGGGGAATGAGACCTTAGAGTGTAATTGAAGGATATACTATTTTCTCAATATATACCACGCAGAAATGGATAATGTTTGCACAAGATGGTCAAAAAATATATATTTGAATGACACATGTAATATGAGGAAAGTAAAGGTATGCTTCTTGTGTTTTTATATAATTAAAAGAGTTAATGATTTACATGGTGTGATCAGTAACAAATTTCTCACATGGTTCACTGGTAAGTAATGAACAATGTTTAAATGTAGAGATTAACCAAACATGAATTTACTTGTGAAGGGAGTTGTCCCTTCCTGCACAATTACAATCCTGTCTGCACCCTTGCACCATGATGCAAAGTTGCTTCCATTGACACTAGGCAGTTAAAAGTGTGCCAGTCCAAAGAGCGGACAGGAATACGCTATATAGCATTAAATATGGCACATTCCTGCAATCTACCTTTCACACAGTGCAGCAAGGTGTCTTGCTGAGTAGTGTGAACTTTGATAAATCTGCACAGAAGGGTCTACCACAAGTGGTTTAAACAAATCACTTAAATTAAAAAACATACTAAGCAAATCTCCAAGTACTAAATATTCGAAATAATAAAAAACTTTCAATTACAGAAACCTTCACTTAGCTGGTACAGACCAACAAGTGTGCATACGTAACTTACCACATATATTGTCATGTTTTTAAACGGAAGTCCACCATAGTGCAATTAGCAGTTGTTCATGAGACATGATAATCATTTTGCCCTGGTTTGCCCACCCAGAAAAACCAGTGCCTGGATATGGAGATTCTGGAAAGTGACATGCTTCCAAAATATCACATTTTCCTCCAAGCTCCTAGAATGTATAGGCATTACAATAGCAAAAAAATTGAAGTGTAACACCAGCTTGACCATCAGCCAGTAAGTTTCGGACCAGAATAGGGCACACACTCGGCAGTGACCACTTAACCAGTAAATTAGTCTTTCATTTTTGCTTTGGCCCTTATTGTGAGAATACAAATAAGATAAATAAATTTCCTGTTAAAAATGAACTATCCATTGCGTCCCTTCAGTGGATAATTGGATGTCCCTCAATACTTTAAGCTGCACACTTCCAACAGAGAACTCCTCACCCGAGGTAATGGGCCCCGCAGCACTCCACAGCCTCCTACCTTCATGAACTAGATCTTCCACTGGCTTCCAATTACAGAATGAGGTCTCTTAGGTAATTATGAGGTCCTCAAGCAAATCAACTGACAAAGATTTTGTTAGTGTGAAGATGCCTCACTTCGTTTCCGCTCATATGTAAACAGTGTGATGCAGAATGTGAATTCAGGAGTGTGGGAAATGTGATTACATTTAACCCGATCAAGACAGAGGTGGTGGTTATCAGGTAACACACTACTTCATGTGCCTTGAAACTCTGGTTGAGTAAGCTAGGCGCAGCAGCTGGGCATCATTCTACATCAAATATCACATCTTCGAACCCTGGTAGTAATTACAGCAGGCCATTTGCTATGGACCTGGTTGAAGGTGGTCAAGAGGGCCTCTCTGGCTTCACCTAAGTTCCAACACAGGTTCCATCTTGCTTTGTAGTACCCAGAAGCCCAGAAACGGTCTGATGCAGAAAGGTGCTAGAAACCATGCGCTTCAAGCTCTGTACTTGCTTCAGGAGGCACCGCAGATTGAATTTAACATTTTCTAGAAAAGCTGCCACTCAATATGAGAAATGTGGTGCCTTGTAGCTTCGAACATCTCTTACTGAATGAACCTTTATCTTAAATTCAAAACTGCTTCAAAGCTCATAAAGTATTTTTATTGGCCATTCCTTCAACATCCATTGGTCAAGAGTTGGAACATGTGACTAGCAGCTTACTAGCATTCCCCCTTCTCGCAGCATGGAACACTTAACTCGCTTATCCGCTTTGCAAGTTTAAATAACAGTGCAGTGGAAGTCCCTGTAATTATTCTAGAAAATACTGCAACGTTAGTCACATTAGGAGCCCGAAGAAGTATTTCACATTCACCGTACTAACCATATGAATACAATACTTTGCCAGAAAGAAACATGTTGGTCATGTGGTTTGAAAAATCAGGTCACCGTTCACGAACTAATTATCTTCACTTAGACTTGCATAAATCACACATTAATTAATTATAACGCACGATGACCATCCAACCATCAAATAGATATTACCCATAAACATATCAGACATAATTATGCGCTTTCCCAGCTGATCTGAAAGCATGCAATCAATCAGTCATAACTATCTGCCAGTCTGAAACTCTGAAAGCTTTCCGAAACTATTTTTTCCATCCGGAGCTCAAATAAAGCCAAAAGCGTCGTGGGCTGATTTAGTTATCAATTATATGCCATCAATTGGTATTTAACAGCTGCAAATATGTGTTGCGTTGGTTAGTCCTAGGCCCCTCAGGCTCGGTGTGCTGCTTTCAAATAGGTTTATTGTTCCTGACGGTTTGTGAGCTACCAAGAAAGCGAGTCCCTGACAATACAATATAATTCTGTTTCCTAAAATATAGCAGCTAAAGATTTCTACCGGAAGCTGTCATGATGACGTTTGCAATAGGAACAACAATTACTATCTGCAGTGTTTTGTATTTATGTTGCTTTCGCCAGGTATCAGACCTAACTAAACTCCCTTCCCTCTAGTCACAGGAGGGTGAGTGATGACCTGACTGAGTGAGAATGAAATTTACTCCTACCCTGGTGGAATCCTTCACAACGCTGCTGATCCCTAGCTCTGGGGCGGTTGTCTGAAGGGCCGATCGATTCAGTTCACACATGAGATCCGGTGCTTGGCGGTGGCAGCAACTGAAAAAAAGATCTGTCTATTTAAAAACAACGGAAAATCCACACTTTCCTGAAAAACACTTGTTCGAATTGTTCTGAATCTTCTTTTATACAAGTTAGGCATATTCGATGTAATAGTACTTATGTAAGTATAGCTAATACAAACGCAAATTATGGCAGCCAGCACCATTAGAAAACAGGAAGACTTGGCACAGGACCCACAAGGACTGTTATGGAGCATTTTTTGAGATGCCTGGAGAATCTTCAAGTATTACTAAAATAGCCTCCTTCACCATTTTACCTGTGATCCGTGACATTTCAATATCTGATTTTATAATAATATATTGCCAACCGCACATGGAATAAGTATTCCCTCCAGCGGTCGAAGGGGTTAAAATAGTGGTACAACGTCGCGAGGGGGAGTGTGCATTGCTGGTCGTGAGAGGTCATCGGATAGGGATGATATGGAGCGAGCAGATAGATGGCCAGGGGTGGTTGGCACAAACAGAGATGGAGGCAGGAGTGGGTTCTTTTAGATCATTTTATTTCGTTTTTATTGACCGAACCAGATTGTAGATTACATGCAACTTCTCTGAATTGGTGATATAATCATCTTAAGTAAGGCTATGAAGAATTTAAAAATAATATATATGACTCGCATGCAATAAAAGAGAACTGTGAAAAAAGTTGTAAAAGAGTGGAGCTGTGTATCAGTAAACTAAAACAGAAATGTAATTCCTGCTCACTTTCAATTCTAAGTTTACCTGTGTCCAGACATCATTCAGGGTGAATTTTGGTGCTACAAAATAAACCTCTAACCTGTCCCTGTTTTTAATCCAATTGCTCTGGGGAAAAGTTATGCCCATTCGTTTCAAATGCACCTTCTGTCTTCTTTGTGATACAAAAGCCCGAGTTTGCATGGCTTGTGGAAGTTTCTTCAGCATAATTTTATATCACTAAATTTGAACCACTTTGGGCCTATGGCCTTTATAGTCTTCCAATGACTTTTTTGTGTGTTTTCCAGATCTTTTTTTGTAGTTGTTTCATGTTTAATCTGTTCTTCTGTTGTCTGGCAGTCATGTCAAGAATCAGGGTTTATCATCCAAGTTCAGGCACTGTTGGGTGTTAGGGCCTGATTTAGATCTTGGTAGGACTAACACTGTCCCGCTGAGCAGCGTGCCCAAGTACTCCATCAAGTTGACAGAGGTCCGACTGCTATATTTAGATCTATGGCGTTTCAACCTCCGTCGGTATCGATGAAGTGTACTCCAACGTGGTGGGTTCCAATGCCGGCATATGGCACTCTGTCACGATGGCCGGATTGCACTGACCATATTTTGCTAACACAGTCATGCTAGCAGTGTACCAGTGGCATTTCCTGAATACGGGAGTCCGTCGTGGGACCCGTTCAGCATTGTACTATGGCTGTAGCTTTCGAATGGATGCTAGCAGGACACACCTGATGGATATTGGCCATTTGTGAACATCAGCTAACCACAGTGTAAAACAAACTCCAGTTCAGATCTTGATCCTTTGCCATTCCACTGCATAACACCATTTTGCAGCTGAATTTGCCACACAGAAGTCAAGTTTTTTGCCTCTGTTTTTTTCCAGTGGTTTATTTTCCTTTCCTTTCACTTTTTGTTGATTTTCCATCAACTTTTGGGGCACTACATCATTAATTTAGTTACTCTCTGTGGCAGGTGGAATCCAGAGGGAGATTTGACACTCATGGTGGATGAAATATTTAGAGTGGAGCCACAATTGTTTGGAGCCCAACTGAAAAATACCACCATATCTCAGAAAAGGCAAATGTGGACCAGAATAGTTGACAGAGTGAATGCTGTTGCAAACAATCTGTGCATAAAGGAGGAAATTAGGAAGAGGTGGAACGACCTGCTGGGGAGATGTTCTCACTGGTCTCGAAGCATCACCTAGAGGCCCAGAGGACTAGTGGTGGATCTCCCAGTCCCCCATTACAACTCTTTCCCTGGGAGGAAAAGGTCTAATAGATGTTACATTCCAAAGGCTTGGCAGGAACCCCCAGTGGAGTGGAGATTGGTAAGCTAAACTTAGCTAATCACAAATGGAGTATTTGCCCTTAAGTTAGCTGTTCAGAATGTTTCTAGGCCCTTAACAAAACATATATATCTAAACTTGATTCACAAAATATCTTGTTTTATCCAAATTACTAGCACCATGGTTGTATCTCTCTTTTTTAACAATGCTCAATATTTTTTGTCAGAATGTGTGTTGTTCTCCATGGACCATCCCTTGCAGTTCCTTGCTGTATCTCAATGTCTGTTGCTGTACTTAGAAAAACAGGATCCAAACTCCACCTATTTGCGAATGAAGGAATAGTGCTTGGAAGTGTTTTTTCCACCTATTTACATCATTCACATATGTGTGTACATATTGTAAATGTGTGTTCATTTTTACTTTAGATATGTGAATAGGTATGTGTAACTCACTTGTTAACCCCTTGGCAGCCAAGGATGTAACGGTTACGTCCTGGCTGTAGCGCTGAGGCGCCAAGGATGAAACCGTTACGTCCTGGGACTGGCTCTAGCACTCCCCCCATGAGCCTCACCTAGGCGCTCCCACTGCATGGATGGAAGGGGAATCCCCTTCCACCCACACCCCCCACTCCTCCTGTGGCGTCTGATGACGTCAGTGCCCTCATCAGCGGCCTGCCCCTCCGCGCTGAAAGCTCAGCTTCCAGGGCAGATCGGAGGAGAAATGCTTTTGCATTTCTCCTCCGATCACGTGGAGTGGCCAAGAAAGGCATCAAAAGAAAGGAAATGCCTTTCCTTTCCCTTGATGTCTTTCTCAGCATTTCTGCTGCCCAATCGTAAATGCCCACTAGACACCAGGGAGTTTTTTTTGTTGCAGGTTATTGTATTGAGGGGAGCGGCCCCTTGGGCAAGGGCCGCTCCCCAGGGTCCAAATTATTTTTAGGCCATTTCTGCCCCCCTAATTTAATTAGGCCGATCTGCCCCCGGGGGGGGGGGGGGGCAGAAACCCCCAGACACCATGGATAATTTTATTTTTGTTTAATTTTTTTTTGTATAAAATTCAAGCGACCCCTTAGGCAAGAGTCGTTCCCCAGGGGGCAAAATTAGTTTTAGGCCATTTCTGCCCCCCCTTGGGGGCATTCAGCCTATTTTTATTAGGCCAATCTGCCCCCAAGGGGGGGCAGAAACCACTAGACGCCAGGGAATTGTTTGTTTTATATTATTGAACGAGGGGATCGGCCCCTTGGATAAAGGCCGCTCCCCAGGGAGGAAAAATATTTTTAGGCCTTTTCTTCCCCCCATTTGGGGCAGATGGGCCTATTAAAATTAGGCTGATCTGCCCCCGGAAGGGGGGCAGAAACCCCTAGACACCAGGGATATATATTTTTGTTATGTTTACTGTTGTTTTTTTATATATGGGGAGCTACCCCTTAGGCAAGGGTTGCTCCCCAGGGGGGCAAATTGTCTTTAGGCCATTTCTGGCCCCCTTGGGGGTAGATCGGCCTATTTGTGTTAGACCGATCTGCCCCCAAGGGGGGCAGAAACCACTAGACAACAGATAATTTTATTTTTTGTGTCAATTTCACACAAGGGGAGCGACCCCTTCGGCAAGGGTTGTTCCCCTGGGGGCAAATTTATTTTAGGCCATTTCTGCCCCCCCCTTGGGGACAGATTGGCCTATTTTTATTAGGCCAATCTGCCCCTAAGGGGAGCAGAAACCACTAGATGGCAGGGCTTTTTAAAAAATATTATTGAAGGAGGGGAGTGGCTCCTTGGACAAGCGCCGCTCCCCAGGGGGGCAAAATATTTTTAGGCATTTTCTTCCCCCCTTGGGGCAGATGGGCCCATTATAATTAGGCTGATCTGCCCCCAGGGCCCAGGGAGGGCAGAAATCCCTAGACACTAGAGATATATATTTTTTATGTTTACTTTTGTTTTTTATATATGGGGAGCAAGGCAAGGCAAGGGTCGCTCCCCAGGGGGGCAAATTGTCTTTAGTCCATTTCTGCCCCCCTTGGGGGCAGATCGGCCTATTTGTGTTAGGCCAATCTGCCCCAATGGGGGCAGAAAACACTAGACACCAGGTATTTTTTAATTTTTTTGCGTCAATTTCACACAAGGGGAACGACCCCTTAGGCAAGGGTCATTCCCCTGGGGAAAAAAATATTTTATTTTTATTAGGCCGATCTGCCCCGGGGTGGCAGAAACCACTTAGGCACCATTGATTGGTATGTGTGTGTTTTGTTTGGGGGCACAGCCCCTTGGGCAATGGTGCTCCCCATAGGGGCACATTACTGCTGGCCATATCTGACCCCCTTGGGGCCAGATTGGCCGATTTTTGGAAGGCCCATCTGCCCCCAAGGGGGGTCAAAAAGCCCACCAGAGACCAGGGAAGATTTTTTCCCCAATAAATGGGGCCAATTACCCCCCATCCACACCCCGGGGGGCAGAAAGTCTACTTGATGCACGGAATTAAAAAAATAAATAAATAGTGAGGTGGTGGCTACCAACCAGCATGGGCCTGGTTATGCCCCCACCCCAGCTGAAGGGGGTAACAGTCTTTCAGCTCCCCCGCACACTAAAACATCTTATCCCACGGCAAGCAAGAGGACATTTGATTAATTTGGGTTTTGGTTTTACATTTGGGCCATTAGAGCTTGAATAACTCTCAAAATCGTCCCACTTGGAACAGTGAGGGCTGCACTTTTTCAACTTTGGGGCACTGCCATGTAGAAAAATCCACAAGACCTAGATACATCTGAAAACTAAACATCTGGGTGATTCCAGGGTGGTGTGCTTCACATGCACCCCGCACCATTTTCTTACCCACAATGCCCTGCAAACCTCCAACCTTGCTGGAAATCACACATTTTTCCTACATTTTTGTGGTGGAACCTTACGGAATCTGAAGGGATCCCCAAAATTCCTACCACCCAGCATTGTCTCATCCATACCAAAAAAACTTCTGCTGCACTTGTCAGCCTGAAAATGTTTTTTTTTTTTTAAACTGCCCGTTTGGACTCGCTTTGGTTCCCTCTCAATTTCGACATAATTTTGGTTCTTCCCTGTCACAGACACTTGGCCCACTTACACAAGTGATGTATCATTTTTACCGGGAGACTGAGGGGAACATTGGGTGGTAGGAAATTTGTCCTAGTGCGGTGATCCCACACAGAAAGGTGGGAAAAATTAGATTTTTTAGCTACATTTGAGGTTGCTTAGGATTCTGGGTAAGAAAATATTGGGGGATCCACGCAAGTCACACCTCTCTGGACTCCCTTGGGTGTCTAGTTTTCAGAAATGTCTGGGTTTCGTAGGTTTCCCTAGATGGCTGCTGAGCCCAGGACCAAAAACCCAGGTGCCCCCGCAAAAACAGGTAGTTTTGTATTTGATATTTTTGATGCGTACAGATATTTTGGGGGCTTTCCTTTTGCAGGCTCTAGGCCTACCCACACAAGTGAGGTACCATTTTTATTGGGAGACTTGGGGGAACGCTAGGTGGAAGGAAATTTGTGGCTCCTCTCAGATTCGAGCACTTTCTGTCACCGAAATGTGAGGAAAAAGTGTTTTTTTTGGCCAAATTTTGAGGTTTGCAAAGGATTCTGTGAACAGAACGTGGTGAGAGCCCCACAAGTCACCCCATCTTGGATTTCCGTAGGTGTCTAGTTTTAAAAAATGCACAGGTTTGGTAGGTTTCCCTAGGTGCCGGTTGAGCTAGCGGCCAAAATCCACAGCTTGGCACTTAGCAAAAACCTGGGCTGTTTTCTCTGGGAAAATGTGATGTGTTCACTGTGTGTTGTGGGGCATTCACTGTTGCATGCGCTAGGCCTACCCACACAAGTGAGGTACCATTTTTATCAGGAGACTTGAGGGAATACTGGGAGGAAGTAAATCTGTGGCTCCTCTCAGATTCCAGAACTTTCTGTCACTGAAATGTGAGGAAAAAGTGTTTTTGTGGCCAAATTGTGAGGTTTGCAAGGGATTCTGGGTAACGGAACCTGGTGAGAGCCCCACAAGTCACCTTATCTTGGATCCCCTTAGGTGTCTAGTTTTCAAAAATGCACTGGTTTGGTAGGTTTCCTTAGGTGCCGGCTGAGCTAGAGGCCAAAATCCACAGCTAGACACTTTCTAAAAATCAGCTCTGTTTTCTTTGGAAAAATGTGATATGTCCACATTGTGTTTTGTGGCATTTCCTATCGCGGGGACTAGGCCTACCCACACAAGTGAGGTACCATTTGTATCAGGAGACTTGGGGGAACACTGGGTTAAAATCTACAGCTAGGCACTTCTCAAAAACCACGTCAGATTTCAATGTAAAAATGTGATGGGTCCATGTTACGTTTCCTGTCACAAGCATTAGGCCTACCCACGCAAGTGAGGCACTATTTTTATCAGGAGACTTAAGGGAACACAGAATAGCAAAACAAGTGTTATTGCCCCTTGTCTTTCTCTACATATTTGCCTTCCAAATGGAAGACAGTGTGTAAAAAAGACGTCTATTTGAGAAATGCCCTGTAATTCCCATGCTAGTATGGGCACCCCGGAATTCAGAGATGTGCAAATAACCATTGCTTCTCAACACCTTATTTTGTGCCCATTTTGGAAATACAAAGGTTTTCTTGATACCTATCTATATTTCACCAAATGAATTGCTGTATAGCTGGTATACAATAAAAACCCATTGAAAGGTGCAGCTCTTTATTGGCTCTGGGTACCTGGGGTTCTCGATGAACCTACAAGCCCTATATATCCCCGCAATCAGAAGAGTCCAGCAGATGTAGCAGTATATTGCTTTCAAAAATCTGACATCGCAGGAAAAAGTTACAGAGTAAAAAGTGGAGAAAAATTGCTGTTTTTATACCTCAATTTCAATATTGTTTTATTTCAGCTGTTATTTTCTGTAGGAAACCCTTGTAGGATCTACACAAATTACCCCTTGCTGAATTCAGAATTATGTCTACTCTTCATATATGTTTAGCCTTCTGGGATCCAGCATTGGTTTCATTCCCATTTCTGTCACTAATTGGAAGGAAACTGAAAGCGCAAAAAATAGTAAAAATGGGGTATGGCCCAGTAAAATGCCAAAATTGTGTTGAATAATGGGGTTTCCTGATTCTAGTCTGCCTGTGCCTGAAATCTGGGAAGGTGGCGATTTTAGCACCACAAGCCTTTTGTTGATGCCATTTACAGGGAAAAAAACGCAAGCCTTCTTCTGCAGCCCTTTTTTCCAATTTGTTTGAAAAAAAACATTTTTTTTTGTATTTTGGCTAATTTCTTGGTCTCTTTTAGGGGAACCCACAAAGTCTGGGTAGCTCTAGAATCCCTAGGATGTTGGAAAAAATTGGATGCAAATTTGGCATGGGTAGCTTACATGGACAAAAAGTTATCAGGGTCTAAGCACTAACTGCCCCAAACAGCCAAAAAAGGGCTTGGCACCTGAGGGGGAAAAGGCCTGGTAGCGAAGGGGTTAACAAGTATTGTAAATTGTGTTTACAAATGACTAGAACTACCATGATGCCCTGTTTTTGTTTCTGGAAAACAATAGTGCAATGTGATGTTGCTCAACCTCCCTTTTCTTCCATAAATGCACATTTGTCAAAGTGTCATGTATTTGTCATTCACCATTTCATGTCATGTATGAAAATATCATTTGTTTTGTTGGTCTAGTATGGTGTCACCTTCTTTTTACTCCATTGCCTTGATATAATTACTTACATAATTCATAGTCTGTTGAATCAAATATTTTCAATCATCTTCTGTGGCATGCTGAATGTAAGTAGTATTGATACATAATTTACTCTGCAGTGTTCAAATGATGACTCATGCCATGTTTTAGCCTGCTATGCCTTGGAATGGTTTAGTTGTCAATTCTCTTCTCTACTGTGTTGTGCCGAATGTCGGTTACATGTTATGTATACTTTTTAAATAACATGTTTCATTTCAGGACACATCTTCAAAATTTTTACTGAAGTTTGCGTCTGTGTAAATTTACCTACATGTGTAAAATATTAAAAATCACACAAAGGCATATTCCATTAATCACAATTTTCACAATTAGGTTGCTTTATTTGTAGCTGAAAACAAATTTGAGGTACAAACCAGACTTTTAATTTCACATTGTTTGCAATTCATTTTAGGTCCAACACCCAGGGCCAAAGGACCGCTGTCTGCAACTGAAGACACCTCCATTCCAGACCAGAATCAAGCCTTCAGCGAGGACACAACTCCTGTAAGTCCAGATGATGTAGAGCTGCCTGGTCCATCTGGTTTGTCTGGGTAGACAGCTCCAGTGAGTCTCACTTGCCCCACACTTCACCTTCCCGCATAAGCTGCAACAAGACCTGAGCCACTGGATATCTCTACTTCCTGTCTCCAAAGGAACATCACCCCAATCTTGTGCCGCCCTCCCCCAGTTGTGGCTACTGCTGAGCTACCACCACCACCTCCAGTTCTGCCAAGACCCAGTGGTATGTGGCACACTGCCTCAAGGGTACAGTGTAGTGGGGGAAGGGATTGTGGGTGGGCACCAGTGAGCCAGAAAAGTGAGGCCACTGGTATAAATGTCACCCAGACCACCATTGACCAAGTCTTGGGAGCACTAGAGCAGTCCCAAGACATGATGGCAATGTCCTTACAGAGCTCTGGGACATGACACAGGTGCAGAGGGAGCACAATGTAGAGATGCAAAATCACAACTCCAATTTGTGTTCCCTGACTAGGGTGATGCTTGACATTCACGTTCATATGTGCAGTGCTTTTCATGTACCATCTGCCCAACTGTGCCCCCACCCCCAGGAGGGGATATTCAGCCAGACCAACAGGAGAGTATGGCAAGACCTCCACCACCACCACCAAGAGATGATGAACCTAATTGTCTCCAGTGTGTGTCTACCATCCACTCTATGGACTAGTTCATGGACATATTTACCTTTTTTGTGAACAGTTGTATTTTGTACAATGGACTTCAAACACATTTAGCTCATCAAAAATAGTTTCATCCACCATGATGGACTTTATTTCTTTTTTTATTTTTCCTTTGATTTTATGTTTCAACCTATTGTAGATAATTTGTGTTAACAATACAATTTCACAAAGTCAAAGACTAGTGTTGTATTTATTGTGATATTTCCTTTTTTATGTTTTCCTTCCACCATCATTTTTAAAAACTAATAACCAATAGCATTTAAATAAAAATAAGATTAGGTTATGTGTTTTCCATTTCTTAAAAACTTTAAAAAACAGAAACCTCAATCTATTGTTGTCATTCATTTGTAGGTGACAATTCTTTGCCCAAATCTTAGATAATCTTTACAACCCTGGATTAGCCAAATAGTCTGTTCCATTTAGATGTTGACACTCCAAGACCTTGACACCATGGAAGGAGGGGAAATAATCCATATATATATATATATATATATATATATATATATATATATATATATATATATATATATATATATATTACATATGCCAATTATAATTGATTCATGTCATCAGCAGGAGCCAGACATCCTGCCTCACTGCAGGAATTCCACATCAATTATACCAATAGTCATAATCATGGCAGTAATACATTTGGTGGCCACAGGATCAGTTCAATACACTGTGGCAGTTTCCGGAGGCAAGTCACAACCAACTTTCAGTGGTGTGCTGCAAAAAGTTATTTCTACAGTGACAAGACACATTAACAGATTCATACACTTAACAAAAAACATTGATTTAGCAAATGTGAAGGGAGATCAGTATGCTATGGGTAGACATTTATATGTGGTTAGAACAAGTTAAGCAGCACAAACTGGCAAAATCCATCAGAAAACAGATTTAATCCAATCTCAAGCAGTTCTATTCAATCACAGTGCAAGTTGTCTCTGTAAAAGATCAGTACATCCAAAGTGTGTGTCTGCCCCAGGTTCAATCCATGCTCTCTTCGTACTCTCCAAAAAGCAACATATCACTGCAAATGTCACAACTTGGAAGTGTCCAAATAAAGAAGACATGGTGAAAGATCCTAAAACAGAATAACAAGGGAAAAGTTATGATTTCACATAGGAATATTGACTGAAATGATAAGGTAAGAGGCTACATATACTTACCACAAGCAAAGATAATCTATGTCAATAAACACGGTAGTCAATGTATGGAACCTTTGATCAACAAATGTCTTAGGCCTGGACTTCCCTGAACTACCCATTACAACTAAATTACGATCACAGACCAACATATTCACTATGTTAAAAGGTATTCTGACATTTGATGTTACAATATGTAAAGGTAAACTTACACTCATGTGAAGAAGCAGTCAATAACCTCTTTACATATGTCAGCTCCTTCTTCTTCACCACTTTCATCTTCATTGGCCATTTCAACATATTCACCTAGGTGGCAGTTTGTGGTGTCCATCCTCTGTGATGATTGGGATGTTCTGTTGCAGGACTATGCTGTGCAACCTGCAGCAGGCAACCATGATTTGGCACACCTTATCGGATGTGCCAAATTACCAGTCTTGTCCAGACATCTAAATCTGGCCTTCATAAGCCCAAAGTCCCATTACACTGGCCTCTGTGTTCTTCCATGGGCATCATTGAAGCAGAGTTCCCCTGGCAATGTTGGATTCCTCAGTGGAGGTGATAACCATGGTCGGTTAGGATAAACTTAGTCTCCCATATTAAAGTAAAAAATATGTTGATATCTCATTCTATTGTACATTTCTAAAGTATGAAAAAGGCAAAGGATCCCTATGTCACATTGTACTTACCAACAAGCCACTCCCTCTGAGGTCTAAGTTGTGACATTTGCAGGGGTAAGGTGCTGTGTTGCAGTACAAAGGAATCATGTGTTAACCCTGGGAAATGGGCACACACACTTGACATGTACAAATCAGGTAAGCAGACAACTTGCACACTGATTGAATGGAAGTTCTTCCGATTGAAGTAAACCTGTTCCCTGGTGTGTGGTGGCGCCAAGGTAGCATGTGTTCCATCAATTGCTCAACCACATATGGTATGCCACACATAGCATAAATATCTCTCTTCACTTGGGAAAAACCTGATGTCGTGGAAACCGGATGAAACTATTGATGTGTCTCATCATCGAAGAAAGGACTTCTTGTAGTACATCACTGAAAGTTGGTTGTAACATTGGAAAGATCCTGTGGCTGTAAAATGAAGTGCTGCCATGAATTTTACTATTGGTGTTATTGCTGTTGTATTCCTGTTATGCGGCAGAAGATCAGGCTCCATCTGGTGACATAAATCCAGAATAGTTTTCCAATTCAATCTGTATTTTTTTTTCATAATGTCCCTTTCCTTCATGGTGGCAAGGTCTGGAAAAGGTCTGAAGACTTGAGGCTGTCATCTACTACCCCTCCCTGGGTTCATATCTCTGCATTGTAGAAAAACAAAGTATCACCTAAAATGGCTATAAAATACTTTGATAATCAACACACATCTCATGCCTTTGTAACAATACATATTTTTGTGACATATGTGTACACCCCTTTTTTTATGTTGCAACTCAAAATAACAATCTTTTACATGTTTGATTTTTTTTATATTAATGTATAAATAATACATTTCAAGCGTATTATTTATACATTAATATCTTTTTTATTTAATTTTTTCAAATCCATCACCAGATACATCATATCACTATCGATGTTAAACATAGTAACGGTTTACATTTTAATGTGTCAAGTTTTTTAAAATACTGTTTTTTACATATCCTACACTGGTAAACAAACTAGCCACCATTTTGAGTGGTGGTGATGCACATCAAATTCAAAAATACACTGTTTCACTTCTTAAAATGGCAGGTGTTTGACCCTGACATCAGGACATTGGCTATCCGATGGCCGTCAGCGGACGTTGACCGCATAGTGGGTGTGACACTCCGTGTTGTACACAATAATAGGCTAACGTGTGTGACAGCTATTCACGAAAGCCAATGACTGGTTCTGTGTCAGTCACAGATCTTATGTGCCATGTACTTGTACGCAGCCTTTCTACAAAAGCTCACTTGCCTCCTAACACTGCAGCCAAAGCAGCTCCTTCTTTTTTGCTGCTGTTACTGACCACTAGGATCCACAATGCTGGGCAAAGGAGGTGACAGAGCCTAGAAATTCTCCCCTGAAGAGGTAGAACTTCCTAGCATGGAGATCCTGTCCCTGTGTCAACCAGTTGTATGGGAACCCAGAGGAACAGGTACATGTTTGAATGGGAAATGTTTTCTGAGTAACTTGTTTCTTTTTCAAACACAGGGTAATTTGTCCCTTTTTGTTAATGAGTGAAGTGTTGTGATTGGAGAGTAGTGAACTGAAAAATTTAGCATGGCACACAATGATGTTTAACAATGTTTGAATGTCTGTAAATTGACATGAAAAGTCACCTGAATGAATAAGCTGACTTTTCCGTTCACTTTACTCGCAAATCCAGATTTCATTTGAAAAATTGCATGCCCCTTACTTCCGGTGGCCAGTAGAAACAGTACCAGTAGGATAAGTGAAAAATACAGCCAAATGTAAAAATGATAAAAATGTAAAGTGCAAGAACTGTATGATTTAGCTATGCAACAAATGGGGAAATGTATATCCTGTGCTGCAAGTATAAATGACACAGACTCTCAATCACCAATACAAGTATTTCACATTCCTACACACACTTGTTCATACATCACCAAAAACCATGCTTTCACTGACACACATGGTAGCCCTTTCATACTGCCCTTAGTCCTTGTATGTGTTTCAAACCATAGTATCTGCCTCTGAAAAAAGTTGGCATTAAGCCAACGTAGCTGTGCGGGTGTGTGTGCTAATATTGTAAGAGTAGTTTAGCCGTTAGGAGCTCATAATGATTTGAACTGCTCAGGAGTGGCGCTCACTACAGGAAAGGTTTCAAACCCCTGGCCTAGATGATGTTTATGACCTAGATTAGTAACATGAGGACTTTGAAAATGTTGAGGGTACTTAACAGGTCACTATAAATTAGTAAATCCGAGGGGAAACAAAATTTTGGTAAATAATCTGTATAGACTTCTTAGAAATGGTTGTGAGAGATGTTGCAAAATTGTGTCACAACAATACAAGCAAAACCTCACAAAACATTTTTTTCTTTCTTTTTTCTTCTCTATACAGGTCATTGCCCATCAGAAGAAGGTGATATGGAAGGCCATTGCCCTCAACTGGACAGTCCCTTGCAACATTGCCTTTCGTGATGACTGAAAGACCTCACTACATGCCTGTTCTACTCGCGCGTGAACTTGTTGTTCTGACCTGGCCTGTGGCTCTGCACCTCCGCCTCTCTCCACGGCCAATAATTGATGTTCAGCCTGTATGCTATCTCTTGTTTCCTACACTGAATGTTATACACTGGCCCATTAGTCACCAATACCCATGCTGCATTAGGGGTCCCGTCCTAGAGCTTGTTGAGTACCTCACGCCCTCTCTACATCACCCCACCCCTCCTACTTGTGGGTAATGACTCCACGCACGCCACACAGGTGTCTTGTTTGTTTGGGCAGATACCAGCTCTCCCTCTGCTCTAATGGTATTTTATCATGTTATCTTTTTGCCAGTCGTTGGTTTTAAACTGTGTTTGTTTGTTTCCGAATGGAGCCCAGATTCCCCCTGTCCCACTCCCCTCCTTCTCCCCCGTGGGATGTCCCGCTGCCAATCACCTGAGACCCCGCCCGCGTCTCTGGGAGTGGAAATTTGAGACATTACCAAGCCACTGGCACATTATGAGTCCCACCACCTTTCTCACATGGAATGTGCGAGGCATACACTCGCCTACACGCAGATATTCCATATACTCATATCTTAAAAGATACTCGATTCACATAACAACAAATCACTCCTCCTATGCCAGAGAGGCCCTGGTCTGGATCAAACGGGGCACTCCATTTGTGGCTGATGATCAAGCCAGTGACACAAAAGGGCGCTATGCACTGGTGCGTTTCTGCCTGGCCGGCCGAGCCATGGTGTTGGGGTCCATCTACACTCTGAATACAGGCCAGGCCTCCTTTCTCAACATGTTATCCAGCCCCCTTTCTTGTTGGAGCCATCTTCCTTAGCTGATAAGGGGTGACTTTAATAGCGTGTTGGATCCTGATCTGGACCGTTCTTTTCCACCACTGCCTACTGCGCCCACCGTAGTGGCTGCGCAAGCACTGCGTACCTGCCTCCAGAATTGGCAACTGGTAGATGGCGTCCACGTAATGCTGATACTAGGGTCTACTCGTTTCACTCAGCATCGCACCAATTACATGTCCTACTTGACAGAATATTAGGCACACCTAACTTAAGCCCTGCAGTACTAAAAACTGACTATTTAGGCCACACTCACTCTGATCACAATCCGCAGCTTATGCAACTGGGATGGACACTTCCCCTCCAGCTGCCCATCTGGCGGCTCATCCCGGAACTACTAGAAGATGCTGAATTCAAGGCATCACTAGATAGAATGATTGCAGAATATTTTGAACACAACGATGGCACAGCAACCTATGGTCTTGTTGAATGGGATGCATTTAAAGTCTTGTCAGGGGGCACTGCATGGGCACGCGGTAGGATCTTAGCAAATCCATTGAACACGACCTGACTCAAGTGGAGAGATCCCTGATATCTCATGAACAAACTGCTGCACAACAACCTTCAGCGACTTACCGGTTATCGACTGCCAGAGCAGAACATACATCCTTGTTGGAGAGGCTGCGTTGGCTCAACTATGCAGCCCAGTGGGCCCACACGCATTCCACAGATGACCGGTCAGGTAAGCTGCTGGCCTGGCTCATCTGTCAAGACCAGGATCGCATTCCTATAGTGGAGCTTTGCTCAGCAGTGAGGGACGTACTCCACCCCCATGACATACACGCTGAGTTCACACGACATTACGTGACACTTTATTGCCCCTCTGTGGAGCTGGACGTGATAGCCTATGACAAACTTTTCTCCCTGGCTACTCTACCCCAGCTGACACCTGACCAACGGGAGGAATAGGAGGCACCCCTGACGCTGGCTGAGGTGCAGGACAGCATACGTGCCTTGGCTGCAGGAAAAACCCCGGGCCCTGATGGCCTCCCATCTGACTTTTATAAATCGTTCTCTACGGTGCTCGCACCTCACCTTCTCCGTCTTTATGAGGTGGCACTACAAGAGGCAGCTATGCCTGCATCGCAGCGGGAGGCACTGCTGGTATGGCTCCCCAAGCCCGGGAGAGACCTGACCAAGTTGGGCTCTTACATACCGCTAACAATGCTTAATACTGACTAAACAATTCTGGCCAAGGCCTTGGCGTTGCGCCTGGCGCCTCTGGTACCTCAGCTGATTCACCCTGACCAGAATGGCTTTCTGCCAGCCGGGGCACTTCCCACAACATCAGGCGCTTATTCAGAGTCATGAGGTATTCAACATAAAAATGGGCTCATGCCAGATGTCTGGTGCTTGATCTGGAGAAGGCCTTTGATTCCTTAGAGTGGCCTTTATCTGTTTGAGTCCCTATACCAATTCGGCCTAGGTCCATATTTCCTGCGCATGGTGAAGCAGTTGTATACCCAGCCCCAGTCCAGGGACAGAATTGGAACAATCACCTCTGCACCGATTGATGTGGGCAGGGGTACTGGACAAGGCTGTCCCCTCTCCCCACTGTTATTTTCTCTGGCGATGGAACCCCTGGCTGCGGAACTTCGAAGGAGGGGAGAGACATGGAGTATCCCATTAGGTGATGGCACACATACCATATCTTTATATGCAGACGATCTTCTTTTGTACCTCAAGGACATTGATAATGTCCCTGCTGAAATTGCGAATATACTGCACCTATTTGCTAATCTTTCCGGATTAAGAGTTAACTGGGTGAAATTATGCCTTTTTCCCTTCAACCCTGACTTGCCAGACCCGCGCCTACAACTTTCTGGGGTTCATATCTCTTGGCAACCTAGAACTTTCAGATACCTGGGCATCCATATTTTTCACAGTGAAAAGGATCTCCATGATGGCGACCTTAAAATAGCAGAGTCATCAATACGTGCCCATATGAACTTTTGGCAAACGCTCCCACTTTCAGTAGCTGGAAGAATCGCCTTCCTGAAGATGGTGGTGCTCACGCGTTTACTATACTACTTCTCTAATTTACCATACTATGTCCCAGCCAGCTTTTTTTAGAGAGCTAGAACCCAAATTCTGAGAGTTTTTTTTAGAACAAGGGCCGACGCAGAGTGGCGCAGAAGAAACTCTTCTCACCTCTGAATTGTGGAAACCTATGGGTGCCAAATATGGAGCAATATTACCTGGCCTCCCAGCTTCAGTGGGTGGTGCGATGGCTGTCTGGCCTTCAGCTATCTGACACGGAAACCGGATCGCCACCCTGGATGCTCCCTACGGTTCTACATCTCTTTCACCCCCTCACAAATGGGAGGACACCTGCACAGCTTCTGCTGTGTGTGGCTCATCGTTTTTACCGCAGGTGTCTGCACCTCACACATACGACCGTCCCTTATGCTCCGGCACTGGCACTACTGGGCAAACAGCGGGGTTCACGACACACAACCACAACTGACCTGGAGCCCTGGCACGCAGTTGATTTACACACACTGGGCGAGCTCTATAGTGAAAGCAAGCTTACTCCATTTGACATACTAACAACGGAGACAGGCCTACCAGCAGGGCGGTTTCTGCTGTACAACTCCCTGATAGCAACACTGTCATGTCGCTGGGGAGATATGCCATCTGAACCCCCAATACACTTACTAGTATAATACATGCAGGTCACTCAGAACGCACACACTGCACACCTGCACTGCGTGCCAGCTGGGAGGAAGATTTACTTGAGCCCTACACTGATAAAACATAGGATGCAGCGCTGTCCAGCCACACTAACGTCCCTCGCAATTCCAGAGTCCGCCTCATCCAAGGTGTGACGACACACTTATCAGCTTGCACGTCGCGCCCACAGTTATTTGCTTGGGAATCTTGTATCCTGGATCTTTTCCCACACGTTAAAAAAACACAGAGCTTTGACAAGATTTCTAGACCTTGGCCTCCTGATGGCCAAACGCTTTATTACTAGGAGATGGAGGGCTGCTGAGACCCCATCCATTGAGGCATGGGAAGGTTCTTTCCTGGTATGGGCGAAGGCTGAGGGGGTGGCGTTGAGACGAGAGGACACCTTGGGTTTGTGTAAATACCCCCTGTCCACCATTTGGGATGAGATGCTGACTCGACTGCGAGAACCGGAGCATGGCACGAACATGGAAGAGGCAGGTGCCCACACTGTGGAACTGGTGATGGAATAGACCGTTCATGCGCTGGGTTTTCAGACTACGCCCTTACTGGTGCAATCCCCTGTGATTGCTGCCTTTGATTGAAGCGGGTTCCCTACATATTACATTAACGGTGGCCCCTGAGGCCAAGTGAAGGAAAATGTGAGTGAACACGTTGGGGGGGCTCTTTTAGATTTCAGGGGGGAAAGCGCTACAACCGGACTCCATGTTTGTTAACTATTTTAGTAACCTTACACTTTTATATAATGTCAATGCTGACTCTTCACATTTATAAGCTGTTATCTACATATGCCAGTTATTATATAGATGCCCCACGGAGACTTGTTATCCACAGGAGTACACTTGCTGAGTGAGGGATGAAATCAACCCTACTCCCAGCTTCTTTATATTTCTCGTAGCATGTGAAATCCAATTGGGACTTGCAAATGTTTGCTAACATGACCCACATGAGCTGTGAGAATTCTCTCGCCTATTCCACTACAGTTTTCAAATGCTTTGGCAATATATCAGTATTATGCACCTATACTGTAATTTCAAATGTTGAAACCACAAGGTCCGAAATTCAAAAATAATAATAATAATAATAAAAAGTAAAAAAAAAAATGGAAGACCATTGCTATGAAAGTGCGGACCCTGAGGGTCTAACAGTGGTGCTGCATTCATTGCCATAAGAGATAGGAGGACCTGTGACTCTGGACCAGAAAGTCAGCCAAAGTCCAGCTCAACAGTCCTCCCGACATGGGAACCGCTTGCACCTCACCCAGACCCCCTAATGGCCGCATACTTGAAGTGGCCTATCCAGACCATAATGTGCAGTTGAGAGCCCAACAGCAGCATCAAGAGGGTAAGTTCTAGTGTGAGTTCAACATGCTACATAATTAATTTTTGTTACAGCAACTAATTTTGCCATCAACATTAAGGTTGACATGTGGCCAATGCAGAAGAAGAGTTCTTGAATGTGTAAGTTTTGCCCAAAGTGAATGATGATGTGTTTTGTAAATTACATTTTGTGGAAAGATATCACCTGATTTGTGTTCACTAACAAAAGACTGGCTAGAGCAGACACATGCTTGCCTAAATGACAAATATACATCAGGTAGTATGATGTTATAGGGGACAATTATGCCAAACAAGCCAATGGTTTTTATTGTGTCAGGTGTGATGGTCCTTCCCTATGATGAATGATATTACGTTAGCCCTATTACAGGTTACAAAGCATAAAACACTTCTATGATACAGTGGATGTTCGAAACGTTAAGTTGGTAAGTTGGTTTTGTACACATACAAAAGTGAGCATGTGAGCCAAAATGAGTAGTAACAGGTTAAGTGGCTACATTTGTGTTTAAAAACATATCCCAAAAATACTATGGGGGTTATTCTAACTTTGGAGGAGTGTTAATCCGTCCCAAAAGTGACGGTAAAGTGACGGATATACCACCAGCCGTATTACGAGTTCCATAGGATATAATGGACTCGTAATACGGCTGGTGGTAAATCCGTCACTTTTCCGTCACTTTTGGGACGGATTAACACCTCCTCCAAAGTTAGAATAACCCCCTATGTCATTCATGTTAAAAGTGACAGATTTGCATGATGTCATGCTCCTTCACAAACATGCATGTAAGACAGTCTGGTTAGTCAGGAATGTGTACACATTGGTGACACAGTACCACATACCATAGTCTATTTTACAATGTCCTTTATTATGTCCAGATGACAAATCAATGATGGAGAAAAATGGGATACTTAAAGAGACTTTTGCAGATGGAAGGTACCATTATATATGTGCTGGAATATCTCATGTGAAAAACTCACTATCAGGACCAAATCATAACTCTTTTTGTGAATGTATGAAATGCATCAAGGTGTAATCTGTAGCATATTGTAAACTGCATGTGAATTGTTGAGGAAAAACTATATATGAATAAGTGTATGTAATATTTACTGTGGTGTACTCATTTGTGCCTAAAGTGGAAGCCAGCATATTTTGTGAAACAATTATACAATGGTTCAAACAGACTTCAAATAACTAGAGATATTTAGGAGTCAAATGTGAAAACATTTTTGTTCTGTATGAAGAGGATTAGAAATGTATCAAGGCCTATGTATTTACTTATGCTATATTAGTCATTTGTCAATCCACCATGTTAGAAATGGGGTCTTTGGTTGGCAGTTAGGTTACCCCCTGTCCAAGCAAGAACCCTCACTCTAGTCAGGGTAAAGGATACTCACCCTCAGTTAACCCCCGCTCATCCCCTTGGTAGCTTGGCGCGAGCAGGTGAGCTTAACTTAAGAAGCAATATGTAAAGTATTTGTACCCACACACACACAGTAATACAGTGAAACACTACAAGATGGACACCACACCAGGTTAGAAAAATGGATAATATTTATCTAAATCAAACAAAACCAAAACGACAAAAATCTAACATACACAAGTCAAGATATGAATTTTAAAAAGAATAACAGTCTTAATCCATAGAAAACAGTGAGCATGCTGTTGTTACACAAAGTACCTGGTTAGCATCAAAAATAGTGCCGCACAGGTGAGCGTGCATTGAAAAAGGGCAGCAATGCATTGATTTCTCACTCTTGCGTCGTTCCTTCCCCAGGCAGGTCGGCGTGTGTCGTTTTCTCTCTGTCGCAAGAGAGGGATGCGTTGAATTCCAGACGGGCACCTATGGTCCCTGCAGGCTTTGTGTTGATTTTTCATGCCCAGCGATGTTGTGTTCAAAATCCAGTCATGCGGTGTGAGGAAGCAGGTGTTGCGTGTAGTTTCTCCAGCAATTATGCATCGATCTCCCAGCTGCGATGCAGGTGAAGCGTCAATTTTAGCCACGATACCGTGCGACACATCATTTAGCAACTGCGTTGCAGATGGTTCATTGTAAATTTCCCCACAAGGTGGTCTTTGCATGGATTTCAGTCCTTTTCCACCAGCTTCACCTTTCAAGGACCCAGAGATAGGTTAGGGCAACACTTGGCAGGGCAGGAGTCTCAGCAGAGAGTCCAGTTGCTGGCAGAGAGAAGTCTTTGATGTCCCTGAGACTTTAACAACAGGAGGCAAGCTTAGTTCAATCCCTTGGAGAATCTTCAACAGTGGGAAGTCACACAAAAATCAGTCTTTGTCCTCTTTCAGGCAGAAGCAGATACTGCAGGCCAACCCAGCAAAGCACAGTCACAGGCAAAGGGGCAGTACTCCTCCACCAGCTCTCCAGCTCTTCTCCTTGGAAAAGGTTCCTCTTGGCTCCAGAAGAAATCTAATTTTTAAGGGTTTTAGGTCCAATACTTATACCCCTTTCTGCCTTTGAAGTAGGCCTACTTCCAAGGAATGTCTCTGGCCCCAGACACACACGGGGGTTGGAGACGGCATTGTGTGAGGGCAGACACAGTTCTTTCAGATGTGAGTGACCACTCCTCCTTCCCCTCCTAGCACAGATGACTCATCAGGATATGCAGGCTACACCCCAGCTCCCTTTGTGTCACTGTCTAGAGGAGCTTCACAAACAGCCCAACTGTCAAACTGGCCCAGAGAGGCAATCCACAAACGGGCAGAGTCACTGAATGGTTTAAGCAAGAAATTCCTAGTTCCTAAAAGTGGCATTTTCAAACTAACAATCTAAAAACCAACTTCACTAAAAGATGTATTTTTAAATTGTGAGTTCAGAGACCCTAAACTCTATTTTTCTATCTGCTCCCAAAGGGAATCTGCACGTTAATAATAATTAAAGGCAGCACCATGTTAACCTATGAGAGAGATAGGCCTTGAGCCAGTGAAAACTGAATTTAGCAGTATTTGACTGTTACGACATGTAAAACATATCAGTACATGTACCACCTTTAACATACACTGCACCCTGCCTTTGGGGCTACCTAGGGCCTACCATAGGGTTGCCTTACGTGTCAAAAAAGAGCAGGTTTAGGCCTGGCAAGTGGGTACACTTGCTAGGTTGAATTGACAGTTTTAAAACTGCACACACAGACACTGCAGTGGTAGGTTCTGAGCCAGGTTTACAAGGCTACTAGTGTGGGTGGCACAACCAGTGCTGCAGGCCCACTAGTAGCATTTGATTTACAGGCCCTGGGCACCTCTAGTGCACTTTATTAGGGACTTGCTAGTAAACCAAACATGGATAAGCCAATTTACACATGTAATTTATACAGAGAACACTTAGGGGGTCATTACAACCCTGGCGGTCGGTGCTAAAGCGGCGGTAAAACTGCCAACAGGCCGGCGGGAAAAAAAATGGAATCACGATAGTGGTGGAAACCGCCAACAAAGACAGCCACTTTAACACTCCGACCGCCACGGCGGTACAAACAAACAGCACGGCGGTCACCGCCAACAGACAGGCGGGAGTCAAAGTACTGCCCACAGAATCACAACAGTCCAATCCGCCACCTTTTCCGGGGCGGATTCACCACTGATAAAAACACGGCGGAAACAGGCATTTCGAAGGGAAAACGCTCACCTCTATACACCCCACGAGGAACGAGGACACCATGGACCCGGAACTCCAAATCCTCCCAGCCATAGTCTTCCTGCTCCTCTACCAGGAGCACGTACGCCGGCGCAGAAGACAACGGTGAGTACTGCACCTACGACACAGGGAAGGGGGGAGGGAAAAAACAGTGACACACACACGCAACACCCCCACCCTCACCCACTACAACACACACACTAATACATATCTATACATCACAGTTACACACCCCAGACCCTCTGGAAGAATGCAAAGACAAAAGGAAATTACTGTAACCATTGAAATATATTGAAATACAGCAATCAAAAATATATACACACTAAAAACTATTATATAAACCAACTTTACAAGTCCAGGCATTGTACCAGACATTGTCCGTGGACCACTGGGCCCAAAAAACATGGGCAAAGCCCACACCGGATACCTGACCAAAACGGAGAGAACACTGCAGGGGCATCAGATATCAAAACTACAGGCACCTCAGGGGGAAGGGAAGGGGGGGCACCTCAGCCGGATGAGTGCACGACGCCAGATCCACTAGGGGGCTCCATGCCCACTGTTCCATCCTGGGGAGTGCAAAGCCACAGTCTCACAAGTCTCTACAGTGGGTGGGTTGCCCACTGTTCCATCCTGGGGAGTGCAAAGCCACAGTCTCACAAGTCTCTACAGTGGGTGGGTTTCCAACTGTTCCATCCTGAGGAGTGCAAAGCCACAGTCTCTCAAGTCTCTACAGTGGGTGGGTTGCCCACTGTTCCATCCTGGGGAGTGCAAAGCCACAGTCTCAGAAGTCTCTACAGTGGGTGGGTTTCCCACTGTTCCATCCTGGGGAGTGCAAAGCCACAGTCTCTCAAGTCTCTGCAGTGGGTGGGTTTCCCACTGTTCCAAGCCACAGTCTCTCAAGTCTCTACAGTGGGTGGGTTTCCCACTGTTCCATCCTGGGGAGTGCAAAGCCACAGTCTCTCAAGTCTCTACAGTGGGTGGGTTTCCCACTGTTCCATCCTGGGGAGTGCAAAGCCACAGTCTCTCAAGTGGATAACAGTCTCCACTGGTTCTGGAGGGTGCCTGTTGGCCAGAGTGCTTCTTCCTGTGCAGGAATGAGGTAGTGGATGCATGTCTCCACTGGTTCTGGAGGGGGCCTGGTGCCCAGAGTGCATCGTGCAGCCCTGTCCGACACAGAAGCGGCACTGCCCCTGCCGCTTATGGGCCAGCCCTGCGTGAGATGGCGGTCCCCTGTTCAGCGGTGCTTGGGATAGCCGTGCCCTGTTCAGCGGTGCTTGAGATGGTGGTCCCCTGTTCAGCGGTGCTTGAGATAGCCGTGCCCTGTTCAGCGGTGCTTGAGATGGCGGTCCCCTGTTCAGCGGTGCTTGGGATAGCCGTGCCCTGTTCAGCGGTGCTTGAGATGGCGGTCCCCTGTTCAGCGGTGCTTGCGATAGCCGTGCCCTGTTCAGCGGTGCTTGAGATGGCGGTCCCCTATTCAGCGGTGCTTGGGATAGCCGTGCCCTGTTCAGCGGTGCTTGAGATGGCGGTCCCCTGTTCAGCGGTGCTTGGGATAGCCGTGCCCTGTTCAGCGGTGCCTGAGATGGCGGTCCCCTGTTCAGCGGTGCTTGGGATAGCCGTGCCCTGTTCAGCGGTGCTTCAGATGGCGGTCCCCTGTTCAGCGGTGCTTGGGATAGCCGTGCCCTGTTCAGCGGTGCTTCAGATGGCGGTCCCCTGTTCAGTGGTGCTTGGGATAGCTGTGCCCTGTTCAGCGGTGCTTGAGATGGCGGTGCCCTGTTCAGCGGTGCTTGAGATAGCCGTGCCCTGTTCAGCGGTGCTTGAGATGGCGGTCCCCTGTTCAGCGGTGCTTGGGATAGCCGTACCCTGTTCAGCGGTGCTTGAGATGGCGGTCCCCTGTTCAGCGGTGCTTGAGATAGCCGTGCCCTGTTCAGCGGTGCTTGAGATGGCGGTCCCCTGTTCAGCGGTGCTTTGGATATCCGTGCCCTGTTCAGCGGTGCTTCAGATGGCGGTCCCCTGTTCAGCGGTGCTTGGGATAGCCGTGCCCTGTTCAGCGGTGCTTGGGATAGCCGTGCCCTGTTCAGCAGTGCTTCAGATGGCGGTCCCCTGTTCAGCGTTGCTGGTCATGCCGGGGTGCTCATGTGCCATCTGGCCTGGGCCTGGCGTGGCCCTCCTGCCCACCTGTCCTGTGGGTGCCGGGGCCCTCCTGGGCAGCTGTGCTGAGGCTTTTGGTGGCCTCCTGGGCAGCTGTGCTGGGGCTTTTGGTGGCCTCTTGGCCAGCTGGGATGGGGCTTGCGGGGCCCTCCTGGCCAGCTGGGCTGATGGCGGTGTTGTCGGGCGTGCTGCCCTTCCCAGCCTTTCCTGCTCTCCTGTGGCCCTTCCCCACCTTGGCCGGTGTCCCAGCTGCCTCGACACTCCCGCCGGGAGCCCTGGTAGGGGTTTTTGTCCCTAGTGTCTTGACCCTCTGCCGCCGTGCACTGTCAATTTTTTGATGTTTCTGAGAGGGTGGGGCTGGCTGTGCTGTGGCTCCGTACCAGACTTGCTGCCCTGGTGGGCGGTGCACTCCAGTGACCATGTACGACATGCACCACCGGGCCCGGTGATGTAGTGGCTGAGGTGCTAGCTCTGGGCCTATGACATGGACGGGGTGGGGGAGTCGAGGGAAAGAGGTTAAGTTTGGAGAGGAACATTTTTTGGGGAGCAGTGGGTCGGGTAGGTGTATTGGGTATGGGAGTGGAGGAAGAGGATGTGGTTGTAGGAGGTGTAAGTGGGGTGGCTTTGGGTGCAGGTGCCTGGGCTGAGGGCTGTCGTGAGGTGGATGGCTGTTGGGTGGGTGGCTGCCTGCGTTTGTGTATCTTGGGAGGGGGCGGCACAGACACACTGGGAGAGGACACAGGGGACGTGTAAATGGCAGTGGGGGTGGTGAGTGCACGTGTGCGGGGTGTTCTGGTGTGTGCTGCTGAGGGACGTAGTGGCTGACGATGCTGTGCATGCAGGTGTGAGTGGAGACAAGACTGGCAGGGAGGAGGGAGACGTGGAGGAGGGGGACACAGTGGTGGCAGTGGATGTTGGTATGTCTGTATGTCTGTATGTGGATGTTGCTTGTGTGACTGCCTGTGGGATGTGTGGTACTTATGTCTGCGTGAGCTGCCCTTGGGTGTTGAGGTGTGTGCAGGCTGGTCTGATGGTGTGCTTGGGATAGGCAGAGGTACAGGGGATTGGGTCTGGGTGTAGGAAGTTGGAGGGGGGAGGCTAGACACAGGGACAATGGCTGCCATCAGTGCTGAGGCCAGAGATTGCAGGGTTCGATGTAGGGCAGCCTGACCAGAATGAATGCCCTCCAGGTATGCATTACTTTGGTGCACTTCCCTTTCTACACCCTGGATGGCATTCAAAATGGTAGACTGCCCAACAGTGAGTGACCTGAGGAGGTCAATGACCTCCTCACTGAGGGCAGCAGGGGTGACTGGGGCAGGGCCTGAGGTGCCTGGGGCAAAGGAGATGCCCACCTTCCTGGGTGAGCAGGCACGGGGCAAACGCTGAGGGGCTGCTGGGAGGGCGGTGCTGGTGCGGGGGGTGGCGGCTGTACCTGTTGTTGCAGGGGGCAGAGATGTTGCCGCCACCACAAGGGAGCTCCCATCAGAGGACGAGTCCGATCCACTAATGTCCGCTCGTGTCCCCGCAGTGGAGCTCCCCTCGCCCTCCGTCCCACTGGCGAATTCAGAGTCGGTAGTGTGGCCCTCCATGGCCATGTGGGATGCAGCTCCCTCGTGCTCCGGTGCCACTGCTCCTCCGCCTGATGATGCTAATGCACACATGAACAGGAATACCACAAAAAGGGGGGGGGAAACAGAAGAAAGACATGTTGAGTGCATGCATTCCCGCTTCCGTTGGCGGACAACACAGACATAGAAGCCCCCTGCACTACGCTGCGCACATGGGGTCCACTTTGCTATCCCTGGGACTTGGCCTACAAGGCTATGGACGACATCTGCACACATAGGTGACACAGGGCTATGAATAGCTGTACTTGGCACCCTACAGAGGTGGGGAGCGGGGGCACAGGGCTGTGCCTTACGGAGGGGCCTAGCCTTCGGAACTCGCCCTGGCCTAGGGATACCCACAGCCCTCCTCCCCCACCCAGACACCTCCACAGCGCGCAAAGTTAGCAGAATGTGAGTGTACTCACCCCCTTGTGTCTGCTGTGATGCCCTCACGCGCCCATCCAACTCTGGGTAGGCCACTGCCAGGATCCAGAACATCAGGGGGGTCAAGGTCCGACGGGCACCCCTCCCACGTTGGGAGGCCATCCCCAGCTGAGCCTCCGCCGTCTTCCTGCTCCAGCGGCGAATGTCAAATCAAATCAAATCAAATCATTAGCATTTATAAAGCGCGCTACTCACCCGTGCGGGTCTCAAGGCGCTAGGGACAAAGGGGGTGGTTATTGCTGCTCGAACAGCCAGGTCTTTAGGAGTCTCCGGAAAGCGGAGTGGTCCTGGGTGGTCCTGAGGCTGGTGGGGAGGGAGTTCCAGGTCTTGGCCGCCAGGAAGGAGAAAGATCTCCCACCCGCCGTGGAGCGTCGGATTCGAGGGACGGCGGCGAGTGCGAGGCCAGTCCTCCCATCTCTTCCGACAGTGGGTGCCCCGTCTGTGGTGGACCCCCAGGGTCCAGACGTCCTTGGCGATGGCACGCCATATATCCGTCTTCTGGTGGGCGCTGACCTATATGAAATGTACAGGGGGAGAAGAAAAGTATTTACCTTCTGCACCATCAATGTGAGTGGCCCCCCATCCCTACCCTTGCCATGTGGCACATGCACTGTCTGGAGGACCGTAGAGTAGCGCGTACTGGGGGAGGACCCCATCCACAAGCTTCTCCAACTCCTCCGATGTGAAGGCAGGGGCCCTTTCCACAGTCGCATGAGCCATTGTCCCTTCCAGACCGAGGTCACAGCAGCACTTGCAGTGTAGGTCCTCTCCTGTGGAAGATCAGGTATCGAGTGCATTAACAGAGAGAAAATGGCGGTCACGTCCGCGGCGGTGCGTACCGCGACCGCCGGCGCACATCGTCATTGGCTCCTGAGACACATAGGGTCCAATGTTAGCCAATGCAGAATTGCGCTGCGGTCTTCGACCGTCTACCGCCACGGTGTGCAACGCCAGCGCAGTTACCTCACATCCCATTGTCACACTTTACAGGTCAGGCAGCAGCCATTTCAGGGGCCCACATGCCTTACTTTTTGTACTGCGTCACACATACCTAGGCCTTGCATCCACACTCATACAAGCCATTCGATGGGTTAAGATCCGTGTTTTTTTAAAGCTGGGGTTACGTACCTCTGGGATGTTTGACTCTGTGCTCGCTGTTGTCCTTCATAGGCACCGTCCGCTGGGACATGTGAGGAGATGACGGCATCCTCCGGTGTACAGACCGCTGGTGGACCTGTCGACAATGGAGGAGAGACATCTCATCCTGACATATAGGCTTGACCGTGCCACTATTCTGGAACTGTGTGCCCAGCTGGAGCCAGACCTGATGTCACCTATCTGCCCTCCCACAGGAATCCCCCCTCAAGTGCAGGTGCTGTCAGTACTCCATTTCCTAGCAAGTGGGTCATTTCAAACAACAGTGGCCATAGCATCAGGGATGTCCCAGCCTATCTTTTCCAACGTGTTGTCCAGAGTGTTGTCTGCCCTGCTGAAACACATGCGGAGCTACATCGTTTTCCCTGAGGTGGAGGATTTGGCTACAGTGAAAGGTGACTTCTATGCCCTTGGACATATCCCCAACATCATAGGTGCCATTGATGGGACCCATGTGGCTTTGGTCCCCCCCCACAGGAGTGAACAGGTGTACAGAAACCGGAAGAATTATCATTCCATGAATGTCCAGATGGTATGTTTGGCAGACCAGTACATCTGCCATGTGAATGCCATGTTCCCTGGCTCAGTGCATGATGCCTACATTCTGCGGAATAGCAGCATCCCTTATGTGATGGGTCAGCTCCAGAGGCACCGTGTGTGGCTAATTGGTGACTCTGGTTACCCCAACCTGTCATGGCTACTGACCCCAGTGAGGAATCCCAGGACTAGGGCAGAGGAACGCTACAATGAGGCCCATGGGCGAACTAGGAGGGTGATTGAGCGGACCTTCGGCCTCCTGAAGGCCAGGTTCAGGTGCCTCCATATGACAGGTGGATCCCTATTCCACTCACCAAAGAAGGTGTGCCAGATCATCGTGGCCTGCTGTATGCTTCACAACCTGGCTTTGCGTCGCCAGGTGCCTTTTCTGCAGGAGGATGGTCCAGATGGTGGTGTTGTAGCAGCTGTGGAGCCTGTGGAGAGTGAAGAGGAGGAAGACGAAGAAGACATCATAGACAACAGGAACACGGTGATACTGCAATATTTCCAATGAACAGAGGTAAGAATACAAACCGGCCTACTACATGTACTTAAACACTACTACCTCTGTACTGTCTGTCCTTTTCACCCAGTGTATGGTAACTGAGTTGTCACTTTCCCTTACGATTTCAGAGATCTGGGTCTCACAGTGTGACATCTGCTTTGTTTCCCCATGGACTACAGCTGTGTGACATTGGTATGTTGGCATCACCATGTAAATAAGCATTTTGGCACTGTAATTACAGATAAATATATTCACATTCACAGACAGACTCCTGATTGTTTTGTGCAATAACGGTGTTTATTAAGGTGCAAATTGTTGGAGGGGGGTTGTAAATTGGTGAGGGGTGATGGTGGAGGAATGTCCATGGCAGAGTCCAGTCTATTAGTCTCACAGGTGCATTGTCCAAATGGGTTTGGGAAGTGGAGCTGGGGCAGTTTAAGGATGGACAGTGTGACAAAGTGGGACAGTGGGATGACTATCAGTGTGGTATCCTTTCTTGGCGGGGGTCTTGGCATCTTACTTTGTCCTCTTCCTGGATCTCTGGGACCGCTTGCGGGGTGGTTCTCCTTTTGCAGGGGGTGGGGTGCTGGTGGCCTGTTGATCCGGTGTCGGTGCCTCCTGTCCACTAGCGCCGGCGGAGGTGGTGTGCAGTTCTTGGTCCATGCTAGTGTCAGGGGCCCTTTCTGGTGCCACAGTGTCCCTCAAAGTGGTCACTACCAGATTCAGCACCCCTATGATGGTGCCCAGGGCGGAGCTGATGGTTCTGAGTTCCTGCCTGAAGCCCAAATACTGTTCCTCCTGCATGCGCTGGGTCTCCTGAAACTTGGCCAGTACCGTAGCCATCGTCTCCTGGGAGTGGTGGTATGCTCCCATGATGGAGGAGAGGGCCTCGTGGAGAGTGGGTTCCCTGGGCCTGTCCCCACCCTGTCGCACAGCAGCTCTCCCAGTTCCCCTGTTTCCCTGGGCCTCTGTCCCCTGGACCGGGTGCCCACTGCCACTGCCCCCAGGTCCCTGTTGTTGTTGGGGTGGCGGGTTAACCTGGGTGCCCTGTAGTGGTGAACACACTGCTGCTTGACGTGTCCTGGAGACAGAGGTGTGGGCCCGCGGGGTGGGTGCTGTGCTGGTGTTTCCAGAGGGGGGTAGGTCTGCAGTGGCCTGTGGCTGTGTGAGGGGAACCGACTGTCCCGAGGTCCCCGATGGGCAGCACTGGTCATCTAGATCCAGGTCGACAGAGCTGCAGTCATCACTGTGGGCCTCTTCTGGAGGGGGTGGACATTTGTGGACCCTCCTGTGCGGTGACGTTGCGTAGGGGTCCTGCAGGGGTATAAATGCATGATTATTGCATCTGTGTGTGGAATGGTGTGCAATGGGTGGGTGCCCGTGTCCCCCAGTGCTCGTATTCCTGTGTTGGGGCTTTTGTGTCGGTGGTTTGGGGGGGTATGGGTATGTGCAGTGGGCATGCTTTGGTGATGGGTGTCCATGCTTTGTGGTCGCATGCAGGGCTTGGTTTTGGGATGGGTGGGTTGTGATGGTGGGACATTTGCAAGGAGTAGGAGTGATGGGGGTGAGGCTGAGGGTGGGGGTATGTGTTGGCATGCAGGTGGGGTGGGGGGATGAAGTAGTGAAGATGTCATTTACCAGAGTCCATTCCTCCAGATACTCCGCCGAGGCCCTCAGGGTGCAGGATCGCCAAGACCTGCTCCTCCCATGTCGTAAATTCTGGGGGAGGAGGTGGGGGTCTGCCGCCATTCTTCTGCACTGCAATCCGGTGTCTGGATACCACGGAACGCACCTTCCCCCGTAGGTCGTTCCACCTCTTCCTGATGTCATCCCGATTTCTTGGGTGCTGTCCCACTGCGTTGACCCTGTCGACTATTCTGCTCTATAGCTCCATCTTCCTTGCAATGGACGTCTGCTGCACCTGTGCTCCGAATAGCTGTGGCTCTACCCGGATGATTTCCTCCACCATGACCCTGAGTTCCTCCTCCGAAAACCTGGGGTGTCTTTGCTGTGCCATGGGGTGGTGTTGGTGATGTGTGGGGTGGAATGCGTGGTGATAAGTGTGGTGATGTGTATTGGTGTGTTGTGTGAAGTGCGTGGTATTTGTGTGGGTGATGGTAATATGTGCGTCTGGGTGCTCGATTCTTCTATATGGTCTCTCTCTCTGTGCGTCGTCCCGATTGTTTTGTGGTGGGGGTTTGTTGGTGATGTGGGTGTGTGTTTTATATTGTATTGGGTGTGTGGGAGTGGTGTTTGTATGTGTATCAGGTGTGTGTTTTTGGATTTGTCCAATGTGGCTGTGTTTTGTAGGAGTGTGTGTATTTTGAGCGCAGCGATGTGTACCGCCAATGGGATACCGCAGTTGAAAGACTGCCACGTGGATTCGTGTGTCGTGATAGTGTGTGTGTATTTCTGTTGGCGTGACGGTGTCGGTTTGGTTATCGCCAGTTTATCGCTGGCCTTTGGTGTGGCGGACTTCTGTGGGTGTCTGTATTTTGGCGGTTTCCGAGTTGTGGGTCATAATGACCGTGGCGGTTTACCACGGACGCGGCGGTGTGTTGACGGTCTTCTGCACGGCGGTAAGCGGCTTTTACCGCCAATGTTGTAATGACCCCCTTAGACTTTAGCACTGGTCAGCATTGATAAAGTGTCCAGAGCAAACAAAACCGCAAAAACAGAGTCCAGCACACAGAAGCAGCCTCTGAAGCAGAGGGAAAAAGTTAGGGGAGACCACACAAAGGATGCCAACTCTAACACACCAAATAATATTAATCTCAATTTCTTCAACAGTATAGGTTTCTACATAGTGCGTGATACATTTATAAGCTACTTCAATACAGAATCCATAGAACATTTTTTACATTTGAAATATAAATTAGTTACATGAAGTAATTGTTACCATTGTGAAATGCCCAAACAAGGGAAACAGGCTTTCAGTTTTTACAAATATTGGTACAACATTTGGAGATTTTTTGACACATATTGATTCATATTGTATTTTTTGTCATTGAAATTAATGCAGCGTTTTTGGACTTGTAGACACTGTAAAAATGTATTTTTGGTTAATTCAGAGGTGCTAAACAGTTCCTGAAGAGAAATTAAAATGGATATGAGAGTCAAGGTCATACATGATATAGAAGCTATCATGGGGAATTACAAAACTGTGAACAAATAGTTAATGAAAATGTTCCCTAAATGCATGAACTAATGATAATAAAAAACAAAGTTTGAAAGCCTTGAAGCAGGTGAAATGTGAAAACTTAGAAAACGTTTTTTTAATCAGAGTTCATGATCAGTTCTATTTAAACAGATACAATAAAACTGTTGTAGTTGTCATTTCAACATCATCAGGAGAAGGCGGAGGAGGCATTGGCCACGTAGGCGGAGAAACAGCTGGCTACTGTAGTTCTGGTGCTGGGACCACTGACACCGAGGTGCCGAGGGGCCCAGCGGCACGAGGCTGAGGGGACTGACACGAAGGCAGCAAGCTCTACGTCATCATCTTCAGAGGTCTCCACAGAAGACCAGTCCCCAGTGGTGGTGGACCCTACAGCGACTGTTCCACCTGCATCCTTGTCTGCCACCCACATACCCATCTCCACCCTCCTTCTTGCCCCTCCAGTTGGCCAAACCATCTTCCCTAAAAGGAATGGTGTCTCCTTCACTGCAGGGACCTCACCTCTCCCCCTGTCCCCTGGCTGTGCTGTGTGAGGAGGCTATTGACCTCCTACAGAAAATCTCTGTAGGCCAGACTGCAGTCCTGAATGCCATTCAGGATCTTAATTGCCATACACAGCAAATGGTAGCATTCACAGTGCTATGTCTGACCTACAGAGGTAATTTCAAGCTCTGGCCTCCTCAATGACCACAGCCTCCCAACCATCTCAACCTTGTGCCCCAACTCCCACCCCTTGCCCATCCCAATTCCCTATTCCCAGGCCTGTCCAAAGCCTCTTTGCATCTTTGCATGCACCCACTCACACAGACACAAGCTGCACACACACCCATAAATGCAAACACACAAAGAAACACATGGGCGCACCCATCCAGCATATACACACTGCTGACACAACCTCCACCACCACACCCATCACAACACCTTTCACCACAACACCCACCACCACAGACACAAACAGCACACCCCAAATATCCATCACCACAGGTACATCGACCACACCCACTAACACAGACACATGCACTACCACTGTCCCATCCACCAGCACACCCATAAGCACCAGCATACCCACAAGCACCACAACAACAATATCCACCTCTACATCACATACATCCAAACACACAAAGTCCCCAACACACATCTACATGCAAAACAACACCCACCAGATGCACATGCTCACAATTACCAGAATACACTACAACAACAAAAAACACACACATCCAAATATACACCCTCACAGAAAAGCACAGCCACCCCAATACCCACCAAACACAAATGCACACACTCACCCAAACACCACACAACTTCCATAACACACCCACACAAACATGCACCACATATACCAGACCCACATGCATAACAGACAGAAACACATGCCTTCTCCTGTAGATGCTTTTGCTCTTGTCCTGTCCATGACCCCTCTCAGACCCAAGCTAGCCCCAGGGAGAAAACAGTATTGAGGTGCCTGCCATGCCCATTGGATGACCCTTACTGAGGAGGCTGTACTTTGCGGTGTATTTAGGAGCCAGGTTCCAGGCCTGAAGCCCAGTGTTCAAATGCTGGACTATCAGAACATTTTGACGTATATTTTAATTTCTTTGTATATATGAGATTCATATCTCATTGTCATATTAAAATTTCATTTATTTTCAATACCTTTGTCTTGACATTGATTTTAGATTATTAGTAATTGATTGCTGATAATGTTACTAATGCAAATGTGTGTGACATGCACTTTTTCTCATTTCTGACAGTGAGTGGTGCAAGTTTAATTTTTGACATATTTCTATAGTGCATGTACTAGTGTTGTGAAGGATATGTTAATTTTGGTGCAAGCAATCATCAGGATACTGGGCACTTACACCAAAATTATACATTTATAATTTTGTAACTTGAGAATGCAGGTGTGTTTATTTTAACATGATATGTGTTAATAATATGCACATATGCATTACACAGGGAAAATTGCATTTTGGAGTTAAATTACATCTAATGGTTAACAGAAATTGCACAAGACAAGGGGACATATGACCTTAATACAGCTCTGACATGTTTGAGGTTTAGGTGTAACATTGGTTGTACATTCTGTGTAAACCCATTTGTTGCATTGTGTAGTGCAATTACTACATTATTTTGGATTTCTATAGTTACATTGATGTGTACTGTTTATGTATATGATATGTAGTTTATGGAAAATGATTGTACACACCTATATGAACACATTTGGATTTATGGACTGATGTGACTTTTTTGTGTAGGTATCCATTGACAGAAAGGCACTTAGCACCATATAGGTGAGTGTTAATGGTATACCGAGGTGTGTTTCTTTAAGTTTTTCTAACTACCACATTAAACACATATGCATCGCACATCATTGCACTGTTGCTTGCATGTATTTTTTAAACATGCATAGGTCCAGACCTAATGTACACAGATAACTCTGATGGTGATAGGTAAAATAACCACTTACCTTTGGTTCCTGTGATGATGTGGTTGAGTGTCATCGTGGTCCAGTAGCAGCAGCAAAGGTAGGACTTATATGATCGGGTTCATGGCAGCAGAAAATGAGGAAAGTTGAAAAATGGTAGGTTCTCTGCTTATATACCTCCCAATCTACCAAATCAGCATTGGAGGTTTATCCTTCACAGTTAGGTCGGCTGGAAGGCACATCGTGATTGTGCTAGTGGCAAAACTGGCTGAAGTTCTGCCGCCAGCTGCTTTTGACTATGGCACTGTTGACGCAAGTGTAAAGTCCTGGCTGTGGTAGTGGTTCGTCGATAGACTTCCATCTATGGAACCACCAACATCTAAATACAGCGGACAAACCATCAAGGCGTGGGCGCATAATCCAAAGATAAAATGATGGTGGGACGATTCTGACAAGATCTAAATCGGGCCCTTAGTTACACATCCTTCCTACTCTAGGATTCTGAAGAGTTATTTTTTCACATTCTGAACTCAGTGTTTGAATCTAAATTTGCAGAACACACCTTGGTGATTGACAACAGTATTGACCTACATCCAAACTCTGGACTACACCCTGTCAGTTTCACCTTACTTCAAAGGGTTTCTACTGATAATCTTGCGGCTTCTTTTCCCTTTTTATGAGTAAAGTGTCTTTTAATGGTTGGAGTGTTTTTGGGCTACATAATTGAGGCATTTCTAATTAAGTTCGGGTAAGGTAGCAATAACAATATCAGCCAAATTCACAAACATTGGCTTATGAGTAGGCAAATCTTAGTCTTGGAGCACTCGTGGCTTACTCATTAATTTCAGAGGTAATACAGGAATACTCCTAGGTCATTTCTCGTTTATGCCTGTAATTCAGAAGTCAGATCAACATCTTTATGAATTAAGATTTTGTATTTTCCCACTGTATCGGGGCTGGTGGGCAGTGTAAGGAAATCTTTAAGTGGTTGATTTTTTCTCATGTAGAACATTTTAGATATGATTTTATTACTACTATTTATTATATGTTCTCTCATTTTCTTCATATATTTTCTAATATGACTAATGGTGGTTCATTGTGTGAGATGGGCCTTTCACTGACATTCTTCCTCCTTATATTGTTTAGAACAGGTGTGTGCAATAATTGTCTACAAAGGCCAAAACTATGCCAAGCCTTTATGACAGTCACATGGGATGAATGTACATATAATATAAGCAGAATCTTAATGAGAACTATCTGTAAATAAGCAGAAATTTTGAAAATCTGGTATTGAAATGGTATCAGAATGCATGTAGTTACACATTTATTCCTTCTGCTTCCTTTGGCAATAGGATGAATTGGTAAAAGAGAATACTCTCACATTTTCGTAATTTGCTGCAAAGCAAGCGTTGTTTTCTTCCTAAGTCTGGTACTTGGGGTACATTGTTTTGTATGATCCACAAACTTTTCTCCCTTTTTTACAATGCTCACCATCAAACTAAGAGCAGAACCTGCGGCAGTGACTAAAGGTATGGACCAATAAGGGGTCTCTTTGTGCTCTAACAGAAGAGCCTCTAACGGCGCTTAAGAAGCATTCTGTCACAGTGAGTAATGCATAAATAGACAGAAAACATAACATTGGGGGGCAAAGTACAGTCAAATGCATTTCATGTCTGATGAGCCAGAAGATGATTGAAGTGTACTGTCAAATAAAAAGGAGAAGAGTAGCTGATTTAAGGGCAGACTCTGGTAGATTTTAGAATTTGCCCCATCATCTCAGTCCTTTGCTTTATTTTCTCCTTTTAGCATCCCTGTGCACCATTGACAATCAAACCTACAAAATAAGCAAGACTTAGGTAAAGCAGTACTTAATTTGTGCCGGTGTTTGCCGGTGATCAACACCGACTCTTATTTGCCCATACCGGCGCATATTTATGAAAATACACTACATACTGGCACTGCATGTGCATTTTTTAACTGAGTTCAGTAGTGAAGCATTTAACTATTTAATGTATGTTTAAACATGCTAACACTAAAAATTAAACCTTCAGTTTAAAGTGACATGTGGGTAGCACTAGCTTCAGTGGGCCCTGGTGAAATACCTTGGGCCCTTGCACTCAATGATTTACAAATTAAAAACTAGCTTAAAGTAAGTTTTCAAAAGACCCTCCTTAATGGTTGGTTGCCTCAGTGGTGAGCGGTGTACCATGGAATATAACAGGATCCATAATTACCTCCATTTTTTGTCAGTTATTCATAAATTATCTTGGCGAAACTAAAGTATTTTTTTCATTTTTGCTAACAGTGCAAATCCACGTGGAACTATAAAAATAGAAAAAGACAAAATTATAGTGCAAAGTATGAGGATACCTCTAGAAAATCGGAAAACCAATTACTAATGAGGTTTAATGTTGACTGATGATAATTTTAGGCCTCATGAGTACATTTTCACAAATGAATTATTAGTGACAAATTAAAGCAAATGTCAATAAGGGGGCCTGAGGGGACACACAGCAAGCAAGTTAAGCATGAATGCACTCATTTTTGCGGTTGCTTGAAAGACGTGGTGCTTAGTGAATCTCCATGGTCAAGTCAAGTGACTGTAAGCCACAATAACATGTGACAAAATATTGTCCCTGCCTTAAAATGATGTCCAAAATATCGACCACACTGTAACATGCAGGTAAATTTATATAGGTAAGAACACATTTATTATTCTTAAATCCACATCTAAGTATGTCAAAGATGTGAATATCCTCAAGGTACATAGATGAGAAATTAAGTTTATTAAACCTATGGTTACCTATATATATACTTAACTTTGTGATATTACGGTACCTGCTATTCTGGACAATAATATTTTAGGACGATACTTAAAATGTAATATTGTGACGGAATACCAATTTTCTAAGCAATATGCATCTGAATAGAAGGTTAGGTGCAATTATTACTGGTTGATTAAGGCCTATCTGTCTTGTTTGCAGCCTGCATGACCAGAGTTAATGTACTATGTCAAACAACTTGGTGCTCTTTAGAAGAGTGTGCCTGGTAGGAGTGGGTAGTGGAGTTAAAAGGTACATGTTATTGCAAGCCTATTTGCTCCATATCATTTGGCACAAACATTCAAGTCAGTTAACCTAGGTCTGTTGTCAGCTTAACGATTGAGATATAAAAGATCTGGGGGTGCTCTTTTCAAAAACAGGGCTTCTCCCTGTGGAATCCTTTACTCACCTATTTAAGACTTGAAATTGACTGTATCCAATTTAGGAATTCCTTGAAGGGGTACTTCTTTACTTTGGAATTTGGGTAGACCCGTTGTCGTTGGAGAAGGGTCTGCTTGATATTCACATATCTTACGAGCCAGACGTCTAGGGCTAAATTGCGCCTCTCAACCAAGCTTTAAACTTCCTCATATCAAAGACTTTGCCATCTGTGTGAATTCTTTAATGAACTATTAGCATTTAGATTAGGTTATGCCTACTCTATTCATAGTCTCTCACAGCTCTCCGACTCGTGGCCACCCTCCTTAATGATGTAAGGCAACTAAATGGAATGGCTAGTAGTGCTTAAGAAAAGACTCTTAATAGAATAATGGATAAAATGCGAATACTGTTCTCAATTGCTGTGGAAAGTCTCAGAAGTCATTGGACCTGATTCACAAAGGTAAATTTAGACCAAAAGTCTAATGTTAAGACCTAAAGTCAAACTTTACTCAGAGTAAAGTTGGACTTTTGGTCTATGTTTAGACTTTTGTTCTAAGTTTAGACCAACAGTCCAAACTTAGACCTAAAGTCTAACTTTACTTAGAGTAAAGCTAGACTTTTGGTATAAGTTTACACTCTTGGTCTAAGTGTAGACCAAAAGTCTAAACTTAGACCAAAAGTCTAACTTTACTATGAGTAAAGTTAGACTTTGGCCCTCATTCCAAACCTGGCGGTCTATGACCGCCAGGGTGGAGGTCGCCGGAAGCACCGCCAACAGGCTGGCGGTGCTTCATCTGGCATTCCGACCGCGGATGTAAAGCCGCGGTCGCCCAGCCGGGTCCGGCGGTTTCCCGCCGGATTACCCCCAGCTGGGAGAATCCTCCATGGCGGCGCTGCAAGCAGCGCCGCCATGGGGATTCCGACCCCCTTCCCGCCAGCCTGTTTCTGGCGGTTTTCACCGCCAGTAACAGGATGGCAGGAACGGGTGTCGTGGGGCCCCTGGGGGCCCCTGCACTGCCCATGCCACTGGCATGGGCAGTGCAGGGGCCCCCTAACAGGGCCCCAGCATGATTTTCACTGTCTGCATAGCAGACAGTGAAAATCGCAACGGGTGCAACTGCACCCGTCGCACCCCTGCAACACCGCCGGCTCCATTCGGAGCCGGCTTCTATGTTGCAGGGCCTTTACCGCTGGGCCGGCGGGAGCTCCTTTGGCGGGCGCCCGCCGGCCCAGCGGGAAAGCCAGAATGGCCTCCGCGGTCTTTTGACCGTGGAGCGGCCAAATGGCGGTGACCGCATGGCGGGCGGCTACCACCGCCCGCCGCGGTCAGAATGACCGCCTTTATGTCTAAACTTAGACTTTTGGTCAAAGTATACATTTGTGAATCGGGCCCATGCTATTTATCATAGCCAATAACTTCCAAATTCCACTGTGTTAGATGTTATTGATGCAATAAATACCCAGTACACCTCCAGGGCACTTTTAATCAGGCCCTTAGAAGGATATGACTATCATTTTTCATGAATAGTGTAGGAGGCTCTCTTCTAGTTAATGTAAGTTATTCTTTCGGCAAACGGGGTGTTTCAACATACATTAGTCCAGTAACAGTGGTAAACGACTTCTCTAAAAAGGAATTCAGGGCATATACAGTGACGTAAAAGCCCCCAGAATGTAACTGAAACCTCCCTGCTTCTTGTTCCATAGTTTAGGTCTGCGTCCTGTTGGTTTTCTTTACTGTATCTAACAAAGTAGAAGAGGAGGAGATTCTCCTGAGACTTTAATTTTGTGTGCCCTATGATCTGTGCACCTTATGTATGGAAGCTACTTGCCCCAGAGATTACAGAATTGTGGATTTAATAAAATATTCTCTGACGACTGGGTTGGTACCTAAGCTGGAATAAAGAAGTGGTGTCACCATTACCATAGTAGTTGGTAGAAAAATGGTATAGTAATGTAACTCATATTAAGATAAAATAAAATTAGCTTTGTGCTTGTGGCTATAAGCCCCACCCCCCCAGTAGTGAGGCAAGGGCAAGCCTGGTTATTACGTAGAGGGGAGGCTTTGACTGCACAGATATATATATATATATATATATATTGCAAATAATTATGGATGTAGTTATTTTTTAAGTTTTAAATATGAATATTTAAACAAGTATGTGTTTGTAGTGTCTAGAACCCCGTACTTTGGGCAGGCTATGAAGTAAATTACATAATTGATATGGGAGGTGTAAGGGTGTAGTCACAGGTTATGGGGATATTGCAAGTTAGTTACATGTTGTACGCCGAAGTGTAAAGATGTTAATTCCAAGCTTTTTGTGTGGTGGGCTTTTAGGCATGTTACTGGGCTGGGGAGGATGCAACAATTAGTGATGATTAGGGGATATTTGCCCCAAAAAAACAGAGGTGTTCACCATTAGAGTTTGCAAGAAAAAGCAACCCACTTGTGCGTGCCATGTGCGCCCAAGCCAAAACTAAGAAACCAGCAGTTGGCATTTGTGGAGTGCAAGCACCGCTCCAGCCTGTTAGGGGCCTCGTGGAGAAGTTGAAGGCCCTTCAAGGAAGCACCTTTTGAAAAGCTCACGAAGACTTGCTGGCCAGGCTGAGGAAACAAGAACGTGCTTCACCATTACACCAAGCCATCACTCAAACAAAGAAAACACTAAAGGCAGTGACAACCAGGTACAAAATAAATGGCAGCGACCACCACATATAACTCTAGAAAACAGCGACAACCAGGTACAAGAGATACATATACACTCACCATTAAGACAACAGTCACAACTGAAGCATCAGACACGCAGGGTAAGACCAGCTGAAGAGGTCGATGTGTGCAAAGTAGCAAGTAGAATCCACAACATTCTGAATCTCAACTTGAACGAGGTGGCTCAAGTATACAGCCCTCCAATATCAAAGCCAATATGGGATATTGGAGGTGTCATGGTGATATTGTGAGTTAGTTACATGCTGTACTCTGAAGAGTAAAGGCGTTAATTCCGAGCTGTGTGTGTGGTGTGTTCTTATGCATGCTACTGGGCTGTGGAGGACGCAACAGTGTTCTTCCTTTGTATGCGAGATGAACGTTTGGAAGCTTTCCTTTTAAAAAGTTTGTTTGAAAGTTGGCAGTGGTCCCCTGTACCCTGCCCCAATCCCCACAAACATGTGTTAACTATTGAAAAGCATCACCACTCTAACTCCTGAGTCAGTAATTTTTCATTGTTTTGTGACCAAAATATGGTCTCAAAACATTGATACATCACATATGGATTTGCAGTTTGGAAGGGACACCTAAAACACTGCTCAAAATTGTGAATCCGGATTCATTTGCCATCCCATTTTAACAACAGGTAAAAATGTATGACTCTTAAATGGGATTAATATGAGGCAAATACAAATTTTACTGTCATAAACACATCTTTAAAAAATACGTGTCTTAGTCCTAGCTGGTTTCATTTTTCTAGCTTGAATTACTGTAACAATCTCTATCTGGGCTTGCCAGCTTACACTTTGGAAGACTTCAGGGTGTGCGAAAGGCAGCAGTATGTTGGACTTATCATCTAAAGAAATTCAGAATGCATCCCAGACATGGAGAGATATGTACTAGTTGACCATTGTTAGAAATTGAGTTTCTGGTTGGCTAGGGTATGCACCTAAGCCAGGCAGAACCCACCCACTCTAGTCAGGGCAATGGAGTTACACATCCAAAATAACCCCTGCTCACCCCCTTGGTAGCTTGGCATGAGGAGTCAGGCCTAACCCAGAGGCAATGTGTAAAGCGTTTGCACAACCCACACAACACACGTGGCCCTCCAACAAGGGGAGGAGTGAAATAATGCCCACAAAACACCAAGGGCCACAGTGGGGGCTGACAAAGGAGACCTGCGGTGTGGGGGACCTCCATTGAGGCTTTCACATCGCCCGCAATCTCTTTGAACAAATGAGGGCTGCGTTGGGGAAGGGGTGCCACCTGTGAGGCTTACTTTCCTCCCGCCCATTCAAAAGAAAAAAATGGGCTCTATTGGGGCGGGGAGCCTCGGATGAGGCTTCCTTCCCCGCCTGACGTTTCTCTCCTTTCTTTTGGCCCGCTCGGGCCACGGCAGTGTGCAGGCACCAAAGCAGGTGCATGCTTCTGTCCTGGGGGCGCCTATCCGAGTGCGTTTCGCCCCGGGGGCACGATAGGAGCACGCTCGCTTCTTCTTTGATTCCTGTGGTGGTCCAGGGGTCCAGGGGGCAGCACATTCCTCGCGCTTGGATTGTTCCAATGTCCGGGTCGCGGCAGTGAATTACGAGCCCCAATGAGCGCTTCTCAGTGCGGGGAAGTGTTTTTTTAGAACCTGGGTCGCGGCAGTGAAGTCTTCACTCGGCATCACCATAAAGCGCTCTCTAGGCACAGAAAGTAATAAAACAGTGCGCTTCCCTAGCGCTGGGACCCTTTAGTACAGGGTGCCATTGCTTTAAAAGACAAGGCACTCTCCGGGTGCCGCAGGGCCACGAAATAAGGCACTTTCCTTGCACTATATGTAAAAGAAAAAACACTTCACATCTTTTTGGATGGTTGCAGGGGCCACAGCACCCTGCTCCCTGAGACAAGAAAGGGGGCAAGCACAGGGCTAGCAGGCCCAGCAACAGACCAGCACAAGGGATGCAGATGGTGGCAGTTCCTCCTGGTGAACAGGCAGGTCACAGGTCCGCACAGCAGCATCAGTCCAAGGTAGGTCCTGGTGAGTCCATTCAGCAGCATCCTGTATCCAGTTCCAGCAGAGTCTCTGGAGTCCCAAGAATGTCTAAGCTGTGGGGAAAATTGCCCTGTACTTATAATCAGTTTACAGTGTGTTTTACAAAAGAAGAGGAGAGGGGGTTCCAGCCAGATACAACTGGTTCGGGGAGTGCCCTCTTCTCTCCTGCAGCACAGGCTCCAAACATCATTGGGGGGGAGAAATGACCCTAATGTTTGAGGCCAGGGCATAGCCTTTACAAATGCAGGTGTGCCCTGCCTCTCCCTTCTCTCAGCCCAGGAAGACTATCCAGTATGTAGATGCACCTCTGTGACACCTCTGCCATCCTTGTGTACAGGCTGTCTGAAAAGTATGCACAAAGCCCAATTGTCACTCTGCCCAGACGTGGATTGGAGTCAAGCTTCAAAACACCAGAGTCAAAAGCACAGAGAAATGCTCACTTTCTAGAAGTGGCACTTCTGAAATTATAACAAAAAAATCCACCAACACCAGTTAGCAGCATTTCTTACTATCATTACAACCATACCAAACATGCCTATGCTACCCCTCATAAATCAGACAATACCCCTTACACTTAAGGCAGGGCATTTCCAATGCAATCCTATGAGAAGGCAGCACTCACTACAGTGAGAAACCAAATAGGCTGTTTGTCACCACCAGGACAGGCCACATTACTAGGCACATCTTCTGCCCTCTACATACATGACACCCTGCCCATAGGGCTAGCTAGGGTGTACCTTAGGGGTGACTTACATGTAGTAAAAGGGGAGTTCTGGGTCTGGCAAAGAAATTTAGATGCCAGGTCCCTGTGGCAGAAAACCGTGCACCCAGGCCCTGCGCTAGCAGGCCTGAGACAGGTTTGAAAGGCTACTTCATTGGGTGACGCAAGCAGCGCTGCAGGCCCACTAGAAGCATTTAATTTACAGGCCCTGGGTATAGGGATACCACTTTACAAGGGACTTATAGGTAAATTAAATATGCCAATTAGGTATAAACCAATAATACCAAGTTTAAAAGGGAGAGCACATGCACTTCAGCACTGATTAGCAGTGAAAAGGTGCTCAGAGTCATAACGTCAGCCAACAAGGGTCAGAAAAGTAAGGAGGAACAAGGCAAAAAGTTTGGGGAATGACCCTGTAAAAGGGCCAGGTCCAACAAACATGGATGGTACATTGAAATCATTTTTATTACTGCACAAAGGCTTGTAATATCCTGAACAGTCTTGTATGAACCTTTGATTCTGTCCTTGCATTCTGTGTGCCACCTCTGCTTCGAGAGCAAGCTGCAGGCCACCAGGCTAAATGAACAGCATAATGGAAGGTGATCACCCATGCTGCTTGGCACCTAAATATATAACAATCTGCTTTTGCAGCAAAGAAAGATTTTAGCATAAACTCAATGCTCTTAGGAAGGACCTGAACACATAGTTGTAGTCAGGATCCCTCTGTGTATTGCACTTCTTCCCTCCCTCGGACTTACAACTTTAGCATCATAAAGGCAAGCACAGTATATACTGCGCTTTATAAGAAATAAAACAATATCTAACTAAGATCAAATCAAAATAGAATTGGTGGTTTGAGCCAAGAAACTTTGCAGAAAATGGTCAAGCATGGACAGCTTTATTAGGTATAGAAGTCTGAGATTAGCAGCCATCCTTTTGGGGTACCTTTCTTGAAGACCTGTGGATATGACTTTGCCAAAATTAGTGATTCTGTTGAGTCCGTCAACCTGCCATGGGCTGAGTGACTAATGCTGCTGCCACTGTTGAGGATAAAGTTATCAAATTAATGTCAGCAAACACAAGATGATGGACAGAGTGCTGAAACTTTTCAGACACACACCCTCAGTCAAGAGATCTGGGTTTAATCCATTGTTCTTTTGCTTACCATGCATGTGTGTCCCTTGTTTGCTGTGTCACTGTATTCAAGCTATCCTGGCTTATGAGGACTGATACCCCAAAACCGGTCTCAGGATGCTTGCTTGTAGTCCAGGGAGGTCCTGGCTTGGCAGTTCGGGCTGAACTGTTCCCATGGGTAGCAGGGTTAAGACTGATTTGCATATGGCTGGGTCCAAACAGGGGTGACATAGTGAGCAAAATAACAATGGATTAAACCCAGATCTGTGATTAGGGGTAAGTGTTTGAAAAATGTCAGCACTTTGTCCATCATTTTATTTTGTGGTGTTGCTGGGTGCGCCCTAAGTGGCTAGGTCATTCCTATACATGGACCCCTTGCTCGCTGCACCACTGGATTCAAGCTAGCCTGGGTGATGAGGGGTGATACCCCAAAACCCCAGGGTGCTTGTTTACAGTTCAGGGAGGACCAGGCTTGGCAGCTCGGGCTGGACTGTTTACATGAGGAGCAGGGTCAAGACTGATTTGTACATGGCTGGGTCCAAACTGGGGTGATGTGGCGAGCAACTTAATGATGAATTAAACTCAGATCTGTGACTTGGGGTGAGTGTTTGACACTCCGTTCATAATTTTATTTGATGGTGTTGCGATCAAATTAATGCTGCCCCGAAAAGCCCATGGGGTCTGGTTTCTGCAACTGTCCCAAACATCACCAAAGCACTGGGCCTGTGAGCTGCAAGCATCACAAGTACTGGTCTGCAGGCCCCAGAAGACTGCCACTGACAAACACTGGTGCTTCCGCGTTTGCCTACCTCCCAGAACCAAATCCACAAAGATAATTCTGAAAACAACAACTTGTGTGTTGTTCTGCACTGGTGGAGTCCACCCCATGAGGATAGGCACACCATCTATGCCTGCTGCACAGCCCGAACAGCCACAAAGCATCAGCAGGTAACTGTGGGGCTTAGCTACAGTCCGACCGAGACCGACCGAGACCGAGGCACGCATGTGAACCTGTTGTGTCATATGACATGCAAATTATATACAGGCTGCAGCAGCGTGTGCTTATGTACTGCGCTAGTATACTGCTATTGGAACCTGTGACCTGGATGCTGTCCATACATTTCTGCAGAAGTGATCAGCATTGTCATTCAATCCATTGCCTGTTAATGAAAATTTTAAGTTGGGCCAGAATTGCAATCCCAGATTAACCTGACAGATTGTGAGCTGTCAATGGATCCATATTTCTTTTTAGTGTCTTTATATTTATTTCATAACCCCCTAGAGGGCCTATTTCATATTTGACATGTTCAGAGAGTCCTGCCAAGAGACACTCGCCTATTGTGATTTGTAGTTTTGCTAGTACAGTTATATTTAATGGATGTTGGCTAGAAAGTCAAGACTCTATTTGTGAAATAGGGCCACTTGAGAGGTATGTTTTCAAAAATGCAAAGATAGTCAAAAAGGTACAACTCAGTTACACTTTTTGTTAATAACTTTCCCTCAACTTCATTTGTCTCAGAAGACCTGGACTGCCTGGTGACCATCTGTATTCAGATCCATTTTAAAAAGGCATAGGCCTGTTGCTGTGACTGATTTTTCTTCAACTGCTCCATGGCTTCAGAGGTATAAAGTTGCCACATTATCCTTCCTTATATGACCTACATGGTTTAAGTGCAGGCTTTAGACACTGTTGAACTAATGTTGTTGTATCGGTGCTTGGGTGGCTTGCTTTCCATTGCACTTATTCATTTTTTTGCAGATCCTGACCAGACTTACACATTCAATGAAGCATGTTCACATTGGGTTCTGTTGTTTGCATGAAGCTAAATTAAAATGTGGGCCTCCTGCTGTATTGCAAACTACAATCAGGCACTGGGCCATGCTCATTTTCAGTGAGTGGAAAATTTACTGATTGCTGGTCAATAACATTCAAAACTTTGGAGGTGAACTCCATTCCAATGTGAAAACTATGTGTAATTATACATATTTACACCTCAACTCAGCACGCTGCCAAAGTCTTTACGGTAATAGTGGGTGTGATTGAATTGTTCTACTACCTTACCATCAGGCTCAGTGAATAATTTCTACATTATTTATTTTATTTGCTTGCAGCAGTATTAAGCATAACTCCACCAAGAAGATGTCAGTGAGCTACACAGAGAACAACTATCATGATAGACATCGCTTCATTTAACATTAAAAGCAACTGCCAGTAAGCCACATACTACAGAAAAGAGGCAAATATTTCACAAAGCCCAGTAAGTTGTCAGCAGATAAGTGACAGTGAGATTTGGGGAGTATGCTGGCATTAAATGGAAGAGGGGTACTGTGTTTGGAATATGGAGGCCTGTCATGGCCCGTTTGGGGGGGCAGGGCAGACAGGGGCTACTGGGCCCAACCAAGGTGGGTGAACTGTGTAATTAGGACAACCTCCTAGCAGTAGGTTTGGGAACTGCCAAGTTTTCAACTCAGGGCCTGATTCACAAACGTAAACCCTACACTTTGAATAAGTTTACACTTTAAATGAATTCACAAACTACGTGCAGAATTTTACGACTGCATTTCCTAACTTTTTATGTGTGGAGCTCTCTGCCCGGGTTACGGAGTCCCCGCCCACATAAGCATGCGAAGATCACCGCACATAAAAAGATAGGACATTCAGAAATGTAAAACGTCACTCGTAGTTAATGAATTACACTTAAAGTGTAAACTGACACACAGTGTAAGTTTACCTTTGCGAATCAGTCCTTTTGTCCCTTCCTCTGTCTGAATCATCCCTCTGGTGGGCCAGGCGAGACAGGTCTGTAACCTCACATTCACTGCCTGCACTATTAAGTATTGTCCTTCTAAACCTGTTTTTCCCACATATGGCAGCTAGGTAACGCAAGCCAGTTGCCCCTGGATATGCCCCCTATGTGCTAGGAGCAAACATGAAGCAATACAGGGCTTATTTACAAAGAATTGGTGTAGGGCAGTGTGGCAAGTCTTTTTGCTGCACTGCCCTATGCCAATTTAAAGGGCAGGAATGCACCTTATTTACGAGACACGGTGCATTCCTAGCCTTTCAGCCAGCGCTGGTGCACAGTTTGCTGCCTAGCGCCAACACAGGCACCCTTGCACCATGGTGCAAGGGTGTCTGCATTGTTGGCACATGTTTTTGTGCAGGAAAGGGCTGCTTCCTGCACAAAAACAATCCATGGAGGCTTGTTCCTCTTTCTCTGTGTGCTGCATTCTTCAGCACACACTGAAATAGGAAAAATGAGGAGAAATAAAGACATTTCTCCTCCTTAAACCTCTCTTGGGGAGGCGTACGGTTTTAAGGCATTCCCAGGTTTACACATCCTTGCAAATCTTGGAACGCTTCCAAATCCATCGGTGTTATGTGGTTAAACCCACTACAACGGCCATGGAAAGTCCCCCTGTGGCAGTGTAAGGCAGTGCAGCAAGTATGGGTGCGTTACCCTACACCAGAGGTCTTCAAACTGGGGGGCAGCATTTTATTGCATTTTATTGCATTTTTAAAAAGGTAACTACATAAATGCAAAGTTTAAATAGGTCTAGACATATTTAAACATTGCCATCCTTATAAAATAATTGTGAAACATTTTGAAGGGAGGCCCACTGATTTACATTTTTCAACTGGGGGGGCGCAGCATTAAAAAGTTTGGAGACCACTGCCCTACACCATATCTATGAGGCCATGAAAATCCATGCAACGTACGTAGATGTGGGTCTGCACTCTGTGCTGCCAGAGCGTCATAAAAAGTGACACAGCAGCGGCACAAGGTTTTGTAAATATGCCCCTTCATTTTTTGTTTTTCAGAAATAAACCTCTTCATTGGTGGGTTCCTTCTAAATTACGTTAAAAACGCTCTCTGTGCTACCTGGGAATGGAGGCCTAGCAGGCACTGCAATTTTGCTCATGGTGCCCCAATTGTCGTAAAGAGCGTGGTGCGCAAAAACTCCCCATTGACGTGCTGGAAAGCCTTACTCCAGTGGGCTGAGCTCCAAATGAGTTTCTAAATTTCCATGCTTATGCCAGGTTTGCCACGTCAATCGAATTTACCCCCAGTGGTTTGGTCATGCGACCGCCAGCATCAATGCTCTGTTTACAAAATGAAATGAATTGGCAAATTTCCCTCGCTATGTTATTATTAAGTGGGAATAAAACATATTTTTTTCAGGGTTACAGCTGTTTCCTGATGAAAACTAACTAGCAATACTAAGAATCTACGCATGTTAAATTAAATGAGATGAGAGATTTGGGCAGTAATAACCTATCTGAGCGCACCAGCATGACATAGGCTTATAATTCTCTTGCTAAGAACATGAAAACGGAGCGATAATTAGCCAACCTCTCTGCTCAATATACATTACATGCTTCTCCACGTTAGACTCATTTGACATGGGGGAATATAATTGTGACTTGTCAAAGAGTTAAACCATTAATCCACCGCCAAAGAGCTTTCCTCTAAATGCAAATATACCAGAGACCTCATTTTATACATTACACAATTTGAAGTTCTCTTTTAATTTTCCTTTTTTTTTTACAGACACTTGCTTTTTATGCCCAAAGATGAAAAGCCGAAAGGATTTTATGAATGTCAAAAACCAGCAGCTGGTTGGAACCTAGCTAAGTGGGAAGAAAGATAGATTTTTATAACAAGCCATTAGTTATTTCATATTCCTTATTAGTTGTTTGAATGGCAAACCGGCTCTAGAGCCAATTTACCTTCAGACTTTGATGAAGGTTGATTTATAGACTTTAAACTCTCCCATGTATGCTACACATCATTGCCTACACTAGCTCCCTTTGTAGAAGAAACATTAATAAATCTCCTGTCTGAAAGTTATTAATCTAGTCCAGCTAATGGTAGCTCTTTTTCTCTTAATATTTCCCTTCAACAAACTTTTATCTACACACTCACATACTTTCAAGTAGCTATGAGACTATTATTACGTCTCACTTTTCGTGTTTCTTTCATGTTATCTAAATATGCATCATACCACTAGTGCTTAATTTGTAAAAATAAATGAAAAAAAATAACAGTAATTACCGGGACCCAAACTTTTTCTTAGGATCTCACCACTGTGCCACAAGGCTGTTTAGTTTGATTCACTTTCATGTCTCTCTCTTCCACCACCTTACACTTTCTGATCCAAATCACATGAAGTGGGAACTGGAAGCATCACATAGGCCCAGATTTACAAAGTTGTCACACTACACAGCACCCAAACTTGCACGATGCGTTTAGTGAGACCGAGAGAGCATGAACATGTCATATCTACAAATATGAGGCACTGTGTTGCTGTCTCCCTAGTGCTAGCATACAATTGGGCTGCCTAACGTCACACATACACCTTTGCACAATAGTGCAAAGGTGTGTAAGTGATGTCTAGCATAATTTTGGATGTGTGTTGTACAGTGCAGCAGACAAGCAAAGTTTGAAAAGTTTAGAGAAACTAACACATTTCCCTAAGTTAACACCGCTCTCAAAAAGGCATTATTTGTTTTGGTTCAAAATCCTTCCAACTATTGCTAGTAGTTAGGGCTTAGCGTCACAACTCATGGGTTGTTGCTTGGGAATGCCCATGTGCCATCTATGGAAGGCCACCCCGACACAGATTAATGCAAACCAGTGCAAAGCCCTGTGTGCGTTACTTTCAGGCAACTTTCCAGGGGAAATCAGGTTTTGCACTGAAAAGTTGAAATACAAATAAAAGTTTTGTACTGGTTTGCAACACTTTTGTGATGCAACCCCAGCACAATATGCTAGTTAATCTACCCCGTAGTTTCTGACATGGTTTTGGGTGAAATGTTGTTATAAACAGTTAAAAAGCTGGAGCAGTACCATCTTACCATCTTAGACAATGATAAATGGGTGCTTGTCCACGGAACATCAAAAGCATGTGCTGTTTTCTCACTGGAAATGTACCATAATTTGTGGAAATATGAAAGTAAACAAAAGAACATAGTAATACAAACATAGCATGTTTTCTTATCTTTTGTGAGGTATTTATTTTTTGTAATACACTGGACACAGCTGACGGCTGTTAGAGTAGCCAGTGTGTCCATGGGCCATAGTGCAGGAAGGAAATGGCCCTCTTGCTACTGTTTGAATTATAAAATACAGGAATATTAAGGGTTCACTGTTCCCCTTAGGCCTCTGGACCCCAGTACCATTGCACCTGCTGCACCAATGGAAGCCACACACCTGCTGTTAGCTGCCTCTGAGTGATGTGAAAGGTGAACGGGTTGGATCTTCCCCATCATATTCTTACTCTATGGGTGGAGTCCTTATCCTGGAGTTTGAGTCTATTTATAGGTGTTTTCAGTATACAATGGCTGCCTTTCACACAGGAAATAGCAGCTGTAAATGAAAATTAAAATGAGGTGTAGTATCCAATTGAAATAAAGCCCAAATATATTGCCTAGGAAAGAGAATCGACGAGTTAATTTTACAGGGATAAAAGTCAACTAATTTCTTGTCAAAACATTCAGAAAATGTCCTCATCGAAGTTGTCTTTTATGATGCTGGCACAGAGGGTGCACACTCTGCTGTGGTTTTGAGATACATTTGTCTAGTGTTCCAGCTTATAATCAGGTACTTATCCATCCATTTACTGACTTTCTTGAAGAAGGTGCCCAGAAAGAAATGCTCTCACTCTTCTAGGTCTTACTTTTACTGGGTTCTTGTGATGGTGTACCCTCTTAACTTGCTTTATGATTAACATATTAACAGGTAATGGATGAGGTCCTCGTGTTATCCACAAACATAACTTGATGTTGTTGATTGGTGAAGCTTTTTCGGAACTCAATTTAGCGAAGAGTTTTCCCTAAAATTTGTAAACTTTACCAGGTATGTTTGTACTTAGGGTGTATTACCAAACAAACATCCATGATCAGCTGGGGGATCCTTATTCTGAACACAGGTCAAGCCCTTGTCCCTCCAGTGAGGAAAATATATTCCCTTGGAACAGAGAAAAAGCTAATTTTTTCAATTTTTGGCTTCACTAATTTTCCTATGTAAATGTCCCACTAACTTTCCTCTCCCATTTTCTTTTTTTACATATGGGTTGTTCTAACCAGATCTATTGCTTACAATATACATGTGGTGGATTTAAAAAAACTTTCATAACCTTTGGTTTGTTGGATGAGACTCTTTCAGACATTGATTTGACACTTTGGTAATAACATTTTGGATTGGCCCAGAGTGTCAAGCACTAACCTGTTTGTCCCACTGAGACACAATGTTGACCAAGTTGCTCATTCCCAATTCCTCCTGGAAATTACGTGCCTCTCACTTAAATGCACATGATCGGCATCGGAATGCCCCAGGGAGAAAAGGGGTGGATGAAAGAGAGAAAGAGAACTAGAGTGACAGGTCCCGATCCGAAAGATTGGTGATGGTCCTCGAACAGCCATTTATCCTATGATAAATTACATATCAGTCAAATAGTTCATAACTCGTAACCATGTATATACTAATCTCTGACTACTGTGTGCAAGCTAAGTGTACCTGTTAGGTTCCCCTTTCCTGCTTTAGATGTCTCTCGCTCTCTCTAGGAACTTTCCGGAAACTATGTGGATTTCCTGTAATTAAATAAGAACCTTGAACCTCCAATAATATCTTTGACTACTACCACTATGACCCCAGGTTGATCTCACATCACCTTAATAAATGCCTATCTAAATGTACTTGAAGTTCCGTGCATATCTTGTTTGATGGACATGCTGAGATTTCCTATGATGCTGACTCACTCGACTCCATAAACATTTAAATAGGTAACAAATAATTACAAATTCTCAGGTAATTAGTTTTGCAGACATTCATGAGTTAATTTACGCACTATACTTAGAATTCCAAGGAACACACACTTGGTGTCTTTTGATCACACTGAAAACATAGGGTTAATATCAAAAGATAACAGGACAATGTTTGTAAGACTCTGGGAACAAAGGGTTACTATCAATAACACAAGCGATCGGTTTTATCACTGTTACATCGCAGCGTAAGTTGAGCATAGCAATGAAACTTTCAGGCCATTCACAGAATGTTCCGTATCCCCAGCATCACTTATGCAAATGTCATATTAAACTTAGTAATAACAAATGTATTCACAATACATTGTTTTTATGATAATTGCACAATTTTTTTTCCTTTCTGAGATACATAGCAAGTGACAACGATAAGCGTTATTACGCAACTAGCGGTGAGCATCCCAGTGACTTTAAATACCAATGATGTGCCTTCTTAGGTGCATCATACTCCGAAACATCCGACTTTCAAATATCAAGTCAGCAAGTGTCAAGTTTTCACAAATAAATGCTTTTGAGTGTGAGCAGCGCGTTACCACCTTTTAAGAAGTCAATTCTCTCTATCTCTTCAGCTCCCCAGAAGCGGCATCCAGGATACAGGATACAGGACTGAACACGTAGATCAAACGTGGAGAAGCAGATACATTTTCTCTGCAGCAGTTGACTTTTACAGCAAGCAATTTACTCAGGCTGTGCGTGGTTTAAACACCTGCTGCATCCAGCCACACTCAGTCTGAGTCACAGGGAGCAACACTCAATTTGAGTCATAGGGATGCTAGAGGCTTGAGCAACGTGTGTCCTAAACAAGCATTGGTTCTAACAAGCATTGGTCTTTGTAAACAAGCATTGGTATCCTTAAAACATTCTTATGGGGTTACAACAAAGTTTGGTACCTGCAAAGGCAGATGATTGGTTTAAGAGTTCTTTACTGGAGCACATCCTGGTTTGTAGGCCCCACAGTACAATGGTGGAACTGATGAACCAATCAGGGAGCATGCACATGTCCTGCTGGTTCCCATGAACGATCCTTCGGCCCATAACCTTTCTAGTCCAACAAGTAGTAAAGTTTATTACAAAATCGTTTAGAGTCTAATATGGCCTTGCCCTTATACTCCGGTTGATTATCCACTGAGATTGGAAGGGTTCTTTTTGGGCAGCGCATAGAGTCTTCTACTGGTTTTATAAGGAGACGTGGAGCACTGGGTGAATCAGTAGTGAAGTGGGAAGTTCTAGTTTCACTGCAACCTCGCTCATCCTTCTAATGATGGTAAAAGGACCCACAAATATTAGCTGAAATGTTTGCGCTCCCTTCAAACTTAAGTGCTCAGTTGATAACCAAACCTTTTGTCCTGCTTCGTAATTTGATCCTTGACGTCATTTTCTGTCTGCATATATTTTGTATGTCTGCTTTGCAAATGTTAGGTTGTTTTGTGCATTTTTTTAATGTCGCTCAATTGTTGTAAAAAGTTTTGCATGGAGGGAGTGGTTAACTGAGGTACCACACTCAAATCTAACATTTGAGGATGATACCCATAATTGCAATAAAATGGTGAATATTCAGTGGATACACGGATTACATTATTATATGGAAGTCCAGCTGCCCACAAGCACTCAGCCCAATCCACTTCTGAATTTAGGAGATAACCACGCAAATATTGCACCATACACTGGTTAACTCTTTCGGTCTGCCGATCTAAATGTGGGTGGTGACTTGATGACAAGTGGAAATCCATATACAATTCCTGACAAACGCATTTCCAAAATTTGGACACAAGCTGCATTCGGACACAACTACTGAAGGAAGACCATGTAGACCGACTATGGATTGTAGGAATACATGGCCTAACTGTATAGCTGAGGGTAAAGCTTTTAGAGACATAAAATGTGCCATTTTGGTCAAATAATCTATCACTACTAGAACGGTGGTGAACCCAGCCTGACATTTTGGTAATTCTACCACGAAGTCAAAAGATACAGTGTCCCAAGTCGCAGGTGTGGGAAGCTGGCCTGGTTTTTAGCAGGTACCAGAGGTACCTACACCATATACCAGGTCCACTGATACAGCTTAGTGAAATATAGGCAGTCTCTAACAGCTTAGGGTGTCTAGAGGTAGCTGTAGCAGACCAGCCAAGGCTGAACTAGGAGACATGGAAAGCTCTTGCAATACCACTGTAGTCACACAGTACTTACATACAACAAAGACAATACTCAGTGTTACCACTCAGTGTTATTTTAGTGAAACAAGGTCAAAAATATCTTAGAGGCTATACTTCCTTTGGAGGTAAATATTATACACAATGTATACAATAGCAACCAAAATCAGGTAAGTAAACAGTCATAAAATAGTGAAAACAGTGAAAAACACAATAGATTGCAATGGGCCTAGGGGCAAAACAAACCATATACTAAAATAGTGGAATGCAAATGTCGGTTTCCCCCCTAGGCAAGTGTAGTGTGTAGAGGGGCGCTGGGAGTTTAAGAAAATACCAAAGGTAAGTAAAATACCCCAACCCAGAGCCCAGGAAAACAGAAGTAAAGTACAGCAAGTTTCTTCAAGACACACTAGACGTCATGGTAAAGGATTATGCAAAAAACAAGCAAGACTCCAAGACACCAACTATGGATTCCTGGACCTGAAGACCTGTGGAGAGAGGAGACCAAGTCCAGAAGTCGATGAAGAGTCCAGGAAGAACAGGAGCCCCTGCTAACCAGGATGAAAGTGCAAGAGTAGATTCTTCAGTTGGAAGAAAAATTTAGAAATGCACCAAAGAAGACAGCTGTGGGATCCTGCTTGGTGCAAGAGATGCCCCACATTGAGTCATTGGATGCAAGCTGGTTTTCCTTGTTGGATTCAGCCAACAAGCCTTGGCTCAAGCAAATGTTGCTGTTGGCAGGAAAAGGAGCTACCTGGGCCAGGAAGGACCTGGGGGTCTCAACTTGGACAGAGGAGACAGAGGGGGCTCGCAGCACTTTGGAGAGCCCTCAGATAATCAGGCAGCACCCACAGGAGTACCAGAACATTGGGACAAAGGAGTTGCAAAATGAGGCCATTACAGCACTACACAAAGGGATCTCACGCCGCCGGAAAACAACCCATGGAGCTCAGCGTCACAGCATAGATTGCTGGGGACCTGGACTACTCTGTGCATGAATGATTTCTGAAAGAAGTGCACAGAAGCCCTACGAGTTGCAAAACACGCGGTGCACAGAGGCACTGTCGGGCTCCGGGAGGCAAGCCCTTACCGCCACTAAATTTGGACAGCTGGACATTTGGACAGTCAGGATCACTTCGGTCTACCACCGGTGTTCCAGAGATCACACTCGTCAACAGGAGAAGAGTCCCAGTATACCAGTTGTTGCTGCAGAGAGGTGCCTGTTGATGCAGGGAAGTGACTCCATCACTCCACTGGGGATTCCTTCGGTCCTTCTGGTGCAGAATGAAGACAGGCAATCCTCAGAGTGTGCACAACGTGTAAACTGTTGCAGTTGCTGGCAGGAGCTGAAGTTACAGAATTGCAGTAGCCTTCTTGGATACTTTGTTGCAGTTACAGTGTTCCTGGAGCAGTCTGCGCTTGATCCGGCGGTCAGAAGCTGCAGCAGAGGATGCAGAGGAGTCCTGGTGGAGTCCTCCAAACAGAATCCGAGGAAACACCCACAGGAGAGACCCTAAATAGCCCTAAGAGGGGGATTGGTCACCTAACCAGGTAAACACTTGGGAGGAGGGTTCTCTGACATCACCTGCTGGCACAAGCCACTCAGATGCTCCCAGAGTTCCCAGACTATCCCGAAAACAAGATGGCAGACCCCAGGGACATTCTGGAGGAGCTCTGGGCACCACCCCTGGGGTGGTGATGGACAGGAGAGTGGTCACCCCCCTTTCCTTTGTCCAGTTACATGCCAGAGCAGAGACTGGGGGTCCCTGAACTGGTGTAGACTGGATTATGCAAGGAGGGCACCGTTTGTGCCCTTCAAAGCATTTCCAGAGGCTATCGGAGGATACCCCTGTAACACCTATTTACAATGGGAGAGGGTGTAACACCCCTCTCCTAAAGGAAATGCATTGTTCTACCTTCGTGGGATTGAGCTGTTTAATCCCCACAAGGGCATAAACCTGTCTGTGAGGTGGCATCAGCTGGGGCTGCAGTGGAAACCTCAGACAGCTGGTTTGGCGGTACTGGGGGACCATGGTGGAGCCCCCAGGGTGCATGGAATTGGCTCCCCAACACCAGAATCAGATTGGGGTACAATTTCTCAATCTTAGACGCCTCAAATGGCCATGTTCAGAGTTACTATTGCGAAGCTACATGTAGGTATTGACATATGTAGTACACACTTATAATGGTATCCACGCACTCATGAAGTCTGGGAAATTGGTCCTGGACAATGTGGGGGCACCTTTGCTAGTGCAAGTGTGCCCTCACACACAGTAACTTTGCTCCTAGCCTTCAGTAATTAAAGGTTAGGCATATAGGTGACTTATAAGTTACCTGGTGCAGTGAAAATGGCTGTGAAATAGTGTTTGCACTATTTCACTCAGGCTGCAGTGGCAGTCCTGAATGAATGTTTGTATGAGCTCCTTATAGGTGGCAAAAGAAATGCTGCAGCCCATAAGGATCTTCTGGAACCCCAGTGCCCTGGGTACCTAGGTACTATATACTAGGGACTTATAAGGGGGGTCCAGTGTGCCAATCTGGATTGGAATAGGGAGTCACTAGCCTATAGTGACAAATTTGGAAACAGAGAGAGCATACACACTGGAGTTCTGGTTAGCAGGACTCCATTGACACAGTCAAGCATACTGACAGCACAGTAAAACATACTGATATATAGGCCACCAACTATGAGCACTAGGCTACTGACTAGCAGGCTCCTAGTGAGACAGTAAATACACACTGGCAAACAGGTAGCTATTGGGGGTAACATGCCAAGAAGGATGGTACTTTCCTACACAACCCCCCCAAACGAGGGACAATAGCCCTAACCTTGCCCAGACGAGTCTTCATTGTCTAAGTGGAAATATCTGGAGAGTCCATCTGCATTGGAATGGTTACTCCCAGGTCTATGTTCCACTGTAAAGTCCATCCCCTGTAGGGAAATGGACCACCTCAACAATTTAGGATTTTCTCCTTTCACCTGTTTTAGCCATAAGACAGGGTTGTGGTCTGTCTGAACTATGAAGTGAGTCCCAAATAAGTATGGTCTAAGCTTCTTCAGTGCCCAGATCACAGCAAAGGCCTTCCTCTCTATGGCTGACCAACGCTTTTCTCTAGGGGGTCAACCTTCTACTGATAAAAGCAACAGGTTGATCCCGACTGTTAGAAATGGGGTCTTTGGTTGGCAGTCAGGTTACCCCCTGTCCAAGCAAGGACCCTCACTCTAGTCAGGGTAAGTCACACACAATAAAAATGATCCTGTGCCCACCCTCTGGTAGCTTGGCACTGAGCAGTCAGGCTTAACTTATAAGTATTTGTGCAATAAATCATACAATAATACAATATAGCACCACAAAAATACACCACACAGTGTTTAGAAATATATATGATATTTATCTGGATATTTGCAGGTCAAAAACGATCAAAGATGCAATAAGAAAATGTAAAGATATCAGTGAAAAGTGATATTAAGGGGGTCATTCCGACCCTGGCGGTCCAAGACCGCCAGGGCGGAGGGCAGCGGAAGCACCGCCAACAGGCTGGCGGTGCTTCCTGGGCTATTCACCGCCGCTGTCAGAAAAGGGGAACCGGCGGTTTCCCGCCGGTTTTCCCCTGGCCCAGGGAATCCTCCATGGCGGCGCTGCTTGCAGCGCCGCCATGGGGATTCCGACCCCCTTCCCGCCAGCCTGTTTCTGGCGGTTTTCACCGCCAGAACCAGGATGGCGGGAACGGGTGTCGTGGGGCCCCTGGGGGCCCCTGCACTGCCCATGCCACTGGCCGTGCGTCAAAGTTCCGGTAAGACCGCAGGCGGCGTGTCGATCTTTTCCTTGCAAAGTCAAGTGGCGGCGTCCCGGGTCGGCGTGCGGGGAATTTTTCACTGCAGAGCAAGCTGTGCGGCAAATTTTTCGACGCACAAGTCCAGTTGCAAGAGAGAAGTCTTTTTGGTCCTGAGCCTTCAGGGAACAGGAGGCAAGCTCTATCCAAGCCCTTGGAGAGCACTTCTTCATCACAGCCAGGTAACAGCCAGGCAGCAGGGCAACAGCAAGGCAGCAGTCCTTCAGAGAAAGCAGTCAGGTGAGTCCTTTGGGCAGCCAGGCAGTTCTTCTTGGCAGGATGCAGGTTCTGGTTACAAGTTTCTTCACCAGGAAGTGTCTGAGGTGGTAGGGAAGAGACCTTGTTTTATACCCAAATGTGCCTTTGAAGTGGGGGAGACTTCAAATAGTGGCTTAGAAGTGCACCAGGTCCCCTTTCAGTTCAATCCTGTCTGCCAGGGTCCCAGTAGGGTGTGTGTCAGTCCTTTGTGTGAGAGCAGGCCCTCCACCCTCCCAGCCCAGGAAGACCCATTCAAAATGCAGATGTATGCAAGTGAGGCTGAGTACCCTGTGTTTGGGGTGTGTCTGAGTGAATGCACAAGGGGCTGTCAACTAAACCCAGCCAGGCGTGGATTGTAAGGCACAGAAAGATTTAAGTGCATAGAAATGCTCACTTTCTAAAAGTGTAATTTCTAAAATAGTAATATTAAATCCAACTTCACCAGTCAGCAGGACTTTGTATTACCATTCTGGTCATACTAAATATGACCTTCCTACTCCTTTCAGATCAGCAGCTACCACTGCAATACTGTATGAGGGCAGCCCCAATGTTAGCCTATGAAGGGAGCAGGCCTCACAGTAGTGTAAAAACGAATTTGGGAGTTTTAGACTACCAGGACATGTAAACTACACAGGTACATATCCTGCCTTTTACCCACACAGCACCCTGCCCTTGGGGTTACCTAGGGCACACCTTAGGGGTGACTTATATGTAGAAAAGGGGGAGTTTTAGGCTTGGCAAGTACTTTTAAATGTCAAGTCGAAGTGACAGTGAAACTGCACACACACACAGGCCTTGCAATGGCAGGCCTGAGAAAAGGTTTAGGAGCTACTTAAGTGGGTGGCACAACCAGTGCTGCAGGCCCACTAGTAGCATTTCATCTACAAGCCCTGGGCACATATAGTGCCTTCTACTAGGGACTTATAAGGAAATTAAATAGTCCAATTGGGTATGATCCAATGTTACCATGTTTAAAGGGAGAGAGCATATGCACTTTAGCACTGGTTAGCAGTGGTAAAGTGTGCAGAGTCTAAAAACCAGTAAAAACAGTGTCCAAAAAGTAGAGGGAGGCAGGTAAAAAGTTAGGGGTGACCACCCTAAGGCTGTCAGGTCTAACACCGACCCTCTGTGTTTAGTTGTGAAAGCAATGCCCCAGCCCCAGTTCAGAAGCATCTGGATAATACATTCTATTAGAGTAGTTTGGGCTTTTTAGGACAAGTGCAGTTCACATAACCTGCTTAAGCTCCTCAAAAGCTCTTTGACAGCTGGCTGTCCATAATACATTTCTGGGCATTTTCTTAGAGGTGAGGTCATTAAGAGGGGCAACAATGGAGCCATAGTTTTTAATGAACCTGTAACACCCAGATAAACCAAGTAAGGCTCTGACCTGGGTCTGAGTAGTAGGGGGAGCCCAGTCCAAAATTGCCTGGATCTTACCCTGTAGTGGTTCAATCTGTTCCCCACCAACTAGGTGTCCCAGATAAACCACTTTCCATGCCCTATCCAGCATTTAGAAGCCTTGATAGTGAGACCTGCCTTTTGCAGGGCCTCCAAAACTTTCCACAGGTGGACTAGGTGGTCACCTCAGGTGGAGCTAAATACAGCGATATCGTCCAGACATTCTACACTGAATGCTTCCAGACCTTGGAGGACTGTGTGCACCAGCCTTTGGAAAGTGGCAGGTGCATTTTTCAGACCAAAGGGCACAACTGTGAATTGATAATGCCCTCCAATGGTTTAAAGCACAGTTTTTGGTTTAGCATCTTCTGATAATTTGATCTGTCAATACCCTGCAGTCAAATCAAAGGTACTTACATACTTGGCAGATGCCATTGCATCTATTAGCTCATCTCACCCTGGGTACAGGGTAATCATCTGTTTTGGTAACTGTATTGAGCCCTTTGAAGTCCACACAAAACCTAATTTCCCTTTTTGTATTTTTACTATGAGGTTTGGGGACAAGCACCACTAGGCTAGCCCAGGGGCTGTCTGAGTGCTCAATGACTCTTCAGTCTAACATCTTCTGAACCTCAGATTTAATACAGTCTCTGACATGCTCAGGCTGTCTATAAATCTTACTTTGGACAGGCAAACTGTCTCCAGTATCAATAGTATGTTCACACCAAATAGTCTGACCATGTGTGAGTGAAAAGAGTTCAGATAATTGGCAGAGGAGGTTCTTGCAGTTCTCCTTTTGCCCTGAGGCAGTCTGCAAGGACAACCCCCTCCACTGAACCATCAGCTGCAGTGTTGCAGAAGAGGTCAGGGAGAGCGTCACTCTCTTCTTCCTGCCCTTCATCTGTGGTCATGAGTAGGGTCAAATCTGCCTTATCATAGTAGGGTTTAAGGCGGTTGACATGAAGTACCCTGACGGGACTTCTGGGAGTGCCAAGGTCCCACAAATAGGTGACCTCACCCTTCTTTTCCACAATAAGATGTGGTCCACTCCATTTGTCTTGGAGTGCTCTTGGTACCACAGGCTCCAATACCCACACCTTCTGTCCTGGGAGGTACTCATTCAGGACACCCTTCTGGTCATGCCATTGCTTTTAAAGCTCTTGGCTGGCCTGAAGGTTTTTAGTGGCCTTTTTATGTACTAAGCCATTCTACATCTTAGGCCAAGCACATAATCCACAATGTCTTGTTTAGGGGGCTTCAAGGGTTGCTCCCCCCCCTCTTTGAAATGTGCAAGTGGACGCCTGACAGGCTGACCAAAGAGGAGTTCAAAGGGGCTTTAGCCCACTCCTTTCTGGGGTACCTCCCTGTAAGCAAAAATGAGGCATGACAGGAAAGCCTCCATCTCCTTTTGAGTTTTTCAGAGTCCCATGATCATGCCTTTGAGAGTTTTATTAAATCTCTCAACCAGTCCACTTGTTTGTGGATGATAGGGTGTGGCGAATTTATAGATTACACCACATTCCTTCCACATTGCTTTTAAGTATGCATACATAAGTTAGTACCCCCGTCTTGTACTGCCTCTTTAGGAAAGTCCACCCTGGAAAATATTCCCAGGAGGGCCTTTGCCACTGCAGGAGCTGTAGTGGTCCTTAAGGGGATTGCTTTTGGGTATCTTGTGGCATGGCCACTACCAATAAGATGAATCTATTTCCAGAAGCAGTTGGAGGTCAAGGGGGACAACAATATCAACCCCTACCCTTTCAAATGGCACCCTAACCACAGGCAGGGGGATTAAGGGGCCTTTGGGGTGAAACCAGTTTTGCCACCTAGCCTTCAGTAACTGTGAATGATTCCGCCATAGTTGTCCCAGCGGTTATAATCCACCAGGCAGCGCTGCTTGCAGCGCTGCCCTGGGGATTATGACTCCCCTTCCCGCCAGCCTGTCCATGGCGGTAGAGACCGCCATGGAAAGGCTGGCGGGAAGGTGAGTCGTGGGGCCCCCCTTGGCATGGGCAGCGCAGGGGCCCCCAGGCACAGCCCCACCCTGCAAAAGCGCAACAGGTGCAGCTGCACCCGTCGCACGGCCACAACACCGTCGGCTCCATTAGGAGCCGGCTGCAATGTTACGGCCGACATCCCCGCTGGGCCGGCGGGCGGAAACTCTGGCGGCCGCTTGGTGGTTCAACCTTGGCGCGCGGATCAGTGCCATAGTGTCCTGCAATGCACTTTGAATTGATATAGATATTTTTTTCCCTCTAACTACTGCAGTACTTTGAAGGTACAATTGCAGTTTTCTGTAATTGTTTTTTAAAAATATATAGGAAACATTGAAATATATTTCACTACCTATTACCACTTTAACAAAGCGGAAATAGGCAGGGAACAGTAATAAAACATACTCATATCTAAGATTGTAACCCAGAATACATCCGTTGTGCTGGAAAGTACATGACTTCCTTTTACATTATTCAATCATATACCGCCTTGTCATCGGCATGTACCACAGTATACTGCCAAGTTACCACAGTATACTACGATGCAATATATAACTAAGTATTTTCAGTCTTATTACTTTAACCCTACTTAAACTAGTTGCACCTACTACCAGAAATTACCATTTACACTCCACATTCTATATTCCCGTCAATTTACATTTAAATATGTTCACTCACTTTCATGCTATGTTGGTTTAAACTAAGACACTCCACTCTATGCCACTCCACTCAACTCCACTGTACGCCATTCCACTGTACGCCACTCCACTCAACGTCACTCCATTAAATAGTACTCCACTCTATGCTAATTCACTGTACACTACTCCACTCTACACGACTACACTCTACGCCACTCTGCTCTACACATCTCCACTGTATCCTACTGCACACTATACCACTGCAATCCATGACACTCCAATATACACCCCTCCACCCCATCCAATTCCACTCTATGCCACTCCATTCTATCCCATTCCAGTCTACGACACCCCACTGTATGTTAATCCACTGCATGCCACTCCACTCTATGGCACTTCACTGTTCACCACTCCACTGTGCAACACCTCCAATGAACACTTTTCCTCTATACACCACTCCACTCTATTGCACTCCACTCTATGCTACTCCACTGTAGGCCACTCCACTTTACACCACTCCACTAAAGTCTACGCTATTCCACTCTTTGCCATTCCACTCTACACTATTCACTGCATGCTACTCCACTCAATGGCACTCTACTCTACTCCATTAAACTCTACGCTATTACACTTAGGTGGTCATTACAACCCTGGCGGACGGTGTTAAAGCGGCGGTAAGACCGCCAACAGGCCGGTGGTAAAGAAATAGGAATTATGACCGTGGCGGAAACCACCAACAAAGACAGCCACTTTAACACTCCGACCGCCACGGCGGTACAGACAAACAGCGCGGCGGTCACCGCCAACAGACAGGCGGAAGACAATGTACCGCCCACAGTATCACAACCTACCAATCCGCCTCCTTTTCCGGGGCGGATTCACCGCAGATAAAAACACGTCGGAAACAGCCATTTCAAAGGGAAAACGCTCACCTCTACACACTCCAGGAGGAACGACGACACCATGGAGCCGGAACTCCATATTCTGCCAGCGATAGTCTTCCTGCACCTATATGAGGATCATCAATGCCGGCGGTGAAGAGCACGGTGAGTACTGCACCTACGACATAGGGGAGGGGGGAGGCAAAAACACAGGGACACACACAACCAACATCCCAACCCCCAACCCGACCCTCACCCACTACAACACACACACCAATACATTACAGTAACAACCCCCAACCCCCCCAAAAGAATGCAAAGACAAAAGGAAATGAGTTGAACCATTGTAATATATCAAAATACAGTAAGCAAATATATACAGATATATATACACATTAAACAAAAAATACACCACTATTAGTAGTGCAGGTAATGCACCATTCATTGTCCGTGGACCACCGGGACCAAAATGCATGGGCGAGGCCCACACAGGATACCTGATCAAAACGGAGAGAACACTGCAAGGGCATCAGATAGAAATACAACAGGCACCTCAGGGGGAAGGGAAGGGGGGGCACCTCAGCCGGATGAGTGCACCACGCCAGATCCACGAGGGAGCTCCATGCCCATTGATGTATCCTGGGGAGTGCAAAGCCACAGTCTCTCAAGTCTATACAGTGGGTGGGTTGCCCACTGTTCAATCCTGGGAAGTGCAAAGCCACAGTCTCTCAAGTCTCTGCAGTGGGTGGGTTGCCCACTGTACCATCCTGGGGAGTACAAAGCCACAGTCTCTCAAGTCTCTACAGTGGGTGGTTTGCCCACAGTTCAATCCTGGGGAGTGCAAAGCCACAGTCTCTCAGGTCTCTGCAGTGGGTGGGTTGACCACTGTACAATCCTGGGGAGTGCAAAGCCACAGTCTCTCAAGTGGATAACAGTCTCCACTGGTTCTGGAGGGGGACTGGTGCCCAGAGTGCAGCACACACCCGTGACGGTCCCAGTTGCGTCACTGCCCCTGCCGCTAATGGGCTAGCGGTGCATTCCATGGCGGTCTTTTCCCTGTTCAGCGGTCCCTGGCCTGTTCAGCGGTGCTTGTGTTGCCAGCGTCAGACCTGTTCAGCGGTACATTCCATGGCGGTCCTTCATTGCCCAGCAGGGCTGTGGCTGGCGGTCCTTCATGGGTCAGCTGGGCTGTGGCTTGTGGGGCCCTCCTGGCCAGCTGGGCTGTGGCTGGCGGTGGCCTCCTGGCCAGTGACTCTGGGGCTGGCGGTGGCCTCCTGGGCAGTGACTCTGGGGCTGGCAGTGGCCTCCTGGCCAGTGACTCTGGTGCTGGCCTCCTGGGCAGTGTCTCTAGCGGTGGCCTCCTGGCCAGTGACGATGGGGCTGGCCTCCTGGGCAGTGACTCTGGTGGTGGCCTCCTGGCCAGTGACGATGGGGCTGGCGGTGGCCTCCTGGGCAGCGGGGATGATGGCGGTCCTCTCCGTAGTGCTGCTCCTCCCAGACTTTGGAGATTTCTTCTGCCCCTTCCCCACCTTGGGAGGAGTCACAGCTGAGTCGACACTCCCCCCGGGACCCTTGTGAGCGGCTTTGCTGGCTGGAGTCTTCCCCCTCTACCGCCGGGCACTGTCCAACTTCTGGTGCTTCACAGGGGGGGACTGGCTGTGCTGTGGCTCCGTGCCACACTGGCTGTCCTGGTGGCCGGTGCACTCCACATACCTGTAACAACAGGCACCACTGGTCCCGGAGATTTTTGTGGCTGAGGTGCTAGTACAGGACCTATGAGTTGGACGGAGGGGTGGTGGGAAATAGGTTAAGGGGGGCCAGGAAAAGTTTTTGGGAGACACTGGGATGGGTAGATGGAGGGGGTTTGGGAGTGGAGGAAGAGGTGGTGGTTGTAGGAGGTGTAAGTTTTGTTGATTTGGGTGCAGGTGCATGGGCTGGAGGATGTCGTGAGGTGGATGGCTGTTGGGTGGGTGTGTGCCTGCGTTTGTGGATCTTCAGAGGGGGCGTCACAGACACACTGGGAGAGGACACAGGGGACGTGTAAATGGGAGTGGGGTGGTGACTGCACGTGAGCGGTGTGTGGTGGTGGGTGTGCTGGTGCGGGACGTAGTGGCTGTAGTGGTAGTGCATGCAGGTGTGAGTGTAGACGAGACTGGGAGGGAGGAGGGAGACGAGGAGGAGGGGGACACAGTGGAGGCAGTGGATGTTGGTGTGTCTGTATGTGTATGATGCTTGCGTGAGTGCCTGTGGGATGTGTGGTGCTTATGTTTGCCTGAGCTTCCCTTGTGTGTTGACGTGTGTGCATGCTAGTCTGTAGGTGTGCTTGGGATAGGCTGAGGTACAGGGGATTGGGTCGGGATGGAGGAAGTTGGAGGGGGGAGGCTAGACACAGGGACAATGGCTGCCATCAGTGCTGAGGCCAGAGTTTGCAGGGTTCGATGAAGGGCAGCCTGACCAGAATGGATGCCCTCCAGGAATGCATTAGTGTGTTGCAATTCCCTTTCTACACCCTGGATGGCATTCAAAATGGTAGACTGCCCAACAGTGAGGGACCTGAGGAGGTCAATGGCCTCCTCACTGAGGGCAGCAGAGGTGACAGGGGCTGAGGTGCCTAGGGCAAAGGTGATCCCCACCCTCCTGGGTGAGCGGGCATGGGGCGAAGGCTGAGGGGCTGCTGGGAGGGCGGTGCTGGTAGGGGGGGTGGTGGCTGTAGCTGTAGACGTGGGGGGCACAGATTTTGCCGCCACCACAAGGGAGCTCCCATCGGAGGACGAGTCTGTGTCGCTGGTTGCAGATCCTGTGACCGCCGTGGTGCGCCCCTCGCCCTCCGTCCCACTGGTGTATTCTGAGTCCATGGTGTGGGCCTCCATGGCCATGTGGGATGCAGCTCCCTCGTGCTCCGGTGCCACTGTACCTCCGCCTGATGATGCTAATGCACACAAGAACAGGGAGACCACAAAAAGGGAGGGGACGACAGAAGAAAGACAGGATGAGTGCATGGCTTACCGCTACCGTTGGCGGACAATACAGACACAGCAGCCCCCTGCACTACGTCGCACTGTTGGGCTCTACAGATGTAATTCCTGGGATATGGCCTCAATGGCTATGGTCGACATCTGCACACATAGATGACATAGGGGCATGAATACCTGTACTTGGCACTCTACAGAGGTGGGGTGGGGTGCCACATGGCCTGCATTATGGAGGGGCCTAGCCTACGGAACTCGCCCTGGCCTAGGGAAACCCACAGCCCTCCTCCCCCACCCAGACACCTTCACTGCGCGCAAAGTCCGCTGAATGATGTTGTACTCACCCCCTTGTGTCTGCTGTGATGCCCTCAAGCACCCATCCAACTCAGGGTAGGCCAAAGCCAGGATCTGGAACATCAGGGGGGTCATGGTTCGAAGGGCACCCCTCCCACGTTGGGAGGCCATCCCCAGCTGAGCCTCCACCGTCTTCTTGCTCCAGCAGCGTATGTCCTCCCATCTTTTCCAGCAGTGGGTGCTCCGTCTGTGGTGGACCCCCAGGGTCCGGACGTCCTTGGCGATGGCACGTCAAATATCCTTCTTCTGGTGGGCGCTGACCTACATGACATGTACAGGGGAAGAAGAGAAGTCATTAAAAACTGCACCGTCTAAGTGATTTGCCCCCATCCCTACCCTTGCTATTTGGCACATGCATTCACAGTACATCATGCACGCAGAACTGTGCCCCTTTCGTTCTTACAACCAGCCCTCCCCACGCAGGCATAGCCGATACAACGTTCTCCCTGTGTACTTACCTGTTGGTCTGGAGAACCATAGAGTAGCGTGTACTGGGGGAGGACCCCATCCACAAGCTTCTCCAACTCCTCTGCAGTGAAGGCAGGGGCCCTTTCCCCAGACGCACGAGCCATTGTCTCTTCCAGACCGAGGTCACAGCAGCACTTGCAGTGTAAGTCCTCTCCTGTCGAAGATCAGGTATTGAGTGATTGAACAGATAGAAAATGGCGGTCACGTCCGCGGCGGTCACATCCGCGGAGGTGCGTATCATCACCGCCGGCGTACTTCGTCATTGGCTCCTGGGACCCATAGGGTCCAATGTTAACCAATGCAGCATTGCGCCGCGGCCTTCGACCGCCTACAGCGACGGTGTACAGCACCAGCGCAGTTACCTCACATCCCATTGTCCCACTTTAGAGGTCAGGCACCCGCCATTTCAGGGGCCCACATGCCCTAATTACCAACTGCGTCACACAGACCTAGGCCTTGTCGCACAACACCAATACAGGCCACATTTTGTGTATGAATGGTGTTCTGTGTGGACTGTGGGTACATACCTCTGAGTTGTTTGACTCTGTGGTCGCTGTTGTCATTCTTAGGCACCGTCTGCTGGGACATGTGAGGAGATGGCGCAATCCTCCGGTGTACCGACCGCTGTTGGACCTGTCGACAATGGAGGAAAGACATTTGATCCTCACCTACAGGTTTGACCGTGCCACAATCCAGGAACTGTGTGCCCAGTTGGAGCCTGACCTGATGTCAGCAATCCCCCATCCCACAGGGATCCCCCCTCAAGTGCAGGTGCTATCAGTGCTCCATTTCCTTGCAAGTGGGTCATTTCAAACAACAGTGGCCATGGCATCAGGGATGTCCCAGCCTATGTTTTCCAACGTGTTGTCCAGAGTGTTGTCTGCCCTGCTGAAACACATGCAGAGCTACATCGTTTTCCCTGAGGTGGAGGATTTGGCTACAGTTAAAGGTGACTTCTATGCCGTTGGACATATCCCCAACATCATCGGTGCCATTGATGGGACCCATGTAGCTCTGGCCCCCCCGCACAGGAGTGAACAGGTGTACAGGAACCGGAAGAGTTATCATTCGATGAATGTACAGATGGTATGTTTGGCAGACCAGTACATCTCCCAGGTAAATGCTATGTTCCCTGGCTCAGTGCATGACGCCTACATCCTGCGGAATAGCAGCATCCCTTATGTGATGGGTCAACTCCAGAGGCACCGGGTGTAGCTATTAGGGGACTCTGGTTACCCCAACCTTTCATGGTACTGACCCCAGTGAGGAATCCCAGGACCAGGGCAGAGAAACGCTACAATGAGGCCCATGGGCGGACTAGGAGGGTGATCGAACACACTTTCAGCCTGCTGAAGGCCAGGTTCAGTTGCCTGCATATGACAGGTGGATCCCTACTCTACTCACCAAGGAAGGTGTGCCAGATCATCGTGGCCTACTGTATGCTTCACATTTTGGCTTTGCGACGGCAGGTGCCTTTTCTGCAGGAGGATGGTCCAGATGACGGTGTTGTGGCAGCTGTGGAGCCTGTGGACGGTGATGAGGAGGAAGCAGAGGAAGGAGACATTGACAACAGGGACTCAGTTATCCAGCAATATTTCCAGTGACACACAGGTGAGAACACATTCCTGCCTACTACAAGTACTTTCACACTTCTACCTCTATCCTGCCTGTTGATTTCAACCACTATATGGTAACTGAGTTGTACATTTCCCTTACGGTTTCACAGGTGTGGTTTCCAACGTGTGTCATCTGCTTAGATTCCTCATGGACTTGAGATGTGTGACATAGGTATGTTGACATTACATTTGAAAACGCATTTTGTCACTGTCATTGCTAATACACATTTTCGAAATCACAGACCGACTCCAGATTGTTTTGTGCTTCTAGGGTGTTTATTGAAGTGCTAAATATTGGAGGGGGGTTGTAACATGGTGAGGGGTGATGGTGGAGGAATGTCCATGGCAGAGTCCAGTCTATTAGTCTCACAAGTGCATTGCCCATATGGGCATAGGAAGTGGAGCTGGGGCAGTTTAAATATGGACAGGGTGACAAAGTGGGACAGTGGGATGACAATCAGGGTGGTCTCATTTCTTGGCGGGGGTCTTGGCATTGTGCTCTGTCTTGTTCCTAGATCTCAGGGACCGCTTGCGGGGTGGTTCTCCATCTGTAGGGGGTGGGGTGGTGGTGTGGTGGTCCTGTGGCAGTGCCTCCTGTCCACTAGCACCGGCGGAGGTGGTGGGCAGTTCATCGTCCATGCTAGTGTCAGGGGCCCCTTGTAGTGCCACAGTGTCCCTCCTGGTGTTGAGTATTTCCTTCAGCACCCCTACGATGGTGCCCAGGACGGAGCTGATGGTTCTGAGTTCCTCCCTGAACCCCAAATACTGTTCCTCCTGCATGCGCTGGGTCTCCTGAAATTTGGCCAGTACCGTTGCCATCGTCTCCTGGGAGTGGTGGTATGCTCCCATGATGGAGGAGAGGGCCTCGTGGAGAGTGGGTTCCCTAGTCCTGCCCGCCCCCTGTCGCACAGCAGCCCTCCCAGTTCCCCTGTGTTCCTGGGCCTCCATCCCCTGGACTGTGTGCCTACTACCACTGCCCCCAGGTCCCTGTTGTTGTTGGGGTGGTGGGTTTTCCTGGGTTCCCTGTAGTGGTGGACACAGAGCTGATTGACGTGTCCTGGGGACGGAGGTATGGGCCCGCTGGGTGGGTGCTGTGCTGTTGTTAACAGAGGGTGGAAGCTCTGTGGTGGCCTATGACTGAGTGTGGGGAACCGACTGTCCCGAGGCCCACGATGGTCCGGGCTGGTCATCTGGATCCAGTTGGACAGAGCTGCTGTCATCACTGTGGGCCTCTTCTGTGGGTGGGGTGGAGATGTCTGGACTCTCCTGTCTGGTGACGTTGGGTAGTGGTCCTGCAGGGGTGTAAAAGCATGATTATTGTCTGTGTGTGTGTCATGGTGTGCAATGGGTGGGTGACCCTGTACCCCAGTGCTAGCATTCCTGTGTGGGGGCTTGTGTGATGATGGTTGAGGGGGGTGTTATGGGTATGTGAAGTGGGCATGCTTTAGTGATGGGTGTCCATGCTTTGGTGTTGCATGCAGGTCTTGGTGTTGGGATGTGTGTTTTTTTTGTTATTAGTACAATAGTGAGGAGATGGAGTGATAGGGGAGGGGGCGAGGGTGGGGGTCTGTGATAGCATGCAGGTAGGGTAGGGGATATGATAGTTAAGATTTGACTTACCAGAGTCCATTCCTCCACCGACTCCTGCGAGGCCCTCAGGATGCAGAATCTCCAAGACCTGCTCCTCCCATGTTGTTAGTTGTGTGGGAGGAGGTGGGGGTCTCCGCCAGTCCGCTGTACCGCGATGTGGTGCCTTGAGACCACGGAACGCACCTTCCCCCGTAGGTCGTTCCTCCTCTTCCTGATGTCGTCCCGATTTCTTGGGTGCTGTCCCACTGCATTGACCCTGTCGACTATTCTTCGCCATAGCTCCATCTTCCTTGCAATTGAGGTGTGCTGCACCTGTGTTCCAAATAGCTGTGGCTCTACCCAGACGATTTCCTCCACCTTGACCCTGAGCTCCTCCTCCGAGAACCTGGGGTGTCTTTGCCATGCCATGGGGTGGTGTAGGTGATGTGTGGGGTGGTGTATGTGGTGATAAGTGTGGTGATATTTAGTGGTGTGTGGTGTTTTGTGCGTGGAAGTAGTGTGGGTGATGGTGTTGTGTGCCTGTGGATGCTTGGTAGTAGTTTGTAGTGTCTCTCTCTGGCCTTCCTTCTGTGTTTTTGTAGTAGGGGTTTGTGGGTGATGTGGGTGTGTGTTTTATATTGTATTGGGTGTGTGGGAGTGGTGTAAGTATGTGTATCAGATGTGTGTATTTCAAATTGTCCAATGTGGTTGTGTTTTGTAAATGTGTGTGAATTTTGAGCGCGGCGGTGTGTACCGCCAATGGAATACCACGGTTGAAAGACCGCCGCGTGGATTCGTGGGTCGTGATAGTGTGGGCTTATTTCTGTTGCCGTGACGGTGGAGGTTTTTTTTCCACCAGTTTATCACTGACCTTTGGTGTGGCGGACTTGTGTGGGTGTCTGGATTTTGTCGGATTTCGAGATGTGGGTCGTAATAGCTGTGGTGGAATTCCGCGGCTGCGGCGGTGTGTTGGCGGTCTTCTGCACGGCGGTAAGCAGCTTTTACCGCCAACTTTTGTAATGACCCCCTTAATGCCACTCTACTCCAAGCCAGTCCACTCCGCACAGCACTACACCTTGCCCCTTCACTCTATGCTTTTCCACTCTACGTCACTCCACTATACACTATTCCACTGTATGCAACTCTACTGTATGCCACTCTACGCTAATCCACTCTATGCTAATCCAGTCCTGTATTAGTAATTTTCCATTACTATTATTATTACACTTGTGTTCAAGGAGTACTTTAGTAGTATAGTACTTTCATTTAAATTCATAATTTTATATTAGATTTTTGTATACTAGTTTATTTTTAAAGTCACATGTACTTGTGTGAATTACATTATTTAATCATGGTATTCATTTTGTAAATGTGCACTATCTTCTAAATGTAATGTAATGTAATTGTAATGTTGATATTTTGGTCCACAACATTCTTATGGTCAATTTTCTGGTAGTTTACATTATATGTATGTTAATTGGTATTTTGGACCTTGTAGTTTTTGCACAGTATTTTGTGTATCAATTTGGTGTGCAATATTCTGCCATACCACCTATGTTTTCATTTACATTAATTTGCTTAGCTTCAATCTAAGGTGGTTGATTTCCTCCATTGTACAAACTAAGGTGGTTGATTTCCTCCTTTGTACATGCTAAGAGAACGGAGATTGGTAGACATGGGCAGAGACATAGAAAAAAAAACTGGAGAATAATGGACACTCCTAGTAATTGTGACAGTAGGATTTATTGGCTCAGGTCCAGACATCTGAATCTGGGAGACAGAGGCACTCTTACTCATGTGAAGTCATCTTCCTCATAGCAGAAAACAGAAAACCTATGGCAAGGGTCTGGAAAAGGCTACACAAAGGCAGATGGAGGAACAAAACATAGTGCTCATAGCTGAAGTCTGGAGGGACAAGGAAGGGAACAAGCAGCAGATCTATCCATCGCAAAAGAAAGATTATGGGGGAGACCAGAAGAGTGAACACAATAAAAAGGGGGAACACAATGATGGTGAACACACTGCAGCAATCGTGCTGAAGGTGCCAATGAAAGGAGTTGCCAGTTATCCTGTACTCTGCAGGCAATAGCATAGAAGTCCTGTCCCATAACCGTAACCATGAGCAGTACTTAAGGCTACAGTCCAGTGCCCAATACCAAAAGAGCCAGTCTGTCAGATATACAGTTCAGCAAACCATAAATTAAAACAATTGAAATTTCTGATAATACAGCACTGTTATGTTCTCATGAGTCATCATATAGATATGAAAATAATGGGACTGAGATGTAACAAGAAATAATAACATATTCCATTTAGACTTTTCTTCAAGTTTCATTGCATGCAGAAAGATGTAATAATATGAAGTAATCGTTTAAAATGTACTTACGTACATAGTTAATAATAACAGGGTAGTACCATCTCAATATCTAATAAATAATCTGGCCAACTTCTCTACTGAAACAGTAAAGAAGATGAGATTTAAGCTGAAATGACAAATGAGGAGAGGTACACCTGATATCCCAGTTGATATCATCATTTGGGCTTTGGTGATTAATAAGTTCTCAACATGTAAGCCTTTGTTGATGCACAATTGTGAGGCGCTTATGGCATCCAATAAACCTTCTGCATCTCTATCAGATCCCTGTCTTAATTAACACATTAAGGCAATAAAAAGGTAGAGTAGCCACTTATTTCACCAGTGTTATTAACAAGCCATTGTATACAGGCACAGTCCCAAAGGGCATTAAAAATCTCTTTTAGGCCCTCTACTGAAGACATTTTGCTGCAGCAGAATTGTAGAACTGTCAACTCATCTTCTTACTTCCCTTTTTTGTAAACCTTTTGGAGAAGATGGTGCATATAAGTTCACAGAATTTTATTGAGGTAAACATCTCTACTAAACATTGGTGGCAAACTAGGAACAGATATCAAATTAATGGTGACCTCAGTTACTGATGATATAAGTATGATGTTTGTTGATGATGGATGAAGGACCTTTGTGGTATTAGATCTATCTGCCACTTTTGATACCAATGAACATCAATTACGGATCCAGCAATGGATGAAGTTCACAATGGAAAGTGTACCTCTGAGTTAGTTGACATATTGTTGTCAGGATGGAACTCAAGTTGTTTCAGAACCCATGATCTTAAAAGGGAGGATCAACAGGGATTTCCCTTATCTCTGCTCCTTTTTAATCAATACTTAATACTTCTCACCAGTGTGCTTCATACATATCAGGTATTGATATATGTAGGTATGCAGACCATATCCAGATGGTATTCATCCTACAGAAAGATAGCCATCTCTCTGATCATGATCTAACGGTAGTATTACATTTGACTTGTCTGTGACTTAGCCATTTTTTTTTTACTTAACCCCTCAAAAGTAGAGAATTTTGTAACAGAACAAAAAAGAAGTCTCAGGCATGTGTCATTTGGCCTAGTAATCCATCTAGACCCAGTACAGGCATTGAGGAACATGGGTATATTGATGATTAAAGCTAACCTTGAAATTTAAGTTCAAATCCCACATAGTCATTGTGGATTATCATTTTACTCAATCTGGCATTGTCTTTTGTATTTTCATATATCTCACACTTCCCAGAAAGAAGTATGCAATGGCTACTGAGCACAGGGAACGCAGCAGTGAGAAAATATGAATGCTACTTTGCTTACTCAAAAACACATCACAGGTTTCCTGTGAATAAAAGTATGTCATTTAGGGCTGTCTGAATGGCGCATAAGATTCTCCATAATATTGAATCAGATTTCTGAGTTGTTTTGGATATATCGCCAAGTGAGCATAGGAAACTCCAGGGTGACTTTCACCAGATACCAACTGGAGAGTTTAACTATCTCATTTTCTCCTGATGAAGACCCAGCTCTCTTTAAATCAACTCAGCAAGGGTTGAAACAGCAATAATAATTGTACTTAATGCTTGGATGTCGCATTTGTGAACTGGCAATACCCTAAATGTATACAGTTTGCCATATTATACTACTGATGTGTCCCAACCGATAACTTTTGTTTGTCCTGTATTAATGTCTGGACAAACCTTCACCTTCCGCTAGCACTGCTCCGTTGCACTTATTTTGACTTTTGGAACACCAACTTTTATAACAAACTTTTTATTGTGATCTTTGACACAATATATGTTTCACTTATAGTGAATAAGTCAAAATACATGTGTACCTTACTTTCATTCATTGCAAAGAAGAGGACTCTGCAGGGTCTCCCCCCTAGGAGTGAATATGTTTACTAACTATATCCAAAAGAATATACATAAATATAACTTTAATATATAAATAAATATATTGGATGGCCAGATTCTGAGAAATACAGGGACACCCCAATACTGCAACATTTGGTTCACACTGTTTGGAGACACCAAAAACAATGAAGATGATTAGAGTAGTTTAACCATGACAATCAAAGTCGATTCTTCTCTTCTTCTTTTGTGCCTCATACATAAAACATTCTTATTTGCTGCAAAAGAGTGGAAATGTAACCAATTAGTAAAACAACATTTGATGTTCTTTTTCACCTGCCTGTATACTGTGAAATGTTCCCTGCAACCAGGGTTGTGACGCCACCAGTTATTGTTATGATAAAGCTTGTGTTAAAACTTTGTGAAAAGTCCTATAATAGAAAAGGTACATCGGAGAATGCCTGAGGCACTATTTATGCCTTCGTCTAACTCCCTCCTTTGCCTTCTAGGAGCTGGTTTTGTATTTCTTTATTTATTCAACACCTCTTTTGCAACATTGAATAATTCCATTAATGTGACTATCATGTGACTAAAACCAATTCCATATGTTGATTGAGCAGATTATTAGAACCAAAATCCTTGAGAGTGAGACATAAAAGCAGGAGTACATTTTGGCTCCTACCATGAACGCTGAAGTCTCAAAATAAAATCTGCAAGACATAGGACTATACTACCATAATATATAAAGCTGTTAAAAAAGGTTACATATAATAAAGCAAAAAGCACGTTTCAGAGGCTGTGCACATTGTTACATTTTATAAAGTTAAGACTAGCTCACATTCAGTCCATTTTACTGTGCATTCAGGGACGTGTTCTGTACTTATAGTGATGAATGAAGATTAAAAGTTCCAGAAAGCAACTGAAAAAAGAGGGTTGGACACATTTCAATTTGTGTTTCTGTAAGGAGGAGCTGGAGGATGCGTGGAGCTGAGCTGTTCACCCTAGAACCCCATGGTATGACAAAAATGCCTACCCCCCTGCTCTGCTTGAGACCCGAGCTGCTCTGAGTGGGCATAACTCATCCAATTAGGACCCCACTTCCCCCATGCTTTGATGAGTCAAAGGGGCAAGGCTGGTGATTCAGTGGATGCTGAATCACCCCTCATTAAAACCTGCTGTGCTGGCAGAATAAGATAGTACAGAGAGCAACTCTTTCAAGCCTAGAACATTTGCATCTAGGGTGAGAAGAGGTTCAGTGAAAATGTGAGTATGCATTACTTTGTCATGTAGGTGCTTACGTAACCCTCTTGAAAAACCATCACAGGTATTTATTTCACAAAAAATTGTCAGGACGTGGTGACAATCCTTGAAAGACTGGGACTGCCCAGGGAAAACTGGGACATCTGGTCACCTAATAAGATCAGCCACACAACTGGGGTATCATGTTTAGAGGGATAAGTGTGGGGAAGGTGCCTAGTAAGGATTTTGTGGATCTCTGCAGATTCCTGAGCTTTCTGCCAACATAAAAATGAGGAAAATATGTGATTTTATAAAATGTTTAAGGTTTATAGGAGATAGTGGGTAAGAAAAGATTGTGGGATCTACTTAAATCACACCACCATGTATTCTCTAAAGTGGTTATTTTTTTTAAATGTCTAGATTTCATAGGTTTCCTGGGTGGTGAGTTATTATGCATGGCAAAAATGTGATCTCTGTGGTTGCATTTTGGAGTCTTGGCATAGGCCCACCCACTCAATTGGGATACTCTTTTTATTAATGGTGGGCGTAACTCGCATAATTCCTTGTAGTGTAATCATGTAGATTTACCTAAGAATTACACATGATTATGCTTTAATTGTGCAAAAAGAGTAATTCTGTGTGCAGTGTTATTTCTTAGAGCAACAAATGTCCCTCACTCCACAATGGACACAATAATTCATTTTGTTTTAAGAAATAGTGCTAAGAGCATCAAATCAAGAATAGTTACTTCAAACCACAGCTTGCGCTCACTAAATGTGCTCTTGGGGTAGGATTTTCCCCTAACTTACTACCGGCATTGAGCGCTGTTTTCTGAATGCATAATGTACCCTTGCATCCAAGATGGAGGCAAGTATGCGTTTAGTGTTAAGTAACAGTGCTGCATGCAGCAGAACATTAATAGCAAGTGCAAGCAGCTGCTTGAGGTCTATAAATGTGCTCTCATGGTAAGATTTTTCCCCCAAAGTTACTCTTCATTACATGAGCAGAAGTAATTTCACAGTTATCTGTAATTCATCATCAAAGAGTAACACAGAATTAACAAAATAACTCCAATTACTCTGGCGTAATCTAAATTCTGCCCAGGTTTAGTTCTTACTGGGAAAAGTGTGGAAACACAGAATAGTATAACATTTGTTATTATCAATTGGATTTCTCTCAATTTTTGGCTTCTAAATTAAACCAGTGTGCAATAGAGCACATTTTGCAACATGCACTCCTAATCACATAATGGGAGGTGTAATCTCAAACTCATTTTCGTTTACACTTTAAAAAAATGTGCAGGTTTCCTTCATGCCCATATTTCATTAATTAGATTTTACCATATAACTTGAATCATTGTCAGTATCCAATTAAACATCAATATAATCTGCAGCTCGTTTTTGCCTCTGGACATGATATGTTCATGGGCAACCAACAAATGCTATATTTCTCCACGGCTAGAAAGATTGAAAAATGGTATATTACTTTTGTAAATTGGCCATCAGGGTAAAAAAAACAAAGATGAAAATGCTGTCACATATTTCTGTTTTTTTCTGACTTACTTTCATGATTTTGTTATTTGATTAGGTCCTTTTGGAGATCCATGAGTGAACTACATGACAAATGACCTTTTGCCGAATTCAGAATCGTGTCTAGTTTACTTTATGTATTCAGTAACCCATTGGCAGCATTGATTTTTTCAATTAAAGTGACTAGCATATAATTAAATTGGAATCTATATGTAGATTGAGCTGATTTTAAAAAACAAAGGGCCAGATGTATCAAAAGTTTTTGCATTCGCAAACGGTGCGAATCGCAAAAATCGGCCATTTGCGAGTGCAAAAACGTGGTCTGCAATGCATGAAAAGGTTCGCAGACCAAAAATAAGAAATCGCAAATATTGCGATTTTTTGCGTTGCGACCTGGTTTTGCCAGTGGCATTTTGCGATTCGGTATTTCCAGTAGGAAATTGCGAGGCGCAAAATGCGATTCGCAAATTCCAAGTTGCAAATAGATGCATCAAAAATTCGCAGTTTGCGATTTTTTGCAGAATGGCATTTTGCACATGCAAAATACCACTAAGTGAAACCAGGTGGTAACCAGGTGCAACCTATATAAAGAGGCCCAGAATGCCTCAGACTCTTTTCCACAATGGCTGCACTCTACGTCATGGCGAGGAGAATGAGGATCTTGGCAGGTTTGAGGAGAGGGAGGAGGAGACAGGAGCGCATTTTCAGAGTGCGCATTACACTTTTTGACCAGACAGAGGAGAAAATATTTGAGAGGTATAGGTTGAACTCAGCCATGATACTTGATCTGATGGCTGAGCTACAACCCATACTGCAGCGCAGAACACTAAGGACTCACAGTATACCCACCCATGTGCAGGTATTATGCTCCCTACACCTACTTGCCTCAGGGAGCTATCAAGGGGTCATAGCAGCAGCTGGAGGGGTTTCACAGAGTACCCTCTCCAGATTTTTCAATGCATTTATCAACGCCATGCTAAGCAAACTCCAACAGTACATCAGATTCCCCCACACCCCACAGGAAATATAGCAGTTAAAAATAGAGTTTTACCAGATAGCACAGTTCCCCCACGTCCTAGGTGCCATAGATGGCACACATGTGGCAATCTGTCCACCATCAGCCACAGAGTATGTGTACCGAAACCGTAAATACTAACATTCCATGAATATTCAGGTGATATGCATGCCTCCTATATCATAACTGATCTCGTGGCCAGGTACCCAGGGAGCACACATGATTCGTACATCTTTCGCCACTGCAGGATTCACACAAGACTGCTAGCTGGGGAGTTTGGTGAAGGATATCTACTAGGTAATGTCCCTCTGTACACTGGTGCATAGATGGCGAACCCATGTCAGATGGCTCAGTTACTCATCACACCTTCTCTCCCTTCCAGGAGACAGAGCCTACGCAGTGCGCACCTACATGATGACGCCCTACCTCAATCCCACAACACCAGCAGAATGGAGATACAATGCAGCACACAGGGCAACCCGCAACGTGGTGGAGCGCACATTTGGACTGCTGAAGAGTCGCTTCCGGTGGCTCCACAAAAGTGGAGGGGCACTACAGTACACTCCAGAGACCACATGTAGAATAGCGGCTACTTGTGCAATCTTGCACAATATAGCTACAACCAGGGGCATACCTATAGAAATCAGTGACACTGAATCAGATGAGGATGACGATCCCATACCACCTCTACAGCCAGCAGACAGGACCAGTGCAGCAGAGGGAAGGCAAAGGCGTGCCGACATCACTCACAACCATTTCAGACGCGAGTATGAATGACAAAAATCCACTGACAACTGTACCTGTAGTGATATAAATGTATTACCTTACATCAGGTAATGAATGATTGAGAAATAAATTAAACAGGTGATGTTACAAACGCAAATTAACTAATGAACAGAGTCACAAACTATTCCCTCATAGTGGCAACAGCAGTGTAATGGCGGCAAGAGTCACTTTCTTCTCCCACGCACACCACTCGGGTGTCCAGTTAAGTCACTGGCACCTTGATTGTCACCTTCAGTGGCAGTGCTGTGCCTGGCACTGCGCCGTCTGGTGTCTGCTGCTGGTACGGCAACACTACTGAGGCTTGAACTGTCCTCAGTGTCCCCCAAGGCTACCTCACTGGGAGTGGCAGATCTCTGTCCCATTATGTTTTCAATCACATTTGTGATGCGAACTAGTCCCTGGACAACGTCCCTGCTGCTATGTGCAGCCTCCACTTGTGCCGCCGCTGCGCGGCGGGCGATTAGTGCAGTGGAATTAGCCATCCTGTTGGAGGACCTGCAGTAGCCACCAAACATTGTCCGGAATCTGTGTTCCTGTCTGCGCCGGCTAAACCTTTCATGGCGCAGCTCCTGGCAGAGGTCACGGACAGCACTAGTTAGGTCCCTGGTGTCCTCTGAAGCCTGCACCTGTCCCTCACGCAGCTGTAAAATATTGCCATTTAGTGCGTCCAGTTGGCGATGCAGGCACATCATGTGTCGGTTGTGCACTCGCAGGTTCCGGTCTAAACTGAGCATCCGCTTGTTTTGCAGGCGCTGCTGCTGCAACATAGCAGCTTCAAGGCACCCGAATAAGGACGGACCCTCACCTGCCTCATGATGTTGCTGCTGGGACTCTGTTGCAATCCTGCTTGATGCTGGCTGACCCCTGCCCTCCAGAATCTGGCTGCGCCTGTCTGGTGCAGACGGTGTGCTTGGCCCTTCCAAGTGCTCATCGGAGTCGCCGCTGAACTCTGGCAGTGGTAGTGCCCTGGGCCTGCGGCTGACAGTGGACATGTGGAGGGACCCACTGGTGTTGGTGTCCGAGGGCTGATGGGTGTCCGTCTCTCCTACACATGGACTGTTTGTGGCTGCTAGGCCTGGCCCATCTGCAACAACAATATGCAGCATGTCAGTTCTGTATGTTACATTATCTGTCAGAAAATGGCAATAAAGGTACAGGTACTGCTCTACACGGTGTTGTGTGTGTTGTGTTACCTTGGGTGTCACTATACTTCATTACATTGTTATGCTACTGTCTGTACTAGTTTGTGGACTGCCACTCCCATAATGCATTGTTGTGCTGCTTCTAAGATGTGGACTGGACTACTTCACACACTGCTTCACATTACATGCTAATTCCTAAGGGGCTTTTGTGCATACACATATCGGGTTCCCAAACATCATTGCACTTACCTTGGCTGGTACTCGGTGTGCCGGAGGTGTCAATGTCTGTAACCCCAGTCACAGCTTCAGGGAGGAGTGTGGATTCCACCAGGTCCTCTAATGTTGTGGATGGTGCTTCTGTTGGTGAGCGCAGGTCGTACCACCTTTTTTTTATTTCCTCGATGGAGCGCTGTGCCACTCCAATGGCGCAGATTTTTGATTGAATGTCCAGCCATAATCTTCTCTTTTCACTCTCAGGAACCTGGAGTGAAGTTTTCCCGAACAGGCGGTCATGGCTCCTCACCACCTCCTCAGTCAGGACCTCAAGCTCCTGTTCACTCAATTTAAGCTTGCGCTTCCTTTCTACCTTCTCCTGTGCTGGTCCTGGGGTCTCCATCCTGGCTCAGGTGTTTCTGCTCCTGCTGAGTGCTGCTCTGTGTGGCTGGGCTGCTCTCTCTCAGGATGCTGATTTGGGTGTGGCACCTGAAACTGCCTGGGATGACTCATTTCCTGCTGGTGATGTCATCAGGCTCCTCCAGGTTTGCATTCTCAAACTTTCTCGCAATTTGCAATTTTGTACCGAATCGCAAAAAAATCGCAAATTGCGAGAATGCAAATTGCGATTTGGTAAATGGGCCTCGCAAACCACAAATAGCGATTTTTAAGAAATCGCTAATTCCGAATCACAATTTTGTTACATGGCCAATTGCGACTCGGAAAATAGCGATTTCTTAAAAATCGCTATTTGCGGTTCGCAAGCTCATGTTTTCATACATATGGCCCAAAATGTTTAGTTTTCTGGGCTCACCTGTAGCCTTCTACAGGCAAATGTTTGCAATACCAAACTAAACATAGCACAGGTTAATCATCTTGGCAAAGTTATTGTAAGTAGTCTATTGTTTTAAGGATCAAGCATGGCTGCCACGTAAAGAACCAACATGTGGGACATCTTGGAAGGTAAGACAATGATATCTGTTGGACAACAGCATTCCATGATGATCTCCTGGTTTAGAGGATGTCGTCACTTAGATTGATGAGTACTACACATGAAATGAGCAGCAAGCAAGCAACCCATTATCCTTTACTGGAGAGCTGTAGTATGCTTGCTTTAGAAACATTTAAATAAAAAGAGGAGAAGTAAAGAAATTAAAGTGAAACTATAAAAGGAGAGAAATTCCAACTAGAAGACTAGCCCTGATACTGAATCACACTCATTTTCAGGTGGATGTACACTCATGATCAGAAAACGCCATCATTCAAAGACCAAAAGAACCAATGATTTATGAAGACTGAACCAATACCCCTAGCAGTTTCTTGTCATGGATGGAAGTAGAGTATAAGTTCTCGCTTGGACTCAGGCAGATCCATAGCAGAACAGAATGGACCAAACAACACCTATTTTTTTAAATAAATATATATTTATATATAAGAATACATGTATTATTTTGTTTTTTATTACAAGATTCTGGTAGACATTTAAGAAGCGATCAGAGCAACAATTACAATCTTCTCCCCTAGAGTTTGTCAGAGGCAGTAACAAACACCAAAATCATTCCCTGCAAAGATAATTTGACATTTCATGTAACAAAAATATCTATTTGTAGGATTTAATGCAGAGGACTAACAACCTCCCCTAAATGCCTATTGATTTTAACATATGCTTTTGGTGATCATTATATCAAACATAAACAGATCCAACCTATGGCAACAGAAATATATTTCCCTAGTGAATTAATCAGGTCTGTAGCTTTCATCAATTGCTTATTGCCAAAATCGACTGAGGCATCCGGACCTGAACCTGAGCTTTCCCACAGACAACAATCAGGCACAAAGTCATATATTGCAGTAGTATACAAAATTAAATTGGCAAAGCAAAATATTATCTCCCCTGAGAGGTCCTCACGAGGACTCTGACAACAGAAGTCTTCTATACCCATGATTTGTCAAAGGGGCTAACCAGCACCACAATGCTTGCCACTATGGAAATCCCTGAGATTCTATGCAGCAAAATGTCTTTGTATAGGCATTAATATAGAGTACTAACAATCTAACCTTAAATACCTATTTACTTTGACATATGGTTTTTACACATATGCTGCCTTTATTGTTACCTCTTATTATAAAAAAATCAGACTTATACCTTTTATCATTGGCCTGTTGCTATGAGCAACTCAGACTTACTGTGTTGGTTCATAAGACTTCCCATAAGGCAAACATCAGGAATACCGTAGTGAAATTGCAAAATAGAGCTGTCAAAACAATACGAAATCCATACTAATACTACAACCTATAAAGGATTACTATAGTGCAAATCCTTTATCACAATGGTTTGTTCATGTGGGTCACCAGCACCAAAAACTATAGAAATCAATGAGGTTCCATGAAAAATGCCTGCCTACAGGCTTTAACACAGTGTTATAACAAGCCATCCTTAAAAGCTGTTTGCTTTTAAAACATACTTTTCACAATATGTGAGAAGGCTCACTTGCTTTGTCACAACTTTTTATTATAAGTCGATCACCCCTAATGAATCCGGCATTACTTTTTCCAGTGAACTGATAAGGCCTCTACCCTTCCCCAATGTCTTGATACCATATGCATCCCAGGCTTACGAAAGTGAGCAGAAACTGGCAATCATCAGGCGTGTATTTTAAACAATTACAAATATGTACAACATTACAGTTGGGAAAATAGTGTACATCGCCTCAAAATAGGACCTAGCAAGAATTATCTTTGCAGGGTTTGTCAGAGGTAGGTGACTACACCATTACCCTTGCCTCCTGGTAATCATTGAGATTAAATTGAATTAAATACCTTTCTACAGTTTGTAACATAATGTGACAATAGTGCACTCTCAAGGGCATGCTGGTTTCCCATATGCTTTTCAAATTAATAATCCAGACCTATGAATTTTTTATACCTTTTCATAATAAGCAAACCATAGCTATGGCATCAGGTATAACATTTCCTGTCACACCAATCAACCCCATAGCTGTTATTATTGGCTTGGCTTGTCCCAATACCCAACCCAGGTCTACTGTACTGAACATTTTTCTACAAGGCAACATTGAGTCATATGCTCATAAAATCATAAATGCCTACAGAATTACAGTTGGCAAAGCAAAAAGGCATCTCTGCTAAAAACAGCATAACAAGGATTCTCACAGTGTAAATCTTCTATACTCATTGTGTGAGGGGGTAACTAACACCAAACCCCCTGCTTATTAGGATAATCTATGAGATTCCATGTAACAAAAACATATCTGTAGACTTTAATTTAGAGAGATAACAATCTACTCTTAAATGCCTAAATACTATAACATAAGCTTTTCACAATTAATATGTCAGGCCTACCGCCTTTATCGTAACTTTTCATAATACCCAATCAGACATATAGGCCCTAATTACTACCCTGGTGGTAAATCCTGCTTACTGCAGTGCAGAAGACCGCCAACATACTGCTGTGGCTGCGAAATTCCGCTACAGGTATTACGACCCACAGCCTAGAATCCGCTACAATACAGACACCCACACAAGTCCACCACACGAAAGGTCAGTGATAAACTGGCGAAAACAAAACCCACACTGTCACGCCAACAAGAATACGCCCACACTATCACGACCCACGAATCAACGCGGCGGTCTTTCAACCGCGATAAACCATTGGCGGTAGACACCGCCACGCTCAAAATACACACACATATACAAAACACAACCACATTGGACAATTAGAAATACACACACCTGATACACATACACACACCACTCCCACACACCCAATTCAATATAAAACACACACCGACATTACCCACAAACTCCTACTACCAGAAATTTGAAAGCAGGCCAGAGAGAGACACTACCTAAAACAACACCAGCGTCCACAGACACACAACACCATCACTTACACAACATCCACGCACCTCAAACAACACAACAACACATCCCCGCACACATCACAACAGACACCACCTCAAACATCACCTACACCACATCATGGCACCTCAACGACACCCCAGGTTCTCTGAGGAGGAGCTCAGGGTCAAGGTGGAGGAGATCGTCTGGGTAGAGCCACAGATATTCGGATCACAGGTGCAGCAGACATCCATTGCAAGGAAGATGGAGCTATGGCGCAGAATCGTCGATAGGGTCAACGCAGTGGGACAGTACCCAAGAACTAGGGATGACATCAGGAAGAGGTGGAACGTCAATCAGCAGTGTGTCCACCACTACAGGGAACCTAGGCAACCCCACTAACACAGGACGATCAGGGACCTGGGGGCAGTGGCAGTGGGCACACGGTTCAGGGGAGAGAGGCACAGGATAACAGGGAAGCTGGGAGGACTGCTGTGCGACAGGGGGAGGACAGGCCCAGGGAACCCACTCTCCACAAGGCACTCTCCAACATCATTTCCAGGAGACGATGGCAACGGTACTGTCCAAGTTTCAGGAGACCCAGGGGCTACAAGAGGAACACAACTGTCAACACCAGAGCTGTACGCGCTCTATTGGTGAAAAAAATGCAAAACCCCAGCACTCTCAAAACAACGTGATTTATGCATTGTGCTGATATGTTGTGTTTTAAACTTTTGCATTGCTGAGTTCAATCCTAAAAACTTATTTTTAATGTGTTTACAAATACTGTTCCTTTGCAATGTATTGCTGCAGGTTTTCAGAGTGTGTTAGGGTGTGGCCCCTTTCCAGGGCCTTCCAGAGACTTTCCCTGCAACATGCCTGGGTGTGGTTCTAGGCTGGGCCAAGACTCTATATAAAGAGAGTCAGCCCAACTCCCAGTGCTCACTATTCAGAGGTACCGATGCAGAGCAGCAGCTTTTTCCTGAGCTCCTGTCCCGGCGGCCTATTAGGATCTTCCAGACTTCTGCCCTCATCATTCATTTGGTGATCATTGTTTCAGGCGGTAAGACGGTGATTGGCCATTTCCCAACACCGTTATTGAGACTTTTCATATTTCTGTTTTTAATTCTTCAAAGAATAACAGATTACTTGCGCGCTGCCATTTCTTGACAGTTTTATGATGGTTTGCAAATAGGCAGGACACGCGAGTTATTCCATAAAGGTTTTGACTTTGTTATTCATTACGCGCTGCCATTTCTTGACAACTACGTGGTAACTTTAGAATCGGCAAGACGCGCAATTCGTTTTCTGGTGTTTGGACATTGCTGTTCATTGTGCGCTGATATTTCTTGACATTGACATGATGTTTTACGAGTTGGCAAGACGCGCAACTCGTTTCATGAGCATTTAACTTACTTGTTCCTTATGCGCTACCATTTCTTGACAATTACATGAGGCCTTAAGAATCGGCAAAACAAGCTCGATGTGTTTCAATGTACTTTAATCTTGTTATTTATTGTGAGCTGTTAATCCTTGACATTTATATCGTGTTTTACAAATCGGCAAGACGCGCGATTCGAATAATGAGGATTTGACTTTGATATTTATTGCATGTTACCATTTCTTGGTATTTTACATGGTAACACTCGAATTGGCAAGACGCACGATTCTTTCCTCGAGTTTAATTCATGTTGTTTTATTGTATGCTACTATTTTAAGATATTTATTATGTAATGTTTGAGTTGACAAGTTATGTGATTTGTTTCCTGAATCCATACTGCGTTATTCATGGTGCACAATCCTTTTAATGGTTTTTACTATATATATATATATATATATATATATATATATATATATATATATATATATATATATATCTGTAATATTCACAATTTGTGTTGAAACATTTTAAGAGTACACAGAAGGCCATAGTTTCTAGATGCAATAATGTATGGTCCTAGTATACATTCTCAAAACAGGTTTTATTTAACTGGTTTAAAATTTTGTCAGAATGTTTTTTTTCTTCTGATTCTCAGGTAAAGGAAAGTAATTGAATAAGAAAGTTTTCGTTTAATTCATCTTGATTCCCCTACAGGTATCCAGCCATCTGGAAACTTAGTCATTTTAAAACTTAGCTCTTAGATTGTTCATGTTTTCAGAGTGACTAGGCTTAGAATCATTGTTTAGTATTGATTGCAGGAGATATAATTTTCATATTGTGTGTTCTAACCTTTTTCTTACTACAGGTCTCCTTCCCAGGCGTTCCCTTCCTAATCCCCTCTTCCCCTCTTGAACTCTCTCAGTCTCTGTGATTTATCTATCAGAGTCTTGGAGCTGTTCATTGGTGGACGTGTTGGGAACGTGCACAGACCCTGAGGATCTGGTAATTCTGACCACTACCTTGGGATCAGGGAGGACTTGAAGTCCATTAACTCCACCCTGGCAACCATTGCAGGGGTGCTGGCAGACCTTCTCAACACCAGGAGGGACACAGTGGCACAACAAGGGGCCCCTGACACTAGCCTTGACGATGATCACTCTTCCACTTCCGCCAGTGCTAGTGGACAGGAGGCACCGCCACAGGAACAACAGGACACCAGCACCCCACCCCCTGCAGATGGAGAACCACACCACAAACGGTCCCTGAGATCCAGGAACAAGGCAGAGAACATTGCCAAGACCCCCGCCAGGAAATGAGACCCCCCTGAATGTCACCCTTCTGTCCCACTATGTTACCCTGTCCATCCTTAAACTGCCATTGCTCCACTTCCTATGCCCCTTTGGACAATGCACCTGTGAAACAAATTGACTAGACTCTGCCATGGACATTCCTCCACCATCACCCCAGCCCATTTTACTACTCCCTCCACTTATTAGCACAGAAATAAACACACTTCAATCACAAAACAATCTGGAGTCAGTCTGTGCTTTCACAAATGTGTAATTGCAATAACTGGAATATAGCAATGTCAATGTACTTGTTGACATACCAATGTAACACAGCTGTAGGCCAGCAGTAAACATAGCATAGGGCACAAAGTGGGCCCCTCATCTGTGAAATGGAAAGACAAAGTGACAAGTCAGGTTCCATACACTAAATGAAAATGACAGACTTATGCTAGCTCAAACAATAGTAAGAGATGTGGGAAGCAGTGACATCTTCTTACCTATGTCTCACTGGAAGTATTGCATGATGATGTTGTTTCGGTTGTCGATATCCTCTTCTTCTGCCTCCTCTTCTTCACTGTGCACATGCTCCACAGCTGCCACAAGACCACCATCTGGCCAATCCTCCTGCAGAAAAGGCATCTGCTGTTGCAAAGCCAGGTTGTGCAGCATACAGCAGGCCACGATTATCTGGCACACCTTCTTCGGTGAGTAGTATAGGGAGCCACCTGTCAGATGGAGGAACCGGAATCTGGCCTTCAGGAGGCCGAAGGTGCATTCGATCACCCTCCTAGTTTGCCCATGTGCCTCATTGTAGTGATCCTCTGCCCTTGTCCTGGGATTCCTCACTGGGGTCAGTAGCCAGGACAGGTTGGGGTAACCAGAGTCACCTGCAACTGTCGAGGGAAAACTGTTAGACACACACTAACCCCTAGGGACAGCCCCATACCCAGACACCTATGTCAACTGTATTGGGACCTTGGCCTCACCTATTAGCCACACACGGTGCCTCTGGAGTTGCCCCATCACATAAGGGATGCTCCTATTCCTCAAAATGTAAGCGTCATGCACAGAGCCAGGATACTTGACATTGACATGGGAGACGTACTGGTCTGCCAAACACACCATCTGCACATTCATCGAATGGTAACTCTTCCGGTTTCTATTTACCTGTTCATTCCTGCGGGGGTGTACAAATGCCACATCGGTACCATCAATGGCACCAATGATGTTGGGGATATGTCCCAGAGCATAGAAATCACCTTTCACTGTGGGCAAATCCTCCACCTGAGGGAACACGATGTAGCTGCGCATGTGTTTCAGCAGGGCAGACAACACTCTGGACAACACGTTAGAGAAAACTGGCTCGGACATCCCTGATGCCATGGCCACTGCTGTTTGAAAAGACCCACTGTCCAGGAAATGGAGTACAGACAGGACCTGCACTAGAGGGGGGATTCCTGTGGGATGGCGGACAGATGAAATCAGGTCTGGCTCTAACTGGGCACACAGTTCCTGGATTGTTACACGATCAAGTATGTATGTGACTAGGATGTGTCTCTCTTCCATTGTCGACAGGTCCACCAGGGATCTGTACACCGGAGGATACCGCCATCTCATCACCTGCCCCAGCGGACATGCCCGATGGAGGAGAACAGCGAGCATGGAGTCATCCAACACTGAGGTATCACAATGTGTTATTTGCAGAAACGTTATTAATCCGCAATGTGCCAGTATCTGTCTATATTCTCGGCCTAGATAGGTGTGACGCAGTTAACATCCATCCCATGTGGCCTCCTGAAATGGCGGCTGCCTGACCTGTAAGGTGGGTCAAGGGGATATGAGATAACTGCTCTGGCGTTGTACACTGTTGTGGTGGGAGGTCGAAGACCGCGGTCCAATTCTGCATTGGTTAACATTGGGCCCTATGCGTCCCAGGAGCCAATGACGATGTACGCCGGTGGTGACGGTACGCATCGCCGCGGACGTGACCACCATTTTCTGTCTGTTCACTCACTTGATTCCTGACCTTCAACAGGAGAGGACCTACACTGCAAGTGCTGCTGTGACCTGTGTCTGGAAGCGACGATGGCTCATGTGTCTGGGGAAAGGGCCCCTGCCTTCACTTCAGAGGAGTTGGAGAAACTAGTGGATGGGGTCCTCCCCCAGGACACGCAACTGTACCGTCCTCCAGACAAACAGGTGAGTACACTGTGAGCATGCTGCATGGGCAATGCCTGTTTTGAGTGGTGTGGATGGAAGATACATGGGGGGAGGCTGAGGCCTGTATGTGCGGATGGGGTGTGTATGTGCGTCAGGGCATGGGTGGGAACTGTGGGGCAATGAGTATGACGGTCCGGATGGGTAAGTCATTTCCTTTCACCCTGTACCATTCCTCTAGGTCAGCGCTCACCAGAAGAAGGGTATTTGGCGTGCCATCGCCAAGGACATCCGGGCCCTGGGTGTCTACCACAGACGGGGCACCCACTGCCGTAAAAGATGGGAGGACCTGCGCCGCCGGAGCATGAAGATGGCGGAGGCCCAGCTGGGGATGGCCTCCCAATGTGGGAGGGGTGACCATCGCACCATGACTCCCCTGATGTTCCGGATCCTGCCGGTGGCCTATCCGGAGTTGGTTGGGCGCTTGAGGGCATCACAGCAGCCACAAGGGGGTGAGTACACTCTCAGTAAGCAGACTCAGCGCGCATTACGAGGTGTCTGGGTGGGGGAGGTGGGCAGTGGGTTCCCCTAGGCCAGGGGCGAACTTTGTAGGCAAGGTCCCTTGTGAGGCAAGCCATGTGGCACCCCAAACCCACCAGTGGTAAGAGCCATCTACACCTAGTCAGGCTCCTGTGACTTCCAGGTGTGCAGCAATTGGTCTTAGGCCTCGTACCCCATGGTCAGCAGACATTTCTAGGAACTGTTAGTGCATGGCGTAGTGCAGAGGGCTGCTACCTGTGTGTTGTGCCTGCCAACAGTAGTGGTGGTGCATGCACTGAACATGTCTTTCTTCTGTCTGCCCCCCCCTTTTTGCGGTCTCCCTGTTCTTGTGTACAATAGCATCATCAGGCGGAGGAGCACTGGCACCGGAGCAGGAGGGAGCTGCAACCCACTTGGCCCTGGAGGGTGAAGCAAAAGAGTCTGAAGTCACCAGTGGGACAGAGGGCGAGGGGCACTCCATTGGGGGGACAGGAGCAGACAGCAGTGACAGCGACTCCTCCTCTGATGGGAGCTCCTTTGCGGTGGCGGGCACCTCTGTGCCCACCGTCTCAACAGGTACAGCTGCCACCCCCCCACCAGCACCGCCCTCCCAGCAGCCCCTCAGCGTGTGTCCCGTGCGCGCTTACCCAGAAGGGTGGGCATCTCCTTCGCCCCAGGCACCTCAGGCATTGCCCCAGTCAGCCCTGCTGCCATCAGGGAGGAGGCTATTGACCACCTGAGATCCCTCACTGTTGGGCAATCTACCATTGTGAATGCCATCCAGGGTGTCGAGAGGCATTTGCAACAAACAAATGCACACCTGGAGGGCATTCATTCTGGGCAGGCAGCCCAACAGAGAGCATTCCAGGCTCTGGCCTCAGCACTGATGGCAGCCATTGTCCCTTTGTCCAGCCTCCCCCCTCCAACTTCCTCCACCCAGACCCAATCCCCTGAACCTCAGCCTATCCCAAGCACACCATCAGATCAGCATGCACACTCATCAACACACAAGAGTGGACATGGCAAACATAAGCACCACACATCCCACAGGCACTCACACAAGCATCAGACCCATGCAGACACACCACACCAACATCCACTGCCTCCAATGTGTCCCCCTCCTCCATGTCCTCCTCCTCCCTCCCTGTCTCATCTCCACTCACACCTGCATGCACTACATCCTCAGCCAATACCGCCATCACCAGCACGCCCATCACCACACACCACTCACGTGCACTCACCACCCCCACTACCATTCACACATCCCCAGTGTCCTCTCACAGTGTGTCAGTAAGCCCTTCTCCCAAAGTACACAAATGCAGGCACACACCCACCCAACAGCCATCCACCTCACAACAGCCTCCGGCCCATGCACCTTCACCCAAATTCAGCAGACGTACACCTCCTACAACCACTACCTCTACCTTCACTCCCAAACCCCCTCCATCTTCCCGTCCCAGTGTGTCTAAAAAACTCTTACTGGCTAACATTGACCTCCTCCCTACACCTCCCCCATCCTTCCCCTAGGGCCAGGCTTTCCATGTCCCAGCCCAGCACCTCAGCCACCACATCCCCAGCCACAGTGGTGCCAGCAACTGCGGGGTCATCGAGTGCGCCACCCATCAGGGCTGCTACTGTGCCACGTAGTGAGGACAAGGACATTCCGCCACCTGCCAAGTTGAAAAAGGTGCCTACATCCCAGAGGGAGAAGCCGAAACTACCAGCCCCCAAGGGCTCAGCAAAAACCAAAGGGGACAGTGGCAAGACAACTGCAGCACCATCAAAGCTGGGGAAGGCCCAAAAGCAGAAGAGCAGGTCAGGAGAGGGCATGGTGGCACCGGCTGAAGGACCAGTGTCACAGTTTCTGTCCACGACCACGCCAACCTGTACGGCGGCGAACACCGCTAGCTGCCCCGCCGCCACAACCGCCACCTGCACCGCCACCTGCACTGCCCCCGGCACGTCTACAGCCTCAGCGACAGTCCCCAGCCTCTTCCCAAGTGGGCAACCGTCTGAGGCTGCAGGAGACGTCCTGCTGTGTCCCTCAGTAGGTGCTGACCCATGCACCGCCACCAGCACCTCTGCCACAGACACCACCGCAAGCACCGCCGCCACAGACACCTCCGCAAGCACTGCCGCCAAAGACACCGCCACCTGCACCACCCTGGCACGTCTACAGCCTCAGCGACAGTCCCCAGCCTCTTCCCCAGTGTGCAGCCGTCCGAGGCTGCAGGAGACGTCCTGCTGTGTCCCTCAGCAGGTGCTGACCCATGCACTGCCACCAGCACCGCTGCCACAGACACCGCCGCAAGCACCGCCGCCACAGACACCGCCGCAAGCACCGCCACCGGCCCCATGGTGTCCTCGGACACAGGCACCACCGCTGACATGGCCACCATCCCCAGTGGTCAGTCGTCTGAGGCTGGAGGAGAGTGCCTGGACCCTGGGCAGCTTCCTTGAGGCATGACATCCATCACTGTTTGCACCTGCAGGTGAAAGGCGCGGCCACAGCAGTGTGGGGTATGTCGCTGCCTCCATGGCGTATCATGCTACCTGAACCTCGCCAATCTCATGGCACGCACCCAGGTGAGGGAATTGTACTCCAGAACCAGTGGAGAGATACATCTACTACCTCAGTCCTTGGCAGGATGAAGCACTCTGGGCACCAGGCCCCCGCCAGAGCTAGTGGAGAGATACATCCACTACCTCAGTCCTAGGCAGGATGAAGCACTCTGGGCACCAGGCCCCCTCAAGAACCAGTGGAGAGATACTTCCCCTACCTCAATCCTTGGAAGGATGAAGCACTGTGGGCACCATGCCCCCTCCAGAACCAGTGGAGTATCACATCCACTACCTAAGTCCTTGGCAGGATGAAGCACTCTGGGCACCAGGCCCCCTCCAGAACCAGTGGAGAGATACATCAAATACCTCAGTCCTTGGCAGGATGAAGCACTCTGGGCACCAGGACCCCTCCAGAACCGGTGGAGAGATACATCCTATACCTCAGTCCTTTGAAGGATGAAGCACTCTGGGCACCATGCCCCCTCCAGAACCGGTGGAGTATCACATCCACTACCTCAGTCCTTGGCAGGATGAAGCACTCTGGGCACCAGCCCCCTCCAGAACCAGTGGAGACTGTTATCCACTTGAGAGACCGTGGCTTTGCACTCCCCCGGATAAAGCAGTGGGCAAACCACCCACTGGAGAGACTTGAGAGACTGTGGCTTTGCACTCCCCAGGATACAGCAGTGGGCAAACCACCCACTGGAGAGACTTGAGAGACTGTGGCTTTGCACTCCCCAGGATACAGCAATGGGCATGGAGCCCCCTCGTGCAGCAGTGGAGTTGTGCATTCATCAGGCTGAGGTGCCCCCCCTCCCCCTGAGGTGCGTGTGTATTTTCGATCTGATGCCCCATCAGTGTTCTCTCTGTTTCGAGTCAGGTATCATGTGTGGGCTTTGCCCATGCATTTTGGGCCCAGTGGTCCACGGACAATGATTAGTACACTATCCGGACTTGTGTAGTTGGTGTACATATTTGTGTATACTGAATTTGGAGTTTTGACTAATGGATTTGTCATGATTACATTTGTTACAATCATTTCCTTTTGTCCTTGCGTTCTTCCAGGAGGTGGGAGGGTGTATATGTAATGTTGCTGCATGTATTTGTGTGTATGTTGTTGTGGGTGAGGGTGAGGGTGTTGCGTGTTGCGTGTCACTCTCTTTCCTCCCCCCTCCCCTGTGTTGTAGGTTCAGGACTCACCATGGTCGCCACCGCCAGCGTTCGTACTCCTGGTAGAAGAGGATGTAAACCAACATTGGTAACACCTGAAGTTCGGGCTCCACGGCGTCCTGGTTCCTCGTTGGGTGTTTTCCCTTCTGTGTACTGTTTCCGCCGTGCTTTTGATAGCGTTGGTTCCACCCGGAAAAGGTGGCGGATAGGCCTCTTGTAATACAGTGGGTGGTACTTTGTCTTTCGCCTGTCTGTTGGCGGTGTCCGCCGCGCTGTTTGTTTCTACCGCCGTGGCGGTCGGAGTGTTAAAGTGGCTGTCTATGTTGGCGGTTACCGCCACGGTCATAATCCCATTTTTTTCTGCCGGCCTCTTTGCGGTATGACCCCCGCTTTAACACCGACCGCCAGGGTTGTAATGAGGGCCATAGACTTTATCATTGGTTTGTCGTCATAACCAATTTCAGCCCAATGTACTGAGCATAAGCTTTCCACAAGGCAACTATCTGGCATACAGTCATAAAAGTACAAATGTAAACACAATTACAGTTGACAAAGCAAAATACTATCTCTCCTAAGAGACCTTATATGGAAATATTGTAATGCATACCTCTATCTCCACAGTTCATTCGGGTAGATCGCAAACACCAAATTGCTTGCTACAGTAATCTGTGAAATTCCATGTGAAAAAGTACCTGCAAACACGCTTTAGCACAGTGTAAGAACAATCCATCCTTAAAATCCTATTCTCTTTAACACATGTTTTTCGCAATAAGAAGGTCAGGCCTACCGGCTTTGTCATATTTTCATGGTAAATAGATCAAACCTATGAAATCTGGTATGTTTTTGCCAATGAACTGATGAAGCCTTACCCTTGAAAATTGGTTTTTACACTTTACCCAACACCAGCCTATTCAAGTGCATATAAACTGGCAACCATCATGCCTACAGTTATAAAATTATGAATAAGTAGAAAAAACCTGCTTGCAAAACAATATGCAATATATAACAAATAGAAAAACAGCTTGAAAAACAATATACAACCCTGCTCAAAAGAGCCCAGTAAGAATCATCATAAAAAATGGTTGTATAACAGAACCACGCATGGCAGAACCACGCATGGTTTAACAACGCGGTCAGAATCACGATTGCCAATAACCACACATGCCTTTATCACGCAGGCCTTTACAACAAATTTCGTTGTAAGAGAATGCTTAGTAATGGTATATATGGTAACACCAATCCTGATTGTGTGATACCGCCACCCGAACCCCTTGTCACCGCCCTAAACCCAAAAATCTACCCTGCCCTGTCCTAAAAACTACCCCAACCCCACACCCCCACCCTAAACCCTAAAAACTACCATACCCTGTCCCAAAAACTACCTTGACCCCTCTGCCCCTGCCCTAAACCCTACCCTGTCCTAAAAACTACCCCACCCTGTCCTAAAAACTACCCCAAACCGCCACCCCACCCTAAATCCTAAAACCCACCCTGTCCTGTCCTAAACATTACCCCAACCCCACCCTAAACCCTCAAACCTACTATACCCTGTCTCAAAATCTACCCAACTCTCTCCTAAAAACTACGCTGACCCCTCCGCCCCTGCCCTAAACCCTACCCTGTCCTAAAAACTACCCCACCCTGTCCTAAAAACTACCCTGACCCCACCACCCCACCTTACCCTAACACCCACCCAGTCATGTCCTAAAAATTACCCCAACCCCGCCCCAAACCCTAAATCCTACTCTGTCCTAAAAAACGACACCACACTTTCCTAAAAACTACGTGAACCCCCACCCTAAACCCAAAAAACGTATCCTGTCCTAAAAACTACCCGACTCCCCGCCCTAAACCTATCCTGCCCTAAACACTACCCCATTGTGTCCTAAAAACTACCTGGACCCCAGCCCCAAATCCTAAAACCTACCCTGTCCTTAAAACTACCCCACCCTGTCCTAAAAACTACCCCGGCCCTTGTCCCCACCCTGAACCCTAAAAAATACCCCACCCTGTCCTAAAACCTATCCCAAACCCCCTCCATGAACACTAAAAGCTATCATGCCCTGTCAGAAAACCTACTCTGTCCCAAAAACTACCATGTCCTGTCCTAAAAAAAACCACCCCCACACTAAACACTAAGACCGACCCTGTCCCAACAACTACCCCACCATGTCCTAAAAACTATCCGATCCCCACCCCAAACCTTAAAACCTACACTGTCCTAAAAACTACCCCATCCTAAAAACTACCCCAACCCCAGCCCCGCCCTAAACCCTAAAACCTATCCTGTCCTAAAAACTATCCACCCTGTCCTATAAACTACCCCGGCCTAAACCCTAAAACCTACCCTGCTCTAAAAACGACCCCACCCTGTCCTAAAGAATACCCTGACCTCAAGCCCCAAACCCTCAAACGTATCCTGTCCTAAAAAACTACCCCACCCTATCCTTAAATCAACCCAACCCCTGCCCCAAAAACTACCCTGCCCCCGCCCCCACCCTAAACTCTACCATGCCCTGTCCTAAAAACTATCCTGACCCCCACCCAAAACTTTAAAACCTACCATGTCCTAAAAAGTACCCCACCATACCCTAAGAACTACCCCACTTCTTCCCACCCTAAACCCTAAACCCTACCCTGTGCTAAAAACTACCCCACCCTGTCCTAAAACTACCCTGACCCCCAACCCACCCCACCTTAAACCCTAAAACCCACCCTGTCCTGTCCTAAAAATTACCTCAACCCCATGCCCCCATCTTAAACCCCAAAATCTACCATAACCTGTCCCAAAAACTACCCCACCCTGTCCTAAAAACTACTCTGACCCCTCCGCCCCTGCCCTAAACCCTACCCTGTCCTAAAAACTACCCACCTTGTCCTAAACACTACCGTGACCCCACCACCCCACCTCACCCTAAACCCTAAAACCCACTGTGTGCTAATAGTTACCCCACACTTTCCCAAAAACTTCATGACCTCTGCCCTAAACCCGAAAACTTACCCTGTCCTAAAAACTACCCCAACCCACCCTAAACGATACCCTGCCCTGTCCTAAAAACTACCCCAATCCCATCCCCCAAAACCTACCCTGTCCTAAAACCTACCGCACCCTGTTGTAAAACCCTAAAAGCTACCATGCCCTGTCCTAAAACCTACCCTACTCTGTTCTATAAACTACCTGACACCCCGCCCTAAACCTTAAGACCTACCCTGTCCTCAAAAACACCCCACCCTGTCTTAAAAACTACCCGACCCACCACCTCCAACTTAAACCCAAAAACCTACCCTGCCCTAAAAACTACTGTGCCTTAAACCATAACAGCTATCCTCCTTTGTCCTTAAACCTATGCCGCCCTAAACTCTTAAACCTACCCTATCCTAAAAACTGTCCCACCATGTCCTAAAAACTACCTGACCTCCCACCCCCACCCTAAAACCTAAAAACTATCCCATCCTAAACCCTAAAAGCTACCCTGCCTTGTCCAAAAACCTATGCAGCCCTTTCCTAAAAACTACCCGACCCCTACCATAAAACCTAAAACCTACCCTGTCCTAAAAAGAAAAACACCTTGTCCTAAAAACGACCCCTAACCCCGCCCCCAGCCAGAACTCTAAAACCAACCCAACCCTGCCTAAAAACTACCCAGACCTCCCGTCCCACTCTAAACATTAAAACCTATCCTGTCCTAAAAACTCACCCACTGTGTCCTTAAACTACCTCGACCCCCCAGCCCCAACCTAAAATCTACCCTGTCCTAAAAACGACCCCAACACTGTCCTAAAAACTACCCCTACCCCATGCCCTAAACCCGTAAACCTACCCTGTCCTAAAATCTACCCCACCATATCTTAAAACTACTCTAACCTCCACCCCACCCTAAACTCGACCCAGCCCTGTCCCAAAAAACGACACCGCTCCCCCACCCAAAATCCTTAAATCTACCCTGTCCTAAAAAAGTACCCCACCCTGTCCTAAAAACTACCCTGACCCCCCACCCAAACCCTAAAATCTACCCGGTCCTAAAAACTACCCCAACCTGTCCTACAAACTACCCTGACCCCCTGCCCCACCCTAAGCCCTAAAACCTATCCTGTCATAAAAGGTACCCTGCCCTGTCCCACAAATTACGTTGACCCCCTCGCCGCGCCCTAAACCCTAAAACCTAGCCCATCCTGTCCTAAAAACTATCTCGCCCTGTCCTAAAAACTACCCGTCCCCCCACCCCTGACCTGAACCCTAAAACCTATCCCACCCTGTCCTATAAACTACCCAGACATCTGGCCCATTCCCTGAACTGTAAAGCCTATCCCACCCTGTCCTAAAAACTACCTAGATCACCACACCCCTGTCCTGAACTCTAAAATCTACCCCAACCCTGTCCTTAAACATGCCCCCACCAGCCCCACTTACCCTGCCGCCTCACTCCTATTTCTGCTGTTCCCCATGTTTGCCTGAACTACCCAACTGCATGGTGCCTTAACCACACATTTGCGTGGTTCAGGGTAAACGTGGTAATGCTTGAGTGCTTACGGCCTGCGTGGCTCCAGCAGCGTTGTAAAGGCCGTTTCCCCACAGAAACCCCTCAGGGCTTGTCAAAGTGGATGGCCAATGGCAAAAACCCTCGCTTAATATTGTAATCTGTGAGATTACATGTAACAAAACACCTATCTGTAGGCTTTTATATAGAGTTATAACAATTCACACAGAAATGCCTATCAACTTTACCATATTCTTTCCACAATAAGGGGGTCATTACAACATTGGCGGTAAAAGCCGCTTACCGCCGTGCATAAGACCGCCAATACACCGACCCGGCCGCGGAAATCCGCCAAAGCTATTATGACCAACATCTCGGAATCCGCCGAAATTCAGACACCCACACAAGTCCGCCACACCAAAGGTCAGTGATAAACTGGCAAAAACAAAACCTCCACAGTCACGCCAACAGAAACACGCCCATGCTATCACGACCCACGAATCTACGCGGCGGTCTTTCAACCGCGGTATTTCATTGGCGGTACACACCGCCGCGCTCAAAATACACACACATCTCCAAAACACCGCCACATTGGACAATTCCAAATACACACACCTGATACACATACAAACACCACTCCCGATACACATACAAACACCACTCCCACACACCCAACAGAATATAAAACACACACCCACATCACCCCCAAACCCCTACGACCAAAAATTATTGACGAAGGCCATAGAGAGAGCACAGCATAGACAACTCCACCACACAGAGGCACACAACACCATCACCCACACAACATCCACGCACAAAACACCCCACACCACTACACATCACCACACTCATCACCACATACACCACCCCACACATCACCTACACCACCCCATGGCACGGCAAAGATACGCCAGGTTCTCCGAGGAGGAGCTCAGGGTCATGGTGGAGGAAATCATACGGGTATAGCCACAGCTATTTGAATCACAAGTGCAGCACACCTCCATAGCTAGGAAGATGGAGCTATGGCGAAGAATCGCGGACAGGGTCAACGCAGTGGGACAGCACCCAAGAAATCGGGAGGACATCAGGAAGAGGTGGAACAACCAACGGGGGAAGGGGCGTTCCGTGGTCTCCAGGCACAACATCGCGGTACAGCGGACTGGCGGCGGACCCCCACCTCCTCCCCCACAACTAACAACATGGGAGGAGCAGGTCTTGACCATCATGCATCCTGAGGGCCTCGGAGGAGTCGGTGGAGGAATGGACACTGGTAAGTCAAATCTTAACTATCATATCCCCCACCCTACCTGCATGCTATCACACCCCCCCATCCTCACCCCCTCCCCTATCACTCCAACTCCTCACTAATGTACTAATAACACAAACCACCCATCCCAACACCAAGCCCTGCATGACCCAACAAAGCATGGTCACCCCTCACTAAAGCATGCCCACAGCACATACCCATAACACCCCCCCAACCATCATCACACAAGCCCCCACACAGGAATGCTAGCACTGGGGTACCCGCTCACCCACCCATTGCACACCATGACACACACAGATGCAATAATCATGCTTTTATACCCCTGTAGGACCACTACCCAACGTCACCAGACAGGAGGGTCCAGACATCTCTACCCCACCCACAGAAGAGGCCCACAGTGATGACAGCAGCTCTGTCCAACTGGATCCAGATGACCAGCCCGGACCATCGTGGGCCTTGGGACAGTCGGTTCCCACACTCAGTCATAGGCCAACACAGAGCTTCCACCCTCTGGTAACACCAGCACAGCACCCACCCAGCGGGCCCATACCTCCGTCCCCAGGACACGTCAATCAGCTGTGTGTCCACCACTACAGAGAACCCAGGATAACCCACCACCCCAACAACAACAGGGACCTGGGGGCAGTGGTAGTGGGCACACGGTCCAGGGGACGGAGGCCCAGGAACACAGGGGAACTGGGAGGGCTGCTGTGCGACAGGGGGCGGACAGGCCTAGGGAACCCACTCTCCACGAGGCCCTCTCCTCCATCATGGGAGCATACCACCAGTCCCAGGAGACTATGGCAACGGTACTGGCCAAATTTCAGGAGACCCAGCGCATGCAGGAGGAACAGTATTTGGGGTTCAGGGAGGAACTCAGAACCATCAGCTCCGCCGTGGGCACCATCGTAGGGGTGCAGAAGGAAATACTCAACACCAGGAGGGACACTGTGGCACTACAAGGGGCCCCTGACACTAGCATGGACGATGAACTGCCCACCACCTCCGCCGGCGCTAGTGGACAGGAGGCACTGCCACAGGACCACCACACCAGCACCCCACCCCCTACAGACGGAGAACCACCCCGCAAGCGGTCCCTGAGATCTAGGAACAAGACAGAGCACAATGCCAAGACCCCCGCCAAGAAATGAGACCACCCTGATTGTCATCCCACTGTCCCACTTTGTCACCCTGTCCATATTTAAACTGCCCCAGCTCCACTTCCTATGCCCATATGGACAATGCACCTGTGAGACTAATAGACTAGACTCTGCCATGGAGATTCCTCCACCATCACCCCTCACCATTTTACCACCCCCTCCAATAATTAGCACTTCAATAAACACCCTTGAAGCACAAAACAATCTGGAGTCAGTCTGTAATTTTGAAAATGTGTATTAGCAATGACAGTGACAAAATGCGTTTACAAATGTAATGTCAACATACCTATGTCACACATCACAAGTCCATGAAGGATGCAAGCAGATGACACACGTTGGTAACCACACCTGTGAAACCGTAATGGATATGTACAACTCAGTTACCAAATACTGCTTGAAATAGACAGACAGGATAAAGGTAGAAGTGTGAAAGTACTTGTAGTAGGCAGGAATGTGCTCTCACCTGTGTGTCACTAGAAATATTGCTGGATGACTGAGTCCCTGTTGTCAATGTCTTCTTCCTCTGCTTCCTCCTCATCACTGTCCACAGGCTCCACAGCTGCCACAACACTGTCATCTGGACCATCCTCCTGCAGAAAAGGCACCTGGCGTCGCAAAGCAAGATTGTGAAGCATACAGCAGGCGATGATGATCTGGCACACCTTCCTTGGTGAGTAGAATAGGGAACCACCTGTCATATGGAGGCACCTGAACCTGGCCTTCAGGAGACCGAAGGTCCGTTCGATCCCCCTCCTAGTCCGCCCATGGGCCTCATTGTAGCGTTCTTCTGCCCTGGTCCTGGGATTCCTCACTGGGGTCAGTAGACATGACAGGTTGGGGTAACCAGAGTCCCCTAATAGCCACACCCGGTGCCTCTGGTGTTGGCCCATCACATAAGGGATGCTGCTATTTCGCAGGATGTTGGCGTCATGCACAGAGCCAGGGAACATAGCATGTACCTGGGAGATGTACTGGTCTGCCAAACATACCATCTGTACATTCATCGAATGATAACTCTTCCGGTTCCTGTACACCTGTTCACTCCTGTGGGGGGGGACCAGAGCTATATGGGTCCCATCAATGGCACCTATGATGTTGGGGATATGTCCAAGGGCATAGAAGTCACCTTTAACAGTAGCCAAATCCTCCACCTGAGGGAAAACTATGTAGCTCCGCATGTGTTTCAGCAGGGCAGACAACACTCTGGACAACACGTTGGAAAACATAGGCTCGGACATCCCTGATGCCATGGCCGCTGTTGTCTGAAAAGACCCACTTGCAAGGAAATGGAGTACTGACAGCACCTGCACTTGAGGGGGGATTCCTGTGGGATGGTGGATTGCTGACATCAGGTCTGGCTCCAACTGGGTACACAGTTCCTGGATAGTGGCACAGTCAAACCTGTAGGTGATGAATAAATGTCGCTCCTCCATTGTCAACAGGTCCACCAGCGGTCGGTACACCAGAGGATTCTGCTATCTCCTCAGATGTCCCAGCTGACGGTGCCTATGAAGGACAACAGCTACCACAGAGTCAAGCTACTCAGAGGTATGTACCCACAGCTACACAGAACACAAAACATAATTCAAAAAGTTGTCTGTAAGTGTGTTGAGTCCAGACCTAGGTATGTGTGACGCAGTTGAAAATGAAGCCATGTGGGCCCCTGAAATGGCGGCTGCCTGACCTGTAAACTGGGACAATGGGATGTGAGGTAACAGCGCTGGTGTTGTATACCGTCGCGGTAGGTGGTCGAAGACCGCTGCGCAATACTGCATTGGTTAACATTGGACCCTATGGGTCCCAGGAGCCAATGACGAATTGCGCCGGCGGTGATGATATGCACCGCCGCGGACGTCACCGCCGCGGACGTGACCGCCATTTTCTATCTGTTTAATCACTCGATACCTGATCTTCGACAGGAGAGGACCTACACTGCAAGTGCTGCTGTGACCTCGGTCTGGAATAGACAATAGCTTGTGCGTCTGGGGAAAGGGCCCCTGCCTTCACTGCACAGGAGTTGGAGAAGCTTTTGGACGGGATCCTTCACCAGTACACGCTACTCTACGGTCCTCCAGACCAACAGGTGAGTACATAGGGTGCAAGTTGTATGGGCTATGCATATGTGGAGAGGGCTGGTTGTAAGAAGGAAGGGGGCAGAGTACTACGAGCATGAAGGACTGTGAATGCATGTGCAACATGGCAAGGGCAGGGATGTGGGCCACTCACTTTGACGGTGCAGTTGGTAATGACTTCTCTTCTTCCCCTGTACATGTCATGTAGGTCAGCGCCCACCAGAAGAAGGCTATTTGGCGTGCCATCGCCAAGGACGTCAGGACCCTGGGGGTCCACCAGAGACGGAGCACCAGTGCCGGAAAAGATGGGAGGACATTCGCCACTGGAGCAAGAAGACGGCGGAGGCTCAGCTGGGGATGGCCTCCCAACGTGGGAGGGGGGCCCGTCGCACCATGACCCCCCTGATGTTCTGAATCCTGGTGGTGGCCTACCCTGAGTTGGATGGGCGCTTGAGGGCATCACAGCAGACACAAGGGGGTGAGTACAACATCATTCTGCGGAATTTGCGTGCAGTGAAGGTGTCTGTGTGGGGAAGGAGGGCTGTGGGTTTCCCTAGTCCAGGGCGAGTACCGTAGGCTAGGCCCCTCCGTAATGCAGTCCATGTGGCACTCCATCCCACCTCTGTAGAGTGCAAAGTACAGGTATACATGCCCCTTGTGTCATCTATGTGTGCTGATGTCCACCATAGCCATGTAGGCCATATCCCAGGAACTGCATCAGTAGAGCACAACAGCGCGGCGTAGTGCAGGGGGCTGCTGTGTATGTATTGTCCGCCAACGGTAGCGGTAAGCCATGCACTCAACCTGTCTTTCTTCTGTCATCCCCCCTCCCTTTTTGTGCTCTCCCTGTTCTTTTGTGCATCAGCATCATCAGGTGGAGGTACAGTGGCACCGGAGCACGAGGGAGTTGCATCCCACATGGCCATGGAAGGACACACCACGGACTCTGAATACACCAGTGGGACGGAGGGCGAGGGAAGCTTCACGGCGGTCACCGGATCAGCAACCAGCGACACAGGCTCATCCTCCGATGGGAGCTCCCTTGTGGTGGCGGTAAAATCTGTGCCCCCCACTTCTACAGGTACAGCCGCCACCCCCCCTACCAGCACCGCCCTCCCAGCAGCCCCACAGCCTTCGCCCCGTGCCCGGTCACCCAGGAGGGTGGGCATCACCTTCGCCCCAGGCACCTCAGCCCCTGCCCCTGTCACCTCTGCTGCCCTCAGTGAGGAGGCCATTGACCTCCTCAGGTCACTCACTGTTGGGCAGTCTACCATTGTGAATGCCATCCAGGGTGTAGAAAGGGAGTTGCAACACACTAATGCATTCCTGGAGGGCATTCATTCTGGTCAGGCTGCCCATCATCGAACCTTGCAATCTCTGGCCTCAGCACTGATGGCAGCCACTGTCCCTGTCTCTAGCCTCCCCCTCCAACTTCCTCCACCCAGACCCAATCCCCTATACCTCTGCCTATCCCAAGCACACCATCAGACCAGCCTGCACACACGTCAACACGCAAGGGAAGCTCAGGCAAACATAGGCACCACACATCCCACAGGCACTCACACAAGCATCACCCACATACAGACACATCAACATCCACTGCCTCCACTGTGTCCCCCTTCTCGTCGTCTCCCTCCTCCCTCCCAGTGTCGTCTACACTCTCACCTGCATGCACTACCACTACAGCCATTAGGACCCGCACCAGCACACCCACCACCACACCCCGCTCACCTGCACTCACCACCCCCACTACCATTTACACGTCCCCTGTGTCCTCTCCCAGTGTGCTGTGACACCCCCTCCCAAAGTACACAAACGCGGGCACACACACACCCAACATCCATCCACCTCACGACAGCCTCCAGTACATGCACCTGAACCCAAATCATCAAAAGTTACACCTCCTACAACCACCTCCTCTTCCTCCACTCCCAGGCCCCCTCCAGCTACCCGTACCAGTGTTCCTAAGAAACTTTTCCTGAGCAACGTTGACCTCTTTCCCACCACCCCCCCTCCAATTCATAGGTCTCGTACTAGCACCTCAGCCGAAAAATCTCTGGTACCAGTGGTGCCTGTTAGAGGTATGTGGAGTGCACCGGGCACCAGGGCAGCCAGTGTGACACGGAGCCAAAGAACAGCCAGTCCCCCCCCTGTGAAGCACCAGAAGTTGGACAGTGCCCGACGGGATAGGGGGAAGAATCCAGCTGGCAAAGCCGCTCACAAGGGTCCCAGGGGAAGTGTCGAGTCAACTGTGACTCCTCCCAAGGTGGGGAAGGGGCAGAAGAAAGCGCCAAAGTCTGGGAAGAGCAGCACGGCAGAGAAGGCCGCCATCATCCCCGCTGCCCAGGAGGCCACCGCCAGCCTGATTGTCACTGGTCATGAGACCACCGCCAGAGTCAGTGCCCAAGAGGGCAGTCCCATCGTCACTAGTCAGGAGACCACCGCCAGAGTCAGTGCCCAGGAGGGAAGTCCCATCGTCACTGGTCAGGAGACCACTGCCAGAGTCAGTGCCCAGGAGGGCCTCGGCAGCCACAGCCCCGCTGGGCAATGAGGGACCGCCATGGCAAACACCGCTGCACAGCTCAGAGACAGCAAAGTCAAGCACCGCTGAACAGGGCAAGCACTGCTGCACAGGGCAAAGACCGCCATGGCAAGCACCGCTGAACAGGGCAAGCACCGCTGAACAGGGCAAAGACCGCCATGGCAAGCACCGCTGAACAGGGCAAGCACCGCTGAACAGGGCAAGCTCCGCCAACTCAAGCACCGCCAGCCCATGTGCAGCAGGGGCAGTGACGGAACTGGGACCGTGACTGGGAGAGTGGTGCACTCTGGGCACCAGTCCCCCTACAGAACCAGTGGAGAACAGCATCCACTACCTCAGTCCTTAACAGGATGAAGCACTCTGGGCACCAGTCCCCCTCCAGAACCAGTGGAGAACTGCATCCACTACCTCAATCCTTAACAGGATGAAGCACTCTGGGCACCAGTCCCCCTCCAGAACCAGTGGAGAACAGCATCCACTACCTCAATCCTTAACAGGATGAAACACTCTGGGCACCAGTCCCCCTCCAGAACCAGTGGAGACTGTCATCCACTTGAGAGACTGTGGCTTTGCACTCCCCAGGATGGTACAGTGGGCAACCCACCCACTGTAGAGACTTGAGAGATTGTGGCTTTGCACTCCCCAGGATTGAACAGTGGGCAACCCACCCACGGTAGAGACTTGAGAGACTGTGGCTTTGCACTCCCCAGGATGGTAGAGTGGGCAACCCACCCACTGTAGTTACTTGAGAGACTGTGGCTTTGCACTCCCCAGGATTGAACAGTGGGCAACACACCCACTGTAGAGACTTGAGAGACTGTGGCTTTGCACTCCCCAGGATGGTACAGTGGGCAACCCACCCACTGTAGAGACTTGAGAGACTGTGGCTTTGCACTCCCCAGGATTGAACAGTGGGCAACCCATCCACTGTAGAGACTTGAGAGACTGTGGCTTTGCACTCCCCAGGATTGAACAGTGGGCAACCCACCCACTTGTGAGACTTGAGAAACTGTGGCTTTGCACTCCCCAGGATACATCAATGGGCATGGAGCCCCATCGTGGATCTGGCATGGCGCTGTCATCCGGCTGAGGTGCCCCCCCCTTCCCTTCCCCCTGAGGTGCCTGTTGTATTTCGATCTGATGCCCCAGCAGTGTTCTCTCCGTTTTGCTCAGGTATCTGATGTGGGCCTCGCCCCTGCATTTTGGTCCCAGTGGTCCACGGACATTGAATGGTGCATACCTGCACTACTAATCGTGATGTATATTTTGTTGAATGTGTATATATCTGTATATATTTGGTTACTGTATTTTGATACAGTACAATGGTTGCACTCATTTCCTTTTGTCTTTGCATTCTTCCGGGGGGGTTTGGGGTTGTTACTGTTATGTTTGGATATGCATTGGTGTGTGTGTTGTAGTGGGTGAGGGTCGAGGTGGGGGTGTAGCGTGTGTGTGTGTCCCTGACTTTTGCCTCCCCCCTCCCCTATGTCGTAGGTGCAGTACTCACCGTTGTCTTCGGCGCCGGCGTTGATGATGATCGTACAGAAGCAGGAAGACTATCGCAGGGAGTATTTGGAGTTCCGGCTCCATGGTGCCCTCGTTCCTCGTGGAGTGTGTAGAGGTGAGCGTTTTCCCATTGAAATGGCTGTTTCTGCCGTGTTTTTATCCACAGTGAATCTGCCCCGGAAAAGGTGGCGGATTGGTAGGTTGTGATACTGTGGGCGGTACTTTGTCTCCCTCCTGTCTGTTGGCGGTGTCCGCCGGGCTGCTTGTCTGTACCGCCGTGGCGGTCGGAGTGTTAAAGTGGCTGTCTTTGTTGGCGGTTTCTGCCACGGTCATAATTCCCTTTTTTTTTTCGCCGGCCTGTTAGCGGTCTTACCGCCGCTTTAACACCGTCCGCCAGGGTTGTAATGACCCCCTAAATGTCTGGCCTATTGCCTTTATAATAAAATTTCATAAGAAATAGACAGACCTATAGCCATTATCACTGGCTTCCACCACAACCGACTCAGCCCTCCTGCATTGAGAACAAACTTTACCGCAAGTCGAAAAGTGTAATACATGAAGTTCTCTTAGTGGAAGCACACAATGTCAGATCAATCAAATTCTATCACCCAGTGGACCAACATGTGGGTAGAGCCTAAGCCCCTATCTCAGTTGGATCTAAAAGCTCTTGTTTGTTGTTCACATAGGGTTAGAGGACAGTTGCACTGCCAAGTCAGACATAAAAATCCATGTAGGTTTATCCTGCCCTCCATATGTTTTGCTGCCAGTGAAAAGCAGCATGAATTAAGTAGTTATCCAAGACACTGTGATAGCATTACATTGTTATATGTACCCCTGAAAGTTCAGGCTCAAGGAGCTGGATAAGAAAACAAAATGATAGCTGCATGAAGATGACACATATTTTTCTTGTGGAAGCACACAACTTCTGTCCAATCAAAACATGTACTCCTGGGTCCCAACATATGGGCAGAGCCAAAGCCACTCTCCTAATGTTTCTCATATAATTGTCTGACTGCTTTTGTGCTGTCAAGTCCGACCATAAAAATGGACTGCTACTTTGAAAAAAGTAAGAACCATGGTTAAAGAATGGTTTTCTTTTACAACTCAGTTAGTTTCTAAAAGCTGGGAAGATGGAGATATTAGCACAATAAACCTTTTCTACAAGCAAATTTTAGAAAAAATCTTTCTTGCACAGTACTTTTTCCCAACAGATTTTGATATGGTTCGGCTCTTTTCTCAGTTTCCTTTACGGGAATCCACAAACTCTGTGTACCATTGGAATCTCCATGATGCGGGAAAAAGGATGCATATTTTGTGTAGATAGCTTTTGTGATGAAAAGTTATGGAGACTTAAGAGTGAAGTACATCAGATATCAAAAGAAATGTCAGCTCCAGAGGAGAGAAACCCTAGCAGTGAATGTGTTAAAAGAGTCAGTAAGAGAACCTTGATTCAATCAGTAATTAATGATTTATATCAACAGATCCATAAGGGCAAGAGGTTATCTGACTGCTGGTCTGATGATCTGACAGACTCTGGCCCGTTTGATAGATTGCGCTCATTTTTTCAAAGGACTCAGCAGTTATTTTAAATATAGGGGAGTGGTAAAGCCCTTTCAGTGTCACAACTCTGATGGCTAGTGGAGTTTCTCAGGCTGCTTTGAGATCTGGATACTCAGGTTTTCACTATCTTGGTCTGCCAGAGATAAGGGTGACTCTTTCTGGTAGCCACGTTGCTGCCAACACTAGGTAGTGTGCTATAGAAAGTGCCCTCCAGAAGAAACCACAGAAGGAAGAAAAAAGGCCGTAGGCAAAAACCTCTGAAAAGGATACAACACTTCAGGACTAGCCAGAGGATTTTGACTTAAAAAGATGGCCAGAGAATTTAGGAGGTCCAGCACAGCCGCAAACAGGAGGTTGCCAACCAGTGGAGTCAAACAGAAGTTGGAGGTTCAAGGCAAAAGCTGAAGAGAAAAGCAAAAGGTCAGAAGACTGGTCAAAAATCATCCAGGGATGTGGAACACAATGAAGAAACTAGTCAAAGCATTGTGACACAAACAGTAGTAATACCTTCAACCTTTTATACGCTTGACACAGGAAATGATGACACAACCAAAAAGCCCTCCATAAAGGATTGGGAATTTCCCTATTATGATTGAACATGTGGTGACCATCTTGGACTGGAATATATATCCTTTCCCAGAAGTTCCTGCTGAGGAACTCTGTTAAGAGGTCACAAATGGAAAAGGAAGCACTGTGCTTGTTCCATAGTGAAGACCCCCTGCTGATAAGAGGATCAGCGCTTGGAAAAGCAAGGAATGTGCATTAATATTTTGGTGACTTTGTGACCTGCCCTGTGCGACACTTTCATAATTATGTCTCTAAATGTCATAAGTGGGTGGTGGTGTGCATTTACTTCAATACATGCCAAAAATCTATGGCTCAAAGTGCACAGTTGTTCTCTGGATTAGCTACAGTTTAAGTGCTGCGATGGCACATGGCAAGTAAACGTACCTTTATCATGTTAGAAAACACTATTTATATATATATATATATATATATATATATATATATATATATATAAATACTGTGAGAAAACAGGGCTGATTGCAGAGGCCCCTTAACTTTTTGCCCCCATTTCCCACTTTTTGCTGGTGTTTTCCTGACTCTGATGGTGCCCTGGGTACTGCTAACCAGTCTCAGGGCCTGTGCTCTGTGTAAAATCAGTATGCAAATTAGGCTAATTATAATTGGCTAAGTCAACCTACCTATAAGTCCCTAGTATATTGTAGGGCATGTAGGTTAAGGGACCACACCATAGGTAGTGCACCCATAGGTGCACTGCTGAGGTGCCCAGTTTCATTTTAATGGCAGGCCTGCCTTGCTGGCTGCTTTTAAATTAAAGTTATATGCAAATTCGACTTTGGAATTAGAAATAGTTCCAAAGACTTAAACTACCTTATTTTTACATATAAGTCACCCCTAAGGTGTGCCCTATATGCCCCTAGGGCTGGGTGCCATGTAACTATAAGCAGGGACCTTATAAAAATAGTTTTATAAGCCCTGGTGATATAAAAACAGCCACATTTGTTTTTCCCTCATTGTAGTGAATGGCCTTCATAGGCTAGAATGGGGAGACTTTATTTTTATTTTTAAAGTCCCCTTAAGTGACAGATACAAAGAGTTTGGTATCACATGAATTGTTATAATAAATCCCACAACTTCCAGTTGTGGGATTTAATATAACTTGTTCAGGTAAAGAGTTTTAAACTTTACCTGAAAAGTTGCCAAATTCAGCCCTGCATTGTTTTTGCTGCTTTGCTCTGATTGGCCAGCCTCTGGCAGCCTGGCCAGGCTGCCTTGATGAGGTGTGAAGTGGCCTTGCTTCACACAAAGAGATGTGCCTGTAGGAGGGAATCTCCCCTCAGCAGATGGTGAGGCAGGAAGGGGGAGGGCTGCCAAACTGGTCTTCAAAGGCAGAGAAGGACATTTGGAGCAACCCAGCAACACCCCCACATCCTGCAACCCCAGACAAGTAGGTGCCCCCTTGATTAGATTAGGAGAGGGCAGGAGAGGGGTGTGTTTATGATTTTTAGCCACACCAGTGGGTGGGCTCAGCCAGATGTAACCTCCAAAAATCATTTTCAGCCATGATGGATTTTTGAGGAATGTTGCCTGGCTTCAACTGGTTCAAAGAGGGACTCCCTGTTTGCTACATGTGAAAAATTGCTGACCAGGGTCCCCTGCACCAACTCCTGAAGAAACCGACCAGCTGACCACTGTCCAGTGGCCAAAAAGGAGTTTGCGCCAGGTGCATTCTGGGAGTTATAGTCCACATCCCCAAGGATCATCTCAGAGCTTCTGGACCCTTGGGGTGAGCTGTGGACCCCAAAAGAACCTGAAAAGAACATCTGGGAGAAGACCCAGAAGTTTGGAGAAGTTTGGAGAACTTCTGAAAAAAAGCTCCATAGAGGAACCAACCCGCCGTGGCAACTCTAGCTGTCTTGCCTCAACCGCAACTCGGCCTGATTTGCAGGTTCGTCCCGGTGAAGAAAATCTCCAAAAAAGAGACTAAGTCCGAACGTAGAAAGTTGAGCTGGACTTCCCAGCCAGCTATCCGAGGAGGGCTCCAAGGACGTTGGATCAAGATCCAGGTTTACCCTGGTCGAAGGATTTTCACCTCGAAAAAATGACTACGTCCGAAGGGAAAAATCTCCACCGAGGATTCCCGCGACGCGTATCTGGAGAAGAGTTCCAGGAGGTCGGATTGGACTGGCAGGTTCGTCCCGCTGAAGAAAATCTTCAGAAAAGAGACTAAGGGGCATATTTATACTCAGTCTGCACCGAATGTGCGTCAAAAATGTTGACGCACATTCAGCGCAAACCTTGCCCCGTATTTAAACTTTGACGCCCGAGCCTGCGGATGACAAAATTCCGCTGTGTGCATCATTTTTGGGATGCGGCAACCCGCCTTGCGTTAATGATATGCAAGGTAGGCGTTCCCGTCCAAAAAATTACTTAAACGGCTGTGCGTCGTATTTATGCTTTCGGGCAAAAATTATGCACGGCCGGGAGGCGGAGCCGGAAAATGACGCACAGCCCGATTTGCATCAAAATGTAACACCTGGGTCAGGGCAGGCGTTAAAATGGGGCTAACACACCTGTATTTAATCAGAACACACAGAAGCAACAGCAGAGCAGTAGAGCAGCAAAAGGGAGACATGGAGGTGATTCTTATCCAGCGTGCACGCAGATGCAGAGCCCAGCAGCTACAACAGCAGCTACCACAACACCAGCAAGGACCCCAAAGGCAGCGCAGAAGGCAGGAGAGGATATTCTGCCCCAGAACAACCCTTCATGGCCTCAGGGAACACAACATCATCCAGAGGTACAGGTTGAACTGGCAGGCCATTCAGCAGCTGCTGCGCAACATTGAGCCGCAGTTGGCACCCACTTTGCTGAAACCCCGCACCATCCCAACAGAAACCAAGCTGCTTGCCGTACTTCACATGCTGGCAAGTGGCTCTTTTTAAACAACTGGTGCCCTGGTTGCCCGAATATCACAGCCATGATTCTCTGCCTTTTTGCCCAAAGTACTGGATGCTATCATTAGACTCACACCCCGCCACATCTGCTTCCCTAACACACTGCAGAAGCAGCAGGAAACAAAGCAGGGGTTTTACCTCATTAGTGGCTTCCCACACGTCCTTGGTGCAATCGACTGCACACATGTACGCCTTGTGTCACCTGCTGCAACTGAACACCTCTACCACAACAGGAAGCACTTACATTCCATCAATGTGCAAGCCATTGTCGATCACCAAGGATTGATCACCAACATTGTGCCAAAATGTCCTGGGAGTGTCCATGACTCATTCATCTTCCGTCACAGCACCATCAATCAACACTTCCAGGATGGACGGTATGGCAATGGACTACTTGTTGGTAAGTACAGAAACCTACTTATATACACACTGCAAAGCAACCCTCTAGGACACACAACACATTCACCACAACAGCAACATTTCGACAGGAACACATTGAGGTTGTGACACCGCTAGCCATGTTTGATAGGTCTGCATTGAACCTGTCACACATCTGAAATTAGTGTACAGCCTAATGTTAAGACGTCAATGATCACAACGTTTGGAGTGGGTTGCCTAAATGTCACCTTGCAAATTGTAAGTGTCTCAATGATGTTTACATTAATCCATTGCATAAGTCTAAAGGTATGTGATGTCCAGGGTACATTGATATGAATGTGTTAACAACACTGTCAATCTTAACCTGAGTATGGAACTATCATCTCACCCCCTGTGAAGACACAGGGACACCTGTATCACAAGTCACAATGCTAGGGAGGGCACACTGTACTGCAAATCCCAAAACATACTGCTGACAACTGGTTAGCAGCCAAACACTCATTCAGCCAAGGAAACAACACAATGCAGATGGTACATCCTACAAGCCTAGGATGCGACATAATAACACAAAAGAGTCACAGACAACACAAGACAACTACTGCCATGAAAGGTGATTTCAATAAGGCTAGCTACATCAACATGATCCCATTCATTTTCTCTTGCAGCTGATCAGGGGTATGGCATCCAGCCATAGATAATGGCACCGATTGGCAACCGGAGTACTGCAGCAGAGCGTGCCTTAAATGACGCACATAGGAGGAAACGCACCATAGTCGACAGGACCTTTGGCATCCTCAAGTCAAGGTTCCGGTGCCTCGACATCACTGGTGGTAGCCTCCTATATTCCCCGGAGATGGTCTGTAAGATTTGCATAAAAATGAACATTCCCCTCCTGGAACCCGAGCCACACATGCCTGAAGAGGAGGAAGAGGAGGATGGTAGCCTGCAACATGAGGGGGAACAACAGAACACGGCCACTGGTTTACGCAGGCAGCAACATATCGTGAACAGTTTCTTTTCAATATAATCACCATCACCACTTTATGAAGTAATTTAAATAAACACCTATAATAATCACCATATCATCGTTTGGCTATTCATTTTTGCACACCTTCATCTCTAACTATCAGAATAAGAGTGTTGCCTCATGGAGCATTGCTGATATACTGATTAGGACACTGAAAATCCCAGAGCAAATGTGATGCGTATCATACAATGGTCACATACACACACACTGTAAATGACATATATCCTGTACATTTCACCTTTGAAGGGCAATAGCAGAGGACCACACCTATTTCACACATACATGTTGAAATCATGGTTCATCGCAGCATATGGCTCACAACTAAGACACCATTACTCAATAAGGGGAAAACAAGCCTCATACACGAGGCAGTGGATGTGCTTTTGCATCAGTAACAGGAATGTCTGACCACACCCTTGACAGCAGTAAGTCCAACTGCATCCAATATTTGCAAGGACTATCTGTGACCAGAGTTCCATAGAAGCAGTACATAGACAGCACAAGTGCCACACATGTGGGCAGCATTGCGCACATGACATTCCATGTACATGTCAGCCCATTTCCTAACTCCTGACACACCCATGCACCTGGTCACAACCCACCTGTCTGAAGAGGTCCCTGGAATAGTAAGATGTGTACCCTGATATTCCCTCCTCTACACACACAGCTTGTCAATAGCAATCCAGTGTGCTACACCCTTTCCTATGGTATACCATTGTCATAGAACATCTGACTGCATGGAAGTCAGGTCAATTAATACACTGGCTTCTAGTTTCCAAGCCCTGTTAGCACCTGTAGATTGCTTCCTGTGTGAAAATGTCTGTTGGCATTAGAATGCAAATCCCACCTACAGGACTTGTGAGAAACAGATGCACCCCACACCTGTGATCACCTCCATGCACACCACCCATTTCAACAAGCACTGCCCCTGCTGATGCCTGGAACAGCATAGGAGTTGCCATTTTGTCAAATACACCGTTAAGCATTGATACTAATTAAGCCGTGTAACATAGCCCTTGGGTTCATTTGTCACCTTCAAAAACACAGGACATACACAGTTTGACATGTCAACTGTCTAGTTCTTCCTCCAAACAGTCTTAGTCAGACCACTCATTATGTAACTTGTCAAATTGCTGGATCCTGATTCACCCTGCATCCTGTCAGCCTGACTGCCATCTGTCTGTGCGTCACCCTAAAGTATCCCTGTGGCTACATAAGTACCATACTTGCGTTAGCAAACCTCTCATTCATCAGAGGGTATTTGGGCATGTGCTTCTTCAATGCATACCCAAATACATTGTATAGAATCATCTGCCTTTTAACTATACCATATGAGTTAAATCCTCTGTGAAAACCAAAATTCATGGCCCATCCCTTGTCTGGGTCTCATTTATGCATGAATGACAAAGTGTGACAGTGTCTCAGGGCCGTATGCAGGGATTTGGTGCGGGGCCTTCAGCAGAACCAGCAACCTCTGACAATGTCCATGAAAAATCCACACATGTCAGGACCCTGACAGTTCACACACAGAATTCCATTGCTCACAACATATTGATGGGCCGTGTGTGGTGAATAGCTGCGAGAATAATCAGCACCGAGGCTATCATGTTCCGAGATGCAGTGGGAATTGCAGAGGCTAACCTGTGTACAAATGTTGTAATGACACCTGCCGGAACATGACACCTGAGACATTATCTCACTCAGCACACCAAGGTTGCCCTGTTGACTGTTTCATTACACGTTTTCAGTGACAGGGTGGGACCATCCCCATGTAGGTTCTGATGTCCACATCCACTTTACTCACATTGATCAACAAAGGATACTCAGTAGATACAGGAATAGTTGCCACTGACTCATGATGAGTCCTGGACCTAACTGTGACAAATTACACCCCCAAAAATATAATGGCTCAAAATTGGACCGCACACATGAACAAGACACCTATGTGCAATTGATTACTGGAAATATGTGGACACATGCTGCCTCGTCTGCTGGTCCACCACAGCCACTTGAGAGTTGTGGCTCAGTTATATGACCTCAACTGTGGCGTCATCATACATTTGTGGTTCACCTTTGTCTGTCTGGGCAAACAACATGGTACCCACTTCCTCAATGCATGTGTATGACTCACTGTGGGATTCACCAACAAGTGCCTAGGAAGCTGTTACCAAAAATCTAGGACATAGGATGTTGAAAATGTGGACCATTGACATGAACAAGCGTCTGCCATCTAACTGGTGCATGCTTTGTCATATGTGGTGTCTTAGTTACCCTAAATCTTGGAAGTGCACATAACGGATGTTGCTAAATGTATGACTAACACATGTCCTCTCTCAGTTCCACAATGACTTGCATCTAAGGTTTGGACACATGGACTTCACATTCATACAAGCATATGTGCAATAATGCGTCATGTGATGCACACACACTTGGTCAACAAATGTATTAGTTGCCACAGCACACACATTGAGCCATAGGCATTTAGGTATTGTACATATGTGCGTCACATTGCTATCCTCTCCTGATGCCAAACATGCCCACTTTGTGCAATGCATATATGTAGGCCACACATATGGCCATCTAGTGCGTCAGCCAACCGTCAAAATCCTGTGAAGGAATTAGCAGGTCATGGCCCGCTGCAGTATGATGTCACACATGTGAACATACACCATCAACACCATAGTGGGTGCCATCAGCCTATCTCTGATGTGTCCCAAATGTAACATAACATAAAAACAGAAAAAATGCCCAAAACCAGTTCATGCACTGAAATTTTGACGTTGCTAGCGTTATGCGTAATTGTTTGTACACCAATACAGAATTTGCGTCATTTTTTTTTTGACCCACAGGAGTGAAAATAGGCCGATCCAAATAATTGTACAGACAATTTACTATTATTTGGATGCGGGCTAATTTTCACTCCTGTGCGTCAAAAATTATGACGCACAAACTGTATGCGTGAAAAAAATATGACGCATAACGCGAAAAAGGGCGGACATTTTATTCAGAAAGTGATGTAATAGGATATCCTGTTTACAGCTCATGTACAGTGGGTGTACTTTCACTTTCACTTTGCAGTCTGTGATTCTTCTAGACTGTGTGGCTGTGTTGAGAGTGGTGTCCATTGATTTTGTGCTTTTGTGTCCTGTGTGCTGTCTCTATTGTCAATTTGTGAAATAAATATTATTGGTGTATACTGTCCTACTGTGTTTTGTGTACATTTGTCCAGTTTTCTAGTGTTTTTGTTGTTTTGGGAGTCTGTTGTCGGTCGTGCTAGTTTGAGGATAGTTGGCCTCTTTTAGTGGTTAAGTTTACTTTTCTTCTGTATTTGTACCCCTACTTTCCCCCTTTTCCCCTTTCTATTTCTTTAATCCCTATTCCCTTTCTCATTTGTACAATGTCTGGTAGGCCACGTCTTGGCAGGATGGGTGAAGAGGAGTTGGGGGGCTTCATATGGCTTGTGTGCCATTTCTTGCCACTGATGATCGAGGCAGGGTGAAGGTGAAAGGTGCTGCATCACCTGTAGCGTGTGTATGCCAGCCAGAGGAGTGACCACCAGCTGAAGCACCGGTGGGCTGACCTCATCACCAGGGAGCAGGATCTCTTGGACCACCTAGGAATCGTGATTGGTGGTGCTGTTGGTGAGTACTAATCATGTAAATGTGCACGATTAACTGATCTGTAGTGACATCAGATGATTTGTACAATATCTGCCAGCTAACTTGCTGACTGTGTGTAATGTTGGGAAAACATACAGGGTAATTGATGCACTATGGGAAGGATCACATTTGCTAGCTGTCAGGTACCACGTGCTCTGCAAATTTACAGGATACTTTTCCGTTATGTAAATTGGTGCTGCCTTTGTGTCAGACAATCCAAAAAAATAGGAGCCAATCATGTCTATATAGGCCACATTTGCCAGAGAAGTAAAGATGTACTAACATATTGGCTAACTTTGTTGACGCAATAGCTAGACTGACTTTAGAATCACTACATGATGCAGAAAATGAGTGCTGGCTTAACGTCAATTGATGATAGCAAAGTGGCCCAGACATATGTCTCATATGAGTCTGGTGAGTGTGGAAGGAAAGCATTCACGGAGTTCTATGAATGTTAGGGATTATTGTGGTCCTTCATATTTTTGGATACATGTCAGATCTGGATTTGAAAACATTGTGAAAAGGTGTAAGGTGCCCTCAGCTAATATAAAAAAATATGTTTTTTGGAGTTAGTTGTGCCACATTCCAATTAGGGATGGCAGTCCAAAGGTATGCACATGGGTTCACATCTCCATGGTTGGTGCAAATCACCATAGCTGGGGCACATCAAATGAAGAAACTGTAACAACATGAGGCGCTTACAAAAGTCCCTGTCCCTCTGTACATTGTACCTATGTGTAATAAATGTGTCATGGCCAAAGAGGCTGCTTGACTGGTAATGCAGTCCTCAAGTAACCAGGCTTTGGATGTCTCTCTTTGATGCACATGATGAGACGATTACACTCCATAATTTTTTCTGGTCACTAATGACGGGGCATGTTTGCCACCACATGATAGTTAGGGCCACTGCATGTGTGCAGATATGTGTGTAACTGTCACAGGAGACCCATTCTATGTACAAGTTGACCGTGATATATCAGATGCAGTATCATCATGTCTGAATGGCTGCCATTTCCTTATTCAGCCTACACATTGTATATGTCTTTGAAATTGTTGGTCAGTGCACAGATTTTGAGCACATTTCTTCCTTCCATGCTTTACAGGTGGACCGGCACCCTACACTGTGGGAGAGGTGGCTACATTTGAGGACCCCGACCACTCCAGTAAGTGTTGATATGTCTGTTATGTGTTGTGTTGGTTGGTTATGTGTGATGGACTCCTGTGTGTTGAACGCATAGCAAGGTGTGATACGTTGGCCAATCATTTGTCTTGTTCCATGAGTGGGATTTCAGTTTCTCAAATGTTTTGAGTTTGCCAATGCGTATCCTATTGTATTATCTCGGGATTGTAGGCCATTCCTGTAGGCACCACAGTGAGTACTGGGGTGAGTCATGTGGATGACACTTGTATCAACAAGAGTCGCACTGGAAGTCAGCTCAGATTTAGTCAGCCTGTCAGACCCACATTCTTCCAGATTGGTACTACAAATTGCTTTCCAACAGACTTCTGCTTCTCTATTTACCAAGGTACTTATTAAACTGTAGGTAGAACTTCCTAGCAGCATGTACTTCTACATGTAGTGCTACAAGTATGTGGAACTTGAGTGCAATGACCTAGGTGTGCATGCTAATCATGATCATGGGTGTTCTTGCAACTCTGTGTCTGATGTAAGTCATGCCTTACTGGAAGTATATGTTCTGTACCAAGCTCTGCATTTCCTGACATGTGTGGCGCTATGATTGGTCTAAGGTTTGCAGACTCCTAATTGTTGATAGACCTTACCTGTGGTGTGTGTGTAGAGCCAAACACATGTGGAGTTTTCTATACACTCCTTGGTGTCCATGTTGTTTGGAATTGTTAGTTGTTTATCCACCCCCCCACCCTCAAACACAGGCATGGGTTTGTGAATAGGGTACCTAGGACTGATGCTATCAGTATGTTACACATACATGTGAATGAGTGACTGTTTGTTCGGAACCTAGTATACACACTCAGGTATGATTGGTACTATACTGGCAAGTCCTGTTACAACTTGCAGACCATGTGGCTTTAGTTTTGCATTCCATACACTGAAATTTGTAGCCCAGGTATTGGCGGAGGATAAGCAGCATGATTGTTAGCTGATAACTGGCAGAACTCAGATGGCAAGTCAATGCCAGTTGTTACCCATCTTGTAGGTTTTGGATGTGCTATGTGTGAGTTGACCTTTGTAGGCTGGTCTTCCATGTACTTATTCAGGGACATTCAATGATTCTGTATTGTGATATGAGCTGTTACAAATACTGTAGATGTATTGTCTGATTGACTTCTTGTGCCATTTCACAAAATGCAGTTCCTAATGTAGATTATTTGCATTTGTCTTCACAGCTGCAAACATGACTCCAGACCAGGTCCGTGAGTTCCAGCGGCGGGCCATGAGATACCAGCACATCCTGCTGGTAGAGTCGAGGTTCAGGAGGATGGCCTGTCGATACCGCCATGAACGGGCCTCCGGGGCATGGAGGACCTTCCCACAGGGTGGCCCTACTTTGCCCACCACAGCCACCACCAGCACAACCACCATTTCAAGCCAGGTGGCCCCAACAACAGCTGGGACTGTTGTCCCTACATCTGCCGGACTTCCAGGCCCCAGCATTACTACAACTGCAGGACAGCCCACTGGCTTTGGCTCCACACGTGCACAGACCTCCTCCACCTGCAATCAGACTGCCCCAGCTCCATCAGTTGACCCTGCAGCATTCCACAACATGGAACGGAAGATGGACCGTGTGTTGCGAAAGTTAAGCCATCTGAGCCGGGATGTTCGCCACATTAACAGGCGTGTGAAGTCCATAAAGAGGACCCTCCAGACTGATGTAACAATGGACATGATTCCCTCCCCTCCCTCCTCTTTCCTTGTTCTCATACATAGTGGGTCTAGGGGGCTTAGTGTTAGGTTAGTATAGGCTGTTAGTTTAGTCAGTGTTAGTGGGTGGGGGGTGGCGGGTCCTGAATCTTTCTATTTTTACTTATTACGTGTGTGGGTGGGTGGGTGGGGGGCTACGTTGGGGTTCTTGTGTGTTTAAAAAACAAAATACAAAAAAATATATTTTTTTTGGGACAGTATAGTCTGTGTTTAGGTTAGTATGTGTTGTCCTCCATGTGTCCCGTCTCATAAGGGGGGTGGGAGGTGAATGTTTAGAACGTTTCGTTACATGTGATAAGTAAGTTTAGCTTAGGTTAGTTAGGGACAGTTGTGGGTAATGAGTAGTCAGGGTAGATTAGGGTAGGTAAGACTTTTCCCTCAGTTTCCTCTTCTGTGATTAGCATTTAATAAATATATAGTTAACCCTTAACAGTATGTGTTAAATGCTACTTGATCATGGGCTTGGAATTAGTGTGCATGAATGTTGTTCTATTACATTTGTGTCTTATGCTACAAACAAATTCTAACTGAGCTGTAAGATTGGCAGCTACCCCAGAGCTACCTTGCAAAGTTTCCACCATTCGTTGCAACCGCCAATCACAGTTAATATGGATCCCAATGTGTTTCTGTCTATAACTATGTTTTCTAAGTCACAAACAGTGCTTTCAGACTTGGTATTGGGGGAACAGTTTTAGGTCTGACTGCAGTGTGATGATCAAGGACACCCTTATAAGATGAGTTCTCACAAGCACTCTTGTATTCTTATCTTCATGACTCAAATACGTCGTTTGTGACACAGTTCAGCATGATTACCTATTTGTGTGTAAACTCAGACAGCTTCATTCATGCAGTTTTTGTAGTGTTTGCTTAGATTTGTGTGCACTGTTATATGTGTTAATATTGCATGGTGACAACATTTTGAGGCCACTATTTGATGACTTAGATATCCCTTGAGGAAGCATTATTCTGTCCAACACAGCATGACGGTGTATGGTTTCTCACTTCATCAGATATGTCCCTCAGGAAGAGCAGAGTATGATGTAATCATGGGCACTGTGCAGATTTATCTGACTACATAATATCAGGACAGTTGTATTGACAAGCTACGTAATTTGACAGTAGGCACATTTCAGTTATCTACTGCACAGTTGATATGTCACATTACCCAGAGACAGATTTGTTGTGTAAGTGCTATTTATTGAAAAGTGCTGTAGTGCTATATGTACATTGTCCATGATTGTGAGTCCATTATAGTGACATCTTAAATTGTGATCCTACACAAGGGGTTAAGGAAATGCTTTTGACATGCTGGGGTGATGTTTCAGACATAGCAGAGGGACAGGATTTGCCAATGAGTAAGAGAGAGACAATCAATGGGCAGGCTGACAAGATATACAGTGGTAAGCATAACAGTCATTAAGTAGAGTTGTTGTAAGACTGGCATGTTACAAAGCGCAGGACCTTGGTAATAGTTGGCCATGTGGCAGGGACTAGTGCTTCCGGGTACTTTTCCGTGTGAAAGTGATCTGTTCCATGTCTTCTTCTTCTGATGTGTGTGTTGACTCCTCTGTCCTTGTTGGTGGTGGTTGTGAAGGGGTAACACACACCTCAGTGTTAAAAGACGTGGAGTCAGACATCCCGGTCGCTGCTACCTGTGAAGGTTTTAAGGGCAGTACTGCAGCAAGGAGGATCTGCTGGTTCTTGAGAATAGCAGCCACATCAGGATGGTAGGCAGCCAGGTCAGCCCTGAGGGGTTCAATGTTGCATTTGTGCACGCGTTGACAGGATTGCTGTTGTAGGTGTTGGGTCAACTGTATTACAGCTGTGCTGATTTCCTTCATAGCTGTTGCCTGTTCTTCAGTTGACATCATGCACGAACGCACCCCCTCAAGGTTGGCTGCCATAGTTTGCATCCCTACCCGCACCTTCTTGACCATCTCCCGCTGTACTCCGACTACAGTTCGCTCAAAGCTGGTGCCTGTGTCGTCTGAGTCCTCAGCTGCATTGGAGCTGGCAGGTCTTACAATTGGGGTGGTGGGTGGGTCCTCTGTGATGGCTGCTTGCTCTGTGCTCCTCATTGTGACTGAAGGTGGGGTCTGGAGGGTTCCAAGGACCTCTTGGATGGTCTCCTGGGGAATGTTTATCAGCTCGTCATCCATGTCATCAGGGTATTCTAGGACAGGCATATCCGCAGGAGATCCATCTTCCTCTGCAATGAAATGGGGTACAATTAGTGTGTCTGTGTTGTGGCATTAGTGATGTGACATGCCTGCCTTGTGATGAATTCACATTGTGATCTTGTTTCGTGTTTTTTGCTTCAGTCTTTCAGATGGGCATTCTCCCAGGCCTATAGCCCACCTGCATGTCACATGTATAGTATTAAGTTATTGGACTTCTCTGCATCATCTCCTCTAGTCTTGTTTTAGGCCAAATAGTGAATTGCCACCTTCTTGTCCTACTCAACCCTCCGTCTACATCCATTCTCATGGTGAGACCTTTCACTGGCTGTGGGTGTTCTGATGGCACTGGTAGCACACTTGACAATCTGGACCTGCCCCAGTCTCTGATCTTTCACATCCACTTAAATGTATTTGACATGTAGCATATCCTATGCATAGCAAAGTTATGGCACGATATGGATGTTGGCATTGGTAATGTGTACAGCTGATGTTGTGAATGTGTGGTACATTGGATTGCCCTGATAATCGTATCAGTGTCCTATTTCCTCCTCTGACTGTGCAGGTGTATTTCAGTGAGCAGTTACATGTGTCCTCCCCCTCAATGCTGTTGTCTGAGCAGTATGCCATTTGGGATGTTACATTGTGAACCAGGCACAGGATGACCCTGACATATGCAGCATGGGTATGTCCTTAGTGCTGTGTAGTTCCTATTGTTGATGACATTGGCTGATGTTTGCAACAACTATGGGCATTGACATTTGACAGTACTGGGGACTTTGTCTTTTTTCAGGGGATTGTTGAATTTGTTATCTTCAACCCTTTAATGTAGGTGTATGATCCATGGGGAGGTTACTGCCATTGGCTACTTGAGCTGCACACAGAGCGGAGGTGGTAGTGGCAAAGGTTGTCGCAGTTACATTCAAGTTGTCAGTATGGCTAGAGGTTGTTAATAGGGCCCTAGTTAATGTAGGGAGTATGGTGGCTGACGTGTGCCGGGATGTCAGTTTGACGTTGTGCCCTTCCCTGCTGGCGTGGCTTTACCTTTGCTACATCGTTGGCATGGCAGCATGCCCCCATGGGACTGTTGTTGGTGTAGTATAATGGTGTGCCCCAGCTTCTGTCTGTGCAGGCCATGCCCCCACGCCATCCCCCTTTACCCATGCCACTCCATGTATATGATGACTTACATGCATTGTGTAGTAGGTATTCCCCCCCGCTGGCAGTTAACATTAGTGCATTATAATTCCCCTTGCGACTTACCCTGCATGTGCGTTGTCTCCTGATAGTCTGCGCTGTCCTATCCTTGAATCCCTGTGACGATCTCCTCAGGGATGATGGCTGCGACCATCTCCTCCATGTGGGCCAGGGCCTCCTGGTGTGCTGGACTCCCACCTCCAGTCTGCAGTGCTGCCTTCCTGTTCCTGGCCATCTTTTCCTTGGTCCTGCGCTTGCAGTCATGCCAGCGTTTCCTGCGCTCGATGACTGTTCTGGGAACTTCTGCCACACTGTTGATCTTGTCGACAATTTGTTGCCATATAGCCTCTCTCCTACTAATTGGCAATTTTGAGCTGACAAACAGTTGGTGCTGGAGTTCCGTCACCTCTTTAACCAGAATTTCCTGCTCCTCTGCACTGAAGCGACACTTTCTTTTCTTCTTAAAAGTGTCCTGGTTCTTGTGTGGGTCCTCCTGGCTGGTTCCTGGTCTGTTCTCATCTTCCTGGGGTCTGTAGTGGCATCTGGGATCCATTTTGGCTCTCCTCTGCTGAAATGGCAGTGTTTGTGTTTTTTTTTTAATGCTTTTGCATCAAAAAACGGCCCATATCCGGTTTGCGGGGTCGTAAATCGACCCACAGTCATTTCCGCTGCGTTAGCGTTGTTTTGCTTTACGACTTGACGCTGCGGTGTGCGTCAAAATAAATTACTCCCACCTGTGGTTTGCTCTGCCGTGCGTCAAAGTATACATTTGACGCCCGCATGGCGCACCAAAATGGCGTTAGCCGGCGGTATTATTTTTGGCGCAAAACTGCGCCGGCGCAGTTTTGCGTCAAAAAGTATAAATATGGCCCTAAGTCCGAAGGTAAACTTTTGACCGAGGCCTCCCGTGAGATGTAGCCGAGCAGGGCTCCATCTCGGTCTGCCTTAAACTTGAACTTTGCCCCGGTCGAGGTGCGACCAGATGACCAGATTGGCGCTTTTTGTTTCTAGGCGCTAGAGAACAATAATTCTTTAAAAATTCATATCTCCGGTTCCCCTTATCCGATTCTATTCGTTTTTGTGTCATTTTAAAGATAAAAATATAATCTATTTTTATACATTGGTTTTGGATTTTTAAACTGCTACCTGTGTTTTATTTAATTACTGTTTTGTGATATTTGAATGCTTTACACTCTGTCTCCTAATTTAAGCCTTGACGCTCGTTGACAAGCTACCAAGGGATGAGCTGGGTTTAATTTACTGAGGCCTAACTGGACCTAAGTGAAGGTTAGTGGCCTATTGCTAAGTGTAGGTACTTGCCTGCCCTTACCAATAACCCATGTTCCAACAAATACGTTTATTATTTTGCAAATGCAGTCTGTCTCATGGCACGCTCCCAATGTTGGTGCACGCTGACAAAAGAGCGGGACCGTCCTCAAACTCTATTTCAACAAAAATGAATTCAGCAGCTCCCGAGAGGCTTCAATTTTGATTTATATGTATCACATCTTGGCCACAAATAAGCCAGCCAATGCATTTTGACCTCCCGATTTGGTCACAGCTGGTGGTCATTTCTTAATGTTTATATTTTCACCTGTCCTGCTTGTTAGGAAGCATTCTCCGAATTGTTGTTTAATGTAAAAGTGTAATATTACAAGCACTTTTTTGAGACAGAAATGATGGTAACGTTGATCAGAATGTAATGTTTTCATAAGTAAGTCTTAAATGAATTGTTTATTGAATTTTTCACCATCATTCACATTTTTTGGTGGCCTTTTATTAATCATGTCACTTGTGATTTTAATATTTTATATAATTCAGTCTGCGTTTCCTCAAAGTACACTTTTCTCTGAGTGAATTATTTCGTTGAAAAAATTAGATTGTTTTTGGTTAGTTACATGCCATTCTTGTCAATTCTTTTTGGTATTTTTTCCTCTGACTGAGATATTTTAGCCACTGTGTATTTGTGGGGATTTTTGAGAGCGTGGTTGTTTTCTTCCTTAGTTTATTTCTTCACTTTTAATTTGCATATTATTCTATGAGCATGTAACTTCTCATCATTGTTGAGTCCAAATAAGATCTTGATTTGTAGTTTCATGATATATCAGTACTCTCTTTGTCTTGATAATCAGGTTCTGTCACCTCCTCTTTCTGCTTTGGTAATGTGTTCCATTTCATAGTGCGTCATTTTTCTCTAAGTTTCTCCAAGTTGATGGTCCTTCATTAGATGTTTTACTACCGCTTACAATAGATCATTATTTTCAATAGCCCTTATGTCTTCTAATACCTGTTTTTGAGTGGGCATATGGTGCTTCCTACATATTTGAGAACACATTTGCATTGGGGGGATATGTTACATGAGTTATTTTAGATGTTATCTTTTGTATCTCCATTTTTGTCCTTGAATTCCTTGAAGTTTTTACCACTCTTGCATGCTTTACAGCTACGACATTTTTCAAGTCAACACTGGAGTCACCTAACTGTGTTTTACTTGGTTTATCTTCAAAGTGGCACCCCCATGGCCATTTCTAAAAATAAAGGGGAGGGGGCTTCCCCAAGCTGTTATCACCATTGCCGGCCTTAGAGACCCCATCCCCAAGGCCACTTGTTTAAAATATGTGGCGGGAGGGGTGGTGCAAGCCTCCAGAGCTCTTTGGGATATATATATATCTATATATATATATATATATATATATATATATATACAATACAAAAGGATGATGGAAGGAGTGTTGAACAATGCAAACACTCACCCCCTGTCATAGATCTGGGTTTAATCCATCATTCTTTTGCTCACTATGCCACCCCAGTTTGGACCCAGCCATATGCAAATCAGTCTTGACCCTGTTCCTCTCCTCATGGGAACAGCCCAGCCCGAACTGCGAGGCCAGGTCCTTCCTGGACTGGAAACAAGCATCATGGGACCGGTTTCAGGGTATCACCCTTCATCAGCCAGGCCAGCTTGAATCCAGTGGCACAGTAAGGAAGGGACCCACGTCTGGGCATACCCTTCCCACTTATGGCAACTTTAACAATACAAAAGGATGATGTATGGATTGTTATCCATTGGGAATAGGGTCAAGACTTATTTGCATATTGCTGGGTCCAAACTGGAACGGCATGGGTGGCAAACAAACGTTGGATTTAGGCCCAGATCTCTGTACTGGGGGTAAATGTTTGACATTTTTCAGCATTCCGTCCATCACTTGTGTTTGCATTTGTCACCCCAAGTGGGAAGGGTATGCCCAGACGTGGGTCCCGTACTCCCCCATACCACTGGAATCAAGCTAATCTGGCTGATGAAGGGTGATATCATGAAACTGGTCCTAGGATGCTTGTTTCCAGTCTAGGGAGGACCTGGCTTGGCAGTTCGGGCTGGACTGTTCCCACTGGGAACAGGGTCAAGACTGATTTTTATATAGCTGGGTCCAAACTGGAACGGCATGAGTGACAAAAAAATGATGGATTTAGGCCCAGATCTCTTACTGAGGGTGAATGTTTGACATTGTTCAGCATTCTGTCCATCACTTGTTTTTGCATTTGTTGCCCCAAGTGTGAAGGGTATGCCCAGATGTGGGTTCTGTGCTCCGCATGCCACTGGAATCAAGCTAGCCTTGGTGATGAAGGTTGATACCCTAAAACTGGTCCTAGGATGCTTTTTCCAGTCCAGGGAGGACCTGGCTTGGCAGTTCGGGCTGGACTGTTCCCATTGGGAACAGGATCAAGACTGATTTGCATATAGCTGGGTCCAAACTGGAACGGCATGGGTGGCAAAAAAAGATGGATTTAGGGTGGGGTGAATGTTTGACATTGTTCAGCATTCTGTCCATCACTTGTTGTTTTTGCATATATATATATATAGATCTTAAAAAAGGGGAGGTCTACATCCCCGCTCCCTATGCCTCTCTACACCCTGGGGACCCCATGTCCTAGGACTGAGTATTTTTTTTAAGGAGAAAGGGCCATTTGGCTCCCTTCCCCAAGCCTTGTTAGTCCCTTGGGACCGCATCTTCTAGGGCCTCTCTTCTAAATCAAGGGAAGAGGTGTACATGTGCACACCCTCTCCAGGGCTCAGTGTTTCGGCATTAGAGTTTAGGGGGGAGGGCATGTGGCCCCCCCTTCCAGGTCAACTTCAGCCCGGAGTACCCCATCCACTGGGCCTGACATTTTCTTGAATGGGAGAGGGGAATGTGCCCCCCTCCATGCACCAAATGTGGCCCTGGAGACCCCTTTTCCTGGGGCCCAGTGTATACTGCAAGGGGAGGGGGCCAGGGGTTCCCCTACCCTGGCTGATTTCAGCCTCGGACACCATCCCCTGGGGCTCGGCACATTTTACAGGGGGAGGAGGGCACGTGACCCACCTTCATGGGCCACACAGGGCCTCAACAACAGTATCCTTGGGAGCCGCAGGGAGAGCCCCAAGGCCCCTGCAGCCCCAAACAACTTCCCAGATGAAGCAGCTGCAGTCATTGCTCCTGCCTGCAGGGAGTAGCTGCAAATGCTGCTCCTTGGGGGCCAAAGGGATATTTAGATCTGTTTCCCTTTTTTTTACAGCACCTGTCAGCTGGGAGCAGGCTTGATGTTTGCTCCTGCTTGGCGAGAGATTTGAAAATTCTCCCACCAAGTGAGAGTAAACACAGGTTTCTCTGCCCACGCTGCTGTAGCCAGGGAAAGCTCTACTTCACAGTGGTGGGCTCCCCGGGACACGGCCCAGGGATGGGGTCCCTGAAGCCATTATTGGCCCAGAGATAGGGCATGTTCCCTCCTCCCCATTACTTAAATTTCAACCCCCGGGTTGGGCTTTTGGGACCTCTTGAGGTTCAGAGAGGGGGGGAGATGTGGCCTCCTTCCCTATAAAAAGTAAGTTCAGACCTTCCCCATTTTCACAGATTTCGATCCTGGAGTGGCCACCCGGGACTTTTGAAGGTTGAGGGAGGGGTGATGCAGCCCTCCTTCCCGTTATAGAATCAGCCACAGTGTAGGCTCCCCATGGCATAACATAACTAAATGCGGCCCAGTAGCCATTTTATTATTTTTCAATCCCGCAAGAGTCTCACGCAAGAGTCTCACGGGACCACAACATTTTTTATTAATTTCTTTTTTGGCCCACGGTGGTTCATCTGGTTCCTCCCCATGGAGTCTAGGGGGTCCCCTGCCCGTTATAATATTTTTTTTTCCAACTTCAGGACAGGAGACTGAGCTCCTGAGTCCTGTAATGGCTGCCAGCAACATTTTCATCATGTTGCTGGTAGCCAATTCGAGCGCTCGCTCTTGCGGCAGTCGGACTCCTGTGGTAGTGAGATGGCCCAAGAGAAATTAAGCTCCCTGGGCCAATCAATACACTCAATTTTTGAATTGGCGTTCCCACAAGAGTCTCTCAAGACTCTTGCGGCAACAGACAGATGTTGATATTTTGTTGACCCTTAATTTCTCCGAAACTAGACAGAGATCTAGTGTCCTGCCAAATCTGGTGTAATTCTGCTCAGCAGTTTTTGCTGTAGCCCTTCTTAAAGAAGTCTTTGGAAAATGCATGGGGATTTCGTGTTTTGGGAACACCTTTTTTTCTCTACCCAAGCTTCACTGGTCACCCCGAAACTTTCCAAGAAGGAGCTGAGGTGGATGAACATTTGTTGGAAAGTTTTGCGAAGATTTAAATATATATATATATATATAATGTATATATATATATATATATTTATATATATCTATATATATATATTCACTGAAAAAGCTAAGGTTACTGGGACATTATATTTAGGTTCTGAATTTACTCGTACAAAACCATAGAAATTCAGCAGTTATAGTTAGAGTTCTTTCAAGTAACTATAACTCGCACCCTAGGGTAACTATAACTCGCGCCCAAAGGAGACCACCCTCGAAAGATATATGTCCAGCTGTGAGTCATTATATGAGAATGTCTCTCAATATGTGTATAGCTTTCTAGCACCAATGGTGAGGGATTTAAACTCATCTATTAAAGATTCAGGAGATTTTCTCTGATTGCTGGAGGATGTGGCATGGAAAACAGAGTACATACTGTTCACTATTGACGTGATTTTGTTGTCTACATCAATAGCACACAATGTGGGGATCAAAGCAGTTAAATACTTTCTACAACAGAGAAGTATTCATCTATTGAGACATTCGGAAATGATACTAGAAATGATTGAACTGTGTTTGGAAAATAATGTATTTATGTTTGGTCACCAAATATACAAACAAACCTGTGGGACTGCCAAGGGAATTTCCTTCCCCCTAAGTTATGCAAACCTAACAATGGGATGGTGGGAAAAACATAAAGTGTGGGGGGAAGAGAATGAACAATTCACGTAAAATATAGCGGTATGGCTACAATATATAGATGATCTTTTTGTAATCTGGAGTGGTACAGCGACATCCTTTAAGGTCTTCTTTGAAAAATTGAATACAAATGACATGGGCCTCCGGTTCACTTATAAAATGAGTAAGGAATCATTGTAATTCTTAGATTTGATGGTATATGTAGAAAATGACAAATTACAAACTACTTTGCATAGAAAACCAACAGCAACAAATAGTATATTACATGGGTCAAGTTTTCATCCAGCTTCATTAATCAAAAGCATTCCCTATGGTAAATTTATCAGAGTCAAGAGAAACTGTTCTAAAGAAGGGGATAGGGAAAGGAAATTTGTAGAAACAGAACAGAGGTTTCTAGCACGAGGATATAGAAATCGAGATGTGAAACAAGGTGAGATGAAAGCCAGAGCAATAACACGTGCACAAACTCTTGTAAATAGAGGGAAAGAAAGGGATGAACGCAAACAAGATCAAACAAGATTGATCCTAACATATAGCAAAGAGAATAAACAAATATTGAATATTTTAAACAAGCATTGGTACATAGTTAAAAAAGATAAATATATAGGACCATGCTTAGGAATAAGACCAAATGTAACCTACAGAAAAGTGCCATCTATAAAAGATCTAGTGGTGAATAGCTATTTTGAATCTCCAAAGAAATCAAATTAGTTGACAGATTCCAGTAAAGGTTTCATGTACTGTAACAAGGTAACAAGTGCAAAGCATGTTGAATTGGTTGCACAAGAGTAAAATTGTAGATTTTTTGGGAAGAGAAATTCCAATTGTGGAAAGAATAACATGTGAAACTAGCTTCGTAGTGTATATTATTGAATGCATGTGTGGTTTGAAATACGTGGGAAGCACCATCTGTCCCCTAAAGAAAAGAATATTGGAACATATCAGGGCAGTATAAAACAATGATATCAATTATGCTATGACTAAGCATTTGAAAAATCACCATGGGGCTGATTGGTTACACATGAAATAATATGGGATTGCAACCTTTGCAAAACATGAACGAGGGGGAGACAGAGTCCAACACCTCAGACGCCTGGAATCGAGGTACATTATTAGATTAAAAACAAAGATCCCCTTTGGGATCAATATGGACGAAGAGTTATATTGTCATTTATAGAGATAAATAAATAGGTGGAAGATTGAATATGATGGATAAAGAGGTGAAGTACCATTTGTGAATAAAAGTTTGGTTAAATATATGGAAAAATATAAGAAATGGATAATATGGTTGAGTGTAAACAAATAGAAACTTTGAAAAACAACATGGTAAAATTGTATTGTAGCTTGTATATCTGTATAAACAAAGCAATAGCAGCATAAAGAATATGAAAGATGTTAATTCATAGATAGAATTGAGTAAATGTCAGCAAGATTTTGTATATGGGTATTAATGGGAATAGACACAAATTTTCTTTAATATTGCGAGCACTTTTTTTGGGTGGTAATGGAATTTGTATCTATATTTTTATTGGTTTGACCTTCGTATCCATGTTTGGTGTCTAATATCTACTAGAAATCCCAGAATGCCACATAAAGGCAAACTGGGAAAAAGAGTATAAATTGTGAGAAATGGAGGATTCTGTACCATGATCAAGACACTGGAGGGTTGAAACCCGTTGGTGTGGGTTGCATTTTTATCAATAAGCAATAAATATGGACTTCTGAAGATCCCACATGTGCTGCGTGTAACTAAGAGTCAATTGTTGACTGGAGTGTTTATCACAGGGAAACAGCCCTTCCCTGATGCGAGCACCGTCTACAGAGCGCGCCTGGAGGGGGCCATTTGCGGTGGAATATATATATATATATATATATATATATATATATATATATATTATCCAAATGGTCAGAGTCATTTTCTTAAAGGCTCACTTAGCTGCCGGTGCCGGTAACAAAGGAGACCACCCTCAAAAGATATTTTGTGTCCAAAAGTAATTTACTGCACTCCAAAGATCCTTTAGGCAGATGTATTGATAAAAATAGCAACCACCAATGCGTTTCAACTCCACTTGAGTCTTGCTATTTATATATGTAATATATATGTATATATGTAAGCCAACATTAACATTTCTTATTACAAAAACACAAAAATTCCCCACTTACTATGAGCAGATGTAACCATAACTTGCACCCTTGCCATGCACTGCTTAAGTTCTCACATATTACATCACTCATTTGAAAAAAAAGAATCATTGGCATTTTCTTAATAACACAGAAATAAGCAGAGCACAATTCTGTGTCAGGAAATATATCAGCACATAAGGTAACAATGGATCAAGGGATACATTAGTGCAACATTGTAACATCGACCAGTATTGAGAAGCAATTAGTCAACATGTAGACCTATTGTTTCAGCACCATAGCAGGTGAAGTAAGCGAGGTGAATACACTCCCTGGGGCAATGACACATATACAGAAAGAGAAAGACAATATGTAATGGTTACAGCCGCAGCTGTAAATAAACAAACTGGGTCCTCAGCTATGTCATCAGTTGCACAGTAGTATGATCCTTATGGACAAAAGAGAAAAAGAAAGGGAATAGAAACTGCAGGGTGACTGCGTACATCAGGATAAAGGTGTAGTACTCTTCGACCAGCTGACCAGTAAAGGTACCTGTTGCTGGTAAGGGCAGCGAGTCCATGTCCTTGGGGCCCCTTTAGGAGTTCTGTTAGGAGGAGGTTACCTTCATGGCTGATGGCAACTGCAGAGCCTTAAACTAGATTAACAGCTTTGCAAGGGCATCCAACTTGTCTTGCAATTTAAGCACATATGTGTCCCAGAGTGGAGAAACACCCCCCTTCCCCAGGAGCGGCAGATTGTGAGCCATGACATCAGCCTCAGCAGCCACCCATTTATGTAGAACCTGGAGCGAGCAACTCACTGAGGCAGATATGATGCCTTCCAGGACATTGCTATCATATGCTTAAAGAGAACCATAGCTAGGTCCACCAGTTTCATGTAGTGTTTGGCGCATTTTGTGCACTTGGTGATTTCTAGCAAGCAGAGCAGAGAGTTGGATGGCAGCTGCACATCAACCACTGACAAGATACGTTCCATCACCTGTACCCATACCTGCGCCAATGTTGGACACTCCCATACCATATGTGAGAAGGTTGCACCCGGTTGGCCACCATGGAGGCATAACAGGGCCACATCCAGAAACATCTTGTGGAGGCAGTGAAGTGTGAGATAAGTGTGGTGCAGGAAACTGAACTGGGTAAACTTTAGACGGGCATTACTGGAAACACTGTTCACCTGTTCTAGCACCAGCCCCCATTGCTTAGTTGTCAGTACTGTCCCTAAGAATTCATCCCAATGGGGCTTACTGCGCAATGCAGGACCTGCGTCAGCAGCCTGGACAGCCATGTATAGCACTGCGGTTGCCCTGCAACCCAGGTCCTGCATCAGAATGCACTGAAGCCTGTGGTGCAGAGTCGATAACATTTGTCTCACTGCCCAAGTATTCCTAATCTCCAGGATAAGTGCATTATAAGGCAGTAATAGGCCAGCTCCCAGACCTTATATGTCTTGCAATTCCTGAAAGAGGTGCAAATCAGGACACCCCTGCTTCTCGCCATGGTGCAGAGTTGTGCACCCCCAACATGGCTCTCATCCTAGGCCTGCTCTAAAGCTGCAGCTGTGGAGTTTAAGATGTCAACCCCATCAGGTTGAATGTATGCATTCCAGCAGAGTTTAGAGGCGCATGCTATTCTGCTCATTCCCCTCGAGGGGCCGCCAGACATCAGCAGCCAGTCCAAAATTGCAGTGTCATGTAGCTCCTCCTGAATTGCTCTACTCTCTCCCATTGTGCCACCCACCATCCCAGCGCATGGGCAGTCGTAACTGTGCCGCTGCAAAATGGAGCTTGAGGTCAGGCACTCCTAAGCCCCTCTCCATCGGTGGCCGATGGAGTGTCCAAATGAACACACACCTACGAAACCTGCCCCAAATTAAGTCAAATTTTAACCCTTGCAGATTTCCAAAGAACACCCTGGTTGGGACCACTGGCGCTGCCTCAAAAAAGTATAGTAGCAGTGGGAGTATTATCATTTTGACTATCATAGTCCAGCCCATAGGTAAACTGGGCAGGCGCACCCAGAAGCCCATGGCCGAAGTGACATAAGGGTTCTGTTGTGATTGCCATCTAGGAGGTCCTTGCCAGCGTGGGACACATCTATACCTATGTATTGAAATGCCTCGAGGTGCTAGGGTAAGCCATCGGGCTCCAGTTCCACCATATATGCGCATTCCACTTTACATAAGGGGAAAATACATGACTTCCCTCAGTTAACCTGGAAGTCTGTTATTTGACCAAAAAGGTTGAGGAGGCTAAAGAGGGCTGGCAGTACACACCAGTGTTTGCATAGGTAGATCAGGACTTCATCTGCACATGGGGAGACCATATGCCAGTCTGGTCCCATCTCTACTCTCCAGTCCGGGCCTTTCACTCGCAGCAATGCAGCCAAGTGCTTCAAAGCCAATGCGAGAATTATGAGTGAAAGAGAGTAGCCCTGGCGTGTACCCCTGCAAATATTAGACTGGTGCGATATCTGGCACGCCATTCTCACCCTGGCCTGCAGCACCACATAGAGAAGCTTAACCCACCCCAAAAACTCGGATCCCATCCCCAGGGCTTCCAATGCTAGCAGCAAGTACGCCCACCCTAGAGTGTTGAAAGATTTCTCAAAAGCCGCCTGGAGCTCCATAGTCCCCTAAACCACATAATGTGTCACAACCAACGTTGTACTAAGTAGCCCTGAGGGGGATGAACCTACACTGGTAGAGGTGGATCAAAGCATCAGGAGTACCCAATTAACGAGCATCTTGCTTAACGTTTTATAATCAATGTTGAGCATTGATAATGGATCATAGGAGCTCACCTCCGGGGGATCCCTACCCGGTTTGCGCAACATCACTATGACATCCTCTCATAGGGAATCAGGCAGCCTGCCCTGTTGGTGTGCTTCTTGGCATATCCCAAGTAACTTGGGGGCAAGTGTCTCTCTAAACATTACATAATATTCTATAGGGAACACGTCGGTTTCTGGCACTTTGTTCTGGGCCATTTGAGGTATAGCTGCCTGTATTTCCTCGAGTTGTAGGGTGTGCTACAGCTCATGGAATTGTAAAGGGGTCAGGCAGGTAAGAATGGTCTCATTGATATAACTCTGGAGGTGATCCAGCGAGGAGTCCGGGGGGCATATAGCATCTCATAGTACTGAACAAAAACCTAATTTATGGCCACCTGCATGTTCACAATGTATCTAGTAGGAGTATGAATTGCCCTAATGATGGGACTGCGGAAGACAGTAACCATAATAGAGTGCGGCCTGGCTTGTCACCATCTGCATCCTGGCGAGCCAGTGAGGCCTTGTAATCAATGTTGGGTGAAACAGATCTCAAGTTTTTTCCCAGCTTTTCCATTTTGAAAAGCTCCCAACTCCTGGGAGCAGACTTTGTGTTTGCTCCCATTTGGTGGAAGCTTTGAAAATGCATGGTGGGAGCAAATGCAAGTTTTCCTGCCCATGCTGGTGCAGGCAGGGAAACTGCTGTGTCCTGAAAGTAGCCTCCCCATGCCACAGCAAGTGGGCCAGCTTTCGGGGATGGGGTCCCCGGGGCCCAGGAAGGCTCGGAGAGTGGAGACCGGCTCTGCACCCCCTACCTTTTAAAAAGTTATTCGGACCAGGGGAATGGGATCACCAGGGCCTTTGAAGACTCAGAAGAAGGCATGTGGCACCCCTTCCCTTTGGGACATTTCACGCATATAGGTGGACTCCCAAAAACCTAGAATGGCTCTGGGAGAGGGGGAATCCCTGGCTCTCTCCCCTTACTGAAATCAACACCGGGGGATAAGGTCACTGAGGCCTTTGGAGGCACGGCCTCCCTCCGTTTTTTTGCACTTTTCAGCTCAGGGGTAGGCTCTCCGAGGCCAATAATGGCTCTGGAAGGGGGTCTAGCCCCCTTCCCTTATGGAATGGAGACAAGAAGTAGGCTTCCAAGTGCTTATTTTGGCTCAGTTAGGGGGCCCTCTCTCCTCAATTAAACAAAGCCCAGGCTCCCATTTTCTTTTGGTTGTTTGATTACATAGGAGTCCTGTGGGATCGCAGCAACAATTGCTGATTTTTTCAAAATAATTTGGCCATGGGGGGTCCTTTTGGGTCCCCTACATGGGGATTTGGGGGCCCAGAGGGTACCAATACCCTGCCCCCTTATAATAATTTTTAACATCAGGACAGAGGACTAAGGCCCTCATTACAACCCTGGCGGTCGGTGATAAAGCGGCGGTAATACCGCCAACAGGCTGGCAGTAAAAAAAAAAACTATAATTATGACCACGGCGGAAACCACCCACACAGACAGCCACTTTAACACACCGACCACGGTGGTGGTAGCAACAAGCACCGCGGCGGTAACCGCCAACAGCCCGGCGGAAAACAATGTTCTGCCCACAGTAATATGACACACCTCTCTGCCACCTTTTCCGGGACGGTACCAATGACATCCAAAGCACGGCGGAAACAGTACACAGAAGGCAAAGGACTCACCTCTGGAGACTCAAGGAAGAACCACGACATCATGGAGCCAGAGTTGCACATCTTCCCCATGCTGCTACACCTCTTCATGCATTACGAACATCAACGCCGGCAAAGACGACCACGGTGAGTACTGCTGCTTAGCACACAAGGGAGGAGGGAGGGGTGGCACAAACAAGAAAAACGCAACACCCCCAACACCATACACACAAACAGATGCAGTATCATCACATATCTATCCTGTGCCCCCCAGGAATAATGCAAGGACAAAAGGAATCAATTAAAGTGAGTGTTATAAGATAAATAAGTAGAAATACGGGCTTCAAAATCAAAACAGTATAGACATATATACAAATGGAGGGACACTGCCCAGTACTCAATGTCCGTGGGCCACAGGGCCACATCACATAGGTTAAGGCCCCACCTCACTCCTGCAACAACATCGGGAGAACACTGCAGGAGCATTAGGTCGAAAATACACAGGCACCTCAGGGGGACAGGGAATGGGGGCCCCTCAGCCGGAAGATCGTACAACACCACTGGTCCTGGAGAGGGCTACATGCCCTGTGCTTGATCCTGGGTAGTGCAAGGCCACAGTCTCTCAAGTGGGTGGTTTGCACACTGCTTGGTCCCGGGGAGTGCGAGGCGACAGTCTCTCAAGTGGGTGGTTTGCCCACTACTTGGTCCTGGGGAGTGCAAAGCCACAGTCTCTCTAGTGGATGGCTTCTCCACTGGTTCTGGAGGGGGGCTTGTGCCCAGTGTGCTTCTTCCTGGCAAGGAGGGGGTGAGTGGATGGCTTGTCCACTGGTTCTGGAGGGGGCCTTGTGCCCAGTGCGCTTCATCCTTGCAAGGAGGGGGTGAGTGGATGGCTTCTCCACTGGTTCTGGAGGGGGCCTTGTGCTCTGTGATGCAGCAGGGAGGTGCAAGGTCACAGTCTCTCACCTGGGTGTCACACCTACAGGATTTGCAGGGTCCAGGATGCACTATAGCCCATGGAGCCAGCCCTTCCCCTACAGCCTCGGATGGCTGCCCACTGGGGCTGCTGCTGCTGGTGGCGGTGCTGGTCCAGGCAGTGGTGGGAGGAGGTTCCAGCCATTCCGCTGCAGCCTCAGATGGCTACCCACTGGGGCTGCTGGTGGCGGTGCTGGTGGTGGTGGGGGGAGGCTCCAGCCCTTCCCCTGGAGCCTCGGACAGCTGGTGGTGCCTCCTTGTCCTTCCCTTGATATTTGCAGGTGACTCTGGTTACCCCAACCTCTCATGGCTACTGACCCCTGTGAGGAATCCCAGGACAAGGGCAGAGGAACGTTACAATGAGGCACAAGAGCGAACAAGAAGAATCATAGAAAGGACATTCGGCTTCCTGAAGGCCAGGTTTCGTTGCCTTCATCTAACTGGTGGATCCCTGTACTACTCACCCAAAATCGTGGCATGCTGCATGTTGCATAACCTTGCCTTGAGACGCCAGGTGCCTTTTCTGCAGGAGGACGAAGCTGGAGATCGGCGTGTGGCAGCAGTGGACCCTGTGGACAGTGAAGAAGAGGATGCAGAGGATGAGGATGAGGACAACAGAACAACTATTATACGACAGTACTTCCAGTGACGCACAGGTAAGACACTGTAACTTCACTTTGCATTGACAGTTTTATATTTGACATTGTCCATGGCAGGCAGATTCTCCCAATTCTATGGCCGCTTACTGTACCCTTTGGCATCTCTATTTTCAGATATCTGTGCCTCACTCTGGCACCTGGTGTGTTGACTGCAGCCAACTACAGGTCATTCCTATGTATACAGTACTGTACAATTGTATTGCACTGTTTAAACTTTGTTAAACAAATACATAGTTAAATCATTTGACATACTCCATACTTGTATTTTTTCAAAGGGTGTTTATTTAAGTGCTAATAAGTAGAGGCGTATGTGCAATGGGCTGGGGTGATGGTGGAGGAATTTCCAGGATAGAGTCCAGTCTATTTGTATCACAGGTCCATTGTCCCAGGGGGCATTGGAAGGGAAGCAATGACAGTTCAAGGTGGACAGGGTGACAGACTGGGACCCAAGGGTGACAATCATGAAAGTCCTATTTCCTGGTGGGGGTCTTGGCAATGTTCTCTGGCTTCTGCCTGGATCGCAGGGACCGTTTGCGGGGTGGTTCTCTTTCTGCAGGGGGAGGGGTGCTGGTGGCCTGTTGTTCCTGTGGCGGGCCTACTGTCCACTAGCGGCAGCGGAGGTGGAGGGCTGTTAATCGGTGTGGCTAGTGTCAGGGCCCCAGTGGTGTGCCACTGCCTCCCTCATGGTGTTGGCCACGTCTGCCAGCACCCTTGCAATGGTGACCAGGGTGGTGTGGCTGTCCTTCAGGTCCTCCCTGATCCCCAGGTACTGTCTATCCTGCAACCGTTGGGTCTCCTGCAACTTGTCCAGTATCTGGCCCATCGTCTCCTGGGAATGGTAGCATGCTCCCAGGATGTTGGTGAGTGCCTCCTGGAGAATCGGTTCCCTGGGCCTGTCCTCCCCCTGTCGCACAGCAGTCCTCCCAGCATCCCCGTTGTCCTGTGCCTCTGTCCCCTGAACCGTGTGCCCACTGCCACTGACCCCAGGTCCCTGATCGTCCTGTGTTTGTGGGGTTGCCTGGGGTCCCTGTAGTGGTGAACACACTGCTGATTGACGTGTCCTGGGGACAGAGGTATGGGCCCGCTGGGTGGGTGCTGTGCTGGTATTTCCTGAGGGGGGAGGCTCTGAGGTGGTATGGGACTGTGCCTGGGTAACCGACTGTCCAGAGATTCCTGATGGACCAGGTTGGTCATGCAGATCCAGGTGTCCAGAGCTGCTGTCATCACTGTGGGCCTCTTCTGGGGGGGGGACTGGATGTTGCTGGCACCTCCTCTCCAGTGACATTCGGTGGGGACCTGTGGGGATGTAAATGCAGTGTTATTGTTTCTGAGTGTGATATCTTGTGCATGGGTGTGTTGCCCTGTCTGGTTGTGATTGCCCTGTCAGCTTTGCCTTGTGTGAGGAGTGATTTTGTGGGCTAGGTGATTCTCTCTAATGTGCATGCTTTAGTGATGGGTGTCCGTGCAGGGCTGTGAGTGATGTGCATGCATTGGTGGTGCATGCAGTGCTTGGTATTGGGATGGATGGGTTGTGATGGTGGGTGTATGTGAGGTGATAGGGTGATGGGGCTGTGGGTAGGGGTGGAGGTATATGATGGCATGCAGGTGAGGGGGTGAAATTAGTAAAGAGTTGATTTACCAGAGTCCAGTGATCCTGCTACTCTTGCCAGGCCCTCAGGATGCAGTATTGCCAAGACTTGCTCCTCCCATGTTGTTAGTTGTGGGGGAGGAGGTGGGGGTCCACCGCCAGTCCTCTGTACAGCTATCTTGTGTCTTGCTACCACAGAACGTACCTTCCCCCGTAGGTTGGTCCACCTCTTCCTGATGTCGTCCCTGGTTCTTGGGTGCTGTCCCACGGCGTTGACCATGTCTATGATTCTCCGCCATACTTCCATCTTCCTAGCAATGGATGTCTGCTGCACATGTGATCCAAATAGCTGTGGCTGTACCTGGATGATTTCCTCCACCATGACCCTTAGCTCCTCCTCAGAGAACCTGAGTGTGTCTTTGTGGTGCCATGGGTGGAGTGTATGTGGTGTGTGTGAGGGTGTGTGGGGTGATGTTCTGGGTTGTGTGCTGTAAGGTACGTGGATGGTGTATGGGTGATGGTGTTCTGTGGCTCTGGTCCTGTGGATGCTCTTGGTGTCTCTCTCTCTCTGTTGTCAATTTTCTTGAGTTGTAAAGGGTTGTGGGTAGTGAGTGTGTGTGTTATATAGTGGTGTGGGTGTGTGGGTGTGGTGTGTGTATGAGTATCAGGTGTGAATAGTTTGAATTGTCTAATGTACTGTTGTTTTGTATGTGTGTATTTTGAGCATGCCGGTATGTACCGTCAATGGTTTACCGCTGTTCAATGTCCGCTGCTGTGATTCGTGGGTCATAATGTTGTGGGCGTAACAGTGTGGGTTTTGGTACCGCCAGTTTAGCACTGACCTTTTGGCTGGCGGACTTGTGTGTGTGGCTGTATAGTGACGGATTGCTATGTGTGGGTCATAATATGGGTAGCGGTAAACCGCAGCGGCAGGGTTATGTTGGCGGCAGTCGGCATGGCGGTAAGCGGAACTTACTGCCAATGTCATAATGAGGGCCTAAGTCCCAAATTCATGTAATGCCTGCCAGCATAATTTTTCTGATGTTGGCCGACAACACTTACTTGTTGAAATGTTATCAGTTATTCAGGTCTCAGCACGAAATTGGGAGGGGTCGCAAATCCTTCGCGTCCCTATTTATACAAATTAAAATTTCCTTTAATTTCTCTAAAACTACTGAACAGATTTACACCAAATACCAAAAAAGGGCTCTTTCTGGACCAAGATCTAAGTTTCTGCCAAATTTGATGTAATTGCATCCAGGGTTTTGGCAGTATCGCTGTTCAAAATCCCTGAAAAAAATAAATGGGGGAAAAAACTTGTTTTGTGACCCCTTCTTTTCTCGGCCCACACTTGACAGATCACGCCTAAGCTTTTCAGACAACAGCTGAAGTGAGCATGAAAGCCTATGTGACATTTTGTGCAGATAACTATCTAACTAGCCCTACCTAGTGGCGATATATACATATATATATTTCACTGCCTGAAATCTTTTTTTCAGATGTGCGGATCAAAGTGTTGGTATGCAACTCGCAACTTAATCAATATTTCCAATCTACCAAAAATGTCAAAGATGGTGTGAGTTTGTGTCAATTTTTTGTAATCAATGAGAACTGATCTGATCTGATCTGAACTTCGTATTACAGAATTTCAGACATAAACTAAGCAATATGAGTGACATTTGTTGGACATAGTCTTCTGTGCAGGGTCACCCATAAGCAGTTTGCTTTCACCCCTCCTGTTTAGCTGGATTAGCTTATGCTGGCTTTTGGTACTCTTTGCACTTTACCACTGCTAACGGATGCTCAAGTGCATGTGCTTGCTCCTTTAAACATGGTAAAATGGGCTTAGACCCAATTGGCCTATTTAATTTACTTATAGGTTCCTGGTAAAATTGTACCATACGTACCAAGGACCTTTAATTTAAGTGCTCAGAGTTAGTCTGTAGCACTTATTGTGCCACCCACTTACATAGCCCTTTAAAACATGCCTCAGATCTGCCATTGCAGCCTGTTTGCAGTTTTAAACTGCTATTTCGAATTAACAAAATAAACCTCATGACATGCAGGACCAAACCTTCTTTTTTGACACATATTAGTCATGCTTAAGGTAGACACTAAAGTGCCCAAGGAGCAGGGTGTATTGTATTCCAAACAGTTGGACATGTACCTTTAAAGTTTTCAATGCCCTGGTATTGAAAATCACTAAAATGTTCTTTTCATTACTGCAAAGCCTACCTCTCCGGTAGGATAACATTGGGTTACCTTATTACATTTCATAAGTGATAAAGTTTGACCAGCAGCAGGTAAGATAGCCATGTTTGGTGTCTGAGGAATTATAATTTAAAAACCTCTTTTAATGGCAAAGTCGAATTTTAAATCACAATTCTAAAATTGCCATTGGCATTTAATACTCCTAACCATTTGGTGCCTACATCCTGTTCCTGGGTCACATGACTAGTTGTAGTCAGCAGTTGGCCTTTGTGTATTCCTCCTAGATAGCATCACAATAGTGAGTCTCTTGTTTTGGCAGGATGCACCATCTCTGGCAGGATGGGGGAGTGGAGCTATCATCTAGCACACTTGCGCTTTAAAGGCACTGGCGCATCTCACACATAAATGACCTCACACTGGCCTATTGTGCCCCCAGACACACTGGCACCAGGATAGGGAGGCAGGAAATTCCAGAAATCTCCTGACGTTTCTCCCACTTCAAAGTGGGCATCAGGTACTAAAAGGGGACCATCAGAACCACTTCATTACACTCCTGGACCTAGGATACTACAAAAGAAGGCACCTTGCTGCCCTACTATTTAAAGCCTGCCCTGCTTGCTGAGAAGGCAGACTAGACCAACACTCTTCATTCCAGGCTGAATTGACTCAAAGGGTCAGCTGACTGGCCTCCAGTTAGAGCTACAAGGACATAACAAGCTCCAGTGGTGTCCCTGCATCTGGCAAGTTGACCTGTTCCCTGTCCCTGCAACTGGACCTGCCTAAGCTCTGCTGGCCGCTGCTGGAGTGAGTTCCTGATCCCCAAGAAACACCTCTTAGGTTCTGGACCCTTGGTGTGGCATCAGTTGAACTCCTCCTTGCCTTGAAGAAAAGTAGTAATTCTGATGTTTTGGGCTCCTTGGGACCGTAAACAGGCCTGTTCATGCCAAGATCTTGCCTTCCACACCACTCACCAACGTGAAGCTCTGGTGAGCCTAGCTCTTTGAGCTGCAGCGGCAGCCAGTAACATGAGATCCTCACTTCAAACTACAGTATCGACAGCCCCCTGTGACTGCCAATACGAATCTTCAGCAACAATCGTCCGTAATGCCTGATAGGATGTTCATGCTACAGCGACGACCATCCACAATGCTGAACCTGCTCTTCTCAATACAGCAACAACCATCCACAACACTCACTGTGACTGGAACTCTTCGTGCTAGACTTTAAAAGGTAATGGTTTCAGTGAAACTAACCTGGGCTGTGTATCCAGTCTGTGCTCCATCACAGTCAGCCTCAACTTTTGACATTCACCCGAGCTCGCACGACTAGATAACTGTGAGTGGTGTTTTGTGGTTTTAGACACTATACTCACCTAAAATCTTCAAAATTACATACCTCTGGTTCTACGTATTGAGTTTTTGCTATCTTGGTGTCAAGTAATTGATTCAATTTTACAATATTTGTCTAAATTGGTGTGGGATTTTTCTTGTCTGGTGTGTTTACTGTATTGCTGTTTGTGTGCTGCATAAATACTTTACACATTGCCTCTGAATTGAGCCTGACTGTTTTTCTGCCAAGCTACCAGAGAGTTAAGCATTAGGCCTGGGTGGAGTTCATGGAGTTCTGCCACGCGGAATTCCACTGAGAGCAGAAAAAACACTGTGAACTCTGCCAAACTCCAAGAGAACGGATGGAGTTGGGCTCGGTGGCCCAATCAAGCTGATTGGTGCAAGTTGCACGCTCTGTGTTGCAATGCAAGTGCAAACAGCACGACTCGGTCACCCACACATGCAGCAATCTTGTTTTTCCTATTCTGTGCACTGTGCTGGGCCTCCTTTTTCAATCCCTACTTTATCTTAGTCTTACTTTAACCAACTAATCCTCCCCTTCCTCCCCTGTTTTGCATTCATTTAGTTTGTATGTGTATTTGTGTTGGTTTATTTTATGTTTTTGCCTCCTTTTTTAAATTTTCTGTTACTTTTTTGTCCCTTTCTTAGTTTTTCCAGAACTTATGCTAACTAAAGTTCTCACGCTCTAGTCCTTCTTTTCCACCTACTTTTTTTTTTTTATATTCCATCCAGCGCCACAGCAGAACTTGGTCGATGAGGCAGTTCCAGTGCAGGGGGTGCCGTTAACGGCACACCCTGCAGGCGCTGGTACTGTAAAGAGGTGCAGCCTTGCACCATTTTTAGTGAGGACGAAATGGGCACACTTTTTTTTTTGTGCACCACCACCTCCCCTCCATGCTGGCAGCAGGCAGCAGGCTCAGGAGTGGGTATGGCCTGCTGGAGTGTCAGCTGCTGTGGGAGGGTGTGCCGTTGTGTCTGCTGACACACAGGGATTCAGTGCACCCAGCAGCAGTTGATGCACCCCTGGGCCACTATCCTTCACCCAGAGAGGGACGTGCTCGGCCTGATGGGCATCCAGGTGGCAGGGCTTGGTGAGTGCTTGTAATTAATTATTACTAATTTTGTTGTGTCCCATCTATAATGCAATTTTTTTTGTCAAATAGCATGCTGTTCACACTCAGAGATAAATTAATTTCACGTAACATAATGTTGCAAATATTATGTGATCCAATTTAAACAAGCCAGGTGATTGGTGCTACCTAGTTCTGCTTGTTGCTGTAGGTGTTCACTTAGGCTGATTATTTAAGAGATTATGCTGACTCCTCTGTCCTCCTGTCACAAAGCTGCTGGTACTGAGGTAGTACAAGTGAGTAATATCAGTGGGTTAGTGTTCTCTGTGTCTTTCTTTTTATGTAGCTCATACAGTCCCAAGCAATATTTTAGTGATGTATGCAAGCATCTATACATTGAAAAGGGAAACTGGCTGAATTAGCCCAACAGAGGGGGTTGCTAATGTGATATGTGAAGCAAAGATCATCCGTTGCAATGTATTAGTATTTCCAAATGTAGCTTAGGAAATTTGAATTAGGGTTTAGGTAAAGTGTCAGAAATTAGGAATAGGGCAAGTCAATCATTTAGGTATTAGGCAGTCTGATTTAGAATAGTACAATGTCAATATGTTACTGTATTTGCCTTTGCCAGTCAAAATATTTTCCAGGGGATTAACTGTACCACAAATCTTTTTTTGTTATCTTCTTTCTTTCTTACATCAGCGCGAAAGGGCCAGAAGAGGGCATTAGAGAGTTGGGCCGAGGAGGGTGCCACCATCAATGGAGTGGAAGTTCCATCGCCACCACCAGCCCTGCAGCTGTGGCAGATGGCTTTACAGGTTGGTGGTGAAGACAGCCATATTACGAGCATGGTGGTGTACCCATCCAAGTACAGCCCATGCCCCACCAGAACTGCCAGAGTGGTCTGACCCTGATGACGGTGGTTGCCATCTTCAGGCCAGCGGAAGACCATTCACCACCCACCATTTTACAACTTAGCTGACCGCCAGGATTTCTGGGGAGATACCTCCGCCATGAAAAGCATGGCAGAAACTAGCTCTATAAAAGGAGACACTCACCTCCAGGGACACAGAGGAGTCCGCGACTGCCATGGAACCCGAACTGGAAGTCTTTCCGATGCTATACCTCACGATGGAAGTTCAGGAGCAGCGTTGTCGACGAAGACGGCAACCTTGAGTACAGCCACCTAGCACACAAGGGAGGGAGGGGAGAGTGACACACCCACACACAACACACACACCCGCCACAGACTGCGATGCATACATACACCCCAAACAAACACCTGTCCTGATACACACACACACATCCACATCCACAAACACACCACTACACACAAACTACAGACATGCTCACCCAACACTCACACAACACGCACAACACACACCATACACACATAAAACACACATGGAGAATCTGCTGTAAAATTCAACAATTACATAAGCCATAAGGAAAGAAAGGCAGGACAAATGCCTGAAAGTTTACCACTGTAATGAGCTGGGTATTTTAACTTAAAATAGGTAATAATTAAGAGAATAACTATAAACAAAGGGCCATTAGCCAGTCAAAATGTCTATAGATATCTCAGGGCATGAATGGCCCGCAAATAGGCCCAGCTTTACTCCTGACAGCCTAAATTACTCCACTGGGCAGGGACATCCAAATGGAAGGCAGGCACCTCAGGGGACGGGGGTGAGGATGGTGGTGGGGGGTTTGTTTTGGAAGGGGGCTCCTTAGACTTTGGTTTGGGAGGGGGTGGGGGTTTGATTTTTGGTTTAGGGAGCAGGGCACTGGGTTTGGAACAGGGGGTGGGAGTGGCTACCTTTTGCTTCGTAGAGGGAGATTGTTTGGCAGGGGAGGGACATTGGAAACACTAGGGGGAGCATGGGAGGACTAGGAGCTGGAGGGACTGGGCTGGGGCAGATGAACCTGACATTTAGGGACAATACTGGTGGGTCAGTAGGAGGGAACAGGTCAAGGTGGGCAAGGACAAGTTGTTTAGGTACAGTGGGGCAGATTGTGGGAGCAGGTTTGAGAGTGGAGGTAGAGGGAGTGGATGTAGGACATGTAGGTGTGCTGGACTTGGGTGTAGGTGCATGCAAAGTGTGCTTGCTTGTGTGAGGTGAATGACTTGGGTGGGTGAGTGGGTGCGTTTATGTGTTTTAGGAGGAACGGAAATAGAAGCTGGGAGAAGATAGGCAGGTAGTGTGTATATATGTAGGGGTGGTATCTGCAGGTAAGGTGGGTGTGCTGAATGTGGTTGTGATGATGGTAATGGTGACTGTGCATGTGGTGTATGGGGTGCTAGTCTTTGTACCGGCTGTTGTGGTGACAGTGGGCAAGGCTAAACAGGTGGCAGGATCTGGGATTGAGGATACAGTGCTTGCAGGTGTGAGTGCTGATGTGACTGTGAGGCAGGAGGTGGAGGAGAGACAGTGGAGGCAGTGGCTGTTGTTGTGTGTGCTTCTGTGTGTTGGCTGTGTGTATGCTTGTGGTGTGATCTGTGGTGCTTGTGTTTGTCTTTGTGAGTCCTGTCTGTTGTTTTGAGTGCATACTCATCTGATTGTGTTCTTGGGGATGGGTGAGGGGAGAGGGGACTGGGTACAGGTAGTTGGAGTGGGGGGAGAAGAACTAGGGACATTGGCTGCAGTCAAAGAGGAGGCCAGAGCCTGAAATGATCTCTGTAGGCCAGCCAAGCCAACGTGAATGCCCTCCAGGTAGGCATTCCATCCTGCATCTGGGTTTTAGCCCCTGGATGGCATATGTTTGTCTGTTCTACAGAGATGGACCTCAGGAGGTCCATAGCCTCCTCATTGAGGGCAGCAGCGCAGAATTGGGCAGGGGCTGAGGTGCCTGCAGTGAAGGAGATTCCCACCCTCCTGGATGAACGGGCAAGGGTAAGTGGGTGGGGAGCTACTGGGAGGGCAGTGCTGGAATGGGGTGGCGGAAGATGATGTTTCTGGGGTGGTCCCAGTTGGGTTCGCCACCACCAGGCTGCTCCCATCGGAGGGGGAGTCAGATGAAGCAGCTCCTGTCTCTACTGTGGTGCTCCCCTCACCCTCCAACCCACTAGTCCCCTCGGCATCAATGGACACTGCCTCCTGGGTCCCGTGGGCTGCAGCTCCCCCACTCACTGGTCCCCCTGCTCCTTCACCAGATGATGCTAATGCACACAAGGACAGAAGAAGAAAAGGAGGAAGGGTGGGGGAGAAAGAAAGGGAGCACAGGGTCAATTACAACAATGACAGCACATATGATGTACACATCATAATAACTCACTGGTAATTTACACTATGTAGTGACAACCACAAGACCACACCATTGCCTGGGAACAACAGCTGAACATGAAATCTGAAGAAACTTTTATATTCCACCCAGCGCCACAGCAGAACTTGGTCGATGAGGCAGTTCCAGTGCAGGGGGTGCCGTTAACGGCACACCCTGCAGGCGCTGGTACTGTAAAGAGGTGCAGCCTTGCACCATTTTTAGTGAGGACAAAATGGGCACACTTGTTTTTTTGTGCACCACCACCTCCCCTCCATGCTGGCAGCAGGCAGCAGGCTCAGGAGTGGGTATGGCCTGCTGGAGTGTCAGCTGCTGTGGGAGGGTGTGCCGTTGTGTCTGCTGACACACAGGGATTCAGTGCACCCAGCAGCAGTTGATGCACCCCTGGGCCACTATCCTTCACCCAGAGAGGGACGTGCTCGGCCTGATGGGCATCCAGGTGGCAGGGCTTGGTGAGTGCTTGTAATTAATTATTACTAATTTTGTTGTGTCCCATCTATAATGCAATTTTTTTTGTCAAATAGCATGCTGTTCACACTCAGAGATAAATTAATTTCACGTAACATAATGTTGCAAATATTATGTGATCCAATTTAAACAAGCCAGGTGATTGGTGCTACCTAGTTCTGCTTGTTGCTGTAGGTGTTCACTTAGGCTGATTATTTAAGAGATTATGCTGACTCCTCTGTCCTCCTGTCACAAAGCTGCTGGTACTGAGGTAGTACAAGTGAGTAATATCAGTGGGTTAGTGTTCTCTGTGTCTTTCTTTTTATGTAGCTCATACAGTCCCAAGCAATATTTTAGTGATGTATGCAAGCATCTATACATTGAAAAGGGAAACTGGCTGAATTAGCCCAACAGAGGGGGTTGCTAATGTGATATGTGAAGCAAAGATCATCCGTTGCAATGTATTAGTATTTCCAAATGTAGCTTAGGAAATTTGAATTAGGGTTTAGGTAAAGTGTCAGAAATTAGGAATAGGGCAAGTCAATCATTTAGGTATTAGGCAGTCTGATTTAGAATAGTACAATGTCAATATGTTACTGTATTTGCCTTTGCCAGTCAAAATATTTTCCAGGGGATTAACTGTACCACAAATCTTTTTTTGTTATCTTCTTTCTTTCTTACATCAGCGCGAAAGGGCCAGAAGAGGGCATTAGAGAGTTGGGCCGAGGAGGGTGCCACCATCAATGGAGTGGAAGTTCCATCGCCACCACCAGCCCTGCAGCTGTGGCAGATGGCTTTACAGGTTGGTGGTGAAGACAGCCATATTACGAGCATGGTGGTGTACCCATCCAAGTACAGCCCATGCCCCACCAGAACTGCCAGAGTGGTCTGACCCTGATGACGGTGGTTGCCATCTTCAGGCCAGCGGAAGACCATTCACCACCCACCATTTTACAACTTAGCTGACCGCCAGGATTTCTGGGGAGATACCTCCGCCATGAAAAGCATGGCAGAAACTAGCTCTATAAAAGGAGACACTCACCTCCAGGGACACAGAGGAGTCCGCGACTGCCATGGAACCCGAACTGGAAGTCTTTCCGATGCTATACCTCACGATGGAAGTTCAGGAGCAGCGTTGTCGACGAAGACGGCAACCTTGAGTACAGCCACCTGGCACACAAGGGAGGGAGGGGAGAGTGACACACCCACACACAACACACACACCCGCCACAGACTGCGATGCATACATACACCCCAAACAAACACCTGTCCTGATACACACACACACATCCACATCCACAAACACACCACTACACACAAACTACAGACATGCTCACCCAACACTCACACAACACGCACAACACACACCATACACACATAAAACACACATGGAGAATCTGCTGTAAAATTCAAGAATTACATAAGCCATAAGGAAAGAAAGGCAGGACAAATGCCTGAAAGTTTACCACTGTAATGAGCTGGGTATTTTAACTTAAAATAGGTAATAATTAAGAGAATAACTATAAACAAAGGGCCATTAGCCAGTCAAAATGTCTATAGATATCTCAGGGCATGAATGGCCCGCAAATAGGCCCAGCTTTACTCCTGACAGCCTAAATTACTCCACTGGGCAGGGACATCCAAATGGAAGGCAGGCACCTCAGGGGACGGGGGTGAGGATGGTGGTGGGGGGTTTGTTTTGGAAGGGGGCTCCTTAGACTTTGGTTTGGGAGGGGGTGGGGGTTTGATTTTTGGTTTAGGGAGCAGGGCACTGGGTTTGGAACAGGGGGTGGGAGTGGCTACCTTTTGCTTCGTAGAGGGAGATTGTTTGGCAGGGGAGGGACATTGGAAACACTAGGGGGAGCATGGGAGGACTAGGAGCTGGAGGGACTGGGCTGGGGCAGATGAACCTGACATTTAGGGACAATACTGGTGGGTCAGTAGGAGGGAACAAGTCAAGGTGGGCAAGGACAAGTTGTTTAGGTACAGTGGGGCAGATTGTGGGAGCAGGTTTGAGAGTGGAGGTAGAGGGAGTGGATGTAGGACATGTAGGTGTGCTGGACTTGGGTGTAGGTGCATGCAAAGTGTGCTTGCTTGTGTGAGGTGGATGACTTGGGTGGGTGAGTGGGTGCGTTTATGTGTTTTAGGAGGAACGGAAATAGAAGCTGGGAGAAGATAGGCAGGTAGTGTGTATATATGTAGGGGTGGTATCTGCAGGTAAGGTGGGTGTGCTGAATGTGGTTGTGATGATGGTAATGGTGACTGTGCATGTGGTGTATGGGGTGCTAGTCTTTGTACCGGCTGTTGTGGTGACAGTGGGCAAGGCTAAACAGGTGGCAGGATCTGGGATTGAGGATACAGTGCTTGCAGGTGTGAGTGCTGATGTGACTGTGAGGCAGGAGGTGGAGGAGAGACAGTGGAGGCAGTGGCTGTTGTTGTGTGTGCTTCTGTGTGTTGGCTGTGTGTATGCTTGTGGTGTGATCTGTGGTGCTTGTGTTTGTCTTTGTGAGTCCTGTCTGTTGTTTTGAGTGCATACTCATCTGATTGTGTTCTTGGGGATGGGTGAGGGGAGAGGGGACTGGGTACAGGTAGTTGGAGTGGGGGGAGAAGAACTAGGGACATTGGCTGCAGTCAAAGAGGAGGCCAGAGCCTGAAATGATCTCTGTAGGCCAGCCAAGCCAACGTGAATGCCCTCCAGGTAGGCATTCCATCCTGCATCTGGGTTTTAGCCCCTGGATGGCATATGTTTGTCTGTTCTACAGAGATGGACCTCAGGAGGTCCATAGCCTCCTCATTGAGGGCAGCAGCGCAGAATTGGGCAGGGGCTGAGGTGCCTGCAGTGAAGGAGATTCCCACCCTCCTGGATGAACGGGCAAGGGTAAGTGGGTGGGGAGCTACTGGGAGGGCAGTGCTGGAATGGGGTGGCGGAAGATGATGTTTCTGGGGTGGTCCCAGTTGGGTTCGCCACCACCAGGCTGCTCCCATCGGAGGGGGAGTCAGATGAAGCAGCTCCTGTCTCTACTGTGGTGCTCCCCTCACCCTCCAACCCACTAGTCCCCTCGGCATCAATGGACACTGCCTCCTGGGTCCCGTGGGCTGCAGCTCCCCCTCTCACTGGTCCCCCTGCTCCTTCGCCAGATGATGCTAATGCACACAAGGACAGAAGAAGAAAAGGAGGAAGGGTGGGGGAGAAAGAAAGGGAGCACAGGGTCAATTACAACAATGACAGCACATATGATGTACACATCATAATAACTCACTGGTAATTTACACTATGTAGTGACAACCACAAGACCACACCATTGCCTGGGAACAACAGCTGAACATGAAATCTGAAGAAACTACCATCCTCCATAAGCAACTCGGTACTTTGAAATCTGCACACCTATTAAGACTCACTAATCCATGTCTGCCTATTGACAAAGGTACAGCTTCACTTACTCCATTACAGTGTCTGAGCAACTTGCAATTGTCAGGACATACCACTTAGATAGTGTTCATCAGAGTATCACTCCTACACTGGAGAGTCAGGATGTAGGCCCTTACTTATGTAGAAATCTCAGCAAATAACTAATACCTATTGTGCATACCACTCACCATTGCTTTGCAGAACTGTACAACATTACCAACAATGGCTTACTTAGGCATACACTGACTATTACCTTGGTATCCAAAGAGTATGCCAGTCTTAATGAAAAGAAGAACACTGTGAGTACTCACACCCTTGTGTTTGTTATGCTGCCCTCAATCACCCATCAAGCTCTGGGTTGCCCACCTCCAGTATGTGGGCCATTGGGGGGGGGGTCATGGTTTGTCGGGCAAACCTTCCTCGTTGGGAGGACGTCCCCAGCTGGGCCTACGTGGTCTTCTGCGTCCAGTGTCTCAGGTCCTCCCACCGCTTTCTACTGTGAGTGCTCTGTTAGCTATGGACCCCAAGGCTCCGCGCATCCTTGGCGATTGCACGCCATAACCCTTTCTTCTTTTGGTCGCCGACCTGCATAGAAGACACAGACAGAAGGGCACCATTCACTACACACTTCAGTCAGTTACAGTGATGGACTACATATGGCATTGATCTCACAGTCATCATACACATCACTTGTACCTCCGTGTACATTATGCATGCACCAGACAATACTCCCTAAAGAGCACACTGTCTGCACACCCATTCATCAACATACAGCCATGTCACATCTAATATACCAAAATGGTGCTCACCTGTTGATCTGGAGCCACATACAACTGTCCACAGGGGTAGGAACCCATCCAAAAGCTTCTCGAGCTCTTCGGATGTGAACAAGGGGGCCCTATCCCCTGTAGCACGCGCCATTGTGGCTTCCAGACACAAGACACAGCAGCTCACACAGTGGAGGTCTTGATAGGGTGAGAGTCAGGAGTCACGTGAAATGGGCTTCTGAAAATGGCAGTCACGTCCGTGCAGGAAATCACCGTCACCACCAGCAGTGATCATCATTCGCCCCTGTTCTCCATAGACATCAATATTATCCAATGAGGAGTTGCACTGCGGTTATGACCGCCCTTCGCCATGACAACTAATGCCGGTGGAGTGAGGTCACTTCCATCTGTCCTTTGCATGCAGGACAGAAAGGAAGCCATTTTCTGAAGATTCTTATCATTATATTCAATGATATGAGCAGAAAAGGTACTTATAGCCCACACCATGGCAATTCCTACATGTTAACATTGTACATTTAGTGGCAGATTTCTGCCTTACAATATTAGTGCTTATACCAGTGCACTGCTTGAATAAAGAGTAGTTGAAGAACATTGTAAATGTTATGATACAAATAACGCCTTACTACTTAGACTACAACTGTGAAGCAGTACTACCATATAATAATACTGGATACTATTAGAAGTCCGTTTCCATGTTGAGGCAACCAGATCAGATTTCAAACATTGGTTGTCTGAAATGTATTAGAAAGCTCAAATTTCTGTAATGTTGTGTGTTCAAATCCTCCTTTATGCTGTCTCACAGTTGTGATGTTTGGTTTGTTTAGATACCAACCACTGCGGAGGAGGAGGAATGCACTCGTGTACAGACCCCTAGTTGACTTGGCTACAGTGGAGGAACACCATATAATTCTCACCTACAGTCTGAACAGGGCGACAATAATTTAACTGTGTGTACAATTGGAGCCAGATTTCATTCCTGCTCTTCATAGTCCTACTGCAATACCTCCTACAGTACAGGTGCTGTCCATGCTCCACTTCCTGTCCAGTGGATCATTTCAGGTGACAGTGGGCTTGGCTGCAGGTATGTCTCAGCCAATGTTTACTATAGTGCTAAAAAATGTTCTGAATACCTTGCTGAGACACATGAATAGCTATATCACATTCCCCCAAAGTGATTATTTTCCCACTATTACGTCTGTTTTCTATACAATGGACATATTCCACATGTGATCGGGTCATTGATGGGACCCATATTGCTTTGGTTCCTCCTAGGATAAATGAGCAGGTATTTGGAAATAGGAAGAATTACCATTTCATTAATGTGCAGATGGTGTGCCTTGCTGATCAGTATATTTCTGACGTTTGCTGCCAAGTTTCCAGGATCTGTACATGAAGAACAGCAGTGTCCCACAGATGATGGCACAACTACAAAGAGAGTCTGGCTCATTGGTTAGTATGATGTTTTCATTCAATGTATATCACAGTATATTACCTTTAAGTTGTCCTCTGTAGTATTGTACACATGTAATGTGAGATTTTCACTATTTCCAGGTGACTCTAACTACTCAAACCTATCCTGGCTGTTGACACTAGTGAGGAATCCGAGGTCAGAGGCTGAGAATCTCTACAATGAGGCATATGGAAGGACCAGAAGACTGATAGAAAGAGTATTTGGCCTTCTGAAAGCCAGGTTTAGGTGCCTACATATTTCTGGTAGATCCCTACTGTACTCCCCTATAACAGTCTGCCAGATAGTTGCAGTCTGCTGCATTCTTCACAATTTGGTCCTCAAAAGGTATGTGCCATTACTGCAGGAGGAGAGGGCAGACAGTGCACCTGTGCCAGCAGATGAAACTCAAGACAGTGATGAAGATGGGAGGAGGAGGATGTGGACAACAGGACACATCTCATATGCCAGTACTTCCAATGACAGTCAGGTAAGTCTGTAGTTCTGTTCATACAACTATTTCAATAAAGAGCTCTGTGGCAGCTATAATGTACACATCTCTAATGTGTGCATTTTGAAACCTAAAACTGTTCCATCAGTGGTTAGTGTTGCCACAGGTATGATATATGGAGAAAAGCTCATTCTGCCTATGCTATGTATCATCTGTTCGGAAGTTTCTAATACATGCCCACATCAAACTGTATCCTCCTTTTATACAGTACTTAGCATTTGTTGCTGGGAATGTAATGTGAGTTTCAATGTGTTTACACAACCGCTCTGTGATTTCATTGTCCTTGACAGTTTGGCCTGGACTAGGTGTTATAGAGGAGGGATTGGTATGCTGACAACATAACATAGCTAAAATCATGTTATCTTGTCTCAGGCCCTTACAAAAGTTGTGCCTTGTCACTACTAGTGTTTGGAGTTAATTGCAGTGCATAGTGCATAGTATTAGGTTGCACCCCAGAAATGCAGAGTGGGACTCTAAGCTTTAGTCATTCTTCTTCCAGGTCTCCAGGTCTCCGCTTGCTCAACAACCCACCTCTTGTATTTTGATACATCCCCTGCAGAAAAAGGAATGAAAGTGGGCAGAATAATTTTGTAGCATGGTGCTCTTTGGACAAGATTATGTCATTTTGCAGCCTTGCATTACAAGCCAAGCAAAAGAATAAACTCTTAACCAAGGTATGCGCCTCTATGTTTTTGTTCTCACCATCGAGTGAGAACCTTTCAGACACCTTCTTTAGCTGGTCCTGTAGCAAATGCAACAATGACATAACTTTGCCCATTGTACTGTCCTCCTTGCTAACTTTATGTGTGCAAATCTCAAAAGGGGGCACCATCTATGTCAGACATTTGACTAGGCTCATAACCTTCTCAATTGGATCCCCAACTCTTTAAATTACATAGTCATTCATCTGTTTGTACTGCTAAAACAGACGTTCAACATATAATAGGTCAAATTCCAATGTGTTGGCACCTCCTGTATCACGTCAACTCACAACTTTAACTGGTACTCTATTAGCATGTGGAATAATCTGCAACCGCTTCTAGGCTTTAAAAGAATGACTGAAATGTGTGCAGATTCGTCTGAAAGTTGTCTGTTGCTGACTATATCTTCTTTTTTGAGAAGGTCTTACACAACCAGGTTCATGCAGTGTGCTAAACACAGGATCCTGAAATACCCGCTATCTTCCATGGTCTTGACTATGTTACTGCCATTGTCCATGGCAATAAATCCAATTCTGACACCTCTGGGTCACAGCAATTCACACACCTGGCTGGTAAATTTGACCAAGATGTTTGCAGCTGTATGTGATCTCTCTATGGCGAACATGACTACTGTTGCATGGCGCCAAACGCTCTTAAAATTTCTTCAGGGTCACGACCTGTAGAGAGTTTTTGCTTTTACCCCTCAAAGAGATCCAGTGTGCAGCGATGAACATGTAATCAGTCTGCTGACAACTGGTCTACATGTCTGTCGTCATGTGAATAGTGTAGATAATACTTCACAGCAAAGTTTGTCCAACCAGTTGCAGCACATCGTGATGCAGCACTGGAGCAGCAACTCAGGCAAAATAGGTTTAACTTGGTACCTTACATTTTGCGAAGATGGGTGCCACAAATTCTAAGAATCCACAATAGAAAAAGGGAGGAGGTCCAGCGCTAACATTTTTGCCAGCTTCTCATTGTACAAACGTGCCGTGGGTGGTTGCAGTCATAAGGCCATTCCTGCCTAAACATGCCTGAAATAGTAGCTTGGATTTTCTTCTTTTCTGGTGTCACTGATGCAGGCGACTTTCGAGAAGTGGTGATGGTAGACTCAATGTGCATTGAGGGGCAGTCACTGTATACTGTGGTTTCTCCATCTGACTCTGAGGCCCTCATTGTGACATTGAAGGTGACTGTTAAAGTGGCAGTAGTACTTTCAACAGGCTGGTGGTAACTACTGCCAAATTATGGCCATGGCGGCAATTCCTCCCATAGACAGCCAATGTACCACACCAACCGCCAGGCCGTTAACACCACTGACCACGGCGGTAGCCAACAACAGCCAGGTGGAAGACAAGGTACCGCCCACCATATTATGACACAGCAAACCACCAGGATGTCTGAGGCGGTACCAACGCCATCAGAAGCATGGTGGAAACAGAACCCAGAAAATGAAAGACTCACCTACAGGTACACAGAGGACTCCACCGCCGCCATAGAACCGGAACTTTATGTCTTCCCAATGCTCTTCTATGCCATGGTCCATGTAGAACACCAACGCCGCCGAAGACAACAACGTGAGTACAGCCACCTAGCACACAAGGGAGAGAGGGAGGGAAAGGAGAGTGACACACAAACACACACAACATTCACACAAACACCATACACACAACCAGCTGCAGAGTTAACCAAATGTCACAGGACACACGTCTAATTAAAACAAGGACCACATTGAGCTGTAAATGACACTGTTATTTGCCACCAACAGCCACCATTTTGTCCATGCAAAAACAAAAGCATCTGTCAATGTTCAGAAAGGGCCAATGGCCAGTCCAAAGTCCAAAAGGCCCACATGGCCACAGGGCACACTCCAAGGCCCAATTTGACTCCTGACTATCTGGACTCCACTGTGCAGGGTTGTCATGTTGAAAGGAGAAGGGGGTAGGGGTGGAGTGTACTTCAGCTGAAGTGGGAAAATGCCCACTGGTTCTGGAGGGGAATCCATGCCCATTTGTCCTTGGTGGGAAGTGCAAGGCCACAGTCTCTGAAGTGGGGATCTAGCCCACTGGTTCTGGAGGGGGCTCCATGCCAATTGTTCCTGGTGGGTGGCATACATGCCCTCTGCTGGGGGTGAAGGTTCGTTGCTCACTGCTGGCGGAGGTGTTGCCCTGGCTGCCTCTGCTGGAGATGAGGGCTCCTTGCTCACTGCTGGTGGAGGTGTTGCCCTGGCTGCCTCTGCTGGAGGTGAGGGTTCCTTGCTCACTGCTGGTGGAGGTGTTACCCTGGTTGCCTATGCTGGAGGTGAGGGCTTCTTGCCCACTGCTGATGGAGGAGGCATCCTTCCTCTCTTTGCTGGTGGATTGGAACCATCACTTTTTTTGGTGGTGGAGTGGGTACCTTCCCTTTCTTGGATGGTGGAGTGGGAACTTTCCCTTTCTTGCTTCCAGGACTAGGAGGTGCCTCCACTGTCCCCGTCTCCTGTCCCTTGGTTTTCACCACCCTAGTCCTCCCTTTCTGAGGCAGAGGTGTACTCACAGTAGGAGTGGCAGCCGTCACACTCTAGGACCCCTTTGTGCCAGCATCTGAGGATTTGATGGGAGCAGTAGCAGACTGTGTGGCTGAGGTTCTGTGCTGGGTTGTTGGGAACCTGCTCTTACGAACAGGATGGGGGTGGAGGGGGAGTGAAGAAGTCAAGTTCGGGAAGGAAAAGCTTCTTACGTACGTTGGGCAGCATGTGGGAGGAAGGATGGGAGTAGAGGTTGAGGGAGTGATTGTCGGAGGTGTACGTCTGATGGACTTGGGTGCAGGTACATGGACAGGGAGCGTGTGTGAGGTGGGTTGCTGTTGGGAGTCTGAGTGTGTGCGTTTGTGTCTCTTGGGGGCAGACAGGGTGGGAGAGGAAAGGGGACATGTGGATGGATGTTGTGGAGGTGTCTGCAAGTTAGGTGTGTGCGCTGCATGATCTGGTGATGGTGGTGGTGGCTGTTGATGCAGTGCATGCAGACGTGAGTGCCGATGTGACTGTGAGGGGGGAGGAGGAGGAAGAGGGAGAGACAGTGGAGGCAGTGGATGTTGTTGTGTGTGCAACTGTTTGTTGATTGTGTGAGTGCTTGTGACCTGAAGTGTGCTGCCTGTGCTTGACTGTGCTACTCATGTCTGATGTTTTGTGTGCATGTTTGTCTGTATGTGTGCATGGGATGGGTTGGGTATGAGGAGACTGGGAAGTGGTAGTTGGAGAGAGAACGGTAGGATCAGGGACACTGGCTGCCATCAAAGAGGAGGCCATAGCCTGAAATACTCTCTGTAGGGCCGCCAACCCACTGTGGATGCCCTCCAGGAACGCATTGCATTGCTGCATCTGGAATGCCAGCCCCGGGATGGCATTCACTATGTTTACTGCCCTACAGAGATGGATCTCAGGAGGTCAATAGCCTCCTCACTGAGGGCATCAGGGCTCACTGGGGCAGGGTCTGAGGTGCCTGGGGTGAAAGAGATGCCCACCCTCCTGGGTGAGCGGGTACGGGCAGCTCAGTGGGGGACTACTGTAAGGACAGTGCTGGTAAGGGGGTGGCGGCTGTACCTGTAGCTTGGGTGGTTCTGGAGGTGTCCACCACCACCAGGGAGCTTCCATCCGAGGAGGTATCAGAGTCAGTGTTGTCACCTCTGTCTCTGTCGTGGTGCTCCCCTCGCCCTTCGTCCCACTGGTCCCCTCAGCATCAGTGGACTCTGCTTCCTGGGTCCTGTGGGATGCAGCTCCCTCAGTCACCGGTGACCCTGCTTCTATGCCAATGGCGCTAATGCACAGATGGACAGGATGACAGAAGTAAATAGAGGGGGAGAGAAAGGGAGTACTGGGTCAATTACAGCAGCAACACTGCAGATGGCATACACTATTACTATCACACACAGGAACCAAGATTGGGCACTATGCTTCGCACTGGGCTTCCATTGGCTAGGTACCACAGCAAGATGAGAGCCACCCAACCTCAACTGCAACCTTCCTGGGACCCACTAAGGCCTGTCTGACCGGGATTGCTGCTTATCTGGAATACAAGATGTCACTATTCACCCACTTACCTTGTGCTGGACCGTGCAGCAATGTCTGAGCTGGCATTAAGGGGCACCCACTTTCTGAAACCCACCACCTGGATCCCATGCTAGCCAAAAACAATGGTTGTCACACTCAATGTACTCAACCCCTTGTGGCTGCTGTGCTGCCCTCAAGCGCCCATCCAGCTCTGTGTAGGCCACCACCAGTATGCGCGCCATCAGGAGGGTCAGGTTCCGACAGACACCCCGCCCTCATTGGGAGGCCATCCCCAGCTGGGCATCCGCTGTCTTCCGGGCCAAGCATCTCAGGTCCTCCCACCTTTTCCTGCAGTGGGTGATCTGCCTGCCATAGACCACCAGGGTCTGCACGTCCTTGGCGATGGCACGCCACAATCCCTTCTTCTGATGGGCGCTGACCTGCAGAGGTAATACAGACAGGAGGACACCATTAACCGGAAAATCCGGCCTGTTACACATATGGCCCACAAATTACATTTCCATCTCCATTGGCACACACATCACCCAGAGCCCTGCATCTACACTACCACCAGACATATCCCACACCTTGTTGCATGCATCGTCCCCATGGTGTACTCACATCATGGTCTGGAGGCCCATACAGCTGTCCATACAGGGGTAGGACCCCATCCACAAGGCACTCTAACTCCTCCGAAGTGAAGGCAGGGGCCCTTTCCCCCGTCACTCGGGCCATGGCAGTATCCAGACAGAGGTCACAGCAGCACATGCAGTGTAAGTGTTGTCCTGTGGAAAGTCAGGAATCAAATGAGGTTATAGATAGAAAATGGCAGTCACGTCTGCGGCGGTGTACACCATCACAGCCGCCGGTGATTCTCATTGGATGCTGTACTCCATAGAGTCCCATGTCAGGCAATGAGGAATAGCATGGGGGTGCAAGACTGCCTTCCGCCAGGACACCTAACGCCGTCGGAATGACATCACTTCCACCTGTCCATACTTACAGGACAGGCGGTCGCCATTTCATGGTGGTAGACAACAATCAGAAATTTGAAACTCTATCATTGCTGTGAATTGTACATACATTGCCATTCACACAGTCCGATTACATACATGCCCAGTATCACTGTGGTGGTGGTTCCATTGTTCAGTTTGTGACACCCTTCACACTCTTGTGTCCCTTAGGTACCTCCCACTGCAGAGGAATAGGAGAAGGAGGCAAGCCCCCTTGTACACACCCCTTGTGGACTTGGCTACACTGGAGAAGAGGCACATATTAATGACCTATTGTCAGAGCACGGGTGGTGCGCAATCTAGGGTCCGCCCCAGACAATTAAACAGCACTATCAGTATTGCCATTGTGCACCAAAGGAAGGTCCATGAGGCAGCTTGTACCACCAACTGGTGGTCTTGTTGCTCCTTTTCTCACTAATGTGCTTTGTTATTTATGTGGTGTTTATTGCATACTATATTGCATGTTCTTTCTGAAGTATAATGTGCTTTATTATCCATGCGGTGTTTATTGCATACTATATCGCATGATATTTATGTTTAAGAACAAGGCCTTCAAAATATATCAATGTTTGCTTGGTTGTGTTGCACTTCCTCCTGTTGTTTCCATAGAGGTCGCTAAGAGACTACATTTCTCAGCAAGCTACATGTCCACCATCTTGGGTGTGGCTGCCAGTATAAAACCGGCCCCGCCTAACCGATGCTCACTATTCTTTCCGACTTCTTCCTGAAGGTCAGCTGATTTCCTGTCTCCTCTGCGAGACACCGGAGCTGGAAGAACTTCTCCTCATCATTCTTCCTTTTATCGCTGCTGCAATAATATTCACTCCCGATTTCCAGGGCGTTTCTTCTCCGTTCTTTGGAGCGCATTTTTGCAAAAGGAAGTTTTCTTCCCTCATATGCAAAAATGAGAACAGGCCAGGGTCCTTACGGTAAAGTGATTTATCATTGGCTGCATAGTGCATTGTTGCGCTTTGTTCAGAGCAAGGCATTTGCAAGGCTCGTTCGTTTTGGTGCTTTGAGACTATTTCAAAATGAGAGTTTATTATTCAGCAATGCATCATAGCTTAAGTCATTTGGCAATCGAACATTTCAGTTTGGTGTGAGTTGTTTTGAGAATCTTTTTGTTTCTTAGTATGACTGTGGTATTTATATATGTGTGAAAGTTCATGATTGAGGTCACCTGGAAATTATGACAACATTGCGGAATGGGCAATAAACCGATAGGTTGGATTTCGAGTTGTTTTAGCATTTGATCGACACGACGCAAGCATTGTCAGTTGAACAATAATTTGGTGAATGGTGGCAAAGAGATCCCTATATATATATAGTTTGGGAATGCTATGAATCAATAGTGTAAATGTACAGGATTGTATGATTGTATTTATTTTCAGGTCTCCTTCCCCGCTGACCCCATCCCAAACCATTCCCTTCGCCGGGCCACTCCAAAAGTCTGCGTTATAATAGCATTCAGATTTGAAGGTGCCTGGAGGTGGGCCTTGCTGAGCTTCGTACAGATCCTGAGGAAGTGTCGCTCTTCCTGACACCTACAGAACCCTCTGGGCCCCAATCACAGAGATGTGTACTGAATTGGAGCCTGATCTGCTATCAGCTATCCCTCATCCCACTGGGATCCCCCCTCTTGTGCAAGTTCTATTAGTGCTCCATTTCCTGGCAACTGGTTCTTTCCAAGTGACAGTGGGCTTTGCAGCAGGAATGTCACAGCCAATGTTCTCAATCGTGCTGGCAAGGGTTTTGTCTGCCTTGCTCAAATGCATATGCAGCTACATCGCTTTCCCCCAAGTGGAAGGTTTGGCCACTGTTCAGGTTGGATTCTATGCAATGGGACATATTCCCAATATTATTGGGGCGATTGATGGAACACATATTGCATTTGTCCCTTCCCCCCCGCACAATGAAAAGGTGTTCAGGAATTGGATGAGTTTCTACTCACTCAATGTGCAAATGGTGTGCCTGGCTGACCAGAACATCTCCCATGTCACTGCCAAGTATCCTGGGTTGGTGCATGACGCCTTCGTCCTGAGGAATAGCAGCATCCCAAATGTGATGGCACAGTTACAGAGGCACAGGGTGTGGCCGATAGGTGAGCCTGACTCCCCACCCCAGATATATCAGTGTATGCCTTCTGGAGTAATCCCCCATACCATTGTGTAAGGCTGATGTTTGTCTCTCAATTCTTGCAGGTGACTCGCTCCCCAAACTTGTTGTGCTTCCTGACCCCTGTGAGGAATGCCAGGACAGGGGCAGAGAATCGGTATAATGATGCATTGGGGGAACCAGGAGAATCATAGAACGTAACTCCGTCCTCCTGAAAGCCAGGTCCAGATGCCTCCATCTGGCAGGTGGATCCCTCTGCTATTCCCCTGAGAAGGTCTGCCAGATAGTTGCAGTATGCTCTGTTGCACAATCTGGCCCTCAGATGACATGTGCCTTATCTGCAGGAGGGGGAAATTGGAAATGCCCCTGTGGCAGCAGAGGACCCTGAGGACAGTGAGGATGAGGAGGCAGAGGATGAGGATGTGGACAACAGAATAGTAATACTGCAGTCTTTCCAATGACACACAGGTGAGACAGTAGAACTGACCATTCCTCTAATTAAATATGTTTTCATTGTGGCTGTAGCAGGATGGCAGTCACTTCCTTTGCATCTCAAATGACTGTCACCTATGCCTTCTCAATTTGCAGATGTTGGTGTTATTGCAACTGTGTACTGATGTGATGACTACAGGTCATTATTTGTATGCTATCACATAGTTCAGGTCAATTGCATAAGATGTAACGCGGAACATAATTGCACATTTTCATCACATAATCATTATCACTCAAGTTGTGTTCAAGGGTTTTTATGTGGTGAAAAATATAGAAGGAATAGTGCAATGGAATGTGGTGATGGTAGAGGAAAGTCCAGGGTATTGGTCCAGTCTGTTTGTAGCACAAGTCCTGTGTCTAAGGGGCCATAGGAAGGGGAGCAATGGCAGTTCAAAGTGGACAAGGTGACAGAGTGGAACACAAGGGGAGCATTCAGGAGGGTCTCATTTCCTGGCAGTGGTCTTGGTCTTGGCAAGTGTCTCTGGCATCTGTCTGGGTCGCGTGGACCGTTTGCGGGGGTTCACCTTCTGCAGGGGGAGGGGTGCTGGTGGCCTGTGGGTCCTGTGGCAGGGCTTCCTGTCCACTAGCTGCAGCAGATGTGATGGGCTATTCAGTTGACTGGCTAGTGGAAGGGGCCCGCTGGTGTGCTGTATATTCCCTCATGATGTTGGTCATATCATCCAGCACCCCTGATATGGAGACCATGGTGGTGTTGAGGGCCTGCAAATCTTTCCAGTTCTCCTGATGGTGTACCTCCTGCAGCTGCTGGTTCTCCTGCATGTTGTTAAGAATCTGGCCCATCTTGTCCTGGGATTGTTGGTAAGCCTCCAAGACATTAGTAAGTGCCTCCTGGAGAGTCAGTTCCCTGGTCTTGTCTTCCCCCTGGCGCACAGCTGTCCTCCGAGTGTCCCTGTCCCCCGTGCCTGTGTCTCCTGAACGGTGTGCCCACTGCCACTGACCCCAGGACCCTGATTGTCTTGGCTGTGAGGTGTGGACTGGGATCCCTGTACAGGTAGGCACACTGCTGATTGACGTTTCCTGGGGACAGAGGTGTGGGGATGTTGGGTGAGTGCGGTGGTGTTGGATACTGAGGTGGGAGGCTCTGTGGTGGACTGTCAGTGGGCTGGGGTGGCCAGGTAGGTCATCTAGATCCAGAAGTCCAGAGTTCTTGTCATCACTGGGGGCCTCTTCTGTTGGGGGACTGGATAGTCATGGCACCTCCTCGCCGCCTGGATTGGCTGGGGCACCTGTGGTGATGTAAATGATGTATTATGCTTCATGTCTGTGACATATTGTACATCCCTAGTTCCCCTATATCATTGCTGTTGCCCTGCCACTTTTGTTTGTGTATGGTGATGTAATGTTAGTTTGTTAGTTCTCCATGCTGTGCATGCATTAGTGGTGGGTGTACATGCAGGGCTGGGAGGGCTGCATGCATTGGTATGGCATGCAGGGTTTGGCATTGGGGTTAGTCACATGTGTAGATGCACTGTGAGGTGTGAGGTGAAGTGATGGGAGTAAGGGTGAGGGGGTGAGATGGCATGCAGGTATGGGGGTGATCAGTGGTACATTTTGACTCATCAGTGTCCAGTCCTCCGGCTACTCCAGTGAGTACCTCAGGATGCAGTATTGCCATGACTTGCTTCTCCCATGCTGTCAGCTGTGGGGGTGGAGGTAGGGGCCCATCACCAGTCCTCTGGACAGTGAGCTGGTGCCCTAGCTCCATCTTGCTTGCAATGGATATTTGCTGTACCTGTGCTCAGAAGAGCTGTGGCTCTACCCTGACTATTTCCTCCATCTATGAAACAGGGGTGCTTTAGTGGAGACATGGGTGTTGTGTGATGTGTGTTGTGCAAAGGGTGTTGGGTAATGTGGTGGGGTGTGGGATGTGGAGTGCGTGACAGTGACAGATGTATGGGTAGTTGTGGTCTGTGTGTGTAGTTGCCTCTGTGATTTGCGTAGCTAGCTATTGCAGTCTTTTCATTTTGGCAAAGGGTTGTGTGTAATGTGGGTGTGTGTTTTATAGTGTTGTGGGTGGGTGGATGTGGTGTGTGTATGAGTCTCAGGTGTGTGATTTTAGTTTTGGCCAATGTTGTGTTGTTTTGTATTTGGGTGGCCATTCTGACCGTGCTGGTGTGTACCGCCAATGGTTTACTGCCGCTGAATGTCCGGCATGCTGATTCGTGGGTCATAATGTGATGGGCGTTGTTTTGTTGGCGTAACAGTATTGGTGTTCGTACTACCCTTTACAAATTACCATTGGTCTGGCGAATTTGTGTTTGTGGCAGTATTCTGTCGGTTTTGTGTGTGTGTGTCATAATATAACAAACGGATGTTCGCCTCCGTGACAGCATGTTGGCAGCCATCACCATGGCGGTAAGTGGCATTCACCGCCAATCTCATAATGACCACCTCAGTCTTCTTGTGTCATTGTGAGGTTACTGAGGTGGGTTATTCTAGGGCACTGCTGTGGACAGGGCTGCCTTGCATGAGGATGTTGCTCTCTTCTTCCTCATCATCACCTCCCACTATGATTGTATTTCCCAGCTCACCTCACTTTCACCATCACAACCACATTTAGCAATCTGTTAAGGTGCTCCTCCCACCGGATCGCATGATGTTTTTTCATTTTGATCATTTGGCCTCCAGTGCCATAATGTGAACCAGGCTTACCTCGCTGATCACTTGCGTAGCAAATCAGGCATATTGCAATGTTCTCCTCCTGTTTGCTATGCATAAAAAAGTCCCAAACTGGGGAGCTGCTCTTTCTTAGTGGGCCAATGCCTGAAGAACTGGAGGTACGTCGATGTGTCATTGATTGCCTCTCTGCCGCGCATTCTTCTACTGAGGTAGGGGTTGGTACAGGCCTTAGCAGGGAACTTACAAATATGGGAGCTGATGGTGCTACCCCTGCCACATCCCTTGGAGCAGGTTAAATAGGAGGAGTAATGTTGGACTCCTCTGCACCAGCTTCCACAATAATGTTGTCATCCTCCTCATCATCCCCTTCCATAAACCTAAATCTTTCAGGAACTTTTCTTTTCCCTTGTCTCCACTGGCGTCTCCTGGACTCTGCTGGGGTCTAATCTAAGTCAATATCATCATCCTCAGAAGTTGTGCTTGGAGAAGATGGTGGAGTAGTACCCTTCCTTTTCCTTGATGGAGATCCAGGATTCTAAAACAGGAGGTTCTTGCTCAGCAGTAAGCTCGACCTCATGTTCTGCTCCATCTCCAAGAAGATCTACTATTACTGGCTGCGGCTTCTGTACACTTTGCTCTATTTCCTAAAACGATTGGGTACTACTTTGTGAAAGGGACAATCCAATTCAACATCACTGCTCGTCGGCGTCACCATGAATGCAATGGATGACTCACTGACAGATATGGTATTGAGTTTAGGTTAGGATGGTGCTGCTGATGCGGGCATGCTGCGCCAAGGTTCATTCCTAGAGCCTGGTGCAGCAAGCACACGTCTGCTTAAAAAGGTTGTAGTCTGCACGCTACTGGTGGAAAGCTGCTTCTTCTCACTGACCACTTTCTTGGGAGCAACTTTCTTTGGGGTCATCTTGTAGCTCTCAGTTGGCAGTGGCAGTAAGCTGCACAAGCTAAAGAGATTGGGGGACTGAAGTCACTGTACAGACCTTCTGTTTGGCAGTACTGTGGGTGATGTCTCTTCTTCTCTTGTGCATCTAAAAACAACTAAGCAAGAAAAAACATTTAGTTAGTGAAACGTGGCACAGTTGTTGCATTTTAAATTAGTACAGACAAAGGCAATAATGTGGTTGGTTACTTAAGTAATAATAAATCAGCCACTTTAAAGTCAAGCCATACCACCATCCCATAAAATGTCATTTCCAATCAGGATAACATAACACAAAACATACAGATGTTACTATTTGCTTTATGTCCATCTATTCTAAAGGAGACACCTGTGGCTTTCAGGAAAGTGCATGGGTAAATGGAATAATCTTTCAAAAAATGAAGCTTAGAGTGAGCCTACGGCAAGCAACGTGGTCAGGAGGAAATGGAATAATCATTAAAAAATTATGCTGAATGTGTCTGCAGTGCACCCCAGACAGGGTGTCCAGGAACAAAATGGAATTATACTAAAAAAACTGAATGCTGTTGCACAGCTGTGTACCTTGGTGGATGGATGCTTGGATAAAGGCAAAATGCAAAAAGTACCTCAAAAATAAAAAATAAATAAAAAAAATATAAATAACATAATTAAAAGAAATAAAAAATAAAAATAAAAAGTAAAAATAAAAATAAAAAAGTAAAATCAAATCAAAAAACAATAAATAATTGTCAATATTTGTATAGGAGGATCAGCTAAAATCTATTGTGAGGCAAGAGGTGCAAAACAAAAAAATGCATGTAATATAAGCACTGTTCATTAAAATCATATTCATAATACACATATAATACAATGATCCTCAAGCATCTTATTAGACTAATATGATATCCATCTATGCAAGCCTATGGCAAAGCACACTGACTTGATGCACAAAATGGCAACCAGACGCATGATAAAACAACGACAGCGAGAAAGGAGGCATGGGGAACAAAGAACACATGCAAGCCTATAGCAAACGCATAGTGGCTGGATGCACAAAATGGCCACCAGCCACATGGTCAGACAACGACAGTGAGGAAGGAGGCACAGCGAACAAAGCACACATACAAATCTACGGCAAAGGCACACTGGCTGGATGCACAAAATGGCTGCCAGCAACCAACAACAGGGACTAAGGAGGCATAGAGAACAAAATTACACATGCAAGCCTATGGCACAAACACACCGGCTCAATGCACAAAACGGCTGCCAGCCACATGGTCAAACAACAACAGCGAGCAAAGAGGCATGGAAAAAAAAGAACACTCGCTAGCTTATGGCAAAAACACACTGGCTGAATGCACAAAATGGTCACTGGCCACATGGTCAAAGACCAACAGAGAGCAAGAAGGCAAGAAGAACAAAGAGCACATGCAATCCTATAGCAAAGACACACTGGCTGGATGCACAAAATGGCCACCAGTCACATGGTCAAACAAAAACAGTGAGCAAGGAGGCATGGGGAACAAAGAACACATGCGAGTCAATGGCAAAGGCACACTGGCTGGATGCACAAAATGGCTACCAACCACATGGTCAAACATCACAAGCGAGCAGGGAGGCATGGGGAACAAAGAACATATGCAATCCTATGGCAAAAACACACTGGCTGGATGCACAAAATGGCCACCAGCAACATGGTCAAAGAACAATAGCTAGTAAAGAGGCACGGGGAACAAAGAACACATGCAAGCCTGTGACAAAGGCACACTGCCTGGATGCACAAAATGGCTGCCAGCCACATGGTCAAACAACAATAGCGAGCAAGGAGGAATGGGGAACAAAGAACACATTCAGGTCTATGGACATAGACTACAGAAAATGGTTCCAGGCCACATGGCATGGAGAATGTTAGAAATTGGGTCTTTGGTTGGCAGTCAGGTTACCCCTAGTCCAAGCAAGGACCCTCACTCTAGTCAGGGTAAAAGAGAATCACCCTCAGCTAACACCTGCTTACCCCCTTGGTAGCTTGGCAAGAGCAGCAGGCTAGACTTCAGAGTGCTAGGTGTTAAGTATTTGTACCACCACACACAGTAACTTAATGAAAACACTACAATATGACACAAAACAGGTTTAGAAAAAGAGAAAATATTTATCTAAACAAAACAAGACCAAAACAACAAAAATCCACAATACACGTCAAGTTATCACTAAAAATGAAAAAAGTGTCTTCATGTAATTATAAACACACACTAACACTGTTAGCATGAAAATGTACCTTGGGTGCGTGAAAAATAACTCCGCACCCAAGGTACAAAAAATGTTCACATCACTCTCAAAAATATTCAACTTGCTAACCAGGCTGTAATGGCTGGGTGGCAAGGCAAGCCAAGCCTGAGGATACCAGAAATCAAAAGGATATATTTCATACATCACTAAACAAAACAAGGGGAATTTTCACTCAGTATCTCTGCAATACCACATTAACTAAGTTTTTGTCTACTGACACAGGAGGAGTGTGCATCAAAAAGGGCTTGTGATGGATCGATTTCACTCACAAGCGAGACCTTGCGTCATTCCTCCTTTAGTCTGGTCGGCGTGCGTTGTTTCTTCTTTCCGCAGGAGAGTGATGCGTCGATCTGGTCAGCACTCTTGGGTCCGGGCAGGCCTTGCGTTGTTCTTTGCACACCCAGCAGTGTTTGCATCAGAAATTCAGCCGCACGATGATCCGAAAACTGGGGTGTGATCTCACTAGCCTCCGTCAGCGATGCCGTGCATCATTTCTCCAGCCCCGGGCGTCGATCTTCGGGTCGTGTTGCAGGGGAACGTCAATTTTCAGCTGCGAAGCCAGCAGCATGTCGATTTTTCAGTTGCAGATCAGAGTTACGTCGATCTTTTCCCCGCACGGCATTCTGTGTGTGGATTTCTCACTCTTGGGCTGCTAGCTTCTCCTTTCAGGGTCCCAGGAGCTGTATGGGCACCACTTGGCAGAGTAGGAGTCTCTCCAGAGACTCCAGGTGCTGGCAGAGAGAATTCTTTGCTGTCCCTGAGACTTCCAATAACAGGAGGCAAACTCTAAATCAAGCCCTTGGAGATATTCACAAGAAGGAAGGCAACACAAAGTCCAGTCTTTGTCCTCTAGCACAGGCAGAAGCAGCAACTGCAGGATAGCTCCACAAAGCACAGTAATAGGCTGGGCAGTTCTTCTTCCTCAGCTCTTCTCTAGGAAGAGGTTCCTCTTGGTTTCCAGAAGTGTTCTAAAGTCTGTGGTTTTGGGTGCCTTTCTTATATCCATTTTGCCTTTTGAAGTAGGCCTACTTCAAAGCAAAGTCTCTCTTGTTTGTGAAATTCTGCCTTGCCCAGGGCAGGCCCCAGACACTCACCGCGGGTTGGAGACTGCACTGTCTGAGGGCAGGCACTGTCCTTTCAGGTGCAAGTGACCACTCCTCCCCTCCCTCCTAGCACAGATGGCTCATCAGGATATGCAGGCTACACCCCAGCTCCCTTTGTGTCACTGTCTAGTGAGAAATGCAACCAGCCCAGCTGTTAAACTGACCCAGACAGGGAATCCACAAGCAGGCAGAGTCACAGAAATTGTAAAATCAAGAAAATGCACACTTTCTAAAAGTGGCATTTTCAAACACACAATCTTAAAATCAACTTTACTAAAAGATATATTTTAAAATTGTGAGCTCAGAGACCCCAAACTCCACATGTCCATCCGCTCCCAAAGGGAATCTACACTTTAATCATATTTAAAGGAAGCCCCAATGTCAACCTATGAGAGGGACTGGCCTTGCAACAGTGAAAAACAAACTTAGTAGTATTTCACTGTCAGGACATATAAAACACATTACTGTATGTCCTACCTTAACCATACACTGCACCCTGCCCTTGGGGCTACCTAGGGCCTACCTTAGGGGTGCCTTACATGTAAGAAAAGGGAAGGTTTAGACCTGGCAAGTGGGTACACTTGCCAAGTCGAACTTACAGTTAAAACTGCACACACAGACACTGCGGTGGCAAGTCTGAGACATGATTACAGAGCTACTTATGTGGGTGGCACAACCAGTGCTGCAGGTCCACTAGTAGAATTTGGTTTACAGGCACCTCTAGTACACTTTTCTAGGGACTTACTAGTAAATCAAATATGCCAATCATGGATAGGCCAATGACATACACATTTTGTAAAGGAGCACTTGCACTTTAGCACTGGTTAGCAGTGGTAAGGTGCCCAGAGTAATAAAAACAGCAAAAACAGATTCCAGCACACATCAACAACCTGGGAAACAGAGGCAAAAAGTTAAGGAAGACCACGCCAAGATGAAAAGTCTAACAGAGAACAAAGATAAACGGTGGCCGATGACAAACACACACACACACACACACAATCTGGCCAGAAAAAGGAGGCATGGCGGTAACACTGAAGAAAACACTACCATTAATTCAGCAATGCAAAACAAGAAAATTAACTTAGCTAAAAACATTTACAGCAACATGCATCCTCCTATGCCATCAAATATAACCTTACATATACACTTTTTGAAGATAAAAATGAAATGCAAACAATGGACAATATTTTTAAATAAAGTTTTAAAACCACATACATATAGAAACGTTTATTTCGTGCACTGGTGACTAGTACTGGACCTACTGGCTAGATGGCCCATTGGAAGTCTAGGCCACATAGTAAAATAAATGAATATTGCAAACGTAAGAAACATGGAGAAAAGGGACTGAGCTGTGCAACATTGTTCCTTTCCAAAAGATGAAAAATCAATGAAATGCAAAAAAATACCTAGGCCCCTACCTAAACCCCAGGCCACCCACCACAATGAAAATTAAAAATAAAATAAAAGTGCAAAGATATACTGGTGCATGCCCTATCAAGCAAGCAACACCTTTACACAAAGGTTTTTAACTTACTTGTGTGATATCACAAAACAAAGCTCTTAAATCCAAAAGAATATATCTAGGAGACAAAGAGAGTGATCCTTCCACCTTGAAATACAAGTGAAATGTGATCAGGAGATGGACAAAGCACTGGGTTTGCCTGCTGGAAAGGAACAGAAAGTTAAAGTCTCTGGGGCACTTCCTTCCTGTTGGAATTTTTTTTTAAAAAGGCTTCTCACACTAAAAGTCAACTTGAACGGTCTGTTGGAGAAGAACATCCACTCGAAAACCTATTTTTGAATAGATTTAGTTGCTTCTCGAGCAGAAAATCTACTCACGGTGTGCTCACGATGCCGGAAGCAAGCAGGTGTGAAATCTCATGTACGCTTGCTAGTAGCCTGAGAATATTGTGGCACTTGCAACCGAGCGCCAAAAACAAATCTTGCACATGCGAATGAAAAAAACCTCCACCTCATGCCGGGTGGCAGAATTTGGGACCTCTGTGCTACTCCATGTAGCGCAAATTGCCCAGATTCAGAAAACTCTGCAAGCAGAGTGAAGTTTTCCACTTGGGCCTACTAAGCACAGGTTACAGTAGGGACTTTCTGTGGTTCACCCTGGCCAGGATTGCTGCTGTTGCTTAAGTAGGGTTTCACGTTTCACCCCCTTCAACCAACTACCTAATTTTTCACAACATTTTTATCACTTGTCATCTACATATAAACTATCAAGTAAAGGGTATACTAATCCTCTATTCAAAGACTGAAACAGGCAGGAAAACCATCTAGAACTCTGTCCAGTCTATATTTCTCCCATTTAACTTCATATCTGTGAGGTGTTATACAAGGACTGATGGGTAAGATGGACAGAACCAGATCACTTCTATGGCTAATTTCTGCCCTTAGTCATTTTTAAGTCTGGCTGCAGACATCAGGCATTTTATTACTAATTCTTGAAAATATATATACTTTGAGCTTCTGAGCCCCCTCACTAGAGTGTTACTCACTCACCTCATGCTATCAGCTATCATATTTACGATTCCTGGCCTTCTGGCATGCTTGCCAATGGACAGAAAATATGCATGTCATGCTGCTTGTGCTGCAATTTAGCACCAGTAGCATGAGCAGCGCTGAAAAATCAGTGCAAATGACACCATGCAGTCCGCAAGAGCGTGGGGCCATTAGAAATTAGTTTGCTGAAGCTTGTGTTGAAAATCTACTTGAGCGCTTGCAAATCTACTTGAGAAGCATCCCTCTGAGACCACCTGTGACTGCCTGCTTCAGAAAATGGTGCTAGGGGACACTAAATCGTGCTCATATTTTTGGAGCCTCACGTGAAAAACCCCCACCCTATGGTGATTGCAAGAATTTAATCAAAATTCTGTCATAATAGTAATGGGGAGTCACCAAATTCCACCAATTCTGCAGGCAGAATCAAACATTCCGCCCACCCTTAAGAAAAATGTCCAGGTTGGTAACTGTCCAAGGTGGTATTCCTAATAACAAAACAGAACTCTGTGAATAAATGGCCTCACTTCTAGCAAGAGTCCAAATTGACTCTTACTCTCTGCCGTAGTGGGAAGTACTGAGGTAGGGAATGTGGAGCAAGGCCTCAATTTTAAAAGTAGATAGGAAACATTTAGCTGATATGTTCTTTTTTATCTGAACATGTTTTTGTGTCCTAAAGTATGTAATGCTGTCAGTGCTTAATTTGTAATTAGAAACGTGCTGGTGTCCAAAGCCCTCCTTTCGAACACGAGGCTGCTGCAATTAAATGTGCGAACACGGAATACTGAGGCAGCGTAATTCTAAAGCCAGCTTGGGCTTCTTTAATCCATTTACAGCCACTCTCTGCCCCTTCAGCTCACTCATACAGCTTTCTGATTTCTCCCATTGTGACGCTTTTTCGTTTTTCTCTTCCTCCGTCTTTCCCATATGTGTCTTTTTGGTCACAGTAAATGCTTGAGGCAGAAAACTATGCGCCAGTCCTCAAAAATAGGTGCCGGTGCTCCGCACTAGAAACAACAAGCACAAATGAAGCACTGAATGCTGTGCATCGTTCAATATTTTCTGATCCATGAAGTGATTATGTGGGCAATGTTAGTGTTTCAAAAAATATAAAAGCATCTGAACTTTTGCTTATTTAGAAAACAATGCCCACATATACTTATACTCTGAAACAAGCATTAGCAAATCCAATAGGACTGGTTTTAGTGAGCTAACACACGCAAACTGCATTTGTTAGTGCCTATATTTGCATGTATTAGCTCGTTACAGACAGGCCTACTGACTTTGACAACGTTTCTTAACTCGGAGACCCGTGTATGTCCCAAAACGTATGGAGGAACATCATATATGTGGAGAGAATTCGAGGATGAGGATAGGCAAAGATTTTCTCCATTGGAGTTGGGCTTAATTCCTGTTATTGCTGCCGTAAAGGAAAACCCATGCCTTTTTAATACCTCGCTGAGTAATTAATTTGTATTAACTAATTATATGCCTGTGTGGATTTAAGGTTCATTTTAATTAATTACGTTCCTAAAATAAATCGAAATAGTGGATCTTAGAGTTGTTTAAGACATAGATTCATGTTGAGAGTCACTTCATTATTACTATTACGTGTGGCGGTCACAATTCACTGTTTTGCCTTTCAACGCATGGCACTGTACCACATCAGTAACTGGTTTCCCATGCAGTGGCTGATGAATTAAAAAAAAAAAAACTGTGTCTGGGCTGATTGCTGTTGCTTGGGGTTGCCATGGAAATTGTTCCGAGAGGAAAAGTATTGTTATAACTGACAGGAGGCTTCAGTAAAACGGAAGCATTCTTAATGACAATCATTTGCTGGAATCAGTAGGAACTTTTTTTGTGAACTGGGGCTTAAATCCATGCCTCATTTACTGTAACCGATCCATCATTCAGCGAAAAAGGTTACCGATGTGTTATTTTACTGTCCTCTCCTTTTTGCACTTCGCATCAGCATTTTTTCATTCTTGACTCAACCCGCTGTTGATAAAAAATATACACCCTCACGTTAAATAGCTACAGCAATCTTATATTTCAAGATAAAATATTGACTCTCCGTCAGCTCTGTTTTAATGTCCTGAAAAGAATCATATTTGTTAATCGAAAACATCATGAGCGGTATGGCCTCTTTGTTTGCCTGCCCTCTGTTTCCGCGTGACTGCAAGAAAATATGGGATTTTAATAGGTACCAACAAGGGGAACTGTTTTGATTGGTCCAATTTATCATTTTCTGTGGTTTTGGATCTGATGGCCTAAGGGTAGCCAGCATCCTCGTTCGGCCGTCAAGTGAAATCTGATGAGTCCAAAAGAACCAATTACATCCTTTCTGCAGCACCGCGCTTCTGTCACCAAGGAATGGAATTAGCGAGGGTAATGAATACGGGAAGAAAATGATTGTCTTTACTGCTAGAATTAAGTTAATTGTGATGCTTGCTTCTAATTAAAAGTCTTAGGAGCTGGAACTGATGCATTTTCACGTGGAGATGGATTACAGTATGAAGAGTGCAAATGAATCTCTGACTAGGAGAGGCGCGGGGGCTCTCTGTTCCAAATCGCTGGTTCTTAAACTTCTTTGGCTGTAGCAAAAAATAATTGCCGATGTGAGTACACTCCTGTTGGAGCTCTCAGACGTTTTACCTGTCTGCACGGCCTACTGTTATTGATTTTTTGTTTTAGATATACAACGTGCTATGCCTCCACTCAAAGAGTCAAGGCTCTTACGCCTCAGTTATGCTGTCAAACTGGGCCTAAAATGGGTACAAATGAAAGTTGTACTTATTTGAAATGTCTCCAAGAAACTGAGTTAAGGCATAGGTGTTATTTGTACTAATGGACGTCATTTAGATGTCGCCAGGGGTCGCTGCTGTTACCCCTGGCTTGCCCCTTACACTACCCCTAGTACTATGAGTACTCTGGTCTCAGAGATGACAAAATCAGTGCCTGTTACTCATGGTCACCTCGTCCTTACGGACATTGGTTGGGAATGGAATCTCCTTGTTGTTTGACAATTTTTATTACACTAATAGGGATTAATAACATTATTCACAATTAGTGTAATAATAAGTGGAGTACAGTTAGCTGGAATATGACCCCACCCTCCCAGCAGTGGAAGTAACTACACAATGCTCTTAAATGTATGTTGTGTGCATACTTGCAAGTGAGAGTGTGTTTATGTGACAGAGTGTGTGTTAGACTGGACATCCTTGGCATGGTCTCCCCTACCTTTTTGCCCCTACTTCCCAGGTTATTGATGAGTGCTGGACTCTGATTTAGCTGTTTTTGTTACTCTGGGCACTTTACCACTGCTAACCGGTGCTAAAGTGCAAGTGCTCCTATGTAAAATGTATGTGTAAATTGGTTTATCCATGATTGGCTGGGGGTGTGTGGCCTGCAGCCGATGAAGCCGCACGCCTAAGCGTGATGCTCCGGGAGCCATGAATGGGGCCCACATAATCCTGCGGTTAAAAGAGCCTTGAACGGGCATCAGACGGCTCCTCCAACATCTAAAGGCTTGTAGCACATATAGGAGCACTACCCGTGGGAATCGAGCGGCAGCAGAGAGAGATCCGGAGCTCGGAGGTCGCGGCCACACAAAAACAAAATGGCGGCCCAACTCAGTATTGAAACGGAGCGGTGCTCCCCCAGCAGGAGAGCGCGTAAACGCATTGGGGACTGAAGCAGTTGAGACTTGAACCTCCAAAAGAAGGGCGAGGACAGCGGCGTACCCCCCCTCGGTGAGAATCGGAAGAGATATGAGGTAAGAGGAGGGGGGAAAAGAACACTTGAACGTGAGAGCATGAGCAAAGCGACCCATCTGGATGAATCGCAGAGGGCCGGTCACCACACTGCAGCCAGCTGTGGTGGAACGGCGAAGAGCAGGGGATTGCATGGTTTGCCCTCCCCATGCTAACCAAGTAAGCCGTAACTAACAGAATGCATATCGCGATACTGGAGCATAACTTTAAACCTACGGAACCCCAGACTAAAAATAAATAAATTGTAGGAGCGTGAATACTCACTAGCTGGAAAGAAGCCATCCACTGGAAAAGTCAGTAAAACGATACCACACAGATCCTTGAAAACCCCCCCACCCGGGGCCCCCAATTCACTGATAACAACTCAATACAAACGGAAAGGAAATAAATAATAAACCAACACTTCCAGCGCTACAGTCCCTCCCACTCGGACACTTTATTGAGTGTATGCGGGGCGACAGGGGGGTCCCTCCCATAAAAATCCCTGGATTAATAAAACCCTGCGCTCAACAGAAGAAAGCAGCTCTGCCCACGTAAATATTCATAGAGACAGCAAGATGGGTAAACCAAAAAAACGTGAAGGCCAAGACCCTGAAGAGTCTACGGCAACTAAGCCCTGTGAACAATCCCCCAGACTAAGCTCACAGGACAGCACATTAAACCAAGAAACGACACTACTGGACACGATACTGCAAGCAATCAGGGAATCCCGCAAAGCCCTTGAACAGAAGATAGACAATTTGACTGTAGACCTTTCATTATTAACGGATGACCATCGTAGACTCACAGAAAGAGTGGGGGCAAATGAAAAGGAGCTGAACAATTGACCCCAATCCAGAAGTCTTTGTCCACAGATCTCATTGGACTTACCTCTCGGGTAAAAATGCTGGAAACAAGAGCAGAAGATGCAGAAAATCGTGCTCACAGGAGCAACCTTAGTTTGATAGGTCTACCGGAAGGAACAGAATCATCAGCAGTGAATATGGAATCCTTCCTAGAGAACTGGTTCAAATAAATAGTGGCCCGAGGGCCTACCATTATTTTTTGTAAAAGAGAGAGCCCATAGAGTCCCTAGCAGCCCCCCCCCCCCAGGAGTGAGACCACGACCGATAGTTGCGAAACTGCTTCACTTCAAAGATAGAGACTACATCTTAACCCAAACCCGTCTAAAAGGCGAAATAACACTGGAAAACTAACGAGTCATGATTTTCCCAGATTTCACGAAAGAAACGCAAGCACAAAAAGCCTCCTTCAAAGACTCTAAACGCATACTGTGAGAACGCGGAATGCACTATGCGATGCTAATCCCGGCCAAACTAAGAGTGGAGTACGAGGGCAAGACTCATTTTTTACCTCACCACAACTGGTATGGGATTGGCTGGAGTCCCTGAATCTCATCTCTTCCAACCCCCGGCGCAGTGGTCTCCGAACATCCCATAGGAAAAGCAGCAGATCCACAAAACCAGGAATGGAGGTCGCCCCCCCGAGACATCAAACACTCCAAGAAATGCAAGAAGCAGTAGATGCAACGGCAGCGCTTAGTGGGGGGATCCTCCCTTTGACCCAATCATCTGGAGCTATCTCAGATCACGACTCGAGCTGTGGGGGCTCCTCAGTATCCTCGCGGGCACCCTCATCAGTATGCCCAAAGTGACCCGAGATCATCTGAAGATATTATTTGAACTTTGATAAACTGAGGTCTCATGATTAAAGATGTGAGAATAACTAGCCAGTTGTATTGAGGGGGATAAGTAAATTTAGGAACTGAAAAAGACAGTTTAGACAATGCCAAGGGAAAGTGGGAACAGTACAAATGATGGAAGAACCTAGAATTAAGCTGTTATTGTCTAAAAACTTATCAAGTATTACCATGTTATGCAAGAGAGGAGTAAGTTAGGAAAAAAGGAATAATAACCCCGTGGGTAGCTAATTTAATTGATCTGGGTCCCGGGAGCGACCCGGAGCACAGGCTCTTGGCTTCTGGCACGCCACCCACCTATAGGATGATAGGTAAAATTGTAATAGTTTGGACGGGGATAGTTGTGGTCACCGGTCCTGGGGAGAGGGAGTTGGGAGTGTGGATCATTAACTTAGTATGGGGGATAAATCATGCACTCACCGTCACAGACTCATGCAGCCTTCACACTAGAGAAACATCATTGAGGTGTAAACCTAAACGCCCGGGAGAGGGTATACATCATAACTGCTCCATGCAAGTAAATCTTGAAAATGACCACAAAGTATAAAATAGCCACCTGGAATGTCAGGGACTTAAATAACATGTCTAAGAGGTACAAGGTGTATAGCCAGCTTAAGCGTAGAGGGATACACATAGCTCTAATACAAGAAACCCACCTTATAGAGCAGGAAGTGAGTGCCCTTAAAAAAAGGTGGAGAGGCCAACTATCTGCCACTAATTATTCATCATTTGCCAGAGGAGTGTTGCTATGGATTTGACCTGTGGTGCCCTTCCAAAAACTACACAAGGTCATATATAAAGAGGGGGGTATGTAATGGTTGTGGGGAAACTAGGAGGAAAGGATATAACAATAAGTAATATATACGCATCAAATCAAGAACATGGAACATTTCTTAATAAGCTATCTCTGGAAATAGGACCATTCCTAGCAGGACCCAACATAATTGGAGGAGACTTCAACTGTGTAGCAAATATTGATCTGGATAGATCTCATCCTCCCCTATCACACTCTCAGGCTATAAAAGCTGCTAAATTGTTTACAGAATGGCAACAACACTGGAAACTGAGAGACAGCTGGAGACAACTCCACCCGCACACTCAAGATTATTCATTTTACTCCTCAGTACACGATTTACATGTTAGACTTGACACTTTTCTAGCTTCCCTGAAATACAAAGTGAAGTAATAGCAGCTGAATACCTTTGCGGCACAATATCGGATCACAACCCTCTAGTTATTTAATTGACCTGGGGTAAAGAAAGGCCGACTATCCCAACATGGCGCCTGAGAGCAGAAATGCTAGAAGACGAAGATTTCAAACACCTTCTTCATATAACTATTAACGAGTTCTTTAAAAAAAAACACGGGGACAGCGTCTTCCAGATCAATTGAGTGGGAGGTGTTCAAAACAGTAATCAGAGGAACTAGCATCAATGAGAACATAGGGCTCCGAAGGTCGCTGGAAATGGAGCTCCGGAGACTTGAAGACTCCCTCAGGGATATTGAGCGCAGATGCCCAAACTGCCCAAATCTGACCCCCCTGTTAACTGAAACTAAAGCAAAAATAGCTGAAACAAATACAAGACTAGCTCGCTTCGACTATAGGCAATACACTACCTAACTAAGCAACACACAGAGGGAGATAAGATGGACGCTCTGTTGGCCTGGCTCGGTAACCCACCGAAACAACAAACAGTCATAGTAGAAATAGAAGAAACCCCAGGTAATAGTATTTATGCCCAGAAAGAAATAAACAAAAGCTTTGCTAACTATTACACTAAACTATACGCCCCACCTACCGAAACTCTCAATAACTCTCAGACACAGGAACTAGAAGAACTTGCCCTCCCTCAACTGAAGAACGAGGATAGTCTGGCCTTAGCCGAACCAATATCGATTGCAGAGATCAAGTCCGCAAGTCAAAGTATGGCTAGAGGCAAGTTCCTGGGTGCTGTCTGGCTTCCAATGGAGTTCTACAGCATGTACCGGGATCAATTAGCCCCACATCTGTGCACATTATACTCGGAGGCATGGAACAGTAAAGGCCTACCTCAGTTCACAAATGAGGCTGTCATGATACCATTGTTGAAACCAGATAGACCACCTAATGACGTCCGTTCTTACTGACCATTGGCAATGCTTAACATGGACTATGAAATACTTAGCCGGATATTAGCCACCAGACTATTACCTCATATGTCCTCATTGATTCATCAAGACCAGTCTGGCTTTATCCCTCAACGCAGTACAGCTCAAAACATTAGACGACTGGTCACAATACTCCACTCAGTACCTCCGACAAGGACACAGACAGCGATTATCTCAGTGGATACTGAGAAAGCATTCAACAGCCTGAGATGGGATTATTTGGAACGGGTCATGTTAAACTGTGGATGGGAGAGGGATTTGGCCGTTGGACAAAATTGTTATACACTAACCCAACTGTGAGGGTTCGAACGGGCAGCACTATATCAGACCCATTACAGATAGGAAGGGGCACCAGACAGGGCTGTCCCTTGTCACCCCTACTGTTTGCGGTGGCCGTGGAACCACTGGCCCAATTGGCCAGAACAGGGCTGCATTTTAGAGGTATACCAGTTATCCACTGGACTCACCATATTGCTCTCTAAGCAGATGATATCTTGCTTTTCCTCCAGAACATTTAGGCTGACCTATGGGGAGCAATGAACATGCTAGAGAGATTCGGAGGAGCCTCGGATCTGTGAATTATTTGGAAGAAATCAGCAGTCTTCCCATTGATAGAAGGCTCTCCAAAGATCAGTGACACAAGAGGACTGCCCTGGTGGCCTAATACGTTTAAATATCTAGGAGTGAACATATACCACAAAATAGAGGACTCGATAGAGGGGAACATACACAGAGCACTGAGAACGACAAGATCCAACATGCTTTTTTGGGAAACATTGCCTCTGCCAGTATCAGGAAGAGTCGCCTTACCTAAAATGATAGTGCTGCCCAGGCTGTTGTACTACTTCTCTACAATCCTGTTAGCGATCCCGAAATCAGTGGTCAAGGACATAGAATCAATGATTACGAGCTTTATTTGGGGAGCGGGCAGACATAGAATTGCATTGCACTCCCTCCAAAGACCCACTGCAGAAGGAGGATTAGCTGCCCCAGACTTAGAAATATACTATTGGGCCGGGCAGTTACAATGGCTAGCAAAATTAATCAGTGAACCGCCAGTAGCACGGGAATTACGAGCCCCCCTAAATTGCCCATTAGAATTGATACTGAATATACTACTGAACCCTAGGAGACAAAAACAACGGCTGCAACTAGAGTGGGAGTCGATAAGAACTTGCTGGGAGCAATATCTAAGGCGCACATACACAAAGACTGCGTACTCACAAGAAACACCAATAATCTGCCTGAAACACGTAACAGGGAGCCCAGCACTAATATGACTTAATAAACTAGCAGCACATAACATAGCAACACTCGGAGACCTGTTCTGCAATGGGAAACTACGCACATTCACAGAACTGCAAGAACAGTTCGATATCCCGTCAGGAATGTTTATTACCTACAACGCAGTCACAAGAATTATACAAAAGACGTGGAGAGCAGGCCCGAAGGAACCTCCAACTCATGAAGGTTCCAGACTTATTTGCTCAATGGGGGAGCAAAGAGGAATGATCTCAGCAATCTACCAGGCTTTACATAAAAGTACATATACACCTCTGAACAAACTTAGACTTAAATGGCAAACAGAATTGGGAACTGTCATTGATGAACCGTAGTGAACTATGATTACCTCTCATATATACTCAGTATCTAGGAATGCCCGATTTAAATTAATTAACCTATATATTTATCACAGAGCCTACCTAACCCCATATATGATAGCTAAAATGTATAATACAAGTGGAGCAAGCTGCCCCAGATGTGCTGAACCAGCAGCGGGACTTGTGCACATGCTGTGGAGCTGCCCACGGGTAGGACCATATTGGGAAGAAATACTCAGGAAAATTTCGGCTAGCACAGAAAGAACACTGACACCTTCCCCTTTAATGGCAATACTGGGATACTTCCCTCGCCCCTCAGCTTACAAAATATCTAACAAATGTATTGATCTTGCTCTAGTCCTAGCTAAAAGGGAAATTACATTCCATTAGAAAGATGCAGGGGGCCTTCAAATAAACAGATGGCAGTACGCTTTAATAAAATGGACTGAAATCGAAGGAAATGTACTACTGCAAGAAGCTATGCAGGGGAGAAGATCAAGAGATATAGCAAACTAATGGGACTCAATTTTGGAGAGCCTAAAGCTCCTAGACAACCCTACACCTGTAGACTCAATTACTACTTCAGAATCCGATACAGAGCTCACCTCTACTTCTTATTCATATAACAGTTAATGTATGTGAAAGGCTGATATATTAATCAGTGAAATATTGACTTATGGAAATTACACAGTGGCTTCAGGTGCATGAAGGGGGGTGGGCGGGGAGTTACGGGTGAAAGTTTTGAATGTCAACTCTGTACTTATTATTGAAATGTTTGAAAAAGCAATAAAAGATATTAAAAAAAAAATCCATGATTGGCATATTTTATTTACTAGTAAGTTCCTAGTAAGGTGCACTAGAGGTGCCCAGGGCCTGTAAATCAAATGCTACTAGTGGGCATGTAGCACCCGTTGTGCCATCCACATTAGTAGCCCTATAAACATGGCTCAGACCTGCCACTGCAATGTCTGTAGATGCAGCTTAAAACTGCCAATTCAACTTTGCAACTGTACCCATTTGCCAGGCCTAAACCTTCCCTTTTCATACATGTAAGGCACCCCTAAGGTAGGCCCTAAGTAGCCCCATGGGCAGGGTGCAGTGTATGTTAAAAGTGGGACATGTACTGATGTGTGCAACATGTCCTAACAGTGAAATACTGCTAAATTCAGTCTTCACTGTTACAAGGCCTATCTCTCTCATAGGTTAACATGGGGCTGCCTTTAAATAACTTCAAAGTGCAGATTCCCTTTGAGATCAGATAGAAATATGGAGTTTGGGGTATCTGAACTCACAATTAAAAAATATATCTTGCATTTAAGTTGTTTTTTAGATTGTTCGTTTGAAAATGGCACTTTTAGAAAGTAGGTATTTTCTTGCTTTTACCATTCTGTGACTCTGCCTGTTTGTGGATTGCCTGTCTGGGTCAGTTTGACAGTTGGGCTGTTTGTGAATCCCCTCTACACAGTGAGACAAAGGGAGCTAGGGTGTAGCCTGCATATCCTGATGAGCCATATGTGCTAGAGTGGAGGGAGGAGTAATCACTTACACCTGAATGGGCTGTGCCTCCCCTCTTACAATACAGTCTCCAACATCCTGGTGTGTGTCTGGGGCCTGGCCTTGGCAAGGCAGGATCTTGTGGCCAACAGAGGCTTTTTTTTAAAGTATGCCTACTTCAAAGGCAGAAAAGGTATGAGTATTGGACCCCAACCCCCCGAACATTAGATCACTTCTAGAACCAAGAGGAACCTCTGCCAAGGAGAAGAGCTGACGAGCTGACGAGCTGAGGAGAAGTGCTGCCCCTGCTTGTGACTGTGCTTTGTTGGGCTATCCTGCAGTTGCTGCTTCTGCCTGTGAAAGGGGGCAAAGACTGAACTTTGTGGTATATTCTTGCTTGTGAAGAATCTCCAAGGGCCTGAACTGAGCTTGCCTCCTGTTTTGAAGTCTCAGGGCCATCAAAGACTTCCTCTGCGAACATCTTGACTCTCTCCTGAGACTCGTGCCCTGCCGAGTGGTGTCCTATCCAGTCCCTGGGCCCTTGAAAGCTGAAGTTGGCAGACAAGAGCTGAAAATCCACGCACAGAATGTCGTGCAGGGAAATTTACGACACACCATCTGCAAAGTGGCTGATAAATGATGTGCCACTGGCTTTGGAGCTAGAATCAACGCTCCACCTGCATCGCGGCTGAGAGATGGACACATCGTGGCTGGAGAAACTACATGCAACACCTGCCTGGGGCTGCTGATAACAACGTAGACCCCACGCCCCACGGTTTTCTTACATGATGCAACAGGATTTTCCATGCATCGTCACTGGGCATCAAAGTCATCCTGACTCTGTGCGGATCCGAGGTGCACTGTCTGGAAATTGACGCATCACTCTCTTGCGAGGGAGAACAACAACACATCGCCAACTGAACCGGAGAAGAAACTACGCACGGCCTCCCTTGTGAGGAAGGATTTGACACATCGCTGCCCGTGAGGCTTTAGTTTTGAGGAACCCAGGCACATTGTGCAAAATCATTGTTTCCATTGTTTTCTATAGAGTAAGACTCTTATTCTTTTGAAATTCATATTTTAACTTGTGTATATTGGATTTTTGTCGTTTAGTCTTCTTTGATTTGGATAAATATTGCCTATTTTTCTAAACTGATATTTTGTAGTGTTTTCACTGTATTACTGTGTGTGTTGGTACAAATACTTTACACATTGCTTCTAGAGTTAAGCCTGCCTGCTGTTCATGTTTGCACTGCTCTCAGTTGTGAATTATCCATCATAACGGGTAATTCAGAGGATTTATATATTTTTTAAATGAGTTGTTATGCAGGCACACTGACTTACAATTGGAAATCGAAATACAGAGAAATTCATTAGATAATAACTAATGCCCTGCTCTTCTGCATTCCAACACTTCTCATGGCAATACCCCACACGTGTCATGGGCTTATCTCACGGAACAGGAAAGGCCCACAAATTTGACCACGTGAAGGAAATTATGTTTGGATAAAATAGACTTTTGTTTGTGTGCTTGCCTTCCATATTTGAACTTGGATTCTGCCAGAAACATACCAGTCCCATGCATTTCTGAAACACAGAGCCCCAGGGCAGCCCAGGGTACAATCGCTTTCATGGATCCATAAAGTTTTCTTATTCAGAATGTCCTGCAAAAATTATACTATCCTTCAAAAAACAGAATTCCCTCACATTTCTGAGACAAAAGTTTCTGACATTGTGAGGAATAGCAACATTTTTAATACCTAGATTTCCACTATTCTGTTGATAAAAATGGTATTTCAAATGTTAATTTGGCCTTTTGCCCAGGGCAAAATAGGCCCAAAAAAGGTGGCAAGCATCCTCTCCATTCGTTATTTTTTTAGTTCTGGGCATCTGATATATTTGGTCGCCACTCAGAGATAGATACCAACCCAGACATTTCTGAAAACTGGAAAACTGTGCAGTAGAGTCTGGTATGGCTTTCATGGATCCCACTACATTTTCTTACCCAGAATGCCATGCAAACGTCAAATTTCAGATGAATCACTTCTTCTGATTAGAATGATGCCCTGCTTATGTGGGTGGGCATATGGCACAGGACAGGAGAAGCCCAAAATATGCTGTGGAAACATCACAATTGTAATTTTGAATTCACTTTGATTCTTTGCTGGGTGATATTTACTATACTTGAGTCCGAGGTAGGCTGGCAGCAAGGGAAGCCTAACAATCCCAAACCCCTATTAAAGAGATGAGCTCTAATAAACACAGACTTCCCTTTGCTTCCCCAAACGTTTGTGTTTTGTTTCTTTCATTTATAGATGCTTGCCATAGAGATTCAGGGAATATGAGCATATGTTTCATATATGATCTCATTATTTTTTACACAGAACACTTGTTAGAATTAAAACCACTCTTGTTCATAGTTGATCTTTTTTAGTGACTATATTTTGTCACTGTTTGACAAAATATCTATTTCAATAGAATCCTTTCCCACATTTCATATTGCCCACATTTCTTTTTTTCTTACTTGGCCCCAATCTTAAGTTCGTACTTCACACTCATTTTTACCTATTCTTTGAAAAATGCAGAACATCCCTCCATTTGGAAACACTCCCTGGTCTTACCTTTTTGCCAAATACATTTGATGTAGATGCTTCTATATTGTTAAACTATTGGGGTACATGGTTAAAGTGCTGCAAAGGCTAGTTAATATCCAATTATCAAATTTTCTAGAGAGTAACTGTAAGAAGCTGGCTATCTATGTAGTGTACTAAATAGAGAGGGACACTATGCAGATTGTACAGATGACCCTTATTGGTTTACAGGGGAACAAGTAATAATTCCAAAATCTCTCTTTTGTGGTAGTATGGGCAAACAGTTAAGCTTATCAGAGGGTAGTGCTAGGCATTTGTTGAACACACAGAGGGTGTTATTACGACTTTGGAGGAGGTGTTAATCCGTCCCAAAAGTGACGGTAAAGTGACGGATATACCACCAGCCGTATTACGAGTTCCATAGGATATAATGGGCTCGTAATACGGCTAGTGGTATATCCGTCACTTTACCGTCACTTTTGGGACGGATTAACACCACCTCCAAAGTTGTAATAACCCCCAGAGTCAATAAATGAGACACACACTCAAGAATGAGCTTGAGACCAATGTTTAGAACAATATACTTTTATATAATATTTCAACTCCAGAAAACGTCAAAGAAGATAAGTACTGTTGCAGACATTGGATCTAGCAAATAAGTAACACTTTTACTCAAATGCCCTTTTACAAGGTTAGAGACTTTTAGTTCTTTTACTGCAAAGGGATCCTTGCAAACAGTTCTTGGGGGTCCCCTGTGGATTGTAGAGTGCTAGGTGTGCAAGGTCACTAGCAGCGATACAGTTTTACCTGCCCAGGGGCGTCCGGGTGCAGTGGTGCTATTTAAGTCAGGTGTCTTGCGCACCACGTGGCTGGCGACGAGGAGGGGGAACTTAAAAAGAGACTGCAAGGCGGGACCTGGGGACAAATCCGCAAGCTCCAAACAGGGTTTCAGTCGGTGGGAGTCCTGGGAACAAGGGAACAGCACCTGATGTCATGTACCTGGGCTGGGGAATTCAGGTGCAGCAGGTCTTTGTCATCTGTCCTCCTGCACGAAGGTGCCCACAGCTCTTGAGTGGACCTGCAAGAAGAAGGACAACAGGGAAACTGGGCTACTCTTGGTGATGTTCACTGCAAAGCTAATGTCCTTTTATGGCTGATTTTTGGATGTGACATTGGAATCTGGATTGGGCTTCAAACAAGCTTTGGTTTCTGCAAGGGGTCCGGTCCCCAGGCATTGGTGCAGGATGGCTCCAGTTGGTCCTGATGTCTTCTCACTTGGTGGGGAGATGGGTTGCACCTCTTGGAGCATGGTGACCTCCTCCTGGGTGACTGCTGCATCAATGGACCCGGTGGTAAGCAGAACAGTGAACCATTTGTTTCAGTTGGTGCCTGCAGGGCACAGGAAAGTGGCTCCTTCACTCTAAGTGAGATCATGATGGTTTAGCTAAGTGCTGGGGGGCCCTCCAAGGCTTTTGGAGGATGCACAGCTGCAGGACGAGTCAGGATGTTGCAATTGTTGGGACAGGAGCAGGTAAGCAGGCAGGCTTTTGTACCAAAGTCCACTAGCAGTCCACTTTTCTCACTTCTTCGGCTCGTCTTGGTCCTTCTTTTTCTTTTGTCAGACAAATCTGTACTTCTGAAGTCAGGTGGCCACCTAAATACTGAATTAGGGGTGTTTGGGTGAGAGTAGAGTAGTAGCCAATAGGCTACTTACCCTAAGGGTGACTACACCCTTTATATGACCACTTCCTGTAGAAAGTGGGCATAACCCTGCACCAGAATTCCTAGTTCCACCAAAAACAAGATGGTGGAAGCCTTCCTTGAGTGTCCACTTCAGATAGCCCACCTTAAGGGCATGACTAGCCCAAAGGTAGGACATGCCTACCATATAACTAATTTCCCATCTGTCCTGGTGCCAAATGGTCTTCAGGGCAGGAGGTGGCAACTCCCTGGTCTGGGGACACTGGGTTGCATATCAAAGATGGCATGGCATGGGCTTTGAAGCCCCTGGCCCTGATATGCTAAATTGCTAGCCATCCTGCTGGAGGTGGTGTGATCGCCTTCCTCTAGGCGGGGATTGGTTCTGGCCTCTGAGAACACAGGCCATATACTCATCTGTGGTGGCAGGCTGGTTGAGGCCAGTCAGCCAGCACACTAGATCACTATTAGGTTTCAGGGAGCACCTCTAAGATGCCCTCTGGGTGAATGTCATAATAAATCTAAGACTGGCATCAGTCTAGATTTATTAGAATGAGGTGTTTGATACCAAACACCATAGGTTTCAGTGAAGCCATTATGTAGCTGTGTAACTCTGATTGACGAGTGTCTAGGACATAACTTAAGATGGCTTTCCTGTTCATTTGCAATGTCTAAGTAATTGAACAAGACATTACAGGGACATACCTGCTCATGCAGATATGTCGTCACATCATATTTAATGCACCCTGCCTTATGGCTCTAAGGCATCCTGTGGGGGTGACTTACATATAATTAGATACAGTGACTTGGGCGTGACACACAATGTGTGTTGCATGTTGTGTTTTTACTCATGGCTTGCACCATGACACGCAGTCTGCGATGGCAGGCTGTGTGTATTTTGTAGGTGGTCCCTTAGGATGGCACAATACATTCTACAGGCCTTAGAGACTTTCTCCAGGACCCAGTTCCTAGATAACAGGGGTTCCATTTACTAGGGACTTACAGGGGTGCTGTACTGTATGCCAATAGGATGCAATTTAGACATTTTACCTAATTTTAGGGAAAGGGCACTGACACTGGTGACATGGTTAACAGGCAGGGAGTGCACCTTAGCTGAAAAACCTCAGTACCAGTGACAAAAAAGTAGGGGTGACAATGTAAAAAAAGGGACTCTACTCAACAGGGTTTAGAGCCAATACAAGTATAGAAACCATCTTGCTGGCGGTACTGGACAGTATTAGATCAGGGGGTGATTAGGGTAAGGCTGCAGCACATATATCTTATTGGATTTGCCCGCAGCTTTCAATATTGTTTCCCATCACCTATTAATGCAGAGGCTGCATGAAATCAGCCAGCATTCTGCTGCTTTGCAGTGGTTTAGATCTTTCTTGAACAATACATCTCACTCTGTACAATGGGCCCCTTTCAATTCCAATTCCCACTTGTCTAATTGGGGGGGATTCACAGGGGTCCTCAATTAGCCCCACCTTGTTTACCATTTATGTTTCATCCTTGGCGGGTATTGTAAAGGCTTAGGGCTTTGAGATTCTTTCATATGCTGACCGCACTCAGCTTATTATTTCTATTTATGGGACACACAGAGACACAAGGAAATCTAATAGAGTGTCTCTCAGAATAGCTAAGTAGATGTGGTCAATTGTCCAGAACTCAATGCAGAGAAAACCTAAATCCAGATCTTTGGAGGGGCTTTGCAGAGTTTGGGATGACTCTTGGTGGCCTTCGCTCCCTAGTCTCACTCCTGAACAAATTAGGTAGTTAAGAATGTGGGATTTCTAATTGATGATTCACTTTCGATGCAGGACCATTTAAATGCAGTTTGTGGAAAATGTTTTGTTCTCCTATGCATGTTGCAAAAGCTTTTTCAATGGATTCCTGAAGGGAGGAATGTCACTCAAGCATTGGTCATGAATATAGCTATGTGTGGCACCTAGGAATGGCTGACTTCCTATTTACTCATCTTCAGTCAATTCAAACTGCGGTAGCTAGACTGATTTGTAATAGCACTCAGAGGAGCTCGGCCTCTGTCTACTTGAATTCCCAGCATAGGCTTCTGGCACGCAGGAGAGCCAAATTCAAGTTATTATCCTATGTACATAAGTAATTCGGCACCCCGGTCCAGCTATCCTGTGTGACTGTGTTGCTTTTTACAGGCCAGTGCGGGGACTTCCATCCTCAAATCAAGCTCTGGTGCATGCTAAGTGAATCAAAAAAGCTAAAACATTGGACGCTCCTTCAACCACCTAGCAACATACCACTGGGATTCCTTGCTTCTGGATCTTCACCTTATTTCTGACTCCTCTACTTTTTGGAGGAGAGTGAAGACTTGGCTATTTCCTCTCTAGTGGCCGTCAGTGTATGGAGCTCTGTAAGTTTGGTTCAGCCCTGGGATATCCCTTAGAGCAGTGGTTCTTAGCCTTTTGACTTCTGTGGACCCCCAGTTTATCATTACTGAAACCCGTTGACCCCCACTTGTAGGAAAGTGCCCCTTTTTTACATGGTCAGCCCCACTTTTTGCCTGGTAATTGATGCAATTTTGACTGAAAGTGCACTTCGTTAATGCTCACCACGGCCCCAGAGCCAGATTTCTTTCCCTAAAACTGCACAATTGTTCTCCACAGGAAGTGGTCATATTGGGGGCCTAGTGATTCAAGGATAAGTAGCCCATTGGCTACTACCCTACACTCCCCCTGAACAACCCTATATTCGGTAGTTAGGGGAACCCCTGGCACTAGGAAATCAGATTCCTGCTGACCTATGAAGAAGGACACTTAGCAGCTGCAAGAGCAAAGCCAGAGGAAGAAGCACCTGACTTGGCACCAGGCCTGCCGGCCTATCTGCTGTTCCCGCTCATTTGCACCAAAGTCAATTTGTCCTGCAGGTCGTCATGCCTTTAAAAGCCTGGGAGGACTGCCTACCTTCAACTAAGACCCAAGAACTCAAGTGGAGCAGAGGAGCTGCTTCCCTGCATCCTGCAGGCACCCCAAGAGACCTGGAAGGACTCCAGACCGCAAATAAAAGCACAGGAAAGCACCAATGCACCCATGCCACCTATCCCAAGTTGAAGTAGACTAATGTGCTGAAGTGGTCCCCCAACTCTCCAGAGACAAAGCCCACCTTGGACCTGCCCACTGTGGACTCACCAATGCCACCTGCAGCCTCTCCCTGCAGGCCCCCTCAACTATGAGTGCTCCCGGTAGGGAAAACCCAATGGCTCAGGACACCGTTGCACCCGTCGCCCAGGGCCCATGGAGAAAAGGACTGAAGGTGTACCTCCATTCCTGAGCATCTCAAGGCTTTAACCTACCTGTTGGTTCTCCTCGATTGACTTCCCTGTCCAAACTGGCCACCTCTTTTCAACTAGATTGATCCCCATTTACTAACATTGGGCACCTGACACCATACTACACCTCTGCAACCCTCCAACCTAGTGGTACCTGGTGTGACCTGTTGGTGTGGACATGACCCTTGACCAATACTGACCTTAAATCCAGGAGATTAGTTCCATAAGTCGGTGTACTATTCATGAATGCAGTGCTTGTTTTTCTCTCCATAGGATAACATTGCCGCTTCTGAAAAATGCACTGTGTCGAATTTTGAAACCTGAAAATATTTTTATTGCAAAATGACCTGATCATATTGATTCTGGTTCCTAAATATATATAAAGATATTTGTTGTTTTTGTAAATTGGTGTAGAGCTCCATATTGAGTTGTGTGTCTGTTTAACTGACTGTGTGTGTATTTGCAGATGTCTAACACTCTTCTCTAATAAGGCAAAGGATGCTTGACTACACTACCCCCTAACAGACCACCTTGGAATTTCTAGAGGAATTCCCTGGCCAGTATTAAGGGAACACCTAAACTCTTTGCACAATATATCTCATTTCGATACATCATATAAGGAGCCAGCTTCCTATACCACTTAATCATTATTGGAATCTCAGGACTCCCACTGAGTCATTACTAGAAGTCGGTGACCCCGGCTTAAACATTGTTGATGATTTGAACTGCAAAACAAAGCACAAAAAATACAGAAACAAGCATTCATCAACACATACACAAATCATAACATGTTTTATTTAATATGTAAATAAATATAAATAAAAAAGTAAAACATTTAATTTTAATAGAAAGGTTGGAGCTTTTCTAAATTCAGTTGAAGCCACACATTGTCGATTCTATATTCTGTTTAATGCACCTGCACTTCTACCACAAATCAAACCGAGGAAACTAATTTAATTTTTGGCCTCAAATTTCAAATTCCTTGACATTTACAGCACGTTTTAATATGTTCAATTGTACCATTAGCAACTTGATTTGTATACACTTTGTTAAGCTGTTAATGCTGATTCCTTTTCTAACCAGTCATGGGCCCCCTGAGAAGGCTTTGTGGACCCTGAGGGGTCCAGCACTAACAAGTTGGGCACCACTGATTTAGGGGATGATGGAGTGCTCTACAAATACAGTAAATAAATAAAATAAATGAGCAAGACATTAGCCATGACAGGATACCTGCCAAGGATCACAAGTTTTGATCATGGACAGGTACCTGTCGAAAGAGTAGGCACAATATGACGGGAAAACACAGCACAATACAACACTTTCCAGATGCCACAATAGCCTAACATCAACATTCCAAACTGCCTTGTGCTTTGTGTGAAACTTTCAGCTACTCTTTTTTAGCCAGCTGCACTTTGATTTCTAGGACTTTCAGGCCTACAAGTCTAAGACCCAAGTTATATGAAAAGTAGAAAATCTATTCTCCTAGTGGTACTTTATTGAAAGAAATAGATTCTCTAAATTTAGTAATTCACGTATATTTCCAGTATGCCTGGAAATGTGCCTTAGCAACAGGTTTCCTGGTGTATTCCTGGTTATGTCATGCAACATCTTCCACACACTCTCACTTACCCAAAGTGGAATTGTACACAAAGTACATCTCTGGGCTCGAGAAATGGATCCTGATGAGCAATTGCATTATTTTTCCTTTTTATTTTATTCTGTACAGGAAAAACATTTGTCCTTGTGGAGAACCCCCCTTCCCCTACACCTCCCATAGGTTTGGAGGTGATCTGTTCCTTTCCCACTGTTGGAGTAGAGTTAATGGAGCCCTTTGCTGGAATAAAACTCTTGCTATTTCTAAATTGGGAGTAGGACAAATGAGAGTTGTGAAAACTCACAAACTGGTGAGTATTCACAAATTTTGGAGCCGAACCATGGGCTTCATTTGCAATGTTTTGGCACAGGGCAGCTCCGCAAACCTTCTTGCTGCACTGCCCTGCATCAAAAGAAAAGGACAGGAATGTGCCATATCTATAAGACATGCAAAAACAACAGATGATGGATGGAATGCAGAACAAATCAAACATTTCACCCCCAGTCATAGATCTGGGTTAAAGCCATCAGTTTTCTTGCTTGCCATGCCATTCCAGTTTGGACCCAGCCATAAGCAAATCAGTCTTGACCCTGCTCCCCTTGGGGCACTTCCCTAAGTGGGAAGGGTATACCAAGAGGTGGGTCTCTTGCTCACTGTGTCACTGGATTCAAGCTAGCCTGGCTGATGAAGGGCGATACCCTGAAACCAGTCCCAGGATGCTTGTTTCCAGTCCAGGGAGGACCTGGCCTGGCAGTTCGGGCTAGACTGTTCCCATCGAGAACAGGGTCAAGATTGATTTGCATTTGGCTGGGTTCAAACTGGTGTGGCATGATGAGCAACATAATGATAGATTAAACCCAGATCTGGGACTGGGGGTGAGTGTTTGAAAAGTTTCAACACTCCGTCCATCATCCTTTTGTATTGCTAAAGTTGCACTAAGTACGAAGGGTATGCCCAGACGTGGGTCCCTTGCTCACTGTGCCACTGGATTTGAGCTAGCCTGGCTGATGAAGGGTGATACGTTGAAACCGGGCCCAGGATGCCTGTTTCCAGTCCATGGAGGACCTGTTTGGGCTGGGTTGTTCCATGAGGGACAGGGTCAAGACTGATTTGCATATAGCTGGGTTCAAACTGGGGTGGCATGAAGAGCAAAATAATGATGGATTAAACCCGGATCTGTGACTGGAGGTGAGTGTTTGAAAAGTTTCAACACTCTGTCCATCATCCTTTTGTGTTGCTATATCTATCAAATTTAGCATATTCTTGTTCTCCTTCAAACCACCGGCATACAATTGGTTGCCATGCACTAACCCAGACACACTTGCACATTGGAGCAAGGGTGTCTGCGTTGTAGGATGATTGTCTGTTTTTGTGCAGGAAAGGACACCTTCCTGCACAAAAGTAATCAATCGAGGTGATTTCCTCTGACTGTGTGTGCTGCAGAACAAGCAAAGAAAGAAGAAACAACAAGGAGAAATAATGTTATTTCTCCTCGTTGCCCGTCCCTTATGTCTTCCTTGGGGAGGCATAGGCTTTTAACGCATTACCAGGTTCACAGCATGTTGTAAATCTCGTAATGTGCCAAATGCCATGGGTGTTGGGTGGGAACCCCCACCATGACGCCCATGGCACACCTCCCTATTGCAGTGTGAAGCAACGCAGTGACCTGCGCTGCATTGCCTCAATCCATATCTATGACGCCATGAAAAGCCAAGCAGGGTGGCTTTACATGGCCTTGTAGATATGGCTCTGAAGTGTGCCCGCCTGACTATCTTTAAAAGTGATGTTCCGGTGGCACAAAGAGCTTGTAAAATGCCCCAATGCCTTGATCTGCCCATCCTCCACCTTTTACATGGAGCTTACTGATGCAGATCTATTTGCTGCTGCAGCACAGAAATCCACAGTAATGTTACCATGGACTGACACCATTCTGTGAACTCTTGACAGGTGATCCATCATATTGAAAGTGAAACTATTTGTGCCAAATGCAACGCTATGTTGTTCAGAGAGTGAGGACTAGTTGAAAATGCTATACTTGACATAGGACTTCTTGGAAGCTGCATACTTACACAAAACGTAGCATCACTACATGTACACAGGCTAACTATGCAGAACATTAGGTGAATGAACTCCAAATGTATGCAGCCATTGATTTCTTAAACAGCATTTTAGTATAAAGTCTTGAGCCAAAAGTAGTCCAAACAGAGTCCAGAGACTGAGACCAAACACAGCCCAGAGAATCAGACAATGGTGAGCATTCTGCAGTAAATTTGAGAGGGACAGCTAGACATTACACATAAAAAACTAATCTTGAAAAGTGAATCAGATGAGTGCAAAAGCTAGTGCTGGACTTTGACTGAGTGAGATACACTCACATCCTTCAGTTGTCCTTTTTAAAATTAAATGTGCGTGCAGTGTCATTTTAAGGATCTTGGGAGCCCTGGGCAAAACATAATTTGGGCCCCTGTAAGGAGCAAATTCAAATTTTATTATCGATTTCCTAATTAAAGTTTGCCTGATGTGAAACATTGCCAAATGATATCTTAATCTTTAAGAGAGTCTCAGAAAAACAGTTGAAATGTGTCCTGCTTGAACATAAAAAATCCTTAAAATGACACTGTGTAGACAGAGTCCAGGTAGAGGCAGGCAGAGATAATTTTATTCAGAGCGCTTTCACGTTAAGACGTCTCTGTGAAAACGTCCAGAAAAACCTCTATTATATTATTTTCTCTCGGGGTTTTTATATCCATTTCTCTATCTATTAGCCTCAAGATTTTCCTCTCTTCACCTGTCCAAAAGGGGATCTGTCTTTCATGCCCTACAAGAAAACCGTCATTACCTTACTTGCTGAGGTATATAGTCGGCATCTAGAAAATCACTGCTCTCATCAGAAAGAGATCCGAGATCTCGCAATGCCTTCTACCCTCGGCACAGGTTATGTGTGGATTGTCTCCTCGAGACTAGAATGCTAGCCCTTTTTTACACATTAAATAGCCTCATGGGGCTATAGTACTAAAATGTCAAACTAACCCTTCTCTACATCAGCCCTACTACAGTTCTCTGTTTAGAGTAAATTGACACTTTTTAAATTAATTCTCTGTCCATCTTTTAACATTCATTTCCGTCATTTCAACATAATCCTTTGTTAGCCCTCAGTAATTAACCCCTGTACTTAGGTGTTCTGATTAATAAGACCACATTCTAGATCTTAAATATAAAGGCCCATATTTATACTTTTTGACGCAAAACTGCGCTAACGCAGTTTTGCGTCAATTTTTTTTTAGCAACGGCGGCGCCGTCTGGTGTGCGTTAAAAAAAACGACGTACACCAGGCAGCGCCGGTGTAGGGGGATATGGGGCTTGGGCATCAAGAAATGGGGCAAGTCAGGTTGAGGCAATTTTTTCGCCTCAACCCGATTTGCGCCATTTTTTTTCACCCCCAACACCCATAGAAATTACTCCTGTCTTAGCAAAGACAGGAGTCATGCCCCCTTGCCCAATGGCCATGCCCAGGGGACTTCTGTCCCCTGGGCATGGTCATTGGGCATAGTGGCATGTAGGGGGGCACAAATCAGGCCCCCCTATGTCACAAAAAAAATAAAACAAAACACTTACCTGAACTTACCTTAATGTCCCTGGGATGGGTCCCTCCAGCCTTGGGTGTCATCCTGGGGTGGGCAAGGGTGACAGGGGGTGTCCCTGGGGGCATGGGAGGGCACCTCTGGGCTCCTTCAGAGCCCACAGGTCCCTTAACGCCTGCCTTTTGCAGGCGCTAAAAAACGGCGCAAAAGTGGCCGTACGTCATTTTTTTTGACCCGCCCACTCCCGGGCGTTGATTTTGCCCGGGAGTATAAATCCGACTCACATGCCTCGGAGTCGATTTTTTAGACGGGAACGCCTACCTTGCATATAATTAACGCAAAGTAGGTGTCCACGCTAAAAAATGTCGCTAACTCCATGGACTTTGGCGCTAGACGCGTCTAACGCCAAAGTATAAATATGGAGTTAGTTTTGCGTCGGAATTGCGTAAAAAAAAACGACGCAATTCCGGCGCAAACGGAGTATAAATATGCCCCAATATACATTAGTAGATAAAATATTCGTTCCTCCTAGATTTTGCACAATCACCTTGGGCAAAAAACACATTTTGAATTGTCATGGCCAAATATTCATAATTCTTTATCTACATTACATTGTAACCAATGATCCACAATCTTTACTGTATATAATCACATCTCTCATTTTTATTCGCTTTATCATAATTAGCCACTTTGTATGATCCTCATTATGATGAAGTTCTAAAAAATATTTTTCCATAGGTGCTGTCACTCGTTAATTCCTAATAGCAGATCTAAGGTCAATGATTCTTGACCTTACTTCTCTTGTGGTCATTCCTACATATAGTTTTTGACACGGGCACAATCCTATATAAATTAAACACTTTGATTTACAGTTTGTGTGCATTGTCAAGAATCTTTTAAAGCCATTATATTCAAATACCTTGGTTTCTACGGTGAACCCTTAAAAGGCACCTCCTTGATGAAATAGAGTTTTGCATTTTATGTTCTATGGGATATGTATATGCCGGTTTGTTTCTCAACAAACAAGCCTTCCTATAGGTGAACAATGGTTTTTCAGTCTGGTTGCTTTCCCTGCATGTATTATTTACTTATTCTTAATTATAAAGTTCCCCACATAATTACTCATGTGGTAATATCTAAACACCACTATAATTCTGTCCATCATGTTTTCCTCCTTCGCTTAAAGCTGACATGGCCTCCACTTGCAAAGCAGCCTCTCCAGTGACAAGCCTGCTGTTACAGAAGGTTAGAACACTAAGGTGGCATTGAAAAAGTCATGAAAAATTCTCAACTGAGATTCTGTGAGTCAAACGTACATGCAGTGTGCCCAGTTCTAAACAGTTACTAGTATGTGATTAGGAGGTAAAATGTGTTATTTCCCTAGTACTGAAATGTGTCTCTTTGAATTAATAAATCAGAAAAAAACTGAAATTGTACTGCAGTGTGGTTACATGTACAAATAATTAAGTAAACACCTATCTTTCTAATGTTTTAGTGTTGTCAGCAGGTAATTTCTTATTGACTCCTAATTGCAGCTTTTTTTTTTAAACCGACCAATCTTCAAGGATGTCAGATAGGCATTTATGTTTTTGAAATATGACAAACTTATCAGTTCATGTATTTCCATGGTTTTACTCAATGATTTGATGTACTGAGCTGAAAAGGAGGCGTATTAGCCTGTGCTAATGTGTCTTAGGGCAGGAGTGCTGTGACAATGATAGGAATATCTAGGACTGCTTGAGAAACAAGCATTTGTAATGCAATGGGACTCGCATTTGCTCGAGTTAGAGCTATTAGCGTTGTAAATTCCTAACTGGACTTATCTTGTCACATAAATTGAAAATGAAAATGAAAAGTAAAATAGTTAACAGAAGCAAGTCAATTCAAAGTGTTACTGCGCCATAAGCGTGAGCGCAAGAGTTATTGGCTCCCTGCATGAATGTCTAGAAAGGATTGGGGCTGGAATGAAAGGCAAACCGAAACCATCACACGCTGAAACAGAAGGAAGCGTGACCTAGTGTGATGGCCAACAAAAATGTTCACTCAGTGAAATCACCAGCGAGAGAACTCAGCACACAAAGGAGGGACATTTCACAAAAGGCACCAATAAAAATGAAGCATATAAGACAAGCATAACAAACAATGAATAGCAAGAGTGGGTATGGTTAAAAGCCCACAGACAGATTATAACAGGCCAGAGCGCTTGTGCGCTGGACCCTGAAAAGCTCTATGATGTGGCCAGAGCTGACTAAACTATTTGGTAAACTTTTAGCCAAGATGCGGTAAAAAATGGCCATAACATTGGCAGGGGCATTATCTCAGATAGGCGATACCTACTGGTTTCGCCAATTAATGTTAAGTAATTAATGCTGTTTTGAAAAATGGCTTCAGGAAGGCAGACCCTTCTCATGTGTAATTATGAAAAGGAGGGTGGGGTATTTATTTATATACCATTGACTAACCCTGACGAGGCGTTGAATGAAAAGGGAATGTTAATTGAATTGCATCAAATGCATTTCATTGCTACATCATTTAGTCGACTCTGCCAACTAATATGGGCTGACACTGCCACATAGCTTTAGTGCCCTGATAAATTCCGGTTCTCACAGCACCCTTGCCTAAGAACAGATCTTGTCAGCATTAAAGGCCCTGGTGATAACTATGCTGAAGACACAGGACTCTGAACCTCCTCAAAGCCCCAGCGCAGCACTCAAGCCGCCCTTCCCACTCCATTGTGTCATGGGGGCTGGGGAGAGAAAAGACGATTGGATTCTTGAAGGGGTGAAATTGGTGAAGTCACATCACCCGAAGTCAGATGACGTAACTCATGCAAATGGGACTCTAACACAGATTCTTAAGATTTTCTTTAAAGAACACATAAATTGCTTACATAAAGCATAAGGGCTGTTGATAGGTGAACAAAGGCCACTTGTCACATGATATAGGACCACATGTCAGCTGTACATGCACTATACATTCAGAGAGACTAGCTTATTTGCCGAAAACTTGGCATTGTGGGGTTTGGAGTTGGTCCTTAGGTATCAGGATGACAAGTGTTGTGTGAATATTGGACAAATTACCCCATGTTGTGAGTGACACGCTATGCCCACAATCCTAGGCATGCTTGTGCTTTTGGGATTAAACATACAGTGGCAAAACATGAAATGACACATCCCAGAATGCAAAATGTTGTTTGCTGAAAAGCCAGTACTGGATGAAAGTGTCACACGTAAAATGGGTCAACTCGGTGACTATATTTTCAGCAAGAGCTATGACCAGGGCCACTGCAATATTGCAGTTGCGCGGCTGTGGTGTTTTTTGCATAATTATGAATTTACAGCATGTGCCACATAATCTATTATCTTCTGTATAATCTGCAGATTTACACAAAAAATATTTCTAGCTCAAATGGTTCAAAAGTTACTAAAAACGCAGCAACACGTGTTGCCGGGCAGTGGAGGGCCCTTTGCAAAGGTTGACTTGTCATCTTTCTGTGGCTTATTTCAGTGTCAAAGTGGTATTAATGAGGTGCAACCCACACCCAGACTGTGTTACCAATTTCAAAAATGCCGAAATGATGAAGGAACAATATTACAACATGTGCTGCATTTTGCTGAGTAATTTGCCTTTTCTTGATGCATAATTTACTCAACCCTGACGCATAATGTGGCCCTCCACTGCTGCATAATTCCAGTGACACTAGCTATGACTAGCTGGCAAGTGGCAGAGGGCAGTGTTTCGCTGGATGCTGAAAACAGTTCATATGGCAATGGTTAGTTTTGGGATTTCTAGACATAAGTTATAAAAATTATTTTTTCTGGTGAGTCCAAGTTACCAAGGACGCAATGCTCAAGTTGTGAGCTTTTCTTCCACAAATCATCGATTTTCTGGTGTTTTTGGTCCAGTGAGTGAATGAAGTAAACCCGGAACTATAGGTCTTAAAATACATTGTTGTTAAACACCCAGAAGTAGAAGATGCGTCCTTTTCGATGCCCAGCATCTGATAACCTTAGTCACAACTACAACTGATTTTGCTGTTTTTAGATTATCTGAAAGACTCACCTCGCCACGATTGGAATTGTCTGTATAACGCACCTGGACTGGACTAGTTGAAGTCCTTGAATTTCTGAAGGGCTCTAAAACAAGCCATAGCACATACTTAATATGTGGAGCACCCCCCCTCCCCCGCCCCTGCTCTTCCTTTCGCCCTTGCATCCTGCCCAGGGCTTCCACAGGCAGGAGCAGGAAAGACCAACAAGGACTGGTAATTCCGGGCTCTGTGCAGGCCCTCAAAAGCTCCAAGTTCCCCCAGGGGTACTTCCACTGCACCCTAAGATGTTAATGTTTCTTCTTGGAAAAATAAAAACAGTAAAAGGCACAAAAAGTCACAATAAGGCCTATCTCCCCCGCTTCGACAGCCCGCCCAAATCACCCCGTTCTAAGGCAGCAAAAATCCACCAACCATGAGATCAGGCAAAACACGAGGCAGTACTATCAACCGTCCTGCAAAACAAGGAAAAAGAAAAAGGAAAGGAGACCTGACTCTGGACGAAGCAACCCCAAAAAGGAGAACAAACAGCTAACAGGATCTCCCCCTCCCACGCAGGAGGCATAATCTAACAATTGGAACATGCAGGGGAGGCAACCATAATGCCAGGATGGAAGAAATGATCTGGGAAGAGCCCGGCTTTTGAAAATCAGTGACCCTGCCGGAGGGGGCTCCAGAGCCCACAGTCTACCCCAAGCATCGTAAGATAACCTATTACTTCACTACCACAGGAGCCTACGCCGCCAGAAAAAGTATTGAATCCCTGGCTCAAACCCAAACAAGTTTTGGGGAAATAACCTCATCCAGCCAAGACCGGTAACCGCAAGGAAGCAATGAAAAGAAACTCAGAATGAAGTCACCTCCCCCCCCCTCCCTATCGCCAATAGTAGTGATTTGAGAAAATCACCCCATGAAAATAGCCGCATCAAGTACTGACCAGGAAGACACAATACCACCCACTCCTACACCAGGACCCCACTACAATCTTAGGCGAAACTCAATCATATGCAATAAATCACTAGATGCCTCTAAGTACCAATGGACTTCTAGTCCAGCCAAGCTACCCATCCTGGACTCAGAACTGGTAGCAATCACAGAACATTTAGAACAAGAATCTCAGGAAGGTGACCCATTCTGCCAAAGCCCAAAACTCCACTCATTTCCAACGTACGAAGGTGAAAAAGAAGAACAGGACCTCTGGGATAAGGAACAGGTCCTCACAAGCAGACCAGCAAAGACAGAAACAGGGACAGCCGTACAGAAAGTCCCACACAAAATAACAACAAATAAAGTATTATTAAGTGGTAACCAAGAGCCCGACTTAAAGACACCAGCCCAAGTGGCAGTCAGGTCAGAAGAAATGTGGGCCGCAATCCTAAATTCAATGCAAGCAACGGTCTTGGCACTTCAATTTCACTAAAATAAAATGGACATTCAAGTTGACTTGCTAAATACCCTGGCAGTATTTGTCTCTGGGATTGACAATAAATTGGAAAAATTAAACGCACTTATAACAAGGGCGCAAGTCAATCACTCTAATGATTTTACAATTTGTTCCTGTAAGGAGGTAGTTGAAAAGATATCCCAACTACCGCAAATCCTAGAGGGAATACTCCAAGAAATCTGCTACACCCGGAAGGATGAAGATACTTGCACTAAACCACTCACCACCAAGCTAAAATCTACTCAGAGGGAGCTGAAACAAGAGGAGAAGCAGCCCGATTCCTCTCTAGCACCTGTTTCATCAACCACAAGCAAGGAGAGAAAATCGTCTGACAGTCGCCAACTTGCAAGTTCTAGTATGGAACCCATGGAGAATCATCCTCCGCTATAGTCCATCAATAAGACCGGGAACCCTGAGCCTCCCACAACCCGGATCCTATCAAAAAGAGAACGAAAGCGGGCAGGGAAGGAAGTCCGCACAATAACATCATACAATTGCCATAAAAAGCACTGATACCAGCCTAAAGGAATCACCTAAGGACCATGCAACGTCAAATGGAGGGTACAATAAAGACATTACTGCCCACGTAAGTACAAGCTCCAATGCAATAGTAGATGTGATAACAATCCCCTGCTCAGCAGACAACACCCAGTCAACAATGTCCCCCAGAGGTCACCGGCAGCAATTGGCTCAACAACAAACTTAAGACCAAGCCCCACAAGGAGCCACCAGAGTATAAAACCAAAAGCCATCACGCCTGCACTGCACCCCCAACTAACATGGGCCACTGTGGGCCGCAAGGGACACAAACCTGTTACTGGTCAGTGGGAAGACGGTTATAGGGAACAAAACCAGCATATAGAGCAACATCAGCCACTTATATCAGACATGAATGCCCAGTAGTTCACTCGCCAGTTATTGTGGATTCCAGAATACACCTCCAGGTCCCCCACAGATATTCTCAATCGCTCTTTTATTCTAAGAATCATAAAAGCCCTACCGGATCTTCAGTCTGTAGCCTCAGAGGATCTTGCAGCAAACAAATTCATCCAAGCAAGAGGCAACCAACACACGGACCCAACACTCACCATCTTCTCTTCACCAGATATCCCAAAGCGGATCATGAAAAGAAAGGACCTATTGAAAGCTGGGGCATTGAGGTGACCATCTACAAAAAAGAGCACGATCCAACTCTGCTGCTAGCTTCACAATCCCTGGGAAATCCCAAAGGTACATGGTCAGTTTTGAAAGGAGTACATCAAGCCAGAAGGCCCATTGAAGAAAAGTCCAGTGAGAAATGCCCACCTAAGCACCCGCTGGCAGTCCAAATATGGAGACAAGAAGGGAGGGAAAGAGTGGTTTTGGGTCAACAAATGTATGCAGAAAGGAAATGGGCAGCGACGAACTTACCACCAAGACTGATGGGCAAAAAATGTATAGGTAAGGATCAACCCGCAAACGGCATATTATCCATTTGCTCTTGGAACGTCGGTGGCCTACGGGCAAAACTGGAGGATCCTGCAGTAATCAATTTTTTCAGTACCTTCGACATTTTACTCCTACAGGAATCCTGGGCAATGGAATCAATACCGATAATCGGATTCTTGGAATATCTTAGCCCATCAACAAAAACCAGTAGGCCCGGAAGGCCGAAGGGAGGCCTAGCCACCTACATTAGTACGAGCCTTTTGGTAAAAATCTCTGAGCATAAGGAGGAAGACCAACCCTTTCAATTACTCCGGCTGGACAATTGGGGGAAAACTACACAGGAACCATTGATTCTGGTTAACATATACATCAATCCAAAAAATAAAAAAATTGAAGCAAACAAATTGCTAACGCAACTGTTATGGATAAAAAGCACAGTAAAATGGGCATTCTGGCTAATGTCGGGCGACTTCAATCTTGGCTTATTCCACAACCCCAGTGAGGACCACATTCAAACAGTGGCAAGAATGCCCCCCCAAACCCTCCCAAACAAATGCAGGAAAGATAAAATCTTATTATACGCACCTGTGAATCAGTAGGCCTCTTCGTGCTAAACGGACGGAAGTGCCCCGATATTCCACCAGCATGGACAAGATTCTCCGGGAAATCGGTTTCCTATCTAGATTACACCCTGGTGTCCCCTGCTCTATATAAGTTAGTAAACACCTTTACCATCATGGACCGCACGGAAAGTGATCATAAGCCACAGGTATTCGGGATCTGTGCATCACCATCCGGAGAAAGCGGTAGTCTTAACCGGGGCAATTGGGCACCGAAAACCTAAAGCGACTCAAATGGTCCTCTGACACCATTGAAAGCCAGGCAGATGAGGCCCTTCAAAAGCTAGAGTCAATGGCCACAAGTGGGTCAAAGCTGACAACAGTTTGGGAGTCTTTTGCCACCGACCTCGTAAAAAAAGATTCCTTAGAAAACACGAGAAAGGGAGCACCATTGAAACACCTCCAAAGTTCACTCTTACCGCGGCCAGTGCGCAAAAGGAAAGCAGTGGTAGATAAACTGTTAAGGTCACTGCGTAAAAGTCCAGATAATGGATCTATATTGACCGCGTTGAAAGAGCAAAGGAAATGGTACAAAAGGGATCTATGGACCTTTAGAAAAGGCCAACAGGAGGCCCTGTGGGCCAAACTACATTTTGCGATCAAAACATCTGACTCCAAAAGATTTTGGAAAACCATCAACACAATAGACAATGGCGCAAAAGCAGGCAATAATGCAAATATAGCAGAGGAAGTATGGGTATCCCATTTAAAGTCCCATCTAAAAGAACTGCCCATCGAAGAAGGCCCTCAAATTCAGGGGCATAAGATTGGCTGGGAATCCAACATCCCCGATCCTTTGAAATTTACGGCACCAGAACTGATAAAAATCATTGGAAAGTCACGAACGGACTGTGCCCCCAGCCCTAATGGCTTACCCAAAGCATTATTCAAACAAGAAACGGAAAGATGGGCCAATTTCCTGGCTGCAATGTTCAACGATGTGCTCACAACAGGCAACATCCCGGCATCTTGGAAAGGCTCAATAATCCACCCCATATATAAGGGTGGGAGCGTGCTCTCCCCTACAAACTAATCAGTCTTTAAGACGTTTACCTCAAGTACTTTTCCTGCTGTGTGCTTACTCACCTAGAAGCCTGGATCAAAGATAACAACATTTTACCCCTTAACCAAACCGGCTTCACTAAGCACCAAGGAACATTAACAAACCTTATGGGGCTAGGTCTGATCATAAATAGAGCAAAAGCAAACGGGACTCCAACCTATTTATTTTTTGTGGACTTCAAAGCTGCTTTTGACTGTGTCTCCCGGCAAATTGTGGGCTAAATTACTACTGTGGGGGATGCCGCATTCTATTTTAAACGCCATCAAAATGATATACTCTGATACTTGGGTGAAGGTGAAATTGGGGGAAGGATCTCACCTATCCAGTGTGGTCAAAACAACAGTGGGTGTGAAGCAAGTCTGTGTATTTGCCCCAACACTGTTCAACCTGTACATAGCAGATATCCCCACTAAGTTAAATGGTCATTCCTCCCACTCTCCCTCACTGGGCGGTCAACAAATATCCAATCTGCTATATGCAGACGACCTACTACTAATCAGCAATTCCAGAATAGGCATGCAAAAATTGTTAAAGGCATTAGAAGAATGCTCAGGATCTAATGATTTAGGAATCAATCATAAAAAGTCTAAAATGATTATCTTAAACCGCAGGCCAACCAGCCGAGGTAAATGGCATATGAATGGGAAAACCCTACAGGAAGTAACATCATATAGATACCTAGGATTTGTGGTGGACGCCAGAGGTAATTACTCACCACAAAAAGAAGCAATAAAAAGTAAGACGCAGGCCCTCACTTACAGCTGTAATGAGAGCGAAACTACTTCCGACTATCACCTATGGGACCGAAATAATGAGGGGGATGGAAGTAGGGCTGCTGGATAAGCCTCTGACAAAAACATATAAGCGCATTTTTTGGCTCTATGGGCGGGCCTCGCCAGCCCATGTCAGACTGGAATTCATGGTGGTCAAACAGTCATTAGCCCGACCCGCGGCATACATTAAATGCTGCTACAAACTGAGCTGTGCATTAAAAGGGTCCTTAGCCTATCTAGTCTGGCAGGAAATTATCCTAGAAAGAGGGAGCTTCAACTACATAAGGCATCTAGAAAAAAGTAAGAGTCTTTTGAACTTAGATGAGGTATGGGATCGGTCTCTACCCATCCCCGCGTTCAATAAAGCCGTGAATAAAGCAAGCAAACTACAGAGCTGGCTAGAAGATAGGGACTTGCTGACCAAAAGGGAACATAGTTGGTTGATCCTTAACTCCAACAAAACATTTAAAGAATCACTACTTATGGCTGGCTCCTACTCACGGAAAATAAAGCATTCCTTTCTCAGACTTAGGCTGGGTGAAGTCCCAACATAAGACCTCTTGCCAAAATGTAAAAAGGAGCGGCAAGTAGGCCCCCAGGAGTGCTGTCTCTGTCATCTAGCAGAAGAAAACTTGGTGCATGTGGTCTGCATTTGTCCAGCGTTGGCGGTTGAAAGGAGACTCTTGTGGAAAAAAGAACTAAACAGTTTAAGAATTAGATCCTGCAGACAAGCACTAATTGCAGCTTTTAATCCTCGAAACACAATACTGAACATTAGGCTGGTTCAATTTTTGGAAATTTTCTCTCTCAAAATCACAGCCTCTCGAAATAACCAAGCCATAGGGAGGGTAGAAACGATAGCAAAATCCCTACAGCCCACTCGGAATATTTAAAAGAAGGGAAGGCTTCGAGGTAGTTAATTCGGGTTGTTGAGCAGGTTGGTAATAAACTCTGGTACTAACAATTAGACTTAAGTAGGGGCAAACATAATCAACAGAAGATCTCTCCCCAATTTGTTCAATTTTTTAAAAATGTCTCATTGGTCTATTTCTATTCTCTTCTACATTTCAATGTGGAAGAAAATGTTCATATATAATATCATTTAAACACAGGCCCTTTTAAGCTATATTTGCTTTATCTATACTAAGTCTGTTTTGTTGCCCTATCAATATTAATGTCATATAGCATTAGTAAGTTCTTTAAAAAAAAAAAAACTAATTTTACGTGGAATGAAATTTTATATATTTTTTCATTAAGATCTGTAATTGTCTTATTGCACTAATATTGCTCTGTTAAACTTTTATGTGGAAGGAAAAGTTTTATGGTTTTAATTAACTAATAAACTTGTGTGTTATTCATTCAAGCCAGAGCACATACTTAAGATCCTTTCTTCTGCAGTATACTATAAGGACCAGTGCTTTAAATGGAAAAATAGAAGTGCAGGTACTCTGTATCAGAGTACCTGCTTGTTTCTGAGAAGTGCTGGTACTCTCCAATTAAAAGTATTACGTTTTTCTTGAGATATGCCGGTACTCTCCCTCTCAAAATAAAAAAGTGCTGGTACTCAGTACCGGAGAGTACCGGCCCATTTAAAGCACTGATAAGGACAGGATAACGCACAGGCACACAGCTGCAAAAAGTGCGCTGCCCCTCTTCCCACGCATGATCCGGTGCAATCAGGGGCATAGCTCGCTCCCTAAATCTAGGGGGGTGAGCTTTAAATTTCACAAACATTCAGGCTGGCATAAAATGTAAAAATTCATTATAGGACAAGCAGGGGGCATGAGAGGTCTAAAGGGGCAGTGGAAACAGAGAGGACTGTGGATTGGTAGGAGTACTAAGTGAGAGAAAGTACATTATTTTGTGAAATGACCAAAACTTTTTAAGGCTTTCCAAACAGAGAGAGGGCAAAATTGTGTCCATTTTAGTCTGTGCATGTAAACATTCCTGGTGAACTCTGACAGACACCTTACCATACCCCAATGAAAGCAGCTGCCCCCAATTACTGATCATAAAATACACTTATTAGGGGTGTAAGACCCCACACGCCCCTCATGAACCTACGCCCTGGATGCAAACTATACATAAAACACCTTGTGCTCAGAACACACACCAATCAATACAGTCACAGCGCCAGGTGATCGATAAGTTGTGTTGACTCCTGTTTACCTCGTGTTTAGTCCTCGGTTGCCCTCACTCCAGCCCGTCTGCTGCTGTGACACACACAGGACACCGAAGTCAGCTGTCTGGCTTTGTCACAGTATACTGTGCATGCCTTTCCCTGGCAGCCACAGCCTTCCTCCCACATCTCCCCCTCCACATATTCCCTGAAATCACCTCCCCACTCAGAGCTGAGAGCCTATATGTAAACCCTGGGAGTTGTAGGCAATGACAGGTACAAAACAGGTACCATGATCAGGAGAAACGCTGGACTGCAACAGATGGATATAATGTAGACTAGAGGCGTGCACACCCATATCACGTTAAAAGTCGTTAACCACTCTAGATGAAATACCAGATTGCTACGTGGTGTGTCTGACCAAGGGTTTATGGTGTTAAGTTAAACTACAAGTCCCAGAATGCAACTTGTTACCTGAAAAGCAGAACTAGCTAAACCTGTGAGTTATGACCTTGAAGTAACTATAAATCCCAGAATGCAACTTGTTACCTAAAAAGCATAACTGGCTAAACGTGTGAGTTAGGACCTGGGTCTAACTTGTAGCTATGCCAACCTCACCATATAACTCCATGTCACTTTAATTTTACGGAAACTAGTTGGAATTACACTCTCAGAAACAATGATTTGTAAAAGGAAAAACCAGGATTGGAAAAACAATCGGGCGTTGTTTTATTTACCCCCAACCTTGCCCACTCCACCTCATCGCAAGGCATGTCAGCCTTTCACTGTTATCTTTCCAGTGGCCCTGGAGTCGGGTCTGCCATCTCCAGTCAGGCCTTGTGTCTGAGACCATGGGTGGCCAAATGACATGGGAGGCTGGGGGTGGGAGGATCATGGGTGACCCTTAGCTATAAAGATGAAAGTGGCATGATCTGCTTGTGAACAAAGTAATGCAAATGACTCTAGGTGCAGAAGGTATCCATTCACCAGGTGGTTTTAGGGGGATTGTCTTGTGTCCGTGAGTAACCTTAACTGGGGAGTCTTTTGGCTACCCCTGCCAACCATGCATCTAAGGGATCTAGGACCCGGGTCCGAATCAGAGCAAATCTCACTTTAACAAAAAAAAAAATCAGCCCTTCCGAAACAGCAACAGCAGATGGGTGCAGAAGAGCCGGAATGTCAAGCAAACACACAGGCCCTTGTTGTTAACTGTTGACATAAAGTTGTCCTGACAAATGTGTATAGCACGGTGGTACCTTATCCATAATTCACAATGCAAAATCAACCTCACTTGTGCAGCGAGGAGTGGGAAGAAGAAATTACCAGGATGGTCGGAAGCCTTAAAACAATGGGAGGAGGGTGGACGAATTTGGGTAACTGGTTTGGAAAATGCATTATTAATACCCACAAAACCCTGCCCTCCGTTTATTTTTTTGGAGCATCGCGGTCAGTGCTTAATTTGTAAATAAAAAGGTGCCGGTGCCCAAAGACCTCCTTTTAAACACGTGGCTGCTGCAATTAAATGTGCGAACACGGAGAACTGCGGCAGTGTACTCCTGAAGCCATCTCGGGCCTCTTAATCCATATAAAGCCACTCCCTGCCCCTTCTCCTCACTCTTGCCGCTTTCTACTTTCTCCCTTTGTGAGGCCTTTTCGTTTTTCCCTTCCTCCGTCTGTCCCATTTGTGTCTTTTGCTCGCAGCAAATGCTTGAGGCCGAAGAATAAGCGCCGGCCTTCAAAAATAAGTGCTGGTGCTCAGCACCGGAAACAACAAGCGCAAATTAAACACTGTTCGCGGTATGTACAAATATAATTCTGCAAACGAGGCAAGCTCAACAGTTTACTAACCATGAGCAACCTGCGTGTTTCTGGTGCACAAGAGCCAGGATTTGTGCATTACATTTTCTCTTTTTTTGCGTTTGTGAACTTTATGTCATTTTAACGTAAAATAATTGAATATGAAACAGTCATTTTGACTATAACGTGGTGAAAACATAATATTTAACACTCACTTGATGTAGCACAATCTCTGTGTTATAATATATTTTTTTACCAAATTGCACTAATTTTGACTGCGCAGACTGAGCCAGGGTTCGAGCTAGTGATGGACATGTGGGCTGAATCTGCACGAAAATAAATCGGAATACATTTTGGACATGAGCCAGAGTTGTAAAAATAATCCGATGTCCAGCAGCATGGCGATTACCAAATCATCTGTTCCCGTGCAAGGCAAGCTGCCTCAATGTCTTCATCTCCTCAGAACAAAGCCGGAGCTGCCGAGAAAAGGCAGAGAGTAGATAACTCTTTCATGTATGTGATCTTGGCAGGACCACTAATTGAGCTTTTACAAAAAAACATGACCTGTAGTATCTGACCCAAACATAGGGAAAGAGTTATCCGATTGGCAGATTTAGAAGATAAATTTGCGTATCTTTCAAAGAATAGCTCTGTAAATTCCATGTCTTGTGAAATAAAGATGATTAGGAGGGCGCGCTGCAAGCTCGTCTTCCTTGGCTCAATGACAAGCTCACTAGTGAGGAACTCCACAAACAGCAGTGGCGGAGTAGAAGTTGACTTGAGCACGGCAGTATCCCATTTCCAGGAGCTTGTTCCTTCATCACGGTATTGCCAACTTCCACAGCCAACCGACAGAGCTGCAAATCCAGTCTCATTATTAACTGCAATAAACACAAGGAAGGGGGAGCCAGGCAGCTGAGAGAGGGCACAGAAAGCCCACAAAGTCCAAATGTGACCAAGATAACAGCCTGATGTATAGCCTTGTTTACAGCTAAGCTAAACTCAGAGCTAGAATGCTCTGTAAATGAAAAGGGCTGCTTCCCTGGAAACAAGCAGGAAACAAACCAAAGAAAAAGTCCCCTACAGACAAGGTAAAAGTGTAATTTTACAGTAGTTGGTCCCTGCTCTCACACATAAGGACGGACAAAGAGGCATGACTGACAACTAGCAAGCAAGGATTTTTGAATGATACTTAAACTAGCAAAGGAAATAGCTTTAAGCCCCCAGTGGGTATACCAAAAGTATACACAAGATCAAACGCTTACGCTCGACCTAAAAAGGAAGATTAAGGGGAGGAGTTATTAGGGAAATGACTGCCTCACCGCAGGGTGTTAAGGATCCTAATAGTGAGCAGTCTTTTGCCTGTGACATCTCATCTCTGAAGAACTAGAGGAGGGCTGATTTGTTTTATATACTGTGGAATGCATGTGTCTTTATTCCCCTTTGACAGAAAATCACAGTTTTTCTGTAGTTTGTGTTTATTATTTAAGAAAAGACATAAGTTACCTCTATTAAATGGAAGGATAATTCTTTTTGAGTATCAAATATGTTAGCTTCGGTTAGCTGTCCACAATCTAGTGACATAGCAAGATTGTTTCACAAATGGCCCAGCACATGAATGTTTATTTGCTTATGACTTAAAAAAGTGGAGGACAAGGAAGACTATTCTCTCTTCATCTGTAGAAGAAAACCTAAATTTGTTATTAAAAAACAAACAAAATTCTCTTGTCTTAAAGGGCTTTCAAGGTTTGCAGGCAGTGTCCCAAACTAGGCACCAGGCACATAAAGTCAATGTCCATTGCAAAAGATTTCTTGCCTGCCGGAATCTTTTCAACTCACGTAAGCTGAGGCTTCTCACATTTCCTGTGTTTCCAGAAGAATATATGAATTTTATGACAAGACCAGAGGCTCCTATTATGCGTTTCTTTTCTTGTTTTAATAAACACAGCAGCAGTCAAGAAGAAACTACAAATTCCATAAGGCTAACACAGACAGCCAATGGGATTAAAAACGTAGTACAACATATCTTAACCAATAGAAATACCCCCATGTCATTGTGATGTCACTTGACTGCAAGCAGCCCTCTTTTCTTGCTGCTGCAGTCAAGATAAGTTTACCAATTCTTTCCTCTCATATCGCTCTTTGTAATTTAAACCGTTTGTTTATGAATTTTTATATAACTGTTGGTTCTATAATATCGTGTTGTTGGCAAGTTGGCGCATATGCTATATTGCGCTCTTTCCTCGCTCTCGCGTAAATTTTTTCTGGCTTCAGGTAGCAACGGCGGTTGCTCCTGAGCCGAAAAGCCAAACAGTTCAGTGCGCACTGCGTGCGCGGCGTCTTCAGCGCGTCTCCCTTGCATTAGGAAATAACCGTTATTCGTTTTTCCTGACGCAAGGAGTGCTTTTCAAATAGGCGCGCTTTGCCCACCTTCTGGCCTCATTTTCTCCTCGTCGACCGGCTGTGCTCAACGACGCTTGCCAGCGACTGTATCCTTTTCAGCCAGCAACTCGTAAGGCTCCTGCCAAGGAGTATAACAATATGGCTCCTAGACCCTCTCTGAAACGAAAATCTAAACAACTTAATGTATCTCTTCCTATTCCCATGGCCTCCACTCCAGATACTGATGAGGACATTCCAGATGCTGATTCAGACTACTATGTCTCTGACAAAGATGATAATGATTCTTTTTCTGCTCCCCCTCCAAAGAAACCTAAGGTTCCCTCTGTTTCCCCTCCTCTTTTCAATGCAGAAAGCTTTCCCATGTTCGATCCCTCCAACATACTCCATCCCAATTTGACGGAATGGTTCCCAGCTGACCATATGGGTCGTTATGTGGCTCAGAAATTATTCTCACCCCTAGACAAACAAACTAGAGCCAAGTTGAAGTTGGAATGCCCACGTCCGGTGCTTCTGCATAAGGCTACTACTACTCCATCCATTGACCAGCAGATGTTAACCTTTTTTACCAAACAGGGCAAGGACCCTTGTAAATGAGTGGATAAAGCGTGGTCGTCCTGCCAGCACAAGTTGTTGGACGTTATTGGCCCGCTTACAAGGATCTTTGATATGGTTGAGACGGCTAGGTTGGATGGTACTTTTTTAGACCCAGAGGAACTATCCTTGTGGGTCCAACATGGTTTTTGTCTATTAGGGAATGCTAATTCCTCTCTTATTCATGAGAGGCGGAAGGGCCTCCTTATCAAATTAGACCCTAAACTAATTAATTTGGCAACTGTACAACCTCCGATCCACACGGAGGGACAACTTTTTGGGGAGTCTTTCATAAAGGACCACAGCAAATAAGTAGCCACATTCACCTCTTTGGATAAAGCACAACAGTCCATGAGGAAAATGTTCAACCAACGGGTTTTTGCCAGGGCCGGTAGAGGCAGGGGCCGCTTTACCGGCCACGGTTCTACCAATCAGGGCTCCAGAGGTTACTACAGTTCCTATCAGCAAGACCTCAGACCACAATTCTACCCCCAGCATGGCAGAGGTTACCGTTCCAGGTCCTTCAGACATTCTAGAGCCTCGAACCCAACAGGTAAGCCCTCAAGTTGGTTTCTTTCCGACAGGGGGTCATATCTTCCATTTTCTTTCAAATTGGTGAACAATTACCACAGATGTGTGGGTTCTAGACACTGTACAGGGTTACAAAATAGAGCTTTATTCTACTCCGGTGCAAACATTTTTCACTCCCTCTCCCTATTTTTCTGCAAAAATGGACCATCTGATATCTCTCGAGGTAAACTCTCTCTTACAAAAACAAGCAATTTCAATCACTCAACCTCATCCTTTGGGCTTTACCAGTCCAATTTTTCTAGTTCAAAAGAAGAACAAGAAGATGCGTCCGGTCATCAATCTAAAACATTTCAATTGGTTTGTGGTATACGGACATTTCAAAATGGAGACAATTCTTCACCTCAGAGATATACTTGACTGGATGGTCAGACTGGATCTACAGGACGCTTATTTAGTGGTTCCTGTACATCCAGAGTTCAGAAAATTTCTTCAGTTCTAATGGTTGGACCAAATGTATCACTTTACCTCTCTGCCCTTCGGTCTATCGTATGCCCCTTGGTGCTTCACCAAGCTCTTGAAGCCCGTAGTTGCTTTTCTAAGGGCTCAGGGCATAAGGCTCTTAATTTACTTGACGATATCCTCATTTTAAGTCAGTCTCCTCAAACTCTTCTACTCCACTTACAAACGGCCTGCTCTCTTTTAGAAGATTTAGGTTTCATAATAAACAGAGAAAAATCTCTCCTAACACCCTCTCAAATCATAGAATTCTTGGGATTCCAGATCAATTCCATTTCGGCTACCCTTCTTCTACTTACGACAAAAATAAAATCCATAAAGTCAGAAATCCTACAAATTCTTCTCAGCTCTCTCATCTCTCTCAGGACATTAGCTCGAATAGTAGGCCTGCTTTCCTCTTCTATCCAGGCAATCTTTCCAGGTCCCCTTCATTACCACTCACTTCAAAGACTGAAGATTCAACACTTGAGGAAGGGGCTATCGTATTCCGACCTCGTTCCTTTAGACGTGAAGTCTCGCACGGAGCTTCAGTGGTGGATAGACCATTTAGACGCTTGGAACGGAAAAAGTATATTTCCATCAGCCCCAGATCTTGTGTTAGAATCCGATGCAAGTCGTCTAGGTTGGGGGGCCCAGTGTGGTCCCATCTCAACTGGAGGTACATGGTCAACCGAGGAGTCCAAATTGCACATCAATTGTTTAGAGATGCTTGGCGGCTCCTTTGCAATCAGAAGCCTGGCAAAACACAAAGTTCATTGTGCAATCCTTCTCAGAATGGACAATATCTCCACAGTCAGATACATAAATCATCTTGGGGGTACAAAATCTAAACCTCTGGCGGATTTAGCCAAGAGTTTTTTGGAGTTTTGCCTTTCAAACCATCTTTCGGTTCATGCAGAGTACCTTCCAGGAGTTCTCAATTCAGTGGCAGACTGGCATTCTCGTCATCTTTGAGACTCCAGCGATTGGAGACTTCACCCTTCAGTTTTCCACAAGATACAATCATTATGGGGTCCGCTCTCCATAAACCTATTTGCATCCCGACTGAACATACAGCTTCCTCAATTTTACAGCTGGCATCCAGATCCCTTAGCCTTGGCATCAGATGCTTTCTTACAAGATTGGTCTCATTCCCTCAATTACGCCTTTCCCCCTTTTATCATGATCAACAGGGTCCTAGCACAAGCCAGATGTCAGCATGCCTCTCTCATTCTCATAGTCCCATTTTGGCAATCCCAGGTATGGTTCCCTATCCTGCTGGAACTCTTGGTGGATTTTCCCTTGCTAATTCCGTCCTTCCCAGACTTACTGCTAGACCCTCTTCATCGTCCTCACCCCCTCATTGTGGACAATATCCTCACTCTATCCGCCTGGAAGATCTCAGGAATTCCCAATCTCCCCCTGTCATTTCGTCAGAGGCTTCCCAATACATCTCAAATTCCTGGGCCCCTGACACCAAGAAATCCTACAAGGCAGCCTGGTCTTTATGGGACGGCTGGTGTTTGGGAAGGCATGTTGATCCCTTTTCAGCAGATGTAATTTTTGTAGTCAATTTCTTTGCTGCAGAAGCCAGTAAAGTTAAAGCATTCCGCACTATCAACCTTTATAGGTCAGCTATTTCTTCTAATCATACCCATGTCAATGGAAAACCAGAAGGCGAACATCCGCTGGTATGCCGATTACTAAAGGGAGTAACATTTTCCAAACCTCCTCTACCAAAGTATAATCAATTGTGGGACGTTAACGTTGTTTTAAAATATTTGATTTCTTTGCCAGCCAATCCAATTTTATCACTAAAAATGTTATCTGCTAAATTAACAATGTTATTATGTTTAGTTTCCATTAACCGTTTATCGGATGTAAAAGCATTGGACATCTCCAACCAGCAATTCACTCCTTCGGGGGTGCTGTTCTCGGTTGTACGACGTACCAAGACCAACATATTATCAGTTTTTTATCCTTATTTCCCGCAACATCCGAAATTATGTGTAGGCCAATATCTCAAAGTTTATGAGCAAAAAACTGCAGATTTCAGAACATCCTCCCAACTTCTTATCTCTTTCAGGAAACCCTATAACCCGGTCTTGTCTGCTACTTTAGCTCGTTGGGTTACATGGATTATGTCTTTAGCGGGTATTGATATTTCCAGATTTGGAGCTCATTCTTCCAGGGGGGGCTAAGGCTTCCAAAGCCTTCTGGGCAGGCTCCTGTTTAGAGGATATCTGCAGACTGGTCTAATGATAATACCTTTAGAGTTTTTTATTGCAAACCTGTTGATAATGTTTCATTGAATGTAATCAATATGCTTTAAACTCGCATAATAGGAGCCTCCGTTCTTGTCATGAAATGTGATTTTCCTAGTTTATGACGGAAAGTCTTAGTTTTATTAAAGACACGGAGGCGAGTATTATCCCACCTCTGGTATAAACATTGTTTTTCTCCGTCCCTTTCTTCCAGCGCCAGTTCCGGCCACTCAACCAGGGTCCTAGTTGGACCTCCTCGTATCATTTGGATTCTCCGCTTACTTCAAGTTCGGGATCGTATCCTCCTGATTTAATGGAACACTCCTTCCTTTGTAGGATTTTGGACTTTTGTTCTGACATGTTTGCTTTTCTTATGGCATTGTTTATTCTTTGTTCTCTATTCCCGTTATTCTTCAATAATTGACTTTATTCGCAAGAAAAGAGGGCTGCTTGCAGTCAAGTGACATCACAATGGCATGGGGGTATTTCCATTGGGTAAGATATGTTGTACTACGTTTTTAAACCCATTGGCTGTCTGTGTTAGCCTTATGGGATTTGTAGTTTCTTCTTGACTGCTGCTGTGTTTATTAAAGCGAGAAAAGAAAAGCATAATACTCGCCTCCGATCTTTAATAAAATTAAGACTTTCCGTCATAAACTAGGAAAATCTACATTGTGTAGGATGATCACTTTACTGCAAGTACCCAAGTCTTCAATTGGACTGCGGCCAGAACTGAGGCATAAACTAGAACAATACAGATTGTCATTCTCTGTTGGGAAACTACTAGACTCTTTTCTACAAGGACAGAGGGTTACTGAAGTCCTTTTCATGTGGATTTGGCAGTAATTGGTTGAGAGGATAAACTGCAAGCCCAACAGTACTCCTTGCTTACTAATGAATATCAAAAGTAAGTCAGGTATGCCCCAGTGCTAGTCCTGAATTCCACGAGTAATACAACAGTCAGTCAAAGGAAATAGTAAGAAAGGAATGTTGACGCTTCGGTCTGTGGCACCAGTATATAGTAAATGAGACCATCTTCAGGATAGAATGTTTATAAATGACCCAAAATCTCAAACAACAGTATTAAAGGAGTAGCTGACTAACATCAATCTCAGTACTAATGTGGGTAATACCACTCTTAATTGTGGCCAATTTCAAATAAGCAGCCAAGGAAAGCAGCAGCAGCAGAAACTCCGACCATTGGCTTCCTAGTAGTTAATCAATAGGCTGATGCTAGAGACTGAAAAGTTGACATCATTCCACTACAACTATTATTGGATGACTTAAATGGAATACAATTTCAAGCCTACTGAATATTGATTACCCAAGACTGTTTTTTGAACTGGTTTAGTGAGTGGGTTCTTGTTAGACCTGACAGCCTTAGGGTGGTCACCCCTAACTTTTTGCCTGCTTCCCTCCACTTTTTGGACACTTTCAAGAAACAACCTAGGTTGGTGAATTGGACAGTGGCTTGTCAGAAAGCCATTGACTCGCTGAAGGAAGCCATGTGCACGGCCCCGTGCTCAAGGCTCCTGACTACTCCAAGGAATTTATCGTGCAGACAGACACTTCAGAGCATGGCATAGGGGCGGTCCTAGCACAGCTAAACGAGGAGGGCCTAGACCAACCAGTAGTCTTTATTAGCAGAAGGCTATTACCACGGGAACAGAGGTGGAGTGCTATTGAGAGAGAAGCTTTTGCTGTGGTCTGGGCACTGAAGAAGCTGAGGCCATTCCTGTTTGGGACTCACTTCCGGGTTCAGACAGACCACAGGCCCCTCAGATGGCTCATGCAGATGAGAGGTGAAAATCCAAAACTCTTGAGGTGGTCCATTTCCTGACAGGGGGTGGACTTTACGGTGGAGCATCGCCCAGGGGTTGACCACGCCAATGCTGATTGTCTCTCCAGATACTTCCGCCTTAGCGATGAGAGCTCCCAGGAGGTTGGGTAGCTCTCCCCACTTTCAGCTGGGGGACACACATGTTAGACCTGACAGCCTTAGGGTGGTCACCCCTAACTTTTTGCCTGCCTCCCTCCACTTTTTGAAAACTGTTTTGCTGGCTTTTAGACTCTGTGCACTTTACCACTGCTAACCAGTGCTAGAGTGCATATGGTCTCTCCCTTTAAACATGGTAACCTTGGATCATACCTGATTGGACTACTTAATTTACTTATAAGTCCCTAGTAATGTGCACTATATGTGCCTAGGGCCTGTAGATTAAATGCTACTAGTGGGCCTGCAGCACTGGTTGTGCCACCCACTTAAGTAGCCCCTTTACCTTGTCTCATGCCTGCCATTGCAAGGCCTGTGTGTGCAGTTTCACTGTCACCTCGACTTGGCATTTAAAAGTACTTGCCAAGCCTAAACCTCCCCTTTCTCCACATATAAGCCACCTCTAATGTGTGAACTAGGTAACCCCTATAGCAGGGTGCTGTGTGGGTGAAAGGCAGGACATGTAGCTGTGTAGTTTACATGTCCTGGTAGTGTAAAACACCTAAATTCGTTTTTACACTACTGTGAGGCCTGCTCCCTTCATAGACTGACATTGGGGCTGCCCTCATACATTATTGAAGTGGTAGCTGCTGATGTGAAAGGAGAAGGAAGGTCATATTTAGTATGGCCAGAATGGTAATACAAAATCCTGCTGACTGGTGAAGTCGGATTTAATATTACTATTCTAAAAATACCACTTTTAGAAAGTGAGCATTTCTTTGCACTTAAATCTTTATGTGCCTTACAATCCACGTCTGGCTGGGTTTAGTTGACAGCTCCTTGTGCATTCACTCAGACACACACCAAACACAGGGTACTCAGCCTCACTTGCATACATCTGCATTTTGAATGGGTCTTCCTGGGCTGGGAGGGTGGAGGGCCTGCTCTGACACAAAGGACTGCCACACCCCCTACTGGGACCCTGGCAGACAGGATTGAACTGAAAGGGGACCTGGTGCACTTCTAAGCCACTCTTTGAAGTCTCCCCCACTTCAAAGGCACATTTGGGAATAAAACAGGGTCTCTGCCCTACCACATCAGACACTTGCTAGAGAAGAAACCTGAACCAGAACCTTCATCCTGCGAAGAAGAACTGCCTGGCTGCCTAAAGGACTCACCTGACTGCTTTCTACAAAGGACTGCTGCCTTGCTGTTGCCCTGCTGCCTTGCTAAACTCTTGCCTTGCTGCTGAAGTGCTTTCCAAGGGCTTGGATAGAGCTTGCCTCCTGTTCCCTGAAGTCTCAGGACCAAAAAGACTTCTCTTTTTCAACTGGATGCCTTGTGTGCCGCAAAATTTGACGCACAACTTGTTCCGTGGTAAAAAATTCACTGCACGCTGATCCAGAAAGACGCTGCTCGACGCGAGACACCTGCGGTGCGACCGTAATTTCGACGCACGGCCTCGCCTGGACAACGCCGCCCGACTTCAGAGAGTAAATCGACGCGACGCCTGCCGTGAGGGAGAAGATTCCACGCACAGCACACCGGAACGACGAGCAGCCGGATAACAATCCTAGGATTCCACGCACAGACCCCGGGACATCTGGTAATCCCGCGAACCACAGAAGGAGACTGTCCGCGCACCGGAAAACGACACACGACTTCCCTGCGTGAAAAATAACGACGCAAGTCCGTGTGTGAAGGGGCAAAACCGACGCACACACAATTTTTCCACGTATCTCCTCCTCTGCGGCCCTTTGTGGAGATTTTCCACTTTAAACCAGGTACTTTGTGCTTGAAAAAGATTTTGTTTGCTTTTTAAAGACTTAAGACACTTATATCACTTTTCAGTGATATCTTTACAAATTCATATTGCATCTTTTATCGTTTTGACCTGCAAATACCCAGATAAATATTATATATTTTTCTAAACACTGTGTGGTGTATTTTTGTGGTGCTATATTGTGTTATTGTATGATTTATTGCACAAATACTTTACACATTGCCTTCTATGTTAAGCCTGACTGCTCGTGCCAAGCTACCAGGGGGTGGGCACAGGATAATTTGGATTGTGTGTGACTTACCCTGACTAGAGTGAGGGTTCTTGCTTGGACAGAGGGTAACCTGATTGCCAACCAAAAACCCAATTTCTAACATTGGTGATCAGCGGTGAGGATAGGACCTGTGTTTGTGCAGTGACATAAAGTAGCTAAGTATTTCACTACCTACCCACAGTTGAGGGTCAACTTGATTTTTATCTCTTTTGCAAATTTGTTTTTTTTCCTGACAATTTTCTAAATTGAAATCCTCACTCAACATGTCTCTGGCTGGGTCTCAAGCAGGCGATTTGGACCTAGCCCTGTTGGAGACATATACTGTCGAACAGCTAAAAGGGTTCTGCAAGGTAATGAGAGTACCCACCCAAGGAGCCTCCAGAAAGGAGGACTTTCAAGTGGCGCTGAGGGCCTGGGCAGAATCCCATTTAGAGGAGGATGATGCGGAAGAGTAGCCAGAAAATGGCCCCTCAGAGGATTTGTTGCCATCAGTGGGTGATGTTACCACTGCAATTCTGCCCCCTTCAAGACCAGGGAGCAGTGTCTCTGAGCAAGGCCTGGCCGCAGAGGAAAGGAGAGAAGGGAGGGAGTTCCAATTGCAAATGGCAAGGTTGAAAATTTAGGCTCAACAGGAGGAAAGAAGGGCAGAGAGAGAAGCCCAAGCAGCTGAGAGAGCCTTGGCTGAAAAGAAACTTTTGTTGGCTTATGAACTGAGTCTCAAGGAGCTGGATCTCAAGGCAAAGCAGTCTGAATCCAGCAGTAATGGTGGCAGCATACAGACAGGACCTACCGGAGAAAAGAAGGTTTGTATACCCAAAAATGTGATGCCCAGTTTTGTGGTGGGAGATGACATAGATAAATGGTTAGCTGCTTATGAAGTTGCACTAAGGCCTCATGAGGTTCCTGAAGGGCAATGGGGTACAGCTATGTGGAGTTATGTGCAACCTTTGGGGAGGGACACACTTCTCACATTGGACAAACCAGATCAAAACACATACCCATGTCAGAAAGCCATTTTAATTGCCAAGTTTGGACTGACCCCTGAGAAATATCGTCAGAGGTTTAGGGACAGCACCAAACTATCCCCACAAACATGGGTAGATTTCTTTGACTTTTCCAGTAAGGCACTGAATGGATGGGTGCGGGACTGCAAAGTAAATGATTACACAGGATTGTATAATCTGATTCTGGGAGAGCATGTGCTCAATATTTGTTTTACAGAGTTGCGCCAGCACCTAGTTGACAGTAAGCTGACTGATCCCAGGAAGCTTGCTGAGGAGGCGGACCTCTGGACTAGTACCAGAGTGTCCAAAAAGGTATCTGGGGGAGACACCCACAAAGGTGGTCAGGGTTCCCATCTGAAGAAAGAGGTGGGAGAAAAACTTAAAAACAAGGAGTTCTCAAGAGGCCCCCAAAATAGTTCCCAAGGGAGTAATGGTAACCAGTCCCGGTCTGATTCTCAAAAGAAAGGTTTCACTGACCATAAGACAGGGAGGTTTGTACCCCACTGTTCAGAGTACAATAAGTATGGGCACTCTGAGGGCGACTCCAAGTGTCCCAAGAGGGCACAGCCCCCCAAAGGAGGGCAGACACCTTGGTTGGTTAGCGTAGCGCTCCGGGAGGAGATGGTCCCAGACAGTTTTGGGGTGCAGACAGAGGTACCCCTAGTGTCCCTGGGGGATGCAGAGATGGTGCCAAAAGCCCACATGCCTGCCAATGCTTCCAAGTATAGACAGTGGGTCACCATCAATGAGCAAAGGGTGGAGGCTCTGCGTGACACAGGAGCCAGCATGACTACTGTCAAGGGTCAGCTGGTGTCAGCAGAACAGGTCATCCCAAATACATTTCACCAGGTCATAGTCGCTGACAATCGTGAGAGCCACCTACCGGTAGCTCTGGTTCCCTTTGAGTGGGGTGGGGTCTCTGGTACTCTGAAAGTAGCTGTGAGTCCTGCCATGCCTGTAGATTGTCTGTTAGGCAACGACCTTGAGCACACTACCTGGAAGGAGGTAGAGATAAGGTCTTACTTGGAAATGTTAGGACTGCCTGAGTGGGTCTGCATGACCACACAGTCCATGGCTGACCGAGAGGGAAGTCAAGGGCGTCTGGAGCCTGGAACAATGGCCCAGACAACTGCGAAGAGGAGGGGCAAGGGAAACCGGTCCCAGAAGTTCACACAGTGGTTGGCGGGGTTCCTGAGGAGGAGGCCCCGAACCAACTGGGGAAGACATTGCCGCCCTAGGTGATCTACCTGAGCTTGCTGGCTGGCAAGTTGAGGGTGGACCCACCAGGGAGGAATTCTGCAAGGCGCAGAAAGAATGTCCCACTCTAGAGGGCATGAGGAAGCAAGCCTCAGCCCAGGCAGCAGGTGAAGCCTCTGGCGATCACCACATATATTGGGAGAATGATCTCCTCTACAGTGAGCCTAAGGTTCCGGCCATTGGGGCAGCGCGTGCGCTGGTGGTCCCCCAGTGTTACCAAACCTTCCTACTGGGTCTGGCTCACGACATTCCCCTGGCAGGACATTTAGGGCAAGACAAGACATTTGTCAGGCTTGTCACCCACTTTTATTGGCCCAGAATGAGGACAAACTCAGAAACGTTCTGTAGATCCTGTCCTTCCTGCCAGGCCAGTGGTAAAACTGGAAAAAGGGTTAAGGCCCCCCTGATTCCACTTCCTGTCTTTGGCACCCACTTTGAAAGGGTGGGCATCGACATTGTTGGTCCATTGGACCCCAAAACTGCCCTAGGCAACAGGTTAATCCTGGTTTTGGTGGACCATGCCACCCGTTACTCAGAGGCAATCCCTCTGAGGACCGTAACTGCACCGGTGGTGACCAGAACTCTGATGGGGATATTTACCCGTGTGGGATTCCCAAAGGAGATAGTGTCTGACAGAGGCACTAACTTCATGTCTGCATACATGAAGTCTATGTGGGATGCGTGTGGTGTAACCTACAAGTTCACCACACCCTATCACCCCCAATCTAATGGTCTTGTGGAGAGATTCAACCAGACCTTAAAAGGCATGATTGGTGGCCTCCCTGAGGCCCTGAGGCATAAGTGGGACGTCCTCTTACCATGCCTTCTCTTTGCTTACAGAGAGGTACCCCAGAAAGGGGTAGGGTTCAGTCCCTTTGAGCTTCTCTATGGGTACCCTGTCAGGGGACCCTTAAGCCTTGTCAAGGAGGGGTTGGAGAACTCTTCAAAGGCACCCCCTCAGGATGTGGTCAGCTACATGTTGGCCCTCGGCAACCAGATGAACCGCTTCTGGAAAGAGGCCAAAAGTAACCTTGAGGCCAGTCAAGAGGTAATGAAACACTGGTATGACCAGAAGGCCACCCTGGTAGAGTTTCAACCTGGAGACAAAGTGTGGGTAATTGAGCTAGTAGAGCCTAGAGCTCTCCAGGACCGCTGGTCTGGCCCATTTGAAGTAAAGGAACGGAAAGGGGAGGCCACTTACCTAGTGGACCTCCAATCCTCTAGTTACCCCCTAAGGGTGCTCCATGTCAACCGACTGAAGCCTCATTTTGAGAGGTCTGAAGTCAACATGCTTCTGGTCACGGATGAAGGAATGGAAGAGGAGAGTGAACCTCTCCCCGACCTCCTCTCTGCCCAAGAAGTTGATGGGTCAGTGAGAGGTGTCATTCTCTCTGACTCCCTGACTCTAAACTAGAGAGGAGACTGCTATGAGCTGTTGGAGCAGTTCTCCCCCCATTCTCCCTTACTCCTGGACGGACCCACCTCTGTGTTCATGACATTGACACAGGTGGCAGTCTTCCTGTGAAGAACAAAATGTACAGGTTATCGGATAAGGTGAAGGCCAGCATCAAGGAGGAGGTCTCCAAGCTTTAGCTTTAAGGGTTATTGAGAATTCCAGTAGTCCCTGGGCCAGCCCTGTAGTGTTGGTCCCTAAGGCTACTGCCCCAGGTGCGAAGCCAGAAATCAGGTTCTGTGTGGACTACCGGGGTCTCAACTCAGTCACACGGACTGATGCTCACCCCATCCCCCGAGCTGATGAGCTCGTTGACAGACTAGGCGCTGCCAAGTTCCTGAGTACGTTTGATCTTACTTCAGGGTACTGGCATTTCGCCGTGACTGAGGGGGCTAAAGAGAGATCAGCATTTTCCACACCTAATGGCCATTACCAGTTCCGGGTGATGCCATTTGGGTTGAAAAATGCCCCCCCTACCTTCCAACGGTTGATTAACGGGGTCCTGGCTGGCAAGGATGCCTTCTTTGCAGCCTACCTGGACGACATAACTGTCTACAGTTCCAGCTGGGAGGAACACCTGCTCCACCTCAAGGAGGTGCTTCAGGCCCTGCAACAGGCAGGCCTGACCATCAAGGCTCGTGAGTGCCAGATTGGGCAGGGTTCAGTGGTGTACTTGGGACACCTAGTAGGTGGTGGCAAGGTGTAGCCACTCCAGGCCAAGATTGAAACTATCAAGGCCTGGCAACCACCTAGAACACAGACTGAGGTGAGAGCCTTTTTAGGCCTCACTGGATATTACCGCAGATTCATCAAGGGCTATGGTACCATTGTGTCACGCTTGACAGAACTCACTTTCAAGAAACAACCTAGGTTGGTGAATTGGACAGTGGCTTGTCAGAAAGCCATTGACTCGCTGAAGGAAGCCATGTGCACGGCCCCGTGCTCAAGGCTCCTGACTACTCCAAGGAATTTATCGTGCAGACAGACGCTTCAGAGCATGGCATAGGGGCGGTCCTAGCACAGCTAAACGAGGAGGGCCTAGACCAACCAGTAGTCTTTATTAGCAGAAGGCTATTACCACGGGAACAGAGGTGGAGTGCTATTGAGAGAGAAGCTTTTGCTGTGGTCTGGGCACTGAAGAAGCTGAGGCCATTCCTGTTTGGGACTCACTTCCGGGTTCAGACAGACCACAGGCCCCTCAGATGGCTCATGCAGATGAGAGGTGAAAATCCAAAACTCTTGAGGTGGTCCATTTCCTGACAGGGGGTGGACTTTACAGTGGAGCATCGCCCAGGGGTTGACCACGCCAATGCTGATTGTCTCTCCAGATACTTCCGCCTTAGCGATGAGAGCTCCCAGGAGGTTGGGTAGCTCTCCCCACTTTCAGCTGGGGGACACACATGTTAGACCTGACAGCCTTAGGGTGGTCACCCCTAACTTTTTGCCTGCCTCCCTCCACTTTTTGAAAACTGTTTTGCTGGCTTTTAGACTCTGCGCACTTTACCACTGCTAACCAGTGCTAGAGTGCATATGCTCTCTCCCTTTAAACATGGTAACCTTGGATCATACCTGATTGGACTATTTAATTTACTTATAAGTCCCTAGTAATGTGCACTATATGTACCTAGGGTCTGTAGATTAAATGCTACTAGTGGGACTGCAGCACTGGTTGTGCCACCCACTTAAGTAGCCCCTTTACCTTGTCTCAGGCCTGCCATTGCAAGGCCTGTGTGTGCAGTTTCACTGTCACCTCGACTTGGCATTTAAAAGTACTTGCCAAGCCTAAACCTCCCCTTTCTCCACATATAAGTCACCTCTAATGTGTGCCCTAGGTAACCCCTATAGCAGGGTGCTGTGTGGGTGAAAGGCAGGACATGTACCTGTGTAGTTTACATGTCCTGGTAGTGTAAAACTCATAAATTCGTTTTTACACTACTTGAGGCCTGCTCCCTTCATAGACTAACATTGGGGCTGCCCTTATACATTATTGAAGTGGTAGCTGCTGATATGAAAGGAGTAGGAAGGTCATATTTAGTATGGCCAGAATGGTAATACAGAATCCTGCTGACTGGTGAAGTTGGATTTAATATTACTATTCTAAAAATACCACTTATAGAAAGTGAGCATTTCTTTGCACTTAAATCTTTATGTGCCTTACAATCCACGTCTGGCTGGGTTTAGTTGACAGCTCCTTGTGCATTCACTCAGACACACTCCAAACACAGGGTACTCAGCCTCACTTGCATACATCTGCATTTTGAATGGGTCTTCCTGGGCTGGGAGGGTGGAGGGCCTGCTCTGACACAAAGGACTGCCACACCCCATACTGGGACCCTGGCAGACAGGATTGAACTGAAAGGGGACCTGGTGCACTTCTAAGCCACTCTTTGAAGTCTCCCCCACTTCAAAGGCACATTTGGGTATAAAACAGGGTCCCTGCCCTACCACATCAGACACTTGCTGGAGAAGAAATCTGAACCAGAACCTGCATCCTGCCAAGAAGAACTGCCTGGCTGCCTAAAGGACTCACCTAACTTCTTTCTATAAAGGACTGCTGCCTTGCTGTTGCCCTGCTGCCTTGCTGAACTCTTGCCTTGCTGTTGAAGTGCTCTCCAAGGGCTTGGATAGAGCTTGCCTCCTGTTCCCTGAAGTCTCAGGGCCAAAAAGACTTCTCTTTTTCAACTGGATGCCTTGTGCGCCGAACAATTCGACGCACAACTTGTTCCATAGTGAAAAATTCACCACACGCCGATCCGGAAAGACGCCGCTCGACGCAACGCCTGCGGTGCGACCAAACTTCGACGCACGGCCTCATCTGGACAACGCCTCCCGACTTCAGAGAGGAAATGGACACGACGCCTGCCGTGAGGGAGAAGATTCCACGCACAGCCCACCGGGACGACGCGCAGCCGGATAACAAGCCTAGGATTCCATGCACAGACCCCGTGACATCTGGTAATCCCGCAAACCACAGAAGGAGACTGTCCACGCACCGGCAAACGAAGCACGACTTCCCCGCGTGAAAAATAACGACGCAAGTCCGTGTATGAAGGGGCGAAACCGACGCACACACCATTTTTCCACCTATCTCCTCCTCTGCGGCCCTTTGCGGAGATTTTCCACTTCAAACCAGGTACTTTGTGCTTGAAAGAGACTTAGGGCCTGATTACAACTTTGGAGGAGATGTTAATCCGTCCCAAATGTGAGGGATATACCACCAGCCGTATTACGAGTTCCATAGGATATAATGGACTCGTAATACGGCTGGTGGTATATCCGTCACATTTGGGACGGATTAACACCTTCCTCCAAAGTTGTAATCAGGCCCTTTGTTTGCTTTTTAAAGACTTAAGACACTTATATCACTTTTCAGTGATACCTTTACAAATTCATATTGCATCTTTTATTGTTTTGACCTGCAAATACCGAGATAAATATTATATATTTTTCTAAACACTGTGTGGTGTATTTGTTTTGGTGCTATATTGTGTTATTGTATGATTTATTGCACAAATACTTTACACATTGCCTTCTAAGTTAAGCCTGACTGCTCAGTGCCAAGCTACCAGAGTGTGGGCACAGGATAGTTTGGATTGTGTGTGACTTACCCTGACTAGAACGAGGGTTCTTGCTTGGACAGAAGGTAACCTGACGGCCAACCAAAAACCCAATTTCTAACAGTTCTCATGCTGACTATAATCACCAACATATTGTAAAAATGTTTTTGGTACCCACTGTGTTGTTTCAGATGTAAAAATTCTATAAAATATATATAAAAACTTGTGGAAGTGTTTGAATATCTATGATTGTTTATCCTCTGAGTGCACCCCATTGTCATCAACACAATATCAAGAAATCACAAAAATTAATGAAATTGACAAGCATAATATCTCTTCAAATATTTGTATGTGGTTTTGTGACTGGATATTTGGGGATCTTCTGTAGCCCAAGGAGGAGTTCAGCTTTCATTGTTGACTCAGATCTTGCAATGGCACTATTTGCCCTGTAGAACCTCAAATTGGATACAGCTGCAGGATGGCCCAGATTCTTGATCAAGTTTTGTGACTTCCATATAAGGTTCATGTCTGATGGTAAACGCTGTCAGTGGGACAAACCTTTATCTTGCATAACTGCAATTGTTTTTGTAAGATACCCAGCAGGAGATTCTAGGTATCATTTAGCTTTATATGTGTTATTCATGATGATTTCATTTTTCCTATTTTTCATCTTTCGCATTGGGGTAGTAATGTACTGTTTAAACAATTCTTTTCAGGCCATTTTTAATTGCTATGTTTTCCAACACTTTTTAAAGGATTTTAAAGATAACATTGTTTTGTAATTTTTTTAGGATATTCTAAATTTCCACGTTACATGTTTCTCAGCATTTTTAATTGCTGACGTTTTTGCTGCTTTTGGATTTTCTCTTGATTTTTTAATGCATTTTTTCCTATAGAAATATTTAACAGTTTTAAATTTAACATCTTTCAAACCTAAATTACAATTACATTATTATTAATTTTAGCAGTCTTTTGTCCATAATGTCTGAAGCCCTTAGATAGTCTTCTAATTTTTGTTTTACACTTTTCAATTTGTTTTGATTGCTTAATTAAATTGATTGAGAATGTTGAAGATTTTCTAACATAAGAAGACTTTAACATAAGAAGACTTTCATTGTTTTTTCTAAAACAGTCACATTCCCTCTAACCAACTGTAGGAAAGTACTATCTTGCCTGGCATGTTACCCCCATATTTCACTGTATATATGTTGTTTTAGTGTATGTGTCACTGGGACCCTGCCAACCAGGGCCCCAGTGCTCATAAGTGTGCCCTGTATGTGTTCCCTGTGTGATGACTAACTGTCTCACTGAGGCTCTGCTAACCAGAACCTCAGTGGTTATGCTGTCTCTGCTTTCCAAATTGTCACTAACAGGCTAGTGACCAATTTCACCAATTCACGTTGGCATACTGGAACACCCTTATAATTCCCTAGTATATGGTACTGAGGTACCCAGGGTATTGGGGTTTCAGGAGATCCCTATGGGCTGCAGCATTCCTTTTGCCACCCATAGGGAGCTCTGACAATTCTTACACAGGCCTGCCACTGCAGCCTGAGTGAAATTACGTCCACGTTATTTCACAGCCATTTACCACTGCACTTAAGTAACTTATAAGTCACCTATATGTCTAACCTTCACCTGGTGAAGGTTGGGTGCTAAGTTACTTAGTGTGTGGGGGGGGGTTACTGGTCCAAAGAACGTTGTGGTTGCCTCAGATTTACCTGTAGACTGTCTTCTAGGGAATGATTTAGAGACATCAGCTTGGGCAGAAGTGGAGTTGGAGGCTCATGCAGCAATGCTGGGCATTCCTGGGCATATTTTTGCTTTAACCAGGGCTCAGGCCAAAAAGCAAAAAGGACAGGGTGACTTGGATCCTGGAACAATGGACCAAGTGCTCCCTAAAGCTAGGGTTAGTAAGGGTAAATCCCTACCCACTATCCCTCCCTCTACAGATGATTCTACGTCTGAGGAAGAAGAATTTCCCCCCTGTGCAGAACCTTCACCAGAGGAGCTGGAAGCAGACACTGCTGAGCTTTTGGTTGGAGGGGGGCCTGCCAGAGAGGAGCTGAGTGTGGCACAGCAGACCTGTCCCACATTAGAAGGTCTAAGACAGCAAGCTGTCAAACAGCAAAATGGGGATGGCAGTGACTCACATAGAGTTTACTGGGAGGACAACCTCTTGTATACAGAGGCAAGGGACCCAAAACCTGGAGCAGCCAGGAGATTGGTCATTCCCCTGCAATACAGAGAGTTCCTCCTAACTCTAGCCCACGACATTCCCTTGGCTGGACATTTGGGTCAAATGAAAACATGGGAAAGGCTTGTCCCTCTGTTTCATTTGCCTAGGATGTCAGAGGACACAAAGGATTTTTGTAAGTCCTGTGTGACCTGCCAAGCCAGTGGCAAGACTGGTGGCACACCAAAGGCTCCCCTTATTCCACTGCCTGTGGTTGGGGTTCCCTTTGAAAGGGTAGGGGTTGACATAGTTGCCCCCCTTGACCCTCCTACTGCTTCAGGCAATAGGTTTATCTTGGTGGTAGTGGACCATGCCACAAGATATCCTGAAGCAATTCCTCTAAGGACCACTACAGCACCTGCAGTGGCAAAAGCCCTCCTGGGAATCTTTTCCTGGGTGGCTTTCCCAAAAGAGGTGGTATCAGACATGGGTAGCAACTTTATGTCTGCATACTTGAAAGCCATGTGGAAGGATTGTGGTGTAACATACAAATTCACCACACCTTATCATCCACAAACAAATGGACTGGTTGAGAGGTTTAATAAAACTCTCAAAGGAATGATAATGGGACTCCCTGAAAAACTCAGGAGGAGATGGGATGTCCTGTTACCTTGCCTCCTTTTTGCTTACAGGGAGGTACCCCAGAAAGGAGTGGGCTTCAGCCCCTTTGAACTCCTATTTGGACACCCTGCAAGAGGTCCTCTAACACTTGTAAAGGAGGGTTGGGAACAACCTTTAAAAGCTAATAAGCAAGACATAGTGGACTATGTACTTGGCCTAAGATCCAGAATGGCTGAGTATATGAAAAAGGCCAGCAAAAACCTTCAGGCCAGCCAAGAGCTCCAAAAGCAATGGCATGACCAGAAGGCTGTTCTGATTCAGTACCAACCAGGACAGAAGGTGTGGGTCTTCGAGCCTGTGGCCCCAAGAGCTCTCCAAGACAAATGGAGTGGACCCCACATTATTGTTGAAAAGAAGGGAGAAGTCACCTTCTTGGTTGACTTGGGCACTGCCAGGAGTCCCCTTAGGGTGCTCCATGTCAATCGCCTGAAACCCCACTATGACAGGGCTGATCTCACCCTGCTCATGGCAACAGATGAAGGACAGGAAGAAGAGAGTGACCCTCTCCCTGATCTCTTCTCTTCCACAGAACAAGATGCTCTAGTGGAAGGTGTAGTTTTAGCAGACTGTCTTACTGCTGAGCAGAAAGACAACTGCATAAATCTCCTGGGTCAGTTTTCTGAACTCTTTTCTAATGTGCCAGGCACCACTTCTTGGTGTGAGCACACTATAGATACTGGAGACAGCATGCCTGTCAAAAGTAAGATCTATAGGCAGCCTGACCATGTCGGAGACTGCATAAAACAAGAGGTTCAGAAAATACTTGAACTGGGAGTGGTTGAGCACTCTGAAAGTCCATGGGCCTCTCCTGTGGTACTTGTACCAAAGCCTCACTCTAAAGATGGGAAAAGAGAGATGAGGTTTTGTGTAGATTACACATTTCTTGTACACAGAGGCAAGGGACCCAAAACCTGGAGCAGCCAGGAGATTGGTCATTCCCCTGCACTACAGAGAGTTCCTCCTAAATCTTGCACATGACATTCCTTTGACTGGGCATTTGGGCCATATCAAAACATGGGAGAGACTTGTTCCCCTGTTTCACTGGCCTAGGATGTCAGAGGACACTAAAGATTTTTGCAAGTCTTGTGTGACCTGCCAAGCCAGTGGCAAGACTCGTGGCACTCCAAAGGCTCCCCTTATTCCACTACCTGTGGTTGGGGTGCCCTTTGAAAGGGTAGGGGTTGACATAGTTGGCCACCTTGACCCCCCTACTGCTTCAGGCAATAGGTTTATCTTGGTGGTTGTGGACCATGCCACAAGATATCCAGACGCAATTCCTCTAAGGACCACTACAGCTCCGGCAGTGGCAAAGGCCCTCCTGGGAATCTTTTCCAGGGTGTGTTTCCCTAAAGAGGTTGTGTCAGACAGGGGTAGCAACTTCATGTCTGCATACTTGAAAGCAATGTGGAAGGAGTGTGGTGTTACCTAAAAGTTCACCACTCCTTATCACCCACAGACTAATGGACTGGTAGAGAGGTTTAATAAAATGCTCAAAGGTATGATAATGGGACTCCCTGAAAAACTCAGGAGGAGATGGGATGTCCTGTTACCTTGCCTCCTTTTTGATTACAGGGAGGTACCCCAGAAAGGAGTGGGCTTCAGCCCCTTTGAACTCCCTTTGGACACCCTGTAAGAGGTCCACTCACTCTTGTGAAGGAGAGTTGGGAACAACGTTTAAAAGCTCCTAAACAGGACATAGTGGATTATGTACTTGGCCTAAGATCCAGAATGGCTGAGTACATGAAAAAAGCCAATAAAAACCTTCAGGCCAGCCAGGAGCTGTAAAACCAATGGCATGACCAGAAGGCTGTTCTGATCCAGTACCAACCAGGACAGAAGGTTTGGGTATTGGAGCCTGTGGCCCCAAGAGCACTCCAGGACAAATGGAGTGGACCCCATCTAATTGTTGAGAAAAAGGGTGAGGTTTCCTATTTGGTAGACCTGGGCCCTGCCAGGAGTCCCCTTAGGGTGATTCATGTCAACCACCTAAAACCCTACTATGACATGGCTGATCTCACCCTGCTCATGGCAACAGATGAGGGACAGGAAGAAGAGAGTAACCCTCTCACTGATCTCTTTTCCACCACTGAAACAGATGCTTTAGTGGAGGGAGTACTTTTGGCAGATTGTCTGACTGCAGAACAGAAAGACAACTGCATCAATCTCCTTGGACAATTTTCTGACCTCTTTTCAATTGTGCCAGGAACAACATCCTGGTGTGAACACACAATTGATACTGGAGACAGCTTGCCTATCAAAAGTAAGATTTATAGGCAGCCTGACCATGTCAGGGACTGCATTAAACAAGAGGTGCAGAAGATGTTGGATCTTGGGGTGATTGAGCCTTCTGAAAGTCAATGGGCTAGCCCAGTGGTGCTTGTACCAAAGCCTCACACAAAAGATGGAAAAAGGGAGATGAGGTTTTGTGTAGACTACAGAGGTCTCAATCAGGTAACAAAAAACTGATGCTCACCCTATACCCAGGGCAGATGAGCTCATTGATAGACTGGCATCTGCCAAGTATCTTAGCACTTTTGATTTGACTGCAGGGTATTGGCAGATCAAATTGGTAGAAGATGCTAAACCAAAGACTGCATTTTCAACTATAGGAGGGCACTACTAATTTACAGTGATGCCCTTTGGTTTGAAAAATGCACCTGCCACTTTTCAGAGGTTGGTGAACACAGTCATGCAAGGGTTGGAGGCTTTTAGTGCAGCATATCTTGATGATATTGCTGTCTTTAGTTCCACCTGGGATGAGCACCTGGTCCACCTTTGGAAAGTTTTGGAGGCCCTGCAAAAGGCAGGCCTCACTATCAAGGCCTCAAAGTGCCAGATAGGGCAGGGTAAGGTAGTTTATCTGGGACACCTGAAAGGTGGAGAACAGATTGCACCACTTCAGGGGAAAATCCAGACAATCATGGATTGGGTTCCCCCTACAACTCAGGCCCAGGTGAGAGCCTTCTTAGGCCTCAAAGGGTATTACAGGAGATTCATTAAAAACTTTGGCTCCATAGCAGCCCCTCTTAATGATCTCACAAGTAAGAAAATGCCTAAAAGGTATTATGGACAGCTAGCTGTCAGAAAGCTTTTGAGGAGCTCAAACAGGCCATGTGCCTGCACCTGTCCTAAAAAGCCCATGTTACTCCACGAAATTCATTGTTCAAACTGATGCATCGGAATTAGGGGTAGGGGCAGTCTTATCACAACTTAATTCTGAGGGCCAGGATCAACCTGTTGCTTTTATCAGCAGAAGGTTGACCCCTAGAGAAAAGTGTTGGTCTGCCATAGAGAGGGAGGCCTTTGCTGTGGTCTGGGCACTGAAAAAGTTGAGGCCATACCTGTTTGCCACTCACTCTATTGTTCAGACAGACCACAAACCTCTACTTTGGCTAAAACAAATGAAAGGTGAAAACTCTAAATTGTTGAGGTGGTCCATATCTCTACAGGGAATGGACTATACAGTGGAACATAGACCTGGGAGTACCCACTCCAATGCAGATGGACTCACCAGATATTTCCACTTAGACAATGAAGACTCATCAGGTCATGGCTAGTCTTATTGTCGTTCGTTTGGGGGAGGGGTTGTGTAGGAAAGTACGATCTTGCCTGGAATGTTACCCCCATATTTCACTGTATATATGTTGTTTTAGTCTATGGGGGTCATTCTGACCCCGGCGGTCTTGGACCGCCGGGGCCAGGGTTGGCGGGAGCACCGCCAACAGGTTGGCGGTGCCCCGCAGGGCATTCTGACCGCGGCGGTTTGGCCGCGGTCAGATGCGGAAAACCGGCGGTCTCCCGCCGGTTTACCGCTGCCCAAATGAATCCTCCATGGCGGCGCAGCTCGCTGCGCCGCCATGGAGGATTCTGACACCCCATACCGCCATCCTGTTCCTGGCGGTTCGCCCACCAGGAACAGGATGGCGGTATGGGGTGTCGTGGGGCCCCTGGGTGCCCCTGCAGTGCCCATGCCAATGGCATGGGCACTGCAGGGGCCCCCGTAAGAGGGCCCCACTTTGTATTTCAGTGTCTGCTTTGCAGACACTGAAATACGCGACGGGTGCCACTGCACCCATCGCACCTTCCCACTCCGCTGGCTCAATTCTGAGCCGGCATCCTCGTGGGAAGGGTGTTTTGCACTGGGCTGGTGGGCGGCCTTTTGGCGGTCGCCCGCCAGCCCAGTGCAAAACCCAAAATACCCTCAGCGGTCTTTCGACCGCGGAGCGGTATTTTGGAGGGGGGAACTCTGGCGGGTGGCCTCTGCCGCCCGCCAGGGTGAGAATCACCCCCTATGTGTCACTGGGACCCTGCCAGGCAGGGCCCCAGTGCTCATAAGTATGTGCCCTGCATGTGTTCCCTGTGTGATGCCTAACTGTCTCACTGAGGCTCTGCTAACCAGAACCTCAGTGGTTATGCTCTCTCTGCTGTCCAAATTTGTTACTAACAGGCTAGTGACTAAATTTACCAATTCACATTGGCATACTGGTACACCCATATAATTCCCTTGTATATGGTACTGAGGTACCCAGGGTATTGGGGTTCCAAGAGATCCCTATGGCCTGTAGCATTTCTTTTGCCACCTATAGGGAGCTCTGACAATTCTTACACAGCCCTGCCAGTGCAGCCTGCGTGAAATAACGTCCATGTTATTTCACAGCCATTTACCACTGCACACAAGTAACTTATAAGTCACCTATATGTCTAACCTCCACCTCGTGAAGGTTGGGTGCAAAGTTACTTAGTGTGTGGGCACCCTGGCACTAGCCAAGGTGCCCCCACATCGTTCAGGGCAAATTCCCCGGAATTTGTGAGTGCAGGGACACCATTACACGCGTGCACTATACATAGGTCACTACCTATGTATACCGTCACAATGGTAACTCCGAACATGGCCATGTAAAGTGTCTAAGATCATGGAATTGTCCCCCAATACCATTCTGTTATTGGGGGACAATTCCATGATACCCTGGGTCTCCAGCACAGAGCCCGGGTACTGCCAAACTGCCTTTCCGGGGTCTCCACTGCACCTGCTGCCAACCCCTCGGACAGGTTTCTACCCTCCTGGGATCTGGGCAGCCCTGGCCCAGGAAGGCAGAACAAAGGATTTCCTCTGAGAGAGGGTGTTACACCCTCTCCCTTTAGAAATAGGTGTGAAGGGCTGGGGAGGAGTAGCCTCCCCCAGCCTCTGGAAATGCTTTGATGGGCACAGATGGTGCCCATCTCTGCATAAGCCAGTCTACACCGGTTCAGGGATCCCCCAGCCCTGCTCTGGTGTGAAACTGGACAAAGGAAAGGGGAGTGACCACTCCCCTGACCAGTACCTCCCAGGGGAGGTGCCCAGAGCTCCTCCAGTGTGTCCCAGACCTCTGCCATCTTGGAAACAGAGGTGTGGGGGGCACACTGGACTGTTCTGAGTGGCCAGTGCCAGCAGGTGACGTCAGAGGCTCCTTCTGATAGGCTCTCACCTCTCTTGGTAGACAATCTTCCTAACTTGGTAGCCAAACCTCCTCTTCTGGCTATTTAGGGTCTCTGCTTTGGGGAAGTCTTCAGATAACGAATGCAAGAGCTCACCAGAGTTCCTCTGCGTCTCCCTCTTCACCTTCTACCAAAGGATCGACCACTAATTGCTCCAGGACACCTGCAAAACTGCAACAAAGTAGCAAGACGACTACCAGCAACATTCAAGCGCCTAATCCTGCCGGCTTTCTCGACTGTTTCCAGGTGGTGCATGCTCTGGGGGTAGACTGCCTCCACCCTGCACCAGAAGCTCAGAAGAAATTTCCCGTGGGTCGACAGAATCTTCCCCCTGCTAACGCACGCACCACAAGACTGCAACACTGGTCCTCTGGGTCCCCTCTCATCCTGACGAGTGAGGTCCCTGGAACACAGCAACTCTGTACAAGTGACTCCCACAGTCCAGTGACTCTTCAGTCCAAGTTTGGTGGAGGTAAGTCCTTGTCTCCCCACACTAGACTGCAAAGCTGTGTACCGCGTGATTTGCAGCTGCTCTGGCTCCTGTGCACTCTTCCAGGATTTCCTTTGTGCACAGCCTAGCCTGGGTACCCAGCACTCCGTCCTGCAGTGCACAACCTTCTGAGTTGTCCTCCGGTGTCGTGGGACTCCCTTTTGTGACATTGCATGGACTCCGGTTAACTTTTCTTCTAAGTGCCTGTTGGGGTACTTCTGCAGGTGCTGCCTGCTTCTGTGAGGGCTCTCTGAGTTGCTGAGCACCCCCTTTGTCTCTTCCTCTAAAAGGCGACATCCTGGTCCTTCCTTGTACAGCAGTGTACTGTGACCCTTGCAGCTAGCAAGGCTTGTTTGTGGTCTTTCTGCGTGGGAATACCTCTGCAAGCTTCATCACGACGTGGGAAATCTGTCTTCCAAAGGAAAAGTTCCTAGTCCTCTTCTTTCTTGCAGAACTCCAAGCTTCTTCCAACTGGTGGCAGCTTCCTTGCACCTTCAGCTGGGGTTTCCTGGGCTCTTGCCACCCCTGGACACTGTCGCGACTATTGGACTTGGTCCCCTTGTCTTACAGGTACTCAGGTCCGGAAATCCATTGTCAGTGCACTGCTGTTGTTTGTTCTTCCTGCAGAATCCCCCTGTCACGACTTCTGTGCCCTTTCGGGTAGTAGGTGTACTTTACTCCTACTTTTCAGGGTCTTGGGGTGGGGTATTTTTCTAACCCTCATTGTTTTCTTACAGTTCCAGCGATCCTCTACAAGCTCACATAGGTCTGGGGTCCATTTGTGGTTCGCATTCCACTTTTGGAGTATATGGTTTGTGTTGCCCCTATACCTATGTGCTCCTATTGCAACCTATTGTAATTCTACACTGTTTGCCTTACTTTTCTTGCTCTTACTTACCTAATTTTGGTTTATGTACATATAACTTGTGTCTATATATATTACCTTCTTTCTCAGGGTACTCACTGAGATACTTTTGGCTTATTGTCATAAAAATAAAGTACCTTTATTTTTAGTAACTCATTGTATTGTGTTTTCTTATGATATTGTGCATATGATATAAGTGGTATAGTAGGAGCTTTGCATGTCTCCTAGTTCAGCCCAAGCTGCTTTGCCATAGCTACCTTCTAACAGTCTAAGCTGCTAGAAACACCTCTTCTACACTAATAAGGGACAACTGGACCTGGCACGAGGTATAAGTACTTCTGGTACCCACTACAAGCCAGGCCAGCCTCCTACACTTCCCATAAATCTGCCATTTCTACAGGGACCTCCACTAAGCAGCTCACAGCATCCCAGAGGTTTCCAATTTGTGACTGTGGACCTCCCCCTGACTCAGCAGTACAATTTGCCCACCGTGTTCCCTTGTTTGTATCCCCTCTACACGGAGGCTTCCCACATCAGTAGTAGAACTTCCCAAAATTGTAGTTTGAGCACCTCTAATTTAGAATTTAGCAAGCATCTTGTCATCCCTCTCCTCCCAGCAAATCACCTCAAACTCCACACCTTCTAGATCCATACGACTGAGTTCTCATATGTCCAGCTTAAGTTTTGGAACTGAAGTTTTGAGTTTTTCCTCTCACTGACAGTTTAAAGGAATTAAAACTGAAGTTTAGAGCTTTTCCTCTCATCGACAGTTTAAAGGGGACTCTTTTGTTCCCTCAGCCAGCCAAAAGTATTGCTTGGTTCCTCATTAAGGATTTCTCTAAGCTCACATCTGGTGAGCCATCATGCTTTCAACCAGAAATTCAATTTCTTAATATTTCACTATATTACTGTGGTTGGGAGGTCCTTTCACTTCTGTTTGTTATAATGTAGTCACTTGGTGTAAAGTAAATAGAAGCAAAATCAGCAAAATACACAAATAAAGTGCAATTAAAGGTTATAAAGTAAACAATAAATTGACAACATTTTTGCACAGAATGTCTAAATAAAGAATAGTAGGATGTTTAGCATTTGTAAAAGTAAGGGACAGATTTAGAATTTGGTAGGTGAAATACACATCATAAACTTGACAGATAGCCGATCCGGCTTATTACAAGTGCATTATATCCTATAGCACATATAATGCGGTCGACTGGAAATCCATTGTGTTTGTGACAGAGTATTCTTTCCACCAAGGTCTAAATCAGTCCCTAAGGGCTTTATTTATAGTTTGGCAGACGGGACACTGTGTCACAAATCTGGTGGGTAACCAGTCTGCCATAAAGTATAATGCACTTGTAATACAGCAGATGGGATAACCAACACATTGTGACGGAGTATACCATAAGCCAAATTCTAAATAGGGCCCTAGGTGGTCGAAAAACTTTATTACAGATGCTTTAAACAACAAAACTTCAGAATGCCACCACCTCAGCAGAAAAAGCACTGATTTTCATAATCCATTTAGGTTGTGATTCACAAAACATTTTTATTAGGGACAAGGTAAGTTCCACTGAAAATGTTGCCTTCTCAATGTCTGGTGTGAAGTGTCCAGCTCACTTTGGAGGAGGCAAAGTGGAGCCAGGAAAGTGTCATGTATGGTCATCGCTGTAGTGCGATGAGTAGGTCTGGCATCGTGAATGGTTGTTGTTGGAGAGCAAAGATCTGGCCAGCATCACAGACGGTTGCCAGCTTGGCATTGGTGGTCACCACAGGCTTTTGTTGCTGTAGCATGAAGACCAGATCTTGCGTTGGAGGTAACCATCAGTGGTCACTGTAGCACAAGGAGTTGGGTTCACTAGGGCTTCATGTTGCTGGTCATCAGAGGAGGTAGATTCTCTGTGAAAACAGGCCTGTGAGTGGGCGCAAAAAGCCCAAAACTTGAGGATTTCTCCTTTCTTCACAGAGGGGTGCTGTTTTGCCTTACGGAGGGTCATCCCCAGTCTTTTTGCCTCCTTCCTCCTGGTTTTTCTGACCTCTCGATGTTGGCTCTAGGACTCTGAGCACTTTATCACTGCTGACTAGTGCTAAAGTGCAGGTGCTCTCCCATCTAAAGTTTGTATGATTGGCTTATACCTAATTGGCATATTTAATTTACCTATAAGTCCCTTGTACAGTGGCATCTCTATACCCAGGGCCTGTAAATTAAATACTACTAGTGGGCCTGCAGTGCTGCTTGCGCCACCCACTGAAGTAGACTTTCAAACCTGTCTCAGGCCTGCTAGCACAGGGCCTGTGTGCGCAGTTTTCAGCCACAGGGACCTGGCATCTAAACTTACTTGCCAGGCCCAGAACTCCCCCTTTACTACATGTAAGTCACCCCTAGGGTATACCCTAGCTAGCCTTATGGGCAGGGTCCCATGAATGCAGAAAGGCAGGACATGTGCCATATTGCATGGCCTGTCCTGGTAGTGACAAACAGCCTAACTTGGTGTCTCACTGCTGTGAGTGCTGCCTTCTCATAGGATTGCATTAGAAATGCCCTACCTTATGTGTAAGGGGTATTGTCTGATTTATGAGGGGTAGCGTAGGCGTGTTTAGTATGGTTGTGATGGTGATAATAAATGCTGCTTACTGGTGTTGGTCTATTTTGTATTACTATCACAGAAATGCTATTTCTAGAAAGTGCACATTTATCTGTGCTTATGACTCTGGTGTTTTGCAGCTTGACTCCAATCCACGTCTGGGCAGAGTGACAGTTGGGGCTTTGTGCATACTTTTCAGACAGCCTGTACACAGGGAGGGTGGAGGTGTCACAGAGGTGCATCTGCATACTGAATAGTCTTCCTGGGCTGAGAGAAGGGAGAGGCGGGGCACACCTAGATTTGTAAAGGCTGAGCCCTGGCCGCACACAATAGGGTCGTTAACCCCCCACTGATGTTTGGAGCCTGTACTGAAAGGAGAGAGGGGGCACTACCAGAACCAGTTGTAACTGGCTGGAAACACCTCTCCCTACCATTGCAAAACATTGTAAGGACTGAGAAGTATAGGGGAATTTTCCCCACAATTTGGAGTCTCTTGGAATCATCTTGGAACTGGACACCAAAGGCTGAAAGGACTCACCAGGAACCGCCATGGACTGCTGCTGCTGTGCTGACCTGTGACCTGCCTGGTCACTGTGAAGGACTTGCCACTTGCTACCTTTCCCTTGTGCTGGCCTGTCTCTGGGCCCTCCACCTGAGGGCCTTGTCTTAAGATTCTGCTTCCCAGGGGCAGGGTGCTATGGCCCCTGACCCCTGCATCCATTTCTTCATGAGGGGTGCTTCTCCGTGGTTGCGGCTGCCGTAGTGATGATTGCAGTGCGCTTATGGAGCCTTGGGACCTCGTAGGCTCCTTGCTGCATTGTGCCCCTTTAAAAACGATCACCGTCGCAGTCCGGGCTTCAAGAGTTGCTTTGGCTCTTTGAAAAGTGCTCTTTTTGATGCCCCGAATCACTGCTACAGCCCGGGCGTCCGATATTTACATAGTGCGAGCCTCGCATACTCTTTAGTGACCCCGGTTACTGTCCGCTCCCTGGAGCGCCCCCGGGGCATCAGCCGCCTCCGATCTTTGAGAAGATCACTGCGGCGGCTCAGGAAGCTGGAAGAACACTCGCGCACTGCATCGGGTGCGGGCGAGTGTCTGCTCGGGCCCCAGGAGGGGACCGATCTTCCTGTGGCTTCAGGCAGGACCGGGGGAAGGTGCAGGGAGTGCCCCCTTCTCCCTGGCCTGTGCGTTAGGAGCAGGACGCTCCTTTTCGGCTGCTAGTTCAAACGGCATTATTGCGCCCCCCCCCTTTGGTGGAAGGGCCAGTGGAGGCCCGGGGGGGCCCCCAGAGATCGTGGGTCCCCAGAGGGGCCCATCATTAAACGGAGGGGGTGCGTGGTGCCCCCTTCCTGCCCTAAGTTGTTTTTGCTGGCTTTGGCTCCCCCCATGAGGGCCAGTTGAGGCCCGGGGGGCCCCAGTAGTCACAGTCCCCGGAGGGGCCCGTCTATAAGAGAGATGAGGTGCATGTCGCCCTCCTCTGACCCCAGAGGATAAGGGAGGCCCCCGTTTTGCGCAGAGGAGCGCCGGGCCCCATTGTTCACCTTCTAGGCACTGAAGGTGCCTTCATCCAACCAGGTACTGTTTAAAGGACCAGTATAGTTACAATCCAAAGTTCTTTCTACAGACTTTTATTGATTCATATATTACCTACCTGCGTTTGACATTTTTTTTACATATGTGTATGAAAATGTTCCTGTTATGGGCATGACATGCTAATATGTTTTCTAACTTGCCATATGTTTTCTAATGTTCCTATTATGGGCATTGTATGATATTCTTATGACAAGTGCTTTGGTGTGATAACGTGTTTTCCCGACTACTGCTTATGTTGCAGAATACTAAGTAACCTGTGTGTTAGGTGTGGCTACTGCTCGTTTGCAGAGTAACTAATGTGTAATGGATAGTACTGATATGTGATGTTTGGTCTGATAATTGTTTTGTGTACAATACAGTATATTTTCATATAATCTAGTGTTGTGTTTCCTTTGTGGTGGGGATATTGCGTCACGTGTGTTGTGTGTGTTGTGCAAACGCCTTACACGTTGCCTCTGGGATAAGCCTGACTGCTCGTGCCAAGCTACCAAGGGGGTGAGCAAGGGTTATCTTGGACGTGTAACTCCCTTGCCCTGACTAGAGTAGGTGGCTTCTGCCTGGCTGAGGTGCGTACCCTAGCCAACCAGAAACCCCATTTCTAACAGGTGCCCTCTGATGGCAGCCAAGAATCCAGGACCTGGGGTGGCAATGCTTGGGGCTCAGGCAGCAGGGCACAGGCAAGTCCATTTGCAGCAGGGCAGCTAGGCAATTGCAGGGAGACATCTGGAAGTTGTTGTGCCCCTGTAGCTCAAAACAGGAGGTCAGCCACTTGACCCTTGGAGTCACTTAGGTTAGCCTGGGAATGACGGAGGAAATCCTGTCTTCCTTCGGAAATCAAGGCAGGCCTCAAGCAGCAGGGTAGTTCTCTGGAGAACAAGGTAGCCTGAAGCAGTAAGGCAGTCCTCTAGTAGCAGCAGGGCAGTCCTCTGACTGTTTCGGAGGAACACAAAGGCCAACTGCCAAGCTATGCACAGTCATATGACCAAGGATAGAGGCAGCCGGCACAAAATGGTTAGGACAAAAAAATTACAACTTTTTAAAAGTGGAATTTTCTGAATTGTGACTTAAAATATTACATTACCATTAATGAGGGGTTTAGATTACAATTTGTTTGAGTCCAAACTTGACATTTTTTATCTGTTCTCAATCAAAAGATAGCAATTATTAAATATAATAGGGTAACCCATTTTATTCAATTGGAGCGATAGGCCTTGAAGTGGTGAAAAAAAAATGTAGGATTTTTTCACGACCAGGACATGTCCTATGCTGTAAATACAATGCACCCTGTGTTAAGGGCTGTTTAGAGCCTGCCCTAGAGGTGATTTATAGATTTTAAAAGGAATGTTTAGGTCTAACAAAAGGTTTATCTTGCCAGGTTAAATTGGCCGTTTAAAAACTGCTCTACAGGCTGCAATGGTAGGCCTGAGACGTGTTTCAAAGTGCTTCTTTTTTATATACAATGAATTCTATTGGTTTTTGAAGCATAGAACAGATGGCACCCCTAGACACAACAGTACAACAGGACATATTGAGTTCATCTCCACATCTCACTCATACATATTCATCATGGTGGTCCTCTGAACTCCAACCATTTACCCCATACCTTTGCATGTTTTTGGCCTCGTATATGGCCTTCTCTTGTGTTGTGCACCAGTCCATTTCCTGTATTCACTGAGCTAGCAGGGGAGGAGAGGGCAGCCCCTACCCTTTAGCAATAGCTCTCTTTGCCAGTGTCCCTCCAATCCCCACCAGGGTCTAGTATCCACTGGCATCACACACCCGCTCCAGGACTCTCAACAGAATGGGCAATAGGGAGCGGTCAATGTGCCTCCCCACCACCCTAGACAGGACCTCAATGATCTTGCCCCAGTATTCCACATCCACCAAACAGTCCCACACCCTATGATCAAATTGAGCTGGGGTCGCAGAGCAGCACCAATACGCCGACAACTGCAGTATGTCTGGCCCCCAAAGACACTTCGGTGTTTTGTAGGTCACATGCAAATAATTAAGAAATATGAGCCTGTTAGAAATGGGGTCTTTGGTTGGCAGTCAGGTTATCATCTGTCCAAGCAAGGACCCTCACTCTAGTCAGGGTAAAAGAGAATCACCCTGAGCTAACCTCTGCTTACTCCCTTGGTAGTTGGCATGAACAGTAGGCTTGACTTTAGAGTGCTAGGTGTAAAGTATTTGTACCAACACACACAGTAACGTAATGAAAACACTACAAAATGACACAATACAGGTTTAGAAAAATAGAAATAATTATCTAAACAAAACAAGTCCAAAATGACAAAAATCCACAATACACAAGTCAAGTTATCAATTAAAAACCAAAAAGAGTCTTCATGTAGTTTTAAACACAATGCTAACGCTGTTAGCATGAAAATGTACCTTGGGTGCGTCAAAAATAACCCAGCACGGGTGAGTGTGCGTCAAAAAGGGCTTGCGATGCGTCAATTTCACTTGCGAGTAAGACCTTGTGTCGTTTGTCCTTTAGTCGGGTTGGCGTGTGTCGTTTCTTCTCTACACAGGAGAGCGATGCGTCGATCTCATCAGCACTCCCGGGTCCAGGCAGGCTTTGCATTGTTTTTACATGCCCAGTGGTGTTTGCGTCAGAAATTCAGCTGACCTATGGTCCAAAAACCACTGAGCACAGGTTGTGATCTCACCAGCCTCCGTCATCAATGCTGTGCATTGTTTCTCCAGCCGCAGGTGTTGATCTTCCAGTCGCGTTGCAGGCCAGAGTCAATTTTCAGCCGTGAAGCTGGCGGCACATCGATTTTTCAGCCGCAGATCAGAGTTGTGTTGATCTTTTCCACGCACAGCTCACTCTTGGGCTGCCAGCTTCTCTTCTCAGGGTCCCAGGAACAACTGGATGGGCACCATTTGGCGGAGTAGGAGTCTCTCCAGAGGCTCCAGGTGCTGGCAGAGAGAAGTCTTTGCTGTCCCTGAGACTGCAAACAACAGGAGGCAAGCTCTAAATCAAGCCCTTGGAGATCTTCACAAGAAGGAAGGCAACACAAAGTCCAGTCTTTGTCCTCTAGCACAGGCAGAAACAGCAACTGCAGGATAGCTCCCCAAAGCACAGTCACAGATAGGGCAGCTCTTCTTCCTCAGCTATTCAGCTTTTCTCCAGGCAGAGATTCCTCTTGGTTTCCAGAAGTGTTCTAAAGTCTGTGGTTTTGGGTGCCCTTCTTATACTCATTTTGCCCTTTGAAGTAGGCTTACTTCAAAGGAAAGTCTCTCTTGTTTGTGAAATCCTGCCTTGCCCAGGCTGGGTCCCAGAAACACACCAGGGGGTTTGAGACTGCATTGTGCGAGGGCAGGCACAGCCCTTTCAGCTGTGAGTGACCACTCCTCTCCTACCTCCTAGCACAGATAGCCCATCAGGAAACGCAGACTACACCCCAGCTCCCTTTGTGTCACTGTCTAGTGAGAGGTGCAACCAGCCCAACTGTCAAACTGACCCAGACAGGGAATCCACAAACAGGCAGAGTCACAGAAATGGTTTAAGCAAGAAAATGCCCACTTTCTAAAAGTGGCATTTTCAAACACACAATCTTAAAATCAACTTTACTAAAAGATGTATTTTTAAATTGTGAACTTATAGACCCCAAACTCTACATGTCTATCTGCTCCCAAAGGTAATCTACCTTTTAATCATATTGAAAGGTAGCCCCCATGTTAACCTATGAGAGGGACAGGCCTTGCAACAGTGAAAAACTAATTTAGCAGTATTTGACAGGCAGGACCTATAAAACACATTACTATGGGGGTCATTCCGACCTTGGCGGGCGCTACCGCCGCCCGCCAGGCAGAAACTGCCATGTGGCCGCCAATGCGGCTGCACTCCGTGGCCCCCATTCCAACATTCCCTCTGGGCCGGCGGGCGCTAACCATGTAAGCCCAGCGGGAATGAGGCCGCAACACAGAAGCTGGCTCCGAATGGAGCCGGCGATCTTGCGGCCGTGCGACGGGTACAGTTGCACCCGTCGCGCTTTTCACTGTCTGCTAGGCAGACAGTGAAAAGCTGGCTGGGGCCCTGTTAGGGGGCCCGAGACACCCCTTACCGCCAGCCTCTTCCTGGCGGTGAAAACCGCCAGAAACAGGCTGGCGGTAAGGGGGTCATAATCCCCAGGGCAGAGCTGCAAGCAGCGCTGCCCTGGCGGATTATAGCCGCCGGGGCGGAAATAGCGGGAAACCGCCAGCCCCGGCGGTCCGACCGCGGCTTTACCGCCGCGGTCGGAATGGGACCTGAAAGCACCGCCAGCCTGTTGGCGGTGCTTTGGTCATTTTCACCCTGGCGGTCTCCGACTGCCAGGGTCAGAATGACTCCCTATATGTCCTACCTTAACCATGCACTGCACCCTGCCCTTGGGGCTACCTAGGGCCTACCTTAGGGGTGCCTTACATGTAAGAAAAGGGAAGGTTTAGGCCTAGCAAGTGGGTACACTTGCCAAGTCAAATTTACAGTTTAAAACTGCACACACAGACACTGCAGTGGCAGGTCTGAGTCATGGTTACAGAGCTACTAGTGTGGGTGGCACAACCAGTGCTGCAGGCCTACTAGTAGCATTTGATTTAAAGGCCCTGGGCACCTCCAGTGCACTGTACTAGGGACTTACCAGTAAATCAAATATGCCAATCATGGATGAACCAATTACATACACATTTTGTATCGGAGCACCTGCACTTTAGCACTGGTTAGCAGGGGTAAAGTGCCCAGGGTAACAAAAACAGCAAAAGCAGAGTCCAGCACACATCAACAACCTGGGAAACAGAGGCAGAAAGTTAGGGAAACCATGCCAAGGATGAAAAGTCTAACACATGTCCCCCCCAGCTGAAAGTGGGGAGCAACTACCCAACCTCATGGGAGTTCACATCACTAAGGCGGAAAAATCTGGACAGACCATCAGCATTGCTGTGTTCTGTACCAGGGCGGTGTTCCACTGTAAAGTCCATCCCATGTAGGGAAATGGACCACCTCAACAGTTTTGGATTCTCACCCCTCAACTGCATTAACCATCTGAGGGGCCTGTGATCGGTCTGAACCCAGAAGTGAGTCCCAAACCAGTAAGGTCTTAGCTTCTTCAGCACCCAGACCACAGCAAACGCTTCACATTCTATGGCACTCCACCTACGTTCCCTGGGAAGTAACCTCCTGTTAACAGAGGATATTGGTTGGTCTAGGCCCTCTTCATTAAGCTGTGAGAGTACTGCTCAACTACCATGCTCTGTGGCATCTGTTTGCACAACAAACTCCTTGGAGTAATCAGGTGCCTTCAGCACAGGTGCTGGGCACATGGCAGCCTTCAGAGTATCAAAAGCATTCTGGCAAGCCTCTGTCCTGATTACTTTCCTGGGTTGCTTCTGAGAAGTCAACTCAGTCAAGGGGGTAACAATGGTACCATACCCCTTGACAGTCCTCCTGTAGACTCCTGTGAGACCTAATAAGGCTCTCACTTCAGTCTGGGTCTTGGAAAGCTCCCAAGCCTGAATGGTATCAATCTTTGGCTGTAGGGGTGCCACCTGGCCACTCCCCACCTGGTGTCCCAAGTACACCACAGAGCCCTGCCCTGTTTGGCACTTGCTTGCCTTAATAGTGTGGCCTGCCTTCGGAAGGGCCTGTAACACTCTCCAGAGGTGTTACAGGTGTTCCTCCCATGTGGAACCAAACACAGCAATGTCATCCAGGTTGGTGGCACTGATCTCATCCAGCCCTGCCAACACCTGGTTGACCAACCTCTGAAAGGTGGCAGGGGCATTCTTCCTCCCAAATGGCACCACTTTAAATTGAAAGTGTCCATCTGGGGTAGAAAATGCTGACCCCTCCTTGGCCCCCTCCGTTAATGCAATCTGCCAGTACCCAGATGTTACGTCAAATGTACTGAGGTACTTGCCAGCTCCGAACCGGTCAATGAGCTCATCAGCTCGGGGTATGGGATGTGCGTCAGTCTTGCTGACCGCATTGAGTCCTCGGTAGTCCACACAGAACCTGAGTTCGGGAGTGGCACCAGGTGCAGCAGCCTTTGGGACCAATACCACTGTGCTGGCCCCATGGAATGCTGGAATACTCAATAACCCCTAGGGTTAACATTTTGGATACTTCAACGTTAATGGAAGCCCTGATCCTGTCAGTCACCCTGTAAACCTTCTGTTAAATGGGTGGACTGTCCCCAGTGTCCACATCATGTGTGCACAAGTGTGTGACCCCTGGGATCAGGGAAAACAGTGAGGCAAACTGTCCCAACACGTGGCGACAGTCAACCTGCTGCTCTTCAGTCAGCGAGGGGGAGAGGATCACTCCCTCCACAGAGCCATCTTTCGCAAGGAGCATGGACAGTTCAGTCTGCTCAAAGTGCGGCTTGAGGCGGTTGACATGCACAACCCTTAAAGGGTTCCTTGGAGACTGCAAGTCCACCAGGTTGGTGACTTCACTCTTGCGCTCCACCACCTCAAATGGCCCAGTTCACTTGTTCTGGAGTGCTCTAGGCTCCACTGGTGCCATCACCCACACTTTTTGTCCAGGTTGAAACTCTACCAGAGTGGCATTCTGGTCATACCAGCGTTTCATGTCCTCATCGCTTGCTTCCAGGTTCTCCTTTGCGAAACTCCTGAAGCGGGCAGCCTAGTTCCTCAGAGCCAGCATGTAACTGAATACATCCAGGGGAGGTTTTACTGGGAGCTTTTTCCAAAGCCTCCTTGACCAGAATTAAAGGCCCCCTCACATGGTGGCCATAAATCAGCTCAAAGGTACTAAACCCAAGCTCCTTTTGAGGCACCTCCCTGTAGGCAAACAGAAGGCATTGCAAGAGAACATCCCACTTCCGCCTCAAGAGCTCTGATAGGCCCATGATCATGCCTTTCAAGGTGCAGTTGAATCTCTCAACCAGACCATTACTTTGGGGGTGGTTAGGTGTAGTGAACTTGTAGGTTACCCCACACTCCTTCCACAGAGACTTCATATACGTGGATATGAAGTTGGTATCCTTATCAGATACCACTTCCTTGGGGAAACCCATGCGGGTAAAAACCCCCATCAAAGCACGGCCCACCACAGGGGAAGTGATTGATCTAAAAGGAATGGCTTCTGGTTACCAGGTGGCATGGTCCACTAAGACCAGGATAAACCTGTTGCCCATGGCTGTCTTGGGATCCAGAGGCCCCACAGTCTCAATCACTACCCTTTCAAAGGGAGTACTGACCACAGGTAAAGGTTGGAGGGGAGCCTTACATTTCCCCCCACTCTTGCCACTTGACTGACAAGTTTGGCAAGACCTGCAGTATGCGTTCGAGTTCCTGCGTAGTAGGGGTTAGTAAAAGTGGGTGACAAGCCTCTCAAAGGTCTTGTCCTGCCCCAAATGTCCAGCTAAAGGCACATCATGAGCAAACCCCAGTAGGAAGGCCCTGAAGCACTGGGGTACCACCAGCACAGGGGCTGACCCAGGCTCAGGAACCTTAGGCTCAATATATAGGAGGTCCTCCTCCCAATAGATCAATCAATCAATCAATCAATCAATCACAGTATTTGTAAAGCGCGCTACATACCCATTAGGGTTTCAAGGGGCTGAGGGTGGGGGGGTGCTGCTACTGGTCGAAGAGCCAGGTCTTTAGAAGTCTCCTGAAGGCGTGTAGGTCCTGGGTCTGACGTAGGTAGGTAGGGAGGGTGTTCCAGGTCTTGATGGCGAGGAAGGAGAAGGATCTGCCATAGGCAGTCTTACGCTGGATGCGGGGAACGCTGGCGAGGGCGAGGTTGGTGGAGCGGACTTGGAGGGTAGGGGTGTAGAAGTTGAGTCTGTTGTTCAGGTAAGCTGGACCGGCATTATGGAGTGCCTTGTGAGCGTGGGTGAGGAGCTTGAAGGTGATCCTCTTGTCCACGGGGAGCCAGTGGAGGTCTCTTAGGTGATGGGAGATGTGGCAGCGGCGGGGTACGTTGAGGACCAGTCGGGCGGAGGCGTTTTGAATGCGTTGGAGGCATCGTATGTTTTTTGCTGAGATGCCTGTGTAGAGTGCGTTGCCGTGGTCTAGCCTGCTGCTGACGAGGGCCTGGGTAACCGTTCTTCTTGTTTCTGTCGGGATCCATAGATCAAGTGTGATCCTGGCTCCTTGCAACCCACCTGGTCTGCAGCCTGCTGCCGCAAACCGTTCCAGAGTTGGGCATGTCCTCTTGCTGCACAGAATGCTTCCCTGGTGGGCCCCCCTTCCTGCTGCCACTGCAACAGCTCAGGGACCTCACCCAGTTCAGCCACCTGTTCTCCTGTAGGCTCCAGAGCGTCACCCTCAGTCTCTGCCTCCTCCCGGACCGTGGGAACTTCTGGGGCCGGTTTTCTGCGTCCCCTGCCCTTCCTCTTCTTGGCGTCTCATGGGCCCCTGTTTCAGGCTCCTAGGGCTCTTGACCACCCTGACGGGCTGCCATTGACCGGGTGGATATGCATACCCACCCAGGAAGACCCAGCATCTCCACGTGAGACCTGTGTTCCACCTCCTTCTAAGGGGAATCCTCCAGGTCATTGCCTAGCACACAATCTACAGGCATGGTTGGACTCACAGTTACCTTCACGGAACCTGAGACCCCCCCTTTCAAAGGGAACCTGTGCCACTCTGCACAGGCGCTCTGAGTTGTCCACTGCAACTACTTGGTGAAGAACCCTGGGATCAATCTGCTCTTCAGACACCAGCTGAGTCCTCACTGTAGTCACACTGGCTCCTGTGTCTCTCGGAGCCTCCACTCTCTGTTTATTGATGGTCACCCACTGCCTGCACTTCTTAGTGTTCTCGGGCACAAGGGTTCCCTGAACCATCTCACTGTCCCCCAGTGAGACAAGGGTCATCTCAGCTGGTTCCCACCCACCTGGAACCAACTCCTCCCAAAGCGCTACACTAACCAAACACTGTGGCGGTGCACCAGTGGGCGCCAGTGTATTCTTGGGGCATTTGGGGTCCCCCCTCACATGATCCACCTGGTCACATGCGTGGGGGTCCACCTGCCAAAGGGTTCCCTTTGGAGAACCATGACTTCTTCTCACTGGGGGGCTGGGAATCCTTACCCTGGGAATAAGTTTGGGCCCCTTTAGAGAACTCCCCCTGTTTACCCTTACCCCCCCTTTCTTCTAAGAGGGACCCTGCACACCCTTGGCGTGGTCTCCCCATACATCTTTTGGACCCTGGTACTCTCCCAGCAGTCAGCTTCCTGCGCAAGCTTCCTAAGATCAGTCAGCTTGCTGTCAATCAGGTGCTGGCGCAGCTCTGGAAAACATAAACTGTACAAGTGCTCCCAAGCAATCAGATTGCAAAGCCCCTCATAGGTAGTTACCTTACTGCCCTTCACCCAACCATCCAGTGACCTGCAAAAAGAATCAACACATTTGACCATGTTTGGGATTCCTTCTTCTTATAGGACCTAAACTTATCCTTATACCGCTCAGGGGTGAGATCATATCTTGTGAGTAGGGCATCCTTCATGATAGAGTTGGTATGATTCTGAGCATCCCCTAAGGCTGTCTGTGTATCCCTCCCCTCTTCCTCTAATTGTTTTCACAGACCCGCTCCCCAATGAGCTTCAGGGACCAGATTCATGTGGAGAGCAGACTCATACCCCTTAAACCATAAGTATATGTCATCCTCCCTTTTGTAAACCTTCACAAGATCTTTAGGAATGTGCACCCTCTCAGGCTGCACTGTGATGTGGCTGCCACCATCCCTACTAGTCTGACTCCTCTGATTCAGCTCCCTCAAGCTGAGCTCATGAGCCAACAACAACTTTTTCTCCTCTATGGCCACCCTAATTTTCTCCAACTCCCTCTGGTGCTCCCTCTGTGCCTGTCTGTCCTGCAACTCTTCAGGGGTCATACCCTTAGATGAGACACTGATACCTGCCCTTAAGACCCTCTCCTTGGACATAACAGGCCCACCCTCAATACCATTGTGTATGGAATGCTCTTCCTCCTCCTCATCCTCCTCATTCCCTGTGGGCCCTTCAGTGCTCTTGGCTGTCACCCAGGTCCTCAGCGCCTTTTTCAGCTCCTCCTTTTTGGATGAGCTCTTAATAGGACAGTCAACACTTTTACAGAATTGCTTCAACTGAGCCTTTGTATAGCTCTCTACTTTCTCAAGATCAAAAGCAGCTCCAACTGATGCATCTCCAGATTGGGACATGATGAAAAGTCAACAAAAGTGCAAAGTTCCAAAAGGCAGAAAACAAGTTCCCAATGAAGTTCAGAAGTCAATCAAGGATTACCACAAAAATGGATGTAGGGAACAATCCAAGCAAAAGAGAAAAAGCAAAAATCACAAGACAAGTAGTATGTGGTCACGTAGTGGTCTGCACTCAAAACAGTAGTGTACGCTTAATTACTGTATGTCAAGTACAAATACAAGTCCAATCTCAACCCCTGATCACCAATGTTAGAAATGGGGTCTTTGGTTGGCAGTCAGGATATCCCCTGTCCAAGCAGGGACCCTCACTCTAGTCAGGGTAAAAGAGAATCACCCTCAGCTAACCCCTGCTTACCCCCTTGGTAGCTTGACACGAGCAGTAGGCTTACCTTCAGAGTGCTAGGTGTAAATTATTTGTACCAACACACACAGTGACTTATTGAAAACACTAAAAAAGAGAAAATATTTTTCTAAGCAAAACAAGACAAAAACAACAAAAATCCACAATACACAAGTCAAGTTATCAATTTAAAACCAAAAAGATTCTTCAACTCTAACGCTGTTAGCGTGAAAATGTACCTTGGGTGTGTCAGAAAGGGCTTGCGATGCGTTAATTTAACTTACGAGCGAGACATAATGTTGTTTAGTCGGGATGGCGTGCGTCATTTCTTATCTCTGCAGGAGAGCGATGCGTTGATCCGGTCAGCACTCTTGGGTCCGGGTAGGCTTTGCTTAATTTTTACACGCCCAGCGGTGTTTGCGTCAGAAATTCAGCTGCACGATAGTCCGAAAACCACGCAGTGCGGTTTGCGATCTCACCAGCCTCCATCAGCGATGCTGCGCATCGTTTCTCCAGCCGCCGGTGTAAATTTTCACCTGCGAAGTGGGTACTGCGTAAATTTTTCAGCCGCAGATCAGAGTGGCGTCGATCTTTTCCCCGCACGGCGGTCTGTGCATGGATTTCTTACTCTTGGGCTGCCAGCTTCTCTTCTCAGTGTCCCAGGAACTGGATGGGCACCATTTGGCAGAGTAGGAGTCTCTCCAGAGGCTCCAGGTGCTGGCAGAGAGACGTCTTTGCTGCCCTGAGACTTCAAACAACAGGAGGTAAGCTCTAAATCAAGCCCTTGGAGATCTTCACAAGAAGGAAGGCAACACATAGTTCAGTCTTTTTCCTCTAGCACAGGCAGAAGCAGCAACTGCAGGATAGCTCCACAAAGCAAAGTCAAAGGCAGGGCAGCTCTCCTTCCTCAGCTCTTCAGCTCTTCTCCAGGCAGAGGTTCCTCTTGGTCTCCAGAAGTGTTCTAAAGTCTGTGGTTTTGGGTGCCCTTCTTATACCCATTATGCCCTTTGAAGTAGGCTTACTTCAAAGGAAAGTCTCTCTTGTTTGTGAAATCATGCCTTGCCCAAGCCAGGCCCCAGACACACACCAGGGGGTTGGAGACTGCATTGTGTGAGGGCAGGCACAGCCCTTTCAGGTGTGATACTCCCCTCCCTCCTAGCACAGATGGTCCATCAGGAAATAAGACTACACCCCAGCTCCCTTTGTATCACTGTCTAGTGAGAGGTGCAACCAGCCCAACTGTCAAACAGACGCAGACAGGGAATCCACAAACAGGCAGAGTCACAGAAATGGTTTAAGCAAGAAAATGCTCACTTTCTAAAAGTGGCGTTTTCAAACACACAATCTTAAAATCAATTTTACTAAAAGATGTATTTTTAAAGTGTGAGCTCAGAGCCCCCAAACTTCATGTCTATCCACTCCCAAAGGGAATCTACCCTTTAATCAGATTTAAAGGTAGCCCCCATGTTAACCTATGAGAGGGAGAGACTTTACAACAGTGAAAAACAAATTTAGAAGTATTTCACTGTCAGGACCTATAAAACACATTACTATGGGGGTCATTCTGACCCTGGCGGTCGGTGATAAAGCGGCGGCCAACCCGCCAACAGGCAGGCGGTCAAAAAAATTCTGACCCTGGCGGGAACCGCCAACACAGCCCGCCACTTTAACACTCCGACCGCCACGGAGGGACAGACAAACAGCGCGGCGGTCACCGCCAACAGGCAGGCGGCAGACAATGTACCGCCCACCCTATCACAACTCACCAATCCGCCACCTTTTCCGGGGCGGGAGCCCCGCCGATAAAAACACGGCGGAAACAGACTACGAACGGGAAAACGCTCACCTATACACACTCCACGAGGAAGGAGGACAGCATGGAACCCGAATTACACATCCTACCAGCTATTGTCTACCTGCTCATCTACCAGGAGTACGAACGCCGGCGCAGACGACAACGGTGAGTACTGCACCTACGACACAGGCATGGGGGGAGGAGGAAAGCTCACGGGCACACACATGCGCCATACACCCACCCCCCCACCACAACTACCTACACCCCAATGCCGAGCAACAAGTCAGAGTGACACCACACAAACCCCCCGGAACAATGCAAAGACACAATTAAAATGATCTATAAAATATATGTATAAATAGCTCCATTGAAGGTATGGGAAATATGCCATATAAAAGATACAAAAATAAGGAATGAACATATTCTACAATATATACATAGGCAAAAAGTCCTGCACATTCCGTCAAAGTTCCATAGTCCGTAGGCCAATGTGCACAAACGCATGGGCAAAGCCCACACAGGAGACCAGATACCATTGGAGAGAACACTGGTGGGGCATCAGATGATAAAACTACAGGCACCTCAGGGGGAAGGGAAGGGGGGGCACCTCAGCCACATGAGTCCACAACGCCAGATCCACGAGGGGCCTCCATGCCCACTGTGCCATCCTGGGGAGTGCAAAGCCACAGTCTCACAAGTCTCTACAGTGGGTGGCTTGCCCACTGTGCCATTCCGGGGAGTGCAAAGCCACAGTCTCTCAAGTCTCTACAGTGGGTGGCTTGCCCACTGTTCCATCCTGGGAAGTGCCAAGCCACAGTCCATCAGATGGATTACCGACTCCACTGTTAATGGAGGAGGCATGGTGCCCAGAGTGCTTTGTGAAGCCCTGCTCGACACAGAACCGGCACTGTCAATGTGCCAGCGGTGCTTGAGACGGCGGTGGCCAGCGGAGCGGTGCTTGAGATGAAGGCCCCAGCGGAGCGGTGCTTGACAGGAAGGGCCCAGCGGAGCGGTGCTTGAGATGAAGGGCCCAGCGGAGCGGTGCTTGAGACGGCGGTGGCCAGCGGAGCGGTGCTTGACAGGAAGGGCCCAGCGGAGCGGTGCTTGAGATGAAGGGCCCAGCGGAGCGGTGCTTGACAGGAAGGGCCCAGCGGAGCGGTGCTTGACATGAAGGGCCCAGCGGAGCGGTGTTTGACAGGAAGGGCCCAGCGGAGCGGTGCTTGACATGAAGGGCCCAGCGGAGCGGTGCTTGACATGAAGGGCCCAGCGGAGCTTGTCCCGGCGGGGCCCGTTCAGCGGTTCTTGTCCCGGCGGGGCCCTGTTCAGCGGTGCTCCTCCCGGCGGGGCCCGTTCAGCGGTTCTTGTCCCGGCGGGGCCCTGTTCATCGGTGCTCCTCCCGGTGGGGCCCTGTTCAGCGGTGCTCCTTCTGGCGGGGCCCGTTCAGCGGTGCTCCTCCCGGCGGGGCCCTGTTCAGCGGTGCTTGTCCTGTGTGTCTAGGGAGCCAGACCTGGGCAAGACTTCCCGCTCATTCACCATCCGAACTTGCGGTCGCGACGCCCTCCTGTGATGGAGTCCTGGGCCCGTGGGTGTCGTCCGTCACACCCGGAATGGGGCTGGTGGGGCACTCCTGGGCAGCTCGCCTCCTGCCTGACTTCTCCGCCCTGCTGCCCTTGCCCTCCTTCGCTGAAGCTCTGTGGCCCTTGCCTCCCTTGGATGATGTGGCAGGTGACGGGGCAAGGCTACTGTCCTTGGTGGCAGCCGTCTCAGTCTTGTCGCGCCGGGCCTTTTTCTTTTTTGTCCTCTTCCCAGAGGGTGGGCTGGCTGTCCCCTTGCTGCTGGCCGATGTTCCTGCCCTAGGATCTGGTGGACTCCAATAGCCCTGCACTTTGGTCACAGTAGATGCAGGGCTGGTGGTGGCTGAGGTGCTTTTTTTACTCTTACCAGATGGAAGGGGTGGGTCAGTGATTGGAACGAGCTCAAGGTTGGAAAGGAAAAGGACTTGGGAAGGACAGGGACGGGTAGGTGTAGTGGGTTTGGGAGTGGAGGAAGAGGATGTGGTTGTAGGAGAGTCAAGTGTGCTGTCTTTGGGTGCAGGTGCCTGTGACGGAGGCTGTCGTGAGGTGGATGGCTGTTGGGTGGGTGGCTGCCTGCGTTTGTGTGCTTTGGAAGAAGGGGTGACAGACACACTGGAAGAGGACACATGGGACGTGTAAATGGCAGTGGGGGTGGTGACTGCACGTGTGCGGACTGTAATGGAGGGTGCGCTGGTGATGGAAGTACTGGGTGATGGTGGTGTGCATGCAGGTGTGAGTGGAGACGTCACAGGGAGGGAGGAGGGAGATGAGGAGGTGGGGGACACAGAGGTGGTAGTGACTGTTGGCATGTCTGCATCTGGATGTTGCTTGGGTGAATGCTTGTGTGATCTGTGGTGCTTATGTCTGGATGAGCTGCCCTTGGGTGTAGAGGTGTGTGCAGGCTGGTCTGATGGTGTGGATGGGATAGGCAGAGGAACAGGAGACTGGGACTGGGTGGAGGGAGTCAGAAGAGGGAGGCTGGAGACAGGGGCAATGGCTGCCGTCAGTGCTGAGGCCAGAGCGTTGAACGATCGCTGATGGGCAGCCTGACCCGAATGAATGCCCTCCAGGTATGCATTGCTCCGATGCACCTCCCTTTGTACACCCTGGATGGCATTCACAAGGGTAGACTGCCCAACAATGAGTGTCCTGAGGAGGTCAATGACCTCCTCATTGAGGGCAGCAGGGGTAACTGGGGCAGGGCCTGAGGTGCCTGGGGCGAAGGAGATGCCCGCCTTCCTGGGCGAGCGGCCATGAAGCGAAGGCTGAGGGGCTGCTGGGAGGGCGGGGCTGGTGCGCTGGGTGGCGGCTGTACCTGTTGTGGCGGTGGGCACGGATGTTGCCACCACCGCTAGGGAGCTCCCTTCTGAGGACGTGTCGGTGTCGCTGATGTCTCCACGGGTCCCCGTTGTGGAGCTCCACTCGCCCTCCGTCTCACTGGTGTACTCGGAGTCTGTTGTATGGCCCTCCGGGGCCATGTGAGATGCAGCTCCCTCGTGCGCCGATGCCACTTCTCCTCCGCCTGATGATGCTAATGCACACATGAACAGGAAGTCAACGAAAATGGGGGGGGGGAGAAATGAAGACAGGTTGAGTGCATGCATTGGCAACACCGTTGTCGGAGAGGACAGGCACAGAAGCCCCCTGAACTAGGCCGCGCAATCGGGGTACACTACTCAGTTATTGTGACTAGGCCTACAGGTCTATGGACGACAAATGCACACATGGGTGAGGCCGGACCATGGATAGCTGTACTTGGCACCCTACAGAGGTGGGGGGCGGGGGCACAGGGCAGTGTCTAACGGAGGGGCCTAGCCTACAGAATGCGCCCTGGCCTGGAGATAGCCACAGCCCTCCTCCCCCACCCAGACACCTTCACTGCGCGCAAAGATAGCAGAATGTGCTGATACTCACCCCCTTGTGTCTGCTGTGATGTCCTCACGCGCCCATCCAAATCGGGGTAGGCCACCGCCAGGATCCGGGACATCAGGGGGGTCAATTGGCGGCTGGCACCCCTCCTACGTTGGGAGGCCATCCCCAGCAGAGACTCGGCGGTCTTTCTGGTCCCGCGGCAGATGTCCTCCCACCTCTTTCGGCAGTGGGTGCCCTGTGTGTTGTGGACCCCCAGGGCCCGGATGTCCTTGGAGATGGCACGCCAAATGTCGATCTTCTGATGGGCGCTGACCTATGTGACATGTACAGGGTGGTAAAGGAAATCGCATCAGTTTTCTGCCTGGTCAATGTGAGTGGTCCCCCCCTCCCCAACCTTGCCATGTGGCACATGCTCTCATCTTTCGTGCGTTGCACTCCTCATTCGCTCCCCTCCCCACCATCTTACATACACCCCACTCAACAGAGGCATAGCCCATTCAACGTGCACCCTGCGTACTAACCTGTTGGTCTGGAGGACCGTAGAGTAGCGCATACTGGGGGAGGACCCCATCAACAAGTTTCTCCAATTCTTCGGAAGTGAAGGCAGGGGCCCTTTCCCCAGTCGCAGCAGCCATTGTACCTCCCAGACCGAGGTCACAGCAGCACTTGCAGTATAGGTCCTCTCCTGTGGATGATCAGGTCTCGAGTGATTAATCTGATAGAAAATGGAAGTCATGCCCGCGGCGGTGCGTACCGCGGCGGTGCGTACCGCGACCGCCGGCGCACATCGTCATTGGCTCCTGAGACCCATAGGGTTCAATGTTAACCAATGCTGCTTTGCGCCGCGGTCTTCGACCGCCTACCGCCACGGTGTGCCACACCAGCGCAGTGACCTCACATCTCACTGTCACACTTCACAGGTCAGGCAGCCGCCAATTCAAGGGCCCACATGGCATGATTTCTACTGCGTCACACAGGCCTAGGCCTTGCATTGCCACTCATACAAGCCATTCAATGCATAGCGATTCGTGTACTGTGCAAGCTGTGCGAACGAACCTGTGGCTTGCTTGACTGTGTGCTCCATGTTGTCCTTTCTAGGCACCGTCCGCTGGGACTTGCAAGGAGAAGGGTGAATCCTCCCGTGTACCGACCGCTGGTGGACCTGTCGACAATGGAAGAACGACATATCATACTTACATACCGGCTTGACAGAGCAACTATACATGAACTATGTGCCCAGCTGGAGCCAGACCTGATGTCCCCCATCCGCCAACCCACAGGGATTCCCCCTCTGGTGCAGGTTCTGTCAGTACTCCATTTTTGGGCAAGTGGGTCTTTTCAGACAACAGTGGCCATATCATCTGGGATGTCTCAGCCTATGTTTTCTAAGGTTTTGTCCCGAGTGTTGTCTGCCCTGATGAAATACATGCGGAGCTACATTATTTTCCCTGAGGTGGGTGATTTGGCTACAGTGAAGGGTGATTTCTTTGCCCTTGGACATATCCCCAACATCATTGGTGCCATTGATGGGACCCATGTGGCTTTGGTTCCCCCCAAAGAAAGTGAGCAGGTGTACCGAAACAGAAAAAGTTATCATTCGATGAAAGTCCAGGTGGTCTGTTTGGCTGACCAGTACATCTCCCATGTAAATGCCAAGTTCCCTGGGTCAGTGCATGACGCGTATGTCATGCGAAATAGCAGCATCCCTTATGTGATGGAACAGCTACAGAGACACCGTGTGTGGCTAATTGGTGACTCTGGTTACCCCAACCTGTCGTGGCTACTGACCCCAGTGAGGAATCCCCGGACCAGGGCAGAGGAACTGTACAATGAGGCCCATGGGCGATCTAGGAGGATCATAGAAAGGACCTTCGGGGTCCTGAAGGCCAGGTTTAGGTGCCTGCATATGACAGGGGGATCCCTCATGTACTCACCAAAGAAGGTGTGCCAGATCATCGTGGCCTGCTGTATGCTTCACAATCTTGCATTGCGACGCCAGGTGCCTTTTCTGCAAGAGGATGGTCCAGATGGTGGTGTTGTAGCAGCTGTGGAGCCTGTGGAGAGTGAAGAGGAGGAAGACGACGGGGACGACACGGACAACAGGGAGACAGTCATACAACAATACTTTCAGTAGCACACAGGTAAGAATCAGCCACCCCATTTTACATTTACTTAAGGCCTCATGCGTCTCCACTGTCTGTGTTTCCCCCCAGTTCCAGTTAACTGATTTTTGACTTTCCCTTCCCTTTTCAGAGCTGTTTGACCCACTGCCTGACTTCAGCTTTGTTTGCCCATGGACTAAAGCTTATTGAAATTGGTATGTTGTCATCACAAAGTAACTGGACTTTATAGCACCGTTAAGTGTAATACATTTGTTAAGAATACAAGCAGACTCTTGTTTTTTTAAGTGGAATCAGTGATTTATTTTAAGTGCTACATATAGGTACATGATTGGGAAACGGTGATGGGTGGGGGTGGAGTAATGTCCATGGCAGAGTCCAGTTCTCAGTCGCACAGGTGCATTGTCCATATGCCTGGGGAAGGATGGAGCAGGGGCAGTTCAAGGTTGGACAGGGTGACAATGTGGGACAGTGGGATGACATCAGGGGGTATCTTAGGCTGGCGGGGGTCTTGCAATCCTACTCTGTCTTCTTGTGAGATCTCAGGTTCCGCTTGCGGGGTGGTTCTTCTTCTGCAGGAGGTGGGGTTCTGGTGGCCTGTCGTTGTGTGGGGGCCTCCTGTCAACTAGCGCCGGCGGTATGATTTGGCATGCAGGTGGGGTGGGGGTAGGAAGCAGCAGTGAAGATTTGCCTTACCAGAGTCCATTCCTCCGCCTACTCCTGCGAGGCCCTCAGGATGCAGGATGTGCAAGACTTCCTCCTCCCACGCGGTAAATTCTGGGGGAGTAGGTGGGGGTCCGCCGCCAGTCTTCTGCACCGCAATGTTGTGCCTTGATACCATGGAACGCACCTTCCCCCGTAGGTCGTTCCATCTCTTCCTGATGTCCTCCCGGTTGCGTGGATGCTGTCCCACCGCGTTAACCCTGTCCACTATCCTTTGCCATAGCTCCATCTTCCTGGCAATTGTGGTGTGCTGCACCTGTGCCCCGAAGAGCTGGGGCTCTACACGGACTATTTCCTCCACCATGACCCTGAGTTCGGCGTCACTGAACCTGGGGTGTCTTTGGGGTGCCATGGGTGGTGTGGTTGAGGTGTGGGGTGGCGTTTGTGGTGATGTGTGTGGTGCGTGTGGTGGTGTGTGGTGTTTTGTGCGTGGATGTTGTATGGGTGATGGTGTTGTGTGCCTCTGTGTTGTGGGATTGTCTATTCTGTGCTCTCTCTCTAGCCTTCGTCAATGATTTCGGGTCGAAGGGACTTGTGGGTGATGTGGGTGTGTGTTTTATATTGTGTTGGGTGTGTGGGAGTGGTGTTAGTATGTGTATCAGGTGTGTGTATTTCAAACTGACCAATGTGGCTGAGTTTTCTATGTGTGTGTGTATTTTGACCGCGGCGGTGTGTACCGCCAATGGAATACCGCGTTTGAAAGACCGCCACGTGGATTTGTGGGTAGGAATGGTATGGGCGTATTTCTGTTGGCGTGACGGTGGAGGTTTGGTCATCGCCATTTTTTCGCTGACCTTTGGTGTGGCGGACTTTTGTGGATGTCGGGTTTTTGGCGGTTTGCCAGTTGCGGGTCAGAATGACCGTGGCGGTTTGCCGCGGCCGCGGCGGTGTTATGGCGGTCTTCTGACCGGCGGTAAGCGCCTTTTACCGCTGAGGTCAGAATGACCGCCTATGTGTCCTAACTTAACCATACACTGCACCCTGCCCTTGGGGCTACCTAGGGCCTAACTTAGGGGTGCCTTACATGTAAGAAAATGGAAGGTTTAGGCCTGGCAAGTGGGTACATTTACAGTTTAAAACTGCACACACCGACACTGCAGTGGCAGGTCTGAGTCATGGTTACAGAGCTACTAATGTGGGTGGCACAACCAGTGCTGCAGGCCCACTAGTAGCATTTGATTTACAGGCCCTGGGCAGCTCCAGTGCACTGTACTAGGGACTTACCAGTAAATCAAATATGCCAATCATGGATGAACCAATTACATCTACATTTTGAATCGGAGCACCTGCACTTTAGCACTGGTTAGCAGGGGTAAAGTGCCTAGGGTAACAAAAACAGCAAAAGCAGAGTCCAGCACACATCAACAACCTGGGAAACAGAGGCAAAAAGTTAGGGAAACCATGCCAAAGATGAAAAGTCTAACAGAGCCGGAACCTGGAGGATACAACCTCAACGCTGGATGCTATGCGAGCGTCTCTCCAATCGGAGACTTTCAGGGTCCACACCCACTGTTACCATCCAGCCTGAGGGTCCCAAACAAATCAGGGGAATGTACTATAAGGGATCTATAGATCCATGAAATGTCTTTCTCTACAATAGGTCCCAAAAGTATTGGGAACTCCAGGGAGCTACCTTCAGGAATGTTCCCCAATGAGCCACAGTGCTGCTCTAGGGCATGGTGTAATTTCAGGTATCCAAAAAACTGAGATCAATGGAGGCCATAGTCTTCCTGCAGTGTTCATCCTGCCAGACATTAACCACTCTGAATATCCCAATCTTGTCTCACCCACCAAAACCTGCCAGTAAGGGAATCTGCTGCAATCCCTTGCCTACCAATAGGGGGTCAGCTGTGTGATCTTTCAGTCCCACCCCATCCACCGGAATGTCATGTGCCAAGTTTGAAGAACCACCCAAGTGGACTCAGGTAGTAAAAATAGAATAGGAGCACTATAGAGTTGTCCCTCAATCTTGTCAAGACCTATCCCAGCCACCTCTAGCTGAAAAGCCAGGTCCCCCACCCCCCCTCATTAACTACCAGCAGCTGAGCTACTCAATAATAAAGATATACATTTGGCACAAATAGCCCACCATACCAAGTGGATAGAGTACATTTCAGATATGCTAAGCAAGAAGGTTGATCAAGCCTCAAAAAGGAGTGGAGTTTGGCCTGCAGCTGGCGCCACCAATACTGTGGCAGTTGTAAGGGATAATTTTGTAAGATGTAAAGCAGACGGGGAGGACAAACAATGCTGTGTGGCCCAAGATATTAAGAGGCAGCTTCGCCCACTGACTGAGGTATGACATTAAGCAGGACAGGAAAGGGTGGATACTCCAGCTCCATATGAGACCTGGCTCCAAAGCCACATACATACCCAGGTATAAAAAGCTGAGTCCACACATCTTAAGCCACCCAGACCATTCTGCCCCAATCTGCAGCCCCCTTACGGGTATTAAAACCAATTTGGGCCAGTTTATATTAAGCCTTGAAGCATCCCCATACAGACTAAGAATCTGCATCAGCCAACGAATCATGAGCAAGGGGCACAAAATTTAGAGAAGCACATCATCTGCATAGAGTGCTATGCAGTCTTCCATCGCCTCCCCCAGTCAGAATTCCACACCTGAGTATCCAGCGAATCCACACCACCAATGGTGCAATCACCAGCTAGATCACAATTGGACCTAAGGGGCTCCCTGATAGGTGCCTTGACCAATCTAAAATGGGGCAGATAGAGTATCATTGACCTGCACTTGAGCCTTATGGTTAGAATACAGCACTCGCACTAATGTGCGTAATCAAGGACCCAGCCCCACCTTGAACACTTCTGCCTCCAAAAAGGCCCAGCTTACCAAATCGAAAGCCTTCTCAAAGGGCCATAGGATCCCCCAATTGAGAAATATGCACAAGTGCCATATGGACTTTGCAAAGACAGTGCCTTGAACTTCTGCAAGACATAAACCTACACTCATCTGGATACACCAGCTGTTGGAAGATCATAAGCAACCAGTTTGCTAGCACCTTCATGAAGATTTTCACCTCTGAGTTAATAAGGTAAATCAGGCGATCCATAGTCTCGGCTTAGGCAGAACTACTATTTTCACTTAATCAAATCCAGGGAAAAATATGCCTTGTCAACTGCCTCCAGGTGGAGTCCAAGAAGGCGAGGCATCAAATATGCCTGAATGTATTTCTAATACTCCTTGGGACACCCAACAGGACCCAGAGTTTTCCCCAAGTTAACATCCCGGAGGGGCCAAAGTGATCTCCTCCGGGTCTAGGAGGTGATCAAAATTTGTACAGTCTCTCACAGAGACTGTAGGCATTGGATTGTCGAAAAGCAAAGGCCGGGCCGTCTCCTTAGGAAGCCTCTACCTAGAAGCGTATAAAGCTGCATTGTATGAGGCATACACTGTTGCTATGTCCTCAGCTGCTACAGCCACCATCCCCATTCCGAACTGGAAGATGGAACAACCCTGGAGGCCATCTCCTTTATCACCAAACAGTACAAGAGCTTACCTGATTTGTCCCCTCACCTGTAGACCCAACAAGACAAGGCCATTCATCATTGGTGGGCCTCCTCAAGAGCTAACTGCTAGAGCAACTTTCCCTTCAGAGCTAAGCAGTGTTAGTCTGCTTCATTCATATTTACATAGCCTCTACATTACAAATCAAGGATGTTGAATTCTAAGTCTCTGTTCTGTTGCTGCAGAGGCTGCTCCTGCCCCTTCAGTTATGACCTAGCCACCCCACTCAAAATGGCAATAATACTCAGCCACAGGGTACCCAGAGAGTTCACGGTGCCCTGGTTGAGATAGAAGTTACTCCACTCCCCCACCTCTTGACTAGGAAGTCTTGAAAGACCAGCTGTTATAGAAACCAAGTTTTGAGTCTTCACATTGGGTAGGGCCCGACTGGTTGCTTACCAATCAAGGGAGTCACTGGAGCATTTTCTGAGATCCTTCAGGGTAAAATATAAGAGGCCAAGGTTGCAGGCAGATCCAACGCTGGAAGAAGGATAAGGTCAACAGGGGACAGAGATTAATGCCAGCACTCCAGGGTTCCATACCTTTTCAGGCATCGCAGAGGCCAAGGCCCTCCGACCAACTGTGCAAGCCCCTGCTCTCGCTTCCTCTGGTCGTGCCCAGCCCCAGTGAGTCATTCCTAGGGATCAGAATGTCATTGAAGTCTCCACCAATAGAGGTGTTTCCATAGGAGAGTCGAAGAATCTGTGTTCGCAGCTCCTCCATGGTCTTATGCATTAAGGTGGGTGGAACATAAACACTGATGAAGTGGTAAAGACAACCCAGTAGTGTACTAGGGGGGCGCAGAATTTGCGGAGTTTCACTCTACAAAATGTCGCAGTTACATAAAAACTGTGTTGCCCACACTGGTTTTTATTTCCAGGAGCTTCTTCCACTATGGAAAATCAGCATGAATGGAACCACGTTGCACACCTGAGGGCACTGCTTCTTTCTGTCGCTCAAGTAGATTTCCTACTCGAGTGGCAACTTTCTTAACACGAATGGTTGTGACCTTCTCCAACCACCTACATTAAGAAATCTCACCGGGAGGCATTCAAGTACCTAAAACCACAGTAGGGGATGCACTTTCTTGTTTATCAACCCAATGTTGGCTAGCAGTGCACAAGAAAAAACTCGCTACATGGCAGTTGGCAGAGATTTGCTGGAACTCTGCACTCCAAGCGGAACGTGTAATGTGCAAAAGTCTGCAAACTCTGCCTGCGGAGTGGAATTTTTCTCCCAACCCAACAGTGTACCTGTCACCACCACAAACTTTCCTGAGGGATCCAAGTAAATTTTGAAGACCACCAGCAGGAATGTCTTTTGGAGGAGCACCGCAATGCCCCAAGACCTCCCTGGTGTGCCCCGCGTGGAAGACCCTATCAAACCCATAATGAGCCAGGAAAGAGCAATTATTACCAAGTACGCAGGTCCGCAGGGCCGTGAGATTTTGTGAAATGGAGCACTGCTCCTCTTTTAATATGCTCTTTAAGGGAATTGACATTCCATGTCATCATTATGTAAGGGCCATCATGGTGTACAGTAGGAACCATCACAGCTCATAAGGCCCCACTGTGGCCTATGTGTATTGTGGGTCTGCCTATCCCAGGCAAGGATGATGGGAACATGCAGTGTGCCTGTGGTACCCCTCGTCATCAATCAAAGAACATTTAACCCAAAACAAAAACAACAAAACCACCAATACCCACTTCCCCTGCTGCCCACTCTTCACCCTAGAAGCATCTGTCGCCTACCCCACCAAATAGGCAAAAGTTCAAAAGTTTGTTCCCCACACGGTCCCATGCCACCCACCACATTAAAAGGTGACATTAGTGCTGACAGAATGTAAAACAAAAGAAGAATCAGGAAGGCCCCATGCCTCGTCCATCAAATCCACTGAAAAATCACACACTGATACCTGGTAAAGTTGTTGTTGTGAGGACACTAATTCCTGGGAGCCAGGCAGCACCGGCCTCAGGTCCTGGCATCCCCATCCTACATCAAAGCCAGAGTCTACCCAAGACCATATATGGCCCCACGTCTTGACTTCCTCCTGTGGGCCAGGAGTCCACCTCCCTTGACCCCCAAGGGCTCATTCTCTGGCAGATTCCTGCAGTCCAGCACCGCATGCAGCCTCAGGGCCCATTGCTCTGTCATCCACTCACATGCAGCCTCTGGTGTATCTAGGAAAACAGTTGTAGAATTATGAACATCCTGCAGATGTAGTGGGGACATCTGATTGCACCCTGGGCTCTAGCAGGTTTGTCATGCCTCATGGTGAAGGCCACTCTACTAGGTTTCGGAACAAATAAGGACCCCAGCTGCTCACTCCACACCACACCACAATAGTCACACCTCTATGGACCATTCACATCACTAGGCCTAGGTGGGCAGCATGTGCAGCTGCAGCATATTTTCTTTGTCCTTCACCAGCACTACATAGTGCAGGCCCCAAACCATAGCATCCTCCTATCAGGGGCGTCACCTAGCTGTCCATACAGGAATCCCCAACAGTCAAACGGGGATGAATAAAGAGGGGGTGGCCTTTATGCTGCACGTTCTTAGATGTCTCTTGGTTGGCCAGAGACCCCGCAGCCACAACCCTGCCTCAGATTGCTCCTTTCTCCAGACTTCCTGCTTACTTGCTACCCTCAGGTGCCAGCAAATGTTGTTGAAAGTGGGGGAGGTTAGATAAATCCACGCGGGACCCACAGCTCTCCAACAATTCTCCAGGCCTCCCCTTCACGGATACTTTGGGTATAAGGGCCCACCATCACTCTGTGCGGAAAGGCTTGCGTCCTGTCCAAGGGGGTCTCTCTGCTCTGGTCCCAGTACCTCCTGGTCCCTTATTGGGCGCCCAAGACCAACAACAATCACCGCATCTAAGTTCCCAGAGGAGGGGGAAGAGGAGCTATCTCACTGGAGACTGGGGTGACCCTGCAGTCCCTTGGTCAACTCCCTCCTCAAACCTGAAGGAGACTGGATCTGCAGGTGGCACACACAGCCCAGCTACACTGTTCTGCAGCTCGCACCGCCTCCAGCAGGGGTGACTGTCACAGTCCCAGGGCCCATGCGGCCTGATCAGCACCTCCTGCAGGTATGAAGCCAGTAAGAGGGGGTCGGGAAAGGAAGGGGGCACCCCACATCTCCAGGGCTCCCAATGCCAGGCAAACAGGCAATCAGCTGCTGCACTATTGGCCGATTCAGGCCGCTGTCATCTTGGGGCCTCTACGCCCTCCTTGCAGCAACTGCTCCAGGGTCAGATCAGCCCCGCTTGTGCTGCCACGCACCGGGGTGCACCTGCTGGCAACCACCGGCTGACCTACCAGGCCTGTCAACATCAGAACCAGCATGACTTTGGTGCCAACATGGCCGGCTGGGGCTTTAGCAGTGAGGGACTGCCATCTTGGCCCATCAGGCCAGGACCCCCCTCAAAGGGCTTCTTAAGTGGGTAGCACAGTGAGTGCTACAGGTTGACTAGTAGCATTTGATTACAGACCTTGGGTACATGTAGTACCATTTGCCTGGGTACTAAAAGTAAATTACATTTAATGTGCCAATCAGATGGATGTCAGTTGTACCATATTTTACGTAGAGAGCACAAGCACTTTAGCACTGGTTAGCCATGGTAAACTGCAGAGATCCCTAATGCATACAAAAACGAATTTCAGAAAACAGAAGTGGTGAAGGCAAAACATTTGTGGATGACCCTGCAGAGAGGGACACGTTCAGCAGAATAAAACTGATATAGATGTCTGGGAATGCACCTCGTCACTAACTCATGAGTAGCAATGTGCTATATAAATGGAATTACACTGCATATCCAGTGTCTCAACATCACTCTTATTTATCCCACCTGTGCCCAATGTGTCTTTGAGCACTCAAGCCTGTAAATCTTGAGGGCACTTCCTTTTATTAATACATTGACACTGTAGACACATTGACCACGAAAGGGACTCTGCTCTCTCATTCCCCAAGGAGAAGTCTTTACGTGTAAGCATATAACCAGATGAGGAAGCATTGTTCACCCCATCTAGAACATTCTTCATTTATGGTAGACCTAACTGAAAGCAACATAACTATTCAGACCCTAGTGACTGAGACCATCTGCAGCCCACTTTGTTGATGTGGTTATAGAGGATGAGGATCCACTACCTCAGGTTTTACAGGGACCAATGAACGCACATACCTGTCCTAAGTCTGAAGATATGGCTGGCCCTCTAATGTTTCCTGAGTGAAACACATATTGCACTCACACCACTAGACCCCCAACAAGAATATGAAGTCCACAGCATACTAACCAGAAATATTATCTGAAAACATACATAGCCTAAAGCAAAATAAGCCACAGACCAGCCCTATCCATTTTCCATCTCATCCAGTCATTTCCCAGACACAGATAGCCAAACTATATGCATTATAGGTGCTACACTTAGCATGCAGTAAGGCCATTTATGTCATAGGTGACACAAAGTAATAGTTTGTCTGTGTCTTCAGAATACAGACATCCACAAAGGTGCTGCTGTTATTTACTCATGTAGGATTCTTGAATTCCAGGACTAAGCCAGGAATTACTGGCTTACTTCTGAAATTCGTGAGTAAGCCAAGAATAGTACAAGAGTAAGTCACATTAACTCAAACACTAGTCTTTGTGAATTATGCACATCATGTTTGAGCCTGGATTATTTTGTTTCACCTGAAATTGGGCATGCCATGCCTAAGTGATACCAAAAGGGCCAACAAGAGGTAGCATGCTAGCATAAAAACATTCTGTGGTGCCAGACTGTTTCATATAATCTCTGACCCGTCTAAGGTTAGTGTTTATTTTGGGATTTTAAAATGCTGAATATTCATGTGCCATCTCTGCTTGATTATCTTCATAATCTGATTACTGCACGACCCAAACATAGTGAGCGAAGTACACTAAAGGCCCATTCAACAAATCATTGATGTGACCTGCTTTTGGAGTACTCTTGATTTCCTGGCCTCCTCCTGTAACCCATGACTAAGCAAGAGGTAATACAGAAGTGTGACATACCTCCCCAAACGCCAACGTTTATTTAAAACAGACCCATTCAAGTATAAGCAGGTGCATGGACGTCATTTTGGGGTCGCAGCTGTGACACATGGCTTGCCCTTTGTGACACCTGACACTGCTTTTGTGACCCCTCAACTCAGAGGTAGAAAATTCTGTGCCAGTAACACAGTGGCAGCTCATCCATGTGAACATCAGTGGGGGAGTCCACTCTCTTTGTTTTCTGTCAATTTATTTGTGAATAATAACATATTATTCACTATTAGTGCAACAAAAATTGAGTATAATGAGCTGGAATATGCCCTTTACATGGAAGCTGTGGTAAGTAAAAATACTTTTAAACGTATGTTGTATGCATGCTTGCAGGTGAGTGTGTTTATGTGTGAGAGAGAGGGTATGTAAGTGTTGATATGTGTACGTATGTGTGTGTGAGTGAAAGTGGAGGTCAAATACATGTGATATCACTTCCACTACACCTGGCATTTTGATGAATTGACATCCACGAGCATGTGTCAGATAAATGTGTGAAATGCATTGCAAATTGTTTGTCTGTGCCTGAATGCGGTTTATAAAATGGTGTGAGTGTTCATTTTATCTGTGGTGGATTTCTCCGACCCCTCCCGTGACACTCTGCAGAGATTGTCCATTGGTCTTGATATAGCAGAAATGTTTGGAGTGTCCCTCAACCCAATGTATTCATTTATACATGATAGAAATTAATCAAATTAACATAGAATCAGGAGTTTGAAATGTAGAAGCTACACTGACATGCAATTTAAGTGTGCACACATTTAATCAAACACTAAAAACCTTGGTGGTATTAGATTTTTTTACTGTTAAACAAACTAAATAGATGTAATCATATATTTTAGGCTCCACGCTAATAGAATATATGAAAACGATATTGAATTTCAAATGATTTATAGTTCAAATATGTATGCAAATTTAGAAAAATGTAGTAGTGCATCATACTTATTGAAGGGTGCCGGCAACAATGTTTTTAATTAATGTTACCTGAACACTAATGAACCACATTTATGTTAAATTATAATTTATGTTAAATTATCATTTAACAATGAGATTAATGTTTCATTTGAATGTAAATGTAATATTTTATTTTTGCGTTAGCTTAACTAAGGCCTAATTCAATTTAAGACTGTACAGAAATTGCAATGTTATTCTGCTTAACATGAACTTTCTTTCAGATTTCTTTCTCACGAAAAGCTTGTTGGCAATAGAAGAATGCATTGTTTGAATATAGAGAGATGTGTATTTTTGGCCTTGGAATTAGAACATCCTGGACTATGGACTAAAATTTTTAACATTTGATGCAACCTTGTACGAAACCAGAAGGAGAGATGGTATTCTTATAACATATATGAGAAAGGATGGCAGTGTACTTTTGGAGTCATAGGATCGATTTATATTGGATGGTATCACTTCGACTTAACATGGACTGACCACTGTGGGTGAATCGGATTAATGTGGCCCTTTTGATATATTGATAGACAATTGGATTTGAGTCAGTTCCTGAGAGACTCTACTCTGATCCTGACTGCTGATAAAGAATCCTGCATGCTGAGTCCCTTGGAGAGGTATATTCCTCTCTGCCTTTGCACGTTCAGGTGTTTTGCTAGAACTTAGGGATTTCCCCTTGTGTCCTATCAGAAAACTACTGACTGAGCTTCTGACATGCTATGCTTTCACTTTTTACCTATCTTTTGCCCACCTTAGTTAGTTTTTTGATGATCAAGCTTATCTTTTTTCAAATTATTTTTGTCCTTTCCTGCTTTTTATCTGTTGCCCACATGTGTTCGTCCCCACACATGTATCTACCTAATTTGGTTAGCAGTAGGATTCACCCTCTATGCTCAGTTCTTTGACTTTACAACTTGAAACTGAACTAATGCTATTTAGAAATGAGCAACATTTATTCTCTAACTCAAAGATTCTGTTGCTTATGTTCTGTATGATCTTAATTGCGAGTCTTGTAATTTTGATGTAAATTTCTTTGCATTTAGTTAGTCACCTTGGCCAACCCTTGGGGACTGTTTCTTTAATCTTGTTCTTAGAATTGTCTACATGACTGTGAACTTGAGTTTGTAATAAATCCCTTAACCTGATTCATTGGCTATATTGTGAGATGTGTTTCAATCATAGGTTTGAAATATCACACCCTTTAATGGGCCCAAAGATCCTTAGGCCTCAGTAAGCATTTGACTCCTGCGAAGGAAGTCAAAATCATTCAGCAGTTCCATTTAAGTATAAAGGTATAAATGTGTGTTAAAGACTTTAGTGCCTACATTAAGCATATAAGTATGATTTTATGCATATTTTCAGACTTAGTTCATAGGATGTGAAATTCAGAGATCTAAGTTACAACTTTCTTTTGGAATAATTAATGTTAACCGCAGGACAATCTTTGTCAATTGTCAACATGGTGCTTTGACGTCGTTCACTCAATACTGTCGTTCAGCAGTCCACGCCAATGCCAAACTGTATTATTTGTCCACAATGCATAACACATTTATATTTGACTATTTTATATCTAAGTACCACTGCAGGGGTTACTACAGCATTAATTCAGAACTGGCAAAACACACATTGATCGATCAGACTACCCAAGGATGCAAAACACCAGCATATCAATGCAGTTTGCCTTCTCAGAAACATATGGTTATAATAAAACAGAAGAAGATATCCGGGAAAGGACAATAAGTAAAAAGTATTAATATAAATGCCTTAAATAAATTTAAACAAAAGATGTCTTTACTCAGGAGTTACAATAATAACAAATCTCACCATAAGGCAAAATAGCGGAGATAGATTCAACAGGAAACTCCATGGTAATTGCAAGCACTTAGGAAATCATTTGAATAATCAGGTTGCATTGTGCTGTAAATCGAGGGAGTAGCCTCCCAACTCACCAATTTACCCACTGGCATCTCCATTAATTCTCTGCTGTACAGAATGCTGAGGAGCTTCTAGGTTCCAGAATTCTACAGCTTCAGCACATCTCCTTTCCTTAAACAAAAACCCAAGCAAACCCTGTCTTTAAGACTTTTGGAATCTAGAGGTGTTTCAGATTCCTGCTTTTTGGCACAGATTGCAGATATGTCTATTTTTGGTGCCTGATTCAGAATAATTCAGCATAAAGGTGTATCTACCAAATTTGCTGATGGATTTTGTCTATCCCAAATGACATTGGTATCTATGGCAGAGAAGAAGATCACCAAAAGTAAATAATGTATCGCTCTCCTGAACATTTAGAAAGTCAGCTCAAACCAGAGGAACAGAGCCGGAAATACAACTTATTTCTTCTTTAATCACAATCGGAATTTATTCCCAATATGTATATATATTCAAAATCATATATATTATGTTTTCATCATTAAACTTTAAACCCCCCTTTCCCAAATCAAGTTATAACAATAAAGACAGACAAGACCATAGACAGTTGACAACATCACATATCACATACAAATACAGCATTACATCAAATAACAACTAAAATCACCAATATTGATCCATATATATCTACAACTCATGACTGAATGTAATCAAAATGGTCTCCCAATGGTTATCAATAGTTCCAAGTTGAAATAAGCATACTATATACCCATGCTGATGATAACCCTTCAAGTTTTCACTGACACTGCTCAATCCAGTACATCTTTGGAGTATAGTCCATTTCAAATATCTGTTGTTCAATTCAATCATGTGCCATCAAACTTGCCGACGCGCGTTTCGGTGGACTTACACGCAGGGTAAATACCCCTTACTCACAGCCACCTTCTTCAGGGCAGTCAATCCTTAATAATGCACACAGTCTTATCTTCAGTTATGTGTCTAATTAGAATCATATACATTAATCAATTTCAAATATCTAGAATGAAAAACAATAAGACACACACTGCTTCTGTTCATCCATACACCCAACCGGAATCAGTGAAGGTGAGAGCCCTCGCAACCAATTGTGCAAGTCACCCAGCACCCAGGTGTCTACAAATAAGAAGAATTCAAAACACCATGTAAGAAAAGAAAGAGTAGCCCAAATACAGAAAAAAATGTGTCAAGCGATGTTGCTTACCAGATATCCAATTCAACTTATCCCGTAGGTTAGTGGAAGGCTATGATAGGTAACCCCTTCTTGCACTGACGAAGGAATCTTTGTACACACATAACACTTTTTCGCATCCATGGTCTCAATATACTCATTCAGTAAGCGATAGAAGACATTAGTAGAAAGTTCCCCATTTGAATTAGTTCCCTCATGCAAGTGCTTTGCATCCTGTTCAAACTTTTCCCACTGTGTAAATGTTGTAGTCTCAGGTTTTGAAGCAGTGTTAGTTGCTTTCTTATCCAACCACGGCATTCCCACAATCACTCCCACAGTTATTATTGCACACACAATACCTAATATAAGACTCAACCAACCACAAACCTTACCCTTCTTATTACTACCTCTATTATAAGCCATGTCTGTAAAGAATCAGATAGCAGAATAACAATCAACTTGAGGACGATCTAAAACTTTTTTTTTTGTTTCTCTCTTTTTTTTTTTAAGGCAAAAAGTCTCTTTCTCTCTGCGTGTATTTACAGCATTTCACTCATTCCAGGACCCCTTTTGTCAAATCAGGTTAGCAGCTTGTCATAATCCGGTTTCTCAAAGTGAAATCAGGTTATCAGTGTCTCATCCGGTAATGTAATTTATAAGTCTCTTTTCTTTAGTTTTTTAAGTTTTCGATTTTAATAAAGTTTTTTTTTTTTTTCTTTTTTTCTTTGAGTTACTTCAGGTAATGTAGTATTGGCCTGGTACTTCTCGATCAAAACAGAACGCTAAGAATTCTTGTTGCCATTCAGATGTTGTTACATATGCCCATTCAGGACCTGCGTACCTTCGATTTGCGGTTCTCTTTCTTTTCAGTCTGCGTTCACCTTGCAATTCTCCTTCACTCAGATCTTCTACTCGGGATGTATCAGTCTCTTCTGTTATTGTTTCACCTGGTACACTCTTTTCTCTTGCAGCCTGTTTCTCTGGCCAGTTATCTCCCTTATGCGTCTTCTTTCTGCCTGTTCTTTCAGGACGCTGAACAGCACCCTCCTCTTGTACTATGGTGTTTTCTCTTGATGGACCTGCAACTGGCTCAGGGGATGCCGGAGTACTGTGGTCTCTTTCTGTTATTTCCCCTTCTTCTTCTTCTTCTTCTTCTGGATCTGTAACGGGTTCAAGTTCTAACCCATATCCGTCCATTCCTGGGAGAACCTCTCCTTGATTTAGTTCTCCTGCTGCCTCTACTGATATAGGCACACTGTCACCTCTCTCGAACTCGTTCACTGTTTGAGGGACTAGGCTGTTCTCAGCGGGCTCTCCTGCAGTCTCAGTTTCCTCTTGGCAGTTTTCTGGCCCTGAGATTTCCCTCTCTGGAACTGTTGTGCCGGAAACTTCAAGTTCCTCATCAGTTGGACACGTTACCTTTTTCGTGTGACTGGCATGTATCCAATTTGGAACTCCTGCACATTTCACAGCAGTGGTTGTTGTCAAGAGTACTTGATATGGCCCCTTCCAGCGCGGCTCCAGACACGACTTTCTCACGTGCTTTTTGACAACCACCCAGTCACCGGCTTGTAGGGTGTGACCTGGATAACCGATCGGTGGCAATGTGTTAGCTTCTACCTAGTGAGAGAAAGAGCGAATAACATCAGCCAAGCCTTTGCAGTAGTCCAACACCATATCATCTGTGATATTCACAAGAGCATTCGTAGGTACTGCGGGTAACCTCATAGCTCTGCCCATGAGGATCTCATGGGGTGATAGTCCTGTCTTCTTATCAGGGGTGTTCCTCATTGACATCAGCACTAAGGGTAATGCATCTGGCCATTTCATATTGGTAGCTGCGCACATCTTTGCCATTCTTGATTTCAAGGTACCATTCATTTGATCTACTAATCCTGATGCTTCAGGGCGGTAGCTACAGTGCAGCTTCTGTTCAATATCTAATGCGGCACACAAGAGTTTAATCACCTCATTGTCAAAGTGTCTGCCCCTATATGATTCTATAGAGACTAGAAACCCGAACCTGGGTATTAGTTCCCTAAGCAACAGCTTTGCAACTGTGAGACTGTCATTTCTACGTGAGGGGTAAGCTTCAATCCAATGGCTGAAAACACACACAATCACCAACACGTATTTTAATCCTCCACAAACAGGCATTTCAATGAAATCCATTTGCATCTTGCTAAATGGACCGCCAGCTCTCCCAATGTAGCTCAAAGTTACCACAGTCCCTTTTCCGGCATTCATCTGTTGACAGATGATGCACCTGTGACAGGTAACCTCTGCGGCATGTCTGAACTTTGGATGAAACCAATCGATTTTGAATGACCTGATCATCGCATCTCTCCCGAGGTGAGCCTGTCCATGGTAGAGCCTAACGAATTGTGACAGAAGACTGTTTGGCAAAACTAATTTCCCTTCCTCTGAGACCCACAAGTTGTCAGCCCTCTGTACACATTACATTCTTTGCCAGGAGCGTTTTTCCTCTCTGCTAGCACGACCCTGTAGTGTCTTTAGTTCATCTAGTGTATCGACCATCCTTAATGCAAGGTTCAAGCATGTGTCATTTTCAGTTTGCGGCATCAATTCTCACTGATCCTTAAATGATATACAGTTCAATACGCAAAACCTTGCGACTTGATCTGCATAACCATTTCCCATGGACACAAAGGGGGTCATTCTGAACCTGGCGGTAAAAACCGCCAGGGCCAACGACCGCGGGAGCACCGCCAACAGGCTGGCGGAGCTCCCTTGGGCATTCTGACCGCGGCGGTACAGGCGCGGTCAGAAACGGAAAACCGGCGGTGTACCGCCGGTTTTCCGTTGCCCTGGGGAATCCTCCATGGGGGCGCAGCTTGCTGCGCCGCCATGGGGATTCCAACCCCCATACCGCCATCCTGTTCCTAGCGGTTTTGCCCGCCAGGAACAGGATGGCGGTATGGGATGTCGTGGGGCCCCTGCAGTGCCCATGCCAATGGCATGGGCACTGCAGGGGCCCCCATAAGAGGGCCCCACCAAGATTTTCAGTGTCTGCCATGCAGACACTGAAAATCACGACGGGTGCTACTGCACCCGTCGCACCCCTTCCACTCCGCCGGCTCCATTCGGAGCCGGCATCCCCGTGGAAGGGTGTTTCCCGCTGGGCTGGCGGGCGGCCTTCTGGCGGTCGCCCGCCAGCCCAGCGGGAAACCCAGAATACCCGCGGCGGTCTTTTGACCGCGCAGCGGTATTCTGGCGGTTGGGTCAGAATGACCCCCAAAAAAGTCTTGTGACTTAACGTGAGCATTGCATTTCACCACAGCAATTTCAAGAGGTAACTGAATCGCATGTAACAAATCCTTAATTTGTTCACCATTTTTCACAGGAGAACCAGAAGAGGTCATTAAACCTCTCTGCTACCACAATTGGCCAAAATCATGTACAATTCCAAATCTGTATCTGCTGTCAGTATAGATAGTGACTCTTAGATTTTCAGCTGCGCGGCATGCCTTAGTATGGGCAATTAGCTCTGCCACTTGTGCGGAATACACTCTCTCGAGCCAGGAAGCTTCAATGATACCAGCTATGGTACATACAGTGTAACCGGCTCTCAGCATTCCGACTGAGTCTCTCAAGCAGGATCCATCAACAAACATAATGCAGTCATTTTCTTTTAACTGGGTATCTTGAATATCAGGTCGTGGCTTGGTACATAGTTCTGTTACCTCAAGACAATCGTGCTCAACTTCCTCTTCATTATTAACTTCAGTATTCTCAGCAGGAAGTAGAGTTGCCGGGTTCAACACAGTACATCTTTTCAGTGAAACATTAGGTGATCCCAGTATAATTGTTGCATATTTGGTAAGACGAGCATTTGTCATGTGCTGAGTTTTAGTTCGAGTCAACAAAATTTAAACTGAGGGCCTTATTTATACTTTTTGATGCAAAACTGCGGCAACGCAGTTTTGCGGCAAAAATTTTACCGCCGGCTAACGCCATTTCGTAGCACTGTGCGGGCGTCATATTTATACTTTGACGCACTGCGGCGCAATCAACAGGTGGGAGTCATTTTTTTTTACGCACATCGCGCGTCAAGACATAAAGGAAAACGACGTTAACGCGGCGTAAATGACTGTGGGTCGATTTACGACACCGCAACCCGGATATGCACCGTTTTTTTGGACGCAATAGCGTAAAAAATACCCGCGAACACTGCCATTTCAGCAGAGGAGAGCCAAAATGGATCCTAGATGCCATTACAGACCCCAGGAAGATGACAACAGACCAGGAACCAGCCAGGACGATCCATACAAGAACCAGGACATATATAGAAAAAATAGAAAGTGTCGCTTCAGTGCAGAGGAGAAGAAAATCCTGGTTAAAGAGGTGACGGAACACCAGCACCAACTGTTTATCACCTCTAAGTTGCCAATCAGTAGGAGAGAGGCCATATGGCAACACATTGTTGACAAGATCAACAGTGTGGCTGAAGTACGCAGGACAGTCACAGAGTGTAAGAAACACTGGCATGACTGCAAACGTAGGACACAGGAAAAAATGGCCAGGAACAGGAAGGCAGCACTGCAGACTGGAGGTGGGAGTCCAGTACACCAGGAGGCCCTGGACCACGTGGAGGAGATGGTCGCAGCCGTCATCCCTGAGGAGATCGTCACAGGGATTCAAGGACAGGACAGCGCAGACTACCAGGACACAACGCACATGCAGGGTAAGTCGCATGGGGAATTAAAATGCACTAATGTCAACTGTGAGCAGGGGTGGGAAATACGTACTACACATTGCATGTAAGTCATCATATACATGGAGTGGCATGGGTAAAGGGATACTGCAGGGTGGCATGGCCTGCACAAACAGAAGCTGGGGCACAACATTACACTACACCAACAACAGTCCCATGGGGGCATCCTGTCATGCCAACAGTGGAGCAAAGGGAAAGCCTCGACAGGAGGGAAGGCCACTACGTCAAACTTACATCTTGGCACTCGTCAGCCAAAATATCTCCTACATTAACTAGGGCCCTATCAGCAATCCTCTAGCCAAAACAACAACTGCAATGTAACTGCAACAACAGTTGACACTACCACCTCTGATCTCTGTGCAGCTATAGTAGCCAATGGCAGTAATCTCCTCATGGAACATACATACCTAAATTAGGGGGTGAGGATGACATCTGCAACAATCCCCTGAAACAAGACAAAGGCCCCAGTACACTCAAATGTCAATGCCCATAGTTGCCGCAAACATCAGCCAATGTAATCAGCAATAGGAGTGACACAGCACTAAGGACACACCCATGCTGCATATGTCAGGGTCCATCCTGTGCCTGGCAAACAAGGCAACATCACAAAAGTCATACTGCTCAGACAACAGCATTGAGGAGGGGATACATGGAACTGGTCACTGAAATACACCTGCACAGTCAGAGGGGGAAATAGGACACTGATACGATAATCAGGGCAATCCAATGTAACACACATGACCCAACATCAGCAGGACACATTAACAATATCAACATCCATATCACATCACAACATTGCCATGCATAGGATATGCTACATGTCAATTACATTTAAGGCAATGTGAACAATCAGGGATTGGGGCAGGCCCTGAGAGGCAATTGTGCTGCCAGGACCATCAGAACACCCCCAGCCAGTGAAAGGTCTCACCATGAGAATGGATATACACGGAGGGTTGAGTAGGACAAAAAGGTGGCTATTCTCTATTTGGTATAAAGCAACACCTAGAGGCAAGAAGGCAGACAAGTCTGATAACTCAATATCATACATGTGACACACAGGTGGGCCATAGGCCTATAGCAATGCCCATATGAAGGACAGCAGATACCAATACCAAACAAGATCACAAAGTGAATTCATCAAAAGGCAGGCATGTTACGTCAAAATTGTCACAACACAGACACACTAATTGTACCCTGTTTCATTGCAGAGGAAGATGGAACTCCTGTTGATATGCCTGTCCCAGATTTCCCTGATGACATGGATGACGAGCCCATAAACATTCCCCAGGAGACCATCCAAAAGGTCCTTGAAACCCTCCAGACCCCACCTTCAGTCACAAGGAGGAGCACAGAACAAGCAGCCATTACAGAAGAACCACCCACCACCCCATTTGCAAGACCTGCCAGCTCCTATACAGCTGAGGACTCTGACAACACTGGCACCAGCTTTGAAAGAACTGTAGTTGGAGTACAGCGGGAGCTGGCCAAGGAGGTGCGGGTGGGGATGCAAACTATGGCAGCCAGCCTTGAGGGGGTGCGCTCGTGCATGATGTCATCTGCAGATCAGGCAGCAGCTATGCAAGCCCTAACATCCATACTGCAAGGACTACAAGAAACTGTCAAGGAATTCACCACTGCAGTAAGGGAGTTGCCACAACACCTCGCACCCCAAACTTTCCACTGCATGCACAAATGCAATCATGACTCCCTCAGGGCCGACCTGGCTGCCTACCATCGTGATGTTGCTGCTATTCTCAAAAACCAGCAGGCCCTCCTTGCTGCAGTAGTGCCCTTAAGACCTTCACAGGGAGAAGCGACCGGGATGTCTGACTCCACGTCTTCTAACACTGAGGTGTGTGTTGCCCCTTCACAACCAACAACAACAAGGACGAAGCAGGCAACACACACATCAGAAGATGAAGACATGGAACAGATCACATTCACAAGGAAGAGTACCCGGAAGCACTAGTCCCTGCACCATGGCCTACTTCGACCAAGGTCCTACGTATTGTCAAATGCCAGTCTCACTACAACTATACTCAATGGCTGTTCTGCTAACCACTGTATAACTTGTCAGCATTGCCAGTGAATGTCTCTCTCCTACTAATTGGCAAATCCTGTCCCTCTGCACTATCGGTAACATCACCCCAGCATGTCAGGAGCATTATCCACACCCCTTCTGTAGGATCACCATGTAAGATTTCACTAGAACGGACTCAGCAAACCTGGACAATGTACATATTGCACTACAGCACCTATCAGTAAATAGCACTTGCACACCTAATATGTCTCTGTGTAATTTGACACATCAACTGTGCAGTAGATAACACAAAAGTGCCTGTGTGACAACCATGTAGCTTGTCAATACAACTGTCCTGACATCATGTAGTCAGATACATCTGTGCAGTGGCCAGGATTGCATCATAGCCTGCCATTCCTGAGGAGAATAACCGATGAAGGGAGAAACCACACACAATCATGCTGTGTTGGACAGAATAATGCTTCATCAATAGAAATCAAAGTCAACTAATGGTGGCTGATAAATGTTGTCACCATGCAATACTAATACATTGAATTATGCAGTCTAATCTAAGCAAACACAACTAAACACAGCATCAATCAGCCTTTCTGAGTAAACTTCCAAATAGGTAATCATGCTGATTTTCTGCACACATCATCTATGTCAGTAATGAAGACAAGAAGACAAGAGTGTTAACAACACCTCATCTTCAAAGATGTCCCTGAAAATCACACTGCAGTCCGACCTAAAAAATTCCCCTCAATACCAAGTTTGAAAGCACACTTTGTGATGTAGAAAACATACTCATTGACACAAATCCTTTGTGATCCATGTAAACTCCAAATGGTGGTTCTATCAAATGGTGGATACTTACCAAGTTAGCACAGGGGTAGCTGCCATTTTAAACCTCTTTTTTCTTTGGTTTGTAGCATAGGACACAAATGTCATAGAACAACAATCACCTACACTGATGGCAAGGCCATGATCAAGTAGCAGTTAACACATAATGCAAAGGGTTAACTATAGATTTATTCATAAGTAATCACACCAGAGGCAACTAAGGGAAAAGTCATACCTACACTAATCTATCCTGACTACTCCTTACCCACAACTGTCCCTAACTAACCTAAGCTAAACTTACTCTACACATATAACAAATCGATCTAAACATCAACCCCCCACCCACCATTATGAGACAGGACACATGCAGGACAACACATACTAACCTACACACATACTATACTATCCTAAACAATCATATATTTTTTTGTATATTTGTTTTTAATTTTTTTTTCTTCTTTTTTTCTAAACACACAGGAAACCCAACATTGACCCCCACCCACCCACACACTTAATAATGAAAAGTAGAAAGAATAAGGACCCCCACCCTCATCCCTAACACTAACTAAGCTAACAACCTATACTAACCTAACACTAATCCCCCAAGCCCACTAATCATGATAACAAGGAAAGAGGAGGGAGGGGAGGGATTAATGTAAAAGACCATATCAGTCCTAGAGGTTGGCCCTCCGGAGGGTCCGCCTGATGGACCTGACCCGCTTTTTGATGTAGGCCACATCCTGGCTCAGCTTGTCCACCTTCCTTATGAACTTGTCCATTTTGCTGTCCAAAGCCTGGAATGCCGCAGGGTCAATTGGAGGTGCTGCTGCTGTCTGGGTCCCGGCAGAGGTGCTCTGTGTGGGTGTTGAGCCTAGCCCACTGGACTGTCCTGCAGCTGTCATAATGCTGGGTCCTGGTTGTGCTGCAGAGGCAGGGACAACTGTCCCCGCCGTTGCTGGGGCCACTTGGGGAGAACCGGTGGTTGTGGTGGTGGCTGTAGTGGGCAACGTTGGGCCACCCTGTGGTGAAGCCCACCATGCTCCGGAGGCCCGATCCGCCTGGTATTTTCGGGCCATCCGTCGGAACCCCGACTGCACCTGCAGGATGTGTCGGTACCTCATGGCCCGCCTCTCAAATTCATGCCTCTGTGCGGCACTCATGTTTGCAGCTGTGAAGAGAAAGGGTAACTATTTACCATAGGAAATGCATTGTGTGGAATAGCACTAGTGGTCAATCGGAAAATACATTTACTGTAGTTGTAACAGCTCATATCACCATATAGATCATTGAAAGTCTCAGAGGAATTACATGGGAAGCCTGCATACAAAGGTCATCTCACACATAGCATATACAATAATGTACATGATGGGTGACATCAGCCAAAACTTGTCATCATAAAAATTACAAATGCAGCCAACATTCATGCTGCACCTCCTCCGCCTATTGCCTGGACTCCATATGTCAGGGTATGTGATAACAATCACAAACCTCAAGATCTGCAATTTGTAATGGGATTCGCTAGTATAGAAATCATGTGCCATAACTGAGTGTGTAGACTAGGTTCAAAACAAAGTTTCAAATGGTAACAAGTATGTGTAACATACTGGTTGCTTCAGTCCTAGGTACCCTATTCCCAAACACATGCCTGTCTTTGAGGGGGGGGGTGGGAAGAACAACCAACAATCCAAAAATCGATGCACACCCAGGAGTGTATAGAAAGCTCAACATGTTTTTGCCTCCACACACACACCACCAGTGAAGGGCTATCAACAAATTGGAGTCAGCTAAACCTTGTCCTATCCAAGGTCCACACATGTCAAAATGTACTGACCTAGGCCAACATCACATACTTCCAGTGAGGCATATTTTTCTACAGACACAGAGGAGCAAGAACACCCATGATCATGAATAGCATGTACACCTAGGCCGTTGCACTCTAGTCCCACACACGTCTAGTACAACTTGTGGAAGTACATGCCCCCGGAAGATCCAACCTACAGTGTACTCAGTACATTGGTTACTAGGGAAGCAGCAGATTTCAGACAAGCCATTTGCAGAAGCTATCTGGTAGAATGTCAGTCTGACATGCAGACTCAGTCCGAGACGCGTCCCAGAGTAACTCTTACATTAACTAGTGTATTCCACATGACTCACCCCATTTCCCATAGCGGGCCCTACAGGAATGGCCTACAGACCCAAAATCAGACAAATGGATAAGCATAGGTCAACTCAAAATGAAGTGATAACTGAAATCCCACTAATGGAACAAGACTAATGATTGGGCAGAGCATCAAACCTTGCAATGTGTTCAACACACAGTAGTCCATCACGCATCACCAGCAAACAGAAAAAATACCACACATGCAACACTCACTGTAGGTGTCGGGGTCCTCAAAATGAGCCACCTCTCCCACTGTGTACGGTGCAGGTCCACCCGTAAAGCATGGAAGGAAGAATATACTCAGAATCCGTGCAATGACAAACAATTGCAAATACAAAGACAATGTGATAATATGACGTGAGTAATGAAACACTTTCACACATGCTCATACTGCATGGAATTATTCATGCGCAACATTTACATCGGATGAGTCTCCTCCTACAGTTACACACACTACTACACACATGCAGTGGCCCGGACTGTCATGTGGTGGCAAAGATGCACCTCCATTAGTATGCAGCAACAATATAGGTGTGCATTCATCTCATCATGTGCATCCAAGAGAGACATCCAAAAGCTCGTTACTTGAGGACTGCCTGACCTGTCAAAAAGCCTATGTGGTCATGACACATATGTGACTGATAGGTACATGGTACAGAGGGCCAGGTACTTTGGCAATACCTTATGTTGTTACAGTTTCATACATTGATGTGTCCAAACAATGGTGATTGGCACCAAACATAGATGTTTGTACCCTAGTCCGTACCTTTGGTCTGCCATCCCTATTCTGATTTGGGCACAAGTGACAATCAATACCTGTCTAATATGTTAGCTGAGGGCACCTGAGTCCTTTACAAATATGGTTCATGCTCAGATCTGGCATGTAACAATTAAATGTGAAGGAGCACATTTATCACGACAAGGCATGGCACTTCCGTGAACATTTTCCCTACACACCAACCAGACACATATGTGACATATGTGTGGGCCACATTGCTAACTTCAATTGACGTGAAGGCAGCACTCATTTTCAGCATCATGTAGGGTTTACAAATGTCAGTCTAGCTATAGCGTCAACATATGTAGGTATGATGTTTCTACATCCATACTTCACTGGCTATTGTGACCTGTAGAGTCCTGATTGCATCATTAATGCGTCGCTTGTCTGACACAAAGGCGGCACTACATTACATTCTGCTACAAGCAACCTGTATGTGTTGAAAACATGAGCTACCTGACTGCTAGCATTTGTCATCCTTCACATAATGCATCAATTACCCTGTATGTTTCCCTACCATTACACACAGTCAGCTACTTATCTGGCAGATTGGGTAACAATCATCACATGTCACAACACAGCTTTAAATTGTGCACATTTACATGATCTGTACTCACCAACATGGCCACCAATCCTGATTCCCAGGTGGTCCAGCAGATCTTGCTCCCTGGAGATCAGATCAGCCCAGCGGTGCATCAATTGATGGTGATTCCTTTGGCTACCATATAGACGCACCAAGTGATGGCGCACCTTCCCCCACTGGACTTTTCGGGCCTCCGTGTGATACCCCTGTATCACCCTACCCCCAGCCTCCAGCATAAGTGGGAGGAAATGGCAAACAAACCATATAAACCCCCCCCAATTCTTCCTCAACCATCCTGGAAAGCCGTGGCCTACCAGACATTTCAGCACTGAAAAAGGGGAAAAAGTAGTAGAAAAAAGGAAAAGGGGGAAATGGGGAAAGGTAGAGTGGGGAAATACAAAGAAAACTTAACAAGAAGAAGAGCCCAACTATCCCCTATATCACAGTACCCACAACAGACTCCCACAGACAATATATACAACACTGGACTTGACAAATTAATACAACACAGACTCAGACAGTATTCTACAACAAGATAATGATGACAAAAGAACAAGTGAGATGGCACACTGGACACAAAAGCACTAATACACAGGACAACACTTTGCACACAGCCACACAGTCTAGAATAATCAGAGACTGCAAAGTGAAAGTGAAAGTGCACCCACTGTACAGATTCTGTAAACAGGATATCCTATTACATCACATCCTGCATAAAATGGCCGCCGTTTTTTTCCATTATGTGTCATATTTTCACGCATACAGCTTGTGCGTCATATTTTTTGACACACAGGAGTGCAAATAATGCAGAGTCAATAAAATTTTCATTATTGGGATATAATATTAGTTTGAGGCATATTTTACAGTTCTAAAGGTGAAAATTAAGCCGCAGCAAATTATGATATCTATTTATGAAAAATATTTTTGACTCAGCATTATCTGCACTCCTGTGCGTCAAAAATTATGACGCACAAGCTGTATGCGTGGAAATATGATGCATAATGGAAAAAAACTGCGGCCATGTTATGCAGGATATTAAGATATCTACGTATGAAATATATTTTTGACTCTGCATTATCTGCACTCCTGTGCGTCAAAAATTATGACGCACAAGCTGTATGCGTGGAAATATGACGCATAATGGAAAAAAATGGCGGCCATGTTATGCAGGATATTGTGATATCTATTTATTAAATACATTTTTGACTCTGCATTATCTGCACTCCTGTGCGTCAAAAATTATGACGCACAAGCTGTATGCGTGGAAATATGACGCATTATGACAAATATGTATTTCATTTGTCCAAATGAGAAATGAATTTTGGCATGACCAAAAGGTGCTAAGTGATGAACTTTGGGGTTAGCTATAGCAAATGTCCCTTATAGGATGTATAGAAGGTATTCACAGTGCAATAGTAATGATTGGCCAGAATGGATATTACTCATAATTGTACACATATGTAGGTAATTGCTGATTGCTAATTTCAAAATATGAAAGAGATACCAGGATGTATTCCTTAGCAAAATTGTGTCCACATGTATCAAGCTATTCCAAATTGCACAAAGGCCAATTAGGTAGTGCAATTGTCGCCTAACAATTTTTTGGGGGTAACCATGTCCTAATTACGAGTTAATGTATCTAATATGTGTTTCACTTTTGACATGTAGGGCACACATGCGCCTTATGCATGTGTGTGCTTCACATGCGCATAAAAAATGTATATTTGGGGTGCAGCAGAGGGGGACTTAGGCCCCCAGCACCCTGGGGTTTGCTGTTCCAGACTTGCAACTTTATCCAAGGGTTTCCCAAATTCAGTAATGCAAAACCTTTGGCAGCAGGCCCATGGAATCAAATTGGGTATGATTCACTGTTTGCTAATCTGTAATCCCATTTGCCCATTTGACGTTTGCCCTATTGATTCTTTGGAGAATTCTGACATACCATTTAGCATTGATTTAATAGCAAAATCTCAACGTTCCTTATGTCATGATAGCAAATAGGTTGTTGATGTATGTGGCCCTTTATGCATTACCTGGTTTAGTGGCATGTTTCATTCTTCCTGCTAGGTTACAACTGGGACACTACTGTGATAGGCTGCTTGCAACCATTTTGTTGATTTAATGGTACATGTACATGTGTGTGGTCCAATATTGATCCAGTATCAACTGTTAAGGTGTATGTTGTCACTGTAACGTCCACGTCTCCTCATGAGTTAGTGGCAGCTAATCGTGTATCTAATGAGTATCGTTTGTAGCTAAATGTGAGAAAAGTCATTGAGGACATCGTAACCTACACGTGGATGGTCCCACCCTGTCACTGAAGACGTGTAATGAGATTTTCAACTGGGCAACCTTGGTGTGCTGAGTGAGAGAATGTCTCAGGTGTCTGGATCCGGCATGTGTCATTGCAACATTTGTACTCAAGTTGGCCTCTGTGGATGGTAATGTATCAGGAAACATCATGGCCTCTGTGCAGAAGTAAATGGCTGGTATTCAGCACACACAACTCATCTTTATTATTTGAACAATGTAACTCAGCGTGTGAACTGTCAGGGTCCTCATATGTGTTGACTTTTCATGGACATTATCTGAGGTTGCTGGTTCAGCTGGAGGCCACGTACACCATCAAACGCTATGGTCCAGGTACACTGTCACACTTTGTAGTTTAGGCATTAATGAGGCCCAGACAACGGAAGGGCCATGATTTAGCTATTCAAGGGCACTGTCACAAATATGATACAAATAACAGTCAGATGATGCAATACTATGTATTTGAGTATACATTGATGAGGCAAATGACAAATTAGTCTCTGAGGTACAAGAGGTTTTGGACAGCACGTGTGGTCCATAGGTGGACCCCAGGTATCTTTAGGGTGACCCACGGAAAGGTGCCAGTCAGGCTGACAGGATGCTGGGTCAATCAGGAGCCAGCTCTTTCACAAATTACATGATCAGTGGTCTGACTAGGACTGGTCAGAGGGAGGAGTAGACAGTTGACATGTCACACTGTGCATGTCCTGTGTTGTCTTGAAGGTGACACATGAACCCTGATAAAGTGTTACACTGCAACATTAGTAGCAATGCTTGATGATGTAATTTACCAAATGCCAACATCTATGCTGTAGGAGGCATCAGCAGGGACGGGGCATGTACATTTGGGTGGTCTGCATGGAGGGGATCACTGGTGTGGCCTCCATCAGTGTCTCACTAGTCCTGTCGGATGAGATTTGCTGAAAATTAGCCTACAGTACCTTTCACACGAGAATCAATCTGCAGGTGATACCAGGCCTTATAAACTCCAAGCCTGTGTATTATATGAGCTGAGTTACATGCAGTTAGATGGTACTATGACAATGGTAGGCATAGGAAAGGGTGTGGCACACTGGATGACTCTTGTGAGTGTGTGTGTGTAGATGAGGGAATCTCAGTGTACACATATCAGCATTCCAGGGACCTCTTCAGACAGGTGGGGTGTGACCAGCCGCATGTGTGTGTAATGTATTTAGAAAAGGGCTGACATGTAGATGGGATGTGATGTGCTAGATGCTTGTCATATGTGTGGCACTTGTGTTGTGTATGTTCTGCTTATGTGTAACTCTAGTGACAGATAGTCATTGCAAAGATTGTAAGTTGTTGGAATTACTGCTGCCAAGAGTCTGGTAATACATTCATGTTCCTGAAGCATAAGCATGTCAACTGCCTGATGTATGAGGCCTGTTTTCCCCTAGTTGAGTGATGGTGTTTTAGTTGTGTGCCATCTGCTGCGATGAACCATGTTTCCTACATGTATGTGTGTCATATGTGTGGTCCTCAGCTATTGCCCTTCAAAGGTGAACTGTACAGGATGTCAGTCATTTACATTGTGTGTGTGTGACCATTGTATGATGGGCATTACATTTGTTGTGTGTTTTTCTGTGTCCTGATTGTTATATCATTAATGCTCCATGAGACGAAATTCTTCTTCTGATATTTAAAGCTAAAGGTGGGCAGAAATGAATAGGCCAAACCATGATGTGGTGTTTGTTATCAGTGTTTATTTACAATAGTGCATTAAGTGGTGATGGTGATAATTATGAAAAGAAATTATTTACAATCTGTTGGCGCCTACGCACTCCAGCAGCCGTGTTTGGTTGTTCCCCCTCCTGTTGCAGGCCAGAATCCTCCTCTTCCTCGTCTTCAGGCATGCATGGGTCTGGTTTGAGGAGGGGAATGTTCCTTTTTACACAAATGTTGTGCAATATTGCACATGTGAGTATGATCCTACAGACCATCTCGGGGGATATAGTAGGCTACCACCAGTGATATTGAGGCAGCGGAACCTTGACTTGAGGATGCCGAAGGTCCGCTCGACAATGCTGGGTGTCCTCTTATGGGCCTCGTTGTATGCCCGTTCTGCAGCAGTACTCGGGTTGCCAAATGGTGTCATTAGCCATGGCTGGATGCCATACCCCTGATCAGCTGTAAGAAAAAAAAATGGGATCATGTTGATGTAGCTTGCATTATTGAAAAGACCGTTCATGGCAGTAGTTGTCTTGTGTTGTCTGTGACTCTTTTGTGTACTGATGTGACATCCTATACTTGTAGGCTATGCCATCTGCATTGTGTTTTTACCTTGGCTGAGCATGTGTTCGTCTGCTAACAGTTTGTCATCAGTATGTTTTGTGATTTTCAGTGCAGTGTGCCCTCCCTACCATTGTGACTTGTGATACAGGTGTCCTTGTGTCTTCACTTGGGGTGAGTAGATAGTTCAATGTAGAGTTTAATTTATAAGTGTTGTTAGCACGTTCATATGAAAGTACCCTGGACATCCCATACCTTTAGACTTAGGCAGTGTATTAATGTAAAGGTCATTGTGACACTTACAATTTGCAAGGTGACATTTCGGCTACCACACTCATTGACGTCTTCACATTAGGCTGTACAGTAAATTCCAATGTGTGACAGCTTCAATGGTGACTTACGAAACATGGCTAGTGATGTCAGGACCTCAGTGTGTTCCTGTCTAGATGTTGCTGTTGTGGTGTATGTGTTGTGTGTCCTAGAGGGTTGCTGTGCAGTGTGTGAATAAGTAGGTTTTAGTACTTATCAACAAGTAGTCCATTGCCATACCGTCCATCCTGGAAGTGTTGGTTGATGGTGCAGTGACGGAAGATGAATGAGTCATGTACACTCCCAGGATATTTAGCCACGATGTTTGTGAACATTCCTTGGTGATCGACTATGGCCTGCACGTTTATTGAATGTGTGTGCTTCCTGTTGCGGTAGAGGTGTTCAGTTGCAGCAGGTGGCACAAGGCGTACATGTGTGCAGTCGATTGCACCAAGGACGTGTGGGAAGCCACTGATTGCGTAGAACCCCTGTTTAGTTTCCTGCTGCTTCTGCAGTGTGTTAGGGAAGCAGATGTGGCGGGGTGTAAGGCGAATGATGGCATCCAGTTTTTTTGGCAGAAATGCGGAGAATGATGGTTGTGATATTCCGCCAACCAGGGCACCAGTTGTTTGAAAATAGCCACTTGCCAGCATGTGAAGTACGGCAAGCAGCTTTGTTTCTGTTGGTATGGTGCTGGGGTGTCACCAAAGTGGGGGCCAACTGCTGTTCAATGTTTCGCAGCAGCTGCTGGATGGCCTGCCAGTTCAACCGGTACCTCTGTATGATGTCGTGTTCCCTGAGGCCCTGAAGGGTTGTTCTTGGGCAGAATATCCTCTCCTGCCTTCTGCGCTGCCTTTGGGGTCCCTGCTGGTGTTGTGGTAGCTGCTGTTGTTGCTGCTGGGCTCTGCGTCTGCGTGCACGCTGGATAAGAATCACCTCCATGGCTCCCTGTTGCTGCTCTGCTGCTCTGCTGTTTGTTCTGTGTATTCTGATTAAATACAGGTGTGTTTGCCCCATTTTAATGCCTGCCCTGACCCAGGTGTTAAATCGTGACGCAAATCGGGCTGTGCGTCATTTTCTGGCTCCGCATCCCGGCCGTGCGTCATTTTTGCCCGGAAGCTTAAATACGACGCACGGCCGTTTGCGTCGTTTTTTGGACGGGAACGCCTACCCTGCATATCATTAACGCAGGGCGGGTTGCCGCATCCAAGAAATGAGGCACACGGCGGAATTTTTTTCGGCCGCGGGCTCGGGCGTCAGAGTTTAAATATGGGGCAACGTTTGCGCTGATTGTGCGTCAAATTTTTTGATGCACAATCGGTGCAAACGGAGTATAAATATGCCCCTGAATGCGGAACAATTACTGTTAGGGGGTATCCCATTACTATGCCTTCACACTGCGTGAGGCTCTGACCAACTGCTGCAACTGCACGCAAACAACCCGGTAAGGCTGCTGCGACGGGGTCCAAGGTAGCTGAAAAATATGCTACAGGGTGATTTGCACCTCCATGGACCTGTGTCAACACAGACAAAGAACAAGCATCACGTTCATGACAAAACAGTAGAAAAGGCTTCGTGTAATCAGGCATACCCAACGCTGGTGCCCTGCACATGCACTCTCTCAATTCCATGAATGACTCAAGCTCTTCTTTGGACAAAGCTATGGTATACGGCTCATCTCTTTGCCTGTCAACTTTATCAATGGTTTTGAGATAATCGAGAAGTTGGGTATCCACTGGCGGCAGTAGCCCACCATTCCCAAAAACATCCTGACATCTCTCTTTGTTGTTGGGGGGTTCATTTGCAAAATGGCTGTTATTCTTTCTTTCGATATTCTCCTAGACCCTCTTTCAATTAAGTGTCCTAAGTACTTCACTTCTTTCTGGCAGTACTGCAGCTTCTTGGGTGACACTTTATGTCCATTCTTTCCCAAATGATTCAGTAAAGCAATTGTGTCATACCTACAGTCATCCCTTGTCCTGGATGCAATCAGCAAGTCGTCAATGTACTGCACTAGAGTCGAGTTAAAAGGCAGTACTAAGGATTCTAAGTCCTTTTTCGATATCTGATTGAAGATGGACGGTGACTCAGAAAACCCTTGAGGAATTCTGCACCAACTGTACACCTTGTCCAGGAATTTGAAACTCAATAAAAACTGGCTGTCCTCGTGAAGAGGTATCGAAAAGAAAGCTTGTGACAGGTCTACAACGGTGAACCATTCAGCATCACATGGGACCTGAAACATAATCACTGCTGGATTGGGTACTATGGGGCAACATTTTACCACATTCTCGTTTATTTTTCTTAAGTCCTGCACAATTCAGACCTTCCAACATTGGCATTAGTATGTTGGGCTTCATGCAAAACAATTTAAACACCAATTTGGAAAACATCTAGCTATGGTCTCTGTCAAAAGCAAGCAGTTGGTACCTAGAAAGGAAAAGCAAACAGACAAGTTACAAATGCGTTGTCATAATTACCCTCCAAGGATTAGGTCAGCGCACAGGTTCAGTCTTCGTCTTCAGGACATCAGTCAAATCGCCAACAGTCAGAACTCAGCTCTGGGGTAAAAGGCACTTTCCCCATAAGGAGATAAAGTGTAAAATGGGCAATCGAAGGGCGAGGATGGTTTAAGTAAACCACCAAGTCACCAGACAGAATGACAGAGTTTCTGGGTAAAATCAATAGCATTCCCTAACCCACCTAAATGACCTCCCTGTGACATGGGTTTTTATCCCTTTTACGTAGTACATTCCCACAAAATTCTATTGGACATTCGCTATACCCCACTACCTTTAACCTATCAAATTAAACATTAGGTAATCCTAATCTTCACCCCATATTGGTTTACAAGTCTTTGATTGGTCTTCATAATTGACGTCTTCAGAGGGGGCACGTCCGGTGTGACCTCATCCCTTTGTAATTCTTTGCACATCTTTTGATCAGCAGTTCCATTGTCTTCACCGGTTTGAATGACCTTGTACATTACATTAATCTACACAGTTTCAATTCATTTATAACATTTAGTTTTCACGACGATGAGAAGCAGTAGGAAAACGGATCTACATGGTTACATTCATCTTCCAAGTTTGAAGAAAAAGAACAAACAGGGTCATGGCCCCTTGTGAGTCAGCACACTGAAAAATAGAAAAATGCATTTAATATGAGAGCCAAACAGCTAAGCTGCAGCTCATGCTAACTTAAAGCCTATGAGGTTTTCAATACAGATTTAATAATGTAAATGTTAATATAAGCTCATTTGAACGTAACATAAGCATTTTGATCATCATTATTAGTTTGCGTATATATTGGTGGCCACTCTTCGTGGTCACAATTCAAGCGCACGTCTAAGCAAAATTGCTATTACTATAGTTTCTATGCGGTAGTATCACACCTTAATTCATAAACATTTCTCAGCTTCTAAACTTGGAGTAAAGGATGGAGGCTTCAACCCTGATCTATTTGAAACAGGCAAAAGGGGGGAATAATAATAATAATATTTTTTCAGCCTAATATGTCTAAAAAAGGCCTGTAGGTTTCTCATAAGTTCAAATATATTGATATCTGCATTAGGTACAAATGACAAGCCCCTCGCTAACAGACGCTCTGAGCTCTTATCCAAAACGCTGGTACTTAGATTGAAAATAGGGATGCTATTCAGTCCCTCCAATACTGGTTGCGGCTTGTCTGAAGCAAGTGTGAGGTTTGATCTGAATTCGGGGGTCTGTTCATACGATTTTGCCGAAATCTGGGTCTGAAATTGTGTCTTCGATTGCCTAAAAAACAAGAATTGGACTGAAAATAATCTGCCTGATTCTATCTATTGCCAAATGTGTCAAAATTATGGGAGAGGAAGATCACACCATAAACTTACTTTATGTGGTGCCATTTCATGGTCCCCCTCTTGCTTTTTAAAATCGTGGGTGCAGCTCTACTATGCTTCAGCTCCCATATGCCACTCAGTGGTGTAACACCTGTGGAATGTGGCAATGGGAACCACGGACCGAGATTGACATTGAACTGAATGAGGGTCCTTTGAAAGGTGGGGGGACCCTGCGATTCAGGGATACAAAGGCCACCCTTACGGCACTAAGGTCACCTGGGTGTAAATCGAGAGATCTGCTGATATCAGGCTCTCGCCATTACTTCAGAGCCAAGCATTGGCATGGCAGTGCCTTAGACAAACCCATACATCTCAGTGCAGTGAATTACATTTCATTCTATACTTTAGCTATACAAATGTAATTCTGTACCTCACTGCTTATTGCTGAGATTATTAGCAGGGGTGGTTCCTCCATAGGGACGGAGCAGCGTCCCCCCTCGCCTGCAGCAGCAGCTGCAAACCTTTTCCCAAAGAACATTCATAAACTGTGTTTATGATTGTTTTTGGGAAAAAAGGGGCGGGCCGGCGGGTTGACGTGCACTGGGGGGAGTGTTCAGAACTCCCCCTGAGAGCACATGTGTGTTTGGCAGGCCGACTCGGGCCGGCCAAACACACATGCGCACAGGGCTCTTACCAGCCCAGCAACACGGTTGCTGGGCTGGAGAGAGCCTGCACAGGCTCCCAGTCTGCCTGGCAGCACCCAGCCAGGGTGTTCCCAGCCAATCCTGATGCTGCATTAAGCAGCGTCAGGATTGGCGCAGGGCAGGCTGGGAGCCTGTGCCTGCAGCACCAGCGAGATGGGAGGAGGCAGAGGAGCAGCGCGGCGCGGGATAGAATGGTAAATTGCTTTTTATTTTTTATTTTTTTTAATATTAAATGTAATTTCCCGCTGCCCCCCTGTTCACGCGCTCGCCGACCCACCCTTTTCAGTTAGCGTGAGCCGCAAATTATTATTAGTGGAGGATATGGTTACTGTAATGCTGGCATTTCTGTTCTGTGTCAACATTGTGTATTTCCATGTTCCACAGCTTGAAGGGCACAAAGGAATGTAATGTGCAGGAGGCTATGAAGCCAGTACATTTTTTATTTCTGAAATACATAAAAATGTGTGTCCCAAAATATATTCTTCCTTACAAACCAAATATGGAAAACATGTACTGAATAACAAAAACACTAGGACAGGAAGAAATGTTCATAAAACTGGAGTAATCCTGCATAATTGTTGGCATTTTGTATAGTGCTTATTACTCACAATTAAAAAAATTACTCCATTATGGTATTTTGAGTGATTAGAAGTGTGTTTTGGTGAAAATCTTATTGCGGAAGCACAGGAACAATGTTTATGAACAGAACACAGGAGGCTGTTGTCCATGACACTTACTTTTTTTTGCGTTTTTTTAGCATGAAATGCACCCTTAGTAGAGCGCCTGACCTTAATAGGTAAACTTATAACGGAATTAAGAATTTCTTACCATAGATCCAGTAGATAATCAATAATCAATACACAATAATCAACAATCATCAGTAATCAATAAAATCAATAATCAATGGACTCAGTAATTGTCACGTACCATGACCTTTCAGTCATGAATAACCACACCTTTAGTAAAAGTTTAGAATGTTTATTTCACTATATTAACAATGCTAAGATCATGTAGATTAATCTCAAAATCAAATGAAACACATACAGAAACAATACTGGTTGCCCAAAGCGGTGGAAGAAACATAACCTAATCAAAGCTTGAACTACAACTAATTCTAAGGTTATGGTTCAAATCAATAGCGAAGTCAGCGAAATGACGTATATGAAGTTTAGCAGAGAAATTCACCAAGCATTAGTTCCTGTTATCATAAGTCATTAGTGAGAATCCTTCACTAATATCAAATTAGCATCAGCATGTTGAGCTTCATGCAAAACAATTTAGTAACACAAATTTGGAAAAACGTCTAACTATGGTAGAGCCAAAGACAAAACAGCACAGTTGGTACCTAGAAAGAAAAAGCAAATATGCATGGTAATCACAGTTCGGAATCTACCTATCCTCAGGGTGAATCAGCAAAGCAGAATCAGTCTTCGTCCTCAGGACATCAGTCAATCAGCAAGGCACCAGGCTTCAGCATCAGAATTAAAAGGGCAAAGTCTTTAAGCATTAAAGTCAAGCACGTCTCTCATCAAGACGCATAAGAAAGTAATAACCTTTCGGTCAGGAAGAATATGGGCAGTAACCTGTTTTCTCTCAGAATGAATGAATGACCGCATGAAGGAGAGGGCAGAATGTCTGTCTTCTTACTGTGCAGTGTCATTAAGTCAACATTTTTAAACTATCCCCTAAATCCCTATTGGTCAGTTTATTGTATGTTCGCACTCTGTCCAATAAAACAAAAATCCCAAATCTCTGAATTCTAATATTTCTCCTTTCACATGTCTTTGATTGGTTCGTCTTGCGATGTCCTCATCATCCGGCTTGTCAGGTAACAATATTGTTGCAGCTTCCACTCTAGTCAGTATCTTCATTGTTCTGGTCCTGGGAAAGTCAGTCTCACACACATTATACATAAAATGTTGCTTTAGGAAGAACATCATCTCCTAGCAGTAGGTTCTCATGAAAAGCCTCCATTATGAGCACATTTAAACAATACAATAGACATTTCACAGTTTAATTCACTTGGTCAGCATTTTCATTGAACACTAAGAAATACAGCTTTTACAAGATGCCTGCCAAATAGGCCAAGACACTAGCTAAATTAAGGACTACAATTAATAACGCTATAATTTAATTCATAACCCTCAATATGACATATTACTGCATTCGTCTAACATATATTCAACATTTCATAATATTTAATCATTGATTAGTACACTTCATTAACATTAGTGGTTATTCTTCATGATCACATTTTCAAAAGCGTGCATATCCTACGTTATTACATTTTCTACATAAACCTATTATTCAAGATGCATAAACACTCATTAATAATTTTTATTAAGACACCGGCGCTAGCACCCTCACGTCCCAAAGAATGAAAGGGTGCATTCCATGCTAATATTTAGGGCTAAATGCCAGATTGGTATTTTTCATAATTTTACAGAAATTTAGCATAATTACACATAATGAAATTACGTGAATTTTACCCTCCTTTGAAATTATCATCTGAAAATAAAATATTTAAGCTGAAAAATGCATTATTACCACTTTTGTAAGGAATAATGACAAAAGAATGTGGAAACACAAGAGAATTCTAGATGTTATCTGTGCATTTTATTATTACACATCTGCATATGACAAAATCTAATCCTAGACCAAGCAGAAGCAACACTAAATATCCTTACACTGAAAGCGTTCTTTACAATGCTAACATTTATCTTGAAAATGCATAATAGATCCAATCAAATATCCTCTAATTCTGGGCACTTTCCATGACAGAGACTGAACACTTTACATTTTTTGTGCTAATTTTCTCTAAAAACGCCTGCGAAAGAGAAAACATAAGGTGATTATTATAATGAGGCAGTCTAGTATTAAAGATGTAGTTCCGATGATGGCTTCCAGCACAGTGATTCTGAATCTGTGGAACTGAGTCAAATACGTGCACTCAGATGTTTGGGAGACATGAGAAGAAAAACAATGTGCCTGATGAACAAATAAAATGTATTTCAGACGTGCTACAGCAGGTGCAATTCGTCTCTATTTCACTAACCTTTGCATCTTCACAATGTGTAAATTGTACCGGGGATAAATGCTCATTGAAGTACATCTTCTTCATTTCTGAATTGTATAAAGGATACAATGCTCATTCAAATGTTTGTGAACCACACTAAGGCCTTGATTACTAGTGGGCCCTAAATTTCAATCCCTATGCACATCTCTGCTTCTAGAGAGATCTAAACTATAAGGCGAACGGTATTCATCACAGCCTTCCACAATGTGCCCCAGGTACATTTTGGCAGATGAAACCTGTCGAAATTTACTGGAGGAGGAAATGAGCAGTACGTATGAACACATGCACACTTTGGTGCCCAAAGTACCAGTCTGCATGCACTTACTCATTTTGCTGAGGGAACCTCAGAATTTGATACGTTTGCTGCACTCTTAAATACTGATCCCCTGAGTATCGATGTTTACTTACTGTGTGCATTAAATACCATGGCCTGTTCAGGCAGTCTTGAAACCATAACCCTTAAAGAAGGAAAACTTGTCCAGAGACATGACCAGAGACATGACCTGCAATCCAGAGATGAAAAGTTGCCCTGGGAAAATATAATAAAGTGCAGAAAACCGCTGCAATAAGTGTTTTTTGGTAACAATTTAAAAAAAATCAAAGCTTTTTGATGTCAGTTTGCCTCTCTTAAATTGAAGTGTAACAGGAGTCTTGCAACAGGGGCAACTTACTTTGATGGTAAACAAGAAGAGTCGTTTGCTCCTGGTTTGTGAATCGGCAAATTCCTTCATGGACTTGTTCCTTTGAGAGAGCGAACCCAATTTGCATTTCTTTCTCCTGCATACTTCTAGAATACTTCAGTATCTCTAAAGAAAATATGGTAATATGGTGCTCTAGAATTTGCCACCCATTCTGTGTTTACATGCTTTATGTACACACCGAGTATGGCATGCACACACACCAAGTACATGTTTTCTTTAACCCCTTCGCTGCCAGGCCTTTTCCCCCTCCTGTGCCGAGCCCTTTTTTGGCTATTTGGAGCAGTTCGCGCTTAGGCCCTCATAACTTTTGTTCACATAAGCTACCCACGCCAAATTTGCGTCCTTTTTTTCCAACATCCTAGGGATTCTAGAGGTACCCAGACTTTGTGGGTTCCCCAGAAGGAGGCCAAGAAATTAGCCAAAAAACAGTGAAAATTTCGTTTTTTTCAAAAAAATTGGAAAAATGGGCTGCAGAAGAAGGCTTGTGGTTTTTTCCCTGAAAAGGGCATCAACAAAGGGTTTGCAGTGATAAAATCACCAGCTTCCCAGCTTTCAGGAACAGGCAGACTTGAATCAGAAAACCCAATATTTCAACACAATTTTGGCATTTTACTGGGACATACCCCATTTTTACGATTTTTTGTGCTTTCAGCCTCCTTCCAGTCAGTGACAGAAATGGGCATGAAACCAACGCTGGATCCCAGAAACCGCAACATTTTTGAAAAGTAGACAAAATCTGAATTCAGCAAGGGGTCATTTGTGTAGATCCTACAAGGGTTTCCTACAGAAAATAACAACTGAAAAAGAAAAATATTGAAATTGAGGTGAAAAAAACATCAATTTTTCTCTATGTTTTACTCTGTAACTTTTTCCAGCAATGTCAGATTTTCGAAAGCAATATACCGTTACGTCTGCTGGACTCTTCTGGTTGCAGGGATATATAGGGCTTATAGGTTCATCAAGAACTCTAGTTACCCAGAGCCAATAAATGACCTGCACCCTGCAGTGGGTTTTCAATCTATGCCGGGTATACAGCAATTCATTTGCTGAAATATAAAGAGTAAAAAATAGCTATCAAGAAAACCTTTGTATTTCCAAAATGGGCACAAGATAAGGTGTTGAGAAGCAGTGGTTATTTGCACATCTCTGAATTCCGGGGTGCCCATACTAGCATGTGAATTACAGGGCATTTCTCAAATAGACGTCTTTTTTACACACTGGCTTACATTTGGAAGGAAAAAATGTAGAGAAAGACAAGGGGCAATAACACTTGTTTTGCTATTCTATGTTCCCCCAAGACTCCCGATAAAAATGATACCTCACTTGTGTGGGTAGGCCTAGCGCCCGCGACAGGATATGCCCCAAAACACAGCGTGGACACATCACAGAAAACAGAGGTGTTTTTTGCAAAGTGCTTACCTGTATATTTTGGCCTGTAGCTCAGCCGCCACCTAGGGAAATGAGGTAATGAAGTACACCGTTCCTTTCCTTGTCACAACAAGTTAATTGAAGAATAGGTTCAGAGTAAAGAAGCCTCATCCTGTCAGCAAGACGTTCCTAGTCAACTGCCCCACCAGGAACCTAACTACAAGCTCCCCATTCCACATTCTAAGTTCTTAGAACTGTCTTGCTCCCAAGAATGAGTATTTCAAAAACAACAAGAGAATATACATAGTGCTTCACAAGAATTATCTAAAATAACAATAAGTGTACAGTAACAATAAGTTTACAATACTACAGGAAACCTACCAAACCTGTGCATTTCTGAAAACTAGAGACCTAGGGGAATCCAAGATGGGGTGACTTGTGTGGCTCGGACCAGGTTCTGTTACCCAGAATCCTTTGCAAACCTCAAAATGTGGCTAAAAAAACACATGTTCCTCACATTTCTGTGGCAGAAAGTTCTGGAATCTGAGAGGAGCCACGAATTTCCTTCCACCCAGCGTTCCCCCACGTCTCCCGATAAAAATTATACCTCACTTGTGTGGGTAGGCCTAGCGCCCGCGACAGGAAATGCCCCAAAGCGCAACGTGGACACAGCCAAATTGGTGAAGGAAAACAGAGGTGTTTTTTGCAAAGTGCCTACCTGTAGATTTTGGCCTGTAGCTCAGCCGCCACCTAGGGAAACCTACCAAACCTGTGCATTTCTGAAAACTAGAGACCTAGGGGAATCCAAGATGGGGTGACTTGTGTGGCTCGGACCAGGTTCTGTTACCCAGAATCCTTTGCAAACCTCAAAATTTGGCTAAAAAAACACATGTTCCTCACATTTCTGTGGCAGAAAGTTCTGGAATCTGAGAGGAGCCACGAATTTCCTTCCACCCAGCGTTCCCCCACGTCTCCCGATAAAAATGATACCTCACTTGTGTGGGTAGGCCTAGTGCCCGCGACAGGAAACGCCCCAAAGCGCAACGTGGACACAGCCAAATTGGTGAAGGAAAACAGAGGTGTTTTTTGCAAAGTGCCTACCTGTAGATTTTGGCCTGTAGCTCAGCCGCCACCTAGGGAAACCTACCAAACCTGTGCATTTCCGAAAACTAGAGACCTAGGGGAATCCAAGATGGGGTGACTTGTGTTGCTCGGACCAGGTTCTGTTACCCAGAATCCTTTGCAAACCTCAAAATTTGGCTAAAAATACACATGTTCCTCACATTTCTGTGGCAGAAAGTTCTGGAATCTGAGAGGAGCCACGAATTTCCTTCTACCCAGCGTTCCCCCACGTCTCCCGATAAAAATGATACCTCACTTGTGTGGGTAGGCCTCGCGCCCGCGACAGGAAACGCCCCAAAGCGCAACGTGGACACAGCCAAATTGGTAAAGGAAAACAGAGGTGTTTTTTGCAAAGAGCCTACCTGTAGATTTTGGCCTGTAGCTCAGCCGCCACCTAGGGAAACCTACCAAACCTGTGCATTTCTGAAAACTAGAGACCTAGGGGAATCCAAGATGGGGTGACTTGTGTGGCTCGGACCAGGTTCTGTTACCCAGAATCCTTTGCAAACCTCAAAATTTGGCTAAAAATACACATGTTCCTCACATTTCTGTGGCAGAAAGTTCTGGAATCTGAGAGGAGCCACGAATTTCCTTCCACGCAGCGTTCCCCCACGTCTCCCGATAAAAATGATACCTCACTTGTGTGGGTAGGCCTAGCGCCCGCGACAGGAAACGCCCCAAAGCACAACGTGGACACAGCCAAATTGGTGAAGGAAAACAGAGGTGTTTTTTGCAAAGTGCCTACCTGTAGATTTTGGCCTGTAGCTCAGCCACCACCTAGGGGAACCTACCAAACCTGTGCATTTCTAAAAACTAGAGACCTAGGGGAATCCAAGATGGGGTGACTTGTGTGGCTCGGACCAGGTTCTGTTACCCAGAATCCTTTGCAAACCTCAAAATTTGGCTAAAAATACACATGTTCCTCACATTTCTGTGGCAGAAAGTTCTGGAATCTGAGAGGAGCCACGAATTTCCTTCCACCCAGCATTCCCCCACGTCTCCCGATAAAAATGATACCTCACTTGTGTGGGTAGGCCTAGCGCCCGCGACAAGAAATGCCCCAAAGCGCAACGTGGACACAGCCAAATTGGTGAAGGAAAACAGAGGTGTTTTTTGCAAAGTGCCTACCTGTAGATTTTGGCCTGTAGCTCAGCCGCCACCTAGGGAAACCTACCAAACCTGTGCATTTCTGAAAACTAGAGACCTAGGGGAATCCAAGATGGGGTGACTTGTGTGGCTCGGACCAGGTTCTGTTACCCAGAATCCTTTGCAAACCTCAGAATTTGGCAAAAAATACACATGTTCCTCACATTTCTGTGGCAGAAAGTTCTGGAATCTGAGAGGAGCCACGAATTTCCTTCCACCCAGCGTTCCCCCACGTCTCCCGATAAAAATGATACCTCACTTGTGTGGGTAGGCCTAGCGCCAGCGACAGGAAATGCCCCAAAGCGCAACGTGGACACAGCCAAATTGGTGAAGGAAAACAGATGTGTTTTTTGCAAAGTGCCTACCTGTAGATTTTGGCCTGTAGCTCAGCCGCCACCTAAGGAAACCTACCAAACCTGTGCATTTCTGAAAACTAGAGACCTAGGGGAATCCAAGATGGGGTGACTTGTGTGGCTCGGACCAGGTTCTGTTACCCAGAATCCTTTGCAAACCTCCAAATGTGGCTAAAAAAACACATGTTCCTCACATTTCTGTGGCAGAAAGTTCTGGAATCTGAGAGGAGCCACGAATTTCCTTCCACCCAGCGTTCCCCCACGTGTCCCGATAAAAATGATACCTCACTTGTGTGGGTAGGCCTAGCGCCCGCGACAGGAAACGCCCCAAAGCGCAACGTGGACACAGCCAAATTGGTGAAGGAAAACAGAGGTGTTTTTTGCAAAGTGCCTACCTGTAGATTTTGGCCTGTAGCTCAGCCGCCACCTAGGGAAACCTACCAAACCTGTGCATTTCTGAAAACTAGAGACCTAGGGGAATCCAAGATGGGGTGACTTGTGTGGCTCGAACCAGGTTCTGTTACCCAGAATCCTTTGCAAACCTCAAAATTTGGCTAAAAAAACACATGTTCCTCACATTTCTGTGGCAGAAAGTTCTGGAATCTGAGAGGAGCCACGAATTTCCTTCCACCCAGCGTTCCCCCACGTCTCCCAATAAAAATGATACCTCACTTGTGTGGGTAGGCCTAGCGCCCGCGACAGGAAATGCCCCAAAGCGCAACGTGGACACAGCCAAATTGGTGAAGGAAAACAGAGGTGTTTTTTGCAAAGTGCCTACCTGTAGATTTTGGCCTGTAGCTCAGCCGCCACCTAGGGAAACCTACCAAACCTGTGCATTTCTGAAAACTAGAGACCTAGGGGAATCCAAGATGGGGTGACTTGTGTGGCTCGGACCAGGTTCTGTTACCCAGAATCCTTTGCAAACCTCAAAATTTGGCTAAAAAAACACATGTTCCTCACATTTCTGTGGCAGAAAGTTCTGGAATCTGAGAGGAGCCACGAATTTCCTTCCACCCAACGTTCCCCCACGTCTCCCGATAAAAATGATACCTCACTTGTGTGGGTAGGCCTAGCGCCCGCGACAGGAAACGCCCCAAAGCGCAACGTGGACACAGCCAAATTGGTGAAGGAAAACAGAGGTGTTTTTTGCAAAGTGCCTACCTGTAGATTTTGGCCTGTAGCTCAGCCGCCACCTAGGGAAATCTACCAAACCTGTGCATTTCTGAAAACTAGAGACCTAGGGGAATCCAAGATGGGGTGACTTGTGTGGCTCGGACCAGGGTCTGTTACCCAGAATCCTTTGCAAACCTCAAAATTTGGCTAAAAAAACACATGTTCCTCACATTTCTGTGGCAGAAAGTTCTGGAATCTGAGAGGAGCCACGAATTTCCTTCCACCCAGCGTTCCCCCACGTCTCCCATTAAAAATGATACCTCACTTGTGTGGGTAGGCCTAGCGCCCGCGACAGGAAATTCCCCAAAGCGCAACGTGGACACAGCCAAATTGGTGAAGGAAAACAGAGGTGTTTTTTGCAAAGTGCCTACCTGTAGATTTTGGCCTGTAGCTCAGCCGCCACCTAGGGAAACCTACCAAACCTGTGCATTTCTGAAAACTAGAGACCTAGGGGAATCCAAGATGGGGTGACTTGTGTGGCTCGGACCAGGTTCTGTTACCCAGAATCCTTTGCAAACCTCAAAATTTGGCTAAAAAAACACATGTTCCTCACATTTCTGTGGCAGAAAGTTCTGGAATCTGAGAGGAGCCACGAATTTCCTTCCACCCAACGTTCCCCCACGTCTCCCGATAAAAATGATACCTCACTTGTGTGGGTAGGCCTAGCGCCCGCGACAGGAAACGCCCCAAAGCGCAACGTGGACACAGCCAAATTGGTGAAGGAAAACAGAGGTGTTTTTTGCAAAGTGCCTACCTGTAGATTTTGGCCTGTAGCTCAGCCGCCACCTAGGGAAACCTACCAAACCTGTGCATTTCTGAAAACTAGAGACCTAGGGAAATCCAAGATGGGGTGACTTGTGTGGCTCGGACCAGGGTCTGTTAACCAGAATCCTTTGCAAACCTCAAAATTTGGCTAAAAAAACACATGTTCCTCACATTTCTGTGGCAGAAAGTTCTGGAATCTGAGAGGAGCCACGAATTTCCTTCCACCCAGCGTTCCCCCACGTCTCCCGATAAAAATGATACCTCACTTGTGTGGGTAGGCCTAGCGCCCGCGACAGGAAACGCCCCAAAGCGCAACGTGGACACATCACATTTTTTCATTGAAAACAGTGCCTACCTGTAGATTTTGGCCTCTAGCTCAGCCGGCACCTAGGGAAACCTACCAAACCTGTGCATTTCTGAAAACTAGAGACCTAGGGGAATCCAAGATGGGGTGACTTGTGTGGCTCGGACCAGGTTATGTTACCCAGCCACTCAAGGGCCCATCACTTACATACGCCCACGTGCCTGATACAACAATCACACCAGCTGATGGGAGTGTGTGGACTGGTGTTTGGCTGGCAGTGTGTTGCAGTAGCCAACAGCAAGTCAATATGTACACTCTCAGCCAAGCCCCACTCCACCCACAATGGCATCATTTTTTTTATACCCAGAATCCTTTGCAAACCTCAAATTCAGTCTAAAAAAACACATTCTCCACACATTTCGGTGACAGAAAGTTCTCGAATCTGAGTGGAGCCACAAATTTCCTTCCACCCAGCGTTCCCCCAAGTCTCCCGATAAAAATGATACCTCACTTGTGTGGGTGGGCCAGGTACATGCAACAGAATAAGGCCCAAAACTTGTAGAGATAGAGGGGATAGCACAGCAAGTTTATAAGGACATATTCTTTTATACATCTTTAGACTGACTCTGCTTTGGGGACCCACATAAGTGAGGTGTCATTTTACTTGGGAGGCTGAGGGGAACACTGGGGAGTAGGAATTTTGTGCTGGAGTGGTGATCCTACGAAGAAAAGTCAGGAAAATATGCTTTTTTTAAGCACATTGAGGTTTACAGAGGAGTCTGGGTAAGAAAATGTTGGGGGATCCACGCAAGCCACACCTCCCTGGACTCCTTGGGGTGTCTAGTTTTATAAAATGTCTGGGTTTGGTAGGTTTCCCTAGATGAAGGCCGCACACAGGACCAAAAACATAGGTGCCCTCTCCCCCCCAAACACAGGTAGTTTTGTAATATATCGTTTTGATGTGCCCACATACGTCCGTGATGTGCCAAACACTAAAATTTTGAAAAGAAACACAGTTAGGTTATGTGAAAAAGACCCCTCACCCACCAACCAAGTTGGTGGCATGCTTCATCATCGGGGTCCCACCTGAGGCCCCTAGCGTGTCACAGGTGTGCTGCGACGCCTGAATACAGCGTAGCAGGTTTTGTCATTTTTACCACACATACTGGTTGGATTTGGCACGAGGGTGAGTGATGGTTCAGTGGATCAAATTTTACTAACAAGAGCTTTCACAAAAATGAAATGCACTGTTAGTAACTGAAAGGCAAAAAACTGAACCAATGACTCACAGCTCGTGAGCTGTAAAGCCGCGACAAGGCACCAACCGCTTTACAGTCCATTCACACAACTTTCATACATGACACACACAAGGCCATTCACACCGCCAGCCACGGGCCCAGCACATTACAACACTCACATCGACAGACAGCGCCACTCAAGGGCCCATCACTTACATATGCCCACGTGCCTGATACAACAATCACACCAGCTGATGGGAGTGTGTGGACTGGTGTTTGGCTGGCAGTGTGTTGCAGTAGCCAACAGCAAGTCAATATGTACACTCTCAGCCAAGCCCCACTCCACCCACAATGGCATCATTTTTTTTATTTTTTATTTTTTAACAGAGGAACCCCTAACTAAGTAGAAAGAATTACAAAACTACAAACACAAAAGCTCTAACTAAGAACATGACAGAAATGCTAACCATGAAACTAAACACATGAAAATACAAAACAGACATGAGTTTACACTCATGGTTGTTCCCAGAAATTCTTCTGGGTGTGGTAATTCTTAAAACAAGCACCGACACACAGCCCAGGCTTTGAAGTACAATCCGGGCAGTACATTCGAGACTCCCTCCGGATACCTCTTCGAAAACACACTCTACATTTCTTAGCTGGAAAGTCTTTTTTGGGTGTGGGAGGAATGTGCTCAGCAAAGTGGCGATCTTTCAATCTAGCCACATCCTCCACCACAGCTTCTCTAGGAACTCTGGCCTGTTCCACCGCAATTAGGCTCTCTATCACTGACTCCTGAAATTTCACAAATGTCATCTTTGACTCTGGAGACCTATCCCTAAACACAATAAAAGCATTGAAGGTTGCTAAGTGGAAGAGGTGAAGTGCTAACTTCTTATACCAAACGTAAGACTTACGAATAGCAGTATAAGGTTCCAACCTCTGGTCAACTCTATCTACACCTCCCATGTGCTTATTATAATCTAAAATGCACACAGGTTTGCGCACTTCAGCAACCTGGCCCCAAACAGTCACAGGGGAAGTACTCTCATCATGGATGGTACTTAGCATGTAGACATCCCTCTTATCTGAAAATTTCAAAGCTAGCAGCTCCTCGTTCCGCAAGGCACAGCACTGTCCTCTCTCAAGTTTTTTACAGACAAGCTCCCTTGGATAGCCTTTCCGGTTAGAACGGATTGTGCCACAAGCAACTGTGTCCACTCTAAACAATTCCTTGAACAATTGCACACCAGTGTAGAAGTTATCTACATACAAATGGTGACCTTTGTTGAACAGTCGTCTACCAAGATCCCACACAATTTTCTCAGTAACTCCAAAAGTGGGAGGACAACCAGGGGGGTCAATATTGGAATCCCTACCAGTGTACACACGGAAACTATACACATATCCTGTCCTACTTTCAGACAGCATATACAATTTAATTCCATATCGTGCCCTTTTGCTAGGAATGTACTGCCTAAAACCAAACGACCCTTGAAGAGGACCAAAGACTCGTCCACACTTAACTCTTTGCCTGGAACATAGACCTCCGAAAACCGATCTACAAAATGATCAAGGACAGGCCTAATCTTAAAAAGACGGTCAGAATCTGGGTGATCTCGTGGCAAGGCTAATGCATTGTCAACAAAATGCAGCATCCTAAGAAGAAGCAAATACCGATTACGACTCATGGTCGCTGGAAATATAGCTGTTGCCATCAAGGGACTAGTAGACCAATAAGAAGCCAGTGACGGCTTCCTTATCAACCCCATCAAAAAAGTCAAACCCAAAAACTTTTTTAACTCCTCCAAATTTGTGGGAATCCACTGGGCAGCTCTAGAGTGTGGCCTAAGTCTAGCAGCGTTGTCCCTCAAATGCTGCATCGCATACAAATTAGTCTGCTCAACAATCTCTTCCAAAAACACATCATCCATGAATAACTCAAAGAAATTGATAGGCATAAAGTTCTCTGTATTGGCGTTACACCCCGGGAGACCAGTAAAGGCAGGCAACTCTGGCTGCTCCATGTTTGGGGCAACCCAGACATCAGGTCTTATAACGGGAAACCTTTCAGCCCCAGGTTGCTGCACTATTGGCACATCAATGTCCTCCTCTAAAACAGGCCCTTCATCTGCACTGAGTGTGGCTTCATCATCAGAAGATTCCCCTCCAAGAGAAACATCACTGCCAGAATCTCTGACTTCCTCCTCTGCCTCAGATGCAGAGTCTGTCTCATAGTCATGATCAGACTGTGACTCAAAAAGCATACCAACCACCTGCTGAGCGGTCATCCTGCGGCTAGCCATGATATCTCCTGCTAAAATTAACTGGACAAATTCACCACCAACAACCAGCACTGTGTAAGACAAGTGACAAAGTGTAGCTTTGTTAGTAAGAGTTATAAACTCAAAAA